>NW_027176240.1:5880142-7112642 GCF_023055335.1 Clinocottus analis
CTTTTTGACTTGCCAATTAACCTTAATAGAGCACTCATTAAAATACTTTGAGGAAAATGACCATATATGGTCACATGCGCGATAAAGTGCTACAAACAAATGTATGTCATTGTGCGTCACATGTCAGTTTGTTTTCTAAAACCATGGTGTCCTGTGACCCTTCAAACATCGGATGCCGAGCAGAAACAAAGTGTCAATCAGCTCCAAGACCCATAAATAATCTCATTGAGAGCAATTCCTGGAAATCTTTGTCTTGTTACTCTCCAGCCAGTAAACCTCACCCCATCAGTTGTGCAAACAAACTAAATGTCAGCACGGATGAGGCCGGGACCTTAAAA
This sequence comes from Clinocottus analis, assembly GCF_023055335.1. Classification (NCBI taxonomy): domain Eukaryota; kingdom Metazoa; phylum Chordata; class Actinopteri; order Perciformes; family Cottidae; genus Clinocottus; species Clinocottus analis. Next base: position 5,880,481 of record NW_027176240.1, read on the forward strand.
AGTGAGCCGTCACTGTTTTGTTAGGAAACCCGTCATGTGTATTGCACAAAAGTGTACTTCTGTGTGTCCAACAAGTGAAGTCGTCGTGTCAGAAATGCCATAAATGTCCCACGTATGATGGCATTTAAAAACAGGAAGCTGGTGGCATGTTAAAGGCGGCCGTGTCGTCCGCAGCATCAGTCCAGCGTGTCCAAACTGCCACGGCGACATGACTCAGCTGCTGCTCGGAGCCGCGCTGCTGGGGAACCTGGGAGTGTGTGTCACCGCTCAAGGTAGAAGGACTTGTTCTATAACATTTTATGGATCGTTCTTGTCTGACTGATTTGATTTCAACGTCACGCAGGTTTCTTTCTCACGAGCTCTGCGCTGACATGAACTGAACAGATGTTAAAGGTCACACAGATCAAGGAGTGTACCTTTACATGTGTCGGCCAACAACAGACTAACTATCAACAGAGCGCACTAATACGACACTCTTATGAGATAAAGCAAGGCAACAGAACAATGTGAGAAGCAACAGCATAGGACTTGATTAACACTGAATTATGAAAATCACAAATTATGTTAGATATTATGAGGGTTTAGTACAACAAACGGTTGGTTCTCTAACTATCAATCTTTCTCAGACATCAGTAAGGTAAAAACCAAAAGGACAAGAACTAAGAAATAGAAACTTGAAATTTGACTTTTTTTATTTACTTCTACTACTACTACTACTGCTACTACTGCTACTACTGCTGATACTACTACTAATGATGGTAATACCATCCCACTGTATTTTATTGTCCTGTTTGTAATTCAGTTTTTCTTCTCTACTTAAGAGTTGTCTAATAACCACAATTAATCAATATTTAAAAAAATATATATATATTTTTTTAATTAAAAAAAGCTAATGGATGTTTCTAACTCTTCATGTAATCAATAACTTCTTCAATTCCAGCGATGCTCGCTCCACCCACTCAGGTGAGGTTCGCTTCTGTGGACTATAAAAACATCGTGCACTGGACTCCACCAACCCACAGGAGCTCTCTGCAGTTCTACGTCCAGTGGAAGATGTGAGCCCACACACACACACACACACACACACACACACACACACACACACACACACACACACACACGTGCATATAGTAGAGGCCTGAGTACTTCTTCCACTGCCTCCAGTCGGACATGTTTCTATGATTCATGTGGCACAGAGTAAAGTAAAGTCTCTGCTCATCAGTTATGGCGAGCCTGAGTGGTTGGACGTGGACGGCTGTCAGGGGACCCAGAAGCCCCAGTGTGACCTCAGCGCCGTGACCTCTGACCCCAGAGAGTGGTATTACGCCAGAGTGCACGCTTCCTCTCGGCCCTCCAACAAATCCGCCTGGGCCCTCACCCCGAGGTTCAGCCCGCGCTGGGACAGTGAGTTTATCTTCTTCTTCTCCTTCTCCTTCCTCAAAAGTCATTTTAAAAGGGGACATTACCTGAATAAAATCCTTATGTTGCATCTGCAGCCAAAATCAGCTCTCCTGTCTTGAGGCTGAACCTCACCAAGCAAGGGATTGTGGTCCGTGTGAAGCCCCCCAGGCAGCTCGTCCGTAAGATGCACAGCCATCTGCACTACGAGATCTACCTCCAACACACCAGTGGACAGGAGGTACACACACACACACACACACACACACACACACACCATAATAAATACATGTGTACACGATAAACATATTACTTTCAAACGACCACGATTAGTCTCATGACATAGAAGAGGAAACAGAAGAAGAAGAAGAGAAAACCTAGAACAACAATAAATCATAAAGAACCACAACGGAACATAAGGAAAAACAACTTCATTTCCTTTATATCATATCTTCTCGTGAGATATCCTGCAGTCTCACAGTCTGCTGTCTTATCCTCTGCCCTTCAGGAGGTGTTTACGCTCGACTGCTGCTCTCACAAGCTGACTCTGAAACAGCTGACGCACAAGGGGAAGTACTGCCTGCAGGCCCAGACCATGATCCCCCAGCAGGCCAGGAGCAGCGCCCGAAGCGCTGTGAAATGTGTCACTATGCTCTGATCTCACAGGTATGAACACACACACAGACGCGCAAACGCACACGCACGCACGCACACAGCATTGTTTGAGAGTGAAAGGAAACCTCTCCGCTGTAACAGAAGATTTATCAAATGAGAAGTCACGTATCAGCTGTCACACAACATTAGCCCGAGGTATGTGGGACAGAAAGAGGGCGGGACAATGCAGAAAAAGGGCGGGACAATGTAGAAAGAGGGCGGGACAATGCAGAAAAAGGGCAGGACAATGTAGAAAGAGGGCGGGACAATGCAGAAAAAGGGCAGGACAATGTAGAAAGAGGGCGGGACAATGCAGAAAGAGGGCAGGACAATGCAGAAAGAGGGTGGGACAATAAAGAAAGAGGGCAGGACAATGCAGAAAGAGGGTGGGACAATAAAGAAAGAGGGAGGGGTAACACAGAAAGAGGGTTGGACAATGAAACTCCTGCAGGTGAAATCTTAGTAGCAGAGTTTCTCCACAATGACTTTAATTACCTCCGCTCACCTCGCCCTCTGCACTATTTTCAGATCTGCAGTGCCTATCTAGAGCGCTGCTGATGTGCTTTTAGACAGTTGTTCCTTTGAGCCATTCATTCATCTTCTCCTTTGTCTGTTTTCCTTCTCTCTGCCGCAGACAAACCATAGCTGGACTTTTCATCCGTTAATTCTCCTTCGCTACCTCGACGACGCCAGCAGCCATAGATAACCGTGCCTGTAAAAAGTGCTGCACTTTATTCTCAAGAGCATCAAATGATCTGACATATTGAATTGTGGAGTTCACTTTTGATTTCCGCCTACAGGACACTGACACTGCTTTGTTTCCGTCAAGAAGATTGTTTTTTTAAAAATACATTTTGTTTGAAATAGTTACGACATAATCTTAACTCAAGGTTTCAGCTTTTTCCAAATTCCACTGATTCACTGAGTTCCTGTGACTCCATTCACTGATAATGATATGAAATGTGGTTCATAGACATTGAGTAAAGATTATTTTGTTCATATATTTTCACTATACACACACAATGAAGTAGACTAATGAAGTAAAGTAGTTTGTTAACTTATTCTTCCGACTTCCTACAGTCACCAGAAATCATATGACATCATTTTTGTTGCAATTTTCTGTTTGTTCTTTTTGTCTTAACATTTCTCTTTGTTTGCTTTGAATGGAGAACAACGTCCTGTGTTCAGGGACGGGAAGGATGAAGTGAATACTGGCTTAGTACTGTGACCACAACGTGTACTTGTTTATCTTCCGCACAGCAAACACTTCAGGAATGTCATGAATGTTGAACCTGTGCCAAAGTATCACGGCTCCACTGTGTCGCAGTGAGTTTACAGCTCTCTATGAAACTCCATTAATATGTACAACTTGGAGATATGTTTATTTGTTGTATGTGTCATGTTACAAATAAAAGCAACACTATTTCACTGCACTGGTTGATTCGGTCCCATCTGTTCAACTATACCAATACTTTTTTGGACCTTTTTCAACATAATATATCATAACTTGTCTTTTGAAATACTTAAAAGACTTTGTGTGATTTTATTTGACATAATATACTTTGTGTATGCCTTTTTTTCTACATACTGTACCCTGACTCTTTACAACATATACTATTTTTTTCACATGCTTTTGTATGAATATTTATGCTTTTTCTCCACAAAATATAGGACTTTGTTACTTTTCCCCACATAATATACTTGACTGTACATGTATGTACTACACTGACTTTACATACAAGTTTACTTTATCACTTTTTTTGAGACTATACCATGACAAAAAAATATACAATTTATTTGAACATGCAGTAAAGGTATTTTAATAGCTTTCAAACTTTTTTTGACATACTATACTAAGAATTTTGTATGACTTTTATGTCATTTATGTTATTTTTTATGTCCTATTCATACATGATATCCTATAGCGTTTTTATGACTTTACAATAAAATAGTATCATTTTTTAATTCATTTTCAGCATAATAAACTGACTTTTACTTTTACTTTACAACAACTGTTTTCCAAATGACCTGTGGACTATTTTTAGCAGTGGATAAATACTGGCTGGAAATGTAAGAAAACAGCATCAAATAACTCCACATAATAAAAACCAGAACGTCAACATGAGTCTTGATTCAGACTTTATTCAAAATGTTGATAAACTTGATACTCTTGATCAATTAGGCGTGAAATAACCAATACTGTAATGATAACAAAAACGTCCACTGAACCCAAAAAGTACTCGACTGTATATCTGACACCTTCACTGTGACATACATCCAGGGTTTGAAGGAAGGGCTGCGTGAGCAGAAGGCCACAGCGCTGCCCCGCAGGGCGTCGTGAGGGTTTTCGTACCGAACAGCTTTCTTTGCAGGAGCTCCTCGCTAGCAGCTCCTTCATTTAGTGGTTTTGGTCCTGAGGACATGGAGGCCTTTAGTGCTGGTCGAGTGGAATTTGGTCCGAAGCCTGAATGCACCTTGTTGATAACCAGTATCACCAATATTCCTGCTGCAGTTCGTCACACGTAGTGGAATGGGGTTTTTTTTTTGGGTGCGTCGCGTCATCGTCTACCTTCATAGACAAAACAATCTTCGTTAGCTGCTAGCCAACGACGTTTTGCTACCGTCGACTTCAGCTTCAAACAGAAATACAATATTTTGAGGGGAATATACAGCACCAGTGCATTATGGTATATACAGACCTTAATTCATAAAGAAAAATAAGAAATCCAGTGATATCTTGGCTTGTAAACTGCCCCTGCAACAGCTTGATTATTAGTAAGGCTTTTACAGTGTTGTTTGACAGTCAGTGGTCATAAAATACAGAACGTGGGATACTTCCCCTTCTAAATCATCGTAAGATGCCACAGTGATACACACGCGTCCGGAATGACACTTATATTTACACCATTTGAGAATTCACATCTCACTGTAAATGAGCTTTGTTTTGTCCTTCAAAGGTGGGAGACAATTTCTGATGAACTTCCCAAAACAGACTGAAATGAGACAGCGATGAAGAGTTGGGAGGGAGGGTGTAATCATCAGTGAAAAGTAACAGAATGAAGTCAATTTGTTCGACTTTCCGAGAGCGCCCGGGAGTGACCATGGCACGAGATGAAGTATGTATCCTGCAGTGAGACCTCGGTACTGTCAAGTTCAGAGAAAACAAATCTGGATAAAAAACCCATTTTCATCCAATCAAAGTTTACATTATGATAATGAAACTGATAATGAAACTGTGTCTTCACTCCATTTAGCTAAACTCTGTCCTCTAACGTGATGTGATGGACATCGGCTCCACGGGGAAACACTTTTTTTTTTTTTAATGCTCCATAAAACACGTAGCTTGGAAATAAACCAAAGCCGAAAACCTGACTCAACAAAACCAATTAAACATAAGAGTGCAATTTGTTTTATAAAACAAATAATGGCAGTTGGGGGTGAAATCTGAGACGCAGATTACTTCTGTCAGAGTTAAGCAGAACTGTGTGCACATGATAAAGATGAAAATATGAAACAAAGTGAGGAACTTCGGTATTGATTCACAGAGTCTGTTTCAGAGGTCAAGTTATTGCTGTTTTGTGCACTCAAAGTTCTAAACAATGTTCTCCCACGTGGGCACTCCCGACTCAGCATTCATCTTTCCACGACTTTAATTTGACATTGCGCCGCGTCAGTGCAGCCAATCAGCTGTCAGCGGGTATTTGAGTATGAGTTCATCCAAGTTTTCCTGACTGAAGTGTTCCCCAATTCTGCTGCAGGACAGGAAATATTACCCCTCAAAAATGTTGTTCTATAAATACTCTCAACACATGACTACAATAGTCATTTCAGTGACGCAACGTTTGCTTCGTGGGTCCTGTTCTACCTGCTTCTCTAAACTCTTGAGGACATTGTGAGAGGAGACATACTTGCCTCCCTGCTCGGATCCAGTATGTAACCCGTCCCTGGAACACAAGCGGTACTGCAGCATCGCCGACTTTTAAAACTCAAAACAGCACATATGCAATACAGAACTGCCGTCAGCATTAGGCTGATATTGGGATAAAAATAAATATTTACAAAAAAAAAAAAAAAAAAAAGAAAGGGATTTTTTTGTTTTTGTTCAACATTTTAAGGGTACATGCATGATTCTCAAGTCCAAAAAAAAATAATCTAAAAGCGTGATCGCACAACTTTGAAACTGACATGGAATGTATGTCCTGCTGGTTGCTAAGGTAAGGTCAAGTCTCTTCATATTAAATTACCTATAAAAATATATATATAAATAAAAAGGTGAGGGTATTGTGTTGCGAAAAGCTGCAGCGGCGGTCAACGTTTAGCTGCACCGACAGAACGAGAAAGGAAGAAGGTAACAAAAAGGGGGGGAGGAGAGGGCGAGACGAGCGAAGGAAGGTGGCCGTCGAGCATGGAGCTGCTGGTTCAGTGTTTCAGAACTACGTGTGGAACCGTGGGTTCGAGTCCGAGTCAAGGCGGCGTGGAAGTCACAGTCTAGACCAAAGATTTGCGGCGAGACTAAGCAGTGGCAGGGAGAGGTTGCAGCGGGAAGCTCTCGCCGTCCCGGCTCGGGTCGCTTCAGCTTGTCAAGCCGCCGGTCAGCTGGTCAAGTCAGTTACAAACCGGTCCGTTGGTCAAAATGGCGGAGTTGAGGACGGAGGAAAGAGAAGATAACCGCGTCAATTTGTTCGAGGAACAGCCGCGCCGGTTCCGTATCCTTCTCTCTCTGCCAACTCTCCTACGTTTACCATTTGAGACGCTCTCACGCAGAGGAAAAACTAGTTTATAGCTGACGACCAATCGAGGCTTTTGGATCTGTACATCCACGCGACAGCTTCGGCGCGGATTAACGGTAACAACTAGGCTTACAAATGTGAAATTTGTGTGGAAATATTAAGACAGCAAGATAAGCAATATGACTCATACGGTCGAGGTTGTTTAAACCTGTAACACGAGAACTAAAAAGAAAACTAATTCTTTAACATCCACACCATGACGGGCAGAGTACTCGGCTAAATTCGTGGTGTTTTCTACGAGTCGATGGTTCGTTTCATCGCGGGCTCATGAACGCAGCAGCGTGACCAGATCACAGTCAAGTGCGCCCATGGCCTCCCACTCTTTGGCGCTCATGGGCATGAGGGGGGGGGACAATTGGTGGAAACTGGCAGTTGTCAGAATATTCCTGACTGGCGAATTTCACATCATCCCGTTGCGAATCTTTGGTCTGAACTGCGCTCGTGACCGTTCTCAAAATTGAGATGAGGGCGCACATTCTACGTCTCCTGTGACGCAGGTGTCGGCTAGAAGTCTCAGACTTGGCTCTCGAACACTGACGTCACCATGTTCTCGAACTAAGACAAAGCTGGGTTCTATGTTATAGAAAACAGAGCGGAGGGAGGCAGTCTGGTACTAAACCCTCCAGGAGTTTAAGGCCAAATATTCTGTCTGAATGTTCTGAAACACTCAACGTTGTATGTGACAAAGTATGACCACAGCAGATCACTTTCTAAGGCCCCTAAGAGAGAAACTCTTTCTCCAGCTCAAAGACCGAGGTCCGTCCCGGGGAGCTCTGTATGCGGCAGAGCGGCACAGTGCAGTCTCGTTTCTGGCCCTCTGTGTCCATGTCCAGTAGGGAGCAGCCCATCCCCACATCCGAGGACAGCACCACGCTCAGGTTTTGGGCCGTCTTCTCTCCCGAGTAGTGGCCCAGGGAGTAGCTCTTGTTGCGTCCCCGCAGCAGGGCCCAGGTATGCGGCTTGGCCCGGAAGGACACTGGCCGTGGTCTGGAGAAGGCCTCCCTACCAGAAGGCTTCTCCGACAGTCCACCCTGCTCCCTTTCGTGCTTCTTCTGCGAGGCTGGAGGAGGCAGAGCGGGTGGGCCATTGGCTGGAAACACATGGGGGAAGATACAATTGTTGGAGCATACGTATTTTTGTAAACCGTACACATGCTTACTTCCCGTACCGTGTTTTTGTGTTACTCACTGATGTGGTTGGTGGTGTATTTCTTTCTGCGGAGACGCGTTCCTGTGATGTGGTTTCTCTGCTCAGCTGGCTGGCTTTGGGTTTGCAGTGGTGTCTTCTGTGTGTCAGCTGCAGGGCTGCTGTTCTGCTGCTCGGTAGCAGCGACTTGGCCGGGTCCGGATGACTCCGCGGGAGGATCGGCCGCCGCGGGCTCGACCTTCCCAGACTTGGACTGTAACGCCTGCGCCTCAGACACCGAGAGACACTTGGCGGAGTTGCATTCCATAATGGCCGACATGGAGATGAGATTGACGGGCTGGGTGGCCGCGTGGTTCGACGACGCCTCGTCTTTCCGGGAGCGGCCGCCCGGCGGCGAGGTGCTGCGGCGGAATCGGGTGGCGCGCTGAAACAGGCCCTCCTTCTTCTTCTTCTCCTTCTCGTCACGCGGCGGCTCCAAATCCTCCCCGGGAGCTGAGTTCTTGAGAGCCTCCCTAATGTCATAACCGAGCACAACTGAAGCCAGCAGCGAGCCGCAGCCGTACAGCACCGAGTCCGTCTTGCGGCGAGCCGACGTCCGCTTCAGGCTGTTGGTGGGGGTGCCTTGTGGGGTGGTGGAGGTGGACGAGGCGGATGTGGTGGTGTCTTCTGGGGTCTCCGGCGGGCCACCCGGACCTGCTGCCCCGACCCCAGAATCTGCCGACCCACAATGCCCGCCGGGGCTCTGAGGCTGCTGCTCGTCCCGCCACAGAGGTAGATCGATGTACACCTGGTTGGGGAACTTGAGCTGCTTTGGCTTGGAGCTGCTGTCCGGACATTCCTGGGAGAAGGCCTCGTCTTTACCGGCGCCCGCTGGAAACGCAGAAGTGGAAATCAGACGTTGTAACCAAACAGGCCACCTTTCTTCTTGCTAGTACACACATCACTAGATATACAACAATACCTGCCACTTGACAAAAATGTACTTAATTGTGTTTGTCTAAAAGACATGAAAAGGAAAATCAGAGATATTAAACCCCATTTCAAATCTGTAAGATCAAGTAAACAAGCACAAACATATTTTAAAACCGGTTCAGAAACAAATTAAAAAGATTTTCACTTGAGAAAAATGTCAACGAAAACTGACGAGCACAATAGTTACTAAAATAAACAAATACAAAAGATCTTTATGTATTTTACATTTGAAAATGCACAGTACCACAATGAATTTTCAGCTCACTTTGTTCAGCAAACAGGGCAGAAAGGGGGACAGACTTCTGGGATTTGACCAGACTGGTGGACCAGGGGTTACTGCCGTCTGACAGAGGCCGCACTCTGGAAACGATGCACGAGAACAAGGAATACAAGTTATTAGAGGGATGTTGCAGTATGTTACCTTACGATATTACTGTATGACAATTAAGAGTCGAGAATAACATCAACACTAAGATTTGAGGATGTGATAATGTTGTTTAGGAACAGGAACCAAACAGTCTCCATGCTGAGATCATGATAGAAAAAAATAACAAATCCTCGCATGTTTTTTGTGTGCGTGGGTGTGTGTGTGTGTGTGTGTGTGTGTGTGTGTGTGTGTGTGTGTACAACCTACCTCTCAGCAGCAGCAGGTCTTTCTTTGCTCTGTACTGAACTGGGGCCCCAGGTTCTGCCTTTCTTCTTGATTCCCTTTTTCACATCCTCAAACTCTTCTGGCCTGAAGAGGGTGCTCCGGCCCCATGTACGGTTGCTCTCATCTTGGGTCACTGTTAACGCAGAGACCAATAAGTGTTACCAAAGACCCAAAACAACTGCAAGAGGGTGTTGCCAGCGAAACCCCAACCGCAACAGGGAACCTGGTGTACACATGTTAGTATTATTATTAAACAAAAAGATATTATGCCATCTGTAGAATCCCTGTAATTAGCTTTGTCTAAAAGCTTCCTTCCCAGCTCAAACTATGTTGACAAAGAGGACTTCAAATGCTTGAATAAGAAAAGAATAACTCATGGGTGTCTCCTCTTAAATGTTTAATTTAACACCATTGAACATACACTTGATTGATATGAACCTTTAATTACTTTAATAACTGCATTTGATTCAGGAAGATTCAAAGGGACTAACTTTGTTTCATCCTAGAAAATATCACCAATGAAAATGAATTTCTGAAAGTGAAATCAAAAAAGCCAAAAAGCGTCAAACAAAACACAGAAAGCAGTTATAAAAGCTTCTTACAGCTGCGGGTTAGCCATTGGGGAGATGTGAGGGCAACAGACGAGGGCCAAACTCGTAAAAACTTTCTGATTAACAGCACCACTAGGTTTAAAAGAAAAAGAAAAAATAATTACTTAATTCTGGCCCACGTCTATTGCATCAACCTCATCATTGTTATCAAGAGTACCAGTGAAACAACCAGTGAAACAACCAGCAAACCAGCGAACACCAAAGTTAAAGTCTTGTTAAAATCCACACATCAGGAACACCGCGTCAATCAGCCAACATGATCCCCATCGGTGGGAAGCTGTTAGGCGTCAAACCCGTTCATTGGTCAAAAGCAGCCAAACGTCCCAAGCAGGGCTCGGTGCCGTTAGCAGCACGAGGGAAGCCTTTCGCTTGCCTTTCTTCGAGAGCCCACTCGAGGTTGTGAGCTCGCTGGTCAGGTCAACATCCTGTTGGTAAACATACAAACTGTCCCTCTGCACGGAGGACATCACTGAGGAGGGAAACATACACGTTACCTCTCACCAACAGGAGCTTTAGGATCCATTCCACTTGGTCTGAGACACGAAGGTCGATGTCAGCAAACAACTTAATTAAATAAATACAATACGAAGACAACAACACAACTGATCCATAACGAGCACCTCTAATCAGAGATTCTTAATCAGAACAAATCCAGTGATTCGAAGCACTAATCTGCGCTATATGTCTGAATCTCAGCATTTACCATAAATGTTCAAAAGGAATTTGTTCCAGTTATTGCAGGGGCGTTAGTGCGTGACTAACAACGTCATCAAACTGTTCAAACAACTGGCTGACGGCTTGTGGAGCGTTCACACGGCTCGTCATTGTGACATTGTTCCTATGAAATTCTCAAACAGTTGATTTCTTCAGAATATATATATATATATATATATATATATATATATATATATATATATATATATATATATATAAACTTCCCACTGAGTAAAAACTTGAAAGAAATAAAAGGACCAGAACTTACGCTGAATGGCTCGGAGCCGGGGGATGAGTGTGGGGCTGCTGGGAGGAGAAGAGCTGGTGCTATGGAGGCTTCGCCTCTTGTCCATGGAAGGTGACGCCTGCACGGTGATCTTATGCTGGAAGTCTGCAAAATGCAACGCGCAGATACGGCCGTGACAATCTCGGAACAATAGGGGCGTCACAATATAGATTCTAAATGAAAAAAAGGTCAACATGAGCTTTCAATTTCAAGTTTAAAAGCAGGATTCTTTTATTCTCCCAGTGTTTTATTTCTCTCCAAGCCCCGCCGCTGTTGTGCGAATGAGACAAAAACAAAAATACACTACACAGACAACACAATGCAGTCTGGAAAAAAAAAGCTGCACTCAAGACACCACGGCTACTGCCGGAGATAACAGAGGAACAACAAAACTGTCAAATCTTCTTGTTTCCCTGAAGTCACTAGAGTTCGTAGGCTGCAAAAGACTTAGAATTGAAAATGTTTTGCGGGTCTACGTCACTTTGTACGGTGTAGCATGACAATGGCATAGCCGTCACTGCTGAAAAAATGCAATGGAAATCAAATTGAAATGTGGATTCGGAGAATCGTGACACACTTTCTCAATACACATCGCTTTGGCCGGGAACAGCTCAGTAACACAAAGTTGGTCGCAGTAACTGCTCACGCTGGAAGACCACCAATCTGAACAGGAAACCGAGTCAAGGCAACGGTTCCGTATGTTCACTCACCTGAGGGCAGGCTGATGCGGTTTCCATCCTTCAGTTTAAGGCGGGAACGTTTGAATTTGCCTTTCCGCTTCTTCACGTTGGGCTTGTCTTTGTTGAGCTGTAAAATGAGGATGTTGAGCTCCCTCTCCAGCACGTTGATCTCCCGCTCTGCCAGCTGCTGCTCCCGACGCTTCAGAAGCTCCTCCTGAGACTTCTGCTGGAGGGTGGCCCGCGTCAGCTCCTCTTCTCTGGAGCGCAGCTCCTGGAAGAAGCAGGTGTGGAGATATACATATACGGTTAAATTGACAGGCAGACTTCCTGTTGCCACGATGTCTTGTGAACACTGACACACCGTCAAGGCAAGAGTGAGGGCATCTGGAATTGAACACCCGCTATGAGGCAAGCAGCGGAAGGGGTTAGACGGTGTGACGGACCGTCTTCGGCTCACACGGAATCTCTGACCAAATTGTTGACAGTCCAGTTGCATTGTGGGTAATGTAGGTGCCAGGTGTCAAAAATTAAAACCTTCTAATAAACGATATTTCTTCAAATGTCCACACAAAGCCAACACGTAAGATATTAGGATTTAGACACAATTCTCTTGTAAGATAGAAGAGAATACATTGCAAGACAGCAGGTAGGAATTCATCTCAAATTTACCTTCTAACAAGGGAAACGCTCTTGTAGTTAAACAACAATAGGGAGGCAGGAGTGTTAGCCATCCATTAAATAACTCTTTCTATAACAATTTGGTCTCAGGAGGATACTGCCTGCTGTTTCAGGCCGTGTTACAAAGCTAGCCAGTCATGTCTCCCTGTTTTCTCTGTAATTGCGCTCAGCTGAGTATTAATAATCCTTACTGGATGACTTACATAAAGCAGCTTTACAGTCAAACCACTTCAGCCACCCACCTAGAAACAGATTACTGAGGGACCCTTACAGGAAATCTTATGAAATTTGCGATGAGAAAATGTCAGATAATGCTCAAAGCTATTTCTTTCTTTCTTCTTGTGATTTACGGAAGCTTTACACACCAAACTAACTTTTTAGGGCTTTAATGTCATAGTGAGTCAGTGCAGGTTGTAACAGTTGAGTGTTTAACTGATTAATTTGGATGATTGGAAGCTACATAACGCAAAGGCCCACGAAAAAAATGTGGTTTAATATAACTGAACATTTAAAATACATTAATATATAATTCAAAAAAAGATAATTATCAAATAAAAGCTACAAATAAAGTCTCTTCAAATGTTTTATTGTATGTCATTGAGTTCACCATTCGTTGACTCAGCTCTTTGTGCTGATCCTGCTGTTTCTACAAACACTAATTACCCCCCCTCTATAAGCCAGCAATGGGAGACTTAAACAGGAAGCAGATTAAGGTTTTAACAAGGGGAACCACGCTAAAGCATCTTGGAATTAATGACACTTTTTGTCTAAAGCGCGATTAGCTTTTCCACTGAAAGTAACCAATTAAGTCCATAAAAAGCTGCCCCAAGCGATTCTGCATGGTTAGCATAATCTCAATAATAGGTTAGTCAACATGTTTCACTGGAGAATAAAAACACGTAGAGAATAGTACAAGAAGGATAGAAGGTCTGTTGTATAAACTGGATGTCAGGTTTCTAACTTCCCTCTCATATTGGGAGTGTTGTGTAATGAATGTCAGAGGGTCCACATACGGACGCTCGTACCTTCTCTTTGCTCCTGAGTTCGTCGAACATCTCCTGGATCTCCACACGCCAGTCGTCCTGCATGCTGTGGAAAGAGTCCTGGGGCATGGTGGCCATCACCGCCTCCTCGATGGCCGACAGCTGCTCCAGGATGCAGGAGAAGGAGGGACGCACGTGGGGGTCCTGGTCCCAGCACTCTGGACACACACACACACACACACACACACACACACACACACACACACACACGAAAAACATTACAGATACATCCACTACCACACATACTGTAATTCAAATAGAAAGATCCCTGTGTTTACAGTTACATTAAGGTACATAAAACAGGAAAGTGTAAGGGTCGTCTCATAATATTAAGTTGAAATCAAAGTCTATTTTATGACTTGGTAGATTTTTTTTTTCCTTTATGTTTTGTACAATGGTTTTATCGTATGGTAAAGGAAAAAAAAATACAAAAAGATATGAAATGCTTTCCTACATCATTGTTATGATGTTAGACATTTACCTTCCATGAGCTTGGCGAAGGGTTCGGGGCAGGTGGAGGGGATTGGTAGAGTTAATTTATTGACAGCGACACCGTAAGCGACAGCCAGGCCGTCTATCCCACGATATGGCACCTCCCCTGTTAACAGCTCCCACAGCAAGACTCCATAGCTGGTGTTTGACGCACATACAAAGAAAGTAAAGTGAAGTTAAGGAGAGAGGGAAGTATATTTCACAAAGGGACAAGTAATGATGTTAGACAAAGGCGTAAACGTAGGTTATATTTGATCTTGTAGTCCGTGTCTGGCGTGTAATTTGTCGTACCTCCAGACGTCACTGCCTTTGGAGAAGATGGATGACTTGATCACCTCGGGGGCCATCCAGGAGTAGGTGCCTGCAGCGGACATCTTTGTGGTTTTGTGCCACTCCCTGGCCAGGCCGAAATCTGTGATCTTCAAGGTTTTCCTCCCGATGTCGTCGTTCTCAATCGTTTCAAGTAATAAAACTGAGAAGAGAGAGAGAGAGACACACACACATTAGAGAGAGACTGGGGAGTGGGATGAAGGCAAAAGGATACATGAGGGGAAAGAAAGAGCATAAGAAGCGCTGAGTGACTGAGAGAAAAGGGAAAGTGGAAAGACAGGACTGGGATGAAAGTGACAGATGTGAGTGGGGAGTAGAGGAGAAAGGAGAAAGAGAGATACAAAGAATAGGGGACATGGAGAAAGGCGGCCGTGCAGGTGAGGAGATGATAGTCGATATTCAACAGGGCCAACCGAGGTATGCAGATCATTTATTACCGTAGTAACACAAGGTCGACAGCGCCACAAAGCACCTGTCCTCAGGTCCTAAAACTGTTTAACACATTAAAGACAGCCGGAACCCTCCAGACCGGCCGGTAACGCGACACCTGGCCTGAGAGCCTGAGAGCCTGAGAGCCCCGGTGCAGAGCAGCACACAGCCCACTGACGTGCAGAGTCAACTTCATTCATCCATTTAGTGCTCCTGTTGTTGTTTCTGTGTTTTATTTAGTCAATCATTACAATACAATAAGTAGAGCCACAGTCTAATACACAAAAACAGAAAAGATATAGGTAGAAGCATAATGCTTATATATTCCTATCCTAAGTTATTTTAAATTGAATAAGATAATCACACACACGCACGCGCACACACACACACACACATTTAAGTTTGCTACTTAATTTGTGTAAGCAGATCACAAATTGTCTCTATGCAATAAAAAAAATCCTCTCTTTTAAAAAGAAAATGAATCTAAGCGTATACTGCCTAACTTCATACTAAAATATGTAAAAGCCACATTGATGTAAAATGTAAGCGTGCAATTAACGGTTATTAATAATAATTAATCATTTTCATTATTGATTACAAATTATCTGCCAAATACAGTTAGATTAATTGTTATGAGCTTAATAAAAAAAAAAGGCCCAAAACGCCCAAAGTGTTAGCCAACAGTCCAAAATTGAGAATACTGTTTAAAATAAATTAGAATAAACAGCACATCATTAAAATAATATTTTTTTCTTTAAAAAAAGAAAGAAAACACAAATTATTATTTACTAAATTAGTTCCAGATTCATTTTCTGTTCATGGACTTATCAATTGTTTCAGCTGCAGCAAAAAGGACACATCAGAGTGAAGAATATAGAAACGTAACCAAGAGAATTAGAGTTGAACATGCTAAAGCAAAAAGCACATTAATAGCATTAAACAAACCCAAAAAGCAAGTACGTATGACATTTTCAGTTCAGTATAGCAAACAGGGATTAACACTTGTCCCAATATTATTAATATACACAGGAGTCAACACCCACGACCAGGTGACAACATGTTTCTACTGTCCAATGTTTTCTTTCAATACAACCTTTTCTCTATGTGCTGAAACAACAACCGACACATATTCCCGTTATCTCTTTGACAAGAAGAAGCAGCCTTTTCTACCAAGTTTTGTGCATCAACAGCTAAAGCCAAGAAGCTTTGATCTTCTTGCTATTATTTTCAAAATGTGTGTTTGCCTCTGCCAAGATCTCCTCGCATTACAAACGGTCCCATTTTCTTATTTACATGCAGTCCCAACACCATCACCAGCCGTGTTGATTTCACAGAATGCCAAAGCCGGCCAAGGAACTTAAACTATAATAGAAATGTCCGTTAATGTGGTTTGGCAGAGGCACTTCGGTGCTGGGATAAATAAAACACGTGAGTTGCTGACGCATCATATTCCCACGAGAAGATAGCAGAGTGGGAGGATTGGGAGAAAAAAAAAACATCATGCCATTTGACTTTCTGCACCTACTGTATCGCAGTGTACTCAACAAAGTTACTGGTTTAAGGCTACTTGTTCACAGCTTTCAGCGGAGGCTCTGTGATCTGTGTGCAAGTATTACTTGAAAGGAGCAGCCGCACCGTGTTATCACTCACTGACCTTGAACTTCCCAAGTACGACGTACACTCACTCTGTGGAAGTTATTGTTAAACAGGGCTGTAACAATACATCCTAACTTTTAATTAAAGATGGTCACATTCTATTGAGGATAATGTACATCTAAATTGTATATCAAATCATATTATAGTTTGTTTATTGGATTAAACCCAAAGTAGGTAAAATGAGGAATCGACTTGCGCACTCGCCTCATGCTCGCTGCCGCCAAGAGGCGGCTTCCTTCGCCGGCGGCCGATAGTGCGGCAGCTCTAGAGACGTACTCCCAGTTAGCTTAAATGCAGCCAACGCAAAGCTCAGCACAGGCGGCCCGATCCCAAAGCAAACTTTCTGATGCTGCTGTTACACATGTTGGATCCCGGTGCTGCTGGGTTTGTGCTGGCTGGATTAGACTCGCTGCAGCTGCAGACTGAGCTCAACTATGATACCATACACAAAGATGGTTAACGTTAACTAAAGGGCGACAGCACACATGATCATTATAAGATGGCTATATTGTTCTTTTTTTTTTAGCCCAGTAGTCGAGGTGAATCCAACTCATTTCTTTGGAGCAGCAGCCTTGGCATTACACGCTGCGCTGTATAAAGTTATTTGTGTTTTATGCGATACAAAACTGAACATATTTAGGTGTTCTAAGATTGTGCGACAAAACAATCAATTTGAAGATATTAACAACGTAGGTTTAGGAACCTTTCAGAATTTTCGGCCATTTGATAGGCCAAACAATTGATTTGTCCATTAACAAATATTCATGATTACTTGCAGCACCAGATGCAGAACAACACAAACAAATTTGTGATTTACATAAATCTATGATACCAAAATACGGATCAATTTTGTATTCAACGTACACGTCATAATTCGAGGAGCACAGTGTAAACATAAATGTTGCACGTAAAATTTGCCCTTCGATGTGTATTTCTTGTTCATACTTCTATTCTGCTATCCTCATCATTTACACACATGTGGCACTTTGACTAAAAACACCAAAGACATTTGTCTTGTTTACTGCAAACACAACTGAACAGCTATTTCACTGGACCTCTGGTCTCAACGACCACAGAAAACACATGAATGGACGGCTAGTTCCAAATTATTGTTGGGAATTTTCCTGAAAAACATTTTCAGACGGTGAAATTAGTTCAAGTAGTATTTTCCCCGTCGTGTGCCTACTATGGGTCTCCACTAATAACAGGGGTATTGGTGCCATTACTAGCCTTCGGCACGGAGGGGATCCTCTACCCGGGCTGCAACAATAGGAATTCCATTACAAACAGGTTTCACTGGACCAATGATCTACTCCTACTTCCTGTTGTCAAGTTCTCTCTCAGTGATTCCATAAATTCCTCCCAGCAGGCTCTGTAGGTTTATAATGACTTATGATGGGTTAGTTACATAACCTAGAAGAACAGGGGTTTTGGGATAACCCCTTCTGCATTAATTGGCCGATAGAATATCATGCCAAATACTTTCTTTTTTCAGCGCTGTGATACTTCAGTGTCAGGCCTCTAGAAATGTATTGATAAAAGACCTTGCATCTGTCTACCTACATGAGTCCACGCCGACACAACGCTACAAAAAACACCTCAAACCTCAGTCAGCCAGACATTTTGTTTGGCTACCGGAGTCCATTCGCAGTAAAGCTAACAACACAACCACTCTACATAGCCAGCGCTGGTCGGCCGGTGGCTTGTGATTCACCGAGTGTTACACATCATCGTCCATTGTACGTTCTCAGAAACCAATCGGCTATTGGCTCTGAGATTGCGTTTTGCTCAACTGTAAAGTGATTAGTCACTAAATCTCTGACAACAAACAGAAGCCAGAACGTGTCCGATAAGAGCTGGTCCCTTTGCCTTCCTATACATATGAATGCAAACTTTGCTATAAGAGTCTTCATTATTTGTGTAGATTTCCATGGACTGAGCTGTCTTCTTAGACACTAGGCCAATCTATTGTTTCAACTCTGTACTTCTATTAAAGAATGCACAGTGAAATAAATACATATCAAAAGAAATAAACCACCACTAAAGGAAATAGACAAAATAGGCAATTTGGGTTGCAACGATAAATACTCACAACATTAGTTAACCTGCCAGTTATCTTCTCAATTAAATTATTGATTATAAAAAGCCACAGGACTTTGACTAAAGCCTTCGTCTGAGCTACTTATTGTTTCACTCTATGCATAAATGAAGAACTTATTTACATGTTTAACTAACTCACGATCTGCATCTATGCTCTGGTTTTCTGAACTTCAATACATTCAAGATCAAAACATCCCCTGAGACACCACAGACATACGTTATCAACTTGTGCTGTTTAAACGGCAAAGTTCCTACAATTTTTAACATGAAATAATGTTGCTGTTCTTTGTTCATCTGGTGACCTGACAGTGACGTCGTTCGAGGCAAAGAAGAACTACAGATGGCTAATTTATCTTTGCTGGCTGTGGTGTACTGGAGACCTTTTTCAGGATCCTGAAGGGAAATATATTTTGTGATTGTATTTGGCTAATTTAATAGTCTGCCTCCAAAAGAGGAGTGAGAGCCGCCAACAAGTCCCTGCAGTGGGGTAGCTGCTCAGACAGCTTGGCAGAAAGATACAGTAGTGAAAACAGCATGTAGCAGGCATTCTTTTCCAAAGTTATTCTAGAAACGTGTCACTGGTTTCAGACGATTTCCACATTTGACTTCTGTATCAAAACACGTCAACTACGTCTATGAGACCGGATTCCTATTTAAATTGTCAAATGGTCTCTAATGGTATCTTAACAATCGATAGGATTGCATTAATAGCAGGAAAAAAAAGCAGAACATGTTCAGGTTGACTTCTATTTAGGGTAATCCTAAAAGTCAAGCCAGAGGCCAAACCCCACCCTAAAGCGAGGACATTGTAAAGCCTTCACAGTTGTCTTGGGTATTGTTTTGAATGTTGGAAGACATGTTGAACAAGTGGAGGTGGGATATTGATAAGCTAAGTATTGCTTGTGCAGCCCATGATTTGAATTCCGTCAAACAAATAGGCCATGTCACTACACTTTAAGAACTCCACATGCGCAAGGTTAGATGTTGGTAAAAAAATAAATAGCCAGATTGACATTAGTAATGTCAGATTATGGCAAATGCATTGGACTGACATCACGTGGGCAAAGCAATCAAACCACTTAATACACGCTTGTAATCTATATTCCTCACTCAAATCATTTGAAAAGGCTACTAAATAAAAAATAAATAAATTAAAGTACTTAGAGGAGGGCCAATGCTTATTTTAAGAATACCCTGCTTCAGTAAACTATTGTTCATTTGAATAAAAGTAGCTGTGTCCATTATGTTATAGCTGTTTATTAGGTTTGGTAATGTGTAAAAACTGTTTGTGAATTAATTAGAGTCTCTGATTCCCATTTACTCTTAGTCGGATTTAAATGTATTTTTCCATTATGAATTGCAAAATATCTTGCGATACTTTGCAGGCACTGTCCTCACCGTCGTGTTGGAACAAGTTAGAACTCAAGAAGTTCTTTGCAGCTGCTTTCTCTCAGTCTATATTTTCTTACTCTTTTGAAAAGAAAATGTTTTCAAATGGACAACAGTATAACGCAATTGGAGATGGATGTGCCCCCAAGGCAGACCCCACCCTCAGTCCAACCCCCCCATTTCATTCCCTTTCCAACAGTAGATCTTGAGGCAGACCCATCTTTTAGGGTGGAGCAGTGGGCAGATCAGAAGCAGAGCTGCTGCCTTCAAAGCAGGTCCCACGCTTCTTCCCATTGCCATTTCCCCCTCAAGGTAAAAAAGAAAAAAAAAAAAAAACACTTTTTGGGCAAATACGACCATTTCTTCTTTATTCAACAACTTAAAAATTCCTCAAGTTTAACTCCCTGGAACTCTGCAACAGTTAAAATTGCACACACTGTAATTAATATGAATTTAAAACTAAAAGCCAGTTTTAGAATACTCTGCAGATTTGCAGTGTTTCCATTAAGTAGACATTAAATAGTCTTAAATGCGTGTTAAAAATGTTCCTTATGTTAAAGACAATTTAGCTAAATGCACACCTAAAGTATTCCATGCATGATACATATATTAAATATGCACATCCAAAAAGAGCATGTCTTTAATTACTATTGATCAATGAACTTATAACCACAAAGCCAGTTACGTTTGTTAATGTCTTTGTCTGTCGAGCAACAGATAATGATCTAAAACTGTTCTCCAATATGACACAACTCATGAAAATAAACTTTGAAATGGTATACTTGTTTACTACTACAAGGGTCTCAAATGAAACATTATCTGAGCATAATCCTGAAGCTTCTTTTTGTGTCTTAACTAAGCACTGATGCAACACTGTTGCTGTAAAGATCCTGAGTGCAGCCTCCTAACTTGTAGTGGCAGTATTTTCGTAGCTGTGCCAACAGACTTAGCATGAGAGTAAGAGGGCTTCCTGTAGTAAGCAGAAACAAGGCTGCGAAACATTCCCCGACTGGTCTGTCTCTACCGGCTGAAATGAGTGCCCCCAGGCATTCTGGTTGATGGGAAAAGGATCAGGGCTAATGGCTGGCTAAATCCATCTATCATGGTCACGTCTCTCCGGGCCACTTGCTCTTTGTCTGTCCTCTTCCTCTCCTAGTTTGTGTCTGTTTAAGCTTGAATCAACCCATAACCGGGCTGATTAAAACATGACAAATGTTAAATGGTGTACAGCCAGTACCTTTCGCTGTATTAGCGTCTATCAATGTGCTAAAAGGAGCTATAAAAAGCGATTGGTTGGTTCGGAAAGCAGCTCTTCTCAGCTGTGGGCCCTTTTCCTTTTCACCCTGCCCTCCAACAATAGGTGCAGTCAGGGAGAGGTCATAAAAAACACAGTGAAAGCATCTCCACTCCTCCTCTCTCCCCTCTGCCCATTCTCTCGTCAGAGAAAAGACAGGCAGTAACTGTCTGTGTGTCACCAGGGGTAATTGTGGGAAGCCTGAGAAAAGTTGCCCTGCAACACCTAGCCAAGCTTTAGTAACTCTTCCTCTCAGATTCTACTTATTACAGAAAAATTACTAAAATAAGCCACATCAAGACAAACTGTAACCCTCCCGTGGTGAGCTTGTTCTGACCGAGTAATGAAAAACAGGTTTTAAGAGGTCTCTTTTGCATTGCTGGTCCCACAGAAGTAAGGTTGTTCAAACAAATATATAAACCAACAGTAATGTCAAGTCTTTTCAGACCTGTACCCATCTTTACAATGCATATTTGCAATTGCAAAAGGAGAAAATCATGGCCGTGCGAGTCAACCACAGCACGAAAAAACAATAAAACCACCAAACCATCAACTACTTGAAGAATCCAGTGTGGACAGTCCTTTCCATGTCTGCGCATTGTACTACACATGGATGGAAATAACAGGTGCAACTGTCATCTGCACATGCCTTAGCACTTTAGCTGCAACAAATAGGTCATAGTATCCTCCACTTAGTATTTTTTCTTCATTTGTACTAATTTCAGTGTACTGACGTAAAAGGAAATCCTTTTTTGGGGATAAGCTGACTTTTGGCATACAAATCCACAGAATGATGGGTGAATGAATCAAGACA
This sequence comes from Clinocottus analis, assembly GCF_023055335.1. Taxonomy (NCBI): domain Eukaryota; kingdom Metazoa; phylum Chordata; class Actinopteri; order Perciformes; family Cottidae; genus Clinocottus; species Clinocottus analis. Next base: position 5,902,609 of record NW_027176240.1, read on the forward strand.
CAGGGACCAGGGGGGGAAACACAGATAAAGCGTGATGAAGTCGAACAATGGCATAAGATTGATGGGAGAATGCTCTTGCACACGCTCCAAACTCAACTCAATCAGTTTCTGTGGCATTCAAGCACACATTCCTGGCATACTATCGCACGCATCAAAATGCGAAACTCCAAAGTTAATGTGGGCTATGTGTGCTGGCTCAGGGCCAGGTTTCAGTGTTGTTTATTGCTCTGATGAAAACTTCCAACCAGAGCTTGAGGAATAGAATAAATAAAGTCACCAAAAGCTTGTCAACAGAAAATTGACAACAAATGTATCCGACTAACCTCAGAACCTATGTATCCACACATTATAGGACAGCTGACATACTATTGTATTTAGGGGGCACATTCCTTCATTACAATGAAAGAATAATGCAAGTGTAGTATATTATTCTGAGTTTATCAAGTTAGCAAAGTGCTATAAACATGGAATCACAAGGCTGAGCATGCACAGTGATGTCTGCCGGACATGGAGCCACAGAAATGGCAAATGCTAGGCTAGTTATTTTAGACTTAATGATATTTCCCATACTTATTTTAATGAATAGCTTTGTCAATACAACAATATAACCGTATTAGTAAACAGTAGTTTACGGATGATAATGGATCTCTTATGGCACAAAAGGCTGCAGCTGTACAGACAATACTCAGCAGGATAAATTCATTGTTGGCTTTGATGCGTTCAGGAAGTTTCTTGATTCATATTTTAAAAATAACTCCACTATTAAAAGGTTTAAAAAATTGCGCTGGCCAAGAGGTAGACATGAAAAATAACAAGGAGTGAGCAGAAAGAAACAAGTAAGGAGAAAAATAACAAAGTAAGAAGGGAAACCCCCTCAGTTTGTGGCAATAAAAGCGTACCGCTGCTCTCTGGGAGATTAAATATGAACTGAACAAAACAAAACGAGGGCTTTGAGACCCTCCGAGTCCTAGCCATTCTTCTGGCCACAGTAGCCTAGCAACCGCTGCTTGACCAGTCCATTGTGCAAACGTATGTTAAGCTTTTATCCCTCATTAGCAACATTCCTCCCTGCAGGCCGGGATTTTACAGATTAGGTTGAAAAACACAAAAGAGATTGGACAAATCTTGCTGACTTCCAACATATTACTTTACAGGCTAATCATTGATCAAATAGCTGTATGTTTGTATGTGTGCAGCATGTGTACACTGCAAGTTGATAAATGGCAGCCTGAGTAGTTGAGTGAGGGTGAAAAAGTTTAGTTGTGTACCTGTCTGTGCCCTGGTTTGGGAAAAATACTGGAGTGAAATAACCTGACAGTATACACTAAAATAGAAAAGACACACAGCCACATCAACAGACATTTTGCTAATGAATTATTTAAAACGTGACAGATTGTAACTATTGTTTTTTTTAACCCTTGTGTAGATAATTCCCACTCCTTTCATGCTCATAGACTGGCTGACGCACACCCAATGCCAAGACAAACAGATCCTCCCCAGCAGCAGACACAACAATTTCTCTGAGCTGAATTATTCTAAGTTTTTGCTGGGAAAACAACCCGACACACCACAGGGTGCCATTTGTGTGTTTATGTGCCGGAGAGTCTTTTGTGAACTCTATGCACTGCCTTAAAACAAACAAAATACAGCTTATTTCATTCTCTCTTTATTGAGATAAGACACTATATTGACTACACATGTTCAGACAGACGAGCAGCTACTGGCTACTAGTAACAGTGCTGATAGCATTTACTGTCTTGGTCTCATTTTGTGGTGAACAGCTCAGCAGTGGACTCTGGTGCAGTGGAAATCAAAAATGAATCCAGAGAAACTGATATATTTTCAACAAGCCAACAATAGTCAAGCAAAATGTGCCAACTTTACAGGTTTCACTGGAGCCTAGAGATATAATAAACAGATTATAAATGGTCGGTCTCTCATAAGCTAAATTTGAAATGCTCCCTCTTTAATTAAAGATTATGCCGTCTCTATGTCACAGTGAAGTGGCAGGACAAACACACCGACTTGTGTTCGCAGCACTGTGTCTGTTCGGGGGAGTTTGTTTGTGTATGTTCACCAAACATCCGATTAGCTTAAATAGTCGAGATGGCAGTTAAATCCTTTTTCCCCATCTGCCCTATAATTAACACACATCTTTCATCTAGAATAAGTCGACTTTCAGGGTTGGGCTCATCGACATTGTTCGTCCCACAACACATCAGGGTCGAACTAGATGTATCGTTTCAAAGTTTGGTGGAAAATTGTTGAAAAGAATTAAATAAGTATCAACATCTCCAGACACAATGACTGTCCACATTCATAATAATGTGACAGTTAAATCTAAGAGTGAATTAATTGTTTTCTTATGTGTACTAAATGATGTGTATTGGCTCTGGAAGGAGATTTATCTGTCATTTACTTTTACTATTTTTTAGAGAATATACTGTCAGTGGAGTGTAACATTAGTTAGGAGGGTTGACGGGGTGTGAACTTTTTTTTTGCCATGCTTTAGAAATGTCTTTATCTGGTGATCATGGAGGGTCTTCTCTGTGTACATTTGACATGCTCAACATTCACTCATTGATTCTCACAGTTGCGGGCTCATATGCGGGCATCACACCAAAGCTGCTCCCCACATGGCCCCAGGATGATAAGTCTCTGATCACAAAGGAATAAATAGTGTTTGGAGTCATATTACACACATAAACACACCTGGGTTGAAGTGGGTAGCCTGTGTCAGTGGGTATGTGACTCAGACTCTTTTTCTCAGTCCATTCATTATTCAGTCCTGGGAAACTAACGTTTGCTGGCTTGTTGTCAATTACCAGTCCACGAAGGAACTAGAACCAGGGTCTAACTACTACTCTAAAGTCAGACCTGCTAATACTGAACCATTTTATTTTTTACCTGCAGCAATTGTGAAACTATTCTTCTCCATTTACTCCGGTTCACTCCTGCATCGCCTGATGAATAAACACACATTCCAGCGCCGCATTAAAGCCCTAAAGTGAGTGGTTTTCTTCTTTTTACCCTATGCCCTCTGGCATTAGCTCTGGTTGGTCTAGAACATGGCCTGACAGTGTGGCCTGGAGTGTGTCCGGTTATGTGTTTGGTAAATCACTGACTTTATTTGATCACCATTTCAGCTTGGATTGGAGAGGGGGCTGGGAAAGTGTGTGTTTTACGAGGAGGGAGAGTGGAGGAAGGTGGGGCTTGGGGGGCAGCCCAGCTGAGCAAACTCTTTATTTCACATCCTCTTGATGGTATCCCCCCACCACTTCATACACCCACATACCATTTACACCTCTTTAAATCCATCCTGAGTGAAGGGCAGCACTGCAACAGCGATGTTGTGGAGATATATGTGAATTATCAATTTTCAGTAACCTCAATTTAGTCTGTAAGACAAAACTATGTTTTCCTGATAATATATAAGCATGCAGACACTTCCCAATGCCCCACACCATTAATGGCATTTAGTTTACATGCGACATGTAGATATGTTTGGAGTAGATGGGTCTTTAAAAAATGGCTTAAGGAGAAGCTAAAGAGCTACACTAACAGTTTCTCAAGCAGACCTGAACTGCCACTAACACTTAACTCTAAATAACTTTAAATGGATGGGTTGCATGTGCAACAGGTGGATAGTTATAGTTCCCCCATGAGGACTTTCTTCCAAAGTTTGATTATTTTTTCCGTCTCAAACACCCCCCCCCCCCCGCACACACACACGCACACACTTGAATCTTTGCTTACTGTTGCTAGACTTCAGGTCTCGGTGGATAATGGGTACCACGGCCTCCTTGTGCAGATAGAGCATCCCGCGTGCAATCTGCACGGCCCAGTTGACCAGGATGTGCGGAGGGATGCGCCTTCCGGTCAACGCCCGGTTCAGTGTCCCGCCTCGGGCATACTCCATGACCAGGCACAGGTTGGGCTCCTCCAAACACACTCCCTCCAGTTTAATAATGTTGGGATGCTGGAGCATGGAGAAAAGTTTCGCTTCTTGTTTAACACCGCCGGCGGTGGCTGTTATGTCCTCGTCTGGGTCTTGCCGAGCTGCCTTCACGGCCACCTCTTGGTCTTTCCATGTGCCCCGATACACTTTGCCAAATCCACCCACGCCTATGATCTCCTCGAGCACCAGTTCACTGAAGGGGATCTTGATGGGCGAGCTCGGGACTTGCTCCTGCCCCACGGACCCGGTCGTCGCAGGGAGCCGGTAAATAGCAGGCTGGTAGGTGACATAGTTTGAGGGGAAAATCCCGACCCGGTGGTTGATTTTACCCGTCCACCATCCCTCGTCCCCAGAGATCGTTGCGTCTTTGGACAGCACCTCCACCACGTCCCCTCGCCGGAGGCTGAGCTCGTCCTCGCCGCTCGCCTCGTAGTCATACGCGGCTGTCCACAGAGAGCGAGTCGGGCACAGCGGGGCCGAGTGCGCGCACGGTCGGGCCGTGGGGGACTCTGTCCCGGCATGGTCCCCCGACCCTCCGCCGCACGGCCGCCCTTCACCGTTTGGGAAAGCGGCCTGCGAGACATCCATTTCTCGGTGGCCGTAGCGGCACCATAGGGTGCAGAGCTTTCAGAACAAAAACTTAAAAAAGAAAGATCAAATGTAACTTAGAGAAATCCTCATGCTGGTCACACCAACGAGACTAGCGGGTGGGAACAGAGATTCATTCCCACGACGGGATCAAGCCTCCGTGTCCAAAGTCCCGTGGGAGAGCAACGTTATCCACGTCGCCACTCTGGTGAAAGGGAACGAGGCGCAATTACGCTGCCAGACAAAAATACTTATAAACTAATGTCACCACTGTAAAGGGTTGACGGTTAAAATAGCAACACCGTTTTACAGTTCGTATCAATTTAAAAAAACGGGTCCCACTCCTCTGCTTCTGCTTTATGCTAACGAGCTAAAGTTAGCTCTCCGCCGATGGAGCTAACGTGAGTTACCAAAGTTTTCGCAGGTGCCGCAAGAGATGCACCTGCACCGGGCACCCCGACCGGGACAAAGTTAAGGCTCCGAGGGACGAGTTTCTCTCGGGGAGACGCCAGTCAAGCTCATCCGGTCACAGAAACGCCAAGACGTGAAGTTTACTTTCTCGTTTTGTGGACTTTTAACAGCGAAGTCTCAACTGCATTGGGCTAGCGGGTTAGCTTAGCATAGGTCAGCCTACTGACTGGTTGGAAAAACTGTTGCTCCTCTCGGCTCGAGATCGGTCATTCCAGAAAGTGTTTCGCCTTCCTGGACGAGACGAAAAGCCGACGGGTGAAACACTCGGAAAGCACTTCAAACATCCTGGAATTTCACTGGTAAGAATGCGAGGAAATAAAAATGTGAAGGGAAGAAGAAGAAAAAAAAGCCCGTCAACTTCAATCAAAACAACACCCCCATCACCGTTCTCGCCAGTCGAAGTCGGACCCAGCAGTGGCTGTGAGAGGGACCTGGGACGCTGCCGCTGCTGTCGCTACTGGCTGTGGTGCCCTCTGATTGGTGGATTGGAGGACACGTGACTGCCGCAGCAGTAGGGGGGAGGGGGAGGAGCTACTATAGGAATGTGTGAGGAGTGCGCGCCTTCAGGGAAATTATGGGAATAGTAAACCATATAAAAAGACACGCTCGCGCTCGCACGCACACACACTCCTCTACAAACGCCAGCCACGTGAACAAAGAAGTGTTTTCAAAGTGAAAATACAACTACTTGGCATACTGCTGCTGTTTTGGACAAGTATTTAGGCACACGAGGAATTTGACTCCTGTGTCAAGTGGCTCTCAGCGCAGGCCTTAAGGAAACAGACCTAAATAAATCCACATATAGCCTTTAACATAAGCAAAGAGGTCTCTATTACTAATCATAATGCTAATGATAATGATGTTTATACTTGCTACTAATGCAATGGCCTATTTATAATCGGACATTCTCTTTACTAATTTGATTGTATGCATATGCAACATACATACTCATGCGTTTCCTCTAAGCGGGCATAGCTTAAATCTTGTACGCGACACATTATGGATGATATGTGTATGTATCCATATCGTGAACAATGTGTCTTAAAATGTTCGACAGATTTCCCCTGAAAACAGACTGGCCGTGTCTGCGTGTGCGCAGATAAACACACTGAAGGTGCGAATCATATAATAGGAGAGGGAGGGCGGGAAGGAGGAGTTGGAAGGGAGGGGAGGCGGTCAGAGCTGCGCATCTGTGCGGGCAGCTATAGAGGAGAGGGAGAAGGAGAGAGACGAACAGGACAAGATGAGGACCGCGGCAGCAGCAATGGACGAATCGACATTGGGATGGAAAAAGGCAGACGAGAGGACAGCGCCGAGGAAGACGAATAAGGCATGAAAGAGAAGGCTCAGGAGACATGCTGCATCGCCCCAACATGGAGGCGTAGCGACAGTAGCATGCTTTAGAGGAGATCATTTCATTGTAGCCTAGCAGCAGCAGCAGCATCATCCCTCCGTCCACCCTGAGCGGAGAGGAGGAGAGCGAAGGAGAGATGGTCTCCCAGGTTGTGCAGACCCTGCGTCAGGGAGTCTGGGCATCTGTGACCGGGGGCTGGTACCACGACCCGGACCAGAACAAATTCAACAACTCCTGCCACCTCTATCTGTGGATATTTCTCCTGATGTTACCACTGTCTCTCCATCTGGTGAGTTTTTTTTTGTCAGGGAACATGACGCCCTAGGCCGCGAAGGGGGTGTGAGATGCTCACGGTACCAGGTAGCGTGTTTTTTCTATGTGTGTGTGTGTTTTTTTTTTATCATGCGCGCTTTTGATCCTTCCATGGATGAACGTGCGGTGGCTCTGTGAAAATAACATCCCCCATTGTCTGATTGCCACTCAGATAAATACTAGAAAAAAACAACACTGTCGCAGTTTTTCCCCTGCATGCAGTGACGGAACGCATGGCTGCTCCTGGATGTGGCGGTGCGAGAGACGGGAGGCGTGAAACCATCGGTCCACTGATATTTTCATGTCATGGCCTTTGAAAATAGCAGCAACACAGGCTGCAATACTCCCAGTGATAATAACACTACTGAGGAACGTCCATCTGGGATATATTACATGTTTACTTTGTAGAATATGAGGAGATCAGTAGAAGTATAAAAACAAGTATACATACAGCAGGATATGGTGGTATATGAATGAAGGAAAGACACCTTGGCCTTAGCTGTGAGGACACTTAATGGCAACAACACACAACAACAGCTATATTGATTTAATGAGCTGATGGCACAGCACTGGCAGTTATGTGAATACATAACTTTGATAACATTTATATGAAACAGAGGCCTATCAGGAACCCCTTTTATCTAACTAGATAATATCTATTGCAGATTATGCGATATGATTGCTGCTGCTTTCCCGTCTAAGTACAATACACCGGGGCTAGTTTGTAGAAACTGTGGGTTCAGAATGATAACCCTAAATTAGCCACTCATGAGTCAGTAAGTTAGTGAGGCAAAGTAGCATATCCTGATGTGAGAGTGACATCTCCGAAAGGAGCTTTGACACCAAAGCTATATTAAAAGGCTTTTGCCGACGGTTTTAATAGTCCGTTTGAAAACAGCCACTCTTTCCAGAACAAAGGTAACACAAGCTTTCTGGGAGAGATGTGAAAAAAGTTAAAAGTGAATTATACTAAATGATTGCCATGCATGCCACTGGACTATACATGCAGATGTGTCTATATTCAACACAGCAAGAATCTCTCCAGATCGGTATGACTCATGTATCAATCAGCGTGATGCACTTTGTTCTTTTCTTCTTTAGTCTTGTTCTTTATGGGTCATTCTTCCCCTGGGGATTAATAATCTTCATCAATTTAACAGTTAATCAAAATAGATATTGTGGTTCACTGAGACTTTGATACACATGTGTGTGTGACTGTAAATAAGCTTTACCTTGAGCAGAGTTTCACCTCCTTATAATAAGATGAGAAGAATAACCACAGTGTGAAGCATTCACTCAAACACGGTTTTTGTGGAGTCCGGGTCTCTGGAGATGTTGTTTTGAATATGACGAAGCTCCTCTCGTCTCCACAGGCTCTGCCCCCTACCACCATGGCTTTGAGCATCTACTGCACCTCCATCACCGTCTTCTTCATCGTCATCAAGCTGGCCAACTATCGGCTGCACCTGATGTTTGACGAGGGCGAGGCGGTGGTCCGCAGCAGCGTCTCTGATCTCAGCAAGGCTGCGGAGAAGAAAAGTAACGCGTCGGACTCCTGCCTGCCCGCCGGCATCAGGTAAACCCACACAGACGCACACGTATAATCCTGAAACTACATTCAGAGGGGTTCATCTGGAATAGCTGAAACAATCCTAAAGTGGTCTCACCTTTACAGACGTATTGGAGGGCATTCAGAGAGAATACGGCGTATGAACATTTAACACACTGGATTTTTGCTCTTTGTGCTTCAAACTGCTCTCTGTCTAGTTAGTCATTACACATTCTAGGCCAGAGGGCTAAAACACTAATGATACAACTGAATTATTTATGTGAAATTGTACATTTGGGCCGGAGACCTCCCTTTTAGAATAACGCCAAGAAGTATAACTGACGTCCTCTTTAAAACATATATATTGTCTGCTGTTTCTCCCTCTGTATGACTCTTTTTTCCTCCGTCGTCTTTCCCTTTGAGATCAGATGGGTTTCATGATCAAGTGTCTCAGAGTGGGATGTAGACTTTTTCCACTTCATTCCGATGACTGAGCTAGCTAATGAGGGGAGGTCAGCGATCTTCACTTGGCCACTCTCTGACACACATAAAAGAAAACCCATCACTTCCTGTTCCCTGTAAGAATGTATTTCTTCTAGTGCCTGTGAAGAGATGAAACAGCAAGTCCTGACACACATACTTTTTTTTACAGCTTCCTCATCCCTATAAATTAGTTGATGTCAGTGTAAAACCTGAGAGGCTGGGAATGAAAGTCACATGCTTTTCTCTGAAAGAGACATGTTAATGCATCTCCATCCTTCTCCGTCTCTTATCTTTGTCTCATAGGAAGAGCAGCACAGTCCCGGACAGTGTTGCCATGACGATGTTGGCTCTGAAACGTACCAGTCCGGTGATCCAGGTGACAGTGAAACAGACTGAAACGGACCCGGGACTGATCGGGGTGGTGAGTGAGCATTAAGCATGACCCTGTGCTGCAGCACACTGTGACCTACATTGTGTCTTCATGCTAATCGAGTGGCCCTGTATTCTCTTTCATGCAGGACTGTTGGAAGTCAGACGAGGACGAGAAGAACGTGGAAGGTGAAGCTGATGTTTTTCTGGGTCCCGCTGAGATACAGATGGTTAAACATGAGAGGGAAACAATCTGAATAGTGTGGAAAATGCTTCCATTAAAGCCACGAGGCAATTTGAGGCCGGGCGGAGATGCTGTGGCTTCTTAATGTGGCAGTGCTTAGTATTTCTGCTAATTCATCAGTCAGGCTTAGAGCAGTTTCCTTTGGCTAAAATGTTTCCTATGAAACATCTTCGGAAGTCGGCATGCCTTGTTACGTTATGATGAAATTATAAATCAACATCCGAATCACAGTTTACTGCGATAATTTGTGAGTCACTCTAACCAACACCGTCCCTCTCTATATCTTTTGATTATATTTGCACAATTCTGTGCACACACATCTTCCCTTAATGTAGGGATTTAATTAACTAGCCACATTTGAAGCTTGGCAGTGTAGTTTTCTTGCAATGCGTGCATGTTAATGTTTTCTGCGGAGATGAGGGAATAAGAATGAATAGTGAAAGAGGGAACTATCTCGTCTTCTGATTTCCATTAGTATTTTAAACGTGAGAGTACATGTTGCTGGTTGTCTACTGACATGTGTAAAGTCAGTGTGTCTGCTGACATTTGTTAACCTGCAGAAAGATTCCCATCAGCCTGGCATCAAAGTACACAAAGCAGTTTTTTAAAATATTTATTCTAGAGAGATGGCTTCCTTGTAATTTTGTGGAATGCAAAAAATGACACTGCCAATATGTCAACGTGAGAAGCATAGAATAAAGACAGCACAAAGAAAGAAAGAGTCTGGTTGTCACTATCGAGGCCTTGCATGTCATTTGGGGGAACAAGTTTTTTGTGTAACGTCAGAATCAATCCGTGCTGAGAGCCAACTGTGTTCCTCTTCCCTAATGCACTCGATGGCTCCTTAGACAATGTAGATTGACAACTTCCTTTCCCGCAAACACATCATTGTTGTAAATATGCTTGGAAAAGCACAGAACTAGCAGCCAGCCAACAAGGCCAGCAGTCTAGTTCCAGTAAATGTACGACTTAATGCACAGACAGAACAAAGTCAGCTTACTGAAAAAAGGGATATAAACACTGCGGTGTATTGCATCAGAAGTAACTACATATATCAGTTGGATTTCTCCCCTTCTGCTTTCCATTTTATTGCAATGGAAAGATATTTTGTGTCACTGACAATCACTGCTGTAGACAATAAGCGGGGTTTTGTGTATTGTCACTGCAGCCAAATACGAGAATACACTATTTTTGTGGCAGGGATTTTAGGATTAGAGCAGTTTTATTATTAATACACTTAAAATAAACCATTTGGATTGGCATTTCATTTCATTCCAGGAGCGGGTGAGAGTGCTGCAGGTGAGAGGCCCGTGAAGGGAGGCCTGCACCCAAGCCCTTCTCCAGATGACCTCTCCAGCCCCAATCCAGACCAGGCCACCCCACTGCTGCAGGCCCAGCAGAGGACCCCATCCCGAGCTGAAAGGGAAGAGAGGCGGCCCGGATCTGCGAGCGAGACTGGGAAAATGGACGCGGAAAAAATTGAAACTGTGGCTGTGAAAGAAGGCGTGGACATTCAGAGCTCGTTGACTGACAGAGAACAATCGGAGCAGGTCAGAACAAGAGAGAAGGGGAAGGACAGAATAGAAGACCGTGAGGAGAAAGACAGTGCAGACAGAGAAACCGCTGATGAAGGTCTGCCTCCCTCCAAGGGAAGTGAAGATGAGAGCGAGGAGGAGAATGAGGGGCAAAAGGAGCCCCCCGATGCCAACAACAACTCACTCGGGACTCCTCAGGACCACCAGTTTGATTTCATCGACACCTCTGATTCTCCTTCACAGGTAGGCCCCCTCGGACGTAGTTGTTATATTTGGGCAAGTCAAAATTTGAAGAGGATGTGCATAGAAAGTAATTCCACTCTCGTTGCATTGTGACTGTTACAACGGTAGAACCTCCTCCCTCTTGTTCCTCAGGTTGAGCCGGTGGAGGAGACGTACTGTTCTGATGAGATCGAGGTGGTTCTGGTCAACAGCTCGGGTCCAGGGCCGGCGTCGGTTCACCTGGACGACAGCGACACGGTCAAGATCATCATCACCATGAGCTGTGACCCGCAGACTGCCGCTCAGCTGGAGGAGAGTGTCAAGCAGAGTCTGCTAGAAAACGCACAGGTAGTTTTAATGTTCAACATGAAACACTCTCAACTTGATTATCAACGTTTTGTTTTCGACTGTTAAAAGAATCTTTTACAGTCTATCTGTTTGTTCTGTACTGACCCGTCCCTGCGCTTTGTTAAAGCTACATGAGGTTTTCATCGATTTTATGGCTAAATCCTCACATCAAATGTAAATGTTCTCTATATCTCTTTTTCAAAAGTTATATGCATTTCCACATTTTTTTTTCTTTGGAAACTTTAAGTTCTCCACTATAATGTGAAAAACACTACATTGTCTTTAACCTGCCTTTACCCCTAAAATCTATGTAGCTTCGTGCTAGGCATATTTAAATTACTTTATAATTAAGTGAAATTTGTGAAAAATGTAAGATTATGCGAGAGCAACTGTTAACTAAGCTTTATATATTATATATTCATGTAGAGCTATCAGAATAAAGTGCATCGTGAATCTAAACGTTAATGTCCTGCCATAATGTTTAAGCTCATGTCGGTATGATTGCTGCCCTGGATTGTTTCCTAAATGATGAACAGGTTGATGTGTGTGTGTGTGTGTGTGTGTGTGTGTGTGTGTGTGTGTTCGTCCTACAAGGCTCAGAAGGACGCAGGAGAGTTTCACATCAAGATCCCCGTCATCACCTTTGACTCCCCCGAGAAGGAGAAGCAGGAGGGGAAAGAGCGAGAGGAAGCGGCCGACTCAGAGGACGACCCCACCGTGAGACAGCAGCAGACGGTGAGCCAAAGTGAAGAGTTCCACCTGTGTCGAGAAACGACTACTTCTGAGTCCACCACGCTGGATTGTCCAGATCCAGACCAGGAACATCTTGGTGTTCAGATAACTGATGACAGCACACAGAGCCCGCAGCTGACAAACGATAACAGCTCATCAGGTATCGATGTCCACTCCCACCACGATGACACGGATCCTCTGGATCCTAATGTGGATGCACACGGTTTACTGCGCCTGCCGCCGGCGTTGGGCCGGTACGGGCCTGGAGGAAGGACTCACATCCGCGGGCTGAGCATGGACAGTGGGAAAGACGCCGTGCTGCTTTCAGACCGCTCACACATCACAGTATGTTGGCAGTTTTTCCTCTTTCTCTTTTTTCGAGTTATCGCCATCCTCCTGTCCGTTCATATACGCACACATTTGTCTCTTTATCAGTCCATGACCACTTCCAAGTCAGACCTGGAGGCGAAGGAGGGCCAGATTCCCAACGAATCCAACTTCTTGGAGTTTGTTTCCTTGCTGGGGTCGCTCAGTACCAGAGGGGGAGGAGCCAGCACACAGGAAGAGGAGAGGCCAGAACGCAAAGAGGAAGTGGGTGCTGCAGACGAAGGTGAAGCTCAGCAAGGGCATTGGTTTCTTTACCTCCACGTCCTTTATCTGTTTCATAGGATCAGAGTTCATGCAGGTGTTTATATATAAGTGCACAAAGGAGTGCAATGTCAACATTGTTTTAAGCTAACATAATACCATGTTAATGTAGATATGTCATCAGGGTGTATTCATTTTTAAACTTTTTCTGTTTAGTTTAGTTTAGTTCCTTTTAGCTCTGTTTTTGGTCTTCACCAATTACATTTACGTATTAGCTGGCTAATCGCTGCACTGTGTCCACCAAATCGTCGCTAACTTTGTTTGCTATGGTGCAGATGTGTGGGGCGGTAGCATAGACAGCCTTTTCTTTGATAACAGCTGGCTGCTGATGAGAGAGCAAGAAACAATGAGCTGGAAGTAAAACTACAACTTTTCTTAGAGCTGAGAGGAACGGCAGAGTCAGCTAATAATCATCTGTGGGTTGATCACTTTTAGCAACTCTTTCCATCATTAACATAAGAAATGGTACGGCGACAAAAGGGTTCAAGAAATAGAGAAATGATAAAGAAATAGGAATCTTTCTGTTTGTTATTTTTGTTAAAAAAAAATCCTTTCGATTTGCTTGCAGAGAATCTGAGCATGACTTCCAGACAAGATGAGACGATAATAGAGAACAACACGGATAACAAACCAGAGAGACCGAAACCACCCACCAGTCTGCCTACCGACACACTAAAGGCCATACAACCCACACAGATCCCAATAGTCTCCCCTGACAGGTACGCATGCCTAAACACCCACATGCTTCAAAAAATATCAACATCGCTGAATTCACTCATCCGTCCAGGACGTCCAGTTGATTGTGTTTCCCGTTTGCAGTCCACAAACAGACAGAGAGAAGGATCCAGACTACGACTCCCTGCCTTCACAAACCTCTCAGTCGGAGAGCTCCATGCTGCAGGTCATCTGTAGACCCGAAGCTACCAACAAAGAAGATGCCTACACCTTCCATACTGTACACAGTAAGCAGCCACCCTTGAGTTATCAAGCTTAAAATGAAATGCTTTTGTGTGCTCTTGTGCCGGACACAAACTCATTGTAGTCACATCTAGCCATGTTGACACAGTTATCCCAATGAGAAATTTGCCTTTGGACATCAAAACAAAACCACAGCAAATAGACCCCATCAATAATTTAGGAGTCTATTTGTGCTGGGAAAGTCTGATAGTATCTTTCTGTTGAACAAATACACAGTATGTGTGGACGGCTCTGCCAGCAGCTGATGGCTCCGCTTTTGAATCAGCTCAAACGCTAAAAATAAATGACATTTTTTCTGCAAAGGCTCCACAATGTTCCGCTTTAAAATAGTGACAGTTCAGTCTCAACAATTAAAAAAGATGTAATCCCACATTATAGATTTAGTCACTCATCCGCTGGATGTCAGATGTTGCACAAGAAACAGTCTGACAGGTTTAATGTGTGTGCTCGGCTCCCCAGGAGACCGGCCTCGTAAGCTGTATGCAGAGAGAGCTCTCAACCTGCCGCTAGGAGCAGAGCTCATCACGGGCAACATGTGGTACTGCTGTTGAATCTTTTCCTCCGCCTCTTCATCATCCTCTTACTTTACATTTAACATATAATACCGTATTTGCAACCCATTCTTTTTCTCCTTTGTTCTGCTTTGTCTTCCCGCATGGTCTCTTCCACTATCATGCGCTTTTCAGAACTTCCTTATATCTTATTTCCCTTTTCCATCTCCTCCACCACCATCACCACTGCAATGTACCACAGGTTAACATCAGTGTGTGTGTGTGTGTGTGTGTGTGTGTGTGTGTGCGTCTGTGTGTCTTCAGTGACCTGCTGTCGACTTCTTCCAACTCGGAGGGGCAGGACGGCCTGGTCGGCGGTCACGCCGACTGTCCTTTCCAGCGACGCATCATCCCTGCACACAGGCTTCGGCCGCGGAGGACGCACCCTGAGATATTTCAGGTGTCCATCTGCTTTTCACTTATTTCTTTCTTGCTCCGCACACCGATGGCCAGGGCTCTTCAAAATGGTTGCAAAAAGGTTATTTCGAGGTTCCTTGTGGGGTTTTTGATCGCCAGCAGTCCATAGAAGGGTAACGGAGCAATTTTCTTTGGAGTTTTTGTATCTGGTTTAGTTTTTGTATCTTGTGCATGCACACCATGACCCACATGCACGGACAAGGGTGACTTGATACCCTGTTCTTCGGATTGTTTAATGCTATGCCATCAATCGATAGTTAGTGGTTGTTTCGTGCCAAGAAATGTAACGATGTGCCAACAAAGGGAGTGAACAAGAAGGCTGTTAGTAAGCAAACATGGATGTCAACGATTAGGTTTCAAATTATTCCAGACTATATCTATTTTCAACTAAATAAACTAGTAAATCAGATTAGTGTTGTTTCTCTGACTAACTGTTGGGTTACTGTTTCAAACAGCAGCAAGGTCTCATATTTCCTGAATCAGCCTCGAGGCTCTCCTGCATCATTAATGTGCCGCTCTGTGTGTTGTGCACATCTTTTAAACCACGTTGTTCGAATGTTTCCTTCTATTAATCCTAACTGTGCTTTTGAAATATGCCACGTGGGAAATGATTTGCCTCTGTGTGCATGTGCGTGTCAGGAAGAAGACTCTCTGGACGAGTCGTCGGAGACGTCCACTCAGGAGAAACCGACCAGGAAGATTTATTACAAACTAAAATTGTTTCCGGGGAAGGTGGTCAACCTTTTGTATGACCGACTCACCCTGCTTGCTCTTCTGGACAGGTAACCCACAAACAACTGCCTGATAAAGTGTTTCCACTACTGCGTCCACACGTTTAGAAGACCCAAGTCTACTACTGTACGTCTAATAAGCCACTGAATGCACCAGTGTAACCTCTGTATGCCTTAATGTGTGTGTGCTGGTTGTCTATAGAAACCAGGAAGTTGTGGAGAACCTGGTTGCAGTCTCCATGGCCTTCCTGGTTTCCTTCCTGGGATTTGTGCTTCTTAACCACGGCTGCTTCAAAGACTTCTGGGTCTTCCAGTTCTGCCTGGTGATCGCCAGCTGCCAGTATTCCTTACTGAAGGTAAGAAAAATACAACATCTCAGTCGAAGATAGCCTAGCCATGGCGCTGAACAATTTAGCTGAAGCTTGACAGCTTCTGAGAAACACCATTTTACTACTTTAACCAACTTGCAATGGAGAATAAATGAGCTCAAATGGTTGTGTCGTTTTGTTTTCTAGAGTGTTCAACCAGATGCATCTTCACCAACACATGTGAGTTCAATAAACGTCCATGCATCTATCCATGCATCTGTATCTATCCATGCATCTGTATGAGTCTCAGTTCAACCCATCCTAACCTGCATGTGTTCCCCTGTGTGTCTCCAGGGTCACAACCAGCTGGTGGCCTACAGCCGAGCGGCTTACTTCTGCATCTTCTGTGCTCTGATCTGGATGCTGGAGCAGCTGCTGAGGAGGAAAGACCTGCCCGTCTCCACCCTGTACGGCGTCACCATCGTGTGCCACGACGCGCTGGGCTTCCTGCGAGACCTGCTCGTGGGTAGGGACACGCGGACCAGCAGAGACACACGATTACGTCTTTTGACCTCTGCGGTCATTTGTCCTCTGCAGTTACTGAGACTTTTCTTGTGTTTCATACACACAACAGGTTTTACGTACTGCTTCCCAATCACCTTCCTGGTGGGCCTCTTCCCTCAGATCAACACGTTCACCATCTACCTGCTGGAGCAGATTGACATGCACTTTTTTGGAGGGACAGGTTGGTGAAACTGTTTCCAATCTTTGCGTTAATGAACCAATTACATTTTCAGTTTTACTGGAAACTGTAATTCGTGGATGCATCTGTAGGTTTGTGCCTCTGGTTTGTTGCGTGTGTGTATTTTACTGATGCTTTTTCTTATTGCGCTATTCCCTCTGCTGCTGTAACAATGCAAATTCCTCCGCTGTTGGACTAAAGGATTATTTTGTATTTGATCTTTACACCGGTGTATTATGTATTCAGTGTTTAAAGTCCCCGAAAACGTAAATCTTGGTGAATCCTATTAGTGATTTAAAAAATAAACACACAACACTATGACTACAGTACATGCCGAGCTTTCTTTGTCATTGTTCAATACAACTGCATGTATTTTCATCTTCACTCTAATTTGTGTGTCTCAGCGGCTACGAGTCTCATCTCTGCGGTTTATGGCATCCTACGCAGTCTAACCGCTCTGTCTCTGCTCTACGGTTTCTGCTTTGGAGCTCTGAAGGTACAAACTAACTGGATATAAAACAAAACAGAACATATCTTTCCCCCCCCGAGTTTGTGTTCAGTCCTTTTCTTGGCTATAGGAGTAAAAGAAAAGGAGGAGTTCAGGTATAAATAGCATGCAGACGGGGAAAAGTGTTGCTCGCCGTCCTTTAAAAGTGACTGTACGATTGCAAGTGCAGGGAAGAAGCTTTTCAAGTGTGACGATCTAAAAGCAGCAGTTCTGGCTTTCAAGGCAATTTATGGTGTGATTCATAGCTGTGCGTCTGTGCGTCTGTGTGTGCGTGTATGCGTGTGCGTGTGTGTGTGTGTGTGTGTGTGTGTGTGTGTGGTTACAGGAGCCGTGGGATGAGCAGCACACCCCGGCTCTGTTCTCTGGTTTCTGTGGCCTTTTGGTGGTCTTCTCTTACCACCTCAGCCGACAAAGCAGCGACCCGTCCGTGCTACTGTGAGTATCAGTCTGTGTGTGTGTGTGTGTGTGTGTGTGTGTGTGTGTGTGTTTGCATACCTACACCGGGCCTAGTTGCTATACACTTAATTGTTCATATTTCTTTAAACTAAAGATTAGGGCTGAATTAGAAACGAAGGCCGTCGGTTGATGTTTATACTGAACTCTTTAATATTTGTTGAGTACTCTCATGACTCATTCTGCTAATGGAGGCTACTTTTTAGCTGTTAAACAGCCAAATAGATAGATATGTTTGAATTCTTCAAACTATTTTTAAAATGTTTTCTCTTTTATATTTGTGCTATCAGCTGATTTAGGGTTCGTCACAGCGATCTCTTTTTGCTATTCAACAAATTCCATCGTCTCATTCCTTCACAGATCTCTGGTCAAGTCAAAGATAATGCCCACTTTGGTGGAGAGTGAGGAAGAGGAGGAGGAAGACACAGACAGTAAAGACCCACTGCCTGAGAAACTGCAGAACTCTATGGTAACGACGAGGGTTATGTAAAAATGATCCGATAAGATGAGAAGTGGTATTTTTACTCCTCGGAGCGGGAACTGAACACTTTTTTATTTTGTTGGAAATCGATTTGCTTGAACACTTTTTTGCACCTGAGTTGTGAAATTCATACATACGATGTATGATAGGACAGAGAGTTACAGCTCAGTGTTGCAGCTGAGATAATAC
Source organism: Clinocottus analis (assembly GCF_023055335.1). Classification (NCBI taxonomy): domain Eukaryota; kingdom Metazoa; phylum Chordata; class Actinopteri; order Perciformes; family Cottidae; genus Clinocottus; species Clinocottus analis. Next base: position 5,920,780 of record NW_027176240.1, read on the forward strand.
AACAATGCTAAATGCAGATCACTGTGTGTGATAACAGGGAATTATGAATCCGAGAAAATAAGCCTTCGCGGGTATTAATGGAGATTGTGAAGCCCATAAATCTTCTCAAGCGGCGCCTTCTTTGATCTCCAGAATTTTAAGGCTCAGAACGATCGGACAGAAATAATCTCACACCTCAAATGAGTCTGATAAACAAAGGTATTTTCATCCGGCGTAGATCAATAATAATTTCTGCTCTTCCCGTTTGTGCTTCGCAGAAGGAGATTCTGCTGTCGGATGTCGTCGTGTGCTCTGTCGCTTACATCCTCACCTTCGCCATCACTGCGAGTACCGTGTTTCTGTCTCTCAAGGTCGGACCCTCGATCATTTCTGTCTTTTCCGTCTTTTGGTCGCAGCTTGCAGGAATACTAACTCCAGTGTTTTGTCTACTTATCCGTTTTCGTCATGTTTCTTTCCTTCCGTGCCAACTTGTCTTCAGCCCTTTGTGACCATCGTGCTGTACGCTCTGGCGGGCACTGTGGGCTTTGTGACGCACTACCTGATCCCCCAGCTGAGGAAGCATCACCCCTGGTTGTGGATTTCTCACCCGGTTCTCAAGACCAAGGAGTACCACCAGTTTGAACCCAGAGGTCAGCAGAACGCCTGTAAATAATCCAGAGCAAATACAGTCATGAAGTATGATTCAAGTATACAGATGGCTCGCACAGATTGCATGAATTCAACATTTCAAATCTCACTGAAATATATTCAGTATCTTCTTTAAAACCACTTTTGATATTTTGGTTAAAATTGATCCTGACATCCTGAAAATCTGATATCTGTGGCTGAGTAGGACAGTAACAAGCCCGTCCAATCATTTCACTTATTTCGAATATAGCCATGTTTGTTATTTCCCCAAAGAATATGATATGTTTAAGCTCTTAACAATAACTGGGGAGTAGTTTTGTCGGGCTGTCAGCGTGACTTTCTTTCATGACTTTCTTCTCGAAACTTTCAGTGGGAAAAAACTTTTCTTCTTCGCAGAAGTAAAACAGAAGGAGACTTTAACTTTTGACATTTACTTACATCAAGATTGTACTGATTAAATAACACCAAATATCTGCTTAAAAACCCTGAACTATGTCTTCGTCTGCTCTCGGAAAGAGTGACTCTGACCCGCTTGTGCTGTTTCCTTATTCTTGCTTGCGTCACAGAGGACGCCGTGCTGATGTGGTTCGAGCGGCTGTACGTGGGGCTCCTGTGCTTTGAGAAGTACGTGGTGTACCCCGCCATCGTGCTGAGCGCACTCACGAACGACGGCTTCGCCCTCAGTCATCGCAAGAAGCTCGGAATCCAGTGAGTGGACGCAAGCAACCACAAACACACAGCATCAGAGAGAGAGAGAGAGAGTGTGTGTCTGTGAACCACCTATTCAATCCGTTGTCTCAACTCCCGTGTGTGTATGTGTGTGTGTGTGTGTGTGTCGCCTCCAGCTGCGATGTTCTGCTGACGACAGTGGCTGGACTGAAACTCCTGCGTTCATCGTTCTGCGACCCCAGTTTCCAGTTCCTCACCCTGCTCTTCACACTCGTCTTCTTCCACTTCGACTGTCCACGCGCCTCCGAGAGCTTCCTGCTGGACTTCTTCATCATGTCTATTATTTTCCACAAGGTGGAATCTTACACACACACACACACACACACACACACACACACACACACACACACACACACACACACACACAAACATTCAGATACGAATACAAACAGGTTGACAGATTACTTCACTGGTCACATGATGGTTATCAAAAGTCTTGAGCTCCTTTTGAAATTGCATGACATTTTGAAATCATTTTAACATTTTAAAATCAGAGGTCCGTGTCCTCGTGACGGAGGGTCTCACGCCGCTGGGCGATGTCCTGGATTAGCTGCTTAAATCTAGTGATGTCATCAAGGTTACTGCTTGAAGACTGTTCATCCTAAAGAGAAAAGCCCTGACAGTAAGATGCAGTTGCATTATAGGAATTGCAGGATCAGATATTTTGGTTTTACTCCTGTTAGAGACCAAAAGTCAGGATGTATCCGTCTGACACTTTTATTTGGACCATTATCTTTTCTAATTCTCTCTCCACCTCAACTTTATGGAAGTGCGACAGCAAATCGCAGAGGACGAGACAAGAACAAAAACTGTATTGCCAGCTGATTAAAAGCAACATAAACATATTTTTACTTAGAGCGATTCTTTTTGTCCTTCGAACATTCTCGCTGAATGTTACTGTCGGCCATCAGAGGTGGAGATTCATTACATCGGACAGCGTCTGACCACAGAGGGCTCATCAACCTTTATGGCGGTGTGGAGGGATGTAGTAGATATCATGTTACTTGGCTCCGTGACAAAGGTTGTTTGAGTTGGATCACTGTTGAGGCCCGTTTGTTGGCCACTGACTGTGTTGTTTTTGTCCCTGTGCAGATGCGCGAGCTTCTGCTGAAGCTCCATTTCATCCTGGTTTACATCGCTCCCTGGCAGATCGCCTGGGGCAGCGCTTTTCATGCCTTCGCTCAGCCTTTTGCGGTGCCTCGTATCCTTTCTCTAAGACCTGTGTGTGTGTGTGTGTGTGTCTGAGGGCATCAGTAGCGGCTTTTCTTTCCTTCACTGGTGTGCGTGTACAGACTCAGCCATGCTGCTGCTCCAGACTCTGCTCACCACCGTCTTCTACACCCCGCTGGCTCCCTTCCTGGGCAGCGCAATCTTCATTTCCTCCTATCCGAGGCCCATCAAGTTCTGGGAGCGAAACTACAAGTAAGACTCCGACGAATGAGTACGATGTGAGTTCCCCAAACAGCCTGGAGGTGGAAATGATTGGCTTTATGAGCATAGCTGGAGGAAATCTTGAAAAGCTGCTTAAAGATCAAATTGTCAACAAATCCCACGAACAAACTCAAACCAACAATGCAAAATGAAGTACAGGTACTTTTAGACAGCCTGATATACAGTTGCTTATTACTCGATGAACTTCCATTGTAGTTTAAAGACTATTCAAGACTTTAATGAGCCACACTGCTTTACTTGCTTCTTCATGACTATTTTCTGAGTTAATCTCACTTACATCCTCCTGCTGCTGTTAATACTCATTAGCACAGCAAATGTGTATTAATCTGCGGCTGAAAATAGTCACAAACAAATGCTTAATCAGCCTCATGAAATAGAAGCATGCATTTGTGTCCGGCTTTTGAAGATTTACAGCTTTAGTAGAAGTGATAGCACGGAGGTTTTGAGAAGCTGTTGTTTGCTTTCATATAATTCATGAACTTCAATGCTAACGTCCACATTTGTATTTACTGAAAGAGAAATCAATCCCATCCTTTACAGCTGAGCTCAGCAGATTAGCAGACAGACACCCTCATGCGTTGACACAGCGTGACCCCTCTGTTCCCTTTTACTTCTTGATGTGACACGTTGTTTGTACTTCAGCTCGCTGAGAGCGCTCCAAAAATACACCTGCAGCTCTGTTCTGCAAACTTCAGTGATTTTTTTTTTTTTTGTGAAGCAGCCAGTGATTATATTTAGACATTGTTGTCTGGAAAACACAAGATTAAAATCACTGATCTCACATCCCGGCTGCAGTCAGATGTTGGTGTTTTACGGTTTGGCGACGTGAACCTCAGCCAAACAAGTCAACAAGAAAATACCACATTTGGACAACAAATGACTAGTTTTACGTTTGTTTGGTGGCCTTGGCTTTTTTAAATTTATTTTCTACAGTGAGTAGATCGCATTCGAATAAGATCTTCAAGAGAACAAATACAGAAATCTTAAGCTTTCCTTTTGAGAAACCTTACAGCGCTAATTTCCATTCACTCTTTTTTTTTTTAACATCATCTTAAACATCATCGTCTTAACATAGGTTTTAACTAACTCCAAAAATATGAATCACTTTATACTTTATTCTAAATAAAGGCTTCCTTTTGACTTCTTCTTGGGCTCAGCAGTCTATAGTTTTTACTGTTTTTCGTCTCCCGTCTATTGCAGCACAAAGCGTATCGACAACTCTAACAGCAGATTGGTGTCCCAAGTAGATAAAGAGACAGGTGAGTTCTCTCTCACTAAACTGACATCCGTTACGGGCTGTGTCTTCTTTAATTGTCCTCCTTGAATCAAGCAGTCATATATGAACTGTTACTTGTGAATAAAGATCATTTGTTTGATTGATTGATTCTTGTAGTCTAGAATCAGAAAGGAAAGAAAGCAGCCAGCCTTTTAATTTTGTCCTTTCCTGAAACCCTTCCATCCATCTGTTTTATTTTCCTCGCAGGATGTGATGATAGCAACCTAAACTCCATATTTTACGAGTACCTGACTCGCTCGCTGCAGCACTCACTCTGTGGCGACCTCATGCTGGGCCGATGGGGAAACTACAGCGCCGGAGACTGTTTCATCCTGGCGTCTGACTACCTCAACGCCCTGGTCCACCTCATCGAGATCGGCAACGGGCTCGTCACTTTCCAGCTGAGGGGCCTGGAGTTCAGGGGTCAGTTCACCTCCCCGTTCGCCATCCTCCTGAGCTCCCGTGCCATTGGACTTATTACCTCCAACGCTCTCCGTCCCCAGGTACGTACTGCCAGCAGCGAGAGGTGGAGGCCATCACAGAGGGAGTGGAGGAAGACGACGCGTGCTGCTGCTGCGAGCCGGGTCACTTGCCCCACATGCTGTCGTGCAATGCGGCCTTCAACCTGCGCTGGCTGGCCTGGGAGGTGATGGCCACCAAGTACCTGCTGGAGGGTTACAGCATCAGTGAGAACAACGCCGCCACCATGCTACAAGTGTACGACCTCCGAAAGCTACTCATCACCTACTACCTGAAAGTACGCTTCATTCGTATCTGTGAACGGATGATTTCTAGTCATCATTTGTCTGTCAGGTTCTGTAGCTTTTGAGCTTTTTTTTTTGACAAAGTTGTGTCTTTTGATACACAACTTTGTCGTCAACATTAAGACCAAAACATTAACAATGCAAAGTAGTAAAGGAATTTTGTTTTAATTTATTTAATTTGTCGGTGTTTTCTTTCCATATAAACATTACTACTTAAAAACTCCAGCTGGATGAAATGAAGTAATTTTAACAACTGAAACTGATATTATGGTTTAAAGTATTGGTTGATATGATTTATGTGGTATTATTTGGCTTTTTTGACACAATATTTATATTTTGCCAGGTTATTTCACACACATTTGTGTATTTTAAATGGTTGCATAAAGTGCATGCACCAGTGTTAATACATCCTAGATCAAGAAATGGGCTGAATTGGGCTCATTCAGATGTAGAAGGAGTTCTTCTTTTCTAGCATAGTTTCACGTCCATGCAAATTATCACTCAGAAATCATCACTCTACGTGTCATTTGTTCCTTTTCTTCGGATTTAAAAGCATGTTAGAACAATCAAGCATACAACAGGATCACTTTTATTGTTTATTCAAGCTGTCATTCAATTATTCTGATTATTCTGAATCGCTGGCACTGAAAGCTCCCTCGTCCAGCATCAACCGTTGTTACAGTCAATCTTCCTCTCTTCAGTACTGAAATCGAAGATCCCATTAGTCTCAAGTGACGCGTAAAGATTTTCCTCTCAAAAGGTTAAACTCTTAAATGGATAATCCAGTGTCTTATGCATTAATCATTACTCCAAATGACAGCTTGCTAAAAGTAATTCCAGATGTGGCCGTCAGCTACACGTTCAGTTCTTTCTCTTGTTCTTTCCTCGTGTTTACTCTGTTGCTTTCCATCTTTCTTCCTTCCTATCCTCAGAGTATTATCTACTACCTGATCCACTCTCCCAAACTGTCCACCTGGCTCAAAGACGCCGCCGTGCAGGAGGCGCTGCAGTCCTACACCAAGTGGCACCACATCGAGCGCGACCCCCAGGTCTTCAGCGTGAAGATCGATGAAGACTACGTGCACTGCCTGCAGGGCGTGACGCGGGCCAGCTTCTGCAACGTCTACCTGGAGTGGATCCAGCACTGTGCTGGGAAGATGGAGACGGTACGTCACTTTTTATTTTTATTTGTTTTATTCCATCTGTATATTTTAATCCATCTGTACATTTAATATTCTGTTTTACTGCTAATCTTTTTTAATTTGTAATCTGTTTTATTACTGTTCTACTGTTTAGTTATATTACTTGATTCTTTTTTTTATCTTATTACTTGTGAACAGTGCTGCTGTAATCCTGTAATTTCCCTACTGAGGGAGTAATAAAGGATTATCTTATCTCTTATCTTAACCATTATTCTATCAATACGGTTACTGGTTATGTTCTGGACTCAGATTGACTCAAATTGTAACAATCTAAATATCATGTATTGTTTTGCAGGGCTGAGATTTGGATAATGTACAATATAAACACACATTAGTGATCTTTTGGTTGACTGATTGTTTCAGCTCTCCTGATTTTGTGTTTTCACGAATGTGAAATTAGTAAAAAGAAAGAAAAACACTGAAAATGAATCGTCTCGCAACTCTTGTAATCTCGTAAGAAGAACACAACTATTTAGCAGAATCTGTACGTATTATTATTTGCTATCTTTGTCCGATATGCCAGTAGCTTCATGTCTCCCTGTCTTTGTGTTCAGAGTGTGGACAGTGATGAAGACTCACCTCTGGTGACCTTGTCCTACGCTCTCTCCGTCCTGGGGAGGAGATCCCTCGGCACGGCGTCGCACAACATGTCCAACAGGTAAACCTCGTTTCTGCCGAAGAGCCACGCAAAACATATGAATGAATAGATATATGGAAGGTTTGACTTCACCAGACTTAATTTGATTGACTAAGTCATTATTGAAATACCAAAAAAATAACAATATACCACTTAAAATGTAATACTCTAAACTGCAGTGTGTTTACCTGCATTCAGGATGATTGAGAGTTTATTTCAGTTTCTTGTTTTTTAGATAAATATAGTAGTCCTGCGCAAATTTAGACGAAAATATGCTGAGAAAATCTTTCTAATATCAGTGGCATATTTACCTGCAGTATGACAGATACGCCAGAAGGGGGCAACAGCAGCTAAATCTTCAACACATAATTCAAACAGATATTGGTCTCTGCACTCGTGACTTTTTGTCTTTGTGTGGTTTATACTCTGAAAATATGTCACGGTATCATAATCCCCCCCCACCCCCTCCTCTTTCTCCCTCTCCCTCTCTATTCTTCCTCCATAAACCTCTCCCTTCCATCACAAAGTCTGGAATCTTTTCTGTACGGGTTCAACACGCTGTTCAAAGGAGACTTTCGCATCGCCACCAAAGACGAGTGGGTTTTTGCTGATCTCGACCTCCTGCAGAAGGTGGTGGCTCCCGCAGTCAGAATGAGCCTCAAACTGCATCAGGTAAAGTGTGCCCTGGTTTGAAATGGCTGCTCCTGTAACTGGGGTTGAGAAACTTTCATCCCCAATCCTACTATAGCTGCTTCTAATGATACTCTGATACTCTTGTAAGCACACAAACAGATTTGTGCATCCTATCGGGTCTCTCGTATCATCACGACGGTCGCATCTCATCCCCGGAGTAGACATTTCCCCCTGGTTATCTGATCTCCGCTCCACCGTGCTCCACCGTGCCCTTCTCCTCGCCTTTCAGGATCACTTCACCTGCCTGGAGGAGACGGAGGAGGCCTCCGTCTTGTACGAAGCCATCACAAACTACCGCAGCAGCCTGGTCATCTGCCACGAGAGCGACCCCGCTTGGCGCAAGGCGGTGCTCTCCAGCCGCGACACGCTGCTCACGATGAGGCACATGATCGATGACGGCACGGACGAGTACAAGATCATCATGCTGTACAAACGCCACCTCAGCTTCAAGGTCATTAAGGTAAAAGGGCCGAGGGGGCTCAGTGGTGTGGATGCGCGGGGAAGTGTTTTCCGGCGTGAGAAAAGGATGTGACGCAAAGTGAGATCATGTTGTGAGATCATGCAGTGTGCGTGGAGTGTGGCAAAGCCGGCTGTAACAACTGAGATGAGGTTTACAGGTTCATCTGAGAGGTGTGGGACCAAACAAGCGTCACGTTTTTGACAATTCTTTTTGACAAATGACCGCCACAGTTTTGAATCCATGTTTTTGGCTCTGACACATTAAATATGAAGCTACTGCCAGCTCAATAAGGGTGAGCACAAAGCTAAAAAAACCACACTAAAATCACAAACAAGACATGTGACTCGTGAGAGGTGCAGACTTTGCCACCTTTGGACAACGGCAGGCTCACAGTTTCCAGACTTTATGCAAATAAAATAAGATATTTTCCCAAAATGTCCCTAATATCCTTTCCATATGCAGCTCCTGACAGGACGCTTTCATCTTTCTGCGTTTCAATAATGTCGATCAATCTTTTCGAGGCTGCAGAATTACTTTGTTAAGTGCACTCATGTATTTTTAATATGCTGCCACAAAGTTTTTGCCGTTCAGTGACGAAAGGATGATATTATAACTCCAAACATTTGCTCTTCTTGATGAAACTGGAAAACGCAGGTGACAAAATGGTTAATTTCGTAATCCCAATCTAATTAATTACGATAATTATCAGGGAGTAAGAATTGGGATTTTCATACACGCCCTCATAAGCTGCGCCAGAGACCAAGTAAAGGAGAATGATAAAATGAATGGCCCTTTAAATTGTAATTATTTAGATCCTTTATATTTCATCATAATATATATTGTTGTGGTCTGGTCTCTGCAGATCAACAAGGAGTGTGTGCGAGGTCTGTGGGCCGGCCAGCAGCAGGAGTTGGTGTTCCTCCGGAACCGAAACCCGGAACGAGGCAGCATCCAGAACTCGAAGCAGGCGCTGAGGAACATGGTGAACTCGTCCTGCGACCAGCCGCTGGGCTACCCCATGTGAGTCAGTCAGAGGCACCGACATCACCGGGCTTTACATTGAATCTAATGTTTGCGTCGCGAAAACATATCTGTGTTGTTGCTCACATTGCCTTTGCAGAATGCAGAATGCGTGCTTTTGAAACCAAAATATTCCACTTTTTGTGTTTAAAACGAAGCAGTGTGTTGCATTTGCAGAAATGTTTTTGTAATCCTAAAAGGAGACGTCTTTATCTACATATGAAAGCAGGTTCTCGCCGCAATCCGCAACCTCCTCGCTGAGATGCAACCACATCCTGCACACTGCACCTTGAACTGCCTGACTTCACGTTTGTGTCTATGTGCAGGGGGGGTGTCCCTTGTTTTGCTGATAGCGTGACTTTTATTTTGTCTTCAAGGTACGTGTCACCACTCACAACATCGTACGCAGGAACACACCGCACGCTCCGCAGCATCGGAGGAGGCGCGTTGAGCCTGGACGCCATTCGATCCTGGCTCTGCTCGAAATGGTTACGGTCAGTTTCTGATCAACACATTTTGGCATATTTAAAAGTTTCTCACTCAGTCAAAAGTGCAGTTCCTCCTTGCCTCCTCAGGCTCCTCCATCCCTAAAACTCCCCCCTTTTGCTGCGCTCTTCAATGAACAGTCATCACATGCTTAAGTCCCTCCTCATTCTTTATTTAATTCGGTCTGGTGGGTGAAAAGACAACGCTGTGACCGAAAGGACTCAGGTTCAGTTCCTGGAACAAGCCTCCGCCTCTGAGGATCCTTGAATAAGATACTCGGGACACGTTTCATGTATTTGGCATTAGTTCGAGCACACACACTCAAGAGTAAAAACTCACATTCTTCTTCCAGCCTCAGGTCACATGTGTAATGACTTTCAGCTGAGGGTTATTGCTCAGTCTTTCATCTTGCGCTGCTAAGATTCATCGGTTAGACGTGTCACGTTATGAGATATGATTTTAATGTTGGAGTCTATTTATACATATTACTATCTCTGCTACAAATCGGTTGTATTCAGTGTACTACTTCCGGCGTTTTCCAGCACATCTGCAGTGGCAAGTGTCAAAATGTCACTGCTGCTCAGTAAAAAATGAAGAAAACATGTTTTCAAACAATTCTTGCTTCTCTGTGGATTCACAGAGATTAACTTCCCCACCACGTGGTTTTAAATACATGCACAGGAGTGACAGTGGGAGTGCAAACTTGGGAGAAAGATAACTGCAGAGTGGGAGGGCAGCCAAAAGCTTTGACTTGTGTTGCTCCTGCCTTCCTTCCCTCTCTTCCTCCGTCCTCTCTTTTGTTTATCATCACATCCCTCTTTTACACATTACCTTCAGCACAGCTTGTTGTATAGGCTCTGCATTAACCTCTGCAGATCAGCTAATGGGTTTGTGTGTGTGTGTGTGTGTGTGTGTGTGTGTGTGTGTGTCACTCTTAAGCTTCTTAAAGGATAAGTTTTCTTCGATTAGATTAGTTTGTAAATCCTGGTTCATCGACCTCGAGTTAAAGGTGTCTTAATTTCAGTAAGTAGCCGAGGAGCCGAGGAGCCAGGGAGATGGGCTGTGCTCGCCAGCGAGACACATTTAACTAATTTAAGAGGCAGGCTGCACTAGTGTGTGTCACATATGCTGGCACAGTTACGTAACATCTCTCTATTTATGTGTGTTTAACCAGCTGGAATAGTCGAGGCCTGCTAAATATTTGATGGCCCTTTGCCAGTTTGTGTCCCTTGCACTGATGTGGACATGAATAAATAAATCAAAGCTGTGTGTCTGTGTGTGTGTGTGTGTGTCCTGCAGGGTGCGTAAGGACAACCTGACCAGCTGCAACAGTGGCGTGAACATGGAGGATGTGGACTGCGGAGCCGGTGGTTCGTCCTCGCTGAGCCAAAACCGCCCGTCCTCTGTCACGTCCAACAGCCTGAGCCTCTACCAGCACAGAGCCAGGACAACACACAGCCACAGACACCACAACGCAGGTACACACACACACACACACACACACACAGACAAACCTGTCTTAGTACCCTTGTGGATAACGTGTATTGACTACGAACTGAACTGAAACGTGAACCAGAACTTTATTCAAACCGTAATCGTAAAAATGAAGTGTAAACTTCCCCAAAAATACAAACAATTGAACTTGTGAGGGGAAGAAATGTGAATACATACTCATTGCAGACGCAAACAGATACGATAACATACAGTTATAGTATAGTGGTATAGTTTTTTTAAACAGTTTTTTCCATTTTTAATCACAAAGTGAGACTGAATAAAACTTATGAAATCCAAAATGACTTATGCTTCGTCTTTCAAATGAGAAGTTGAAGTCCTTAGCAATAAAATGCATCCTTGCTCAATTCGGCACCCAATGCTGCCTTTATGTTTCTGCCCTTGTTCAAGTATAAGTGGTATTTTTAAGGCAGCTTGGTGTTGCATATGTTTGCATTGGCTACTCTCTCATACGACCGATAAATCATTATAACTTCAACATGAACTACCTTTGTGACATTCCAGAGCGGATGCAGCAACAGGAAGGACCCGCACACGCGCGGAGAGACATACAACCGTGCAAAGTTAAATTATTTAATGACAGAATAAACTCGCAAATCAGAAAAATAACAGTGAAAAGAGAGGAATTCATGAATGCAGGTGGAGAACATGAGGCCAGACTAATTCAACAAAGGTGACACAAAGAAAAAAGGAGAGAAATAAACACATGACACGAGGCAGGGATTACAAAATAAAAGTTCTTAATAATAATATTGTCCCTTCAGACATTTAGTCAAATATCATCAAAAACATTGTGATAGTTCAGTCAGGTTGTCCATTGTTTTTTTCCCCATTTTATATCAGATTATGAAAGTATGTAAAACAGTTTTTGTGTGTGTTTCTGCAGCCAGGAGAGAGTACCGCAGTCGGTCAGTGCAGCCTCAGAGTCAGCGCCCCCCCGTCACCAGCCAATCAGGGCCCATTCTGGACTCAGGCTCCACCCACGGGCTCGTCCAGCGTCTGTCCAACAGTCAGCTGTCCTTTAACACATCCATAGCCTCTATATTCTCCCAGGTATTCACACACACACACACACACACACACACACACACACACACACACACACACACAACCACGTGCTTGCTTTCGCGTGTCTTTACTAGGAGAATACAAAGATCTCTCTCTCTCTCTCTCTCTCTCACTCTCACTCTCTCTCTCTCTCTCTCTCTCTCTCTCTCTCTCTCTCTCTCTCTCTCTCTCTCTCTCTCTCTCTCTCTCTCTCTCTCTCTCTCTCTCTCTCTCTCTCTCTCTCTCTCTCTCTCTCTCTCTCTCTCTCTCTATCTCTCTCTCTCTCTCTCTCTCGTCAGGTCCCTCGCCTCTCAGGAGCAGGTGGGATCAGCTCGCAGCTCCAGGCAGCGCAGCATCAGCAGCGCTCTAGCCAGGTACAAGCTCCTCCCACTTCTGTACACACACACACACAGACACACTCACAGACACACAAAAGGCATATTGTGCAGTGAAAACACTGTATGAAACTTTTTCAAATTCAAGATTTACGGGGGAAAAAACATGCGTACATACTAAATAGTTGCATTTCCAAGTTTTTGTAAATGTAGTGCCCGTCTGAAACATGACGTGACTATGATTTAGTCCTGTTATGTTTCGCAGTAAAACCCCCGATTACATGTGACTCATGAATTGAGTTGATGTTATTACCGCTACTTACTTTTAAAATTCATCCAAGAAACAATTTCACAGCTGATGGCCGAAGCATGTAATTATTGACTACAAGTTATTCTTAGACACAGCCCGCTGTCTCTGATAATTGTTTGTGCATGAGCTTGTTTGTGTATTTTTTTTGCGCACCCATCTCAGGGATCACTGTACGCTACTGTCTTCCTCCAGGTCTCCTCGTCCTCGTCCACTCTCAGCTTGCTGTTTGGGAAGCGCAGTTTCTCCAGTGGCCTGGTGATCTCCGGGCTGTCGGCCGCTGAAGGGGGCAACACCACCGACACGCAGTCCTCTTCGAGCGTCAACATCGCCATGGGGCCCTCGCACAGGTCCAGCAGCAGAGCCACACAGGTAGGGAACACATGAACTGGTACGCGTGCAAAGTCCGTGCTTCTTCACACACAAGCTGCACCCCGCTGACAGAATGTCCCCTTCTCACTACAACAAGCTTCACTCGAGCTTGTAGGACTGCATACAGAGCAACATGTAGCTTCATATCTAACGTACAGACGTGAGAGTGGCATTGATCTCTTAGCATGAACGCAAAATGTCAAACTTTGCTTTTAATAAGTATTTGAAACCCTAACTATGAAGCTAATGTATGCTTGCCAGTGAAATAACTTCAAGTAGCATGAAGCCTGTAGCTCCAAATCTAATTAGCAGAGGGGATCAACCCTCTGGACAAAAGTATTCTTATGATAGCATATTATCAAAACACATGGTGTCTTTTTGAGTTTTGGATGCAAAGTGATGTAAGAACAGTATCGGCTCTTAAACGAATAACATTCCTCTCATGTGGCTGTTCCTCGCCTCCTCTCTTTCTCCCTTCTCAGTGGACATCAGAGCCTTACGAGAGTATCGACGCGACCTACTCCAACGCAGCCGTCACGTTGAAAGACGGCGTGCAGTCAGGTGACCGAGGCTGCAGCCAGGGATTAGATGAGACCCAGGAGGACTCGGCGTCTGTCTCAACGGCTCCAGAGGCGACTGAACAAAAGACTGTCTGAGAGAGAAACAACACACACACACACACACACACACACACATACAGACACACATATGAGAGTGCCATTACTCGTGCCCATATACAGAGAGGACTGTATGAAAAGTTCCACATATACACAAACATACAGAGGATTGTATGAGAAAGCACCCATGCACACAAACCTGCCTCTTCTCCTGTCCTCAGCATGTGGTCTCACCTTGTTGTCTGAATGTAAACAAGTCTGAAAACATGATCTTGGATCCGGTTGATGAAATAAAGACGTTTTTAAAAGAGGGTGCCTCGGGTAATGTCAACTATATTGTTCACGTGTGTGTGTTTGTATGATGTAAACTTGGGATAATGACTGTTTGTCACTTGAATTTTCAAAGCAACATAAAAGAAGTGTTACTTGCATGGTTTTCCCTCACGCTGCAAAAATGGAAAACATTCATATTTCACTTAGTTGACAGGATACAAAGTAAAAATGTCAACAAACAACCCGGTATGTGTTTGCATGTGGTCCCTGTCTGTCTTTTGCCGCTGCACTGCAACAGATAACGTGTTGTACCGGTTGTAGATTAACCAACACAAAAGAGCAGGAGTTGGTTGGGTTTGATGTGCTAAGTCCGCTCGTACATGAACCCGTATGAGGGGTCAATGTGACGCACCTGCTCCTCCAACTTTGAGGCTGGCATCCGAATGTAGTTGTGAGTCGTCTCTGGTCCTATTCTTGTTAAGCGGTCGCTCAATATAACTCATTTATTTGTTTTGTTTTTTTTCCATATTCTTTCCTAAGGGGCATGCTTCTTTCTCTTCTTTAATTTAATTGCAGTTGGAAACAACTTCATGGCGCATTACTGTCACCAGCTGGAATGGAGGATGGATCAGGAGATTTACATGTGTGGAGCCAGGCCAACGCAGACTCAACAGTACACTGAACGGATACGCATCTGTGTTAGCATGCCCTGCGCAGCGGTGAGTTTAACTATGTCTGGTTCCGTGTGGCGTTGGACTGTAATCTATTCCCTGGACAATAGGCCAGACAAAGACACAAGAAAGTGGTGGAAAGTTTGTCTCACTGCGTGCTGCGCAGCCTAAGAAAAGGAAGACTTTTCAGTTTCCCAAGCTAAAGAGAATATGACCGCAGACAGGGAGAAGCCACAAGGAGACGCCATCTGGATGTCCTGACACCTTGTCGAACGCCGTATGATCACCGAGACCTTTTGGCCTCGCTTTAGAAATCGGAGATTCTCACTTCTCTCCAAGGCAACTGAGGTCAGTGGGAGACATCTGCAGCATGCAGTCATACAGTATAGCAGGATCAGACTATCGTCTCCTACTACATTTCATCCAAGCATCGATCAAACACTTGGCTATGTACAGGTTGGTTATTTACAGACACGTTTAGCCAGGCAACACCTGTTGATTGAATTAAATGTGTTTAGATGTCCAGATAAGACATATTAGGAGACTGAGTCGGGTCATTGGTCCACTTAAAACAGCAGTTTGATGAACCTGAACTGATGAAGGTTTTGGGAACACTCAAATTCAGGAAAGGTTGCAAAATAAGTCTTAGACATGTCTATAAAACAAACGATTGTTTAACTTGAAAGTTTCACTAAAGTTATCACAATTCATCCTGAAGGGAATGAATTGAGGTAAGTGCTTACTTTTTATAATGTGAACACGGTGATTGTCTGTGCCACATGTTATGTAAATCTATCCAATATTTTCTAAGAGAAGCCAATTTCATCCCCTTGTAGAGGACCGGCCAGACACCAGAGCATCACTGCTGCTTCCTTTTCGTGGTATAAAACTAATTTTGACTGATACAGAGTCTCAAAATTAAATAATGCCCCCTCACAGTACAATGTTAACAAACACTGTATCTCCAGGTTGTGTACTGGTGATCTCCCACACTTCCAGTCAAAGAAAGACACACTCACATTTGGCAAAAATCTATTGAGTATTTATTGTAAGTTGTTACATGAAGATTTCTTTCTCTAGCAGCACTATTTAAATTACAAATATTCAAGGGCAGTTACCATAGATTGGAGTTTTCTCTTAATGCAAGATGTCATTGTGTAAACAAAGAGACCGGAGATCAAAATGTACCACAACTTAACACGCTGTTAACGCAACGGTGAGTCATGTGACGTTAGACGCTGATGAACAACAATATGTGTCTTTTGAGATAAAGTAAGAAATAAAAAACCAAGACTGAAATAAATCTGTTATTAAAATGAATTCAAATGGAACAAAACATGTTAGAAATAATGAACAGCTTTTTATTGTGACAACAATTTTAGTTGGATCTGATATAGTTGCTCGTAATCCACGTCAGACCCCCCTTCAACATGTTCAAGGCCTGTTTACAGAGTCTTCAGGTGTGTCGGTTACATGTCGATGAAGTAGATTAGATGTGGGTGATTCAGAGATGACACAAAAACCCACGACAGCAACCAGAAGAGACAAATAAAATGTGTTTCGTTAGCAACATTTTGACCCCTTCACATTGAAACAAAAAGGGAGATTATAATTGTGGCACATTTTATCCACCAAAGATGCACACTGGGACAGTTTCATTGACCAGTGAGTCACGCAAATTCAACCTTGTTTTCACCTCTTTTTATTCCATTGTTTTTTTTACATAGCGTAACTATTTGAAAAATATTCTTTTTTTTTTTTTTTTACCCTTATTCACTTTCCTTGTAGAGAGTAGATTGATGATTAGAAACCACTGTCAGGTCTGTATAATAAATATGAAGCTGGAGTCAGCAACGGTTAGCTTAGCTTAGCAAAATTATGATAGGAGTTATAGGATAGTCGGACATATGAACTCACATACAACAATGTTTTTGCACTTTATTTTTCAACGCATTATTCAAAGGAGACAAATCAGTGAGCTTCAGTTTTGGCTAGCTAGTCCTAGCTAAGCTGAGCTAACTGACTGCTGGTTGTAGCTTCATAGTTAGCGCACACATACGAGAGCGGTCTCGATCTTCTCACCAAACTCTTGGCAAGGAAAGTGTCTTTTACAATTTGACACAGCTACTGTAAATTTGTTAAGCAAGCTGGGTCTTTTAGCAAACAAATCCACATTTCATCAGTAAGACTTGGGTGTAAATAGTTCTTTAATCTTGAGTCTACTGTCCTCACCGTCAACAGTCACATGTGTATTGTATTATCATGCACAGATTGCCAACACCTACATAATTAAATGTTTCTCACAATGTAGCCAACAAATGACTTAATGCTCAGTGCTGTTGAATTTGTACCAACTGTCTTAAATTACAGATCCACGTCCCTGTAAAATGAGGCTCGATGTGAAGAGTCCCTCCCGTGATATTCTCCAACAGAGGATGAGGTTTCACCTACTGATAAGATAAGAAAGTAATTTCAATGCTACAGTGAAGGGAGTACTGCATCTCAGGGCGCTTTAAAAGAGCAAAACTGATCTTTTGGCAACACACATTTGAAATCTGTAACCTTGAGGTCATATTTGCTGAATGTGGCAAAAATAATAAAGAATACATTTTACTCCCCACTAACTTGTTGACCTTTAGTGAGCACAAGGACATTATTTTACCGGCCTTGATGTAAATAAAACAATTAGGATCTCAGACGTCATCAAGAGCTGTCAAGCAACCAGTGAAAACTAGTGAAAAGTTGAGCTCAACTGTCAAAACACTTGATTAAAACGCCCGTTGCACTATCACTGTCTTGGTAAAATTGCTCTGAAAGTCACGTATGTGGAAACAACCAGTCATGGTCCGTAATTGTTAATACAAAGAGGGTCATTTTTTTTTTTATCATT
This sequence comes from Clinocottus analis, assembly GCF_023055335.1. Taxonomy (NCBI): domain Eukaryota; kingdom Metazoa; phylum Chordata; class Actinopteri; order Perciformes; family Cottidae; genus Clinocottus; species Clinocottus analis. The sequence continues at coordinate 5,938,150 of NW_027176240.1, forward strand.
TTGGCAATTCATGAGACACTCGAAACAAGAATTAAGAACCATAACCGTCAATATTAGTGAAACATACTAGAAGAAAAATATGAACCTCTCAAAAGAGTTTCTGATATTTTTAATTGTCTGCATACTGCAGTACTTGAATACATACTCATACAGTATCGTTTATAGCAAATAACTGAATTATTTCATTTATTTAGCAAAAAGCATGCTGAATAGAAAAAATGTCACTTTTTTTTTTTAACCGCATAAAGTGATAGTAAAATTCTTTATATCGTCACCTGCCGATCCTCTCTCGACGACTGTGATATCTACAACGGCATGACAAGAACCAAGAGGCTTAGGCATCTAAATCAATAAAGAGAAAAGTGATTGCCTAAAACTGTTGAAACCAACTTCAACCGGGTACCTGCACAAATATAATCTCTTTCCTAAAGAAGCACAAACACCTCTGAGAGAGGTACAAAAAAGACAATATGAGGGTGTTACAGCAGGAGGAACAAACATCATTTTGGCTGTAAAACAGGGAAACGTCCAACTAGCGTTGTATGTGTGGCGCAACAGAGAGAGAGAGAACGGGAGACGGACGCAGACACACGGAGAAGACAGAAAGAGATCTTGAGGTCTGTGGTGAAGCTTAAAGAGGCACCAAATTCAACTGAGGAAACACACAAAGCAGGTTGGGTTTAAAGCAACATCAGTCAATAGACCAATGGTTCTTTAATCCTCGGTGCACTGTGAGGAACTGTGGACAAATAATCCATACGACGTCAACCCTCCTCATCTCATTCATGACTGGAATTTTCTATAAAGGGTTAAAAAAAAATATTAGACCTAAATCCTAAATGGTCTCGCGAGTAACGTATTACTAACTTTTCTTTCATCTTGCATTAGTTGAGTAGTTAAAAAAAAACAAAAAAAAAACATTAAGCCCACTTTTGCTGATGTGTTCCTCCTGAACGCTACTCTTTTAGCACAGTGATAGTCTGACGGGATGTGGCTACAAAAAGAACAAGAAATTGAAGAATAGAAAAATAAGTTGCTGTTGTTTGCTGCCGACATGGTGCTGTACACATTACATTACAAACCCACAATGTGCAGTGTCCACTGACAAACGATAAAATGTTCATTATTTAATTAAGAGTGTTTTTTTGTGTTTTTTTTTTTTTTTTTAAATTTCATTAATGGATTACCGATTGTAAAACGTGACTCACGTACAATACGGACAGCGCACATGCTCCAACTCCGCCCTTCAAAGTTAGACTATGCCTCTTTTGACTCTTCCAGTTGAGAAGTTGAACTCAAAAGCAGTAAAACGCACCTTTGCTCCATTTCTAGAGCTTTGCAGCCTCACTTTGGTTTTGAGCGACCACTAGCTTTTGGTGGCCAATGCTAGTTAACGCTAGCCAACTTTGCTCGGCTCTCGCCCCTTTAAATTACATTACTGGGTCAGTTATGACTTGACTCTACTTGTTCTACTTTCACAATGTTTTTAGAAAAAATCTCTTTTACCAGCGGCAACAATGGCCTTTGTTTAGTAAAAGTTACATAGTCTAGCTTTAAAAATGACTAAATGTGACAGTGAAAAAAGTTCTGGGTGGCCTGAATACCTTATTAGCCTCACAGGCTGGGGTGGATAACAATATCCGTCACAGAAAGTCATGATGAAGTTGCTCCATAAATAAATACCCCACCCTCCCCCCTCCAATTAGGAAACACTGCACAGGGTCAGCTACAAGTGTTGTAGCTGAGCAATGAGAGTCTTTCCTGACCTTTTAGTCCGTCGCTTAACAGTCACTTGAGTTCCAGTCATCTAAAATATCATCTCACCAAGACTCCAGCACACAGCCACATAATGTCAGACAACAACACATTTATTTGTTTTCAGCAAGGTTTCTTTTTTATCATCACGAAGGCATATACTATTTTTCTCTGTATATTACTTGTTATATATATCTATATATCTCTCTCTCTTTATATATATAGATATATATCTAAAATATTTATATAGAAACAAAAATAAGCGTACATTTTTGCTGAATAAGATTGAAGAATATCAGCAAAGGGCATTGTAAACCATGGTCCATCTAAAACAGGTGAAAGGTATGCTAGTTCGCCCTTTCCCAACTCACCCACAGAAACAGATTTGCATAGGCAAAAATGGGATTAGCCCTTAGACAGTGGATTCCTGAATTCTTTATAGAGATGCAAAATCTAGTTCAGCTCAGCACAATTAAAACCAAACATACATACAAACAAAAAAATAATGTTGACTAGGCCAAGCTCTCTGTAACCCCTCTGGTCATATACATAGTCATTTTTCTGTGCACATTTTTGTTTACAGTGTTAGGCTTCAAGTAGATCTAAAAACAACTTTTACATTGACAACTAGATGTGAAATAAATTAACCAACATGAGAGGTAGTGGAAAGCCTACAGAGACGTTTGTTGTTGTTGTTGTTTTTTTTTTATACAAAGAAGAAGAAAAAAAACGTGTCACTAAGGCCAAAGCTTCTCCATCCTCCTCCACCCCATCAGGACACTTCAGCTCTCAACCTTTGTGCGGTCGATAAAAACCACCGGCACGTTTTTTTTTCAGAAACCCACTCACTTGGAACCCATTGGAAATTTAAAGACAAAACTCTAAACTCAGCGATGACACTACATCACTTCACGTCATCGTCATTGCTTGTGAAATCTACATTTGAAATGAAGTTATTCAAAATAAACAACAGTGTACTTTCCCTCCACTGTGTAAAAGTCACAATAAATTAAGAAGGAAGGACGTGAGCCCGTCCCTCCCTGCAAAACACCATTACCTGGGTTTCGGCTGCGCCTGTCCTCCCTGTAAACCCTGTAACGTGCTCCTGGAGTTGAGCACTACAGAGATCTGCTGGCTTCTCTGCTCACACTAGGGACAGCTAGCTTAGTATTTAATACGGTACACACATCTCACAATTTATAAATGTAAACGTGGTTGAATTGCACCATGATTTCCTTATCTAGTTCTTGGTGAAACATTCACGTGTTGATAACCGTGTGGACCCAGCAACAAGGGAACATAGCTGTACTGTGCAGAAGAGGGATTCGTCTGCAAGGAGAGCCTGACGAGTGGCAGGCTTTCTTCTACCGAGTCAAAAAAGTTACAAAGTTGTCCAAATACAACATCTAAAGTGGTTCCAGGAAATGAAAACGGCCCCAATGAGTATGTTTGACAACGGATCCTTCATTGGTTGCCGTGTATTGTTATGCTTCATGCATGCACAGCTCTGCATTACAGCAGCTAAGCGTTATCAATCAAGTCCTTACGGGTGTTGCTGTAGTCTGTGTGTGAGCACTGTATTGCCAAAGGTTAAATATAGAACATTTTCACTAAGGAACATTGCAAAACTGTTGGTGATTATTGGTTTAGACTTGCCTTCTTGACATTACAGTGTACATTTTACATATTTATAACCAATTCTTCAATCTTTTGTAATATAATATCCTGGTTTTGACATGGCAGCTTCACTGGGTTAGAATTTTAACACTGTAAGTAAATATAAACTCAAAACCCCATGATTCCATGGACTCTTTTTTTCTATTGAGGCTGAAAAGGACTCTTTTTTTTTTTTAAAGATATATTTAAATATCTGCGTTGTTATTGAAGTCCTCTTGTAAAACTTGCAAATGTTAACTAGAAAACAGCCCGTCTCTAGAATAATCCAACAGTGGCATTAAAACATTTTGAGTATTCTGTTGCAGTTAGTAATTTATAAGATAAACGTCTGACAATTCAAAACCAGTCTAACATAGTGGGACACCGATCTAAAATCACTAACTACATCCAATTGCACTTCAATAGTCTGCTAGACATCTTGCACCGCCTACTCTTGAATTGGATCAATTGGCACGTGAACTTCAGGTAGTTAAAGGAGATGGCAACACGGATGCTTACACGTATCAGTGAGGAGTGGCACTGTTTCATTGACACTTTAGTACTGCCACCAAACCAAGAGGTCAGCTATTGGACTTGGGAGGCCCAGTTCATTAAACAAAATGGCATATACTGCATTCATGCACTTTCTACTGCACAGCCACAGGCCAGGAACAAAGTTCAAATGTTCACATCATCAAAAAACAAAATGTCCTTTTCAAAATGTTAACGGGACATATGGGCAAGACCCCCCCCCTTAAGTTTATTTTTTTTTTCAACATTTTTCTGTTAAGTGTGTAACTGTACCATACACACACATAGCCATTAACATCGCATGCTGTCAAAGTCGGGTTAGAAAAACAAACCAGAGTGTGTAAGGGCTGGCAGTGGGATGGAGGATTAGCGTGGCGAGCTAGCACAGGCATGCTGGCTGCTTGCCTACAGCATGCTGAAACCTAGTTGGCCTTGTTGAGAGGGCTAGCGAGGAGCATGACTACACATATGCCTTCGCTAGCAGGTTAGCATTGTTATAGCAACCCTCTTCACTAGCTCTGGTTTTAAAAAAAAAGTGTCTTTAATGGGTAGTATCTAACTGAAGGACTACCATACACTCCCAGCTCCATCTGCTGGAGAAACACACATGCACCATAAGACTCCACAGCCTGGTGACAAGTCACATCTGATATCGCTTCGCAGCATCTTTGACATCATGTTTGGCACCCGGGTCACGTGGCTGCAGCGCGATACTGGACGTCCAACGTCAGGGACCGCGATGTTACCTCAAAGACAAAAAGCCAGGGCCTAGTAACCTTTTCAAATGAGATCAGTGCCCGCTGCATCTGCTTTTATTCTCAAAGTAGAACCAGCTTTCCATAATGCTCGATACATAAAACACCAAAATGTAAACCCTCTTTTTCTGCATGAACATTTTTAAAGGACTATTTGGAGTCTGCAGTGTCCCCCCCTCCCTCCTACCCCCTCACACACACACACACACACACACACACACACACACACACACACACACACACACACACACACACAATGGGCACCTCTGATGATCTGAGTTGGAGGGAGGAGATGGAGGGAGGAAAAAAAAAGATGGGAGGTAGGGATCGTTGGACAAACTGTGGTTGCTTTCCAGAAAAACTTCAGCAGCGCTTGTGGTGCATTTTTTTTTTTTTTTTTTTTACATGTAAAGGCATTGTGATTTTCTCAGTGGAGAGATTTTTTGTCTAAAGTTCATGGGTAGTAATAATACATGTAGCTGCCCAACCACAAATTCTAGCCCTTACTTCTCCCAGTTAAAGAATCCTAAAGAAGGAAAGTGCTTGGACGGGTGGATGGATGGACGGGTGGATGGATGGATGAGTTGGTGCTTCTGCCTTTGCTCAAGAAGCCCTCAAATCGCCTCAATAAAAAACTGCAGTAAGCTTAAAATTGGCAGAAGTGTACTTTTTTTCCCTTCACTGAATGTAGACATCCAGACAGAGAGACAGGTCGGACATCTCGATATTCAAAAAACGGTTGCAGTCCGCGGCTTACATCGTCAAGCTACTGTTGAGAGAGAGAGTTACATGCAGAGCCAGTGCTTCAACTGGTTGAACGGGCGAGAGACGCCCCAACTCCCACTAACAACCAGGTGTCATGTTTGGACAGTAAAGAAATTAAAAAACAAAATTTTACACATCTGAGGAATGGGACAGAATTAAAAAAAAACAACTATGTGAAATAATGAGTAAGAGAGAGATAATATTAAAAGTGAGAGAAGAAAGCATGAGGTCTAAATATTACAGTACAGGAACAGTTGGCTTGTCCTTTCTCTCTCTCTCTCTCTCTCTCTCCCTCCCTCCCTCCCTCCCTCCATCCCCACCGACTGAGGAGTCCTTCTCCACAGTTAACCAGCAGCTGGCCTTCAGGTTGGCCATTTCAACCGACAGCTGACAAGTGGGTTGGCCAGTCAACCGTAACAAACAGCACAAATTGCTAGCTAAACAATCACTGGCCAGACTTAATGGTCTTAAATTGACCAATAACCAACCAGCAAAGGCCGACCTGGCTCCAGTGGAGAACTGGATATAAATTGCTTAAAAAATATAAATTAAAAAAAAAACAACAGCCAGCTATCTTGGATGTCATTCAGTCTTTTTCAATCAAAAAAAAAGAGGGAGAGATTTTCCAAACCCGACTTCTGGCACCATAGTAGTATTTGAAGTTTTAAGTAGTAGTCTCGTTGGCGTTAACGATGGCGACGAGCGAGGGTGGAGGAGTCTAGGTGTCGAGGCAGGTGCGCCTCCTGTTGGCCAGGAGGTCTCTGTAAACGGAGGAGTTGAGGAAACGGGGGAAGGAGTCGCGGTGCATCAGGGTGTAGATCTGGAACTGGGCCTCCTCGTACATCAGGTTGCTGGGCTCCGCCAGGGTCTGGTTTATTCCTTCTCTGACCCGCGAGTCCAGACTCACCTGGGAGGAAGGGAAATACACTATATTTACTAACCATGGTGTTTGCAAAGTAAATGGTGAATGAGAAATATATTTAGCATTGTAAAAAGTGCAGCTGTAGCGCCAAGTACTTACAAAATATAACAATTTAAGAATAAGGTGCATTATTATGCTTTTAATTACGTTTTAGCACATTGTGCTGATGTGGCCTCCCTTTCACTCTTTATTTGAAGTTCAGAACTTACTGTGTGTTATTATATTATGGTTTGTAGTTTTATAGTCATCCCTCTACCAACACCAACATTCCCAGTTTGAGAAAAAAAGGGTAAAAACTAAAGCTGGGCCGTGTTCGCCTCTGGCTCCTAAACCACTAAATCCAGTCCTGAAAATCACATCCAAGTCGGGATTACTCAGTCAAATAGCTGCGTTAGTCGCCCGCTTTGACATAACCACAGCAGTCATAAAGTACAGCGGGGAATTTATTAGCAGAGGTATTTTGCTAGCAGTAAAGTTATTTGTGTTATAAGTTAGTATAAACGCTTACAGCAGAGAGATTTACTCGCAGGGTAAAAAAACAAACAAATACAGTTAGCACAAGTATGTCCATCGAGGAATATTAGTTGCGTGCTTTGACTTTGCTTGACTTTCTACATGGAAAGTCATTACGGTTCATCATCTGCAGACAGTGAATGTATATACGAAAACATCCATTTCAATCTAGCAACACATGACACTGCCATCCCTGGAGCATTGTCCTCTAGCATGGCAGCGCTCGGCTCACTTCTGCTTATTCAACACAGATGGAGCTGGTACCTCTTTGGGTGATAGTATGGACACGTAGTCTTCGTATATGATCCTGGACTTCTCCTCCACCACTGTGGGATCTATCTCCTTCTTCAGCTCCTCACAGGCCAACCAGAACAGCAGGTTGTCCTCGCTGTACTCCGAGCGCAGGAACTCCCGGAAGACCTCCCGGCCCTCCAGCGAGCGCAGCATCATCTCGAAGCTCCGTGCCCACGACAGCACCTCGTCCAGACTCGGGTGTCTGCAGTCGGACGTAACACAAAATGAAGACGGACACACGCAACCATACTGACACAAGCGCGCAAGGATGACGGTGGCTGGGCTTACTGTTCATCTGCAGCTTCAATACTGTCCATCTTGGTGCAGGTCTGTCGTTCACTCCGCTCCATCCTGTCTTCAGTCCTGGAAAGGGGACAAGTAATGAGTGTGCTCGCCAAAATCAAAGTTTGCACTTATTTCTGGCACTTTAAATGGATGAGTTATTACGAGATGAACTTGTCCACGGAGATACATCTTGCATAATAAGGCTGCAGCAATACATTGATTGTAATAAAAAATATCACTTCTAAAAGATAGTGTGATTTTATTTTTGTTTCTCTAATTTATCTCCAGACAAATCAGCATTCATCACCCTTTGTTAATGCCCAACACAAATAAAATGCAACAGCTTGATTTCTCCTCACGTAGGACGTCCAGATCCGATCAACAAGATCCTCATCAGTAAGTATCAGTAGGTAGGTTTGTCTCATCAAGAGTTTGACCCATCCTTCAGACTAAAAGTGGAGATATCTCAACCTGCAACTTCTGCAATCTGTGACTTTATTTACTCTTTAAACTTTATGAAAGTGCATTACTAAATTGTTGGAGTACCATCTGCAGCCTGTCAATGAGGGCCGTGTGCACAAATCTCTCTGTTATTAGAGCTGAAACTATTGATTGATTTAATAATTATTGGATCAATGGAACATTAATCCATTTGGATGATTGCCATTCTCAAGCAAATCTGCGAAGACGATCTCGTCACGGCGTCACACTTTTGAGCTTGTATTGCCTGTATTTGTGTACCATTTTACAATTTCTGGACATTTTATAGCCCAAACAATGAATCAAGAAAATAAGCAGGTGGACAAATCAATTATGAAAGTAACTGCTAAATGCGTCTCTCCTGAGAGATGCAGAGTTCATCTCGTCCAGCTATCAATAGCTCTCCGGAAGCAGCAGTGTGAGCGTGAAACGACATGCTCAAAGTCCATGAAGTGAAAACCTTTATGTCAACACTTGAAAACACACACACACACACACACACACACACACACACACACACACACACACACACACACACACACACACACACGGGAGCCTCTCTGTCTAGCGTAGCTCAGTCACACATGCTGCATCACACCATGGAGGCTCTTTCCTTCCTCTTGCTGTCTCTTGTCAAAGTCCCCATTGTGCGGTAGTAATAAGCTAAGCTAGCCGTAGCCCGCGGGCTCCCTCACAATACAGCTAAATATACAGACTGTTCTTCACAGCTGTTTTGCATGTGATGTAGGGATGGAAATAGAAGGCACTCCAGCTAGATAAGGGCCTTGTCTGAGGGCGGACGAGGAGGGGTTCGAAAGGAAGGGGAGACAGGAGCGAAAAGGATGGATACAAAAACTAAACACAACAGTGTGCTGTGAGCCATCAGGGCTGTCGACTCATATTCTAAATTAAAATACCATAAGATAAGGTACAACGTTATTAATCCAGGAGGAAATTCTCGTGCCAGAGTTTGATCAAAGATTGAATCAAAATACAAACATGAGCACAATAAGAGTAATAATATATAGAACACATATTTAATATGTGAATAAGAAGTAATACTGACACAGTGCAAAATAGAGTAGCATTAAGAGTGAGGTAGATATAGTAAAAACATAAAAGCAATTTAAAAAAAGAAACAATTCTAACAGCATACGATTAAGAAAAAAAAAGTTATTTTGCACAATGTTGAAAAAAGTAATAATATATATATATATATATATATATTTTGCAGCAGTACAGCAGACCGTCTGTCTCATGAGCACTGAATGCAGCGCATGATGGGAGTCAAACAAAGTCACTTTCATGTATGGAAAATGAAATGTAACGTTTTACTGGGAATCCCCACTAGAAGAGAGACGGCTCATCCAGTCCACACCGACTCCTTCCCCAGGCTGACTGACAGCAGACGTTTACTGGACCAAAAATACTTTCCATGTCTGCTCCAGGGGGAGAAAAGTGTTGTCGGATCATGTATTGATTCATTGAGTAATGGCAATCTGCTCCGGAGCTCACGGACAGACTCGGAGCCTTCATCAATCAATATAGATGTGATAAACAAGTTAAAAACATATACATATACACACACACACAGCAGGATATTTGTGTGATTTACATGGCTGTCTGTGCAGCGTACAACACAGTGGGAGCCTCACAGGGCGGATTAATACATTTAATATCATGAAAGCATCGTGTCAGACTTCAAAAACACCTTCAGTGGGGATCGGTTGAGCTGAACAAGGAATACATGAAAACATCAACAAGCGTAATGACAGCAGAGAACTCTGCCAATGAGAGTGAGACGCCGTGTCCCAACAGCAAACGCTGTGTTACGTCATGTCAACAAAACATGTAACTATCAGCTGTGCGCTCCAGATCCAGACTGGAGACGTCACCGCTTCAAAGAAACATGGACCTTTTAAACCGAAAACACAATGTTTTGTATTTGTATTAGTGGAAATTACACACAACTTAGCCAACGGCAACTTCGAGGGGTCTCCCTCCAGGGAGGTTGCCACTATATTTGTTTTTTTTAACAGTAAAATGAGGAAGTACCGAACACGTAAATCGTCATCTCAACTTCACAAATCAGCTTTCTCCTGTCCAGTGCTGTGACTTTAAAGTGACCAACAGGAATGAATAGGAATAAGGCGTCACACTCTGTGCTGCGTCATTTATGGATAATGGGCAAAAATACGAAATTGAATAGTTTTGAACCCCTGTAGGTTTTTAAGATGGGATATTTGTCATTTCGCCAGCCTGGAGAACCCATTCACACTTTTGTTCTCCTTCAGTCCCTAAACTTCACCACAGCGGCAGACGAGATCTCCTGTGACTCTCACAAGTCGTAAATACGAGTGTAAAAAAAAAGAAAAGAAAAAAGAGAAAGGGACACAAGGGAGTGATTTCCATGTAACTGACGCAAACCTGCACTGAAAAAGCAAAATTGTCCCTCCCAGCATTCACGCTAAAATAAAGAAACATGTCGGGCGCTGAAGACACTTTTCCAGGACCATTTCGAGGATATCTGACACCGGCATTTGATTGAGCAACACCCAGAGGAGTCACAGAGCGCTCACTGCAGGGGCCCGAGTCCACAAGCTGCCACCACTTCAGATGAAGTGGTGTGAAAGAAGCAGCACATTCACCATTCACTGCCTGAAAACAATGTTTCATTCACTCTTCTCTCCCGGCAAGAGTGCAGCCCCAGTGAGGCACAGCACTTACTGCTTTCGGTGCCTTGCTCAGGGGCAGTAAGTGCAAGCTTGTAACCCGGTAACTGTGAGCACACAGACATGTTTAGTTGAAAATGTAAGGCAGGAATTAAAGGTGCAACTCGTGATTATGTTCGCGATTAAACAAAACATCCTTTGCTTTAGAACATGTTACAAAATGCCAACCATCGTTTCACAAAGCTTCTGCTTCCATGTATAAAGGTTTGCTTCCAGAAGCCAAAGATATTCACTTTACAAAAACATGAAATAGTCACATTTTTGAGAAGCTGTAACCAAAGCATTTTTTGCATTTTGTTGAAGAATCAATAAATATTTTGACAAATTGACAAATCTAATTATTTTAGCTCTATAAGGAACAATAGCCACTTTTTTTTTGCTATCCTTCCATTCAATTGTTCATTCAAGTTTGAGCAAACTTTTGAAAAATAAATGTGAAGCACGCTCATTTTTCCATCAACTATTTCCAGCAAATGAACTAAGCAAGTCGGATGATCATCTACAAGAGAAAAAATGGAGAGGAGTCTTTTTTAGTCGGTGGGGAAGAGAGAGAGAGGGAGAGATAGAGCGAAAGGACAAGCCAACTGTTCCTGTACTGTAATATTTAGACCTCACGCTTTATTCTCTCACTTTTAATATTCTCTCTTTTTTCGTCTTTAGTTGGGCATGGTTCAATTGTTCTTTCATATCAGGAAACATTGGCCATGTTTAATGTTGTCCGGAGACAAAGACGAGCATTCACATGATGTGGGAAAATCAGAGAAGATTCCGACAGCAAGAGCGGCTGATCGGTCACGGGAGTTAAATGTTCGCTACGTCAGAACTTATTCGGCGAAAGTGTTTCCATAATCTATTAAGCGCATCGACTATTTCTCCGAAACGAGCCTAAAAAAGTGTTTTCGCAATTGAGTATGTTTTTTTAAACTTTGCCGTTTCCACAAAGCTTTTTTAAGGCAATGCTTCAAGTGAGAATAAATATGAATGGAAACACTGCCAGCGACTGCCTGAAGTTTACCACCAAGATAAACATCACCAGATACCCGACCGCTGCCACCTTTTATGCATTGATTTATCCCCCCACCCACCTCCCTAAAAAGAAATATTTCACTTCAAAAGAAAAAAAGAACGGCAACCAGTTCATAAAAACACTAACGGCGAAACAATAAAATCGTCCTGTACACTCTCCAGTACAGCTTGTGTTTTGTTCAGGCAACTTCCCCCATAATTTTGGGACTTGTTTCTTATCTGACAGATGGTCCAAAGACAGAGGAAGCCCTTTGAGTCAAATATGTTGGCCAATATAATGAACAAATAAACTGTTTAACTCTGAAAACTGTTAAATAAGGTTGCTTTGGCTGGGTGTTCAAATTTACACGTATGATCCTGCTTCTAAGCATCCACGCAGATGAACTGCAGTTATGCATCACAAGCATCTTTGCAGAGTCTTAAAAAAAAGTTACTGGCTGCAAAGAAATTAGCTGAAAGTCCCCCATATGACATCATACCACAGTGTTCACAGCCCGCCAGCCCTTGTTTTTTTGTCAAACTCTTCAATAAGTGGCTACATTGCAGTACTCAATGGGCCAAATTGACATCAATTTAATTTAACATTAATTTAATAATCTATTCAATTGGGGTTATAGCTGTTTAAAATAAAGCTAGTCGACCTGAAATACAAAATAAGGTCAAACTAACCAAAACCGGGTGCTATCAGATTCTGCAGGAACAGACAGTATAGATTAGTATAGTATGGTATAGTATAATGTGCTATAGCATAGTATAGTATGGTATATACTATAGCATGGTGGGAAGTATAGTATGGTGTAATATGCAATGGTATAGTATATTATGGTATAGTATAGTATGGTATGGTATGGTATAGGCATATTATGACATATTATAGTATAGTCTGGTATTATACGGGACAGTACAGCGTATTATGGTAATGTCTGGTATATTATTGTAGGATATAGTATGTTAGAATATGGTATTGTGTGTTATAGTATGGTGTAGTATAGTCTGGTAATGTGTGATAAAGTGTTGTATAGTATAGTATGGTATTGAATGCTATAGTATGCATGGCATATTATGGTATGGTGTAGTTTAGTATGGTATGGTAGAGTATAGTATGGTGTGGTATAGTGTGGTATAGCATAGTATGGTATAGTATGCTATGGTACAATGTAGTATTTTCTTACCAGAGACACTTGCAGCAGCCGCACCAGCAGAGGCAGCAGGTGTTGGGCCGGGGCTGCCCGGGGGCCTGGGGTGGGGCCTCGATGTGCGCCGCCTGCCTTTTTCTCATCTCCACTCCACTCACACTCCGGGGCTTCGCGATGGATACACACAGAAAACAAACACTGTTGAATACCCTTCAAATTAATAATAATACAACAGAGAGTGCAGTTTCAAATTTGGAACCCCATGTTTACTTTTGACTCGCTAGCAATATGTCTTATTAGAGGGGAAAACATAAAAGGAACTCTGTGTGTGTGTGTGTGTGTGTATATGTGTGTGTGTGTGTGTGTGTGTGTGTGTGTAAGAGAGATGAAGCGAGAGAGAGAAAGAGCACTCAAGCAGGACCGAGAGGATTCCCTTCCTTGTACGGTTCGAGGGTTTCTGGCATTAAGCCACATCTTTTTCTTGGCTTTGAAAGACGCTACACATTCATTTTAATGTCTGCAGACACTGACGGAGAAACAGGGTCTTTAAATCACACGAGCAGACCGACAAGTGTTTGCAGTATATACATACAAATTCACACACACACACAATCACTGACTTATATTAACATGCTGTTGCCTTAATTAGAATGTGTGTTTTGCTCGGATGGGAGATGAAGCTATGAAGTCCTGAGCAGGGACAACAAAAACCTGAAGGGGACATATCTTGAAAAACAAACTTTTTTTCATTCAGTATCCGCTTGGCACAACAACCCGTGAACAGAGGAATAAGAAGCACCATTTAGAATTGGCTCCCCTTCTTATGTCACATACCGGCTCATTAGCATATGAGCATGTATAGCCAGGGCTTGAGAACTAGATGTGCAAAGAAAGGTGCACTATATTTTTCCCTCAAGCCAATCAGAGCAGACTGGGATTTCTCTTAAAGAGACAGAACAGAGAGTTTGTGTTGTGGTTTCATGTTGATGTTTCTGATATTTTATCTTTATTAATGTAGGTGACGTGTAATGAAAATGAGCAGGAGGCGGTCACACTTCAATCGGCTGGTCTACCGCTGCCTTGACTTTGATGTTTTAAAGGGTTCGAACACAGTAACCGTACAAACTAACTGATCAAGGCAGCAGTAGATTAACAACTCCTGTGTTCTGTGAGCTAAAGTGACTGGTTTTGTCTGGTTTCTTTCAATAGAGCACAGCAAAAAAGTGCAAAAGGAGGGCCAGTATTGTTCTTCAAGATTAAAATGTGCACAGAGGATAACTATTTCTTGTAATTGTATCAAGGCTGCTTCTTAAATACAACAAACAAAGTTATGGACTGAGCAGCGTTTACCAAAATACTTTCCCTTTGAACAGTTCAGCAAGACTTTCGTTCCTTTGTCACACAACTGCACACTAGTTCCAGTCTGTTCTCACTCTGGTCATCGCCGCGGGTTCGCCCCGGCCTTTAGAGAGGCTTTGAAGGTGAAAGTGCCTTCGGCGTTGCATGGAGAAGGAGTGTGAAGAGACACTTGAACATAACACAATGGCCCCAACGGGCAAACTACCCTTTAGGCTACTCCAAATAAAAATACCACACTCTAAGAAGTTATTCTAATGTCTGAGATAAAACCGTACAGTATCGACTAATATTACTATTTTTCACCTTCCTCCTGACAGAAGATAACACTTGGCTGGCTTTTAATGCACTAAATAGGCCGGGGAAACCTTTACCTCGCTTTAACGATAGCAGCCAAAATCTACACCAGGAAACACGATGAAGATCAGCATCATCCACTCAGCAATTTGTGGTTGTTTAAGATTCATTTGACCCGGCGGTGTGACGCGAAAGAAGCCCTAATGAACTACGGTCCAGAAGCTCTTACCTGCAAAGCCATGGCTCGAATTAAATTCCTTATTAATCACTTCAAAATCCAAATAAAAACAAGTGCGCTCCAGGACCAACAGGGGAGCCTCCTCTCTCGTCCCCTCTACACATGCCTTTTACCACCACGATGAGACAGTTAGGGCCGAGACGACCTGCCTGATATGCAAATACTGTCGCCTGACCGGTGGAGTGGTCATCAGTTATGCAGCGACCACACAGCATCTGTGGAAAAAACAGGCAGCTCGATGCAAACGACAGCGAGGGCACGGCTTTGTTCTCAACCCGGAGAAGGAGGCCGCATTGACACAACATGCAAATATAGAGAGGAAATACAAATACATCCGATGTGATGAAAAAAAATGAAATAGATGACATCAAAGAGCGTTACAAGATGGGCCAGAAATGCAGAGGTTTTTTTGGAAAGTAGTTAGATGACCCTCTCTTAATTTTCGGAGATTTTATTTATTTAGACATAACCAAAGATTGCTTCAGGAGGCAAAATCTTCCATTTTCAATCTGACACCCGTCTGTCTAAAACCTAATAACCTATGTTACACTCCTCAGATTGATTTTTGTCTGATCACCTTTGCTGTTTGTGTGTTCACGTACTTGTTCTGTAACCGCACAATAAAAATGAAGGACTGTATTCATCCAAGTTTGCAGCTCTACTTTGAGGCCTCCGCCTTATTTCACCTACACGCCAATAGCCAGGAGATGAGCGTCATAAAAGTAGCCTTGTTTTTAACTTTCAGCCGCACAGTGAATTTGTAAGGGAGGTACAGATTTATTGGAATACAGCCCTGAATGTTTGTATGCAGGTTTTAGTTCTATTATTATTTGAACAGGGACAAAGAACAGGGAACATGAAGAAGACTCCCTCAGCAGAGAGCCGGTGTTGGAACCCGTCTAAATAGTACGAAAAGTAGCCAAATTGGGCAGAAAACCGCCAAATCCGACGGCACTGTGTACCGGTTCTTTCAATTAAGGCAGCGAGGTGGAACATTCATTCACACCCTCACAGAGCAGGACGTCTGGCCAATGAGGATTACAGAAATAAGAGGGCTTTGCAAAAGAGCTTTATTCATCAATATATCTTTGCAACCGTCCGTGTGAGTCGATCATGCTTTTGTGGAAGTTTGCTGCTCTTCTACGCAAACCTGCCTCTTCACACGTTTCACCAGTAAAACACACAGATATTCATGTCTTGGTTTCCCCTCGCAGACAATAAGTGTCTAAAAAGAGTGGGTGTCGCCCTATCAAAAGAATATAAAGGACCTGGTGGGTTTGTATTTTCTACTTTTGTTTGGTTTATTAGAAATATCCTGTATCATGTGGATCACAATCATGACAACATAACATTAAAAGGCGAAGCTTATCTATGCCTAAATATTTTGACTCCATATCCACTTAAACACATGGAATGAAGTAAAAAAGGCGTTATTGCTTCACAATAATCATTTCTAGTCCACTTTCAAACTTTTTCTGGCTCTTTCAGATCCATGTTATGGTCTTCCTCAGTGGATGCAGTTTGCTCAGTTGTCACGCCAACAATTAGTTGTCATCCATCCTTTGAAGAAGACCGTGAGATGTGGTTGAAAGCTCGAGAAAGAGCAACTTACTGGACCTAAAGTTAAGTGTTTGTTTTTGTTTTTTTCAAGTACAAGAATAAACTTTCACATGTGGAAAACAAAGTGGGATGAAAATAGCCGCTGTGCTTCTTTTCTCTTTTGATCTCATAAGTTGGGCTGCAGTGTAAAAGCTCTGCTTTGGAACAACAACGCTAAAGAAATGTTGTTTGTTCTGCAAAAACCTTGAACCTCCAAAACCTCAATCAACCAACTGGTCATAGCAGAATGAACAAACTCATTTGTACTTTGGAGACATTTAGCGCCTCATTGAGGATTTTTACTCAAACTCCTCATCAAACTTTTTGTATTTGTCTTGATCTGAAACATTTCAAACACAAAAAGGTGATCATTACTTCCCTCTCGACGGACTCTCATTCAAACGTCACACACATGGAGCTCCGATGTCTCCTCCATGTAACATCTCTGTAACAAAGAAGCATTACAATCACACTGGACAGAAGTCAAACTTACCATGAATTAGCGAGTTCCTAAAAACAGGTCAGACCGAGCAGTCATGGCGTGAGGTAATAGGTTGCTGGACGATAGCAGGCTTATTGAGGGAGCGACCCAGCTGGTGGACGGTCTAGGCTGTTTGGCTCGCTGGAAAGAGACGTGACTGGCCTCACCATCCCTGATGGACTGGCACAAATCGGGACGCGAGAGCGGATATGAAATCAAACTACTTCCTCCCCTTGCTTCCTTATTTGACCCGCTCCTCTGGCGTTTTTCGCTCGCCGTCCCCTCCTACGCTTCCTCGGATCTCAGTGAAAGGGTCATTGGTGGCCTTGAGAGTACAGGGAGCAGTCAAGGTACAGCATCTGGAAAGCAAGCAGGGCAAACAGGCAAAGCAGAAATGCAGGAATTTATTTTCGTTGAAAACCGCACGGAAAATATATCAGTTGCTTCCGTAATGACAGAAGTGCACACTGGCCAGTGCTGCAGAGAGAGAGAGCAGGACCTGCTTTTCAATTCACTTCATACTGTCTCACTTCAGACCAATGATCTAATATCGGCTCTATCAGCTGATATCAATTTATTAACACGAACATCTTTAAAAAGAATCCTTTTAATTTGGTTCGTGACCCAATTTGTGACTGTGCTTTAAAGTTGAAAGATAAACTTGGCAGTGCTCTCTGGTGGATACATGATGTCACGGTCACACTGTTTAAGGGCTGAAACGATTCGCCGACTGATCAAAAAGTGGTTTGACAAAAAGAATAAAGTTGATTCGCCATTGTTTCCTGCCCGTCAAAATGTGAGTATTTGGTGGTTTTCTGTTTTCGTGAGCTACTTTGAGATCTTATTAATATTGGCAACGACAATTTGTTGTTTCTAAACTATCTCAGACACATCTTTGGCATTTCTGCACTGCATCACACATTGTTCAAACTGTGATATGCTAAGGGGTGTGGTCAAAACAAGAGGAAATATTAGCTCAAATGCAGTATCCTCATCATCCTCATCATCCTCACGTCACTTTCACACTCATCATGAAAAGGATTAAGCTCATCGGTGGTGTCACGACCCAACACTCAATCACAGTCAGATGCCATTAGCTGGATTTTGTCTCTGACGGAAACTGACTCAGAGCCTGAAGGCGACGGAGCTCCCTGGGTCGCTCTCATGCAGCATGTTTTCATACAGGAATTACTGTTCAGACGACGCGCTTCCTCACAAGAAGTGTTCACATGTTGACCACCGGAGACTCTTTGTTGTATGAGCTATCACTCATACAACTCAGTCCGTGACTACAATCAGGAAGTAAAAGACATTGAAGATCACCGGAAGAGAGAACAGATAATCAAAACTATGTGTCATTGAACATTCTTAATGATAGTAGGTCCACAGCATATTAGGTTTTTGAGATGACAAACTTAAATTGTATGTACTTTTTTAGGTATTAGTTGTTGTTTTTTTGCCTTCAATGTGACACAAGATACATTGAAGGCAAAAATGAAAACTAAGAGACAGCAGAAAGTCTCAATACTGTTCCAAAGTCAAACTAAACGGCCATTCCCTCAACGCGAGAGGCTTGAAAACAAAACTTTATCTTTTAAATGAAAAGTCTAAGAAGACTGATTTTGCCTAGTTGTAAGCAAAAAGAAGGCTTTTGTGTTGTACTTGTGAGAGTTTCAACTGTGTGTCCCAAGAGGAAGATGGCCACGGTCACTTAGTTACACGCTGAGCTCGAGTTGAGATAAGTCAATTAAGTCATTGACAGAAAAATAATCCGGAAACTGAAGTTTTTTGAAAGTCATTTTTCAACCCAAAAAGTTGTTAAAGCTTCTCAATTGTGAACATTTCGCTGATTCGATTGACTTTGTATCACTGTAAAACTGTCCATCTTTGGGTTTTGGACTGCTCCTTAGCAAGAAATTTGACACCTTGGACTTTGGAGTGATGACTTTTCCCTCTTTCCCATCAGACAATAACTGGCTAATTAATGAATAATAAAAGTAACCGTCATTTGCAGCCCTAGAATAAACCAAGCAGACGACAGTTTGGATGAATACAAGTTAAAACATGTTATTGATGACGTACAGGCCGGACTCCACATCACATAACACCAAACTCTGAGACATCAGATATCTCTGAAGTCTGCATCGTAAAAAAAAAAAAAAAATCTTCACCCTACAACACATAACACAAATCTCAAATGTGTTGATAAGACAGCTGGTGGTGTATGAAACTTCTCACCAGAAGAGTAAAAGCTGAATGAGATGAATCAGGTCGTAGTGGCAACACAACCTGTGCTCTTCTCTAAACTCTAAACTCAACGCATCACTTGCACAACAGCGAACAACTTTACTTCGTGGCCTTCATCGGGGTCATCCTCCCTCTGACTCAACGCACCCGTGGGAGACTGCAGCGTGTGGGTGCTCCCTCAGCTGTGCACGACGCGAGCTCTTCCCCCGGTGCATGACAGGAGAGGAACAAACAGCAGCAAACAAAACTGTTGTTTTAAAATAGGAGTCAAGGGCAGCGGCGAAATGAACTTTCGAGTGGAGAAGACAGTTTGTGGACTGAGCGGTCGCAGCACCGGGGTCTGTTGCATCCGCCTGAAGGCCTGTGCATATCTTCAGATAACAAGTCAGCAGCTCATCGGACCCTGCTCCCTCTCTCTCTCTCTCTCTCTCTCCCTCCCTCTCTGTGCACTAGCTCTGCTGGCTAGCTGCTCGGGCTGGGTGTCGCGCACGGTTTCCCCCCTGCAGCTGTCCGAACCATCTGCAGGTCGGACCGGCCGGGAGAGGAGATCCCCTCCCAGCTGACACCACGGAGTGATTCACCGATGAGAGAGGGAGAGAGAGGGGAGAGGAAGAGGGGGGAGGGGGGTTGGGGGTGCTGCACAGCGCAGACTGTCGCACCGGATTTTTTTTTCTCCCCCCCCCTTAGAAATCAAACACCACCCACTTTCTGCTCGCTAGCTTTAGCCGACAGCCCAGAGATCCGCTATCTCTCGGCACAGCGAGAGGAGGAGGTGTCAGCTAGCGCCGTGCTAACGTCAGCTAGCCAGCCCCTGTGCGGAGCGCTAACTGCAGAATAACCAGCATCTTACCCTCGTCTGTGTCGGGCTGTCAGTGTCCGAGGGCGGTGGGTTCAAAAGCGCGACGTCCCGGTGCTTATTGAACGACATCGTAAACGGGAATCGTGCGGTGAAATGTCCATCGCCGCCGTTTTTTCTGCCATCCGCCCCACTTCAGCACCGAACGCCGCCGAGCCCCTGGATGCACTGCGCAGGCGCGCTGCCACCGCTGCTCTGGGGCTGCAGTCGGCGAGGAGATGCACTGCCGAGGCGCCGCATACGGTCTGCAATGCACAGAGAGGAGGGGAGGGGAGGAGAAGGTGGGTTGTGAGTTTAAGCATCTTTAAACTCACAAACACAATCGCCTGTATGTTAATACATGAAAGCCCCTCCATATTCGGAGTAGTGGGAGTCATCTTTGTCTTTTACTCCTCTTGCCTTCTCTTGTTGTTGATGTTGTTTACCGTTGCAGTGTGTTTATAATGACCATAACGTGTATTTTATACCATATGCACAATATAATGATTCTGCAGTGTATTATATAGACACATGGTTATTTTGTATTGTTATCTGTGAGTTTGTGGACATTTGTGTCAGTGTCTAAAAATGGAATTTCCCCATGCAATAAAGGACTATTAAAGCACTTATTCTTGTTCTTTCTCTTCCTCTTCTTCTTCTCTCTTGTAAGCAGGCATGCACACACAGTTTCATACTTCTTAGGTGATTTTAAATTAAATGTGCTCAGTAGAAATAAGCTGCACAGGGCTGTGGGTCAGCACTTACGAGAACAGACTGTACAATGTAGAATAAAGCTTCTAAGGAGACAAATTAGAAAAACATCTTCTCTGTAATCGCTTTTTAATGGGCAATCACTTTGTCTGAGGTCAGACAGCAAGAGTGTAAATGTGTTTTTGCTGCAGGAATTCCCTGAGTGACTTAAGGTCCATTTGAGACCAATTTATGACACGCGAAAGATTGATTATTTAAATTCTGACTTAATTTATCCATTCACTAATTTGTCTATTCATCCCTATATACTATTAGAAATCTGTAGACACAAAGTCATGCAGACCATCGCTTTGTTAACTTATTTTCGTTTTGGAAGCTTATACAATCATCTTTTTTTTTCCTTCTCAAAAATAATAATTACTGCTGAGACTATTTGAATTAATGACTTGTAGGTTTTCAATCGTATTGTTTCACTAAGACAATGTGCATCTGCAGCGTGAGAGTCGCCTCCATTGAGCTTCAGCAGGCTGTGATGACTGATCAAACTATATTTTCCTCCTGTTAACAGAGGAGGGCACCAAAACTCTGCTCTCTCTCTCTCTCTCTCTCTCTCTCTCTCTCTCTCTCTCTCTCTCTCTCTCTCTCTCTCTCTCTCTCTCTCTCTCTCTCTCTCTCTCCCTCCTCCCCATACACACACACACACACACACACACACACACACACACACACACACACACACACCTGTTCTGCAGCAGTAGGGAAGCTTAATAGCAGGAATTACGAGAAAATTATGAGAACATGTTTCCAGTGGCAGAGGCTTTCAGCTGACAGATATCACATTTTGTTTCGACAGTGCAAATAGACGACAATCTTATGGATTGATGCTTTTTTAAAATCATAACAGAAGCCAAAGCTGTTAATAAAAAACAACTAGAGGAACTGTGGTCAGCATGAAAACCGTACTGAAAGGATGGATTTATTAAATCCATCTGGTGTCATTCGGACTCTTTACGAATCACTATTTAGAGGAACCGGTGGGAGGATGATGGTAAAGTTCATGACAAGGAAGCCAAGATGTAAACTGTGTATGTTCCTCGACACCATTGGCTCATTAAAAGGGATCTGAAGTGTCTCGAATCAAATCCTGTTTTCTTCACACGCTGAGGAGTGTTGTGCTGATTAGCATTGTGAGAAGGTCAAGAGCGACCAAAGCCCTACTCTGCTTCATCATGGCTCTAAACATGCAGCAGCACTTCTCTGCAGAGAGGGAAACGACGAATAATTAGCTGCATGAGTGTTGAAGGGATTAACATTCGAGAACAAACATGTCTGTGCATCTGGATTTAAATACTCTGCATGTGCGAGTGGATTGTGATTAAGCAAAAAAAAAAAAAGAGTGCGCAATCATCTTTGTGTTTGCGAAGGAATCAGTATGTGTAGATGTACATGGGTGTTTTGTTTGAGAGACAGAGAGAGGGAAATGAGATTAAGGGACAGCAGCTTTGGAAACACAATCCATCCAACAGTTCTTGAGATATTACAGTCTGGACCAAAGTGATGGATCAACTGACTTATTTTGCTCCCTCCCAAGAGCCACACTGCCACATAAACCTGCAGACCAGGATCTTTGCTCGCAGACTGTGCCTGTAGAGATCTCCGTTTGTTCAATGTCTTAGTGTGATTTATTGAGCAATGTTCCGCAGACAGCCTTCTCGGGCCTTCAGGCGTTAATTTGTGTGACTGCTGTATGTTTGTGTATGAGGGAGAAAAACAGATTGGCGGACAGGGACGCTGGTTGGAGCTTGCATTTATGGTACCTTACTTGTGGTCTGAAATGTGCATTCAGCCCTCATGGAGAAGTAATGAGGGCTGAATGCAAATTTACAAACGCAATACGGGTCGACTAAAGCTGCATCAAGTGTCTGAATTTCCTCCGTGTGCACAAGTGTCACCATTCAGACTACAACAGCCTTCATAGGGCAGAAAAACACTCTATATACAAAATATATATTGATCCACTGCAGCACTGGGCGGTCAGCTTCACACTCAAACACCCATCACTTCTTGTAAATACTGAAGCTCACATTGGTCATGGCAGTTTAGTCTGCCCCCTACTGGGGAGTGCAACATCGTGTCACCTAACAAGAGGAAGCTTTTTAAAAAAAAAAAAGTTATTGAACAAGATTTAATCTAAAGGCGTTGGCATGGATCAAAAAAAAGTATTTCTGCAGGTGGCGCATATGGGATTGCACTCTGGAAAAACATAGTTTCACTTGGTTGAGTCCAAGTCCATTGTATCAAAGGGGAGTCAAGTAATAAGTTACAAGATAGTCTCTTGTGTCCACTTAAACATACATTGAAAGTTTGGATAACAACTTACTCCGATGGAGAGTGACTTCTGAACTACATCTGCATGTTCAGGAGTTATAGATACTATATTAATGCTCAGAATGTTAAATAAAGATCCTTTAACAAACACAGACCTTTTTTTGGCTCGGTCTCTTCCTCCCTTCAGCATATGTGAGCAAATATCTTCCATTTTTTACTTTTCACTGAATAACCGGCTTCATGAAAAATAAATTAGATGGCTGTTAAAATTGCAAGAGCTGCCTCTCACCAAAATCTGTCACATTGGACGGCTTCTGTTCAGTAATGCATTCAGCCACATTTTCTCTGTGATGGAAACGAATCCTGCCAAGGCGTGTGTGAAGAGTTACTTCCTGTTCATCACCTATAGCGATAAAAGATCGTTTTTTTCTTACGTATTTGAACGAGCTACACTCATTTTCCCTTCCAGCGACGGCACTCTGCATGTCAATTGGCAGTTGCGCAACATCATCTTGAGCAATCTTCTCCACTTTTAGTCGTTAGTTAGAATCTCCCAATTCAGATTTTTACTAGAACATGTTTATTTGATGAATCTGACCGTCTTTGTTCATGTGGTGTGGGTTTGTACTGTCAGTCGGTCAACCACTTTGGTCCACACTGAAATATCTCAAGGAGATGGATTGCAAGTCAATTTGACATTAATTTCTCCCAGACAATGTAATGACATACGGACTGCGGTGGTCCCTTGACCTCGCCTGTCCATCTCCTGTATAGTGCCGCCATAATGTCAACTATTCATGAACTACTGACATTCCCATCAGCCTCTGCTGTACCTTATGTTTTATTATAATGAACAAATGTTCGCATGCCAACCCAACAAGTTAAGAGTAACATGGGAAGTGTGATACTTGCTGAACATTAGCATTTCATTGGCATTTAGCTCAAAGCGTGGCGAGTTTAAAGACTTGTAATGATGTGGGTTTCTCTTGTCTCCTGTTTTATTTTGAAGTCCTTGTCTTGTGTGTTCCCTGCACTTCCTGCCCCTGTGATTGTTTGTTGATTGTCTGTCCTGGTCCCTGATTGTTTCCTGCTGCGTCCAATCACCTTCCCCTCGTATTCAAACCTACCTCTCTGTTTAGCTATTGTGTTCTTTGAAGCCTTTTCTTGTTTTTTTGTTAAATACATTTACTTTTGAACTGTTGCTTGGCACTTGGGTCCCACTTGTATTGCCAACCCTGACAAGACTGAGGAAATGATGTCGTTCCTTCAAGGTCAGGTCCGATGGTAGTTGTATGGTATTTTTGTGGATATTTACCACAGGTTGTATGGGAGCGTATACAAAACTGTCCATTGCAAATTGGGGGCCATCAAAGCAAGCTTATTATTATGTATATACATCCTTTTGATTATTTGCAAGATCTGCTTTTAAATACATGTGAATACATGCAAGAAGGGACAAGACTTAGCTCGCACACACTCAACAGAAATGACAACAAACCAACTGTGACTTCAGCCTGGTTGATGAATGCACTGAATGTGGTGTAGAACGTATTGTTGTTAAACTTGCAGTGGCTCAAGCTCCTCTTAAACAATCGTCTTTAACATCTCAAACTACAGTATATGTGTGGTGTGTGTATATATATATCTTTTTTGTGTCATTTTTTTTCTACCTGAATACTGACATCCTAAAATGGTGTGTTGGAGTCTCAGGCGCCGTTCATTTCCGTTTCTCGTCCAGAAAGGTACATTTACAAAGGGAGATGGACAAATAATGTCGTGTTCTTTTTTTTAAAGGCAGTTTTCGTGGTGCTTTTTTGCTTTCTTTGACACAAAAACAACAATGGTTCCAGGCTGGATGGGAACTCAGAATTGTTGCAGTTGCCTGATGGGGATCTTATCTCGGTGAGATAGCGTGACAGCTCTGAAATTGTCCCTTCATGTTTCCAACGCTACCTCCCGCAGTCTGCACGCAGGACTTGCATGCCAGGATACAGCTGCAATTTTACTGGTCTTCTATATTACTTTATAATATCAGATGGACGTGGCATGATATCTCTGTATCTGTGATATCATGAGGAAAAGGGCAACTGAACTCTATAGGGGATGTTTTTTAGAGGTATATTGCTAGAATCTATTTTCCTCTGGACTCTGAGGGAAAAAAAGGCAATCAAGTGGTAAATTAGATTTGATTATGTATGGAAGGATCACACTTGTAAATGTATAACACTTGTAAATAAGCAAAGACACATGAATATGTCTTAACAGGCGGCTTTAACAAATGATACATCCTACATGAAGGGTGTATCCTCCAACATATTTACAGTATTTGTAGCAGGGAAATGTCTTGCACATGAAAATAATTCATCGTATACAATACTGAGACTTTTTCCAAATAGGAGCAGCATATTTTCACCACTCCTGCCCTCCAGAGCCCCTCCAGTGATTTTTCTTTGACAAAAAAAAGCTTCTGTTTTGTAAGAGTTGACGTGAAATACAAAATAGCAGCAAGGACACTTTTTGCTCCAGCGGGAACAAAGCCGGGGTTTTCACTTCCCGAGATAAACAAGCAGCGTTATTACTTTGTTCTGATGCTAAAACTCAAGCATATTATCAGGCTAACATTGAAACTACACCACGGAGCAGATGGTTAATTGCTATAATCAGCAAAGAACTCTGCAGTACTTGTAATGCTTTACTGTATTGTTTTAATGCCACAGCCTTGTCGAAGCTTAAAGGAGAAATTAATTAAAACCCAGACAAAAAAAATCAAACGTTTTTTTGCCAAGTTAATTTGCACATATAAGGAATTTGGCTTGGTGATTGGGGCATTAGCATAACCACAGTGTAGGACTTAATTAACAAATTAGAATATGACGAACAAGCAAAGCATATATTTATAGTGAAGAGTTGTGCAGATATGTGTTAATGCATCTATTTGTTTTGCATCTACTTATTTCAACCTCATGGTTCTTGAGCTTTTTCTGTCATTGCTGCCATCGGAGGAAGAGAGAAAAGTCCCGCCAGTCAACAATGAATTAACTACAGCAACATTTTAAAGGAACACAGCTCACGATACTTTACGGAGGTTCAACTCTCCAAAACCTTTCAAAACTTATACTGCTTCAATTTTAGATTCTTAGACTAAAAGTATGTTTCTTGTAAAGAGTTGACATTTTGATTTGACATCATTGATATAGCTACGCCGCAGAGCTGAAAGATGTCAGAGAAGTCTTGAAGTTTAGTTTTTATAGTAAACACAACGAGCCGATTCTCTGGAGCTGTCATCTCTCATCATGTTTCTGACACACACACACACACACACACACACACACACACACACTCTATGCTATCTCTGTTTAGCCTTCACTTCCTCTCTCTCTGAGGCTCTCTGTCAAACTTCCTTAAAACTACATTAAATAATTAATCTCCATTGCTGTGAAGTTCTGCTTGAAATTCATCATTCATTGAGCGAGCCAGGAGACCCTCCTCCACCAGCAGTGATCCAAGACAATGAGGCCTTCCGTCTGCTCGCGACTGATTACCAAATTTGGAAGATTACCTTTTTTTTTGATGATCTCCGGCGTTCTCTTCATTGAACTTCCCAGACACAGAACGGTTTCCATCAATTTCCGCTTTCGGAGCTCATCGTTATTCCTGTGCCTTCAATCTCCATAAAACACGCAGTGTGCACATCGCAATGCCTGAATTGAGTTTTTACAAACGCGTTTCTCATTCATGATCCTCAACTCTTTGGGTTTTGGTGATCGACTTTGCTTCCTTCCTCCTTGTTCGAGGTCCCACAGACTCCATCGCCGCATGTGTGTAGTAACAATAGTACAATTGCAAATCAACAAATGGATCTCCCAATAAATAAGTCAACATTGGCACAGTAACGCAATGAACAAAGCTTTGGTTGTACAGCACTTCTTGCACACATATGTTAGGAACTTCAACTAAATAAATGCCACAATGGAACCCAAGGAAGAAATTACAGCTACATGCTAAAACAGAAATACTTTTATATTTTGTCTTTGAAGCTGCTGAAGAGCAGAGAGTTCCTCGATGTTTACCATGAATAAACCTTCTTTATGCATAATACTGAAACACTGATTGGAATTCTTTCGTTGATAGATTTTGATTGAGTCGCTTCAATAGGACATTACTCATTTTGTTGACATATAACATGAAAGTTCTTTTATGTAACTCCTTCAAATCTTTTTGATTATCTTTGACCTCGTTGGCAGACAGCCTCTCAGGAGGTCGTATTGTAGCATGAATAAATATTGTCCTTTTGCTTTGCAGCAGATACATGATCAGTGTTTTGTCTTTCATCATGACGTTGCTTGTGTTTGCGGTCGTTTAGACTTTAGAGAGGTCTATTTGTCCTCCTTTTTATGAACAGTAACACAACTCTTATGAGACTTATTGGGGTTTTGGGAGGTGTAAAAAGTCCTGTCTCCATCAGTCGCAGCGACAGAGCGTCTGATTGGCTTTAACCGCACGGATTGGAGGAGATGTTCTCTTGCTGCGCTCTCCTCACCGAAATGGAGAAAAATCCATCCTGTCGAACCTGTTTGCAGCATTTACACTGAAATCAATTTTTGCTATTTTCTATCTGTGAGAAACCAATTTAGATGTATTAGATTTTTCAATTCACTCATTTTATTTTCTGACTCAAAGACCGATTTGTCAAATAAGAATAAAACAAACAATATACTGAATTGGCGCCACAGTTAGATAACAACAGAATCAAAATCCCTGAACATTTGAGAATATAAATCCTGTGCTGGTGCTTCAAAGTACAATCATTTCCCTCCGACTAGTTTAATGGTCCCTGTGATAATAAGTTGAGCGTCATTCAATCCCCCCCTCCCCTCCTGGCCTCGCCCTCCTCCATGTTATAACCCATGACTCATATACTTGTTGGTTTCCATGGCTACACCCATGTCTATCTCACCAGCTGGAGGGAACAAAACATCAAACTAATGATTATCTCTTTCTTCATCTCCTCTTTCAGCCAATTATCTTTCCCTTTTCGTCTTCCCCTCATACTATTCAATTCTTTCTCTTTTATCCCCCCTTTCCTCTCCTCAGATCCTCCAGTCTTCACATGAGACCTCTGACTATGTCTTGCTCTGAAAATGAATTCATAATGAATAAAAGGTCAAATAACGTAAAAAAAATAAAATAACCTGTGGTACTGCGTTAGGCTTTCATCCTGCAGGTGAAATGTTGTAACCGACTTCTTCACACACCACCACGCTCGCCATTAGGCCGCATGATCTCATGGTCCAAATGAATTATTGTTTGAAGATGCCGTCACCTCGAAGGTATAATCTTTGATGCAATTTCTGATCCCATAGTTACGCCTGTTTCCATGTTGGCGGTGCAGTCCACCAACCTTGCCCTGAAATGAAAAAATAGGTCACGTTTTCCTAAAGGATCTACGGAACCACGTTTATTAACTTCATTTACATGGCTGAATACAGGAAAGGCTTGTGGGAAGAGATGTATTCGAACAGAAAAAATTAAGTTTGTGTTTATGGAGTACCTTAAAAGTCAAAATGCGGCCGGACTGTTTTTTTTTCCCTACACTCCTTTAGACTTTTCCGACTCTGCAGGCTTCGGTGATAAGGGGACATTTCGTAGAACACGTCTTAATCAGTACATTTATGCAAATAATAATACCCAGCATGCCCCATTCTGAGGTTTAGGCATAAAGCTTAGAACTTTTCCATTTTTGACCCAAACAACACAGTTTTGTTGATTTAAACTCCTTGGTACCAGGCCAGAATTGTGTATTGTATTGTGCAGATTCATATTCTTGAGGTCATTCTCTTTACAAAGAGAGGTTTTACAACTCAGCATGTTGTTTAGGCCTTGAACCAAGAAAAACCTGGGCGCGGCTCCAAAAGCTATTTTGAAGAAATCTTGCTCATATCATGCTGGATATTCATATTTATGATACAAATATATGTTCTAAAAGTTTGTTTTTAAGAAGAAAAAAAAAAAATTCACAAAAATTCTAAAAAAAAATAAATTTAAAGAATTATTAGAACTGATTTGGGGTTCATACGACTACTTGAACAGACCTCACTAAGGCTTCTACCACCTAGGGTACTGGGGGCACAGATAAGTCACAGATAAAAGAAAGCAGCACTTTAGTAGCGCCTATATGGCACGTACTTATAGCACTTTGTAGTTTTGCTTTCTTGACTGCACTTATTGTAAGTCGCTTTGGATACAAGCGTCAGTTAAATGAACCCATCTTTTATCCCTTAACACAAAGTGTGATGTACCAAAATAAAAGTGTTGAAGTGTGAAAAGCAGCCGAAACGGCACCTCATGACCAAAATCAACAGGTGGAGGTGACAGTTGTAAGTCTTCTTGTCTGGTGTCAACACTAAAAGAACTGTTAATATTAGAAAAGGAAAGACACACCCACGATTCGTGGCTGACATTTATAATGGCAAGTGATCGCAATCCTGGCACACAATAAGGAGAAGTCAAGAACACTTTGCACGCCTGTATGTCATCTAATCCCGCTCTACACAATCTGACAATCACACACATTTTTTTTTATAGCAATTACGTGTAGTTGTGTTTTAATAACTGTTTGAACAATCTTTACAATTACAACCATCACGTCCCATGAGTTATAGTTCACATGACTCACTCATCACATAAGCGTATAAACTAAGTGAACAAAATGACTTTTATTAGTCACAAAGCAATTTGTGAAAATCCATGTCAGTTATCTATTCATAGAAGGTAAAAGGAGGCTATAATTTGCAACAATGTCTCATGAGCGGAGATTAAATTACTTGTTTTATTACAGCTACAAGGAAATGATTGTGATTGGAAACAAATTGTATCTACAGGTATGGCTTATGCATAATTGAAGCTCATGGCACTGCCAGACTTGATGAGATAAAGGATAAGTAAATTACTTCAGTGATCCCACTCAGGGACTTTTCATTCTGAAACGGGCACAATACACATTTTGTGAAAGAACAGCCTCTTTGCCTATCTGTAAAAACCGAGGAATCCAAATCCATCGTAGACTACCTTGAATTTAACGTTCTCCAGGAAATTGCAATTCAGCTTTGAAGATCTTGGACTCTCTGACGGTGACATGGTTACACTTCCTCTGCTCAACTGTTACCTCGGCGCAAGTCTCCATGACAAGTCTCCTCTCTTCAATTAAAAAAAAGCCTAATTAAAACCAGAGGGAGGATCTTTCTCCGAGTCCCCGTCTGCCCACTCGGAGCAACGAGAGTGAGGAATCTCTCATGGCGAGGCCGCCGGCAGTGCGACAAACCGACTCTTCACGAGAAGCCCGAGCTGAAGAGGGACCCAGTTGACAGCTGGCATCACTACTCCTTCTGTATTAACTCTAACAACCTCTTTAAATCCAAACAAACTAATTAACTACTTCATGTGGAAAGCATCTCCTGAAAAAGATAGAATAAATCACGCCCGGAGGCCAGCTTAGGCCCCCGACGGCCCAATCAGTCAAAACCACGTTCTCACCAAAGACTTCACACTTCAATGTCTGCTGCGTTCAGCAGCAGCTCCAAGAAGAAGGCTCGCAGATGTCTGCGTCACATCACACGCAACACATTAAGTTGGAATATTTTTTTTCTGATTTTTGGAGTATGTGTGTCGGGGCAAACCAGCATTCTTTAAAGGTCACTTATTAACTTGTTGTAAATATGTCTAATCTGCACAGAAGCAGTAATGTAATGTGGGAAAAACGAGATGTAACGGTTGAGAGCAACAGTTTATCCACCTGCCTACTCAGCATGGTCTCATCCAGCATTTGTAGAAATACCTTTGAAAAATAATGCACCGCAATTTGTATATTTCACGAAAAATGATGTCGTATGTGGATGAATCCAGCAAGCGGAAATCCTGCAGCTGTTCGTTCCTCATGTGAAACGAGAAGTCAACGCTGATGGGGTTGTTTTTTTTAACACAAATGACGAGCTATTCCTAAATTTAACTAAATGTTTTTTTATAATAAATATCACTGAGTTTGCTGTGAAAATGGAAGTTTACTCTGATAAGAATTTGCAAGCTTTCGCAGGGAAAAAAAACATTAGAAGCAACTTTTCGTAGGATATCACCAGACATTATATGATGATACGGACCTGTATATGAGTAGACATCGGCCTACTATATCTGGTCTCTGCTTACCTTGATTGTTAGATTATTAAAAGGATGGTTTATTGATGATTTCAGATTCTTCATTTGCTTTTGGCAACTCTCTATTAATCACTTTAATAACATAACAGCAACATGGATGTCTTACCGAAAGGACTAACTTATTATTATTATGAGTAGTAGTAGTAGTAGTAGTAGTAGTAGTAGTAGTAGTAGTAGTAGTAGTAGTAGTAGTAGTAGTAATTACAGTATAACAAGTATGGTTTCTTCAAATAATAAAAGTCTTAAAAGGCTCACGACTCAGAGGTATCAAAATGTACTTTACTCAACACTCCTTCCTGTCAGTTTTACTGAGGATGACGAGGACGGTGAAGCATCTTTATTCACAGAGAGAGAACGTTTACTGAACGTTCAAGTAAAATATTAATGCTGGATCCATCCAAACTAAACTGCTTGATACATTTGTACAGTAATTCCCTACAGCATTTTGTCCCACGGTGTACACACACGGGCAAACACAAATGTATTTTTCACTTGATATTCACAAGCCTTTAATAATGATTTCAGTTTACCTTCAGATTCATTTATATATTGTTTT
Organism: Clinocottus analis; assembly: GCF_023055335.1. NCBI lineage: Eukaryota > Metazoa > Chordata > Actinopteri > Perciformes > Cottidae > Clinocottus > Clinocottus analis. The sequence goes on from NW_027176240.1 coordinate 5,969,856, forward strand.
ATGGATCTGTTTTTGTAGCTCTTATTGAAGGCAGTGTGAAGCTAACCTAAAACAAACATATTTTCCCCCTAAACTGCACGGCAATAAATCAGAGAGATACTTCTTGCCCATAAGTGGATAACTCAACTTGAATAATGCTTTTATTTGTCCGTTTCATTGTGGTTTTCAGCGGCTTAAGTGATGGAGATCAGTCAAGCTCAGCTGTTTGTAGCTGTATCACAATGTGTGTCAAACAATGCTGTTGACTGACTCGTTTGTTTACCTGTTCAATAAATATTGCGTAATGTTAGTTTCACACTGATCTATATTCTGGATTTCAGATTTAGCTGTTAGACAAGTCAAACACAGACATTGAAACAAACTTGTTTTGACATAAAACACAAGTCAGTAGCCATTCTTAAAAACTGACAATTAAACACAAGAAAATTGAGAAACATATCCACCGATTTTCCAACATGTACGAGGTCGAAAAAACGTACCAAAGATTTAAAGGGGAAGGTTAAAGTGGTGACGGGTTTTGCTTGTAATTTTACATTTGCTTGAGTTATTTTAAGTTACACCAAACTACATCCTGTCTTACTTTGGGGCGAATTGGAAATTCACAAAGTTTAAAAGTGAGTTTTCACATTTCTTTGACAAAACAAAAATGCTCTTTAAAAAATATATGGACTTTTCTGGTGCATGCATGGAGTATTGTTGGTTAAATTGTTGACAATAAAACTAGAATGTCTTTCGTCCTGGCAGTGGTTCGATTTTTTTAATGAACACTTTTTTAGTTGTGGTTTTTAGATGTAGCATCTTTTCATGTTGGTTATGTGTCTTGTTGTCGTGTTTCATATGGCATGTTCTGGTGTTTGTTCTTGTAATGTGTTTTTAAATTATTTTTTTTATCTGTTGTGGACTGTGAACCTCGTCTGTTGTCTGTATGAGTATGTTGTTGTCTATGGTGACAAATGAGTTTCCCTACTCAGGATGAATAAAGCTATCTAGCAAGCTATCCAGCTAGCTACAGTCATGTAGCATGTCATCGAGCAGAGCGTCATAGTCTCCCATAAAGAGACTGAATGTTACCATCGTGCTAACAAGTCCACGAGTCAACAGCATGTCGGTGTCTCTGTCTGGGAGCAGTGAGGCTGAATGACTGTTCTAAAGTGCTAGCGTCCGGGAAGTATTATCTTTTACATTAGTTTGATGCGTTAGCTTGCCAACATTAGCTAATTAGCGTTCAACAAAGTACAGCTGAGGGAATGTAGTTGTTCTGATATTTGCTCATAAATCAAAGTATGGAACAAATTAAACTCTTGACCTGATGCTCAGGCTCGGTGAAAAGTTGCAATTCCTCCCGAGGGAGACATAATAGTGTTTGTCCCAAACTGCATGCCAAATGATTTAATAATTGACGGGACATTTCTCTCAAAATTCCAAATTATCAACCTTCTGGTGGCGCTGGGGAAAAGGTCACGGAATATCCAAAATCGTTCCGGGACCAACATAACGGCCATCAATGAGGTAGATGTTGAGATATTTCAAAGGATGTGTGAAGGTTAGAGGAACGGGCAGAGGTTTACTGAAGAAATCATTCAGAATCATTCTCTGGAGACCGTGAAAAGCAATCCATGATGAAGTTGCTGATATCTCTCAGTCTGGACTGCAGTGGTGGACCAACAGGCATGGCCGGGCTGCCGGGGACGCGAAAAAGTACAATAATGAACAAAATGGTTTATTTAGACATATAAATAAATCGTCCTAATCATATTTAATTGTGCATTAAGCCGGTCACAGTGCACACTGAGTTTAAGGGAGGAAGTACTGAGTTGTCAGTCTTTATTGTTATGAATTCAACTGGAGCCACAAATCAAAAGAAAAAAAAAAATGTTTGTCAGGAAATAAATGACAACATCTTGCCCAAAATAATACATTAACCTTTTAAATTATGCTAAATATGTGCACAATAAAGTAACTCATTTTAGAGTTGGAGGTACTACCACAAGTTTGCAAGTGGAGAGGAGCAATAAATCTAATGTCTTTTATTTATTTGACAAAACCAAAAAAAGGCATCTGTCATCTCGAGGTTGAACAGGTCCTCAGATTTGGTTCACGATCATTGTTCTGATGAGACATGAAGTGATGGTGGAGCCATCAATTCATAAATTAGATTTTTGAAGGTGCGAACGGTGAAACTCTGCCACTAACAATTAAACCGAACTCGTTAACTTAACTAGAAAATTGCATTAAAAGCCGTTGCCCATTGAAATATCTCGATAAGACGAAGACTGTGCGGATCGACGCTTTCATCGAATTCCTGCTTGAGGTTCTTGCCCTAAATGCAGTTGAACGCCTTGCACACCTGTAAAACACAGAGAATGCTGCAGTATTACATTTCAACACTAAATAATGGGTTTGCATGTTCCCAAAAAAAGTGTTAAATTGTGTCCAACTGTTTTCTCTCCATCGTGAAGCTCAGTATCCTTCACATTTAATGTGAAGTACTGCACAGGTGAGTGAAAAAACTTCACATGTCCCGGCTGCAGAGATAAATCACATAATTGTCAGTGAAAGCTGTCGAGTGCAATTTCACACAGTTGTGCATTTTCAGCTTTCTGGTGAATCTTAATTAGGTGGACCTGAAGAGCACTATGTGCTATGTGAGTTAAACGGGCACTTATATTCCAGGTGGCAGGGAACTGGTACAGTTCTGTAGCTTCCATGTTTTAACTCACAACTTCCACTTCCACTGCATCTTCAGAAGAACAGTAAAAACAGAACAGAGGAAAACCTTAAGCTCAACTTTCAGACGCAGACATTGCACACTGCAAAAAACGTGCAAGAATGTAACATACTAAGTTACCTCTGCTCAACGTGATCAACACACTCATTATTTCAGCTGCTTAGTGCGAACAACTTTATAGATTTAGTTGTTTTACAAAACACAAACGTTTTAGTAGTGACTATACTCAAAAGTTTAATTTGAACTAAATGTGTGTACACATTCATGCTAGGACAAGAATGTTTTGACATTTTATGAAGGAACATTCATTGGTTTGTCCCATTGATGCAGCGAATGACGATTGTCAACCCTGAAACGAAGGACATTTCTCTTCTGTTGGAAACACGCTCACTTGTGACTGACCATGCTGCAGTTCACTAAGATGTGTTTTTCTTATGTTGGAGGAGAAAGTATCCTACTTCCTGTTCCCGCTTTCTCAAATCAGCCTTTCTAATGGAAGAATGCAACAGAGATCAGAAAAGCATTTTCAAATCCCATGAATTAATCAAACGCTTGGAGCATAAACCGTGTCTCGGTAATGTTTCTCAGCGAAGACGTCTCAGTGGTGCTGCCAGGAAGCTGAACAGCACATAATCCTAGCATGATGAAGATCATGTCGGTCAATTATTGCTGCCGTTTTTTGTTTTGGGAAGGATGGAGTTGTGTTGCTGGAAGTGTTCACCAACAATTCTACAGGGACTTCAATGAAAATCTTCTAATCTGTACGCCTTCAACTTCAACTGCACCGGATCGGATGAGCAGGAAAACAATTTGATTTAATACTTCAGAAGAAACGACAGAAGAGCTTATCATTATTTGTGTGTGTGTGTGTGTGTGTGTGTGTGTGTGTGTGTGTGTGTGTGTGTGTGTGTGTGTGTGCGCGCGCTCATCAATAAAATGAGTCAGCGTCCTTTGGGGATTGTTCCCCTCATCTGCAGGTGATTAGAAAAGACTCCCTGAAGCTACTTCCTGGAACACATTATGTCTCTTTTGTGTTAGTGTGAGCACATATCTACTGTAAAGCGTTGCTGTTTTTCCATATCGGGTTATTGTACGTGACAGGGAACACTATTAAAACTCAGTGAAACGTCTCTCTCTCTTTTCCCATTAGGGCGAAGGTTGCCGGAGCAACAGTCAATTTGCCCTCTTTGGCGAAACTGCTTCTCCAGATGAAAAAGACCTTAACTGCTGAAGTGAAATCCAATGCAATTATTTTTATTTTATTTTATTGAATTCACTGCTTCAGCCATTCAAAGTGTCTGTGCACGACTCTTATCTTTTCTTTAGATATATTCTTCTGTCCATTATTATATTCTTCGAGAGCCCTCTACTTTTTTTTCAACCTGTAATCCGACCCAAATCCCACAAACGCTCTAAAGCCTGAGCTTTACTCTGTGTCGTGTTTTGTGTTGTATTTGTTTTTACTGCAGGACTGGATATAAAAAAGCATCAGAGAATATTCAGTTCAATTCAGTTTATTTTGTATTGTCCAAAATTAGAAATTTCCCTTTACAGTCTGTACACATATGACATCCCTGTCGCAGGACCGCACATCAAATACTGGCAAATACATGTATATATCAGTATTTGCAAGCCCTGTCTTTATCTGTCATATATTTCCCATGTGTTTTATATAAATTAACTACTAATGGAACAAATGTTTCACAGAATGTGTCACAACGTTGACAGTACATTTAAAAGAATGAATACGGGTAATTTGTTTAATAAAAAACACAATTGCTTTAATTAAGGTAAAATGATTTTGCCAAAAGTGAAAAAAAAAACAATTCAAAGTGCTGTTATAAAAAAACAATAATGAACACAAATAGCAATCAATACATGCACACATCAACTCAGCATTAAACAAACCAGATGTGATATTGTGCTGGATGTCATGGTCACACAGGATTTGACCAGGAGGAGAATAAACATGCTGAAGGAAGAGAAAAGCAGTAAGAATGAGTTTAAATCTAAAATGACATTTGCCACCTGGTGGGACTCGAACCGGCTTTCCATCAGGCTCTCTATCTCCTGTCAGTGTCGGCTCCAATCACACACAAGACAGACTGTTGACACACGTCCACAGGACGGAGAAAATGAGATGTGGTGTGGGCAGCGCTTCCTTTTAGGGTTAGAGGACAATGCTGTCTGGGAATGTGTGTGTGTGTGTGCTTGTGCTTGGTTTGTTTATAAAGCAACGACCCAGAGACACCGATAATGACCCAGACAGTGACATTGTATGAGTAAAATAAGAGGAGCTGGTGAGATTGCTGTTATTTCCATGGCTACACAATTATAAAAATCCAACAGCATGTTGACCTGTGTTGGTATGTCTCACAATCTGGAGGGTTTTGAGTTCACGAGCAGTAAACAGTATTACAGTATATCAACACACAGATGTTGAGCCACATTCCAGAACTGCTGGGATTGTAGGATTAAACTAAACTGGATGCAGACGACAGAAGTTAAATATCTTTTGTAAATCTTTTGTAATAGTGTGTGTATGTATATATTATGTTGTGTGATGTGTCAAGCTACTTGGACCTTGAATTTCCTTTTGGGGATCAATAAAGTAATTATCTAAATCTACCTGGAGCCAAGACACTGTACCTATATCTGTGAAGGTGTTAAGAGTGGAGCTTATTGTAACATTAAACATAAAGTCTGCAGAGGAACTGTCATAAAAGTGTTCAGATTTGTCGTCGTATTCACATTTAGTGTTTCTTTGGTGTCGGGAATGCAGATGTGTTATGTGCAAAGAGCCTGACCACCTCTCATCCTCCGCAGTGATTAAAGAACTCTTCAGATCCTTTACTTAAAGCAGCTATTATAAATATGTTTACGATAGTGATTATATAATATAAATCTGAAGTTAGCATCAACAGTAGGATGTTTCCATTGGATTCTGCATTATTGCAGAATTGTAATTTGTCTAGCACGGTCTTTTTTTGAGACACAAAAAGTTCCAGAAATCACGAGCGAAATATCTACCTTCATATTTTATAATGCACAAAAACAACACATTGACTTCAAGCGGAGGGAACCAGATTTAAAAGGGCTCATTCGTAGAGATGGCTCTAGAGTAAATCATCATCTGAGATAGCAGCTCTCTTCGGCTTGATGGCACTTTATTGCAAATTTCCGCTCATGTTCCAGCTGTTTAAAAGTCTAAAAACTCACTAAACTCTACCTGCTCAGCAGCACAGACACAGCTGGAGACTATCTGGAGAACATAGCGGAGCATTCAGCAGCTCAAGAGACAGATATTTCCCTCAGGAGCTGACACAGACTGAAGCTGAAAGAGAGAGGGAACTTCAAATGAAGGATAATGTCGCTCCGTAACTGCCGCATGGTAATCGTCATATTTGCAGATAAATATGTCGATGTTTCGCTCACGGCTTGTTTTGCTGCGCAAACATAGGTTTCAGTAAAAGATGTGCAAAAACTCCTTCACACAGTCCATCTTGAATCTAATTTGGACTGAATTATAATCAGCTAAAAGTATTTATTTTTTTACTAATTATGTGGAACAAACCCTTTCAGAGAGTTTATAGTATTATATTATGGGCTTATTATTCATGATGCTTCAATGTATAACCTTTTAATAATGCTGCTGAGGTGGATCCAATCTTAACCACTATACAGTAAACATGGCTGTGCATAAACGATAACACTGTTTCATAGATGATATATACACATGTATGCACACATAACTATAGCTGTCGTATACATGTAATGGAGAAAAAAGGAAATATTGTCCTTATTATCACTGCCTTATGCTCTGCGACAAATAGCGTAATAAAAACGGATGAAGTCCTGCACAAAATGGGTTTATTGAGGTCTTGGTTTGCTGTTGCATCGATTCAGGCACTCATTCCCTGAAAATGTTTTGCAATGCCGCATATTAAAGAATTATATTCAGTTCAATTCATTAAAACATAATAATATGAGAAACCATTACACAGCACAGCTGAATAGTTTATTACAGTGTATCTGTGCTTAAAATGGTACTCTGAATAAATATATATATATATTCTTGCAGACAGGGAGCACAGTCCGGTCTACTTTCAGACAGCTGGGATGAAGTATTTAAACAATGCACAGTTCAGTTTGCCTCGTTGGCTTTTGCAGAAGAAGGATGCTGCTTTCCTCATGTGTTAAACACCAACTTGTCACCTAATCTTTTTCTGTATTCCTCTGTGAGACGTGTTTCTGTCGAGCGTATCTAAACTCCATACATCACACTCCTTGCAGGACCGAGTTTATATTTTTCTTCAAGCACTTCACCCTCCTACACACACTGAAGCAGGGACACAAGACACTGACAATTGCATGATGGACATTAGAATTATTAAAAGCAGCAGCACATTTGCACTTCATGTGTTATCCTCCTGTTTTTCCACTTTATTTACATAGAATGACCATGAGAGGGGGCTGGAATCAGCCTTCAAGTCCATTTAAGATCAAGGTTATTAACCAACAAGCTACATCACTGAGCCCAGTAATGCTGCAGGAAACACCAGAGAAAACAATACATATTTATCTCCTTTGGGAGCTCATACCGTATGTGTGCTTGAGAGTGCACGATATGATACGTTCTATAACCAAATATACACACACATACACACTTTTAACCATGGTAAACACAAGAACATAAGCTGAAATGATGCTGACTGCGTGTGCATTAGCTGACACATTGGACATCAACCTGAAAGCATGCTGATCACATCACATGGATCCCACATTGCAGCGCACACGGAGCCGCACATGCTGCCAGCATGCCGTCATCATGCACAACACCTAAGACCGTGAAAGGAACACAGACATCTTTAACTTTGACATTTACACCTGGGATTTTTTTCTATTTCCACCTTAGAAATGCCCAGATTTGCTTGTAACTATGAAAATACGTTGTAATTCTCATATCCAACTAAATTAATTTGACCACAGATACCCACAGAGGGCCGGTGGGAGAGGACATGAATGAAGCAAATTAAAAAAAAAACATCTTTCACCCAGGAGACCATTGTTTAGGCTGTGTGGGAAAGTCAATGTTGATTCCTTTGTCACATTTGCCACTTTATTTTAACCCAAACCCCCAGCTTTTCCTCAACCTAACTTAGTTGTTTCCTGTGAAGACGGAAGTCTAAACAATGGGAACTTGACTTGTGTCGTCTTTACCCTGCAATGTTATGCTCAATCTTGGTTAACTGGCTTTTTTGTGGCCAAACAATAGTACTGGTACTAGCATTATGAGCTTTCAATGCAAGAGCTTCGTTTTGATGTCCAACTGAAGATTTCCACTCTCACTATCATCTGTTCACATCACAAGCTGGCGTATGCTGAAAGCTGACAGGCCACATGTTTTATTGCTGCCTTTGCCTGGCGTTTGTCTCCGATATAATCAGAATGAAATGCACAAAGTGCACAACAGCACTGTATATTTTAGGACTTTTATTGTCTCTATAAGAGTGAAGCTGGAGATTGAAAAGGCAGGGAGGAGAGAGAGAGAGAGAGGATGACACTCAGCCAAAGGCTGCAGATTGTAATCACTGCCAGGTCGCTACCGAGGACTCACCCTACATAGCCTGCACCGATATCAGAAATTCAATTCACGCCGGTTATTCCAGCATAATTGGTGACAATACGAGAAGGGAAGGAAAAAGCAGACAACTCATTACAACCTCTCTAGAGAGGACTCTAAATTAAGTTTGAAGCACACAGGATACCAACCAGTCCGCATTAACTAATAACATTGTCATACTGAGAAAAAATAAGCTTGCATATCGCAAGAGAAATTGATGAATCTGGACCAAAAGGCACGCCAAAGCTGACTTCAGCCCTTTGTGAAAAAACACAGTGATCTGTCAAACTGGACTCTCTTTATTGTATTTATTGTCCCACTGGTGCCTGCAACCACCTGCACTGTTTTCATGTCATCATGAAGTGTTTACTGGAGGACATTAAATGACCATGAAAACCAAAAGCTTGGAAATGAAAATGCAACAGAGATGTTTGCTTACAGGTTTGTTTGTTTTTTTAATTGAGCGTTAAGTTATGTCAGGGCCACTTGTGAGTGTTTTCTGTACTAATGTTAACACAAACATTCATTCAGGTAAGAATGTTTGCTGACACTTTTTTTTTTGTTGAGCGTTAAGTAATGTCATGGCCACTTGTGACGTGTTTTCTGTCCTTATGTTACCACCAACAGTACATTGGTGTACGACTACAGTAAGTTGTACAAAAGACAAGTACATTTGACAATGCATTCACTTATCTGAATACATCTGTTAAAAAAATTCACTTGACCCCTCGGAGTAAAATCCTTAAAACAGGAACATTTATACGTTGCAAAGAAGGAGCAGAGTCAGTCCAACATGATAGACAAATTGCATGTCCAAGACTGCTCAAAGATCTCTCAAAGAACCACCTCTTAAATACTCATCATGACCCACTAACAGAAACCATCATGGCGTCTTCGGCCTCATCGTGAACCTTTCCCCTCGTCCCATAGAGCGCTTTGCAAGAAATGGTCAAATGATAACAAAGGAACTGCACGTTCTTTCAGACAGAAACATACAGAGTCCCCTCATTGCTATCAGGAGACACGCTGAGTTTGTGTGTAATATTAAATAGAGACAGAGGTTCCTCCGCATTTTTAGATTACATTTAAAAAATAGTTTTTATGTAATTAACCATTTTGTGTTGTGCTCAATAATTCACATACATTATAAACACATGCTGGATTTAATCAAAGCATACCTTTAATGACCAGCTATAGCCTTGGCCAATCAACGACATGTCAGTTTTGACACCAATAGCGGCAGCTAATGGTCCCTCAGATGCAGTCACACAAAATGGATCCGCTTGTGAAATGAATATGTGATGGAGGAGACAACCCTGCGTCAGTAAGAGCTCCAAAGCTTGTAGTGAAAACATCTGACCCGGAAAACACATTAAATTTGGATGCAGGCAGCGATGGGTGACGCTAAGCCACAACATGTATCTTGGTCATTATGTCTGAGTGGCATCACACATCCTTACAGCCCAGGTTATTTATTTCTCCTTTTTTTTTTGTTGTCACTTGGGATAGCGGTACAGGGACATTTCCTCTGGTTTATTACATCATTGTGCGTTGTCATTGTTTTCAATGTTCTCATTTTATGAGTGAAGAGCTTTATTCAAGTGAATACACCTATTTCACATTGTTTTTACCTTTATCTTTAAAACCTTTAACCATGATCCTTACTCAACCATAACCAAAACACTGTCACTGCCGTTTAGTGGATAGTAGTAGAAGTGTGACATCATTTGTCCAACTCCACTTGGAGAGGGTGTCAGCCAGCTGTGAAGGCCTTCTGCTCAGGCTTGATAATGAAGGCCTATTTAAAAAATCTCCACTAGAAACCTGATTGTTGTGAATAATAATCAGATTACCCTGCAAGGAAGTGGCTGCCAAGCTGCTTGTCTCCCATTATCTTACTGGACCAGATGGATGTGCCATGTTGGCCAGGAAGGATCGACACATTTGAGGTTTTTTTATTTTGTCTGGCTTCCTCCTTATGCCACCTCGAGCTGCTCAAATCTGTTTTTGGGGAGATTCTGAGTATATTTAAGTGGCATGATTTATTTATTATGTCAAATCTGCAACAGGTGGAGGCAGAAAATTGGAAAAACTTGGGGAAAGCTGTTGAGTCTGAGAAAGTAAGCAAAGGGGATCCGACCTGAAGGGCTCATCTGGAGTTCTAGTTTTCAAAAAACATTTTTCAAAAGCCCCTCTGGAGTCATACGTATGAGGTCATTGTCCACCAACTCCCGAGGACAGCCTCAACATGAAACTGAATTATATAATGAATACTTATGAAATGTCAAGTTTGTAATTTGTTGGTATTATTTAACAAAGTCCGTCCTGCCCGGAGTCACATCTGGGAGGACAACACACACTTAAAGATTATTAATTAATACTCATTAATTGGCATTGAACTTTAAAAACTGCATATTGAGGTGTGTGTGCGTGTGTGTGTGTGTGTGTGTGTGTGTGTGTGTGTGTGTGTGTGTGTTTATAGAGTCGAGGGCAAGTCAGAAAGGAAAGTAGAGCTTGTAAAGTTATAAGTGTGACAAAATGAACAAGGATGCCAGATCTGTCAGTAACTGTTGTGCTAAACAGACATTTTCCATCTTGAAAAATAAAAGAAATACATCACAGATTACAGAAACAAGTGACAATAATAGCACGGCTGCGTGGAGAATAATACATTACAGACAACGGTAATAGTTTGTTCACTCTTTACTTCAGAATCACAAGCTGTCAGTTTGCTGGTCTGCACTGCGTTCTCATTGGCAGGGCTTCAGATATCTGGGTTTTGTCCCGCCCCTCTGCATCTGACGCCGTATGAGAGGCACCTTTCAAGTCACTGCAACGCAGGTCTTGCCGGACTCATGTGAGGTCACGAGACTCACAGGGTCACACATCACAATGAAACCCCATCTTGTCAGGCTGCGTTTGTGTCCGGCAAAAAAAGTCAGTAGAATTACGTTTCTTTAATATTGTGACACTTGGATTAGGTTTCTGACAACATATAATTTACACAAGTAATTTAACATCAATATTACTATTGGGAAACATTCTAACAGTAACCCTCCCGGTCCTGAAAACCACACGGTTAAGAAACATCTGAGAGTCGTGTTTTTTGTTTTGTTTAAGTTCTGTGACGGTGCAACGAGAGACAAGCCCGAATTTAGAGCTTGGTAATGTTAGCAATCTTCATCTGGATGCGGGGACGACATTATTTGTTGTTAAAGAAGTGTAACGATGCTTTAAAATGTGTCCCATTGAATTGAACAGCATGCCATGCCGTCCAGCGAGAAGGTTTACTGCGTCATCGAGTGCTGACTCAGGCTGAGTGTCTAACAGGGAACAGCGAGTAAAGTCCCCTCGCATTTGCCTTTTGGCCTTTTTAAACCTAAAAATGGAAATGCTCACACTTTTGTTCTCCTACCGGCTTCACTGGAGTGTCTAGATGTAAAATGATGAGAAGCACAGGGCTGAAATGAAGTGATGGAGAGAATACTAAAGCGCAAACGTCCTTCCACGCAGTGACGGCATGAATACAAAGAGGAACGTACCATGTGAAGAAAGAATACTGGTTGATGTTAGTCGGCAATTGGAGCGACAGATTGATCGTCTCACACTATGATTGGCTGTGTAATTGGAAGTTTTCCACAGCCCTCCAGCTCTCTCTGTCTTCCTTTATAGTGGAAATATTTTCATATATATATATATATATTAAGTTCATGACTTTCAAGCACATTGTTACATTCGACAATGCTTTAAACATATATTTCCAAGAGAATATTAACGTCTGAACACAAACATTTTGTAAAATATTACAACCATTTGTTTGTTCTTTCAACTTCAAACCCAACACACTTAAATGTGACACATCTGTAAATATTCATAACTAATTTCAAATAAAAGCCGAGGATTACTCAAGCACAAACATGTCTCTGTTCTTTGAGAAAGAAATTAATGAATAAATCACGTTTTATTTGCTAAAAGGAACGAAATACACTGACAGTGAACAGTTTGAAGATACGTTCCGCCTGAACATGTTTTATTGGTAGAAAACAGTGGCGTTGAATAAATAAGCTGCTGTTGAACATAATCTTTGCAGAAGTGATGTTTTTTTTGTTTTTTTAATGTATATGTCTGCCTATAAAATATTCAAAAGTAGGACGGTCAATCTTCACATTCCAAGCACACAGTCTGCTTCCTAAACCCAGACGCATCCTGCTGTGATGTGCAGCGGGATGATTTCACAGCCTCTTCTGTAGGGACAGAGGAGAGAGGAGAGCATGTGCCGCTAGATAAGAGCGGCACCAAGGGAGTGAACGCTTGGTTGCCGCTCGGAGGAGGGATATTCGGACTGATTGACAGCCGAGGGGCTTCTCGCCAGCAGCGGGGCCGTTGACGCTCATCCGCAACTTAAAACTCCATCATTAATAATGTTCAAGGCTACATTGATATCATAAATAATGAGCCACTGTCAATCATCACCTGCTATTTAAAAGACTCACTCGGTCTTATGCGGAGCTTTAACACCAGACTGGGAAACAAAATGAAACATTGCCGTGAAGGTCACAAGGTTTCTGCACTCACAGCGCCAAAGGGACTTCGAAAAATGAGTCATTGGGATCCTGCCACCATGTTGTCGACCTTAAGGCCTCGCTGGTGAAACTGATTTGGACGGATTCTCCTGCAACAAAGGACACATTTGTGGAACAAAACTGTGTGCACAAGTTATCTCATTTTTCACACCCCAGCCTACACAATGTGCCTGAATCTCACATACAAAAACAAATGGCTGTTGAAGCTTATCTCATTCTCTTTGTTTGAGTATTAAGAGGTAGAAAATCATTCTGAGTTGCTTTTAAGTGCTTCATTGTTTCTCTACTTTTGGTTAGCGGCTCCAGTTCTCTGTCTTTTCCTTCCTCATGTGCAGCATGCCGGTTCAAGGGGGAAACAAACAAAGGTGCCTAATTTCTGTTCACACAAAATATATATTTTCGCTGCTTGTGTTTGACCCCTGTGACACATTATGTTCTATTTTGTTCTTATATGGAGAGGCGAGAGTATTGAGAACGTGCTGTTTTCTCACACTTTGGGGAGCAAATGAACAACTAAAGGCTGTGCAAGTTTCACAGAATTAAATTGATTAGATGTTTTTCAAGAAAAGAGGCTCCATTAAGTTCAATGACGTTCCCAGTAAATTAATTTGATGAAAAAGTGAACCATAAGTCACAATAATTGAAGTTAAGGTCCCTGCAGAGCTTGGAGTGATTTAGCGAAGGAGGTCTAATTCACAGTCTGATGTCACAACACATGTTCTGCATTTCCTGTCCTCTGGACTGTGTCCTCATGTGTCTTCATTTGTTTTGAGATTGGACAAATCCAGCGGGCTCTGACCTTGAGGTAAACTGAACAGGGAAGATGCAGAATATGCAATGTAAGTCATGAAGGGTGAATAGTATCACAGCATTACATCACAAATTATGACATCATCTGTGCTGTAAGAAAGAGTGAGAGGTCATCAACAAAGGTGAGAAGGCTATATGCAAGTGCTTTTTTTTAAATGCGTTTGCTGGAAAGAGAAGACGAACATCTCGCTCATCAAAGCTCCGCTTCAGAGCAAAAACTCTGTCGGTGACTTTAAAGGTGAATCTGTCATCCAAATGTGAACAAAAAGTATCCCTATTATATATAAAAAAGGATATCCAGCATCTCTTCTCCGGTAAAACACATCACTGTATGTGTTTACACTGACAGTCGGGTGGTGTTGGACAGAGATGACGAGGAGTGAACAGGAAACGCGTGAAGAATGCGCTCTTGCTTCACTCTTCTGACGCACTGCACGGATGGAAAGGGGAGGAAGAGCAACATGTGGCCTCTGGGTTGCCCCTCTGGCAATCCTGACTTTGTTTGACAATATTCATACCACAGAAAGACAAACACCTTGTTGGCGCTTCATCTGGGGAATAAATTAGTAGCTGCTAGTCACTTGTTTACACAAAGTGGAAGTTTTACAGAGGTGGTATTTGCACATATGATGTTAACATAATCCATGACAGGGAATGCAGGAGGATTATGCCATAATTTCATGTGGTAAAAACAGTCTTGAGAGTCAATGGAGAGGGAGGCCTACAGAGAGTTCAAATTAAATATCACAATTATAATGCTAGCAGCATGGCTGTCATGGAGTCAATCTGTTGGTCAGTTGGTAAAAATATATCAAATATATCATATATTGTTTGAATTTAGTCATTAAGTTGTATTAATATAAACTTGTGCCATCAAAAAACAATCACAGACAATTCAATTTAAAACGTAAAGTCAATTATTTAGTAAAGTAACACATCAGAAGGCAATAAAGAGGATATTATCTGTTAAAGTTTCATGTATAACAGGTCACATCAACAAACAACGGTTTCAACAAATTCCCTCATCATTTAGACTACAGTACCATTAATATGCACAATAACCCTCATCGTGATGTGTTAATTGCTTGACTAATAGAAACGAAACTGTTTTTATTTCCCTCTCTGTTTGCTTCTCTTGGTTGAATATGCCTCTGATTCATTCATGCTGGTTGGTTAACTCATGACCATTGTTCCTCTGTGTCAGTGCTTTTTGTCTGGGTTTGTCAGAAAGGAGATTTCTGGCTGTTGACCTACTAAATAAATCATCAGAGCGCCCACCGTTTGGGTAAAGATGAGCGTTCTGTTATGCTCAGATACCAAGCGCTGGGCTGCTTGGCAGACTTTTATAGAGCCGACAAAAGCTGCAAATTGGCTTTGAGTTGTTCGTGCTCTTGTTGTTTTTTCTTTGTCTTCTAATTGCTTGTCTCCTCCGTTTGTCAAACCTGTTCCTGGCATAAAGGGAAAGTCATCAATTGCAGTGCTTTGTACTTGCCGAGATCAAACACATTGAATTTAAGTCTTTGTTTCTCAAAGCAAAAATACGAGTCCCTTGACATAACACTTCAACAACCGTGCTGAGTTAGGACGGTTGCTTTGTATCAACCTCCACCAGATGAAACATATTTCATCAAATGCGATATGACAAATGTTTGCAACCAGCCAGATGGAATAAATATTTGTCTTTTACAGATAGATATGAATCGGAGTGATGTCAGAAGACGTCAGACGAAACCCTGCGAGGCTTCTGGTAACCGGACGATGAGTCTGGTTCTGTGTTCGGGAACAGAAACCACATCACAAGACGGTGGGGAACATTTTCCAATACTATTGCCAGTTTTAGCGAGACCCAGTTAACACTTTAGTGCGCATGTAATGCACTTATTCGCTAAGTGCTTTATCTTAGCAGCACAGATAGAGATGGTGTTGGATTGGATCTAATTATCCTCAGGCCTGTTTCCAGTTCCACTTTTTTTCACAGGTCTGAATTGGTTCATATTGAAGTTCTTGTACTTTTCTCACTGTTTCTAGACCTGTGGAAACCCCTTTAGTTCAGACTAAAGGTCCATTTCCCACTGGACAAAACAATCACTAACTGCCACTAACATCTGCCCTTTTCTTTAGTCGGAAAGGTTACGATGTGCATGAATTCCCGGGACCGATGACTCTGCAGTACTCGCAGGTATTTATCCGCTTCAGCTCCAATCGGCAGGGTTTTTCCAGGGCTTTCTTTATTGTCTCTGAAACTAAATTCACGCCTCACCGTCCAAGGAGACCTTGAACATTGGAGCAAATTAACCTGCAATGAATATGAAGAGAGACTGTAGTTTTCTCCTTCCCTCATGCTGTTAGAGTTGGCGTCAAAAGGCATACTCGTTTCCTGGCAATGGAAACGGCGTCTATCAACGATTTTTTTTTTTCTCACACGTTTCAAAAAGAAAAATCCATATATATGCCTTAATTTGGTGGAAATAGTGTATTTGTCTACACCAACAGCCGACACACAGACAGCCCCGTGCGAGCCAACAGCATCCACCAGCTGTGTGCATGTGTGTAGATTGTGGGTCCTTGTGTGACATCTCAGAGCGTGAGGATTTAATAAGACAGGCAATGAGAGACGAGAGGGGTGGAGAACATCATGAAACAAACGTTTCAGGGGACAGACGCGATGTGAATCCTGGTCGTGTCTGTACCTCGGATCTGATGCCTTGGGTACACATTTTTCAGTTCTCGCTGAAATGTGTAAAACTTGTGTGGGTCCCTGAAGGAAACACATGCTGTGACTGCAACTGTAACCCCAGCGCCGCTCCCCACTGAGACCGGATGTTTACTTTTTTGGAAGCTGTTGTAATACGGATGTTTCTGAGAAAAATAATGGGCTGCAATTCATTCATATTCAACAAAATCAATTTGAATATAATCTACATGCTCATGAGCCGGGAGAAATAAAGACCACGAAAAACCCACTCAGGGTGGATGAGTCAAATGAAAAATGTTCTTCCCGCCAATCCTACGAATTGATTTTGGGGGATCGACCATTTACATCTCAATAATTTTGGTAAAGCTGTGAACGTTGTACGTGAACAGCCAGAAGTTCTTCACTTTCTTTTCTTCAACCTAACTAGTTGTGTTGACCAAACCTGACTTAATGTTTTACTGTGAAAACAGAAGTTTATTTTGAAAAGACTGCGTGCATGTAAAGAGTGGAAACTTAAACATGTTGCTGAATTTACATTGGCAAAAACACACAAAAGATGAAAGGTAACTTTCTCTTATAATATCATACAAACGTGGTATGAGGAGTTAAGAAAACAAAACTACTTAGTTAGGTTTTGAAAAGACGATAAATGTGTTAAATTTACGTAGATAACGCAGATAACACATTCAGACTATTTCAGAATTTCGTTGCGTTGTCTAAACCATCTAAATTTGTTCATGTAAAGAAGGAAGTCTATTTTGAACGTATGAAACATTGCTGCTTGTTTTTTTGTATTGAAATGCACAAAAAATGCAAGATAATGTTTCCTAAAATGTCATACAACCCATTGTATAAGGATAATTTGTCTCAAATGATTTCATGAGGTATCTTTGTCTTCTGTGAAGAGTGAGCTCCGAGTTGCAACCTTTGCTGAATGTATTAGATTCAATATAATAAAAAGGTAAAACGCTTTGCCTCGGCCCTAATTCAAAATGGCACACACTATCAGGGGCATTTTGAAGGCTACAGACAAATATTTTCTCATTTGTCGATTTTGGTTTCTTTTATTCTTCAGATGAGATTTAGAGGTGAAATCCAATAACATGTGGTGGTTGTTTCTTATAGTATTTTATCAGTATAGTCCTTGTGGAAAATGTGTTTGCAGAATTAGGCGTCAACAGTTACAACAACAGGTCAACAAATACACACAGAGTATGTATCCATCCTCAACAGCTTCTCTCTTCAAATTGCTTTGTAAAGTATCTCTGTGGGAATTAGTGTATAAATACGGATTTGTACTTAAGACGAGGAGGAAATTGTTTTTGTAATTTATACCACTTATTTTTAAAAAGCGATACCTTATGTGTCTTCAAACAATACTCACAATCCTACAATAAGAGAGGTATTGGTTGCTGTAATCATTCGTCTTTATATTGTCTCCCAAGCAGTGCTGTAACTGTTCCTCGAAAATCAACCATTTCTTATAAAAAATTCACACAACTAACAAATAAAAATTATGCACTTCAACATTTGAATACCTATATTTTTATTTTCTTATCATGGACATTGTATTTCTTTGTATTATAATATTGGATCTAAAAGTGTTTTGGTAACTGCAGGATGTAAACCTCCCTCCAGCTTAATCACATGTTTAACTACCCAGAAACACAAGTGAAGACATGACCTCACGTGCCCTAAACCGCTACTGCAGCCCTGTGGTTACGCGACCTCTTTCTATCTAATAAGAAAAGACAAATCCAGACCAACGTCTTATCTAAAGCTGATATGAGTCCCCAGCAGTCAGAGTCAGGCCAATTAAGTGTGTATTTTCCAAAGTTACAGTCTTCTTGGTGAAAAAAAAATCCATTATCGGAGATAGACTTCTGACCAAATGTGAACGTTTCCTTGAAATAAAAACAGCCACGGGGCCTTGTTTGTGTTAATATGGACTTTAGCGCCCCTGGGTCCCCCACTGTTGAAAAACACAGCACTGTTGGAAGTTGACCTTATTCAAAAGAGTGCTGAGGAAATAGCCACGGAGGTAAATCTGGTTGATAAAATATCAAGCTCAGAGCTGACTTGGTGACATATCTTTCTGTGAAAACCAAACCGGCGAGCAGCAGTGGCAAAGTAATGTCACATCCCCACTAAATGAAACGCTGCTGGTTCTTTGAAAACGTCGCCGTGCATTAGCATCAAGAAAGTTCTGTCCCTGCTGCTCTTCTAGCTTCATCAGCTAACTCACTAATTAGCTAACAGTTGTGTTTTTATTGTGTGTATTTTGTTGATTAAAGCGACTGTAAGAACAAACTTGCAATAATGACTTTATGCTCATGTTGAAGAGTTCTTCTGCCAACAGGCCTCCAGCACGTTTAGCAAATGATCTTTGCCCATTCCGTGTCTCTCTGCAACAGTAATGAGACAAGCAGGGACATTATCTTGATTAAAATCAATCCCTATTGGATTACACCGTGCGGCATTCCCTCGCTCGGCTGCACTGATTAGAATACAGAAAACAGAAATCAGGAGTGAGGAAACTTATCAAAGTGCTACATGTACACATGCATGGGTACATTGACAGATAATCCCTGGACTCCTCTTTACCGTCCATTACTGTCCTTGTTCCATGCTGCTGTCAGTGTATTATTCAGCATGTCTTACCGTGTCTATAATGCAGAGATGTTGCTTGTTTCATTGATTAGAACGTATATATTTACAGGACTTTGTCAAATAATTGATCATCTGAAGGTACAATTTATCTGATGTGAAATGTATATTTTATTTTATTATCATTTTGGTTAAGATGGCGTATCTCTTTCTCATTGTGTGTGTGTGTGTGTGTGTGCGTGTGCGCGCGTGTGTGTATGTGTAACGTAATTGAGGATGCATTTTATTTTGGACTAACATAATTGTTAGGAGACAGGGTTGGTGTGTGTGTGCGTGCACGTGTGTGCGCGCGTGCGTGCAGGTGTGTGAGTGTCTGTGTGTGTGTGTGGGGGGGGGGGGGGGGGGGGGATGGAGGGCGTGCGTGTATGTGTAACGCAATTGAGAATGCATTTTATTTTGGAGGAACGTAGTTGTTAGGAGACAGGGTTGGTGTGTGTGTGCGTGCGTGTGTGCGTGCCTGCTATTAAACCTGCTATTAAAGTTAAAGCACTTTGTAAAACTGTCCATTCAATAATAATATGAAAAACAAGACAGGAGGAACAAGGAAAGAAGGGCAACGGAGGTGTGATGGTGGAAAAAGGAAAATAAAAAAAGGAATAATGAGAAAAGCAAAATATCAAGAAATGGAGAAAACTGGAAGGAAAAATGAATATCAAAACAAATAGAAGCAAAAATAAAAGAAAGGAAGTATAGGAGGGGGGGAAAAAGGAAAGAAGAGAGGAAGGAACCAAGGAAGCAATGAAGGGAGCTAACTCTCATTCTCACGTCGTCGCTTTTGTTGTGCAGGCTCGCTGTGCCGCGCGAGGGTCGTCTAGTGAACGGAGGCTCGCGCAGGCTCGTGCTCACCCTCCTCGCACGCGGCTACATTCTTCGACACAGTGTGAGGGAGAGAGAAAGAGAGACAGAGAGAGACAGAGAGAGAGAGAGAGAGAGTCACCGCTCCGGACACCCGGCGCGTTACGAACGAGCACCCAGCGGGGCGTCACGGGCAGCACCCCGAGCAGCACCCACACCGCGCGTCGCCTGAAACGAGGACCATGGAGAGCGCGAGCAACTTGTCGGACCCGAGGAGCCAGGGCCAGCTCTACGGCAACGGCAGCTTCTGTGGCAACTTCACCGACAGCAACAACACCGCGAGCTTCGCGGAGGCGCGATGCGACGGCGACCGCAGGATGTCCGGCAGCCTGGAGGACGACACCAACCCGGTCATCATAGCCATTGTCATCACCGCGCTCTACTCCATAGTGTGCGTGGTGGGGCTGGTTGGGAACGTGCTCGTCATGTATATCATCGTCAGGTAAGGCAGCAAAGTACTTCCGAGCCACTGTATTCGGCCTTTTACACTTTCTAAACAGCGACCTGTTGCTGTGTTAACCAGTGTGTGCGGATGTGTGTGTGTGTGTGTGCGCGCGTGTGTGCGTGTGTGTGCGTGTGTGTTAACGAGGCCGAGTGAGACCATGTGAATGCTGTGTTGACGAGCCTGCCAGCTCTGCTTGCCGTTCGTGCGTAAAAATGCATCCAGCAAGTTGCTCCAACGAGCCAGCAGCGCGAGAGGGTGGAAGCTGAGCAAATGAGTTTTACACAACAGAGGAATCATGCATAATGCATGTTCCCTCTGTCTGTTTCACGCACAATACCATTAGTAAACTGGAAGATCGCACTGATGTGGGGAAATGCAGCACATCATCCCTCCCTTGTGAGTGCTGAGCAACATCATGCACCATTAATCCAGTCGGATGCTGCTCGTGTTCACATGCACTGTTGCTTCAGTGGCGTGTGCGCCCTTGTTTGTGGCGATGCTTGTTCCACTGCCACTGCCATAGGTTAGAGGGTATCGCTTCGGAAATATCTTTAATACGAGCCACACATCTGAAAGTTAACACAATGTCTTGTTTTAGACTCCAGCGTTATACTGGAATTGTACAAAAGACAAGTATTGGTGAGGACAATGACTGGAAAGACTTAAACTACACGTTCCAATACGTCGGCCGTTCCTTCCCCTTTCTTAAATAGGCCACGTTGGAGCCGAATCTGTCCGCTCAGCGTACATGTCTACATCTCATTAATTGATATTTTAAACAGTTTCAAACAAGTGTCAAGCTGTCTGGTTCTCATAACAGGGGGAGCTTTTATTCTCTTTAATAGCCTGTCATACGAAGTAAGAGACCAAAATTCATGACGAGGGGTCCACAAATGAAAAATGTCACTGGTCACTTGCATTTCTTTATTCTGACCTCACAGTCATTTTACACAATCAAAATTAAGCTTTTTTTTTTATAGTTAAAGAAATCCATTAACTAAAATCTCTTGTAGGTGGAAGAAGGTCTGTCTTTTCAAAGTTCTCACATAAGCTGGAATCTCCCACTTTAATACATATACAAAATGTATTGAATAACTTAAAATCCATAGTTATGTGTCAACTTAAGACATACCCACATCAAGGTGAATCCTAACATCAACCATCACGCTTGAAAAGCTGAGATGTATATTGATTCAGTGCTCCACAGCCAAAGCTACGTGATTCTAGACGAGCCTCTTTCAGGTAATACAAGTCGATTGGAGGAGGAGAAGGGGGACAGAAAAGGTGAGGGATGAACTTCGAAATAAAGAGAGGAGAGAAAGCTCGAGGGGCGAGAGATTGATGGTCAGCCATAGGGGAGCTGAGAAGGATGGAGATGAAAGAGAGAGTGGTCCATCTTCGTTTTCCCACCTTGTGATTATCCACTTTGAAGGTCTGATAGAATCAGTGAAGAGTGGCCGAGGGGAGGGCTTGATGTCAGGCAGGTGCTTGAATTGCTTTAAATTTGGAAAGACACTACTTAATTCTATAAATTAGAGAGTTCTCTGTTACAACTATAATGTATAACCATTGTCCTTTTTATTACACCCATTATTCTCTTCACCTCTCCACCTTTTTCCAGGGCAGATGCAGCATGGAGCAAATGTTCATTTGCCAGACTGCACACATCCTCTCAGTCTGAGTGCTTCCCCAAATAGTTCTGTTTTGCTAAAGAATGCACACGTCTACACGGGCGGTTTTCTGCATCTACGTCTCGAATGTTTTGGACCCAAAATTACTTCAAGCAGATCTGTCCATCAAGCCATGGAACAAGACATTACTAAAGTAAAAACACTGTTACTTTAACATTACCATTTTTAAAGGGAGGGTATATGATGATGGTATATGATATAACTATTTATTTAAAGAACACGTTAAGTCTATAAATAAGTGCATTTACATTTCAAATTATGCAGAACAGCACCACAGAGCCCTAATGTCCAAACCAGAAATACATAAATTTTCTGTGGACAGATATTAGCATCCTGTGCTTAAAGCTGATTATCAATGATAAATAGACAACCACCTTCCTCATTGCGGCCTCAGTGGAATTAAACAGAAATTAGGATAAATTAGCCAATAAAACCACGATTGTGTTACAGTTTCGGGCGTAAATGTTGCTCATTACTTCCACCTCTGCCACCTCCATAGCAACAGAATGAAGTGGACAACAAAGGGCGAGCACCGGGCAAACAGAAGTTAAATCACCTTTTGAAGTGTAAGTTATGCGCCAGCATCACTTTAAGGAAGGGATTTATGTCTGCAGCTGTCTGGCAAGGGTACAAGAGTGTTTATGATGTATGAGTTGGTATACAGGCTGGCATTATGTATTCCACAGTAGTTTGTCTCCAAAGCAGATGATAGATGTGAGGGACATTATTTGAGCTTGAGCTCTCTCATCCTCGGCTGTTTTGTGGGCACAGATTCAGGGCGACACCCGTCCTTTGCCTTCTCTCGACGGTGATGGAATAGGACTTAACCAGCAGTGTGTGTGTGTGTGTGTGTGTATGAGACCTTTAGTAAATTGACACATTGCTAAGCCCCACTGCTACCCAAAAAGTGTTATTTTTTACAATGTGTGTTTGAACGCTATATTCTGAATGTAAAGCTGATTTAGTGGTGAAAACAGGTTAAGAAAAATATATCTATAGAAGCTAAAGCCTCAAGGTGTAAAAGTCAACCACCACATCACCTGGCAAAATACCACGGTTCCTATAAGGTAGATCTATACACTTTTACAATCATTAAAAAACATCAAAACATCACGTGTATACATTATGTCTACCTGCTAACCTTAGTTAATGATGCTAGCATGAGCTCTACAGGTTTTTACGCCGAAACGTAACATTTTAAAAACATATCTCTTCATATCTCCTTCCAACCTCCCGAGGTAACAAGTATCACTAATACACAATCTTTAACCCCGACTGGCTCGAAATTCACGAAACCAACCCGAGAATAAGGAAAATCTGAAACTCTGGCATGAGAGTCTGTGGAGCAGAGCAGAGATGCTACACTGGGATCGGTCAGTCTGCGCTCCATAAGGGTCAGCTGGGAGGAAGGTAAAGGACATGTGTCATTCTTCTGAGAAGCACAGCCCGTCAGGTTCATTAACATTCACAGACCTCTGTCTCTCTCTCTTTTCTCCGACGGTCTCCTGCTCTTTTCTCTCTGTGTCAATAGTAAGAGGGGAGATCCATTTAGCTAATGATACACAGTAACTATTTACTGTTAAATGGAAATGTCGTCTTGAACTCTTAGGCCCACTTCACAGCCATGGCCTTGACGTATTTCTCATAAGATTAAATAGAGACATCAGTGGATGAGGGATGTGTTCCCCCCCCCCCCCATCCAAAGCACCGACCTAACACTAACCTTAGAGCCATAAAACATTTCTCTCTCCATCTTTATCTCTCTGTCCTCTCCCTGTCTCCCCGTCCCTCGTCTGCTCACCCTGCACTTACATCCGCAAACTTCTTGTGAGCAAACAAAACACGAGCACGCTCAATCGGAAAAATCAATTGCGGCTGAAACTCAAGCTGCTGCGCTCCACGAGGAATACACGCCGGCAGTTCAGAGTGCTTCCTGTTACCATGGAAACACTGGAAAGGCTTTTCGAGCATGATGAATGCAAAACGACTTCGTCCCCTTCCCCTCCGCGCGCCATGCAGCGAGATGAGCAGCTTCACCCGCTTGGTCACGTTCAGCGGGCCGGAGCGAACTTTGCGCGCGAGGCTTTTGAGCGTCTGGCCCCGCTCACCTGCTGCAGCGAAGGGCTGCGAGGAGAAGAAGAAGAAGAAGAAGAAGAAGAGATTATTATTTGGCGTCTGCATTTCACCCAGTGGTTCGCAAACTTTTTCTGTCACGCCCCGCTTCGGAGGAAGCAAAATGTCCGGGCCCCACCGCCTCGACGACATCGGAACAAAATGGTCCAACTTCTTGAGACTCCTCCATCCGTGCTATTTTCATTAATAGATTGAAGCAAATTGAAATCCCGTTCAAGTAAACCGGATTGCTCCATCCGACAAAAACTAATAACATTATACAGTATATATGTGCAAAGAATAACTCATATTTGGCAAAGAAGATGACCAAGGAAGCCAGCTGGATCTGGTTTTCTCCCCATAGTTGCATGTTGAAGTGTCCTTGGGCAAGACACTGAAGCCCCAGAGCTTCACAGCAGCACAAAGCTCCTTAATTACTAAGGATGATGATGATGATGGGCAAAATGCCGAGAATAATACCCCCACTGTGGGATTAATAAAGGATTCTTAATAAAGGATTGTAATATATATATATATATATATATATATATATATATGTGTGTGTGTGTGTGTGTATATATTTAAGAATCTGCATCTCCCCCCGCGCCCCACCTGTAATACCTCCGCGCTCCACTAGAGGGTTGCGCCCCACAGTTTGAGAACCATTGATTTAACCCGTCCTTAGTAATTAAGGAGCAGTGTGCTGCCGGGAGGCGCCCGGGGGTCAGTGTCTTGCTCAAGGACACTTCAACATGCAAACTATGGGGAGACCAGGGATGGACCTGTGCACCTTGTGGTTTCAGGGCGAGCGCTCTCCCCCATGAGCTACATCCGCCCTCCAGAACCCGCAGCGTATGAAGCGGCACAACAAATGTTGCCTCTTCACAAATGTTCCATGACCCTGCTCCAGGTTGCGGAGTAGCGTCTAAACATCTGAGTCTGAAACCCAGTCACTTGAAATACGATGTTATGATGAGCGTCAACACAATCTGCGTCACTCGACTGATCTCACAGATCCCCACTAATGCTTCTCTCTAATGGTTTTCTCGTGGCTCCCACTGCCCGACATGACGAATGGCCCCCGGGATGACTTTCAAACAACTGAGCTGCAGTCTGTTAGTGCGCTGCCGAACAGTCAGGTTCATTCTTAAAATCATTTCCGGTGCTTGTAGCGATTGTGTAACCAAACAAAAAAACCTCTTTGTAAATGTAAAGCCTCACATTCTTTCCCGGTCTGTTTAAAAACAAAAGTGGCGTACCCATTTTGAATGTAAGTGAGATAAAGTCGATCATAAATCTTGCGTAAATGACTTCTAAAGTTCAGCTGAAGTTAACTGTCTTGACTCTGTCTTTCTTTTTAAGGCCAATTTCCTTTCAGCCAATGCTCAGCAAGAAAATATTGTCCAAGGAAGCACAAAAAGGGAAAAGCGTACTAAAAAGGCTATAACTGGAAGACGACTGGAAGCCTTGTGTTCACTTCAACTGAACTTCACAATGCGTTTCTCACAGGACAGCAGTTTTGTGCCCCATCTCTCACACTGATACGCTTTAGAAAGGGATTTCTTTAAGGCCAGTATATACAGGAGGGATGATTATAGCAAACTAAAGGCTTCGCCTTTCAATGTGCAAATTTCCATTACAGTTTTGTGATAAGACAGGCTTGTAAAGCTATGCTTTAAAATCTAAAGATTAGAACTAAAGATCAGCTTCCTTTTTAATTGAGGAACTGTATTTTACTTTTCCCACATTACCATACATTAGTCTCTGGATATGCATAATATCTTCTTCCCCAAGACAAATTGCATACAAATCAACTTTCTGGATCAGTAAATGTATTTTAAAGCGTCTCTTCGATGACGGCCTCTTGAAAAGATCCTTGCTTGAAAAGTGTCGATACCTTTCATCTGTAGTCAAGCAAATCCTCTCGCATGACAGATGCAGGTTCTTGTCACGTGAGCGTGAAGACCGAGAGGCGGAGCATCTTTTAGGTAAACACCAAGGAGGTGTGAAGATAAACAGACCGAACCGACAGCAGCCCTGAGCCTCTTTCAGAGATGCATTCCTTTGTGTGTCTCTGTGCACAGTGCATAGCGTTTGGCACATCCTTCTCTTTCCTCTTCTCAAGCTGTAAACATTTGAGGCTGGGCACTCTGACCTTAGCTGCACAGCGCTGAACATGCAGCCATTGTGCACAACGGCCTTGCTTTAGGTTGAAAATAACAAGCGAATAGCGAAATAACTGCTGTGGATGTTATGCTGCACTTATTTTGTTTGCTTTACTGACGTACTCGCCGTGCATACAGTGAGTCGAGACACATGTATCCAGGGTTTATCCTTCACCCCGGGTATAATATAACTATCAGATAATGACGATTAATTTGCTTGAGTTGAGAGTTTTGCAAAAAAAGAAAGGTTTGACAGCTCCACTGTGAGACTCGGAGAGAGGGGAATGCTGCATGCTGGTCCTTCTGGTACAGACTCTTCATTTCTTGTTGGGAGACAATTATAAGTAGACAGTGCGGAGAGGTAATTAGTATGTCATTCCTGTATGTGTGCGTAATGAGTTTCTTACGTGACACTGCTGGAGACATAGAGCCCTGTCAGTCTGGAAACAACAGGAGGTCTCTGTTGAATCCAGGAGAAAGAACAAAATACAGACTGGAAGGAGAACTTCACTCACTCATGACCAGTTTCACAAGGTTGTAAATCCTTCCCAGTTTGACAAACCTTGACTGTGAAGATTTAAAACATACATCTCAAGGGCATTTATTTGAGGAATGAAGCGATGGCCACCGCTCTGCGCTGAGGACGTCTGAGACAGAACGAAGGAGCGATGATTAACTCGACAAGAGAACAAAAGACAGATTTTTGTCTCTTTCTCTACTTGATGATTTATGGGTGCTCACGGCTCTTTTGTCCATCTGTCAATTACAAAGTGACTCACCCACCTACACCCATTCTGGTCTTTATACTCCATGACAGGTATGGTTAAACATGTCCTTCTTCATGAAGGCTGGCATTTCAACGCACCAGAGGGTATCGCCGATTTGTTCTCTAAATCAGTTTGACAATGTTGTTACACCCCGCCTTACAGTCTGGAAGCCTTCTGTGTGTCTTATGATCTTTTCAAAAACAACCAGAAGGGCTCACTGGTGCCGAAGTGTCACGGGTGAGCGAACCAAACCAATCCAAAGAGGTCAACTGGTTACTTCCGCCGCAGTAAAAGTTGTTGCTTTTAAACCAAACTGTGTATGACATTTTCACTTATTAAATATTCAATCAGGACCAGAGGCCAAGGGCACGAAGAGGCCATGTGTAAAAAGGTTTTCAGCACATGCTTAGGAACAAAATTGTTCCTAAGCAACAAGCTGATAAACTCTTCTCGAGGTCCCTGCTTCCATATGACATGGGCTTCAATTGGTTTTGTGTTTCTTTTTGTCAAATTTCCAGTGATGGAAAACGCACATAATAGAATCACAACAAACTACTTTTCAAACCCATCAACAGAACACAATGCAGTGGTTGTTGAATACATGTGGTGTGCGTGATTTATGCCTTTGTTATCTAGATTTTCCCATTTGGAGGCTGTTTGCAATTTTTAAGTGTTTTACATGCTCGATTCAAGCATCTCTTACCGAGGCCCAGTTTGGGTTGCTCTGGTTTTTATTGCAAAACAAACAACTGTCCAAAAAAAAAAAGTTACCAACAGGTCCTTTTTTTGAGTTTTTTTTTTCTTCTAATTCCTGCAGATCATTAGCGAAACACTAACACGTCATAACATCAAATCCCTTTCAGATCAACCTGCCATCCTGTGAGGTGGCAGTGCTCGCCTCTGCACCACCGTGCGGCCTCGATTTAGTTGGTCTACACAAATTTCACCACAACATGAACCTCCGTGGAGATAAAACTCGCTGTTTGCAACAACAACTGCAAATTCCAAAACATCACACAGCAACATACATGTGCACTAAAAGCATCTGTTGAGATAAACAGAATTGATGACATGACTATCTCGTCAATTAGACTGTAAAGAAAGCCATGTCAGCAGATGATTTGAATCGATTACCGGGCATTTTCTAGCACCTCTTTCATTGGCGTGTGTGCACGTTTCCACCCCGTTGGCGTCCGTCTTTACGTGTCCATGCTGTTGATCTCCTTGCATCAATTTCTGTCCGGCCAATCATGAGCATCCAATACGTCTCGGTTGATGGATGTTGTCAGTAAATGTTTACATCGGAGAGCACATGCGGATGTGTTTTCTACGGGGAAAGGCAACAGTTTACATGTTGGCATGTAAAAAAAAAAAAAGAAAGAAAAAGAAAGAGGAGGATTGTACCTGTTGGAGCGAAGAAAGTTTGAACTCAAGCATCAACCTGTTCAGGTGCAACACAGAGCAAAACTGATTCCAGTACGTATGTTTGTAAGACATAAGACATGAATTAGACATTAGAGCAACCGCCCTTTTAAAATGCCTCTAAAAGTAATAATTATAAAATGTTCAAAGTGTGAGTAGTTTGTTTTTATGCCTTTATCTGTCTATATATACTACATGTATGATTCTGGATGGGATTATTTATAACCGTGTGAGTGAGTTGGTATTCATAATTTAGAGCCTGAGCTCTTACTGCAACACAGCTGTGCTTTGTGCCGACAGCTTCACTCAATTTCATAATAGGACTCATAGTGGCAAGTAAACTGGTACACACACTTTCTCCATCCCCAAAAATACTTGTTCTTGTATTCACAAGTATTTTTGGCTGAGAGGATGATAGTCTCCACACTATCTTTTATTTAACTTCAGCCAAGCCTTTTTTTTTTTTGCACGTGCCGTATCTCCGGTGCTCGAGTGAACACAGCAGGTGGGCTCCAGTACTCTTGTTATCAAAGTCATCAGTCATTAAAGCATCAGACACAAACCTCATTTCAAACCAGGGGAATAAATAATGTTGCCCCGCATCGAGGGTTTCTATGACAACACAGTTCTTGTGATGGTAAAATGTCGAAAGTGTTAAATATAATGAGTCGCTCAGAAGCGCTGAGCCAATTCTTTACGACGTACTCCATTGTTTGCTTTTATGCCGCGTTTTGTTTATTATCCTGTCATTGCAGGAGACACTAATACCGAGTACATTTTACTTTCAGCCTCTAACAAGAATAATCAATGTCATGCTAATGTGAATCTTCCTGGCCCTCCGCCGAAAGTAACGTATGAAGCCATTGCAACATACTGAGCATACAGATGGAGAACAGCGCTGCCAGAGAGATTTGAGAACTGTTTGGGGATATTTTAAACACATTTTTCTGAGACATTCTTTCTAAATTCTTCGTACGTAAAGCTGCTAAAAGCAACTTTTGACCCCAGACGACAGGAGGACCGAAACAAACTCAAAGCAATTGGAACATTTAGTTTATTAACTAACAAGCTAGCAAGAATTAATTGACACAAAATAATTTGATGGTATGTTTTGGACACATTTTAGGCTCACTTCAATTTCAAAAAGACATGTACATCTGAATGATATACATTTGACAAGAAAACAATGTATTGATTTCTAATGGCGCCTTTTGCCATTTCAATTGAATTCTTTACTCATGTGCCAAAATAATGTAATGCCTTGAGCTAAAACATCTAGAGGTGATTGTTTTCTACTATATCAGAATATATTTATATATATATGTGTCTGCCACTGCTTAAAGTTCCAGCTTTAGAGGCTTAAAAATACAGCTATTTCTCTTTTGAGCTGATTTCTATTTAAGCGGCGGCCCTTTGAAGCTTGTCAAGTGTCATCATGATGCATTCAGAACATCTCTAAGAGCCTTTATATCAGTGTCAGAATAAAAAGGCTATAGCTCAACCAGCCTGACATGGTCACTGACAATGTTTGCATGAAGCCATTTCGTGTCAAGGCTGCTGCATATTCCCCGTGGTGTCCTTTCTTATGGTTTACATTTACTAAGGGGAATTTCAAAATAAAAAAAAAAAGATAGCTTGCTTCAAGCCATGAAGTAATATTATTCATCAATTGTATCACCTTCAACATCTCAGTGTTGGCCCCGACCCCGACAGCCAGGAGCCTCGGTGTGACACTCGACTGTCAACTCTACCTGATTGCCAACATTACCGCAACAACACGATCCTGTGTACATGCTGTTCAACATCAGGAGAAGACGACCCCTTCTCACTCAGAAGGCGGCCCATGGTTCTCGTCCGGGCTCTGATCGCGTCGCGTCTTGATTACTGTAACTCCGCCCATCGACTTGCAGTCCCAATCTCAATGCGAGCTAAACACTCAACAGAGTCACGATTGTTTGCTGTGCTGGCTCCTCAATGGTGGAATGAGCTCCCATTTGACATCAGGACAGCTTAAAGTCTCTTCGCCTATGAACAAATATTTTACGACTATACCTTGAATAAGGAAAGGAGCACCGTAGAAGCACTTTAGTAACAATTAAATGGCACTTACTGATAGCACTTTGGAGTTTAACTTTCCTTTCATATATTGTTCTTTGATTATTGTTGTTCTGAGTTTGTACTCTTGGTTGAATGCACTTTGTGTAAGTCACTTTGAATAAAAGCGTCAGCTAAATTAAATGTAAACACATTAACACTAATAAAGCTCTTGCATGTAGATGGAAGAGCAATTGACAAATCAGTCGATGGTAAATGGTATACTAGCACTACTTTATCAAGCATTTTATGGAACATTAAGTGCTAAAAAATACTTCAGTTTAATTATTTAACCCTAAGAGTCATCTTTACCTTTTCTATAATCACATTACATTTAACTGGATCGACTCTTCCTTTTAAGCCAAATTCAATAGAATATTGAAAGATTTGAAACCATTCAAAGCCTTCTGTCCATATGAAATACAAAACGTCTCAAGCGCAGTGAAGTGTTTACATCTGTAGCAACAAACATGAACAGCGTATTACACTTTTGTGCTCGCGAGCAACGTGGCTCTTTGGATTGCAAAGTTGGTCCACCACTTTGCTTCTGACTGGAATACCTCGAGAACTATTGCAGGGAGTGACATGAAATTCATCACTGACACTATTCACTGTCCAAGATGATGATATATATTCTCGCAAGCGATCCCCTGACTTCCATCTAATACATCTAGTTTCATCTGGTTGTCTGTCAGATGAATATTACAGCCTCACATGGTGACTTTTAAATTGTTGTCAACCGCTACCCCCTGTGTATTATAATGACACATAACCATACGCTATAGGAGTAAGCGATGTAATTATCGTCTATATACACGTCAAGAACCTTTCCAAAACCTTTTATACCATAGTGACGATGCCTTTAACATTGTTAGCCCTATAAGGCTCACAGATCTATAGATCATAAGACCTTGATATGAATACCAGACCCTATTGACCTTGATCTCTAGAGAATCTGCAACTTCTTGCCATTAAAAAGTCAAGTCTGATCAAAAAATCATCGGTGCCTTCCCATCATCCCACAGAGTAATACTCCACCTCTTTAGAAAGATTGAGATTCAAAGCATCCACGTGTTTAATAACAATCCCAATACACACAAGTACTGACACCTTTTCAAGCATTTCTAGTCCAAATATCGTGTTTTTCAGTTCAGAATCAGAAACATGACCTACTTTGACCTTTTATTTTGTCCCATCCTGACAAACAACCGATGCAAATGACCGTCTCCTTCAGCTGGTGTCATCTGACGCGGTTTCAGATGAGTCTGAGGGCCAATGAGATCGCAGGACCTCAGAACGCAGAAAAACAACGGTTAGTTCTTCGCAGCTTGACACTCCAATATTGATCAGATATTGATCGCACTCCTACTGGTAGATTCGCACATTCGTCTCTCCGGTTACAACCGCAGTACTTTGACACGTTGTTATCGGTATTAAATTAAGGAATTAGTGAAACGTTATAATTGGCATGAGTCATGTTGAGGAGCTGACGTAATTATTCTAATATAACGACCTTTGTTTTAAAATGTACTCCATCGTTTCTCTTTTCACAAGGGTTTAGAGTACTTCAGCTGTTTAAATGTATTAGATTGGACCTGTGGATGATAAACTATAGAAGCATTTGAGGGTTTTTTTAAAGTCACTTGAAATCAGGAAAAAGAGGCTCTGGGTTTATATCTCTGGGTGAAAAAATATAAATACTCAGTAGACCCAATTGTAAATATTCATGCTCCCCTTTTATTGCACTCTGTTATCATTAAATATTTAAATGTTAAATGTTATGCACCTTCCACCATGACAAATGTAAATATACTTAGCTATAAATGTTTTTTTTTTCTGATTATGATTCTGATGAGGCCATCGTGCATGTTGCTAATCAATAAACAGGATTTGTTCAAGGCGAAAAAAACAACCTAAAACACAAATCCTAGAAAAACATGCCCAGCAGTCAGACATGCACACGGCCACACTCTGTCTCACCAGTGTTAATGGTCGGAGCCAGAGGCATACAGATGTCTGTTCACATGAGCAGCCTTTGCTCCTGCACCATGGCCTTAATGGTTTATCCGCACCCAGCAGAAGCCCATGAATCACACTCAGAGCTACACCTACACAGGCCAGCATCGCAGACTAATGATGAATTATGTTTATCTTGCCGCGCAGCAAGGGCCATAAAAATGAATCAGCTGCTGTTCCAAACTGTTGACCAGAAGTGTGGGGCTCTCTCCTTGACATTTGTTGAAATATTATGACTGTTGATTCACTAAAAGTGTGTTCCAAATAAAGATAAACAAAGCTCCCACTGGTGTGTATGTGGTAGCTTTAAATGGCCTGCCGTGTTTCTTAATATCTGATGGCATTACAAAATGATCAATTTGACCCAATTAACACAGCGCCAGGCTAGAACACACCAGATCCTCTTTCTTTATTTAAAATCCACTCAGGATGAGCAGGACATTAGCTACGATAAATAACAAATCCTTGATTCAGATTTATTTTGATAAACTTCCTGTGATTAAAACAAAATCTAATTTAACACAAATGAAAAGCCGAAGCTCTTTGTCTCCTAATCACTTTGCTTTTATGATTGATTACCGGGCGGTTAACTAAATCAAACTAAAGCTGAATCTGGTTTCTATTAAGGTTTAACCTTCTCCTTCAGGGTCAGTGCGGGTGATATACAGAGGCTGATGTTGAACCATTAGACAGCCTCAGATAGTGGGAGTGGAGTGGACACGAGAACACTGAAAAACACCCGAATGTTCGAGCATATTTTTAGCATATGTACAGGATGTACAATGCTTCTGTTGTTGCTGCCGAGCGTTTTGACCACGGTGAAGAACGCAGCGACCATAATGTATTTTCTCTCCTGCCTGGTTGTCCCTTGTGTGTTTACGTCAGTCTTTAGTGCGTCCGTATCGAGACTCGGACGTTATTGGCAGCAAGAAATAAATAACAACATCTGTTTGTTATTGAACAGCTGGGGTACGCCTGGTTAATCCTAATGAGAACAAATGAAGAGTTCTAGTGTCCAAACAAAAGTGTAACGTCAAGGTCTGAATTTAAAACGATATCTAAATTGCTATATGACCTCCTGCAATTTTCAAATCGCAAGAGAAGCCATCTTTGTCAAGCGCAAAAGGTTTGTCAAAATATCGTTTTTGGTTAAATATTGTGCTGCAGAAGAACATTTGGAGAATTATCGCAAAGTACAGCGATATTCATAAAAAAAGAAAAGATTATAAAAAGTAATGGAAAAAGAGCAAAGAGTAGACTTTTTTGTATGTGAATTTGAAGACATACATGCAGTATACACACATTACACTGACTGTTGTAATACATATATTCAGATGGACAATACCGATGATTTTGTTGAGGCATTAAGGTACTGCAGGTGGTTATTCAAATTCACAATAAGGTGTTACACATGTTCTTGCAGCTAAAAGTCCTTTCTGTTGAACTTATCCTAAGGGTCTGACTCACTTGTGCCGAGTAAACACATCTAGGGAGAAAATTGAACATTAAAGTGAAAACACAACAATGTTTTACTAATTGCACAAGTCTAAAAGGGTTGTAACACAAAGCACGACCACAACAAATGAAATCAAATGCTCTTGTGCTTCTCACAGCGCCAACGCCAAAAACTATATCTCAGAGTTTATGGTGTGTCATATTCTTTGGATAGTTTGGGCATGCAGGTTCAAAAAAGGTGATACATTTTTCAAATGATCCAAATCAGTGGTTTCTTATCATTTTTCCAGGTCCCTTCCTCCCCCAACAATTATTTTTAAAACAGCATAAAATGTAGGCTAGTTTTCAATCCTGAATATTAATATTCATTAGAATTCTGTTACATGATTTGAAAAAGCAAGTAGTTGAATGCAAGGTAACATATTTAATTAAACTGGACAGTTTGAATGTCATTATTGTTTTTCTCCCAGGGAGCAAAAAGCCCTGTGAATATAAATCATCACCTCATTATGAGTATTGAACAAATTCAACAATACATTGAAAGGTTGAAAGGTTTCATTTCAACAAGAGAAGGGAATTATAAACACCAATTATTTCATCCTTGGATTCTGAGGATTTCTTTCTGCACCAATTTATGGTGGAAATGTCTAAAAAAAAAGAATATGAAGTAGATCAGCTTTTCTAATTTTCTCCCAGCTGAGTCAGCAGACATCCCTCCTCTTTTGTGTCTTCTCTATTCACCTGAATGATTCTTTCATATATTTGAATTAATGTATTAACCCCTTGTATCCAACAGCTTGAATGCGTTTCAGCAAAGGTTCTGCTCATGGTCAAAACCTTCTGCACGTATCACAACATTTCTCAAGTTGAGAATACTGTCGCAGTATTTTGAGAAATCATGTGTAATTTAACGAGAATAAAGTCATCCTTGTCGTGAGGACTCATGCGTGAGACCGAGTGGCTTTGCTTGGATGTAGAAAAGCAAAACTAATGCGAAACACTTCTGATCAATCCTGAATGTCACTGGCTTATTGTCCACTAACGTTAGCTTCATCATCTCCAATAAAGTGCAGCTGAAAACTGCTTCTGTGCGCTTTTAGGAAGTGCACGCAGCGACAGAGCGACGGCCCAGAGGAGGTGTGAACTGAGCAAAAAGAAAAGCATGCAATTGATTTAGACAAAAGCATGATGGTGCTAAAAAGCAGGTATATTGATAAAATGACCACTAACGCCCCCGAAGAACACCGCAATGCCCCCTTTAAAGATAGAAAGATAAATCCCACCATTCTGATCACCTGAGGGACCAAAACTGGAAGGGAACTCTAGTTTGAAATAATAATGACCAAATTAAGTCTGTCTATTTTTTTGACAATGCAGTTTGAGCAACAGACGAGGCTCATGAACCGAGTGAGAGGTTCATGTAATTCGCTTTTCAATAATTCATCATACAGTGTCCACAGAAGATATTATTGGGTCTTCAGGCAGGTTAGAGGTAAAGTATTTTCTCATTATTACAATTTTGTCGGAAAATGGCCACATTTACAATGTTTGAAAAACATTAAAACCACCAAATCTCAACTGCCCTACTTTTATATGCAATGCAAATTAGGAAATGAACTCTTGTTGTGTGACAAATGATTTTGATGTATGAATAATTCATCGTCGAAGGCTCTCTGAGCAATTCTGATGAGTTTTGAAAATCAGACTTCCCACAGGGATAATTTACTATCATCATCAAATCCGTTGTTTTTTTTTCTTCTTCTCATCTAAGCTTGAATAAAGATGGGTGAGGAACAGAGGGAATGATAAGGCATCTCACTCCCCCAGGTGGGAATCACGGCTAATTGGTTGATGGAAGGCTGTGAATAATACATGCTTTCACTGAAAGGACTGTTTTGGATGGTTTTAAGGTCCATTACTGCACATCTATCTGCCGCCTCAGTGCTTCAGTGGTTCAGGAAACCACCAAATTACGGTAGTTTGGAGAAAGATTGAGCAATTTCTCTTGTCAAGTGTCGTTTACACGCAGACGTAGCTAAATGAAGATTTACTGTGCGTCGTTAGTTTCTTCTGTCGCGTCTCTCTTTGCCTTTCACCGTCTCCTCCTGTCAATAATGGAAACATTTGTATTTATGTTCTGTTAGCCGAAACATAATGAAACAATGTTTCTGTGTATGTGAAATGTCTCTTCAAATGAGACACCATCCACAGGAGATATGTGTGTGCTTTATGAATGATACTTATCAAATGATTGCTCTTGGCCTGAAAACTAATAAGTAATATTGTGCCAAACCACGCAACTCTGTGTTGCCAGTTGATAAAAAGCAAGTAATTCAAACAATGCTCAACTCATTAAAGTGTTTTGAACTCAACACAACCTGGTGGGTAGCTCTTTTCCATTACCTACCTCCTAGGAATTTGCACGTAATGCCACCTACATTAAATTTCCATCAGCGTAATGGAGGACATGACGCTACAAACTGAGCATATTACAAAGATGTCCACCTTAGTAGTGACTAATTACGTTCAAGCAGGCTTTGATTGAATAAATCTCGGAACCCACCGGCTATCGCTTAAAGAAGACTTATGGACCGCCTACAATCGTACACATTGACTCTTCCTCGCCGACGCCATTCTGGCATCTCAAGTTGCCCAGTGGACTGGAAACAATGAGCAGCGCACAGGAAAGGAAGTCTTGGCCCAGATATCCGCCGGCTACACCGGAGCTCCAGGAATGAATGTCTCGGCCCCGTGCGGCGGCGTATCTGTTGCAGGAACTCTCCAATAGATGGATGAGATAGATAGATAATTACTTTATTGATCCCCTAAGGGAAATTAAGGGTCCAAATAGCTCAAGACATCGCACAACATAATATTTACATCCACACACTATAAAAAAAGGATTGTACAAAAAAATTTAAAACACACATTATTTGAAGTTGAACGCAATACAATTCAGAGGACCACCGTTTATTGACTAATGTAGGAGGTTTTGCACACAATATATTGTTAAAAGTAACATAAAAAGTACATTTTAATGATAAATTTCAATGCACATTTATTTCTGCTGTGTAATAAGAAATACAGGTTTCTTGCAATCAAAGCATTCTGACAATAAATGGATGAGCAGAGTGACCAGACTTCAGGGTCCAACAATTAATTAATACTGACAAATCATGAATTCAACACATTATTACGGGGTTTTTTTTCCAGATAAGATAAGGCCATTCAATGTTAATAATTTCCAGCCTCAGACAGACACAGGAGAAACACAAGCTATTATCTGCTGCCGTGTGACGGCAGTCTCAGAGTCACTGTGGAAATTACCTCCAGCACCAGCTCACTACTCGGTGTACGGTGACGGCTTTCCCTGCGTCTCAAGGTGTCTCAGTCCCCGTTCAAATAAAGCCTGAAATAACAAACACACTAATCTGTCAGTGTTAAAGTTAATCAAAATTTAATGAACTCGCTGTCATCTTGCGGTTAAGAGGATTTGAGATTATTGAGGAGAGCTGAAACAAAATAGCAATTACCTCTCAGGTACAATGACAGCATTGTTTAATGAAGCAAGTGGATAAAATGTATTATTGTCACTTTGTGTATCCAGATTAATTTAACAACAATATGGCTTTGGGATTTGTGTATAAACGGTCTTTATGTGGCATTAGGCGTCAACAATCTGACACCACTGTTTGATACAAACATCCCATTTTTAATCCAATCACACGTCACCTGTCTTCTTCTATGAAAGAGCAGCCTGGTTAGAATACACGGAACAGTCTTCTAGAGGGATGTGATTGGCCACAGGGCCCGCGTGACCATTAACCATGAGTCTCATAGCAGCGAGGAGCAGAGACCAGCACTGCCACCGGCCACTAGCCGGCTGCTCCCCGCTTTCTTTGTCACCAATGTAACGTTTTTCATGAGAAAGCAATGGCGCAATTA
Source organism: Clinocottus analis (assembly GCF_023055335.1). Taxonomy (NCBI): domain Eukaryota; kingdom Metazoa; phylum Chordata; class Actinopteri; order Perciformes; family Cottidae; genus Clinocottus; species Clinocottus analis. The sequence continues at coordinate 6,007,929 of NW_027176240.1, forward strand.
GCAAGCTAACGTTAGCAAGCTTACTAATTAGCTTGCCACTAAATTCTTCATCTATACACACTGTTGGCAAAGCAGAGGAAAGCACATCGTAAAATAATCCGTCACTAACACTAATGTACTAGATTTCGTAAACTGCTGATAGCTCAACTCAACACAGAAAGGAGAGAACGCTCTTGTGCTGTGATTGTAATGCGACACAGTTGTTACAGAAAACTATTTATTTAATGATGTAGATTAGCCCCAAAGGCGACTATCTAAGCCTTAGCCTCAAATGATTTGGGTTGCCGATTTTTTTATAAATTTGGGAAGAAATGTCAAAAAAAGCATGAAATCTGTGTTCTGCCTGGCTCCAAAGCTGCATCATAGATATGAAGCCAGACAAGTCTAAAAGCAATACACAAGCACACTTATTAAAAGTTAGTAATTAGTAATCTCAGCGTTTGTGGCTGTGTGGAAATCTCTGGAGCGAACTAAACTAAACAACAGCCGTGTCAGCCAAAGAACAGGCCGTTCCATGTTCATGTGGTGAGTCTTTATAGCTGGGACCCTCCACCAGGCTCATCAGCTGATGAGCTACATCATTAAAGACAGAGGAGTTTTGGAGGAGCTTTTTTGCCTTAAATACAGCCTAATGTTCCTTCAGCAATGTTATTTCAGTGAATTATGTTTCCATTTCGAGTAAAATACACTATAAAGCAGGATATGCTTTAGAGCGTGACAACCGTGTGGTCGACAGGTCGCTACCACACAGTGGCTGGTCTCCGTGTTCTCCGTGTTTTTGTTTTATAACTTTTACCCTCACAGTGTCTTTTCAGGTCATTACTAAATTGTGACTGTTTGGTTCCCTAAACATTTCTTATTTAGCTGTCGGTTGTACTTAAAGTCCTCCTCTCGTGGTACTTTTGGTTGCAAAAAGTCAAACTCAAGGCTTCAAAACGGCCACAAACCAATAGAAAACGTCTCACTGACGATGTCCACTGCGTTTATGGGCAAGCTTACGGCTGCTGCACTCATTCGGCAGTCGTTTCGAACCGACAACAACGACATTTACGTGGAACAAATATTCCGCTTTTTGCCCTTCTTCTAGAAAAAGAATTCCTAATAAGCTGTTTACATGGCGAATGGAAATAAATATTCCACTAATATTGCAGTTTACATGCAGCCGTGCATGTTCTGATCCACGTGAAATGACCCAATGCCGCATCCTCATCACCGGGCCATTGACTCCCTTGTCGGTGCCATTGTCGGCCATGTTTGAGAGCGTACATGCCCCGGCATATCCTCAAGTCAAACTATTGAAAGTGGACGAAAGACGCCAATTTTGTCCTTTTGCTTCTTTGCATCAAAACCTGTTGATGTCAAAATGCTTGGGTGTTTTTCTCCTTCCGTCCAGAAATATGAGCTTTTTCCTTGAAGCATGCAACTCTACTCCGGCTTTGAAATCCATCGGCTAATTGGCTTGTGTTCAATGCACTCAGTTGGTCATAAACAGGAAAGAAGCTATGTGTCACAAAGAGCCGTAAAAACCCAAACGTCCAAAGAATGCTCCCGAAACCTGAATAATATCAGCATTTGAGGACATTCTCAAAACGGAATATAATGTTTACATTAACCATATTCATCTTGTAATATTGTCATATTCATAATAAAAGTCAATTCATGCAAATGTAGTCCCTGTTGTCTCCTCAGCGCTGTTGCCTTTGTTTGCACTGATGGGAGCTGCGGGGAGGCAATCATTCTCTAATAACTTCATCGTGGGTTAATCATCCATTTGGTCTACAGGTTATTATTCACAAGAGAAACCTTTTTGACGGGATCCAGGCTCTCCTTGACCTCATTGTGACATGGACAGCAAAGGCTTCTAATATTTCTTTGCTGATAAAAGCTCTAAACTGTCGAGCCATTTCAATTATCTGTGTTCCTCTGTGCTAATGGATTCATGCTCTTTCTTCTCGATCTTCGAACTACCTCTTTTCTTTGCCCTTTATGTCGATGGGAAGGACATCTGAATACAAACTAAAAGCTACTGGATATTAAGAAGCAGGTTTACTTGAGGGAAGGCGTATTTGTTATCCGTCATTTTAGTCAATATAGTAAACATAACCTTTTTTCTGTTTATGTAAACTGAATCCTATTAGACAACTTGTACATTCAGCAAACTTTTTTTGCCCTATAAACAATACTTTCTGTGTGATATCTTCTGAAACCTCAATCAATCTGGGACTTAACTCCGGTGGACAGCTCCTTTTAAAACTGAGTCATTAAAGCTGATTAAACTCGACGGTTGCTATTACAAAATGAGCTGGTCGCTGAAGCAAGGGGCCTGAATTATTCACAAAAGCTCCCGGGGATACGCTGGGTTCAGCCCGGCTCTCGAAGCACATTCTGCTATTGCAACGCACCGAGTAAGCTGTACTTTCTAGTTCTGCTAAAGTTGCTCCAAAGGCAGGTATTCAGTGATTGAGGCTCTTCTTGTATGAAAACACACTCATCACCTTTCAATCATTTTTTGCCACTCTACGTAAGTGTACTCTTTATGCAAGTCTTTATTTGTACTTTGTGGATATTTTCCAGATTGTTGTGGGCGCTATGTAGAGACTGGAAAGCCCTTTGAGGAAACCCTGTGATTTGTGATTTTGGGCGATAAAAAATAAATTGAATTGCTCTGATGGCTCAGGGACAAAAACGATGACGTGAAGTAACTATAACATTTTACCTGTGTATATGACGTTTTATTGATTGATATTCGCACACCAATGTATATTTTGGAGTTTGGGTGGTATAAGTCAGAGAGGAGGCCTTCCTCGATCATGAACATTTAAAAAAATACTGATTTACTTAGTTTTGCAATGTTCTGTGCCTTAACATACACGTAGCCTATAGAACCTACGGTGTGTTAGGTGACATTTATAATTTGGTTGTACTTTTATTTCCATATGAAGACTCAACTTCGTGAGCAGCCGCACTTATTTAAAATGAATGTGACCACTCCGATGAATGACTGCAAAGAGACACAGAAAATGCCCAAAGACTCAAATCCAGAAATGACTCCCAAAAGACCCAAAAGTACGAATGATGCAATCGTGCGATTTGCAGTGCTGTCTCTGTAAATAAATCCATGGATTCTTTGCAGATACACTAAAATGAAGACCGCCACCAACATCTACATCTTCAACCTCGCTCTGGCCGACGCCCTGGTCACCAGCACGCTACCGTTCCAGAGCGTCAACTACCTGATGGGGACCTGGCCGTTTGGAGACATGGTGTGCAAGATGGTGATGTCCATCGACTACTACAACATGTTCACGTCCATCTTCACTCTCACCACCATGAGCATCGACCGCTACGTCGCCGTGTGCCACCCAGTCAAAGCGCTGGACTTCAGGACGCCGCGCAACGCCAAGATTGTCAACGTCTGCAACTGGATTCTCTCCTCGGCCATCGGGTTGCCTGTAATGTTCATGGCCTCCACCGCTGTGTCTCGTAAGCACGTGCACACACAAGCACTGTTATACCTACGCTGCAATGCGGCGTGTGTCTGGACTTTGCATAAGAGGCCTCTACATGTTCAGAATCTGATGCATAGTTAGACACACTGTGTGTCCTTCATGACAACCACACAAAAAAAAGATGATATGAGCTTCTACTGGAAATTGTCTTGAAACGTATCCCAGCATTTGTTTGGATCCAAACTTAAAATAATGAACAGCCAAAACGTGTTGCATCCAACTCTCAAGTAGCGACCACGCATTGCAACAACAGTGCTCAATTATTTTTTTGTCCTCGGGAGACGATGAGTTTAACACAAGGTCTCGCTACAAATACAAGCACAACACAGGGAGAAAGCACAGTTCATTCACTGCATTCCAGCTTTAAAGAACAGTTATGAACTGCAACAGGCTCTATAAAGGGAGACAACCCAAAAGAGTTGCTTTGGTATTTCTGTGTAGTTGCACAAAATAACCATTAAGCGCTCTCTGCCTCGCTGGTGACTAATATAACTGTCTGTGTCGTCGAGAGGCTACCTGCGAAGTCGGGCTTCACCTCTGTGTAATTGCAGAGGTAATGGAGAGGAAACCACCACTGAACTTGTTAAAATGTGACCTGAGTAATGAGCGATTAAGTGACTTTAGTGCAGTTTGCATCGTACTAAAAGATGTTGCTTCTGCGTCACAAAACAGAGCTTTTAGACCAGACAGTGGTATTTTTGGGGACATTTTTATAGCTTCAATAGAAGACTGTAGTGAGATGACAGAAAAGGATGGAAGTCACTATTTACTGACGTTATATAGACGAAATGATTGATCAATTAATAATAGAAATAATTGAATTTAAAAGTCAAACAAAAACGTATTAGTTGCAACCACATTTTAGAGGAAGGAATCGCAGATGTTTAGAAAAAGACAAGTAATATAAATTGTGTTTCATAACTGATTGAGACATTTCATGTGGAAGTAATACATGTTTGCATCTGTATATATATATATATATCTCCTCACCCCGGCACAGCCTCCAGCATTGACTGCAAGCTGATATTCCCCCACCCCTCCTGGTACTGGGACACCCTGCTGAAGATCTGCGTGTTTATCTTTGCCTTCATCATGCCTGTCCTCATCATCACCGTCTGCTACGGCCTCATGATCCTCCGGCTGAAGAGTGTGCGCATGCTGTCGGGCTCCCAGGTTAAGAAACATATTTATCTTCCACACAGTGCAAGCCAATAAAATAGCACACAGTGAGATCCAAATGGAGATTTTAGAGTGGAAGCCCTCGTGATCATTTTGAGAAATCTCAACCGTTCGGGTGCACGGCCCGCACTATTTACACAATAGCTAATTGATTTATCTTTTAGTGTAATGTAGCACAATACAAAGCTGCCCAGAGCTTGCATGCAAATACGGTGCACTCATTGCTCTCAAGAGAGAGCAATTAGTGGAAAAACAACTTCAGCCTGAGGTTGTTGCTCAGTTTTAATTCATTGCAGTAATGCACAAAAAGACCAACAATATTTTGAGAAAATGCACCAAACACTGGCTCCAGAACATATATGTATTCTCATAAAGGTGGATTCATTTACAGTTGATAAAAATGGAAAATTAAAGTGTTTGCGGATATGATTTGTTCCTCCTCATGTCTCTACATTTTTCTCTGCCTTTGATCCTCTCCCCTTTACTTCTTCTCTCAACCCCCTCTAACCATCTTCTCTCCCATCATGTCTCACATCCTCCACTCTCCTCTGGGACTCCACGGTCATTATATCTTCCCTACCTCGCCTTTCTCTGCTGCTTTCCTCTTTGTCCCTTTTCCCATCTCTCATGTTGTACTCCCACTTATCCCCGACACTAAACCTCCTACCTCCTACATCCTTCACACACACACACACACACACAGGAGAAGGACAGGAACCTGCGTCGGATCACCCGCATGGTCCTGGTGGTGGTTGCCGTCTTCATCGTATGCTGGACTCCTATCCACATCTTTGTCATCATCACAGCTCTGATCAATATCCCCAACTCCACGCTGCAGACTATCACCTGGCACTTCTGCATTGCTCTCGGATACACCAACAGGTTCGCACGACGCAGCCGACTTGGACGAATGTATCCAGCGATCAATTTGAACATGATTTGACTTAGACGATAACATTAAATGGTATTGACTTTCTGATCGTATGCATTTGTCGGTTTATGGTTTAAGCTGACTTGTAGCTTTCACAACCCACGTTATACTGTAAATAAAGGTGATATTACATTTGATTTTTTTTTTTTATTGTTAAACTGTGACCTTGTTTTTGTCTCGTGCAGCAGTCTGAACCCAGTCCTTTACGGCTACCTGGATGAGAACTTCAAGCGTTGTTTCCGTGAGTTCTGCACCCCGAGTCCCTCAGTGTTGGAGATCCAGAACTCGTCTCGGACCGGAGTCACGAGCCGCAAGCTCCCACAGCGCGAACAAAACAGTGCCAACACAGGAGACAGGTCCAATCAACAGGTAGACATTGTCTTGTCTGTGTGTAAACATAACAGTACACGCATCTGGGAACTAAGTGAGCGACACGTTTGGAGAGTATTTGAAACTTTTGGAAGAAGCTAAGCTAGGTTCTCCCCAGTTTCTGGTCTTCATGTTTAGCTAAGACTGTAGCTTTAAATTTACCGGTGAGAGTGTGGCGTTAATCTTTATTTTAGGTTAATGTCAGACATTCACGTGAGAATAAGTATAAACTGCATATACATACTGCCTGTTAGGTCACATAAACCAACGCTCTCCTCTTTCAACTCCTCTCTGCAGGTATGACTAGCCTTGGAGGGGTCGTCGGTGGACTCTCGCTGTTGTGGCGGCGTTGCCAACGACGATCTTAACTCAGAGGTCACGCAGGTCACCACAGGGGTCTGACCACACAAACACAAATTGACACATACATACAAACAATCCAGGACCTGACTGAGACTCAATAGCACAGAGCATTTAAACGACGACGGTTTGAAAGCTTAACTGCAGCGCTGCATCAGAGTTACTGTTACTCACTGCACGGCTCTGCAAGGCTTTCACTCTGAAACAGATACAGATATGGGTCAAGACTCAAACAAAAAAACAAAACTCCTGACAAAACTCCTCCCATATGAAGAAGCTTTTGCACTAAATTGTGCATTGACGCGAGTACACCGTTTACTTCTCATTGTTTGTATTATCACTATAACATCAAAGACTATACAGTGCAGTGAACGAAGACACATGTAGAGACAGATCTACAAAAGACACTCAAACAAGACACTTTTATGATGATGCTTTGTTCTGTATGCTCCCGATAAGGCGCTGCATTGATCGAAGCCTCCTCATCCGTAATTATCGAGGTTGTAAAAGAATGAAATCAATTCATCGTCCTATTTGCAGAGTTTAACTTTTTCACCAGCAATTTTCTTTTTCGAATTGTTTACCCGTATAAGAGGACAGTCGACCCAAAATGTGGATTAATGGGTGTTGCTGGAAGTTGAAGGCTCTAATTTGATTTTGGACTTGCCGAATGCCCAAAGGCCCCGTGGCTCTCTCACCACATGAGGACAAAACTGGACAGGATGCGTTATTCAAAGTCGTTTACTGCACCAACTGTGCTTCTCCTCCGACGTCTGTATGGATCCCACCCGCTCAACACCGTTCTCCATACATCAGGCAGCACGGTGGCTGTCATCGCTTCAGCAAGACTGACTGCGTTGACGTGTGTCGGCGGTCTCGTCTCTCAACCCAACGAACCTTTTGTTGTTATCTTTCCTGTCTGTTCATCTGGTCTCTCTAAGAAGTGTTTACTGGACCTAATAATTATAGAGACAAACAGAAGAGCACTTCTGAATGTACAGAAGGAAACCCAGCTGTCTTCGTCACACTGATTCCTTGTGATGAACTGTGGAAAAAAAAAAAAAAAAAAAAAGCAAAGACGATGCATCAGCCTGTTTGCACAGCGCACAGAGCATGCTATTGTGGCGTATAGTGCAACATATGGCACTACCAGTGTATTATTAACGCTAGCTTAACAGCCATTACACCAGGTATGGGTTTTAATGGTGTCACTTCTCTGAAACAAGTGAGCCAAGTCGGATTGTAAATCTGTTGTAACCTGTAGAATCGCTTGTGCGTTCGTGTTGTTCTGTATGCTACACTTGCCAGTTGCCTTTACAGAAGCTCTACTCGATATTCTGTGTACCAGTATTTTTTTGTACGATGTGTAAAGATGAACATGATTGTATTATCCTCTCATGTAAAATAGTGTAAGTATTCTGTTTTTGTTATGAACACAAAACCATGACTTTTCCAGAAAAAACGATCTCTGACGATCACGGCGGGCCAGTTATTGTGCTTTGAAATATAACTTTTGTCAGACTGAATCTGCCTTGTGAACTAAAGAGATGTAAATTAATCAGAAGGCTGTGTGTAAAATCTTGAATTATTAAGAGTTTAACTTTGACTGTTCCATTTTTCTTTTTTACATACAAGCATATTATCATCTGTTTATATTGGGTATTGCTGCTTTATGTACTGTTTAAAAGAACATATAGTTGACTGTTATTTTCAGTCTTTCCAGTTCCCAGCTGCCACAACCGAAAACTGTTTATAAACATGAATATTATCAAAGCAGCATGAGTTTGGCTCATACGTGGCATCGCATGTCACACGCTGTATTGCAAGTCACCCCTTTATGCCGTGAAATGTATTCCAGGGTGAAATGAAGATAAATTAAATAGCCATTATTCTGTGCTTTGAAACACTAGCAAACTGTTGACTGTGATTAATAATTAAGTGCTGTTACTGGCGACTGAGCAACAGAACCACCAGATGAGCCAGTTTTCATCCTAGTGGAGGCGAGGTTATGATCCTGGGCTCCATTGAGCCCTAATTTTAGGCCTCCACAAAGAAATCCTCCTCCCAATGTTGGAAACCTGTAGTCAGTGTCGTCTTTTAACATGTTTGAATTGTTTTCTAACACGTATGTGTAGAGACATATCTCAGATCGTACTTTAATTTAAAAGCACACAGTTTGAAAACTTAAAAAGTCTGTAGAGCTCATCTCCTAAACTAAGCATCGACATCAAAGGTATTTAATGATCTCCATGATCTGTACACATGCCACCAAAGAATTTTCCTTTTTTTCACACCTTGTGACAAAATCATGACTTGTAAATGGCATTTCTCAATTTATACTTTATGGGCAACATTCTGTATCACAATGCATACAAAAAAAAATATTAATTGTCTATGGAATAAAATGTACTTCTGAATCTCACTGGATGCTTTTTTTTTCTTGCTTCTGAATAAAGATTCACCTGCATATGTGTGTCGTGGTCTCAACTGGAAAACCACAACACGGCTTGTGTTCTACACTCAGAGATGAGTAGTCCAAATAACAAACAATAAGAATGATTGATGAGGATATTATCAGAACATATACTTTGTAAGGGCGGAGCAGACATAATTGAAATGCAGCGACCATCAGTTTGAGACTGGAGCTTTTTCCCCCATTAATCCCAAGTTGTCTCCTGGAACTGGAATTTACCACCAAATTATTGCTGTAATGTAAAGACTTACAACTGTGGCACTTCTCCATATTTTAGCCATAAAGGGGCTGCATCAGCTGAGTGAGTTTATGTGTACTTGTCTGAGGATTTATATGTTGCAGCAGCAGATATTTGTATTTGTCAGTGCAGTAAAGGCACAGGAGTAACAAATAACATTAACGACAGCGCTGGTTCAATTCATCCGTCACAGTATGGCATACCAGAGCGGCAGCATGCACAACACCAGCCCTCTGGAAGTGCACCTATAGAAATGTACACATGTAGACATGGTATGTGTGAGAGACTTGTAGGGATTTTTAATGAAGGCTTGATTGTTTTTACTTGGCTCTCTTCCACAAAGGACATCTTTGAAAATAGAGAAAACCAAAGTGCACAATGCAGGATATAATATTAAGTAATATACTGTATAATATAATAGGCCATTTTCTTAGCAGCCATTTTGTCATTTCATAGCAGGGTAAACAAACTTGTAATTCATTCATTATGGTCCCAATCTATCCAGTATGTCACAGCCGTACAGCGAGTCAACATGCACAAAACAAGGCCCCTGGCTCACCTAAATGGAATAGGGCCATAATTAATGTTATTGATATACTTTTGTAAGCATAACCCTAAAGTTAGGTTCCCTCGACAAGACGCCATTAAGATTTTTCATTTGCATTTTAGATTATTTTGTTTTTTTCTTCAAGATAATCGTGACAAATGAACACCACTTTCAATTTTTTTGAAGCTTGAATGCAATCGACAGAAGTATATAGCGAATGTTAGGAGATAAACAACACCGCAATCGCATGAGTACACACAACGAGGCCACCTTTTTAAGACCATTAAAAGCTTCACGAAACAAAACTTTAAAATCTCTACAATAAAGACCTCAAACAAAAACTCATTCAAAGCCTTATACATTTGTCTTTGAGACGAGTGAAATGGAAGTGTGAACATTGCAAACTCCTTTCTGGGATTTAGATAGATAGATAGATAGAGAGAGAGAGAGAGAGAGAGAGAGAGAGAGAGAGAGAGAGAGAGAGAGAGAGAGAGAGAGAGAGAGAGAGAGAGAGAGAGAGAGAGAGAGAGAGAGAGAGAGAGAGAGAGAGAGAGAGAGAGATACTTTATTAATCCCCAAGGGTAAAATTTGTTGTGAAATTTGCAGCGCCACACACTTTACAGACACTAAATGTAATAAACTAAATAAATTAAACACACATTATGAAATAAAATATATGCATACAATATATATATATATATATATATATATATATATATATATATATATATATATATATATATATATATACACACACACACACACACACACACACACACACACACACACAATGAATACAAATAACTACAGTAAATAAACAATGAATACAAATAACTGCAGTAAATAGAATTACTGCAGTAAATTCAGGACATTAAATTAAATGTAAACAGTGTGCAAAATGTGCAAAATATGTGAAAGATATAAATACAAACGAATACAACCATAACGGTGCAATACACCACTCTTTAGGACTCATTCCTGCAGTTTACACATGTGGTTACAATGCAAGGAGGTTTCAAAATGGCTGCTGCTCTCCATTTCATTCTCGCAATTTGTATTCTATTTAATGTACAAAACCTGGAAATGAAGAAGAGTCATCTGACCTCCTTTGCTCCTTCCTATTTTAGGGAGTCTCAACAGCAGGTGTGTTTCATTTCCAGTCTCCTGCTCCTCTCTGACCCTGCCCCCTCACTCAGCAAGTGGCCACGCGCCGGACATATGGTGCCTACGCATTACCAAGTGTTGTGTAGGGGAAGTGAAAGAAGGGGAGGAAACTGGCTGAAACCTGTTTCCGCACCGTTTTCACTTGATTGCAAGTAAGCTTTGATTCTTTGAGTCGTGATTCCCCATGTCACGAACCAGGCCGCACAGCCACTGACAAAAGAAGGGGGATACACACAAAGGAGTAGAAAATGGTTTATTGAATTTAAACACAAACTAGTTTAACGGTGGCGTGTGAAGTCAGTGTTTTCCGTAGTGGAGGTGTGTACAACGTGTGTGTGTGTGTAATGTTGGACAGTGCAGAAACAAAGCTATCATCTTGAATTCCAGCCAAACGGGTGTCTCTGGGCATAGCGAGAGCACCAGCTCGCACCAAAGGGCTTTTAAGAGAGCGCTGCTAATTAGCACAGGTGTGCCCACTCTCTTAACGACCCTCTGCCACGCCCACCTGAACACCTGCAAGGACAGCGGACAGCGGCAGAGAGGGTCGTCCCACCGAACATTGAAAGTTGGAGTCGTCGCAGAATTTAACTTCAGATTTCGTCTAAAGTACAAATGTGCTCAATGCGCGAGCAGAGCATCAACCCAGGCAATCTATGAGGTCACTGGGGATCCAATGTGTGTATGCATGGGTGTGCAGCGTGCATGAAAACGTCAGCAGCTCGGTCTCAGGAGGGCATGGGCGCGTCGCTGCATGTAGGTCTGCGTACATGCCGTCAGCTCCATCCTGTCGGGGAGCCGGGCATTATGTTATTGGAGTTGGCAGCATGATTGCTCCTGTCACAGCGATTACTATCAAGCGGCGTTGGATGTCCCCTCTTTCTGCAGAGACAATACCCTCATTCAGACATGACGTTGGGAAGCTGCCCATGTCTGTTCGGAAAGCTAATCAACCACACTGAAGTTAGATGACCTCATATTTCAAAGACTTCGGTTGTATCAGAAGATCCAAAAACATTTTTTGTTTTTGTTTTATCCGACAGAAATGTGATACTATGGCCCATTCATATCCCCTGTAAGGGACTTGCTGTTTGCATACTGTAATAAACAGATAACTTACGTACAAATGTACACATTCTGTTCATTTTTTCTTTATATAGTACATATTTGAATAGGTTAATCATCTTATTACGATTCTACATAAGCTCACTGTGTAAACATTTTTGATCTGACATAATTATTAAGAAAGCATGTTTTGTAAAATCCTGTAATCATGTTTGAGTCCACGAGTGCCACACACTCTGTTGAATATCTGAATATCACAGTATCCACAACCGCTATGGGCTAAATAATGAGATTCAGCACTGCATCTGTACTTACAGGAAATGTAATGCTGTTAATTTGAGAAAGTCACGCAGTGCTCTGGATGTCGCGGTTATCTGCTTTCAACTGTACAGGCTGTTTTGCTCCAAAGGCTCCAGGGAAAAGGCCAAAGGTCAGCCAGAGTTTTGTTTTATATTTGCCTCTGCTTGTGGATTTTCTTAGGTCATAACCAAAGCCTTGCGCTAACCAGCTCTTTACTGAGCGCAGCACGTGACCAATGGACTGAATAATTTGTTTTTTTAACAGCAAATAGAAACATAGGAAGGAGAGAGATTGTAAGTTCGGAACCATGCCAAATCCAATTTAAATCTCCAATTTAAAAAGCGTTGATATCCCTGCAACTCAGCACTGTCCATATAGAGCGACATTTTCTTCAGGCTATTTCACACCCAGATGAATAGCGAAGCGGATCCCCGTCATCTGACCGAGAGGAACATTGTATTTTGCTGCTGTGGTTCACAGCGGATCAGGAGGATGAGAAGTGGATGCTGCAGTGAGAATCTTAGGTGTGGTGAAAAAAATGAAGGTCCTGCATTGTCATGAGAAAACCAACAGTGAACAAGCCACCCAGCAAAAGCCGGCAGTTTGAAAGCTGACCAATGAACCTCCTCAGTTTGTCCTTCGACTAACCAGCCATCACTTTAACAACCCTACAGGGTGTAGTTTGTTTTTACACTTCTCTATCTACCTCGGACGCCTGGAAGTTGAGAATGGCTCCATCTCAGGCAGTTTGTTTAAATCACTGGAAGTATTGCTGACTCCCGTTTTTACGAAGCCATCATTCAGGAGGAGTGGGGGGCACAAGAGCCATCCAGTCAGGCAGTATTCCCATCCATCCACCTGATTTCATTACCCTTTCCTCCAGCTACTGCTTTGCAGTTCCCAAGTCTGTTCACTAAAAGAACAGCTATCAAAGTTTGATTATGCCCCTGTGACTATTATTTTACCATAGATGTAGCTCCCCAAAAGTGAGAAAAGATTACATCTATCTGGCAAAAGTAAAGAAAGGACTACAAATAATCATTTACAGTGAACATACTCCTATATTTCTCAGGCAAAGAATTAACAACTTATGGGAATAAAATGGAAATATCAGGGTTTTTATCTCAGGCTGTATTTACCATGTTTTATCAAAATAGATTAAACAAATATCCCAAATAATACCAAATAAATGTAATCATTTGTCAAATACTTACAATGTCCAGTGTGCCGTGAGTCAGCTCATTTAGATAAAAAGTTGATCTAGGGGAAATGTATACATATTATATGTATATATATTATTATATATATATGAACATTGAATATACATTGAATTAAATATTAATGATGAGTCATAATTACATTAGAGATAATTTATAAAAGAAATGATTTACAGCTGGACATAGATTAATTAAAACGCCTCAATTAGCACACTTAATCAACTTAAATCCCACTTGGTAACAATTAACTAGCAACAGCTACTATCAACTGCACTTTTCGTTCAGCAACTATCTGCTGGTTAAATTAAATATTGTAAAAACAAATAATATACTCACTCCAGCCATATAATCAAAACTTACATGGAAGCATAATATATGCCTTTGACCCAGACAGTGCAGTAGTGGTGGCTGCCCATGTGATGGGAGCATGCACTCGGCATGCAGCCAGTTTATTATTATACATAAGTAAGTATAATTATAGTGAAGAGTGAGAATTTCACTCACTGTAAAAGTGGAACACTGACTTCTTGGACAATCTTTTTTTTAAAACCCTTTATTGGACTATTTGTCCAATGTTAGACTGAAGAATTCTCAAAAAAGGCACGAACACAACAACCACAGGCAAGCTGGTAGCTACTGGCCAATGGACGGCGTCCACCTGTCACTCAAAGCAAACATAATACGGTTGTGATGTCTTAACAATTGAATTAAAAAGAAAACCAATGCTTTTCTAGTAAGAAAAGTCTGTAATTTCCTAAATATTTCACAAGTCTCCATTTTCCCAACGATAAGAACCAACAAACATCTGACTCAAGAATAGACCTGTTATTAATAATCACAATCAAACACACAAATTGGCATCATGGAAATAGAAGCATAATGTATCAGCATATCTCATTCATCCCACTGTCACTGTCATTTCTCCTCCTTCAAGTATTTTAGAAGACTGATGACAAACATATAATTGTGTCTTTATTCTCATTCAGATGCAAATCACTGTCTGCTGCCCTGATTGTGCATTCAGCTTATCTTATGCAAAGGAACTGGAGATACAGTCTAGTTGTAGCCTTCAAACCACATTGAACTGCTATTTTACCCGTACAGACTATTTACGTGGCACTACAGTATCCCACAAACATAAAGGAATGGAAACTAATCAAGGCTCATGAGATCCCCTGGACACTCTGCTTATTACTTTTTAATTTTTGACCACACTCACAGCGGTTGATGGCAGGATGAGAAGATAAATGTAATATCAATCCCTGTAGATCTCCTCATGGTGCAGAGTGATAAATGGACCTTCCTCTCTTATCACTGTTATCCTTTATACCAAGTTATTTTCCTCTGGTATTTTTCTACAGCTATACAGACAATCAATAATAATAATAGAGTGTGCTGTAAACACACATGAAAGTACTTGCACTGTGTTGATTGTTGAATATAAGAGCCACCCCCCAAGGCAAATTCCTTGTATGGAGACATATCTGGTAAAATGTTTTCTGATTCTGATTTTGAGTTTTTTTTTAAATTGCTGACTGGACACATAGAAAACAGAAACAATGCCACCCACATTTATGATCGACCCGTTTCCAACGTGCACCATAACTTATAAATACAAAGACACATTTTCTTCCTGTGTTGGAACAGAAGCCAGAGTTAATTTTTCATGTACATTTTGCACAACGTGAAATCTTTCACCGTGGCTCTAGTGGGTACACAAACAGTAATGTCCCTGTGTAAAAGCAACAAAATGTTCCAATGATTTAATGTATGAGGGGTTTTATGTACATATATGTCCATTAAGGTACCCAGATGTTGTCCGCCTTGGACAACCCTAAGGCTAGCTATTACTAGAACTATTGCAGCCCCCCTTTTTTTACTGTCCCTCCACTGTTGTTTCTAATGAGAAACAACAAGAACAAGGTGCTGCAAGCAACATTCTGATAATAAAAAAAATTAGGGGGAAAAAAAGGAAAAGGTCAGGGGTTTTTTTCTCTGTGGTTCTTACCATTACTAGTAATTGCCATTACTTTATCTCTTACCTTTTATTATTAAACCGTGTGCAACTTGGTGAGGCAACACTGTACATATTCGTCATGGCAATGCCATTAAAGCACGTTTTAATAGACATTTGAGAAGCGGAACAAAGGTTCTAGGCTTTGTTTCTCACCGGTTCACTGTAAACGCAACGGAAAAACAACCGGAAGTCATCGTTTCTTTGCTTTGCGACGAACTGCGGACGCATCGAAAGATTATTTACATCTTCAGCCTTCGCTCTAAACTTCTCACATTTGATCGAGTAAGTCTACTTTGCATTTGAAAGCTATATGATCACTCAGAAATACATATTTAGCTAAAAGAGCCCTTTTAAGGGACGGTTCGAGGAAGCTTTTGTCTAGCTAGCAGGAGCTAACTCCACGTTACTGTTAACCAGAAAGCAACGTTAGCATGCTAAATATGATGCGCTATACTAACGTAAAATGTTAAGTTATAGTATTTAACGTTAACGTTAATTAAATTCAACGTTAGCATCCGAAACATTTAACATTAACTTTTCATGGCTCAAAGCGAGGGATCAGTTTACTCGAATTGTTCGATTATATTGAGCACATAGCTCGCTTAACCACACAACAAGTGGTTCATTTTACAATGACGAGCTAACTTAAGCCGGATATGTAACTATTAACTGTTCAAACTAAATAGTAATACAGTGTCTTGCAGGACTACAATTCAATCAGTTTGCCTCAGCATGACTTTATGATGATGTATCTCACTTTTCTCTAGAGTCTCTGGGACTCTCATCTCAGCGAGAATGACCGATAGATACAACATCCACAGTCAGCTGGAGCATCTGCAGTCTAAGTACATCGGTACAGGACACGCTGACACCAGCAAGTGGGAATGGCTGGTCAACCAGCACAGAGACTCTTACTGCTCCTACATGGGACATTTTGATCTGCTCAATTACTTCTCCGTTGCTGAGAACGAGAGCAAAGCCAGAGTCCGCTTCAACCTGATGGAGAAGATGCTCCAGCCATGTGGGCCGCCAGCAGACAAACCCGATGATGCCTAAATTATACTCGATTGAGCTGTGTTTTTACGGGATGTTTGTGATTTTTTTTTTTTTTGGACACAACTTGATTTACTTATTCAACATATTCAAAGTAACGCTCTTCTGAAATTTCTGGCCATAAAACTGGCTCTTTTTTTACCCTGCCACCACTAAATGGACTGTCCAGTTTCACAACAGACGATACCTGGACACAGAGCTTTACATTGATTGCTTCTGGACCACTGGAAAAACTTTTTTTTTTCCTGCAACTGTCAGGGACATTTACTACAAATGTTACAGAAAGCAAAGTAGAAAAGGCTTTAAGAGCTTAACATTTCTTAGAAGAGATAATGGAAAAGACAGCGGTGTACTTTCTCATTTGTCAAGTATTGCAATAATGGATGGAGTTTTGTTCTTAGTTGAAATTTCTGTTTTGATTTATTAAAATTCACGTGTTCCCATTCAAAATGTACTCATTTATACGTACAGATTGACGTTGGACCAGTAAACAAAAGTTTCAGTACTGTTTTTGGTTCAGATTTGTTTCAGAAGTAATACAATATATTTCTTTTTAAAAAAATCCCTCATTTTGAATTTTTATGATGGTAGTGTTGGAGCACACACATTTCCCATAAGTGTTTGGTTAGGTTGATACTCATTAAGTTGCTCTCATGTCTTGTGTGGAAGCGTTTACATTTATCTCACTCGTTCATCTACCTGTAATTTCCATCTGCGCCTCTAATGGAACAAATTAGGCAAATTCTAGTGTATGCATTCAATATTGTTATATTATTCCATCTCAAAGAAAAAAGAAAGAAAAGGACTAAAGTAAAATTAAATGAAGCTTCAACTTGATGTCAGTTTGGAAAGTAAAGTATAAAGCGCAGACTAGAACATTAAAAAGCTCTAATATAGGTGAAGCTTATCAGCTGCGTGTATACACTGCACACAAGTATGTTTCAGCGGGGATTTCATTTGTTTGGCCTTGCAGATTCAACAAACTGTCCACCTACACAGTCCCACATGCACCCCCGCACAAACACACACACGCACCCAATCATCCACCCACACGTTAGAGTGCACACAGATCAGCTACGCATGACTTGTCCTCACATCCTGACCGCGCTGTCTCGTTATGTTGCCGAGTAAAGAACGTAATTTGAAGAGGTGACTGATTTTCATACATGGTCTTTGTGCTTAATGAAGCTACTAATTACGTCGTCTGGTTCTTTTGAGAAGCAAGTGGTAGCCATTAGATTATCAAAGTGCAAATGACCTTCTCAAGCGGCGGCACCAGTTTAGAAACTGTCATAAAACACAGCTCATAGCAGACATCAACTAAATTATTCCACTGTTGAATTTGAATCAGTGCCTTTGATCAGGAGTGTCAGTTTTCTTATGCCAGCAGCCATGACAAAATTATTTAACAATGCAAATTGCCTCAGGGTGGTTGATGTCGAGTGGATGTTTGAAGTTGCAGCCGGTGCACGGCTTTTTGTCTGGGCTCAAGTGGGCAGCAGGCAGAAAGAGACGTGTGACTGGAAACGAGCAGCGGGCGCCGAGATCTGACTTGCTGACGACAGGTGATTTTATCGGCGCCCGCTGCCAGCCAAACCCGCACACTAAAACACAGACACTTGGGGTGGGAGAGGATGCTATGCATGACTCATTGTTGGATTGAGAGGCGTGTCAGTAGGTGCCAAGGAAGTTTTTGTATTGCATATCACGTATGTGTGTGTGTGTGTGTGTTGGAGGGTTACTTAGTGGGGCAAGTCCTTGCCATCTGTCCTCACTGTGAGAATCGTGAAAACGGCGCTGCCAAGTCAGGCATGGAAGCGACGTGAAGTCTGTCAGTGTGTGTCACACACACACACACACACACACACACACACACAAAACGCTCACATGAAATGCTTGACTTGTTCTCTCTGAGCACATAAATAGACGTCTGCTCCCCAGTCTGCAGCTACATTAGTGGAGATGGGCCTGGGAATAAGGCACGTGGGTGTACTTTGATTATAGACTCTCAAATAAAGCTTCAATACCCAATTTGTAGGTGAAGCACTCCAGAGAGACCTCTTATGCACAGCTTCTTTTTCATTTTCAATGTTTTCTCTTAAAGTGAAAGTATTGTGTTAATCTACTGATAAAACAGCAGATCTGATACATTATTAAATAAGCGGATCAGGATGACTTTTAAATCTATGCACACCTTGAATTTTCTACATTAAATAGTACTGTGCCAACATCTAGGATGTTCTCTAAAGAGTTTTCTTCCAGCAAAGGGAAAGAGCAGTGGATGTGAAACAGATGTTGTTTTCCTTCTGGAGACCTTCACAGTGACTTGAAATATTGTCCTTCCTGCCAACAAGCACACTATGAATACTTTTACAGTACAAGGACACTCATAATAAGCAAGTTATTTCTTGTTTTTGTAAAAACTGATCATAAGTGAAGTGAATGGAATATTGAATACCCCATTAAAGCCACAAGCAGACAGACCATAACATTTGTGAAATAAAATGTCTGTTTTTTCGAAGTGCATGCAAGAAATATTTAATACTTTTTAATTTCATACCATCTGGTTTTGAGTTTGTTGATCCAAATCCAAAACACACAAGAAATAAAACTCAAAGAAAAGCTCAGCAGCTGCGCTTTATTATATTCTGAGTCCAAACTGGAAGCACCAAAATGTGTCTTAGCACACAAAACCAAATTGTCTCCCTTGTATGTTTTCTACGTCGTGCTTGCAGGGTAATAACTCAAATCCCCTTCTGCATACAACCCATAACTCTGTGCTAGACTCTGCAGTACAGGATCACATCATTTCAGCCACACTGGCGCAGCTCGAGGGATTATCTGTCACTTCGGTCCAGAAGGATTTATCACAACTATCGGATAGATTGCCATGAAATCTTGCACAGTCATTCATGCTCCCCAGAGGATGAATCCTAATGGTAATCCTCTGACTTTCCCTCAGCGCCACCATGAGGTTGACACTCGTGGGTTTATGAAATTTCCCCATTTCTAGTGGTTCTCAAGCTGAAACCTACACAGATGAAGTTCAGCTCCACTTGAAGCATTTTAACGGTACTAACCTTTTAATTTGTTTGGCTGGTGAGGACCCATCTTTCTGGTACTGACGTTAGCGAGCACAGGCCCGCTTAAACATCTCACGTCCCAACACCCACTGCATCGCTCTGATCTCACATGGCAGTTCATTATCACCTCACCTCTGAGGCCACTCAGGAACCCGCAGTGTCTTGTTAGTGAGGCAATTAATTGTGCACCTACTTGTGACTCATTAACAGCTATGATTAGAGTGGAAACTGCAGTGACATTGTTGCGTGTTTGCATTTTCAAACGGTACCTGATACAGTGAGCGACGTCTCCCAGCGAGCGCTGGCGAGAGCGACTCGTTCGGCTCTCTGATTACACAGGACCTCAGTCAGACGGGGGAAAGGTCCAGGAAGCACACTTTCTCTCGTCAAATATGAATGATCCCACAATCCAATTATCTTTGCCCTTCTCTCCCCCTCTTATTTTATCTGCCTATCTGCCTTAACCCTCATTCATTGTCCTCCACTTTCTTTCTCTCTCCTGCTTTTCTTCCACTTCGCCGTCTCTACTGCACAGGTAGGGTTGAGTGGAGACATCCAAGATATAACACACAAATAGTGACTCTCCGGCGGGAGTGCGGGTCTGGCGCCATTTTCTCTGAGTAAATGCAAAGAGAGGTGGCATTATGGCCCCCGAGAGAGGAAAACCAATGTATGCTGTGTCTTTCTGATGAAATACTTTGCCTCCTCTGATCTGTTTCACCAGCAATTTTGTGCACTGACAAATTCGGTTTAACCTTTTGAAATAAAGGTCGTCACCCTCACTCCTCACAGAGCAATTGCCTTGACATTTACAAAGAAAAACAAATTAAAGGACTTGGACTTAGTTTTTGATTATTTCTTTTGTGTAAAAAAAAAACTTTGAAGTTGAAGATAAAGGGGATGAATTACAGAGTGGATGTGGTGAGGTGAGATAAGTGTGTGTGAGTGTGAGTGAGAGAGACAGAGAGTGAGAGAGAAAGAGAGAGAGAGAGAGAGAGAGAGCAAATGGTTTATGATCGCTGTGGTCCAGGAGGACATCTTCCAGGTATAAGCACCAGCTGCTGCAGTTATCTAGCTCTCAGAGCTATCCTGCCCTGCGCTATAAAACCCATTATCACCACTGGCTATCGTGCAAGGGAGCAGCAAAGGCGACAAAAGGCCGTACATCACAAGCAAACCAAAAACTTAAATTCACACCTTTCCTGCCACCAAGGTCAGGAAAGGTTTGTTGTTTTTTTCCCGGCGCACATGTTCTGTATAATCAATTCCAATCAGGGAAGGAAGGTCTTGAAAGTTGAAGGTGATTCACGCCTCTGGCTCTCTCTCATTTCCGACCATCTGTCTAATCTAAATTTTTGCATCTCCTCGATCCTCGTTTCCTTTACTCTCCAGCTGTAATATCCTTGTCCTCTTCTTCAGAATCAATCTATTACAGCCACATCCTCTTTCAGAGGAAGGCCCCTCCTGGCTGAATAGAAAACATACGGCTGGTACTTTAATACTTTAATGGGCATTCACAAACAGAACACATGCTCGCTCAGAGGTTTAGGGACGTTGGCAACGCATGCATTAAGATGCCACACACTCTGAGACCACAAAATCTATTTGGCAAAATGTAGTTTTAATGGCACAGCAGAGTAAAGCGGTTTGACTCTCAGTCCTCTTTGTCACATTGTGTTTGCGAATTGGTGGCTGTAGATGCATTTGAATATCTCTGTTTGGGGAGCGGCTATTAGAGCAGCTGGAGCCTATTTTGCATTTTTCAAATTAAAGTGATTTGTATTACAACATGCGAAGAAATACGATTATTTTATTTCGTTGCCAGAGTTCCTTCCACTTGGTTTTATTTGAAGGAAACTGAGCCACAAGAGTGAAAAGACGGATAGAGAAATATAAACAGACCAGTGATGATGCCCTTGTTTTAGCTTCAGTATGTAGTGGTACATCACTTTTATCTTATCGATTTGACCAAAAGAGAGAAAGACTAGATATTAATAGCACACGTGTCTGCACGTGTCTGCATCTATGTGAGGCTTTTAGCTCAATGCTAACATATGCTCACAATGACAATGCCAACATGAAGACGTTCAGCGGATTTATAATGTTCATAGTTTCATGCTAACATATGCTAATTTGCGCTTGACACAACGTACAGCTGAGGCTGATGTGAATGTAATTAGCTTTACTGTTATTTAGCAATAAATCAAGCCATGAATTTAAAAAATCCTGTGATGGTTGATGCTCTTAAACTTCATCACGAGGGGGCCCAAGTGTCCAATTGTCCGAGCAATCCAGCTCATAGTTGTTGAGACATCTCACTCAAAGCTACACATATAGATGCCGCGACGGCATTTGAAAGTTCAGAAGATCACCAAAGTCCTTAGGATTCCTTCTAAGGGCACAATGAACGTTTATACTGAATCTCACGTCAATCCATTCAACAGTTTTGAAGATATTTCAGCCTGCACCAAAGTGCTGGACCGAGCGACCGGCCGCTCACACTGAAATCCATATGCGTCGTCTCACTTTTAGCAGATCAGTTTGTCCTTTTGTGACCTCGAGCCTCAGTGAGACAAAAAGCAGAGCAAGGTTCAATGCATATTTCTCAGGAGTCATTACGCTGTCATCCTCGACAATTATTCAAATTTAGGGCACAAGGAAGGTGATGAGACAAGCTGCGCTAAAGGCTTTCTTCATTAAAAAAAAAAGAATAATATCCTTGAAAGGCGTAATTGCCACTAATTGCCACACTTTATAATTCCCAGAACGGCTGTAGATTTCTCTCATAGCTGTTTTTTTTTTTAACATCAGCGGGGGACTAAAACAAGAATTGGTGCAGCTTTTAATTATTTCAGGAGATCTAAAAGGAATGATGTGTCGTATTTAAGATTATAACCATAGTAAGACTAAGCGTCTATCGACTTTATGTCTCTGAATAATGATTTAGAAAATGTATCCTCCAAGGACTCTGAAATCTGCCTCCCAAAACCAGCTCCAGGAGTGCTGCTGGCAATAACATAATATTAAAAAAGAGAGAAAGATGATCAAGGAAATAGGCTTGTGGGTACGTCTGAATTTTGTATCTAAATCTATATAAAACAATTCATAATAGTCTACCTGTTTGGATCCATATACTGACCCTTTTACTTGTACGTCCCTGTGTAATATGCTGAAGCCTTCGGGGGCTAAAGTAATACTGATCATACCACGAGAATAAAACAAGAGGACTAAATAGAGGTTTTCCAATGATTCTTTATATACAAAAACAATATACAGAGTTTGGACGTAACAGTAGCTGTTTTGGGGATATATTACATCATTCTATGACTTCAAAGATCAATAAAATGAATAAAAAAAGAGAAATACTTTTCAACGCATTTAAAGCTGGAAGGTTTATATTGGAACTGACACTTGTGATCCCGAGCAAATCACGAGACCTCGCTGGGAATTTCACATGATCAAGAAACGATTGCATGTTGAAGAATAAAGGCTTCAGGGTCAACAGCAGCAGCGGTCTGATTCTGGCTCTTTGATATTTTTTGATAAGGGGCGAGGGGGGTGATTTGTGGAAGTGATAAAAGAAGCCTGGAGCGCCACGACAGCAGCAAACATCCTCAAATGTAAACATTTTCAAGTTCATGGTGGAGGGCTCCAGCGCTGCACATTAACAGCAGCAGCCGAGAAAAACAAGAGTCAACATATCGGTGAATGCTTTAAAACCAACTCAGCTGGAATTTTAGAGATTTTTTTCCGAATAAATATAATGGCAGGAATTGTATCTTTAATAGTTTAACGATGCTAAGACATGAGGGTTGTGTTATTCTAACGTTTCTTTGGGTTCATTGTGTATATTTCACAGTTCCATACCAGATGAGATGAAACAGACTGCAGACTCGCTCCTTCTGATTAATACTGACTGGTTATAACTTAATAATCCTGGACTACAATATGGATGTATGCATCAGTGTTGCAGGGAACACATGTATTAATAAATGTGATGACAGTCCAGACCAGGACGTTTTTATGCTGTGTGTTGGTAACACTTATTTTTTACCCCTCTATTTATTTATAAGCAATATATTAACACATCATAAAAGCTTTGAAACCCACCACCTTAATTTGTCTTCAATTCTAACTTATTTAATTATAACTTGTTCTTATGAATGATTGCTAGCACAGTATTTCATGACTGTGTAACTACGAGATATTCACACAGATTTAAAATCATTCAGAAAAAAACATTGACGAATGTGGTAAATATGTGTGATCAAATCAACTAGACAATCTGCAATGATGAAATGGTTGTAATATGTGACATATTAATTAACTTTTCAGTTGACGTGGCAAACATCGACGTATTTACTAATTCAGCAGACTGCAGACGTCACATCATCATTCATTTGAAGCCATGTTTGAGGCAAACCGGCAAATATGAATCAAATATTCACTCTCTTTTAGCTGTTTTTGGTGTCTATCATCTCCTGAAGGACGAATATGTATATTTAGCTGCTGAACGCACCAGTAGGTTCACCAGCTTGTTGCTGAGCAGACGCTTTAAAGTGCTGTGGCAGAAATGATGCCATGAGGGCGGCGAGAGTGAGCTATATACTGCTTATAAATGCTTAATAGGCTTAGTTAAAATAAATGTTACCAGTAATGCTTTAGAGATTAACTTGTCTTTTCAACAGAGATGCAAGCAGCATATTTATGTTTACTTAGCCACAATGGGATAAAAGCTGTTCCACCAACACTTTATACTTGTGCATCGAAAATGTTCATTCGTCTTTGATGCATTCTGTTCACCTTTATAGAAGCTCATTTTATGTGCAACCAGTCCAAATCTCATGAAAGGAATCTAGATTATATACTGTGCCTGAACCACATTTAAGTTCAAGTTACGTCCGGTTTGTTTTTCTTAAAGTTTGTGCAAGACGACCTACGGTCGTCTGAAGACATAAATCAGAAGTGAAGTCTCGAAAGGGTTATAAATTGCTTTTAAACAGTCTCTATCCATTAAATACCGACTGCACTTTAAGTTCATGTGAAAGTGGAACAGAATACAAAATAGGATGTATCATTACCTTCCCATATTCTGGCTTGTCCATGGTCTGTTAAGGTAACAGGTAGGTTTGGTTAAGACGTGGCAGTTATTCAACATACTCAATATGCTGCCTAGAAACAGCCCGTATACATGAACTGCTCATTTCTTTCTTATTGTCTGGGGGAAATAAAACAAATAAGACAAATAAAATCAAGAGTTTAAAACATTTACATGAAAGTTCTATTGTATCATATTGGTAGTAACATTGATTTCAATGTATGCACATGCTCGATATACATGTATGTGTACAAAAAAAAAGTATATATATATATATATATATATATATATATATATATATATATATATATATATATATATATATATATATATATATATATATATCAACATAGACATTGACATGAATGAATACTGTTGGTTCTTCTCCATCACTGTACATCATTTCATGTTACAAACCCATTCACATTCAGAAGCAGAAAGAATACATCTGATTTTTTCAGTTCTTATTTGTAAAAATGTCGAGGCTGGAGGTCTATTATAAGAACACTAGCCTTTGGACGTCAGCAAGTTTAATATGTCAACCGTCTTTCAGTCAACATCTCCTCTTTAGTGCTGGGAAGTTTTGGGGAACTGTTTTTCTCAACAGTTTAGTTCAATTCTTACATGAACATCTAGACCGAGGTGTGTTTTATTTCTGCCCCAGCTTCTTATATTAGTTATATTATATAGCTGAGAGCAAGATATACGTTCAGGTTTTCTGTCCTCCCACATTTAGCCTCTGACTTTTCTTTTTCTGCTAGCCAATATTCTGGCACTCAGACAAAAACAAAGCATTATTAATGGATCCCCTTTGCATTAACATCCATCTTGAGTATTGGAGCACTTCAAAGAAGAAAATCTATGAATGCACCGAAGGTGAACACCAGGGATCCATAAAACAAAACCACCTCAGCCACGCTGCCAACAAATCATCAATTTAAGGTCGAAACATATTTCCGAAAAATACATTATTCTGCTTCATAACCTCCCTTGTGTCTGCTTTATGACTTGATTTCTACGTTGCTTTACACGTGATATTAAAGGAAGACCTCAACCTTTTGGGTTATACTCTCATTCATATTCCTACCAGGAGTTATGAAGCTACAATCAGCAGGAGATTATCTTAGTTTAGCTTAGCATAAAGACTGGAAACATGGAGAAACAGCAAGCCTGGCTCTGTTCAACGGATAAAAATGTCTCTCTGCGTCTCTTAATCAACATCTTTTTTTTTTTTTAATGTGTACAAAAAAAAAAATAGGACAGCCAGGCTGTTTCTTTTTGCTTAAAGTATTCATGGTGAGCTAAGCTTGCAGCTTGCTGCTGGTATTGACCTTTACACCTAACACTCACCAAGCAAGTGTGAGACGGTGTTATTGTGCATTTCCCAAGAAGTTGAACAATTCCTTTATATCCTCCGGTTCAAATAATAAATCAAACTGTGTGTCGATAAAAGCAGATCTTTGGATTCAGTGTGCGTGTTAGGGCCAGATGTAAAAGGTCTATGGGCTGACAGATTGAGTTGCAAAAGCACATTCAAGGAAATGAAAAAATAAAGCGCGCCTCGACTTCTTCAAGGGGACTGTGGATTGCTTCAGTGGGGAGAGTCTTGGCGCCTGTCGGCCATTAATAAAAAAAAAAAACCCTAGGAAGTCCGCCACACTTAATCACTTCCAAATAAGAAAACCAACATAGAATCAAATACCTGCTTTTTCTTTGGCACCAAATTAGAGCTTCAGCCAAAAGCCTAAAATGAAAAGTCAAAGCTTGAAAAGTAGATCCCCTAAACAGCAAGTCCAGCACTTTGTGAACACAGGTTAGCACTTAATAACTCAACGTAAGATACAGTATATGATGGCGCATGGTCACCGTGCATCATCAGGACTGCCGAGGGATGAGAAGTGTCTCGACCTGGAGTGATTCCCGTTGCACGCCACTGCGAAGAGCCTCCGGGGGCCCACTGGCCCCCGAGGCTTCAGCAGTTTGAAGTACAACACTTGCAGATTATTCTTCATCTACATTCAAATCTTCATCCTCACAGACTACTCTAATGATATAATGCCCCCTAGTGGCAATATACTTTAAATATGTCTAAATCTGAACTGCAGTATTACAGATCCAACTCCGAGAGGCACTGAGACCAGTAACCATCCAATCGCTGCCGTTTCCTGTTCTAGGAGGATGCCCATATATGGGCATTTGATGGTTTCTACCAAGGCATACCTTGGCAAGGACACAAACTCTTTATTACAGCTGAGCCACATTGAATATACTAAGAAGGTAATTTTGCCCACTTTTTTTTCCTCCCTGGAGTCTTTTTATGATGAAGCGAACCGAAACAACAAATAAACAAAAAAACATCACATACCAGCATCTGGCCATCTACAATAAATATTCTAATCAGAGTGCTATACACACCACTGTTCTGACTATAGATATGTGCAAATGTTTCACTGGTGTCCACGGATGGCCAAGGCCTTAAGACACACCTGTTACTGCCACTATGGACAGAAATGTATTTCATATGCTGCAAGAGGGTCCCAAAGAGAAATGGACTGAGCTGTGTACTGAGGGTCAGGAGGGTTGGGCGAGGCTGCTGGGAGCTATGGACCGGAGATCTTGTGGCGCTGACGTCCAGCTGGCAGCGCGGAGTGCTTAGGGCCGATGGAATCTGGAAGTACAAACACAAAAGCGTGAAAATACAACACACACACGTGCATAATATACAATCTACGAATCAATCGGGCACGCATACATTGTGGTTTCGGGTTGCAATTGGTTGTACGTTTTTATTTGTTCCAACTTGATGTTTTTAAAAGTGACACCACATGCAAGACAAAATATTTTAGCAGGTGTTTGACAAAGCAAGAGATACTAAGAGCATAATCAGAATCTGCAGATTTTTTTTCTGCAGTAACACATTTGATTATCTACTGCTGCTATGTTTTGATCCAATATGGATCTTTATCAGGCACAGAAAACATGAATTTATTGATGCCTTGAGCTGCAGCAAATTGCTTGAGAGAATGGAAATCGTCTGGCGTAATGATGTTTTTGTGTTTTGTGCTGAGGATCTACGGCTAATCGAAACACTGCAGCAAGGATAAATGTGCTATTTGCTACATAAATTATTATGGAATACAAAATATAAGCTACAACTTCATCTTTCCAGAGGGAAACTGCTGTGCAGCTGTTGCAATGCAAAGTGGGATAGGTGCAAATATAAAATGTGCATTTATAAAAGTCAACAAAAACAACAACAATAAAGTGCAAATCTAAAATATATATAATGTTAAAATCAGATTAACAGCATGGGTCATATGAATATAAACATGTAAACGGTTACAGTGTTCAGATTAGACTTTTTTCTGAAATTGCAAAATAAATTGACATTTTCAACTGAAACATTATGTCATTACATATTGTAAATGCACCGTGTGATAGTTTCTACAGGTGAACTTGATCTGTGCAGTGATACAATATGAAACCATGTCACAGATCTCGCCTGAGAAACTGGAGTCGCCCCAGGTGTGTGTCATGGCTTTAATGTTCGTGGAAATGGCTTTGTGGGATCAGAGTAATAAAGATATTGATCAATGTGAACTCGTAAACGGCAGGATTCATGGTAATGGATCACTAATAAAGTGTTAGTTATGGTCCGAGTCGACTAAATGGTGGTCTTTAACCGCTCGAGTACCTGGTAAACTGTTTGCTGTCTTCATGAACCTCCATCTCTCGGCTCTTAAACTCATTCAGCTCCTTACGGATAGCAGCCTAAGGGGCAGAACACACAAGAACACACACGCACACGCACACACACACAGACAGAAATCATAAAAATGCGACAAGCAGGACAAGGCAACCGGATCCTCAAACCCACAACAAAAACACCGTTATTACACAACTGTGTTTTCTACTCTATACCTCCCATGAATATGAATATGTAGCTTCAGGGGAATACCCACAATTCATCATGAAATGTTGCAATGTGCTGGCAAGCACAATGTACACATGTACACAGCGGGCATTATTCTCCGTCCCCCTGAGGGTTATGTTTGAATATTTGAGTCTGTTGTTGTAAAACAACATCAAAATGTTGCTCACACAGCGTGTGGCCCCTCCTCTTGCTCGCAGTCTGGCTGTGCAGCTGAAGCGGATTAAAGTCGGTGAGGGTTCAGCGCTCAGGAGGCCTGTGGTCTCTGATTTTTCTCTGTTGTGCAGTATTAAACATCAACAGCAGAGGGCAGGTAGGACTTAGAAACTGCCCTCCAGCGATCCCGAAGGAGCGTTCTGCTTCTATAAACACTGAAGACGCTTGTTCAGTAGATCTGCTGCATGCACACACTTATTTGTGTCTCGACACGCGGCTCATCGCACTGAGGGGAAATTCATCAAGCGCAACAATAGCCTCCGCAGAAGAGAGAGGAAGCTGTTGTGTCGTCAGCTTATGTCTTAGAATCACAGTCCACGATCACACATGGGTGTAATGTTCAGCTGTCCTCGTCCTTTTGGTCCCGTTGCATTTGCAGGCTGATACAAAACGTAATGTTACAAATGTATAAAGTATGTAACCCAACTAGCAACAGCGGGATACGTTAATAATCTAATAAAGGAAAAAAAAACTAGTCAAACAATAAGAAACAAATATTACAGATATTACAAATGTGACGTGTTAACTTTCGCACCTTATCAGCGGGAGTGAGCCGTGTCCAGGGTTTGTCTGCCCGCCGGTCATAGTCTTTGGCGTCCGTTACCTCCACGTACTCGTTAAAACACAGAATCCTGCGCGCAACGAGCTCTGCCACTGTCGGCCTCACACTCAGCTACACGCGCACACACACACACACACACACACACACACACGCACACGCGCGCACACACACAGAAATAAATAAATAAATTAGATCATAAACATCACATTTTGCAAATAGCCCTTTCAGCGTATTTCTTTTTTTAGTCTCAAGTTAAAAGTCCAACATATTGCATATATGCCGATATGCTTATGCATAATGTATTATTACACCCTTTATTTATTATTTAAAAGGTTTCTAGGAAGCAAATGGTATCTTTAATCACAAGAACTAGAGACTAAAAACATTCAGTTCCATCTGTGTCCACTAGAGGGGGCGATCTCTGCACAAAGCATCTATTCTGCCTCCTAACTTGACTCACAAGGTGGAGCAAATCATATTAGTAGCTAAATATAGACTTGCTGTTCTCTCGTCTGCTCGTGTGTGTGTGTGTGTGTGTGTGTGTGTGTGTATGTGTGTACACAGTACCTTTCTGGAGAGTGTCCTTTTAATCTCTTGCTTGGCTTCTTGCTCCTCTGCTATATTCTTTTCTGCATGCACAAAACCAACAGAGTCACGTTACAACTACTGTGTCTGCTTCTTTATATAACATCAAGATATGATTTTCCATATTAAAATGTGTCGGTAGCTGGCTAATGAAGCCGTGTGATTGCCTTCATTTCTACCCTTTGATTACTTCTCGAGAAAGAATGTAACATGTGAGTTGAATCTGTAACGCAGTCTTTCTTGTGACGTATAATATGTACTGCACACTCTCACAAAATGCATTTGGGCGTGAATACATAGTTACGACCATCTGCTGAAGTTCAAACCAAGCACCAGCATGGGGAACAAATCCAATTCAAGTGACTTTGAACTTGGCTTGGTTGCCTGCTTTTGAGTTCACAAACTGCTGATCTCCTGATTTACACACAGAGACATATCTTGGGTTTACATCCAGTGAGCTGCAGCTCACTAGGCAAAATGCCTTGTTCATGGCAGAGGAGAATGGACAAACTGGTTTGAGCGGATAGAAAGGCAACAGTCACCAAAAAAAACAAACTATTTTTACAACCGAGGTGTGCAGACAACGGCGCTGGTGGAACACAAGATTTGCATTATGGACGTGCAGCCGACAAGTTTGCAACCACTAGATGATTGTATCATGTCAATATGGACTAGATTTCCGAGGAATATGCATATGTTGGCGTCAAAAAGACTTCTCTGGGATGCTGGTAAACCTACATGACCTGGAGTGGTCCCATCAGAGACTGATGTGTGTGAGATTCACAGCACAGAAACCAGTCGCCGAATTTCTTCCGTCCCATAATTTGAACTCGTGTGCAGAGCTAGTTTTTGCTCTCAGCTTTTCTTGCGAACGAAAAAGTTCCGCAATAAGTATTTGTCACCGCGCTCTTCGTGCCGTACCCGTCGGAGGCCGTGTGTAACACTGTAAGCCACAACACCTCCAGATGGATGCCAAGCGCTGAAGTAAGCCAGCGGGTTGCATAAGCTGGGTACAAAGGTAAACACATGCCCTTCAGCCCTCTTTACAGGACATTAGTGGTGAAGCCCAGGGGTCACGCGGCAGTTTAACAGCTGTTGTATATTTCAAAGTATTTTATGGACAACGAATGTCGTAACGAATGAATGAACTTGATCAGAACTACTGTTCCGATATCTTTGAGGTTCATACTTGTTGTACCAATCAAAGATTTCTGCGTTAGACTTTTTAATTCCTGTGTTGTATCCACTGGACTTTAACTTGTGGTTGTGGGTTGCTATTTTCACTTATGTCCCACTTAGCATAAAGCATATTTACTTCGCTTCTAGAAGGAGAAAAAGCAGTTTGAAACTGGTTTTGTTAGACCGAGAGCAAATTGACATTGAAATTAGAATACTCAGAGCTCTCTGAAATTGGCACCAAACGCGATCCAGCAGTGTGTGTGTGTGTGTGTGTGTGTGTGTGTGTGTGTGTGTGTGTGTGTGTGTGCATTGTGCACAAATTAACTCATAACTTAGATAGACACATTCTGTCTCAACTATTTGGTTAATAAGACACACAAGTTAAATAGTACCTGGAACGTCCATTTTCTTGCACATATATTTACATTAGACAGACACACAATATTGCTGTTGCAATTATGACCTTTTTCTTAAAAACAGACATGAGGAAAGCTTCACAGAAAAGGTATTTAGAATTGGCAAGAACATTCATTTTGTCATAATGAATATTTGTTCCTTGCGCTCTTGTTGTGAAGAACTAAAAGTGTGGCATCAGTAGAATACGGATCTTTATAAACATGCAATAAAGTTTAAGAGTTAAGGTCAAGGCTGCATATTGCATTAGCTTTAATATCTCTACCCGATGTGTGTTATCTGGGAATAAGGTTTGGTGACTTGAATAGAAGCAACTGCACATGTCTATGCAACCTTATTGATTTTTTAAATAAAAAATATAAGATGTGACTATTGAAGTATCTAAAAATCATGAAAATGGTGCACGACATCACCGCTAAGTTTAAAAGCTATTTCAGAAACTTACGCCTGAGGATGTTTCTCTGCTCCAGCTCCTCTGTGGATGGTCTTTGGCTCAGGCGCCTGGAAAGACAAAAGTGGGTTCACACACTTCTCGAGAAGGAGCACACACGACTGAACATTTGTATTTTTACAACTCTGTTTCCACAAAATAAAAAAAATAAAAATAAATATTATAATAATATGTTTTTATAGTATTAATTGCCATCAATACAAATGTTGGCCTATTGCTAAACTGAACTTACCTGTATTCCTAAAAACATATACAATATCCATTCTTTCATAAATTGCACAGATCTTTCGATTGATCTTATTTTTTATTTCACACACTTGTTTTTCATCAAAACGCTGAAGTTCTGCTTCATCTGCTACAAAACTAAACTTAAGGACAGATTTTTGAAAGTGCATCATTTGTACCAGCACACCGCCCACAACGCCACAAAAAAATTAAAATAAAAAAATGAACTGTCTGTTGTTTCCCCACTAATCTACTATGAAGATTCACAGCTTGCCACATTTTCCCAGCGTGCTGTGCGTGTGTAGGCGTGTGTGTGTGTGTGTGTGTGTGTGTGTACCTGACTAGTTTGGAGCCGATCTGCTGGCGTATGGAGTGTCTCTCCGTCACAGAGCTCCGCGGCAGAATGTTTTTCTCCTCCAGCTCTCTCTTGCTGGGACGGTTCCCCAGCTTGATGTTCAGGGTGTCTCGTCGGCGAATCTTCATGGCCAGAGCGCCTGGAACAAAGTCACAACAATGAGAACTGGTCACGGCCATCTTGTCAACCTGTACGGACAACCCAGATGCCACCGCAGTAAGGGCGGCTTCTTTACGCCCATAGACAGGCCGGTAGCTAAAGAGGTCGGCAGTCCGGGAGGTTCTAGAGCTAACATGCTTAGCATCAGCTATCTCGATACCCTTTAAGTCTGTTTGTTCTTTCTGTTCCGAAAGCTCCAGCTGAGTGACAAATGAAACAGAGGTCAGACTGATATACATCACAAACAGCAGGTGCTTATGACCACGACTTGTTGGAATGTAAAGATTGTGAAACTAAAAGAGATACCAAATGAACCGGAGACTCGGTGTCAAATGGAAAACCTCAAGCTGCTTGTTCCTCCGAGCGTTCACATAATAAGTACAATATCCTTTAATAAAAACTTCATACAAAATGCCAACACGTCCAAGTTAATAATGTGCGGTCACGAGGCGCTTCCTCTTGACTGTTCGCGAGCGAGTTCGAGGAATACAAAGTGAATCCCGTACTGGTGGTGTACTCGTCTTCCTCCTCGTCTTCCTCCTCATCGCGGTACAGGATGGGTCCGTCGGAGTCGGAGTCGCTGGTTTGGCTGTCTCTCGGCCGATCGGGGATCACCGTCACCATGGCGCGCTCCGTGTTCACGCTGAGGCCCTGAGGCCTTTCAACCT
This sequence comes from Clinocottus analis, assembly GCF_023055335.1. Classification (NCBI taxonomy): domain Eukaryota; kingdom Metazoa; phylum Chordata; class Actinopteri; order Perciformes; family Cottidae; genus Clinocottus; species Clinocottus analis. The sequence goes on from NW_027176240.1 coordinate 6,041,274, forward strand.
CAGCCGGCGCAGACCTGCGGGGAGCAAAGACGAGACGGCGTGAGCGCACATATTTACGTTTTGTGTGGGGGGAAAAAACATAAAAAAAAGAATAAATGATAAGGTAATGATACAACATTTTAATAATAATCATACACTATGAGACATCATTGGTCATCCTTGTCAGGAAAACTTAAAGTACTCCTCGCTCTCTCTCTCTCTTTTTCTCTCTCCTTCTCCATCTCTATTCTCTTTTTCCACTTCACACCTCCAATACAGCTCCGCTACACCACACACGTCCTCACAGGAAGCTTACGCAACAGACTGCACTGCAGCATCGCTAACACACACACACACACACACACACACCAAAACAAACTTTTATTTTTTGCCTATTCATTTTAGTTTGATTTATTTTGCGCTGCCATTTTGATCCTGTCACCAAATGTGCTACATTCTGTCTTGTCTATCCTCACCTGTCATGTCTCTCACACATACTGGTTATTTGTAGAAATGGGACAAATCCTGAGCTGTGTAAATGTTCATATGTCACAGCCATCCCCTCAGCGTTTACCGTGTGACTACAGTAAGACGGCTGTGTTGAAATGTACTTCAGAAGAACAAGAGGCAATGTGCAGAGAAGACGAACATGAAGGAATGTTTCACCAGCTCTCATGTCCTTCCTACATTTTTACCTCGGGCTGTTCTCCACAGCAGACTCCGTTTCTCCTTTCTTCTTGTCTTCTTCTCCACCCTCCCCTCTCGTTCTCCCCCCTTTCTCCCCCTGTGGGCTGCCGCCCGTCTCTCCCACGGTGAAGGAAGTGTCCTCTGTGGCGGTGTTGATATGGGGAGACTGGGCGGTGGGTCCAGGGGCCGTGCCCTTGTGCGTTTCCTCACCCGCAGTGGAGCCATTGGGAGCAGATTTCGGCTCTGCTGCCGGTTGAGGAGCAGCATGGGTCCCCTCTGTCTCATTGCCGGAGGCTTTAGATGAGGCGGGCTTGGTGTCTGAGGGAAGGAGCGAGGATTTTAACTCCGGCGGCTGGCTGGGAGTCTCCGCGGGGGCCTTTTGAGGTACGGAGGAAGAGGTGGGAGTGTTTGATTTCCGGTTCGTCCTTGCATCGGTTCCCTCAGTCTGTGCTAAAGCGTCCTTAGATCCACGGGAACGAGGGCTGGGAGTGGAGGTGGAGGTGTTTTTCGCAGTGGATCCTGTCTTTTTTGGATGGGAGGATTTGGCTGAGGAGAAGCAGGAGCAAGAGAAAGAGAGATGAGAAATATTAGACTTTTTCTTTTCCCCAGATGCTCCAATTTCCTCCCACAGAAGACACAGTTACATAAACAAAAAAAATCGCAATCTTCTTGTGTGAATCCTGTCCTATCGCTACAGATTATGTCATATACCAGGATTTAGTCCAACTTTAATTTTTTTTACAGTAACGAATATCGTCAATATGTTTTATAAATGTACAGTTAATATTATTTGTATGGTTAAAAGCAAGAAAAAAGGGTCTATTGGGGAAGTTTATTAAATGCTCCTTTTTGTCCCAGCTCCTTGGGGCAGAAGTATTGAAAAGTAAGTGCCACACCAACATCTAAAAAACAAAAACATGTTACATAAGTTTCTCTTTTGGTTGCTGATTTTCACACAAAGGCCATACCATTTGATTTTAGTATTATAATAACCACTTCTAATCATTGTCAATCATTAAACCTGCCTCAAATATGGAGAGGATATCAATATGGGCCTAAAGCCGTGTTGATTAATTAGTCCTTTCAATGTCTGTGTGTGCTCGTAAAAGCAGCCCTGTGGAAAAGAAAAGTGCTTAACTTGTTATGAAAACATGAAGAAAACTACTTTTGTCCCACTTCCCCAATAACTCAAGACTAAACTACACAGCAGCCTCCAGAGAAGAGAGCATGAACATCACGTGCAACAGTCTAGTTCTGGTCTGTTTGCTGCTTAGTTCCACCATGCTGGACGTTAATGGAGTACACAAGCACACACACGTACACACACACACACACACACACACACACACACACACACACACACACACACACACACACAGGAGAAAGGGAGATAATCATGCCCGGGCATCATGCCGTCAATCAAAACCACATGAGCGCGACAGACCTCAGTCACACTTATGTGCTCTTCTGCACACACACACACACACACACACACACACATACACACACACACACACACACACACACACACACACACACACACGCACACACACACACACACACACACACACAGTTGTCAGCGTTTACAAAGCAGAGAAAATGCGTTTTCACTTCTGCTTTCTCAGAAACGCTCCGACAGTCACGAAGTAACACTGGACATCTCTTTCAATTGGGAAAGGACACACTCAAGAGGGAGAGACAGCGACTATTTTGTGGTCGACGGGACAGAAGCTTGGCTTGACTGACTCTTACAATGCATGGCGCCATGGTTCACAGGTGCAGACAGCTTTACAGCGAGGCTTCATCCCTTCAAACAGTGATTCAAGCACATTTTTCCATGCAGGGATGCAGGCGGGAACACCGACAGGCAAACCGGCTTCAGGGCCCAACGAGCCGAACTTACCAATCCCGCGACTAGTGTTGTTAGTGCTCCGTGGGTTAGCTTTAGCTTGAGCGGATGAGCCTGCCTTGCCTGCGGTTTTGGCAGCCTTTTTAGTCCCCGAAGCACCGTCTCTGTGCTTAGTTGTGGCCGCAGTGCCGCCCGCCGGTTTGGAAGACGAGGGCAGAGTGGGGCTTTGCTGTTTTTTAGCTTGACCGTCTCGGGGTCGCACCTGCTTTGCCCGGGCGAGGGGTTTAGTATCGCACCTTTCTGAGCAGATCAGTGGAGGCAGGATGGTATTTAGAGGTTAAAATGGGGACTGAAAGCAATATAAAAGATGCACATGTGTGCAAAGAAATGCACAAATGGGCATGGAAGTACAGCATAGGAAGAGATACTGATGGATGAGAGGTGAGTCGGACAGAGAAGCCGATAAGAGACGAGGTTTGATCTATTAGTCTTGGGCATGTTTTATTTAGATTGTTTCAAAATGAATGATGTATAAGGCTTGAGATAAGACAGATAAAATACCCATTAACCTTCGCCATCCTCCAATGTGAAGGTATGTGTGTTCTGCTCCTGATTATTGACAAAAGAACAAACAAATGGCTCTGAGTTCAATGCTAACAGGGTTGAGATGAGAACAGCACAACACTTAGGCAGCATCAGACAGGAGAACAGTGGCCGGTCTCCTGAGGGCGAGGGAGGCATTAGGAGACGGCTACTGCACTGTTCAGACTGTGAGCTCCTGCTGCAGGCCGATACGAGGGGAATATCTATCTGAACACATTAGACCCTGTCAGAGGATTCAATGGCTGCCAGAAAACTGCTGCCGGTATAAATGACCGAGAGGAAAAGACTTCAAAGCACCCATCTAAAAGAAGTTAGTTCCAGCATATAATCATGATCTTTGTTCTTTACTGGACACATTGATACCACTGTGACTGTGAAGGTTTTTTTTCCACGAAAATTGGGCCAATATTTTATTTATTTTTTCCGTGGCTTTCAAATTGTATCATTTAGGCTCAATCCAAAGTGTTGTCACTGGGATAACGGATCTTCACACAGTAACAATCAGCCACTTTGAATTATTGAAATGGAAGCTTGTCATATTCAAGAACAAAACAAACACCCCAATGAAGTAAATTCTCAAGTGAGAAACTATTATTCCAACTACAGTACAGAGATCCAAAGGTTTAGGACCAACGACTAGCCCCGGTGTCACAGAACAGGCTCATCTTAGATACTGCGACTCATCCAAAAGTTACCCGTTTTGTCCTCCGTTGTGTTGGCCTGCTCCTCCAGCGCAGTTTCTGGAGACTCAATGTCAACTTTGACCTCCTCTGATGTCACACTAGATGTGGCGTGCCCGTTCAGATTTTCACTGCGGATCGTTTCATCTACAGGAGATAAACAATCGTTACGAGCTGAATGGAATCCTCTGCTCTTGAGAGACGTTCAGTTTTGCTTTCACTGGCAACAGGCAAACGTACACACATTTCAAACAGCTGAACTTCCAAGTTTGAAGGACAGTGCAATGAAATGAATGAAGAAACGTGTGAATACATGATCAGACAAACCTTGGTCAATGATGAGAACTCCTTTCTGGATGAGCTCCTCCCTCGTTTGTCTGGTGGAGATTTTTCTCTCCAGAACTGAAAGATCAACACAGTCAAGACCTTTATCTTGTCTTTTAGCTCTCGCAATCAATTTACATTGAAATCTATGAGCGCATTGCATAACAGATGCTTTCCCCGTCTCATTGCTAAATGTCTCGTGTCAGCGTCACATCTTCAGAGTCAAAGATGAGGAACTAAGCCACTTCTGTCGCCCTGCCGCAAACTAACGGCTGCTGCTTTCCTCTCATTAGGAATCAATTGGGTTCACACAAAGTGTTCGAGTCCACCGTTAAACCAGTGAGCTATTAATTTAAAGACTTTGTCTCATTTGAGCTCCTCAAATGTGTGAATGTGGTGCTTTTCTTTGTCATATATGACAGTGAAGTGAACACTGTGTATTGGAGGGATGGTTGGAAGGCATCACTGTGCGCTCTGGGGGAAAGAACAAAGGGAATCCTTCACGAACATTATATCTGACAAAATATGCAGCCCGACTAACAAACCTCTACTCCATAGAGACTGAACAAGCCAGGTGCGGCTCCAAAACAATGTTATATTTCACTTTCGATGTCCACGTGTGTTTTTATTTCCATTTCCATGGTTTAAATAACTGGGTTCAAACATTTCAATATGTACATAATGGAGGAATGATTCACCTGGCAGCCATGAAGAATAAGTGCTTTTTGTATTTACTTCTGTCCCTTTTCATTTCCCTGCCAACCCTTCAGGAATGAGTCAGTGAGAGCTACAAACAAACTGTTTACTCTTTTCCTATTTAAAGCTCCTCTGGGAGCATCACTTCTCCTGTTCACACATAATGTTCAGCACAAGACATGACGTTGTAAAGACACATTCGACACACAAGGCGTCCTACCCTTGGAGAGATCTTGGAACTTGTCGCTGGTCTTCTTCTTCCTCCACTTCCAGGGTTTGAACAGTTTGCCTAATGACGACAGCTTGCCTCGTTGCTGCCGTGTCGCAGGGGCATTCTGGGTATTGGTGGCGCTGTCCACCAACACGTCACAGCTGGCCAGTGATGATGATTTCTCCAACCCATCAACTATAAGATACAGGTGCAGAGAAACAAAAATACAACATCAGCACCATGGAAGAAACATGCATTACAGTTCTCGATATGCACCAGATGGAGCTGCATGGATATATTATATATATTTACCCTTCAAAAAACGGGAATGAAACAATCTGCATGGGTAAAGACGCCTCTTTTGTTGAACTCTAAATTTGCTTTGTTTTAAAAATGATGATGGTGTGCGAACACTAAAAGAAAATGAATAGCGATGGAGCATTTTGCTGTCAATTGCTGCAAAAATCTCTCGTTTCTCTCAGCACTCAATGGCTGAGCAGGAATATCATTCCTAACTCTGTTTCCGCACAGTACGTGCAGTGTGTGCGTGTGTGTGTGTGTGTGTGTGTGTGTGTGTGTGTTTGTGTGTGTGTCTTGGCTAGATCCCTGTCCGTCCACAAGTCCTCCTCTTCCTGTTGAAAGATAAGATGTCCTGTGAACCCTCTGGAAGACTTCAGGCGGTGTGCAGATAGTGTATGTGAGCATTGTGCATGTGCGTATGTGTGTGTGTGTGCATGTGTGTGTGTGTGTGTGTCGAACCGGAACCTTACAGAGGAAAGAGAGGTGGTGTGTGATTCCTCAGATTCAAGCAGAGGAAGGTTTTTGTTTTTGCAGTTCTGCTGACTCTCTCTCGGGAGCTCAGCGGGGACCAAAAGGTTATTATTTCTGCTTACAAACTTCAACAAATGTTTCCCTGAACATCATAATTTGTACCTTCAAATTACTAAATTAATTCCCTCTAAGGAATGTCAAGTTATTGTAGAAGTTAGGAGCTGAAGTTTGAGTCTGGTCAGGACAGTTTGGGAGAGTTAACAGCAGTGGTTTTAGTGTCCGGATGCCCTCGAACGACTGAAGTTATTCCCTCAAATGAAATGTGTTGAAAAGAATACGTCACTGATTTAGCTTTACGCTCTTATGACATTGTTGGACAGCAGCAGAAAAAGAGATGGTCTTTTTTTATATTCCATGCATTCTTCTTCCTTGTGAAAACCTGATGCCTTCATCACCCACAACTCAACCACTGACAGTTTCTTCTGCGATTGGGCTGTGTTATGCTAATGCTAGTAACGCTAACGCAGCCTTAGCTGCGAGCCTCAAACATTTTCTTTTGTCATTTCCACTTATTTTGTGTTACTCATTTCAGATACTTCACTTCCTGCCCTCGTGTATTTTCCCGCCCGTGTGATCGTCTCCCCCACCCTCCGTTTGGATTCACCTGTGCCGAATCATCCTCACCTCCCTTGTGTATTTAGTCTGTTGTTGTAGACTTTGTTTTTGCCATTTTCTTGCCTGCTTTTGTTTGCCTGATTACCTGTCCTGTTTACTGAAGCCATTTGATAAGTAAAGACTGTCTTACTGCACCTCGACATGCTCTCTGGATCATGCCTTTGAGTCATGCCTTTTCCCTGCGGGTTTGCCATACAGTCGTGACAGTTTCTACTGTACCACACTGCACTGACTGGATCCTTATGCAAGTTGTATTTGTGTGTGTGTGTGTGTGTGTGTGTTCACGCTTACTTCAGTTTAAACAAGTAAAAAAAAACAATTGTGCCTTTTAGAATAATATCATTTGCACGCTATTATTATCTTGCGTAGATGTCCCTCTAAGAGATGCTAACTTATACACACGCCCACATTTTTATTATCCATGAAATGCCGATGGGTGAAGATGCAAAAGCCAAATGCTCTCAGCTTCTGTCCCTCTCAGTAACTGACATAATAAAGGTTGGTTGAAAAGGCAACAGTGCAGTGTTTTCTGAAATCCATTTAAGAGGCTTATGCAGCAAAACAGTCAGCAGAAAAACAGCTGAAAACACACTCTGCAACATTTAGCACGAATGATTAGCTAGTGCTGTTGCCCAAGCGCACAAAGCCAGCATTTGAAAGGTAAATCACAAGAATGCAGCTGAACTCCACGTAATGGAAGTCTGTAATCTGTAATATGTTCTCATCTGATGGAGATAATCCGTGTCCTGGTCTTCAGCTGAATCGAAAACAATCAATAGCCTGTTAATTTGTTGGCCCTCGCCAGCACTGACGGACAGATGATGCCAGTGGATGTTGTTGGTCATCTGGTGCTGTACGCCTCCCTGAAGGTTACCGGCTGAACGCTATAAGAACAAACTGTCTCTGGCCGCTGCTAACTGGTGGTGAGAGATTAATGCAGAGCTTCCTGTATTGCTGTATCACATGTAAAGATAAGGCTCCAGGCATTTGGTCATCTGCAGGAGAGTTATGTCATCAAGAAACAGATGTTCAATTAGCATAAATTACAAAGTAGGGCTGAACGTATTTGAAAAAATACAATTTCGATAACATTCACTCTTCATTCAAATAATATTTAAATGATTAAAGTGTGATTTTTTTGCAGGGATCCGTACCAAATAAATATAAGTTTATATTTGTAAAGTATAAAGTGTACGCCAGGCCATCTCTGCAGCACATTGTGACACATTTTGCATGCTAACAATGATTGTTTCCCTTGACTTTATTAAGATGTTGATTATTGTGCAGCCCAATATCAAAGTGGGGCTTCAACAATAAAATCAGTAAAAGCAACACTGCAGCACGTTTGTTTTGTTAAAGTATTTCAAATCTGCTCACCTCACAACCCCGACTGTTGAGGGATGTCGCAGAACAACATGTACATACACAAGCAGGGCAATTAAAAGCACAAAAACCCAGAGCAAAGACATGGAAAAGAGGCCAGTACATGCTCTCCCAAGACACCAATTTAATTCTCCCTCTCGTGTGCGCGCACACACACACACACACGCGCGCACGCACTCATTTCCTGTTCCTGTGTTGATATCAAATCGCAACAATAGGTGCATTTCAGCAGCTGCTTTGTGCAGCTAATGATGGGAAAATCAGTAACAGCGATTATCATCACCATTAGACCACCGATTAAACCTCGAATGGGGACCTAACGTGGACAATGGACAGGCGTATTACTTGTAGAGAGAAAAAGAGAGAGAAGAAAGGAAAAGAGAAGTAGTGGACGGCAGTGAAAGAAAGATTACGGTTGACTGAGAATAGAGAAGACAAAATGGATGGTGAACTGACAGTCTTGTGAGGAGGAGGTGGTTTGCAGAAAATGATCTTCATCAACATTATTCTCTAAAAAAGTCCTTATACTTTTCATTAAAGAGGTTGAAGCCCAATGAGATCCAGATGGATCCCATTTTTTAGGTCTGAAACTTTGACATTTACGTAAGCCTACAGCCCCATGACACAAGAGCAACTGAACACTAAATCATCTCTTTATTGTAATGTACAGTTACACAACTTTGCACTACGTTAAAAGACATTTACTGTGTCTTATATGTAACATTTCCAGACATATTTTGGACATCAGAGTCACCATAAGTACATTATTGTTACTATGTTATAAAATAAAGGAAAGGCCGAGTGCCATACCTGATCTAATCCAATTGTTTGAGATAAATAAATAAAATAATTATTAATTTATTCATAAATGCACAAAGAACCAGAGTGTTAAACTACAATTGGGAATGCAACTGTATTCATTCACCTTTTTTTTTTTTTACTGTTATGGAGAGTAGTTGCTAGTTCTTTGGGAGCTCTGTTGCCCCTGCACAACCTGACATAAATACTGATCCTCAACTGCGAGCAACGAAAGGAAGTAATAACATCAACCACTGCAAGTAAACAGACAGCTAAAGAATACAACACAGCTTTGCCTCAAAGCTCCGGAAAGACAAACTTGTACTCTACAATATGACCAATAAACATACTATAAAGGACGCGTCCTCTTGAAGGGGGAAAGATGAAACAAGGGCAATACAGAGCTTCGGGTTATCAATCTGCTGACACAGCGTTAAGTATTATGCAAACCCGAGTCAGTTATGCCAATTAAAGTCCATTCATTACACACAGGAGCTGCAAGCAATCACAGTTTTACAGCAATCCTGCATTTCAGGCCAGACAGATCCATCCAAGAAAAGCAAAAATAACACCGACTGCAGCGTTTAAAATCACAGCAATGTGGCTCGAATCCACCTCAGGTTAACTCAGGGATGTTATTACGCTTTACAACCGCCGCTGACTCGACTCCATGATCCTTCCACACTGGATTTCACACGGAGGCCTTTTTTTTACTATTATTTTGGAACAGATGACTCGCGATGTCATGCTCCAGCGGTGAGTCAGGACTTGGATAAAAAGCAGCTGTGAAAATGAGTGGGAGAATCAGAAGACACGACTTGAGACACGACGGACACCTCAATGAAGCGGTCAGGAGTCAGTGAGCTGTTTCTCATCGGCGAGATAACTGTAAAAAGAAAGAAGTCACTGGGATGTGAAGGATGAAGTGGCGATGTTCGGTGACAAAGTGGCAGCCCGTCTGTGTCTGTGCCATCTTTCTCCAAGGCTGCAGGGCTGATAGAGGACTAGTCAGTGGCATTGGACACACCAGGGCCCGCCGGCTTTCATGCATTCAAGCGTTGAGCCGTCGTTTGTCGGCAGATCTCCTCTCGCCCAAGAACCTTTGTTCGGTTTCTTCTCTGTGTTTTCACAGCGCAACCTATTCCTCCCGTCCATTTGTTCCACTCTCATTTACTTCATCCGTTGAGTGTACCCGTGTCTCTCTCGTATTTGTCACAGTTTAAGAGCCGGGCTGTGACAGCCAGCATGTTTTGTTTTTTTTTGCTTCAGAGGTTATGGCAGGAGCATGTGTTGAGGAGAAGGAGAAGGAGGAGGAGGGGAGAGAGAGGAGAGGGAGGAGAGGGAGAGGCTTCCTTCCTTCGCTGCATGTCACCGGGGGACGTCGCGAACAGAGGAAGAGGGAGAAAGAGGCAAAGAGGGACAAAATCGAGGAGAAGTAGGGTGAGAGAGAGAAGGGGAGAGGTGGAAAGAGAATGTGGGAAGGCCGAGGAGAAGGAGGAGGAGGAGAGTAGGTACTAGCAGGGAAAGCAGAAGAAAATATGGCAAAAAAAAGGAGGTGTTGGATGAGAGCGGAGGAGGGAGGGGCGACCCTGGGCATTAGCTGATGTTTTAACACTTGGGTCATTCCTTCCAAACTTTTCTCCAATGTAGGTCAGAGAAGCACAGCGCTGGGTAACTCATGATACTCAGAGGGTCCGCTGTAACAGCCCGGAGTAACAGGCCCAAAAGAAAGCAAAGAGGAGACTGCAGCTTCACAGTGTTTCAAGGCACAGTCGTAACTCATGAGGGCAGAGAGGTTATCAGTTTTATATTAATGATCGTTCAATAAGACTCCGACAGACCATTTCCCCCCCGTCCTGCTCTTAGGACTGTGGATTCAGCATTTAAAGCCCGGCACAGCATCGTAATGTAACCCACAACGCTGAGCGTGTATAGATTATTATTATGGCCTCAGGTCCCTATGCATGTCGGCTTAAGTTTGCTACAAAACAGTCTTTACTTTGAATGCTGACAGCGTCATAAAAAAAGGTCCAGTTTGGTTTTCATCCGGAGTCCTCCGTCTCTTCCTGTGCCTCGCTGCCTGAAAGCGTTCCCATAAAAAAATGTGAGCAAATGGGAAATGTTTACTTTTATGGCCCACGGACAGACAAAGGACTACAGATGACAAAGGAAGAAAAAAAAAGGCGATTTGTAAGCGTGAAGGTACAACACGTTCTCACGCACGCCTGTGCTAATGTAGTCTATATAGTAGGTACGTTATCTTTTAAGGCTTTAAGTGACTCTGCACTTCATTGGGAAGTGAGGTAGTTCATCATGCATCCATCCGTTAGTTTCTCTTCAGTTACAGGCTGGGCGACCTTTTCATGTACGCAACAACCCGGGCAACTCCATTTGCCGAGGACAGCAACGGAGCAAAATTAGGATTTATCAGCTCTCAACCCACCCGATTTTGGAGGGATACTTAAGACTATGACACCACCATTAAAACATCAAAATTAGGGGAAATCTTTTGGAAGAACCGTGTGAATCTCTCTGGGACCTGGAGATTCCAAGCCGAGGCGTATCGGAGTTGACTTGTGTTGATTTTTGCTCCGACAGTCTCTAAGATCAAACACTCGTTCCTCTGAAGCAGTGATTCAAATTTGTGCGATGCGCGTTGAATTGGTGGTTTTCTGTTGCATCAGGTGGAGAATAGCATTCACTTTGTGCTGCAGGTGTGAGACGACACTCGACATCGAGAGTGGGAATTAAACCCGCCCTCGGTTACCAGAAGTGAGATAAGGAATATATTTAAAAAGATAGAATACTTTCTTTTTTTTTATTTAGGAGTGTAAAGAGTAAAAACATAGATAATATCCAAATAGAGATGACAAATATATAATTTGACATTTCATGGTACAAGTGAGGGCTTTCTGCTTTTTTAAATTTTTTATCATATGAAAATTGTCTGAATATATTTAGAATTTGGACTTTTGGCCAGACAAAACGAGACGTTTGGAAGACGTCAGCTTAGGCTTTCGAAATATGTGATTTTAAAGACCAAAAGAATATAAATAAATGTATTAGATAATCTGCAGAATAATCAACAAGGAAATTGTTCGTTCAAGCCCTAAATTAATCTTTCATGTCATTGTTCAAGCAACAACTATGTAGTCACATGTCTCTAAGTGTCTCTCTCTATAGTATATCACTTTATACTGAACATGTTGGGGGGTTTTAAGTGTTGGTTGGACCAACAATTAGGCAATTTGGTAACAGCATCTGGATGAATTTGATGGGCATTTGATAGACGAAATCATAATAAAAATACTCATTAGTAGCCCTCGTGAGAGCCCCAGCACTACATCTAAAGCGGTGCTTCTGTTAAACCCAAACTATAAGTCATATTTCTTATGAAACCTTATCAAAGACAGTACATTCACACGTAGACCTTGATTTTGTTTCTCGTTGCTAATAAGGTCCTAATGTAAGTCTGCACCGAGGCTTCAGAGCCCTAGAGGCTCTTGGAGGAAAACAAACTAAGCTGTTCATCTGGACTCGTGTCAAACTGGTTGCAAAACACATACACTCATATTAACTAAACAAAGCCATCATTATTATCCAAAGGCAGCGGCGGACAACGACACAACTCTGCGGTTGCACAACAAGTCCCCGCCTCAAAAGTTGGGCAGCAGCAGCAGCAGCAGCAACAGCAGCAACAGCAGCAACACAGCCCGGCGATGCGTTTAGAAACCGAGAGGATGCGCGAGAGGGTCACTTCCTTTCAGCAGGAAACCGCCTTGTCGTGCGCTCAACTGGGAGGAAGTTCCCGTGAGTTGACTTATCCGACACACATGGCGCAAAGAAACGCGGGCAGAAATATGAGCGCAGTGAAGATAGCGGAATGTGTGTGTGTGTGTGTGTGTCCGTGTGTGTATGTGTGTGTGTGAGGGAGGCACGTCCGTATGTACACGCACACACACACACACACACACACACTCACCGCTCGCAGGCTGAGACACAGCAGACACAGCGGTCTGACCCATATTCAGCTCCTCCGGACCGACACCACCGCGACCACCCCTCCTCCTCCAAGAGAAACACCCAGGTCAGGGGCTCCCTTCGCCGCTTGAATCCCCTCCGCGGCCGCCGAGTGAGTTCATTTCACACAACAAAGTTTCAGACCCGGGATGGCTGAGTCGCTGGAAACTTGGTTCACTCACTGACTGAGTCGCTACTATTACGTCGTAACTTCCCCTAGCTCGCGCCCTCCCTCCCTCCCTCCTTCCCTCCTCCTCCTCCTCCTCCTCCTCCTCCTGTGAGCAGCTGAAGAATGCCTCTCATTCCTCGCTGCAGATTAGAGGCGCTGTTGGGGTCAGAGGGGGGAAGAGGTCCGACACCTTCGGACACTGGTTTACACAGTGATGGATGAATTATTGCAATATGCAATACAACACTGTGCTAAGTATAGTCCTACAATACTACAAGTGAGAAGCCCTGCGTTCAAAATCAGAAGTACAAGTCTGAGGAAGCATTCTTCTGCTTTTTACTTCGACTCTGCAAATGGAGATATTGTTTTTTTTTTATTTGACGGATGCTGCTGACGTCATATCAAATCTACGTGATGATGCTATGAAATCCAGACATTTTATTTAAGACCCTTTAGAAAAGCTGATCAGCTCTACACTTCTCTGATGGTTTCGTTTAAATAACTGTTTGAGGCCCCGAAACAAAGGGGAAATCCTAATTTTCCAAAAAAAAAGCAAAGAGAGAGAATATTTTCAGTCATGAAAACTATTTTCTTTGTAGCTGTTTTTCTTATTTCCTTCTGCCATTTATCATCTCATAACCCCTCACACACGCACACACACACCCGCACACACACACACACACACACACACACACACACACACACACACATATATATATATATATATATATATATATATATATATATATATATATATATATATATATATATATATATATATAGTGACCTTTAGGAAGGACTGAATCCTGGGTTGAAGCTACAGGACACAATGACCTATATAACGATGTATAATGTGGATAAAGTAGCTCCACTCTGGCCAGCAACAGAATTATAGAGACGCTTGCACGCACATTGATGTGTCAGTAATTTTAATGTCATATCAAAGAAATGAAAAGGAAGAAAGAAAGAGGAACTTTTTGGTTTTAGTGTCACGTTGTCTAAATGTTAAAAGAGAGCAGATATTTCTCATCAGAACAATAGATAGGTTTTGCTGATAACTCCTGTGTTTTTACTTAAGTTGGACTTTTACCTGTAATTAAATAGTTTTACATTGCTGTATCGCTAGTAACACTTGAGCTAATAAGATGTGTGTACTTTTTTCAATAACTGACTATAGCTTTTAAAGAGCAAATATACGTTTGTGTGTGTGTGCAGACTATATACTGTACAGCTGGGGGTGCAGATCTGCAAATGTCAGGGTCTCATATTTAGATCTACAAATGGACCTCAATTCTTATCCGGTGAAGCTGGGATGGATAAGACGGGACGATGGGATGATGCTTGTTTGAGTAAAAAGGTCTGATGTAATGCTAAAGCAATTAATCGTTTACTTGATATATTTTCAGTAAGTTGAAGACCAAGATTATGCCATCAAATCGGCTGCATATATTTAGTTAATTATCATATGCGACCAATAAAAGCAGATTTTTTTTAAATTCTCGATCCAGTTATATACAAGGATAGTTTGTATTTTATTTATCTTTTTTTTGTATCACATGATTTGTTAATGGAATGTCCCAAAGGCCTTTTTATGTGAAGAAGAAGAAGAAGAAGAAGAAGAAGAAGAAGAAGAAGAAGAAGAAGAAGAAGAAGAAGAAATGAAGAAGACATTTATTTGTTTTGGTTTCACTGCCGCTGTGATAACTGTTGCATCATCGACATAGAAAACAGGCTTTAAATAAAACATTTAAAGATATCTGTGGGATCAGAATGGACAAACTTGCGGCACGATAAATTCAGCTCACGGTCCATGATGAATAAATCAGCTGAGGATCTGGACAGCGTCTGCGGCTCCAGATGAGCAGCGAGCTCTACCGGGGAGGCGATTTATTTTGAAAAAAGGGAAATGACAGTGGACCCTGAATCCAGCTTGGAGGAGGTCAAAGGGGAGCAAAGGCTGAAATATGTCACGGCTGGTGAGCACAACCTTTAAATGTGTTGATGGCAGGACAGATAAATACTGTCTGTTTAATGTTAGACATACGAGCTCTCAGCACTTCTCTCTGACAACTAACCAAACACTCCTGCCCCAGACTCTCAGGATGGGAGTCAACAGAGCGTTTAATGTGTGTGTGTGTGTGTGTGTGTGTGTCTGTGTGTGTGTGTGTATGTGTGAGAGTGTTAGTGTGTGAGTGAGAGAGAGAGAGAGACACAGAGAGAGAACATTATCTGTCATTACTGTCCACAGAGTGTCAGTAGAGATCTTTCAAAACCCAGCCAGACTAAATTGCACAGCCAGACAGCAGTCACAGACACACATATACACACTTAGACACACAAAGTTGAATTTTTCATAAGTTTTGTGGACAGTTCATT
Organism: Clinocottus analis; assembly: GCF_023055335.1. NCBI lineage: Eukaryota > Metazoa > Chordata > Actinopteri > Perciformes > Cottidae > Clinocottus > Clinocottus analis. The sequence goes on from NW_027176240.1 coordinate 6,056,495, forward strand.
GACCTGCATTCATTTCCTGAGGAGTTACCCTTAGCCTAACTGTAACTTAGCCCAAACCCGCCTTAATCTAAACCTAAACCTAACCTTAAATCAGGTCATCACACCAATGTAATGATTGAAATTAATGGGATTTGCATTTTGTCCTCAAAAAAAACAGGCCAGTAACTACAATATGTCACACTTATGTCCCCACAAGATCAGAACACGCCCAAACATACACAAACAGACACACAGTTTCAGGACAATACTGCCATCTTGTGTTTTTACACAACTCCAATGACTAAAGGTGATTTGTCATGAACTCATTTTGATTTTTATTGTAAAACCGTTTCTTGTCTGTGTCTCTGTCCTTTTCTCCCCATAGTCATTAAAGTGTAAGAAGCCACAGACAGAGTTAGCGTGTCATAAAATCATATAATGACATTCAGTGAAAGAGCACATTCTTGCTTTGGATTACTACAGAACTCAAAACAGATGCTTCACATCCACATTTGCTTGTATACAATAATCCATGTACACATTCACACCTGGGAACGGACATGACGGCCGCAGTCGTACAGGGCGATTGTTAGCAATTGAGATGAAAGTGGATAATTGAGACAGGAAGGAAGTCAGTGACGAGGTAGAGGGTGGAAGTACTTAGTAAAGTTAACAGAGGGAAGTGACTGCATTAGTATTGACTGGGAGGTAATGTCATTAACTTGATGTATCAGCGACGCATGCTGAATGTGTTGGAGGCTACGCGTGTGTTAAAGGACCGTGGTAAATTCGGTGTAAATGTGTATTTGTCTTGTTTGGTGTTTATGTGTTTTATATTTCCATCTTGAGTTAGTTTTGTGAATTTGTTTTGTGTTTTTTTTATATATATGTATTTTCAGGCTGCCATAAAAAAAAAAACTGGCCAGGGACAGCAGATGAAAATTAGCCTCTCTGGCTAACTCTGGCTCACTTATGATTGTACTGTTGATCAGTGTGCATTGCCTCTGTAAAATAAACAAATAAATACTTAGATCAGGCATTATTTGGTCTTTCATGATGTCAAATTGTTAAATTCACAATGGTTAAATGATGATTCAGTTGGATGTGCTTCAAGTTTAATGTTTTTATTGTCTGTTTTTTATGTTCAAGTGTGTGTCCTGTTCCATCCGGTTCCAGGTTGGGTCGTTTTCAGGGAACAAACTGCCAAAATTTGGGAAAACTCACTTTTGACGACCTATCCTAACTTCAACAATCAGGTCAATGTCAAACTTTGATCATCTCACGAGAGTTTCGTAAATTCGACACTTGTCAACAACATTTTAGTTTCATCTCTTTTTAATTTCAATCTGTGTTAAATTCATATAATGCTTTCAGTAATGGAAAGTAAAAAAAACAATGGTTCTGAAAAAGGTAGAAAATGACATTCATCAAGAATTCCACCATTTAATAGACTTGTATTTTCCATGCACTCAGTACACCTCGTATTTACTGTACATTCACTTTAAGATATTGACCTGATGACCAAAGGTCCATGCGTGAACTTGTGAACGTGACGCACAAAGAGAAACGGACAAGAAAATCAAAGCCTTTCCACAGACAGTCCAAAGATAGAACCATAACATGTTTGATGGCATGTTTTCTTTGGGACCTTCTGGTCACTAACTCACTATTGACCCTCCTGGCTTCCACTGCTTCAATCTCTTAATTCCTTTCAATTACTGATCAAACAAAAGTCAGGGAAGAGCTCCCTCTGGATTCAGTTTAGATCAATCTGATGCTTTTACTGTAAATCTGTGCAAGAATACAATATCCAAAATGGAGCTCTTTGGTGAAATACTCAAAGTCAAGAGGACACCCGCATTAAGCATTGGAAAGTGACACTTTTTAGATGCAGAGTCCCGTTTGTCCTGACACTAAATAACAAAGATCAACTGAGGAGGGCTGACCTTTTCATTGACCGGAACAGAGAAAGTAAGGACAGGCGAGGAGGAGGAGGAGGAGGGCCAGAAGAAAGGAAAGGAGTCATCAAATATTAAGTAGTAGCCTCAGCGGAACAAGGGGGTAATAATTGTTTAAGTGCTACTTTCTCCCGTCCACTTGATTTATCCATTAAACCGAGGTACTGCCAGTCTTATAGTATTGTCATAGGCAAAGGACAGGGGGTCTTTACGCGCGCGTGTGTGTGTGTGTGTGTGTGTGTGTGTGTGTGTGTGTGTGTGTGTGTGTGTGTGTGTGTGTATGTCATTTGGGCCAATTTTCAAAACCGTCTTGTGCATTCATGACCGTTCAGTGATTGTCTAAAATAGAAAGGAGCACAGTTACCGCGTGGAGTAACTCGCCTTTTCAAGAGTGAGGGACGGGATCTCTCTGGACCACACAGTCCTACCAAGCTGTCATAACACTCAAGTGTGACTCAGCGAGGACCAGACTCTGCTTTACACAACTATTTTGTTCTTAAATGGTCTCAGAACACAACCAGGGAAATATCATCCTACTGTGGCACTGTGAAGTCTGTCAAATGTCATGTGTGTCATTGTTGGGATTGTTTATGACCCGCAAAATACACTGTGTGTATGGGGTTTTATGTCATTTGATTTTGCTCCAGCGTTAAGAACTTTCTTTATTACTAAAAACTTCTTTCTCTAGTTTCCCACTAAAATCTGCAAGAGAAGATGTGAATGAATGCACATTTTCATACGTTACTTTCATACAAGTAACACAACAGTTGGTGGCGCTAATACTCATGGTGTCTCATGAAAGCATTGCAGAAGAAGACGCTGCCACAAGAAAACGGAATTGTTGCTTATTGAGTCATACATATTAAATGTTATAGCTAAATATGTACAATTTGTTAGTTTTCAGGGGCTTGAACTGGGAAGTTTTAAGTCTGAATATTCTTCCTGTTTTTGCAGTCGAGCCACGAAAAATATGAATAACTGACTGATACTCAACCGTGTGCAGGAATTCAATGCCTGTGGCTGCGGGTGATAAGCTAAAGTGGTAACTTTATGTTGGACAATTTTAGATCCTGCACCACATGCTCACAGTGAAAGAAAGCCTGTATGCTGTACCTAAAACCAACTAATATTCAACTCTGTCTCCTCACAAACACAACTCTGTCCCCTCTCTCCACCTTTATAACTCTGTACATCTGTTTACCTCAACTGTACGGCCTTTTGTTGCAACAATACAGTCGTGGCTGCTGTCATTTCTCTTCCTCTTCACATATGCCAGCCAGCTCGTCTGAAACCTGATCTCCTGTTTGTTGTATTCTGTTTGGCACAACCCATAAGCCGCCATCATTGCTATAATGTTGCCTGTATAAATCAATAGTTGACATCCTGCCAGACAGGCAGCCAGAGAGCTGAAGATAAAGCGAGCTCCAGAGAGACAGAGAAAGAGACAGGGACAGAAAGAGATGGATGAAAGATTGATATTGTAGTGTGGGGGTCTTTAATAATAACCGCAGAATAAAGGCCACAGCAGAGAGAAAATGGAATAGCTCCATCAGATCACAGACTCTGTGTTTTCATAAATACGCCGTGGCTTTAGAAGGGTGTGACTGGAGGCCACAAGAGGACAGTGAACGGGGAGCGTAAACAAACAGCAGCCTGAACTTATCAATACAGATTCATCCGTACAGATGTACTGGAGTCACATCGGAAAAACAGCTGTCCTAAGAACGTCAGTTAAGTTTGCCTGGTTGTGACGTGTGGCTGATAGTCAGGACATTATGACTCTTTCGGGGACTCAACAGGGTTTTTCAAAGGCGCCACTGGCTGACAATGTTGCTGCTTTTGGGGCAGCGGGTTTTAACAGATTCCTCCCATGTGTACAACTGTGAACAATAATGGAAGATTTACCGGCCAAGATGAAAAAAAATGATACAACTTGCCATGAAGCCATTCAAAAAAAATCAATGTATTAATGCAAGGATATCTGAGTGAGTCATACAGACCTACCTGTCAAAACAAGGAGGTCCATGTGCCAAGATAGAAGTATGTTGTTGTACCAGAGCAAGTCTCTCGTGACATGGAATGAGCGTGTGAGAAAGAGGTGAACATAGTATTTGTTTTTTCAACAGCATTTAGGTGTATCCTTCATTATTCTCAAAGAGGGTGAATTCAGTTTGTGCAGAGAGTGGATGAGGCTCTATTAGACTGTATTCATGACAAAAGTGCACTGGTAAATAACACACATGGAGGGAGTTTGCCCTCAGGGCTTTCTGCCCGAAAGGTTCATTAACCCAACCACGATCTCTTCCTCAAACTAACCAAGGTGGTTAGCCATATCAACCGAATGAGATTTCTGGCAGAAGGCAAACTTCTCCAAAGTGCATATATGACTTAAGTCAAATGGTCGCACGCTAATACGCACATTACGTCGTTTCACTTTACATTGTCCCCTGAGAACACGCTCACAAAAAAATATGACTCGATCAACAGTGAGCTGAGGAAATAGAGAAGAGAAATAAAATAGAGAAAACACACACGCACATACACACACGCACACATCACAGTACAGGCATATGCAAGTGTGCACAGATGCTGCTTTGCCTTGCAAAATGCCGTTTCACAAACACACAACATTGAAGATTTGTCATGTAACCATTCAGTCCATCCACACACACGCACACACACACACACACACACACACACACACACACACACACACACACACACACACACACACACACACACACACAAAGGAGTGTGGATTAAAGTGGATTTATTGCTGAAAAGATTACCCAAGACAACAACAGAGAATGAAAAACAACAACTGGAGTCCAAACATTATCTCTGCCTTAAATGTCTGTCTTGATTAAGAAATAAAACACCGTGATGTGTTCAGAAAACCTCTGCAAACTGTAATTAAACCATATGACATAACGTAGGCCTGATATAGCCTTGCCTGCCTCCTCCAGCTGAGTATGACAGCAACCAATGCACTGACGTATCATTGTCATTTAGTGTAATAGTATCATGCACCCAAGATGGCTGCACCAGTCGAGCTGTCCAAGAATTACCGGCCTTTTCTTTCCTCTGTAGAAATATTTACAGTAAACGTACTGCCATGGCTTTGTCTCATTTCATAAACTCCAACGCATTAACGCAAATGTGGGCCGACTTACAAAAAGACTATAATTGCTTTTAAAGTTGCGCAAACAATCATCATGGCCTCATAAGTATTCATCACCGTATCCGCAGCCAAACCGGCCCTCACGGCACACCAGAAGCCTGGTTAAGTGAAGATGTAGCCAACCTTAATGTTATTAAGTGTTCTACTTGCAGCATTAGCATCTTATTAATATTGCACACAGGGCTGTTGCTAGTGTCTTTAAAGTAGTGTTCCTGTACATTATGCATGACCCTGTTGTTGTTGTCATTGATAGCACAGATTTATTTCAGATTTATGAATCACTGCAAAGAAGCCACCTGATAAATGAGCTCTAACAAAAGTCAGATACTCATTTTGCATTTAGTCAAAGCTATAGCAATACTGACTGACGTGCATGTTTAAATACACCATGCCCTCTTTTTTATTTGTTTAACTGAGTGGTTTTTAGGAAGATAACTTCAAATTAAACACTGAAGGCAGGCTGCTTCATAACTCACATAATACAGGCTGAGGATGTACAGTGTGCGTGTGTGTGTGTGCGTGTGTGTGTGTGTGTGTGTGTGTGTACACCTCGAGCAATCGCCAGCAAACAGGTGACAAACAAATAAGGACAGTGTGGGAAGAGAAGTGGTGGAAATAATCTGTCTCCGTGTCCACGACGCCGCGTGTTACATGAACACAGACACAGAACGCCAACACATGCGGAAAGAAAAAGATCCAGCTCATTATACGAGGAGAAAACTCACCGTCATGTTCCATGACTTGACCCGGGGAATAGTATCAGCAATGTGAATTGAATTGATCCTTGCCTCTTCCCGACACACCACCACTCTGCCTCCCTCCCCCGACTGACTCCCCCTCCTCTCTCTCTCTCTCTCTCTCTCTCTCTCTCTCTCTCTCTCTCTCTCTCTCTCTCTCTCACCCTTCTTCTCCTATTCTCTCTCGCCTTCCCTCCTCTCTCCCTTGCTGTCTACTTCCTCTCTCTCCCCACTGTCTGCTCCTCACTCACTCACCCCTCCTCCCTCCACATCCCTCCATCCACCCATCCCTCCCTCCTGCCTCCCCTCTCTCCAATAAAGAGCATTAAAAGTTAATGTTTGTTTCCATCTCAGTTCCTCGTTCTCCCTCCTAATCTGTGTCTCCTCCTGCGTTTATCTCCATCTCCCTGCATGTCAAGTTGTTCCTCCTTCCTCTGGCTGCTGTCTGGCTCCAGTCTCACTCCTTTTTTTTCACTCTCACTCCTGTGCTGATGTCCCACAGTGACGTAGAACGTAAGCAGAGGAGGGGAGAAGGAGAAAAGAAGAGAGATGCATGAAATGCTCTGGCAGTGTGCTGTATGTTTAGTGTGTTTACTTTTCAATGTGGCACTTTCCTGTATATGTTTTTAGTGCAGCGAGCGGATGTGAGCCGACTTCACACTATCAATACGATACAAAGGGGTAAACAGAAGACATGTTTGTTATGTGTAAGTCTAAAGTGCAGATTCAGTGGCACCGACATGGCCACCTACCGAGTGATTCTTCGAACATTACAGCTTTCTTGCTGCCATGGCGGTCTGCACCTCATGATATTCTAACAAAGCGACTAAACCACTCAACATTCATAAATTGAAGGTCTTTTCAACCTTATTAACCAAAAAATGTCCAATAATAATTACATTTACGATGGTCTAATTCTTTCTCTGAGCAATTGAATCGGCATATCATGGAAAAACCGCTTCAGTGCTTGTGCTCATACGTTCTGGTATCTAGAGCGCCTACGAACCCAAGAAATGTGAAATGGGACAACCCAGTCAGTTTTTAGTGGGCCGCCAAGATCAGAAAACATGTGATGCAACAAGCCATTCAGACCTGGCTCTCCTTCCTGTCACATGCAGGCTCATTATAATATATCTCCACCTACAGCTTGAGAAGTATTTTTTGCAAAGGTGGACCAACACAGCCGACTGGACTTTTTCTGGAAGAGGGCTTGAAGAGACATGCAGTCCACATTTCAGATAGTGGGTGAATACAGGTATTCAGACATATAATATGTTGGCGTTTTACATTGAAGCATGTAAACATGTTCTTGTGCAACCTCAAAATACAAGTATTAACCTGAAAATGAGCACAATATCTCCCCTTTAATTTATTTTTGCATAGTGGAATAGAAATATGGAGGTTATACAACTGAAAGAAATCAGAAATAAAAACTCAAGTTACATTTGAATCTTTTCAGTAATACAGTTCTTTCACTCGAGGTCCTGAAAACTAAATAAAATCAGTTTTGATTATTTCACATGAGAAATTTCTTCAACCAGAAACGTTCTTGTTTCTGTTTTAACGTGTGCTGTGCTTTCTTAATGGAGCGCATTAGTTAGACTGTGAGTCAATATAATGACATTGTTGTTTCTTTTAAACTTGATTGTTTTCTTGGCAGCACAATTTTCAATATTGTGGAGAAATATTTCAGTTGTACTATAATTTGATTTTAAACCCTTGGCTCACAAAACAACATCACTTATTACAGCTTATTACAGCAATATAAACCCTAACAGAGACGAGAGCTATAAATCAATGATGGAGAAAGAGGAAGACAGATGGTCATTTTCTTTCTGTTTTTATGGCACGCACACTCAACATTGTAAATATGTCATATGTATGCCAGTGACTGAATCCCGCAGCTCGCACGATAGCACACGACTGCTATTTGAATGAATGAATCAAGCGCAGTTGATTTTTAATTTCCTGTTCGTTACTAAAGACAATGTTATGTCTACACAACCATTATGTTATTGAGTACATAAGAGCAGCTGCTATCATTATCATTGTTGTACTGTAGAAGTTCTAGTTTTATGCCCTCTCATTTCCTCTTCTTCCCATTTAACTTCCCACTTATGTGTACAAATCCAAACGCTTACACACTTATGTTTCCTGTTTTTTGTCCACAATGTCTCTGTTTTCGCTGACTTTTTTTGTCATTAACAGCAGTTTTAAGCGTTAATTACATTTCCATTACGCACATACACTTACTGTACACACAGCATGGTTTGAGGCTGTGCAGTGTATTGACTCATATTAATAGAGTTAAAGGCTGAGCAAGTAACCGCACAGGGTTACTGATAGATAGATGGAGGGTGAGAGCAACAGAGAAAGTGAATGAGGGGCCGTTTAGGCCATAACTATTGAGACATAATATGAGGGGCTGTTTAGGCCCCTCATACAAGTGGGACTTTAACTTTTGATGCAGTCCAAACAAACCGCTCACAGCACGCGACAAGAAAAACAACTGGCTCATCATCTCCAACAACACCCACCCACGCACACATGATCGCACACACAAGACATGAAGTAGATGAAAAACAAAAAACAGTGCCATACCGCACACGGTATTTGAAAAGACATGTTGTCTAACCATTATTTCTCACCGTTAAACGTGAGAAAAACACGTACAGGCACCCAAAAAAACAGGGAGACGATCACGTGCAACACAGAGAGTGTGATAAGAAGAGAGAGGGAGAAAGAAGAGAAAGTCTATTTTGGTCAAATATCGGCCTCCGTGTGTTCAGACGACTGAAAGATGAAGACCCAGCTGTCTGTCATGACGCAATCACCTTAATTATCCTATTACAATCACCTGTTGTCCGCTGTCATTGTAAGCATGTGGTGTAGCTTCAGGGCACCAGGTGCTGCTAATTAGATCATCAAATCTGTTTGTAACTGTTGTTGAGAGGAGCAGACAGAGACATCACTGGCTTCCTCAACCCAACCTGACTCTAAACCCGAACCCTAAACCCTGACCCTAACCCTACCTAACCCCTAACACTCTAACCCTAAACCCTAATCCTAACCTTAAACCCCTAACCTTAACCCTAAACCCTAATCTTAACCCTAAAGCTAACCCCTAACCCTAACACTTTAACCCTCACTCGAAACTATAACCACGAAACCTAACACTTTAACCCTAACCCTAAAACTTAAACTCCTAACCTTAACCCTAAACACTAACGCTAACCCCTAACCCTAAACCCTAACACTTTAACTCTGTGACCTCCTAAACAAAGAAATAGGTCTGTATGATTTGACACCCACTGTGGTTGAGGTTCAGTCACCTTGAGGCACAAACATGGCCATGATTAAAATAAACCATTGTTGAATGTCAGTTGGAAACAGGAAACTAACTGCGGTTTCACTTGTAGAAGTCTGTTGTTTGGTTGAGCCGTCCGTCCACCTCGACCTCCTGCTGCTGAAGACTTTGTGTCTACAAGTTGCTCTTTTGTTCCCACCAGATACAACGGTCTAAGAGGGCTTTGTGACTTAAACGTGAACACTTGCTCACACATGATAAAATAACAATGATAGTTTGGAGCAGGAAAAAACTACAGCCACTACATACCAAAGAGTGTTGTGCTATAAAACTCCTTTGAGGAAAAAATAAACTGAAAACTGTTGGCCTTTGGCCTTGCTGTGACAGCAACGCCAAATGTTCTAACCCTATCGCCACAATAATTTGTTGATGTTTTTTAATGGAAATAATTTCTCAAACAATTTAAAATAATATTTTTTTTAAAGTGTAATTTAAAGCATTTAAACCAGAAGTCTCAAAGTACCGGTGCCATTTCCCTTTGGTCTAACAGTTGCTTACTTTGTTAGCAGAAGTTAATCACATGTATACCTCCGGCAAAAGTGACTCTTATGTGCGTGGGGATGTAAAACAGTGACGCACATGTCTGACTATCACAGCCCAGTTCTGTCCATAGCGATAGTTTGTAGACGCCAATTAATAGGCCAAACTAATAATCTGGCGACTTTGGATTGTGTTCTTTTTTTATGAATTAAAGGGATGATGGAAGTTATGTGAGAGAATTATTAAAGACGTGATTTTGAACTTTTAAATAAGGTTACTTTTAGCCATGCTAGTGATGTGGCTCTTTGGATGAGCTTGAGACTGAAATAACTCATACGCTACCAAATAAATCAAAACGACAGTCTGAACATTCATAAACCCCCAGAGGATGAAGTAGTGAAGTGAAATGTCCCGACAACTTGAAGGGACAGTCATGACAATTGACACGTCGTGAAATATGTGTTCAGAAAGATTTGTAATACCTTTGGTGACCCCTCAATGTTTCTCGCACATTCAACATTCAAACTCTACAATTTGACATTCTGAGGCAACAGCTGAAGGTGGTGATAATGATTCTAAGCGTAGGCCTTTAATTACTGAAGAAAACCTAAAGCAGAACGTTTGGGGTCTGTCGGTGGCTGTTAGCAGCTCCCACAGTGGCTGAGGATTGACTGTGTGTGGGCACGGAAGGGGACGGGCCACTCTCCGCATTACAGTGCATTTAACAAGTAGTTATTGCGGACTAAAAGGGTCTGTAATCAATGTTATTTCGAAGAGAGCCCGCACAGAGTGTACCAGCAAGCGGACACTCCTCTGCTGTCCTCTTCTTCTCTTCAGCCTTTCATCTGTCCTCTCCTTCTCCTTAATCATCCTGTCCTTGCAACCCTTGTTGCCTCCTCTCCGCTTAAAGCTGTTTTCATCATTACTTCATCCCCCACGAAAAACCTGTCTCCTCTAATTCATCTGTGACTCTCTTCCCTCTTCTCTTTCGGTCCCTTATTTGTTGCCTTTTGTCATTGATTCTGTCATCAATTGGACATCCTTTCATGTTCTGCTCATTTTTGTTTCACCCTCTTTTGTCTTCATCCCTCTCGTCTCTTCTTGTCTCTGACTGTGTAATTATAAGAGCGATAAAGCACCCATCCGGAGGACAGCATGCTATTTACAACAGATAGCAAAGAGCATCTCAGCCTACACATTATCACAAATTGTTTTTTTTTCACAAGCACATACTGCATGTGTGTGAGTGCTCAAGTTCAGATGAAGACACACATTAAAGTATCATATTCATATATAAGATAGCGATAGAAATTAGCATTACAAATCATCATTCACTCAACACACATTTGGCTCTTCAACATAATCTTCAGAATAGAAACAATTATAATCTTGTTTTGCATGCTTGAGAACTTTCAATATCTTTAACTATTTTTGTTAAATGTTGTTTGCAAAATTCAAAAAGCAAAATTGATATCTAATATCTTTTAAGTTTTGATTACAACTTGAATATGTTTGAGGGGGAATATTTTTTCTCTGCACATGTTTGTGTCGACGCTGACGTTATATTGGTAATAATATTGTGGCATGAATAGGTTAACACATTTTTGAAAAGCAATAACAGCTTCTAAAGTCATCCACATAATTTACAATGGCATATAGAGATACTAGTGGAGGGATGATATCTGCTAAGTGGGTTTATTGCATGTAAATGCACCAGCGTTAAAAGATCAAACTTAATCAGTGACTTGAGTTCTCCATATCCCTGATTTAAAAAAAGTCAAGAAATAATAAATACTGTTTACTTGTTATCAAGCCTGCAGGCTGCATTGCCTTTTTAGTCTCATGTTTTCTAAGAGTTTTTTTTAAATACAAATAAAGTACATGAAAATGACAACCCTCCCTTCAGCTTATTTATTCTGGTCATTTTCCCCACAGGGGCATTTTTCGCTGGGCTAGAGAAATATCTCATCATATGACCTTCAAGTTTATAAAAAGAGTGCTGTAATTACAAAAATAACTTTTGAGAGACTCACTGTTCTTTTTATAGTTCAGCATGTAGCATTAATAACTCTGCATGCTCTCCCTCTGTCCCAATCTGTCTCCTTTGTGAGACACTATTTTAACGCACATGGGGAAGTAGCGCCCCCTGTTGCTTGATTTACAAACAGTTGTGTTCACTGAACATTACAACACTGTGTACATGTGTGTACACTATTTTATTTTTGTGAATGTATTATACATGAAGCGTACTCATTTTCTGGCTCAGTCAAGTTAGTCTGAGACGGTTTGAACCTCAAAGCTTCAAAATCCAAAACCAACAGAGACATCAACAACTCCGGACATCTGATTTCTTGACTGCTCCGCTTATGATTATTTCCTGTATTTACAACTTTAACCAAAAACGCAGAACACTTCCTGCAGCTGAACACCAGCAAGATGACTGCAACATCTAAAATGAGTATTACCGAAATGTTCAAATAAACGGGCCGCAGAGCAAGACGGCCCTCATGGAAAAGCAGTATGTATAAACTTCATGCCTTCAGTAAAAGTCAGACTGCAGGCTGAGTTTGAGTCTTAAAACTGAAGACAGGATGACAGGAAGTGGTTCTAACCACTGACACAATACAAACCTCCACAGCAAAGGCCTCAAAGCAGCAAAACGGTGACAGTGACATTTAAGTACGACGCTGAGGACGCACAGTGGGTTAACACCGTGGCCAAAGTCTTACAATGCCTGTAAAAAGATTTCTTTTTTTAACAGCATTTTGACATTTAACACACAGAACCTTGATGTTCAAACCAATTCACACACGCACCATACCAAAAATTGAGTACAAATGTATGTACACTTTAATGATATACTATTAGAACTATTCAAAAACCTTGGATTTGTTTGAATTGTTCATTTGCCTTCATGCTATTCACAAACCAGTAGCCGGATATTCCAGTTACTGGTGTATTTAAGCTGACATCCTTTGTCACAGCTTGTATATTCAACCCATTGTGCAACTTGTGGTGCATCTAATGCGTTTAGGTAGGCGTGTCGTAATATAGGAGTAAATATGTATTCAATGAATTATTTCTTTTTGTGATGATGAACTTCAAAATTGCAGTCTCCTGTAAAGGGGAAGAGGAGGGGCTCACTATGTGAGTGTTGTGTTAGAAAAAAGACATGTATATTAGCAGTAAGGAACGACATGTTGTGTATTACAGTATTTGTGGCATCCAGAGCAAAATGTGAGAGGAGGAAGAGAGCAGGAAGCCACACTTGTTTTATCCGTTAAGTTGAGATGCTGTCTGTCTGGTCAAGAAAAACTAACTTTCTGCACTCAGAGAAATCGTTGACGTTTCATATTGGCAAGGAAAAACAGGTGGTTTAGTCATGGCGTCTCAGTTTGGTTTGGGTTTTTCCTACCTGAGCGGGCTCCCCGCAGCCTGAACAGCACTCGGGAGCGAAATCCGGAGGTGTCGCTGAGGGACCGGATCCTGGGGAGAGGCCACAGACTAAAGTGTTTCATCTCCGGGTGGGAGTCCGTCTCCTCCACTTCCATCTTCTCCCCCTCTGTGAGCCCGCAGGCGGGATAGGGGTGGCTGATTCACAGTGTCAAGAAGACATCAATGTGACCCTGATTAACACCAGCAGCAGTCTGACTATCACTCCTCCCGCTCACACTGATCTTCTGCAGCAGAGCAAAAGGTGTACGTGTGTGTGTGTGTGTGTGTGTGTGTGTGTGTGTGTGTGTGTGTGTGTGTGTGTTTCTGTGTTTGGTAACGCCCATCTTCTGAGACAGGTTGCTCATACAATTACTTAGAAATGTGATCCGACTACAAAGTCAAGACTTGTGAAGGTATTGGTGGCTGCATGCTCAACCTGATCTTATGAAATGATAAGTTTACGCAGTTGGACCAGAGGCTAAATTTCACTTTTGGCAAATGAATGCCCTGTAGGATATTTGCACAACAATACAGATCATATTAGCACCCATGGTGTCCGTACACCCGGCTACACATTAGATATTGAACGTGTGTATGTAGTATACTGCGAGATATATTGTTGCAACAAAAAACAAAAGAAGAATGATTGGAAAAGTCGCAGTGTGACTATTCTCACCTGAGTTAAAATAACACCTGAGAACCTGAGTTAAATAAAGCAAAAATATTTGTATGTATGTACGAATACGTATGGCAATATAACGCTATAAATTAACAAGGGCGCCATTTGTTGCCCTTTTAGTTTTGCTTGCATGCATATCAGTATCTTCAGTATATCCAGTGGGCATCCAATGCGAGTGTTTTAATATCGTGGCATTATCTTCAGGAAGTCTTCAGCTGGTTCCCAACAAAAACAAAGTATTTATTGAAGCATCTCGATGCAGTGCTTACAGTCCAAGCTGAAATGAAGACAGATACAGAGGAACAACAGCAATAACAATATTATCTTGTCATTGTGGAGAAATACAATTTTAAAAAAAGCCCGCTTGTTTGAAGAAATAGTTCTTCTGTTAAAATAAATGTATCGCAATGACAAAACGTCAACGTGACATTAAAAAATAGACAGACCTAAGTGGCTGCAGCTTTGAACCGCAAGGTGTCGCTAAATCTCCTCTCTCCGGTTCCCTAAATGCTCGTTTCAGACTTTACACCGACAGTAGAGGTGATGAAAAAGAAGGGCTCTCACTCCAATCTACTTTTCTAGGCACCAGAACTTTTAAAGAGTTTGATGTTTGAAGATCACAACAATTAAGGAACATATGTTAACACCCAGAGCTACTTTTTGTCTTCTTCTTCTTCTTCTTCTTCTTCTTCTTCTTCTTCTTCTTCTTCTTCTTCTTCTTTATACAGTCTAACGGTCCTGATCCAAACTAAATACTAGGCGTGTGTGTCATGTGGCTTCATCCCATGCTGACAGTTATCTGTACTGCTTTGTGCTAGTGGTCACCTTATCTAATAATGTGGCTCAGCCTGTAGCACAGTTTCTGTTTGTATCGATTGATCTGCAGTATTGACTGTTGTTTTAGTTAATGGAGCTGAACTAGACAGTCAATTTCATGGTGGGAGAAAAGCATAAAAAAATCTGAAACATTTCTGCAGCACATTTCATATTGAGCACCCATGTTTCCAGTTGCAGAACTGGCAATATTGTTTTTTTTAGAAAGGTTTAGCCTATTTGCATACTTTCATGCATCACTGCCCTAAGCACCATTGCTTTGTTTGCACTTGGCCTATTTTAAAAGAAGATAAGATAAGAGAGACTTTATTGTCCATGTGTCAAATGTGCATGCAGTGCAGTGCATTACATAAAGGTTTTTCTCTGGTACTGGTACGAAACAAAAAGAATGAATGACGCAACGTTCAACGGGAGTGAAACAAACATTCAGATGACGTATAAATGCAAATGACATATTAAGTGGTGGTCCGCTTATTACCTGTGATATAATCTTTAATGTGGCATAGTCTGGAGATGTTTTAATCAGCAGATTTGTGAACTTTGTATCTATCAACACCAGCAAAGATTTTGGAACATGGAGGTAGACAATACTAATGTGGGTTTATAATGAGTTCCCCTCACCATTTATACTTTTACTTTAATTTCTACACTTTGATTAGGTGACGCTTAAACTACTCACGACCCATTTTCGTTTTTTTCCCCCTACAGAGTGATCATCTGTATTATACACAATCTATGCTCCACCCTTGCCAGCAGCAGCAGCAGCAGCTCTGGGATCAGTGGAGATGGGTTGAGGCAGAGAGGACCCAACAACACCGAGACCAAGTAGCAGTTACAGACTCGGGTAAGATGACCCGTTACGTTTAGCTAACACAAGTAGTTCATGCTTATAAACGCAGCCTTGTTGTTTCGTACGGCTTAAGTTGCCAGTTATATATATTTTCGTGACTGGCTGAGACGAGTCGCCGACATTAGCGCGGGTTGGTTATCGTGCGTGACTAAACTTCTTTGCCATAACGTGAGATTCCGTTAACCTAGCTCGCAGCTAGTTGACGTTAGTAACGCGGGTTCAACAATAAACGAGTGGCATTTTTTCGGGGGCACGATAACATGATGCAATGTGGTTTCCTTGAGGAGTGAGGGGGAATCATTTTACAAGTTTGTGGTGTGAAGTCGTAAGCTAGCTGCTAACAGCGGGCTAACCCGAACCACATCTTCCAGTTAACTTCAGGCCGTAGAGTCGCAGATGGCGCTAACCAGCTAACCTAGTTAACTAACGCTATCTCGGACGTTGTCCGCGTGTCGTGGTGATCTGACGTCAGCCAGCTGTGACGGCAGCTGGTCGTGATTTGCTCAGGTAAACGGTAATTTGACGTCCATCTGCGTGCAATTTGGAAACTGCACGACTCGGTCGTCCGTTCCAGAAACCCTGAACACTGAATCGGTGTTACTGGTGATCATCATCTGCTCCATGTTGTCCTGCTCTGAGAGATGTACAAACCCACACGGGCATATTTCCTTGGTGCACGGGTCCCTGTCTGAACGGGAAATCGTAAAGGCCGAAGCCTGCCAAACCTGCTGGCCTTGTGTGCTGCTTTCAGAGAGCAAGACTGACAAGAAATCTGTCTTTTCAGCTCAACCAAAATTACCTGTCTGACCTTTGCCCCGGAGAGAGCTTAGTCCCCAAATTGCCTCTGGTTTGCTTTCACCACAATGCCTTTTCTCCTGGAGGATTTTCTTTCACTGGAAACTAAATGCACAGACACTACTTGGTAGTGCACTATGAAATCTGATCTCAACACCTAGATTAGTTATTTGGTAGGTAGGCATTAAAACGAGATATGCTTTCTGCCCCACAGCTATTTACAGCTGTTGTGTGGCTTTCAATGACACGGCAGTAGTCTAAATCATGGAAAGAAAATATTGCCCCTGATCCTGGGCTTTCCAGCTGGTCCTTACTGTTGTTTTATGACTTGTCCTCATGTTTGACCAGTTGGCCGCCATTTGATGTGGACAAAGCCTTGCAGCAAATTTAAAGTGAGTTTGACGTGGGAAGGTTTGACCCAGAAAGAATAATGTCACGCCGCTTTTGTCCTCCTTCAGAGTTGGACCTTATATTTGGTTGTATGCTGACTCCTGGTTCTTACTTTGCATATTTTCATTTATTTTGTTAGTCTGTCCCTCTCACTTTCTCTTGTTCACTTTCTCAGTCTTTTTACAGTATGTCTTGCTTCACACAGGGAGCCCTGCTCTGTAGCCACCCAGGTGTGAGTAGACAGAATGGGGGCCTTTGTACTCGTATCCTGGCAATGATCTGTTTTTGAGGTATCCTGGTTATGTATTTGAGCATGTGAAAATCATATCCTGGCTTCAAAAACCGAGATGTGCTACCTAGACTACTCAAATAGAGGTCATGCTGTGTGTATTTGTCCTCAACACAATGGGTAAGTTAACGTAGTAATCTGACTGTAAAAAGTGGAAAACAATTCAAACATACATAATCCAATGGTAATGTACAAACTAAAATAAATTTAAGTCTGAATGTTAGGCGAATAAACAGTAGAGTAAGATTATATTGCAATAAGTTTGATTGTCAATTTCTTATTTCATTACGGCCGATAAGCCAAATCCAGCACTGTGTACATGCAGTCATGTCCATCAGCCAGACAACACGCTTTGTTCATCTTTGATTACTCATTAGTTGAGTTCAAAACATCCACGTCATATTTATAGGTACAAGCTAAATTCAGATATGATTACAGAATACAGAATGGTTGGTGCAAATTTGATGTCCAGGAAGTAACAAGAAGTTGTGTACAGAATATGATTTAATTAATGATTTAAAAAATGTGTCAGAATGTGTAAAAGTGTCACCTTTAAGCTTGTATGGCAACTTTGTTCGTGAAAAGTTGATTATTTATACATTAAGCTGTTACGGAGCAACATTGTCATTCATTTGGACTCATATTTCTGGCCACCTGTCGAATGGCTCGTCACTAATGGCCATTTGGGGCCGAGCAGGTGGTGTACAGTAGGTTTATTTGTGCTTTTTCATGATAAACAGCTGCCTGCTGAGTTAGAAAGCTACGCTATGAGAGTGGTGAGAGAAACCAAAAATAGGAAAGTTGCAGGTCAGACAGCTGAACATGATCTGAAACTCACATTAGCTCATTAAAACTGAGGGGATCTGCAGATTCACTGGATGATTCTCTGTATGTTCATCAAGATGTGTGACCTGTTTTACATTGTCAAAATGTTTTCATATTGTCATTTGCTACATTGATATTATGAAAACACGGATTTTTAGCCAATTAAATGTTCGACTTAGTACATATCTTGGTCACGATTCTTAAAAACAAGTAACCTTTAAAAGAAAAAGATCAATCACATTTTTTTAAACTCTCAAATATCAGTAATCCTATCAACTTCAAAACTTCAATATAGGTGACTCTTGCCATATAGTTAGTACCTATTTTTCCTAAAAAAAATAAAGGCATTGAATTAATGCTGACTGTTCACCATTTTGGGATGCTGTTTTGCATTATTCCTAACATATGTTCTGCATCACTGCAAATGCAGAAGAACTTGTGCACATCACCTCTTTTACAGGATCACTAAACTCAACAGAGACGTCTATCACATAACAATCCCTATTTGTGTAGTGTTCAGATAGTGCCCTCCGACAGCGTCGCTCCCTTTCTCGTGCCTGTGATGACTCGGGTAGATGCAGGGGCTAACTGAGATGCTCTCAGCTCAGTCCATGCACAACAAGCAGGCCTTTTGTCCCTGCGTTGCCCTCGCCCGCCCACACAGCGCTCATAATGTCCTGGAGAAAGAGCGTCTTTATCTTTGCTTTCCAAAGACTCATCTCAATCACATATTTTAGGCTCAGTCCAAAAGGACAGCAGCTTAAACGGACTAATGCGACAATATGCCTTCAGTAATGCTGCAACCGCCCACACAGGGTTTGACATGCAAGCACTCTCACTCGTAGGACTAAATGAATGTACCGTAATCATTTACTTTTTCCAGAGAGCTGTAGGTTTCAGGGATGTGTCGAACCTCGGCAGGTTAAATATTGCACATTCTCTCCCGCGCTGCTCCTAAGGGCGTTTGTGTCGTGTCTTTGTGTTGAACATGGCTGAGCTCAGTGGCGCTTTCTTTTTTTTTTTTGACCATGCACAAGTGGGTGCTCAGCTGTGGAGGGAGGGGAGCAGGAGGAGGAGGAGATAAAAGGGGTTGGCCAGAGGCTTGCCAAATCGGATGAGAGAGCAGAAGGGAGGAGATAGCACATAAAGTGAGAGAAGAGAGGACTGCGAAAGAAGAGAGAGAGAGAACTCCAGGGTGGGCGAAGAAGAGGGATTGACGGTGTGTAGCGAGTCTTACACAAGAAAAAAAGAGGGACTCTGAGAGGGCAAAAGTGGGAGAGAGAGAGTGGGTGAGGCTGATATGAAAGGATAAAGGCGGGGTTGTGGTTTGTGTCACGTGATCTCGCTGGCAGGCTGTAGCCCAGTGAGCTCCAGGTGGCAGAGAGACCAGCGATTCAGTACACGAAGAAAGAGGGAGCGGGTCACGCTCTCAAGGCTCACCGCAGAGACAACTGAAATTCACACACATCTCTTTCCACTCTTCTCTCTGTCCTTCAGGTTTTTTCTCCCGGGTCCCGCTTGCCCCTGCTCCTCTCCACTCCCGGCCCCAGCAGGCCAGGGAATGTCCCGGCGGCGAGATGCCTTACGTGGACCGACAGAACCGCAACTGTGGCTTCCTGGACATAGAGGAGAGCGAGAGCAGTGGGAAGTTCCTGCGCCGTTACTTCATACTGGACACGCAGCAGGGAAGCTTGGTGTGGTACATGGACAACCCACAGGTAAATTACACATGGCTGTGTTAGCTTAGCTTAGCACTTTGCTTTATGTTCTAAAACAAATCCCCCAGGTAACTGCATGGGCTAATGTTTAATTTGTTGATGGAAAAATTGACAATTTACAGGCAACCGGACGCCAACTAAATGAGTTAACCGTAGTGAGGGAGCAGCGTGAATGATCAGCTCTCGTGCAACTGCAGAGTAACTGCAGGCCACTTCTAGCTAAGCTGTCGTCATTCATTATGAACACAAAACTAAGTACAGGCTAAATGTTTCCATCGCCAGACAGTCATGCAAGGATGGGAGAACTTGTATTATGTAATTCTAGCTGAAGGCAGTGCGGCCCATATTAAAGGCACAGGAGTAGGTCAGGGCTAATGGTGAGTACATATTTTAGGTACCAGCAGACATTTGTATAAATCAGTTAGAATGAGCTCATAGTTTTACTCTAAACCTGGGATTAGTTTGTATTTGTCTTCCAGTGGTCTAGATAAGCCTGTGTTGTGAGCACCCATATTTGATTTGACCACAGTAGCCATAATGTTCTGCTCTGTGACCCTCGGGTGTCACAGTTATTACAGCGTAACTCTCCTCTTAGTTTGTTCGTCATGCTGGTTTGGAGATGCTGCATTTTTAAGTGCTCTGTTACATGAAGTATTCATAAATCATGTCGCGCAGGAGGATTTTTAAATAATTCAGTAAGTCTCTTTCTTTTTATAGATATGAAAAACCTTAAATTTTAATGATGTTAAATCTGGATCCCGTAGTTTCAGAAACAGAACAACGATCATGGTGTGCCTAACGCATACTGTGCTAAAACTCTGTAATATTGATTTTCTCTGAATATGACTTGACTCTCCCACCACACTATATTCTGCCGTTAATTCACACCTAAGGCTCCTGCCTCATTAAATGGTTATTGGTTAGTTTAAACTTCCGCTGCCTGCATACAATATTGTTATTTTTCTCCAACAGAACCTGCCTGTTGGTACAGAATGTGTTGGTTCCCTGAAGCTCACCTACATCTCTAAGGTAAGAAGAAATATTACCTTTTGAAGCTGATCTCACTCTAGACAATTATGCATGAATAGAAACCATTTATAGTATTCAGTTGAACTGGGAAGCTAACAATTGTGAGCTTTGTCCACCTTTTAGGTCAGCGACGCCACCAAGCTGAGGCCTAAGGCAGAATTCTGCTTCGGTAAGAAAACAAGAATCATCAGTCTAGCGATCTGTTTTTAGTTCCTCTGCATTAAAATACTAGCTAGTTTGATAGTTGGAGGAGCAGGAAAAAAGACCTATTTAGAAATAATTAAATAGTTTCTCAAACCCTGTTTTACGGTTTAAATCTATTTACTTTTTGCTGTGTCTTGGACAATAGTATTGACGGTAGGAATCGGAGGAAACGATAACCCAACGAGTCAAATAAATGTACATCTTGTTCAAGTATAAAACTTGCCTGCGGTGCTTTGCAAACATCAGCAGCGATGGTGTGCTTCATCACATGTTGACTAAGCTGAGTACACTTCATATAACCAAAGGGAGGAATGTTTGCTGTCCTTCTCTGCCCTTTATACCTGGTCAAGCATCGCTCTCCACATACTTCCTCCACCATTGACCAGGCAGCCTTGTTCAAGATTGTTTAGCCAACTCACAAAGATGCAGGCGGCCACAGCAGTTGATGATCTGAGTTTGTGTTTATCAAGTTGCATTTCAAGTGTGTCAAACGCGTTCCCCACCCTACAATACATTTGCAAAATAATTTTAAAGTTTTATCGTTTACATCAACTTGTGGTTTTCTTATTCTTCTTCTGTTCTACTGTTGCGTCTCTTACTTTTAAGGCCAACTCAGGTTGACAAGCATGTGCTCTACAAAATAATAAACCTTACGGCTGGATTTTGCTTGTAATTAAGTAGTTTGTGTCAGTTTGATAAGAACTTTTTGGACACAGTTGTCCCAGTGTTTCGGCTTTGTGTGTCGGGGGGGGGGGTTCTGAAGCTATTCAACCACCCAAAGTCATACTGATGAAGTCCACTGGCAGCTTCAACCTTCTGGCCATGACTCGTATCCTACCAGGCAATATCTAAAATGAAAGATATTGGGTTTTTTTCATGACATCTGTCCTTGTCTTTTCACCGTGTACGATCAACACAGGAAGGAAAAATGTTGTGAGTAAATATGAACCATCAGGTTATTTAGTAGTTAACCTCTATTCTCTGTTATTATGTACTAGCCCTCCTCCTCTTCCTCCTCTTTCGTCATCCTCTTCAATAGCAGGAAATACTAGTGTGTTGAGTACCAGGACTGAGCGTGTCTGGCTGTGTGTGCGCACCAGTTGCCTTGTTGAGGTTTCGACAGGATGCCTGCATCCTAATCGGAACCTGATTCGGAGATGTATGTAGTTATTTTTAAACTACTGTTTGTGTGCCACATGTTTTGCAAATATCTATGAATCCTGCTGCTCCCTCTCTTCTTTCACCGAGCAACTAGAAACAGAGGGGGATGAAGTTTTCAGAAAAGTTAGATCAACGACGTCCCGCTACAGATCTTTTTACAGTCAGAAAGTAGAGACTTGATTGCCGTCTGTGATTTTGAGATGGATATGGGTGTGTGTGTGTGTGTGTGTATGTGTGTGTGTGCGCAGGGTGGGGAAGGATATCAAGAGTGGTGTATTCGTGTGAACTTTGGTGCTTGGATGCATTTCTCTGCAGCACAAATTGTTTTATGATGTGTAACTATGAGTCAGATCTGATACCCGGCCTCTGTCTTCCCAGTGCCCACTAGAGACCACTACACTTTCACCACTACCCAGCAGTTTACCAAACACACAGTGGACACATCTGAAGGTTAAGTGAGACCAGACGGGCAGATTTATTTAACGAAAAATGGAGAGAAAAAGAAGGGAAAGCGGGGTATTGCGTATGTCTTAAGAACTGGACCAAACACACGGAACAAGGAAGAATGACCCTCATTGTGGCACAGAGTTTGAGCTCCCAGTGGCTTTTACAGCTCGCCCCCGCCGGATTTACCAGTCCAGCTTTCATGTAATTCATTCCCATGGTGTCGAAAGGAAATGGAGGAGACACAAGGATGGTTTGAGCTGCAGAATTGAAGGATTTATGGCAGAGAGAGCGAGAATGAGAGACTTTAGTTCTTTCAGCTCCTAAATCCTGATCCATAGCTAATCAGCATTTGACCCAACATTTTCTTTGTGATTTGTAAATGGAGTATGCTCATGTTCACATGGGCGTGAAAATGTGCGGGAAATATTTAGGAGTTTGTAGCTTTGGGCTTTTTTTTTTTCTCCTTCGTCCTGGTGAGAAGTGGGTAGGTGGCGGCAGACTGAGGCAGCTGGGTCATCATCCACACGGAGAATGAATGCTGCTGGGAGAGTCCCTTTGCCCAGTTGCTCTTCACTTCCAGAGAAATCTGTGGCAGCGGTTCTATTCTGCTGACACTCAATCAGATTTTCTATTCAAGACGGGCCAAAAGCGCAATTAGTCAACACCCATGCCATAGTACTCCTTTAGACCTCGAGTGCTTATTTGCGTGTGATTCCTGTTAAACACAGCTGAAAATACTTTCACTCTCTGAACCATTCCCCTTGCTCTTTTGTATTTTTTATCATCCATTAGTCATCAATGCTGGGATGAGGAAGTTCTTCCTGCAGGCTAATGATCAGCAGGACCTGGTGGACTGGGTCAACGCTCTCAACAAAGCCACCAAGATCACTGTGAGAAACTGCACAGCTTGCACAGATCAACACGCATGCAGTCCACCCCTGAGTCAGCCGTACTAATCTGTTTTTTTGGGCTCATGTTTTATCACTTGGAGAGACTTTCATTTTTTCCCTTTTTCTATAGAAATGAATGACTGGTCAGTCAAGACACTAGATAGGAGTGAGTCAGAGCATGACTAACAGGATGCTCTATTGAGTGCTGGGATAGCTTTCCATTGTTCTCCATGAGGCCTTAACATCCAGAAAGAATTATAATAAATATGTTAAAGGTTTCATACTTGATTTGAACTATGGTGAAACGGAGTATGTTCCATCAGACAGCTGTATTTCACAAAATGCACATTTCTCTTTAGTATTTGTGTGTTTTAATAATAATAATAAAAAAAAATCTGATTTGTGTGTGTGTGTGTTTCAAAGGTGCCAAAATTGTCTGATGGGCAGCAGAATACAGAGAACCAGAAGGCTTTACCGGATGTCGTAGGACCCAAAAAACAAGTCTCCTATAAGACAGAGATCATTGGCGGAGTCCCCATTGTCACCCAGACCCAGGTAATCATTACACACACACCGCTGCTCTCTACATGTCTAAAAGACGTCGACACCTCGAGGGAAACAACAGTGACAAACTGTGCGGAACACTTATACAGAGTGTGATATGATGCTGTCTTTAATGAAAGTAAGATAAATGTCATTATGAAAAGCTTAACTTAAGCTATAAATGCATATCTTTCAAAGTTCTTGTTTTGTGTCATCATGAAACTATTAGAATCAGAATCAGCTTTAGTTATTGTTTATTAATCAATTGGGCAACTATTTTGATAATTCATTGGTTATTTATCGAGCAAAAGTCCCCCAACTTTGCTTTATTTAGGTTTATAAATGTCAGTGGAACTTTTCTTTGTTTTGTCATTTCAAACTAAATATGGTTAGTTCTATACATTGATATAGACATTTTATGTTTTCTGAATTAAAATTTGACTCCTAAAGAGATTAAAATAATTCACAGATTAATTGTTCATTAAAACTCTTCTTGTTAGACGTAAGAGTTCATGTTAACAGAGGAAAAATGGCTTTGTTTCATTCGTGAGCCGGTTATTCATCTCTCGTAATGATTATACAAATGTATTTGCTAAACTACTTTAACTTTTACTCAAATTGTATTTCTGACATGGATTATGGCGAATACATTTTCGTGCTCATAAAATCCACAACACATAAGTATATAAAAAATGTCAGTGATTGTCTTAAAAGTTGTTGGAACTTGTAATTACAATATTTCCGTTGTCCTCTTCCCCTCAAGCATGACGGTGGTGACGCTGCAGGCAGAACGGAGCGTGAGGCCATGCATCGGTCCCACAGCCAACTGCCGTACTTCCTCGGCAGGCCAACTCAGGAGCACACCGTCATCAAGTCCGGCTACTGCGTCAAGCAGGGAGCTGTGGTGGGTCGAGTTGAATTCAGAAGAGAAATGCGATTCTCAAAACATCTTTCACATTACCCACGTGGTGGTGGCCGGCATCACAGTCTGCACACAGTGACACAACACACTTATCTAAAGGATCCAGTGCATCTGTTATGATTGACGGCACCGTTGCAATTAAAGTGACATCGACAAAAAGATATCGCGCCATCGTGTGTGAGTGAATGTAGAGTCTTGACTGGTGGAATGTCAGATGAAGAGATTTCCACTTTAACTTCTCCAGTGTGTTTGGTTCTGTTCCTCAGAGATCCCCAAGAATGATTAACTTTGGCCAATGTGGCATCTTGTTTGCTATTAAATTTGTCTGAACATCTTCTCCCTTCTTTTTCTTTCTGCCCCCTAGATGAGGAACTGGAAACGGCGATATTTCCTTCTGGAGGAAAACTCAATGAGTTACTTCAAGTCAGATTTGGTAATTAACTTTGATTAGGTTATGTAAAGCCTTTAAGGAATGAATTTTTTTTATTGATGAGGCATGCCGATTGGATTCACCCACACAGTCTCAGGCACTGTAGCAGCAAACACACAGTCTCGAGTTTGAACATGTTTTATCTGCCGTCTGTGGAATTCAATGCTTTCACTTCACATGTCCTGTCATGCCCCTGCGCCCCCTCCACCCGCCCCCACACCCCTCAACCCCTCCCTCCACAGACACACACACACACACACTGTCCTCAGGATAATACTGCACGTCTCATACCCTGTCCTTGTCCGTGTCCGCCCTTATTTGACAGCTCTATCTGTCTATTTGGCTATCAACAGGCCCCAAGGACACCGGCTCTCTGTCTGCTGTATAAATGGCCAGGTCAAGAAAGTTACAACTATCAGAGTTTTTAGTTTGCAGTCTGCTACTTGTGAGGATAGTTTTGTCCCTCAGTAACAGAAGAACTTGGCAAGAAGGCCTCTTTTTTTCTGACATTGTATGAGGGGAAAAGTATTATATGGTAATAGTCATCCGGTGAATTTCTGTTTTAAATTTTTTTTTTTGTCCTACTTTTTTAGTATTAACAGTCATTTTCTTAACTTTAGGAGAAGGAGCCGCTGAGAATGATCCCACTGAAGGAAGTTCACAAAGTCCACGAGTGCAAACAGAGGTATTTAACATGTCCCAGCATTTTCACATTCCACAAAAAAATATCTTTAGTCCAGGAGCATTGCGTTTATCTTTCCCGACGTAGATACTGATATAGATGAGATAAACAGTCTGGCTTGTTTTCCGCCTTTTTGTTGTAGTGACATCATGATGAGAGATAATCTGTTTGAAGTTGTCACCACATCCAGGACGTTTTACATACAGGTAGGTTGTTTTCTGTACATTAGTCACAAACACCGATGGCTCTGGTGCCCGTCTCCGTGTTGACCAACCGTCTCCCTCTCTCTTACTTTTGTCTCCACTAGGCAGACAGCCAAGAGGAGATGCACAGCTGGATTAAGGCTGTCTCAGGGGCCATTGTGGCCCAGCGGGGCCCTGGGAGGTCTGCTGCCACAGTATGTATATTGCACGACCCTACAGTGTCACCATAGAACCTAGTCATGTATTCAAGTCATGATAAGTGGCCTTGAATCTGACTGGAGACCTCAAATGTACCCGGGAACAAGGGAACTGACTTCAGACCCGACATGCTACTGTACTTGAGTCTTACTTACCGAGTGACATCAGGTGGGAGGAGGACACTGTTCCTTTGAAACGGATGCAGAGTAGCAGAAACGGTAGTTCGACAGTATGTTTTAGTTGATTTTGCCCTAAAATGCATCAAGCCCAGCTCTTCTAGTTGTGGTCGTGCAGTCGGAAAACAAGGTTGATGTAGCTAAATTTTACTTTGTGTGCTCTGCACCAGTAGTCGTAAACTCCCAAGCCACAGACTGGCGCCGGGCCGTGGGCATTTTCTTCCAGGAAATTATTATATGGATTAATTTCCAACTTTGTAAGCAGTATTTACATAGAACTTGGCACAGCCTGTTCTGCATTTTCCTCATCCCTCCTCGTCACCACCCAACAGCAAAATACAGGTTGATTTATTTTTGGCCATGTTGTGCTTTTTTATTAGGAAATCAACAGATGACAGGAAATGAGGGGGGGGGGGGGGGGAGACAAACGTCCCCAGCTGGATGCAAACTGGGGACATTGTGGTTTTTGTTTAGCGCCTTAACCCCTGAGCCGCCAGGCTCCCCTGAACTGATTTTTTGACTACAGTGGGGCGTCGGTACAAAAGTCATCCTTTCGGTTGTGATGACGGACTGGTGTAATCACACAGACCACCAAATCTGTGTGATTATTGCCAGAACCGCTTGATTCGGTTAATCCGCAGCCTACATGCAAAGAGACGGGCAGCCGCACTCGAGCAGGGGAGAAGAGAGACGTAAACCCGTTCCACAGTCCTGACTGCAGAGGAGAGAGTGTCCTCTGACGCAGTCGGTCCCTTCTGGTTAGACTGGAAATATTCTCAACACCTCTGCGCTGTCGGTTTCTCTACAGTTCTTTCCTTCTTCCCTCCTGTCTCTCTCTCTGTCCCTCTCTCTGTCCCTCTCTCTACCTCTCTCTCTCTCTTTCTCGCTCTCTCTCTCTCCACACCCCCCTTCTTTGTCACATTCTCTCCACCTCCTCCTCTCCCTGTGGGCAGACAGCCCATCTGCTCTAATACTGCTTTGCACTGTGTTGTTGCAGATGCGGCAGGCCAGACGGCTGTCGAACCCCTGTATACAGAGGTATACGTCTCGAATCGGGGAGTGCAGCAGCACGTATGTCAGCTCCTCTAAATCCCCCCCTTTAAACTATAAGTTCACCGTTTTTTTTTTAATACTGTTTTCCACTCACCGGCTGGCCCTCTGTGGTTCTAGACCTTTTTGAGAGCAGATCAGATCTTGTGGCATATCTGATGCTCCCTTTTTTCTAAGACCCCAACCACCATGTATGGCTGTGATAACCCAACAAGCGCTCCTCCCTCCCTTCATGCCTTCGTCCTCGCTGCTTCCCTCATCCACTTCTCCTCATTTGCTTTCCTTTTCTTTTTGCCGCGCTGTCACTTTAAACTCGGCTCAAAGTTTGGGTCCATTTCATTCAGTGCGCTCAGACAGTGCCCAGTTAAAACATCAACAAAAAAACTTGGGAACAGGAACTTTAAGGCTTGAGGTGTGCTTGATTTAGCTTCTCTCGCATGTGACGGCAACCAACAACAAGAACACCTCAAGTTGTACATATGCTAATAAGTCATATTTTTGTACAGAATGACCCCCTCCCTCACTTACAGCTTCACTTGCACAGCTTTCCACCTGCCCTCACCATTATTTATGACGCTTCAGTGTAAGAAATAGGATGGTTTCATGTACAATCCATGCACATACGTGACCAGTTTAGCTCTGAATTCCTTAAGCCTGTATCTTCCGTGTGTCTATATTACTGGGTACATGTGTCTTTCACACCTTCTGTTTCTCTTCCCTTCATGCTCTGTTATCTCTGCAGTCTGCTGCAGCTGTGTACCTGTCTTAGATGTGTGACATCCTGCTTGTCTCTCCTCTTCCCTCCTGTTCGCTGCCTGTATGTTTTTGTTTTTTTCTCTTCCTGATAGACACAAAAATAAGATACTTGTTTCCATGTTGACTACCGATACCGTTTTGTGTGCTAAATGTGTTAACTGCTTTGAATTGATGACTCGCCAACGCTGAATCCACATGTCCAGAGTCTCAAATTTTTGGATTTCAGAGTGTTGTGTTGGTTTTGCATCTGAATATTTGTGTTTTGTAAAAGCTAATCAAGTGTACAAGGGGCTAATAGTAGGTCTTCAGTATTGTATATAATCTGATCTTCTAAACGGCATGTGAAATTCAGCATGAGCTTGATTTTGGACCTTTGGATTCAGCATTAAGCATCCCCCTGGGACCTTTAGATATGTTTGTGTTCAGAAACTGGTTCTTAAATCTTGTTCTGCTTAAGTGGTACTTTGTCCCAGGGTGTCATTGTGCTTCTGTGGGAGAAACTGTGTCAAAATACAGTATCTTGGAGGTTGACACAGATATTTGTTGGCGTCTTGTTGCTTTATAGTTGGGATGTTTCTCTAACCAACTTTCTACCAACTGCTCAGTGGCTTCCCCTCTTTGCTTTCATTTTCTTTGCTGTGTTTTCTTTTTCTTTCTTTTCCATTTGTCTGTTTTGTGTTTCAGAGATTGAAATCTGACAATGAAAAGCTGTGAAATAATGAGCAACAACCAACCACTGCTTCCTAAGGCACTCTGCTCCTCCACTGCAACCTGTTGAGACTACCCAAACTAAAACCTGCTGACACTACTACCACTACTCCCTCTACTACTGCAACTTCTACTACTACTACTACCATCTCCCCTCTTTAGCAATGCTACATTCTTCAGCACCTACAACTCTGCTAAAGCTGCACACGGCTCCACACGCTGGTGCTAATACCAAGTCTGTAACTCACTTTCGGTCCCCCCTCAAATACACGGCACACATCCGGATTTCACTTTGCTTACTAACAACCACTCTCTTTGTCTTCTCGCCGTCTCTGTGTCCTCCCGCTGTTTCTGCTGCAGGACCACGGCGGCCGCTCCACCTTCTATCGCAGCCCCGCGGGTCCCCCCGTCCCTCGCTCGCCCATATCTGCCATGCCATCATGCTACCCAGAGTGGGGGGCTGCTGTCACGTGCGGCACACGCTCGCAGCCTGACGTGGGACAGCGAGCACTTCATGAGCCTGCTGCCACGGCCCAGTCGCGGCCACACGCCAGCGCGCCTGTCCCTGCAGGAGACGCGCCTGGCAAAGTGACCTGCGAGCCACCGGCGACCACCATTAGTAACTCCGAGGAGTCACCGTGGCGGCGACGGAGCAACTTTGAGCCCCGCATGCCTGAAACACCCGTGGACCTGGATGACGCGGACCTGCCAGTGAGTGAGGTCTGAGCCGTGGAACTGGACATTGAAACTTGCTGAACTGGTTGGACATTAACAGAGATTTAAAGAGGAAACCGTGCGACGTGATGGCGTTTAGAAAAAGGGGCAGGCATTGGTTGTCACACCAAAGCTGGCAGAAGACGATCTACAATTCCCGTTTTGAGCTCCGTCAGTGTGCTGAAGATAAAAGTTGGGTCACCGCCACTGAACTGCACTTGTGTGCCAAAGACGACCCGGTCTTCACCCACACCCCCTCCGCCTGCTGTTGCATTTACAACGATGTATTTATTTACCAAGAGTTGATCTTGTCAAACAAAACTACAAATTCTAGTAAATGTGTGCTGATTTAGAATTCGGTGCCGGAGCTTTATTTTAACCTGCACAGGCACAATGACGTGACGGAGGATTTTTGTAAACCACTTTGTGCCAAGAAAATAAGGGAACTTTAAAAGTTGCAAACATTTCCTTTTGTCTAAGAGATAGAGAGTCTAAACTGAGGACTGGCTTGTCATCACCTCTCTTATCTACTAATTTTACGGTGCGGTCCATTCACACACTCGCTATTGTATTCCTGGATTTGTCTAGTGTTGTTTTTCAGCGATAGAGATGTGGGCCTAGCCTGAGAGCATATTCTCTCTCTAATTCAAATTGTTGTTCAAAGATCCATTACTGTTCTAGGAAAAGATGCAAAATATTTGTATGTGACCTGTAATAATGCAGCTGAATTGTGTTGCAGCATTGTTTGTAAGTTGCCAAGCCTTTTCTCTTTATTGTTTTAATGAATCGGAGGGTTAAATTAAATAAAGTTGTCCTCCTCCGTGTGATTTTTAGTTGACTGTACTTGACTTAATGCTAAAGTAGCTTAATGTACATCTACAATGAATAGTTTGTACAGTTATTCACAGTTGCTGGTGAAGTGAGAGTGCTGTGCAGTAGCACAACGGGGGAAGAAAACAAAACATTTTGAAACAAGCATCACGTAACATCAAGTAGCCTCTTTTTTTTTTTTTCTTCCTACATTTCAACATACTAGACTCTGGACTCACTTTTATGACTGTGTGACGTGGGAAGTTCAGAAGTACAAGGAGTACACTTGTGCGCTTTTTGTAGTTCACAGTAATAAAACTTCAACAATAGAGCTCTGTCTTATAGATGCGCTTCATGTCCTGATACATCGGCTCAGTTGAGTTAACTTAACCTGCAGTCCATTTCTTTACAGATGAGTACTGTATGAACACCATGCAAACATTTTCAATCAAACAAAATAATAATCTGTGTGAAAACATCCATAAAATCATTCAAGCTTAGACACTCCCGTTGCATGTTAACATTTTAATAGTTCCTCAGATTCTCTTTCTGTTTCTAGTTTTAATCTAAGACCGCTCTGTGCGTGTTTGCAGAATAGAGCTGGGTGCAGCAGATTTATTTTTTATATGCTTTTAGACGTTTCCTGATCTGATTCTGTGTAGCTGTGTAACCAACCCAGCAGCAGGCAGCTGCCTCCTGGTTTTATTTAAAACATGTCTCACTGTAGTTCTGATAAATAATAGACACTAATGTTTTCTCTTTTTTTTTAAAGTGCCTGCTTCCTTTCAGCCCAACTAAGTCAAGCAATTTCACCCCTTTTCAGTCTGGTGTAATTGATTTGAATTGTCTATTTATTATGTGGATGACTTGAAAGAAATAAACACTGAAAATGCGCTCAGGTCTTCCGGAGTATCATTCAGTTTTGTGCCTTTCTGTCTCAGAAGAGCACAATTAGTCTGCGCTTCAGTAACTGGTGAAGGATTTGATGATGTGGTGTAAAATGCTCGTCCTCTGCCCTCTTGTGGTGAGAAAGAGGAACTTGCTTTGGGCTGACTGCACAAGTGCAGTAATGCAACGATGCAGTGATTTAATGATCAGAATGGAAATAAATTCCACTGGTTCAAAATGTAATCTACAAGAATAAAAGAGTAAAAAATTAACGAATACATAGGAATAATTGTATTTACTGTAAGCAATAAGCACACCAAAAAATGTGTGTAGACACCCGACGCTTCAAAACCTTCAAAATAAAATACTTTCCTGCTGTATTCAGCCTCTTTTATTTCCCTTATATTGTCTAAGTGTTTCTTCCAACAGATTAGAGACCAGTGTGTATCATTGTTGGTGAATCTCTTAACAGAAGTGGAATATAATATGCATAACTGTTTTTATTAATGTATTAATACCTCAAACTGAGAATCGTTCTGTTTCTGGTACTCAGAAACACTTCCACTTGCGTCCACAGGGAGTAGCATAATCAACACAAAAAGAAAGTAGCTTTAAGTAAAAGTAGTAATACTCCACTGTGAATGAACTGAATTGAAAATATTACTTTAATATAACTTTGTAAGTACCATTACTGGAGATAACTGAGTTTATCATATGTTTTGTAGATAACATCTTAATCTGCACTATTACTCTTCAATAAGTACAGTATTTATTTTTGTTGTGGAGTAGAAGTATTAAGTAGTATAAAATAGAAATATAGTGTATGTATTTAAGTAGAGTACCTTCAGTAAATGTATTTAATTACCTTCCACTATACTGCACCGTCCCTCCTCATCCGTTAGTCCTGTATCCTGCCTCAGCTCTTCACGCATGCAGCATCTGGCTTTGTGCAGTGTGTGTAGATGGATTTACAGAGTGAGCTCACGCAGCAACACTGAATATATGTAAAGCCTCTTTAATCAGTCAGATAAACAGCTGTGACATGGTCTGGGCTCCAGTCTCTGTGTGTGCAGCACACTGTTAATTCCCACGTGGAAACGGGATGACGGTTCATGTGAACTTCTTATTGGAGGATGAAAGCCTTTGGTGTGGCTGCAGACGTGGAAATGAAACCCCGTTTGAACTCTCGAGGGCTTTCGCTCACAGCCAGAGACAGCGTTGTAGACTGCGATGGTCGAGATCACACAGACCTCAGTGCAGTCCATCCTCGGTTCAACTCGCTGGCCTTGTTTGGAGAATGGGTGTTCCGTAGGGATGAGGTTGTTTTCATGTGCCCATTTTCCCACCGATTCTCGCCTACGTCCTCCAGCTTGACGACTTCTGCCACATAATGAGTCTGACGATGATGAAGTACGGTCTGACTACTGCTGTACGACTTTCATCCATTTTTATAGCAGCCGACTGTGTATGTGTGTGTGTGTGTGTCGCTCTTGTTTAACTGCAAACAATCAGCCTAACTTGAATTCTGGGTTACAGGTCTCAGATTGTACCCTCTCAGTGTTTCCTGTGCGGCACGAGGCAGTCCAGTCTTTGAGAACGTCTGTGACCTCCATCCCTTTATGCCCCTCTCTAATTGCCTTTTGGATACAGGGGCTTGTGTTACCCCGAGAGCTGGCGCACGGCAGGAGCCCTCGTCCCACAATCCACTCTGCTCCCAAGCAGCAGTGGCGCTCCACACCAGAGCCATTAATAACCCTGTTTCCATAATCAATCACGTTACATTGGAGAGTTTTATTGCACTGATTCACTGCCTCGGTGTTAACTGCATTCTTTTACAGCTCACCTATAGGACATTTAACCCAAACAGAGATTAGTTGTTCGCCAACATTAACATTTGGATACTTAGAATGTGCTTTTGTTTAATATATAGTTGGATATCCAAGAGAACTTTATGTGGCACGATGGATCTGGAAAGATTTGTTTAAATGGATCTGATTTGCACTTGAACTTTGGCAATGAGTGTTAATAAGTGTTATGTGGATGTCCCCATTAGATGTCGTTTATAGAGCTGGGATAAGATCAGAAATAAGGATTTTCAAGATGTTCTCTTGAAATTGGCTTTTTTATAAAGTGTTGCATTGACTCCACAAATCCCACAATCCACCCAAAAGGTTTCCAAGCCTGATTTTCATAATTAGCCAGAGGGCTTGTGCGGATGCCAGGAGCAACTTATTCATAAAGGGAGTAGTAAAAAATAAACATGCAGGAAATAGGCCTGCAGGATGTGTGGAGGTCTGTGCAGCGTGTAAAACATCTGGACTGCTGAGCTGTGGCTCCTTCCACCACTGGGTTTTTAATTTTCTATTTTTATTTGTTTGTGTACACGTACGTCAGGGTCAATGATCAGCCAACATTGGTCTCAAATTAGCTCTGTAGGAGTTAGATGACCGTGGCCTTCTTAATTAATCCATCCTTGGAGGGAGTCAAGATAAAATATCATATAACTTATCCTGTTTAACCTTCTTGAAATGATGTTTTTCGCTAAATATGAAGCTTTCTGTCACCGCGCTGAGTACTGTTCATTTATTTATTTAATCCTCACACACTTCTGGAGGCACACCGCTGCCGCAGCTCTTCCGTTCTGGTGCGTGACGTGAACGCACCAATCACCAGGCTTGTTGTGATTGTCGAGAAAGTTTGCTGTCGATGTTGTGGTGCCAGCAAAAAAAAAACCCCGTAAAGTCGCGTAAATGGTTGCGCAGTGGAGTCTCTGTTAAATGCCTCTCCATGAAGTGACTCCCCTCTCATTACTACTGAGCTCTCTCAACCCATTACACTGCAAGCAGAGAGCGAGCCTTTGGAACTCTTCTCAACGTCCTATTTAACTTTTGAAACTTGTTTTGTAGCCTAGTTTTTTAAGAACCATGTTTTGGACACTGTGGTGCGTAACCGTAGCGTTTGCGTCCGTGCCGGCAGACGCGCAAACCTCCAGCCGGTATGCAATCGGATGTCCTGCTCGGTGTGACAAGTCGATGTGTCCCCGGCTGCCAGCCGACTGCCAGGCGGGGCAAAGCCTCGACGCCTGCCACTGCTGCCCGGTGTGCGCGTCCGGCGAGGGCGAAGCCTGCGGCGGCTTGGGGAAGCTCGGGGACCCGGTGTGCGGAGAGGGGCTGGAGTGCTCGGTGCCCGCCGGGGTGCCGTACACGATCACGGTGAGGAGGAGAAGCAAGAGCGGGACTTGCGTGTGCAAAGCCACCGATCCGGTGTGTGGAAGCGATGGGGTGTCCTACCGGAATGTCTGCGAGCTGAAGAGAGTCAGCCGACGGGCGCAGAAGCTGCAGCAGCCACCTGTTCTTTTCATTCAGAGGGGAGCCTGCGGGAAAGGTAACGCTCGGGGCGTGTAGAAACATTAGATTACAGCACAGAGTCATGTATTGACCCGGTAGGACGTTGCATGGTTATGATTGTGCTGCTACTCGTGATTATTTGGAACATTTCACGCTTCGATAAACCACTTTTAAAGACGAACGTTTGCCTTTAAGACCCACTGGACTGTTGGTCCCTCTCAACATATGCATGCTCATTCACAGCATGTCCAGATTGGCTAAAGTACATGTGTAAATTG
Source organism: Clinocottus analis (assembly GCF_023055335.1). Taxonomy (NCBI): domain Eukaryota; kingdom Metazoa; phylum Chordata; class Actinopteri; order Perciformes; family Cottidae; genus Clinocottus; species Clinocottus analis. The sequence goes on from NW_027176240.1 coordinate 6,091,448, forward strand.
TCTTTATTGTGTTGTCAAAAATCACTCTCCACGACTTGCTCGTGAACGTGTGACCCCCTCAAATCCTCGCAGGACGTCTGTGGCTTGAACCACGCACAGATGTGAGAGCTAAAAGCTGCATTCAGTGGCACACAATCCCCATGTGTCTAGGATAACAAGAGCCACCATTGAGCTGTGTTTCTGCATTATAATTAGGCTTGATCAGAGAACTGGTTTTTTTTTCCCCTCCCTATTGTCCGGTTGAATGAAGTCATGAGCTCTCCTCCCCGGCGTAAAGCTTGATGTGAGCAGTCACACGGCTATGATCCCATTGTCTTACACCACACAGCTTCATGCCAGTGAAGCCTGCATTAGCTGTACAGAAAGGAATTTCCAAAAAGCCTGATAAGTAGGATGTAGTGTAGCCGCGATGAAACAGCACTGAAGTGATGCATTTGTAATAACTGCTGTATGTTAGGGTCTCAGTATGGACCTGCACTTCATCAGAGTGTCACGTGAAAAGTATTTTCACCCAAAATGGTGCAGCTCAATACTAATCAGACATCATTCTTCATGTCTGCAGCTGCACGAAACAGCAAAGAACGCTCATTCTGTCCAGTTTCATCAGTGAGCCGTTCGTCATCGTTAAGGATATCTTAAAACATCATGTGAAGTACCCGGGAATGAGCAAACGCACAAGGCTGCAGGCGGTAAAGGGATTGTATCACTTTTTGGTGTATGTGTTTTACATGTGTCCATCTGAAGTGTGCGCCACATCTGCAGTTTGAAAACCCCTGAATGAAGGGCTTCAACACCTGTGGCCTCGAAGACCTATAACTTACCTCAAAGCTTGGAAACTTGTCTCGCCCCCTCCCGCAGCCGCCCAACTCCTTCCTCTCGCTCTTCTTTTCCTCTCTCGGTGTCTCCCGCCCTCGCCGTCTCTCTGTTGTCACTCATAAATCACACCTCACAGTCACATAAAGGAATGCTTGGCGCTGATTCAAAGCCGTAATTCATCGTCCGTTGAAGACAGTTTAGAAGAAGCAGGAGACACCGAAGGAAAACACCAAATCGGCAACCTATATTTTTGGGATGGGTTTGCGTCCATAAAATACTGTGCGGGGGCGCGGTGGCAGGGCAGACTCTATCGCCACATTTGTTTGTCAGTCGTGTAAGCAACTTACAGAGTTAAGTCATTCCCAGGCAGCTAACCATGTCTGAAACAGAGCAAGACTGTGGCGAGTGCTCTTGAGGTTCCAAGAAACCCGGTGCAAATTTCCGTCGCTGCAATAAAACAAGTCATTTGATAAATCCCATGTCCAAGCTGTTTGAGTATAATGCTGCCTTTAGTAGCATCTCCGCTGGTTAATTCTTTTTGACATTTAGCATAAGCCGCAATCGAGGCTGTAGAAATTGAATAGCAAGGGTGGACACTGAAAAGAAACTCGACCCCCTCTGAGCTCCTCTAACTACCCTGCAACTTGGCCCCATGTTAAGAAAACATGCAAGTACACTTTGCATGATGTCATCTTGTGTCTGGGGGGGTAAAGACTTTGATTATGCAAGTGTGCAAGTATGCAAGAAAATGGGGACCAATCTTTCTGTGACCGTAGGCTCATATTTGTTTGAGTTGACCCACTTTTTTTTTATGCTTTTGGCATTCGAACGTCTTCATTGACAGTGATAATGGAGAGACTGCGTGACTGTGATGGAGCATGCAACAGGAGGCCTCAAACATCCTCATATTTACAGAGAACTGCATCTGGTGGCCGCTGAAACAACCCACACAATTGAAGAAGTTGATCTGGGCGAATAAAGATTGGGCCATGCAGATAATCTGTTGAGATTTAAATCCAATTGTAAACCCAATCCAATGCATAGCTGCTGGGTAACTGTGCCGCTCCAGCAGAATGCACTCTGTGACTCCGGCTGGTGACATGTGCTGAATGTGCACATTCTTCCTGGACTTGTCTCATCCACTAATAATATTAAAACATCATCTCTGTGCGTGTGTCTTTTCCTTTTGAAATGTTGTTTTATCAGTCTGTCCAGGCTCCTGTTTCTGCATGTCTCTCCGTCTGCTTTTCTCATCATCTTCCTTCCTGTTCACGACGCCAGTGATACTCTTTCTCATTATTTCCTTCTGCTCCACCATCTCTGCTGCAGCTTCTTTTATAGACATCCTTTGCTTTTTATGCTCTCATGAATCTCATTTAATTCTGACAACAACATGTGTGTGTGTGTCCTTAAAAACAAACAAACAAACAAACAAACGTATGACTTCCCAAAGCCGCCATACCTCCTGTCTCTGCCAGAATAGTCACTGCTGAACAATAAATCTGCATTTTTTTTCTGTACATTCGACAGTAGGTGTGTGTGTCTTCCTATCCTGAGCCCAGTGCATTACGTATTACCTCACTGTTACTATGCTGCTAAAACAGACCCCTTGTGTGTGTTTCTGGCTTTAGTGTGTGCTGCCAGTCTTGGTTAGTCCCTCATAAAACAAAAAGTTTTCATTAGAATCGAATTAAATTTCAACAATTGCAACAAAATTAGAAATGGAAAAATGATGTTATTTGCACACTGGGTCACACAATGCTGCCAATGTGTCCACGTGATATTATAACCAGCAGCAAAGCTCGGCTGTATCCTTTTACCTGCAGAAAATAAGAGCCACATCCAGACTAAATAAGGTGCGTTGTTACACTTTAGAGCCCTAACGTTCACATCTATTGAGTCACATGTGTATTGAGCCACCAGTGACCAAATTATATTATATATTAGTAGACACAAAACTGTGTTGTTGTTGTTTTTTACCAAAAGAAAGATTTGCTTCCATTTCAAACATTCAGCGTAAGCCTGTTTCTGGAGGGCCTCCGTTTGCTTAGCAGTGGAGAACGTGTGTGTGTGTGTGAGAGAGTGTGAGTAACCGTACACAAAGAAGAGGAACCGACCGTACTGTATTTGCCGAAAAAAAACTGCTTCCGCCTTGAAAACACTGGGTGCTATGTATGGGAAAATGAAAAAAGACAAGAAGCTGAGGTCTTGAGGGGGACGCGTGTGGTGGAGGTCAATGTGGAGGGCAGGGAGGTGGTAATGGGTATATGGAGCGGTGAGGATAGGGGGCCTTTGTGCGTGAGTCAGTGAAAGAGAAAGAGAACAAGAAAGAGAGGAAAAGAAAAAGAGATAATGAAAAAAAAGAGAGCCACTGTATATGTACTTTACATATGTTGCACTTGAATGGTTTCCTGTCATTTAATCCTTGATGTGACTCCAGACGCCAATCTTTTCGACATTTGATGTCAACTGGTGCTCAAAGCCGCTGTAAACCCAGACAGGCGTTTTGGGAACATTTGGCCCATTAGACCTCTGCTCAGGTGGAAGATGAGCAGGAGCAATCTCAGAAATAGAATTGGAGTCCATCGCACACTCAGCGTAGCAGGATGGTGAAAGTCAGAGTAAAGGGATACAATTGGACAACTTGCTCGCTTGCTATCTGAGTTTTTCATCAGAATATTACCCCCTCCCTGACTCCATCATTATGATCATGTAATTACCTACAATGAATGACCCTCATGAAGCGGCGTATCAATCTAGCCTTTCATTTGTGGCGTCCCACAGGGTTTAATTCTTGGCCCAGTTTTTACTCTGACTTGGACACTTGTAGTTTTTGTCAGACAGACTTTTTTACTGACTGACAGTTTGGCTTGGTTTTAATAGAGTGCTTATCTGCTATTATTAGCAATTGGATAACAATTGGCTAACCCTTTTCCTCAATTAAATCACATTTAAATGAAAACCCTCAACGTCAATGTTAATGGCAACGTCCACATCACATCAACAACTGAGTTTTGGGCCACACATTGCCTCTACAAAGTTATATTCTTAGAATCTAAGGGTTACTTTTGATCACTTTGCTATCATGTTCCTGTTTTACCAGGTTTGAAATAGCCTTTTTCCAAATGACTCAGTCATGCCTTCGTCTGTAACTCGCTCACATGCTTAAACTGCAGCTGATGAAATAGAGCTGTTCAATTTCAGGATCACCGAGACACGTCTTGTACAAACTGACATTTGATGGATGTGTTGGCTTTTTATTTGGTCGGTTATGTCCCTTGCTCTTAAAAAGTGCTACAATATGTGAAAACCTACTTAATGTAGATTTCTTACGTACTAGCAACTCATTTGTTCCCCATCAGCTTGTAAATCAAGTCAAAGCACATTTGTATTGGCTAATAATAGGTAAAGCTTTGTTATATGGTTGTGTCGCTAACAATGTCTAACCAACGGTTTAAGTTGAGCAACTCTAAAGCTCAGTTACAGTGACAGCACAGTACATTGTGGTGTTGTCCGGTAGCAGTTACTGGTGTCAAAGTGACCTACAACTAGAAGTAAATCCATCCTCTGTCCTCTTTGCATTGGCAATATCAAAACATCATCCTCTAGTTAAGTTAACTGAGCTTCAGGCTTCGGAAACTACTTTACAGTCCAACTCAGTATCAGAGGGGCAGCAGTTTGATGTGTCACAGTGACTTACAGTTGCAACCAAGTCTAATTTATTTGTTCACTTTCACTTCCTAAACACCTACATAATCTGAGTTATCTCCATTATCCCTGCCCTATAATTATCATTTTCAAATTCAAAATTCCACACAGTGGAAAGTCAATTATTTGTTAACTATATAAGACCCGTAATTACAGAGCTTCTGGAGTGAGCCTCTGGCAACGATTCAGTAGATGGAGAAATGTTACAAAAGTACTCATGTGGATTAGACGCTACTCTAGAAGCTCGACACCCAAAGTTAAATATGAATTAAGAGTTTTGGGCACTTAAGGAGACATCTGCTCGTAAATCAACTTCATTCTACGACAGTAAAGCCTTCCTGAGCTCAGTTCAGCCGTGAAATAATCCCACACAGTGTATAAATCATGCAACAATAGCTTGGCCGGGCTCTTTAATGTAACTGAACTGTGCACAGCATCTGATTCATGATTTCCCAATAACTCGTCACCAATGGGCCTATGATTCTACTATCGTCACGTGGCGTTGCAGTTGATGCGTGTCTTGTGCGTGAGGGGACAGCGCTCATCGTGACACGGTGAAGTGGAAGAGGCTGAGAGCCTGTAGCATCCAGAAACAACAGCTTCTGGACACTGCGTCTGCTCTCTTTAATCATATTCATCAGAGTGAATATTAGCATTGGGGAAAATTACTCCAATCTTTCCATCACTCCTCTCGCTTACTGTGGGAAGAAACGTGTGTGACATTTACCAGATTTAATGCTTAAATTTGGAGCTTTAAAGGTCAACTAGGAAAATACATGTGTGGAGGTTTGGGAGAGTCAGTCCCGACACTTGTGCACATCCCAAAATATCTTAAAAAAACTAACAGATGGATTGCTATGACTTTTTGTACAGACGTTCATGCTCCCCAGATGATGAAGCCTTCCGACTTCGGTGCCACGACGAGGTTTACATATTGGGCTTAAACGTCTTCACAGCTATTAGATGAAGTTCGCAACAGATAACTAAAGCAGTTGTTCTCAACCTTTTTCGAGTCTCAACCCCCCCAAAATAATCAGGTCGGTGCACTCGACTCCCCAATTTACTTTAGTTTGAATAGATGGCACTTCGTTGTTGTCCAATCTGCTCCAGCCTTTGTGGATTTTTGATACGTTCTGTGACTTTTTCTCTCCCACCGATCCGCAGGAAATCCCCCATCATAAACTCACAAGCATACTCACTTTGACTCTCACAGACACTCAATAAAATCTGCTGCGAGGCAAATTATATCCCTGGTACAGGCGATGTAATGCAAATACATTCCTCAGCCTAAAACATGTTATTTTGTGTTTTATATTAAATATAACCACAACATTGAGAACTGATCAAGAGGCCATTATTGTCTCAATAATGATTCTGGAGTCTGATAAAGACATTCATTCTAACTGTAATCACTTTTATGATCCTTTGGCTTTTTATCTGGCACAGTCATGGGGTCCAAATTTGAATTTTTCACAAATAAGATTTCCATGATTTCTCAGTTGTACTTGTGTTTTCTGCCAGTAAGCAAATATAACACACACATCAGCATTCAAAGCTCCACTGTGTCAAAGTCCAGGCTCACATAGTCGTGGTGGTCGGCTCGTCTTCTCGGCAGACAAACAGACGGACAAAGTTGAGCTGAATGATCAAATAACACTAGAATGTTCCCCCTGCGGGTTGTCAAATGCTTTCATACTGTATAATTTAGTGGCATTCAGTTCGGCAAGATGGTACTCATTCCATGCTTCTGTTGGCTTAAATGCATCTCAAGCTGAAAGACTCTTTCTCTTCCCTTAACCCTTCACTGCAATCAATGATATCCCAGAGCTTATGGGCGCCTTTGACTTTTGTAAATGATGCTCTCTTGGAGAATGCAATGGCGAAACATTGTCTTTGTAAGACAAAATAGTTGAAGGCACGTGGCAAACTAAGGTTTTACGCTTCGGGAGGAATAAAAAGCTCAGATGGAAAGGTCTGGGGAGTCTTGATTCGTGTCTTCTGGCCAGACCTTAATTACCAGGTAAATCAGTCAACATTCCCTGACTCGCGTCGGATAGGTGGTGGGATGGATGATTCAGTGAATTTGGCAGTCCTCACACATACGGTGTCAGACAGTGTGTGTGCTTGTAAGTCTGAGTGGTATTATAATTGTGAGGACCAGTTTGGTTTTGACAAAAGATCTTTTGAAGGCTGAAGAATTTAGAGTCGGTGCAAACCATCAACCATGAAGCCAGAGGGTGAAGGTCAAGGTTGAGTATTCATATGAGAGGTTTATTGGCTAGTATTATGAGTGTGTAAATGAGTGTGTGTGTGTGTGTGCATGTGTGTCAGACCTGACCGAGACAGTTTCCACCACAGAGGAACCGCCATCTTTTCTTTTCCCCTCTGTGTTATGATAAAGGCCCGTTTTATTTGTTGGTTCTCTATTCTCACACAGTTTCTACATCATACAGTATTTCAGTGCAGATTTTGTTTGCTTTTTCCCGTCTGACATCCTGACTCATGTGTGTGTGTGTGTGTGTGTGTGTGTGTGTGTGTGTGTGTGTGTGTGTGTGTGTGTGTGTGTGTGTGTGTGTGTGTGCGTGTGTGTGTACGTGAATTGTATTTCCAGCTCAGGACAACCCAGACAGCCCAAGACACAAATACAACTTCATCGCCGACGTGGTGGAGAAAATTGCTCCGTCTGTTGTTCACATTGAACTTTACCGCAAGTAAGAGCTATGCACCTGTGTGTGTGTGTGTGTGTGTGTGTGTGGCAGACTGAAACACACACCTGTGTACTTAAGCAGACCGCACCAGTTGGTAGAGCACCTCATTCTCCACTTCAGTCTTTCAACGTCTTTTCTTTTCATCCCCTCCACATCTTGTATGCTCTTTTATCTCTGCATCTCGTCCTTCTTCAGCACCTTTAATTCTTTGTCTGCGTCGTCTCCGTGGCGTCTGTCACTGTAGCTTGTAAAATGGTCCCTTGAACGTCTGCGGCTCTCTGATTTCCACGTTTCCATCTTCCCCTTCGCTCAGATCTGCCTCGTCTTTTTTTTCCCACTCCTTGACTTGAAAGCTGTTGAGGTTGCGCTGTATGTGTTTCTTCCTCTCACTGTTTTTATGCGTACTCAATCTCCCCGGCTCACCTTTGAATACTTATCTGCCTACTGTTGTAATATATATTTAATTCCTGTGCAGACACTCAAGTGCTTTACTTGGTTTGCTTTCAAGCTTGGAGTAACTGCTGTTACATCACACGTTGGTTTTGCTGCCTTATCAGTTTGTTTTTTTAGAAGAGGACACCTGTGGACAGAGTGAAGTGAAGAGAAATCCTCTAATCCCCTCCTCTTTCCTCCTCTATCCTCTCCTTCCCCACATAGGATGACCTACTCCAAGCGGGAGGTGGCGGTGAGCAGTGGTTCTGGCTTTATCGTGGCGGAAGATGGCCAGATTGTGACCAATGCCCACGTCGTGGCCAATAAGCACCGAGTGAAAGTGGAGCTAAAGAGCGGCGGCTCCTACGACGCCAAAATCAAAGACGTGGACGAGAAATCGGACATCGCCCTCATCAAGATCGACGCACCGGTCAGTCACAGTGACAGAACGAGTACAGTGACAGAGAAAGTGAATCTAGAAAGTGAAATTTCTCACCTTTCTCAGCCAGTTTTATTTGTAAAAGAATGGTTTTTGGAGCATTTTGGCAAATATGCTTCTTCACTCTCTTGAGACTTCAGTGAAAAGATCAATACGAGAGACGTCCATCCTTTAAATATATAAGAGCAATGAGGTGATTACTTTGGGTTAGCATAGACTAAGAGTAGCACCGCGTAAACAACGATGGCTAGCTGTTTCCCTCTGCTTTCAGTCTTTATTCTAAGCTAAGCTAATTCGCGCCTGACTAGCTGCATAATAGTGTGCGTGGGTTTGATCCTCTCATTAAATTCTGAGCAAGAGAGTGTCTCATTGAGCTGTGATTAGTTTAATTAAACCATAGAAACAGTTTTACTCCTTCACTGTAACTGTCTCTTTTTATTTTTTTTGTCTTTTGGCATTCATGTGTAGTCACAACCTCCAAATCAGGTCAACACAAAACCAGGCTTTTGACCGGGCTCCAGGAGGAGAACACTAGATGTTGGTTTCCGAAATGAGATTTTATTCAAAGATTTATTAGTCAATTGGAATGAAAGAAAATTGTAAAGATCCTCTCGACAGAGCGTTTTGCATCCCAATCAATGCAAAAGGCTCAAAGCAACAACTCAGTGTTTGGCAATGAAACTGTTGAACATTTGAACTCTGAGGGATTGAAATCTGGCATGAATACTGTTCAAAATTAAGAAGATTATTCATAGTGCCAGTGAAGTAAAGTGAGAATGCACGTGCAGCCAAATGGCTATTCAAAAGGCTGGCAGTCGGTCCAGAACCTGTTGCTGTTCGGGCACAACAGGCTGCAAAAACCTCTGACGGATATTACAAAACTCATGAGCAAGTTAGAGTTGAATATATTTCAACACTTAGCTGCACAGGACATATGTCTCTGCTGCACGTCTCTCCACGTCTCTGTCAGAGTTTATTCCTCCGTCTACTGGACCAGAGGGCTCCACGTTAGCGTGGCAGAGAGCCAACGCCCACTGAGTGGGAGGCATAGAGCTGAGAGCATTATGGAGCTCACGCTCATGGCTGGGTGACACTGGGCGACTAAATGGATGCTCATGACAGCAAGACAAGGTGTGTTACAAAGACCTCAAAGTCTGAATAGAAGGTTTTTGTTCAGCCGACAGTGGGAGCGAAGAGTGCGGAGAAGAGCGGTGACAGACACTTTGTTTTGGTTCACCCTTTCATTAAAGATGTTCCGTCTGTTTCAGGCAAGCTGATCATCTTTCGGGGGATTTGTCAGCGTCACGTGTTCAGTGTGTGCGGCCTTTGCGGATGGCCGCAGATTCAGAACTCACTGTTACTTTTATGTTGTCGGAGCATGACAAATAACTTGTGCTGGTCAACAACAATGTAATCTTCATCACTGCAGAAGTCAGGGGATGGCAATGAAGCGGGCTGATTATAATGAAATGACAACCTGATGTATTTAGAGTGGAACACTGGTAGAAAACAGATTCGCCATGACGGGTATACTTGTGATAAAGAGTGGAAGTCAGCGTGTAAAGTGAGACGAGGTCGTCCAGGCCATGAGTCACACTGATGAAGCCCCAGAAGACATGGGGTTTAGATGGAACCGGCGTTTCTGCTAATGAGGGGAAGTCGGTGTGTGTGTGTGTGTGTGTGTGTGTGTGTGTGTGTGTGTGTGTGTGTGTGTGTGTGTGTGTGTGTGTGTGTGTGTGTGTGAGTCTAATACTGAGTGAAATTAGAGGACGAGTAAGATCTAATGAGAGGGTAGGAGCATATGGAAACTTGTCATTTGGATTACATTTAAAAGGGAAAGTATAGTCATCCAAACCTATAGCTATAGGGTATTTAATTGCAGTACCCAAGAGTAATAGCTGTGAATTCCAGCTTTGAAATATACTTCTTTTACACAAAGACAGTTTACTGGATGTTTAGATAACGGAGTCTTGGCCAAGTCAAATCAAATCTGGAGACCTTGAGGGAAAGTCCAGGTCAAGTTTTCTTCTTTGTCAATTTCCATTTAAAAGCTGTGTTAATAGTTGAATTTGACAGTTTGTTCATTTGTTAGAGAACTCTCTGCGTCTTTAATCTCTGCAAGTTAAAATATTCATACCCTGACTAGTGCTGAATATATACATATAATATATATGTGTGTGTATGTAATCATTCATCCTCCTCTCCCTCATTCTCATCTGCCTTCACTCTCTGTTTCTTACTCTCACTCATAGCGTCGTGTGTGAGATGAAAAGCTGAATGCTGTCACTGTCAGCACTCCACGAGCAGCCATAGGTAATCAAACAATGGCACCAGTTTATGAGGGAGAAAATAAAACGTTAGCTTTTCTCTGAGCGTAAAGACTCGCTTCTGTCTTCTTTTTCTCCCCTTTTCTATGTGAAATTGGAGTTTATTGGTCGCCAGACCCAGTCCGTCCTCTGGGCTGTGGTCTAACCCTCAGCTCTGGGGAATACATTAGTCCGTCTACAGCAGATGGAACTTCAGAGGGGAAGGGAAGAGGGGGGGAAATGCTGTCCTCACTTGTTCCTGTGGAGTGAAAATGAGGAGAAAAGAGAACGCAACAGGGACAAAGCAAGACCGAGCGGTGTGGTCAAGGCCTTGAAAATGGATCCATATGTCTGGAGGACTTTGTGAGCTAATAAGCTAATGAGTGCATTGTGTGGTGTGGCAACGGCCACAATAATGATAGAACCCATTGTGCTTCAGCTTGTAGAAGGCCTCTCATTAACCTCATTCTTTCACTCAGAACTTGGATACAGCCACATTCACTTGGAAGTGCTCCCAATGAATTGGACCCGTTCAGATTAACCTGCTTTCACTCTGACTTGAAAGCCTGCTGACTTGGATGAACATTTATTTCATCGTATTGACTTATATTGACCCCGACGGACTTGGAAGGACTTCAAAACACTCAAATGTACCGTGCAGGGAGTTTTCCATATCATTCCAGATCATTATACTGCATGGCCTGTGCAGTCATTGACCTTGGGTTTAAGTGCTCTATCCTGCAAATGGAGCTGAATCCGGTGAACGCGTTGATCCTTGACTTTGTCCACACTGTCGCGCAAAACGGTGCATAGACACAGCAAAAAAATGAACTGCATATAGATGCCACGCTAGAATGGAAAGCTTCCTATTCATATTTTCGGCACCAGAGGCGGTGTAATGACACATTTCCTCAAAAGGAAGTCATTCCCACTGAAACTGCTGGATACAACTATAAATAAATTAGCCATTAACTTAACCCATGTGCTAAAATATTTCTTATGAGACGTTGGAGTGTAGCAGGGAAAACTGGTCTCATGTTTTCCTGATGGTCCCCTGAAACAATAGCTCCGTCTGTCTCTGCGTTACCCATCACCATTAAGAGTCTCAAACCCCGCTCTCTGGGACTTCTGCCTGGTGCTGGTTTGGAGTCGGCAATTATTGGAATATGTATGAGTTTTTGCCTGTGTTTATGTGCAGAGAGGAAAGAGAAGGAATGTCCCTCTCTGGAGCCATGCATTTATCTGCATGTATCGGTTCATCAGCAGCATTGTGTAAATGTTTACCCAGGAAGGGAAGGAAGAGATGTGTGCATTCCCCTTGATGGACAGTACTGACAGAGAAATGCAATCTTGCAATCTATTATTCAAATCTGTGTGTGTGTGTGTGTGTGTGTGTGTGTGTGTGTGTGTGTGTGTGTGTGTGTGTGTGTGTGTGTGTGCACATGGGTGGGTTTAAGACGACTCACTGCAGGGACGAGGAGGACACACTCCATTGCCAGTGGAAAGACTCTCCATGCCGTCCTTTAGAGACACGCAGAGGGGAAATTAATCTACATCCTCCTCTCCTCCTGACCCAACCTCTCCCCTTCATCTCTTGTCCCTGCGACCAAAATGGTTCCCAAGCTTAAGAATACAGTGGGGCGGGAATAGAGCCAAGGAAAACAAACACACACACACATACTCGTGTGCCCCGCTGGGTCTTGATGCACTTTCTCTTTTTGGCAGTATAATTGTTTTCCAACCCCAGCAGCCTCAAACTGTTTTGGGTTGCCAGTCAATGGCGTCACTTTATGTGTGTGTAAAAAGCATTTCAATCCAACCACAGCTATGGTCAGATGGTCAGATAACCAACGGTGTGTTTGAGACGTTCACTATCTAGAGTGGTTCAAAATAGATACAACGCTATGGCGTATTCTGGTGTATTCACAACACCTATTTAAAATGAAATTAGAGGCACAGATTATATCCTCTAGTAGGCCTTTAAGGGTTAGCTCACCCAAATTAGGAGGAAAGGGGGAAAACAACTTTGTTCCTCTGAAATCCAATGCAGTTGAGGTGAGTTGAGTTTTGTCTGTGGTCCTCACAGCATTGGCATTTAAGACAATTCAGCAGCAACATTTCCAACAAGTTCACTCTGCACTCACTCTCACAGCGAATGGTTTTCTGGTACTGCTGGAGGAATTGTCCCTTAACTATTGTTAGTGTTCTTCTTATCCAGAGATAAAAAAGACATTTTGCTTTTCCATTTTTAAAACCTTTTGGCCACCATTCACCTCTATTGTATCATCAAAGGCCGATACCTTTAAAACCTGGACAGATCAAACTTTCTGCACTATAGATAAATGAGAAAATATGTTTTCTCATTCATCTGGTTTTCAGACCGGGATCCAGGGTACCGCTGACTGACTTGAGCAGATTCCAGTGTGTTCTCTCAGCCATATAAAGAAGAGTCTAGACTAAGATTGAAGCTGCTTTAGACATATAAAACCTATATAACACATATCCCAGCACACACTGGGGTAAATGCTAAAAAAAAAATGTTGCCTCTTATTTCAGAGCACAGTGAGATTTTTTTAAAAACATTATATAAATAGGAAAAGTGTACTTCACATAGTTCAGTCAGTCTTCCTGAAACCAATGAAGACCTCATCGCCTCATCATTGTGATTTGTGCAATTCAAAGTTTTTGTGGTGTCTCGCCAGAGCCGAGACGCCCTCGCGTCCTCTGAGCTCTCACGCAAAACTACACAGAGTGGAACATACACAAGGAACTCACGGACATGTGTTTGCTCTTATACCGACCAAAAACCTTTCCGACAACATATGGAAACCATAGTGGTTTCCGTACTGGTGTCAGCAAGGATACTGCTCAGCCAGTGTGATTTGAACATGTTGATGCTACTGGCAGTGTGAGGAAAAGCTCAGTGGAGCGAAGACCCACTTCAATGTGTTGACTATTGCTTTGTGTGTAAATTTCATGGTTACTGTCACACTTGCACATACACACACACACACACACACACACACCTCTCTCCAACCCCTAAGCCTGATCTTCTGTTCCTCTGACGTAATGTTATGTATGAGCGTGCTGAATCCTGCCCCATTTTTTCGTATCTGCATGAGCACAACCCCCGGAGGGGCTCTGGTCAGCAGTAAAAACCCTAAACCTTTGTGTATTTATGAATCTCGCAAAGTGAAACTTATTAAAGCGTGTTCCCTGCTTTGAAGACACCTGTATGAAAAGGACAGGAAAGCGTGAAGTGACAGCTTAGCTTCTCCAGTCACGCTCTGACCCAAAGGAGCTTCCTAAGTCTGAATGTGTGTATTTTTTCTCAAGTAGTCCAGCTGTATATCTAAGCAGTGCCAGGTGTGTGGGTTTTAATTTACAGACTGGAGTTTGTGAGGGTTCATGCCCTGGAAAGCGACTCCTTTTTCCTGTGTGCTCATACAGTATGTGTGCGTCTGTGTGTGTGTGGACACGCGTCTTTGGGACACGTGTATGTTTGCACCTGCTCCTCACGGCCATGAAATGGTAGTGAGCGTAATGAGCTTTTAAATGAGCCTCCAAATGACCAAGGCTGTAACGTTACACAATGACACATCTGTAGAGCGGCTGTTTTCAAAGCGGACTGTTTTGCCGGTCTGCCAGCTTATCTGTCTGACTGTCCCTCAGGCAACTTGGCCCAAGAATCAGTCTGTGTGCAGGAGGCTGAATCAAAATCTCAGTGACAGAAGATGGAAAACTCCACGAGCCGCTTTTCAACTGCGCGTTTGGTCAAAGTTGTTTAGTCCTCCCTCCTTTAATCTGATGCCCCACTTTTCTCTCTTACCTAAACAATCAAGAACTTGGAGGGAAAAAAAACACTTATTTTTGCTTTTTTTTTTAGGAAGTAGCTGTTTTTCAAAAACTCTGAAGCACGTATGTTGTTGTTTTTACATCGTATCAAACTGCTGCACGTCTGGGTCCGAGACTAAAAATATTTCTCTGGTCCCAAATTGGTCTGGGCCCACGCGCGCTGCATGCATCACATAATATCAAAGTGCACTGCGCTTGACTCATTCGTCTCACATTCTCAGACTCTCCTCCCGTGGTTTGTGGTGTTTGTTGTTCCCCTCCTTCACCTTGCCTCCTTCCTTTAAGTGTGGCCATAGCGTCTTTGGGTGAAGTACGAGTGCAGCCGTAACCTTCGACTGAAATAGTAGGATGAGTCACTTGGGTGGTCAGGAGAGGCAGACTCTCATGGCGAGATGATTTTCCAAAACTCCTTCCAGATTGCTGACTCGTCACAATTAGTAAGTGATACGTAAGCTCGGGGTCCTTCAAAACGTTGGGCAGTCACCATGTTTGGTGTTTGTTCTGCCCTCGCGCCCCGCCGCTGTTTGTCTGTCAGCGTACTGACTCATTTTGCACTCTTCAAAAAAAAGAAAAAAAAGAATCGTGAATGCAGATTTTGCGTAGGCGTTTATGAAATCTGTATTACTCACGTTCATTAAACCCTTTCCGTCGAGCTGAAAACAAAGCCGTTCCCCGGAGTTGGCATTTTGAAGATACGAGGTTTTCGCCTGATAGCAACAGTCGCTATGACACCGCCAGTATCACTGACTGTTATCATAATCATGGCGACCGGCAGAGTCCTGAATGTCTTGGCAGGCAATAACGTCCACCTGACGGCCTCTCTCTCTTTCTCTCTCTCTCTCTCTCAGCTGTGTGTGTTTCTCTTGCTTCCTCTCTCCATCTGGTTATACTCTTATCTCGCATGGGCGTGTGGAGGGAGAGGGGCAATAGAGGGGGGGTTATACAGACTGCTGCTCCTGTGTCAGGTGCCTGTTTGTGTGTGTGTGTGTGTGTGTTGTGTTTGCACAGGGCATAAGCATGTTTATGTACAGACTTCTGCAGCCTGTGTGTTTCCCATGTTTGCTTTCAACATCCCGACAAGCCCACAGGATTCACAAGCACGGCCTTGGATTTTTGTGTTTTTTTGTATTTGTGTGTGTATGTGTGTGTGTAAGTTGTAAAGTAGGGTTGAAAGGTCCTCTTCCTCAGTTACTGGCTATTACTATCTTTGTCATCTTCTAATAATAACTTCACCTTCGGGGTCGAGATTTTTCGAGACAACAAAGTCAAACACGACGGCAACTGAATCAAAAGTGCGTCTTAAATGTTTTCCCACAATCCTATTTTTTATATTTTTATTTCATTAACACTAGTTTATGAAGCATGTGTCTGCTGTCGGTCCACGTTGTTTGTACCTGCAGACATCCAGAAACAGAGAGGAAAATGTACACATGCGTTGGCAGCAAGGAGTCATGTTTTATGACTGAGAATTGGGATTAGCGTGTGCTGTCTGGGTGTTCCTCTGGCCGTGCTTCTTTTACATTGATTCTTTTGTCTGTGTGTGCCAACTTGTGCTGCTTTCTCAGTTACCTTGCGGCCTCCTCCGGCTCCTATTTATAACCTTGAGTAAACAAAATGGATACATAGGAGAAGCACTCTGCATCAGTCCTTTAATCTAAGATATAATGCTCGCCTGCCGTCGGGTCGTTGGGTCCCAGCATGTGCTCAAGTTCGACTGGAGGCTGAGCAGCAGATGATTTCATTCAGAGAAGGAAACAGTCACAGTGGATGGATAGATACATATATCCTGTCTGTCTGTAGAGGCTAGCTCTACATAGCATGGTTTCCACTGCCCAGCACAACAGGGCTAACCAGAGCTTAAGGTTCTCATTATTTCCTGTAATATCAGTACATTTTCCAGCTTCTGTGGCCTGTTGGCACAAACACGCGCCTTCAGGAAGGATTTGTCTACGCTCTCAGTTTAACAAAGAACCTTTTGATCTCGATTATTAGCATTTTGAGTTGCGTTGTTGGACGTACATTTTACTTCTTACCGCGGTGGAAAAGAAGTACCAGTAAATTTATTTTTTTTTGGGAGCATTTCCAAGCAGCGTTGAATGGTTTGTGTTTTGAAGATTGTTAGTGCTGTTGCTGTGATTATTTTCCTGCTGTCCGCTCATAAAAAAGCAAATGATCATGAGAAATCCTTAAAGCTCAGTAGAGTAATTGCACTCAGTCTGAGATTTTCTTTTAGAGCCGTAATCATGAGAAAAGTGGAAAAAATGTAGCTTTACAGTATTTTTTGTGATGACGGTATATTAGTTACTAAAAACCATTAATACTATGAAACATACATATTCATTAGATCAGCTTCCACTAACTGGTCTAAGCATTAAAGCAGCTAAAGAATATCCTCAGGACAGCTCCTCTGCATACATATGCAAATGCTTTTTGAATGCTTTCATTTCATTTTTAATCATAAATTGTTAATTGTATGTGTTTATGTGGTCTCCATTAGCAATTTACTTTGTTTGGCCTCCAGTGATGTGAACATGTTGCTCTGTGTTTTCTCACCTGCAGACCAAGCTCCCTGTACTGTTGCTGGGCCAATCGTCAGACCTGAGACCCGGCGAGTTTGTGGTCGCTATCGGCAGTCCGTTTTCCCTCCAGAACACCGTCACCACGGGGATCGTCAGCACCACTCAGCGAGGCGGCAAAGAGCTCGGCCTTCCAAACTCCGACATGGAGTACATTCAGACAGATGCCATCATAAATGTACGTGATTGAAGAGGCATGCATATGCACTTTATTTCTTTCTTACAAACACAAATATTAAGTGATGCATCTTTTTGCTTTACAGTACGGCAACTCCGGAGGGCCTCTGTTAAATCTTGTAAGCCTTTTTTTTTTTTTTTACATTTCTGTGTTAAACCCATTGAAATCCATACAATGATTTTTTTTTGGGGAGCAAAAACTAAACTGGGCGTTGCTGTTTTAGGATGGCGAGGTGATTGGGATCAACACGTTGAAAGTAACGGCTGGCATCTCCTTTGCCATACCCTCGGACAAAATACGAGAGTTCCTGGCAGAGTCCTATGACAGGCAGTCCAGAGGTATGAGCTATCACTGACAAAATGTATTACGTTTTCATTTTATGACTTCTATTCAATCACCAAGACAAATTATAGGAGGCCCATTTATAGAATTGGTTGCAAGAAGTTGGACCAAGATCTCATGTGCACATATAGAAGGAACATATAATTCTTCATGTCATTTCTTTGGTTGCTATTTTTCACCTCTCTGCTCTCTTGAGATATATTAACCACATTATCTAGCATTATGAATCCTTGCCCAGCATTACCCAACAAGATTATGACATTGCAAATAAACTACGAAGAAGAAAATGCCAGCACATGTCACGTTGTGCTTTCATTTTATTGCTTCCGTTACCTCACGTAGACTTTTGGAACGGTACACGCACCTATTGCACATGTGACTGCCAAATCGACATCTTGATTTGATTTGTTTGAATGATGTAATAACGTTAAAAAAAAAAAAAAGCAAGATGATGAAACGCATGGAAGAGTACATGTGCACACTGTCCTGTGAGACGTGTGCAAGATAATCTGTGATCCACTGTCCAATTTAATGTAATGTGTCTATCACTCACATACAGAAAAAAAACACCCTGGGGGATTTTTATTGTCTTGGAGTTCAAAACAAACACCCTCATAAAACTAAGAATCCAGACTGCTGCGGGCGAGACGTTGAATGATTGTACCTGTGTTGTGTTGTTGTGCATCTCTAGGGAGAGCGGCTTCTAAGAAGAAGTATATTGGTGTGAGGATGATGACTCTCACTCCAGCGTAAGTTGCACACTTCATACACTGTATGTACGTCACCAGTTACGGCCTTCATTACGCTCAGACAATGAAACATTGCAATATATACACTTCTTGTTTTCTGCTTTTGATTGCTTAACTCTCTGCCCCGTTTTCCACCTCCAGGCTGACCAAAGAGCTGAAGACTCGACACCGTGACTTCCCTGACATCACCTCTGGAGCTTACGTTATGGAGGTCATCGCAAAGACACCAGCAGCAACGTAAGGAGGATGTTTTTTTTTCTCCCATATCGCTCCATGAGAGGGTGCTCAGTTCAAATTAATTAAACGATTGTAACATCTTGTTTTTTCAGTGAGGCACAAACGCAACTTGTCTTCGACTCTTTTTTCAGCTACGTGATAGCTTCATTGTCACTATATGCTACACGTGTGCTCTTATTTCTCTGTCATCACTCTCCGTGCAGCCGCCTGCTCCCCTCTCGCGATGCTAATAGACAGATTTCATTTCCTTCCTTGACTTTATTTCCCTCCTTTGACTACCAAGTGTCCACAGACACACACTCAGAGACACACAAAGCCTCTTACACAACTGTCCTAATGGGACATAAATTCATGGCTCACTCTGGCGTGCCTGGAGTGCACGCCAAAAAATATCGCCCTCCTCCCACATTCGCAACCCACTCCAATCAGCCGTCACCACAACTCCAGCAGAATGGGGCTCAGAAGACGCTGAGGTCAGCTATTTCCTTCAAACCTCATGTAGGGAGGTTACTCGCTGCGCTGTGGTTTTCCTGCGCCTGTTCACCCAGCCCACTCCAGAGCGGTGTCCCCTACGGGGGCCTCGTCAGTTCACTCATTGCCCAAACAACCCTGCTAAATATCATTGAATAATGACATTCCTGCGGCTCCTTCTGTAATGCGCGGTATTTTTATCCGAGGCTGCACTTTCATGCATTTGATCTCGCTCTGATTTGTGCCGCGTTGTGGCTTTTAAATATTCTTGACCTTGCTCGGTTGGAGGTGTTGAAGCAGCCGAGCGTAATGAGTGGAGCTGCACTCGTGTTTATGGACGCTGTGGCAAGTGAAGGTGTAGTGGTCTGTGTTTGCATGTGGCTCTGATTAAGTAGCCGCGTTTAGAGTTCACTTTTGATACCACCGCCGTTAATCGCCTGGTCGGCGTGCGGTTTCAGATTTACTGTTGTACGTTTGGCCTTCTTTTATTTGCAAAGCGCGCTAACCTCGCTGTGCCGTCGCTCCCATCGTCAATGTTCCACCGTTGCAATTCTAACAACAGATGTTACGTTGATTCAGATAGTGCTCACAGACCTGCAAACAAACCTGACCAAAGTACAAGTTAGAGTTGTTAGAATAAAGACTATAAACACATTCGGATGACTTGATTACAATTTGATTTATTGTGTAGCTAATCTGTATTTTTGGGATCATTTATCTGTCGGCCATTACATTTAGTTTATTATAAAATTGTAATATGTTATGCAAATAGAGGGAGGACATTGTCACTCAATTGATCATTGAATGATAAGACTAATTATATAGTAAGTTTTACATTTTGGTCTACAAATGGCCAAAACTCGTAGTGCATTTGTTGGGGACTATTTATAGCGGTGAAAGTTTTGAATGTGTTGTTTTACAACACCAGAAGAATAAGAGGAATATGATTCGTACATATATGATTTATTATATCAATTATGGTCTTTTTTATGGTCTTTTCATGGGATTGGCTGACAATCAGATAATAATGTATATTGCCACACACAATTTAAGTTTTTACACATAGACGACAAGTAGAACAGCATTGGCCTTTTTGTTGTTGTTTTTGTGGCATCTTTGCATTTATTTAATCGTACAAAGGTTAGAGCTCACAATAAATGAGGGCGAAGAGAGATGGGGATGACATGCAGCAGCTTTTCTGAATTAAACTGATGTTGTGAGGACATGGTTAGCGTCTTGAACCATTTAGGAAACCCTGATCACTGGCCAGTGTTATCTTTAAGTCCCATACACATCTTTAGTGCCTAAAACTGGGCCAGATAATCATTCTAATCAGCCCCAGATAACTACAACTGATATCATTTTGGCTGTTATTCATACCTATACATCATTCCTCTTATCTCCTTCTTTCCTCCAGCGCTGGACTCAAAGAGCACGACGTCATCATCTCGGTCAACGGCCAGAGGATCTCATCAGCGACTGACGTCAGTGCCGCCGTCAAGCGGGACGGCACCTTGAGAGTAGTTGTGCGGCGTGGAAACGAGGACGCTATCCTCACGGTTGTTCCCATGGAGATCGACCCTTGACCCTCCACAAATCACACGGCAGGCGCTGGAGCTAGGTTTGACTTTTCACCAGTGGACCTTATATTGGAGAGGGTCTTCTACTGATACGCCCTCGTCCTGTGGCCAAACGCTTGTGGCGCCACACATCCAGGAATATTCTGGGTTGCCTTGAAAGAAATGACTGCACAGATGCTCAGTGCTGTACTCTGTTCTCCGTGTTTGTTTTCACTTTTAGTCTTTCATGCTTTGATCAATGATACTACTGTTTGGTCACAAACGCAATACGTTGGTTATTGGCATCTTGTTTGTATCTGCTTTCTCTTGTTTTGTGTCTTTTTTTTAATATGGACGTATTCCCCGCCAGTGCCATCTCAAGCTATTTAGAGACTCGCTGGGCAAATCCGATTTGTTTAATTGTTGTTTTCTAAACTTCTTTTTTTAAAGTACTGTAAAATGTTGTTTTGTTGATTATGTATTGTACTGAGTAATAAAGGGTTTATCATCTTTTGTTTTGAGACTAAGCATGCTGGCTTTCTCATTTTATTTCCATCTTTCTTTCACTTCATTTTACAGTAAAACACACATTTTGAGAGGGACTGTGCTCAGTTTGAGATTACATCAATTTCACAAAGGCGACATAAACAAATCAAGATTTTTGTCCAAATTGACTTTATTGCCTTCATATGAATTGGGGTCTGGTGTGATTGTTGTGCTTGGAGCTCTGCAGGATGACCTCAGAGGCTGGAGTGTGAGCCAAACACAGATCTGACCAATGATCCAGTGGTTTGCATTAAAACGCTTCATGTTTTGGTAGAGATTTTTGTTCACCACATACATTTTGGAAGACGATGATAAGTAGACCTCATGAGAACAACAAAAAAACAGCACACACAACAAAACGCTTTATGGTTTCCACGACGCTCTTTCTCTTTCACTAAACGTGAAATCGGCTGTGGAAAAACTGTGCAGAAGCTTTTTTTTTCTTTCTATTGTAACACACCATTACTCAAATAAAAGGTATGCTATGCTTCATTGTTTACAGAAACTTTAACTTTTAAAGCTTTAAAAAGCATCTTTTACAGACAGACCATGCCTCTAATAACCAGTGGATCCTTCACACTCCATTTTCAATTCCCTTACACCACATTGAAGCTATATTACAGATGCTTACCCATGTTACGCAGCCCACAGACGTATAATTATCACACATTATTTGCAGGCCATACTGGACATTATAAAATATGTTGACTTTCGGTTAAATAATATCACTCATTCCCAATGAAAGGTGCAATTTCGAAAAACAAACACAAAAGGGCACTAAAATTAGAAGCGTGCCAGGAAGTGATGCTGCCATCTCATGGTTCTGTTTAAGTGTTGCAGTCTTTAATTTACCTGTTATATATGTTGCGATATTTTAGGCAGACGTCTCACAACACTGATGTTCTATGTTTTAATTACACCTGGCAATAGCACTGATTCCTGACTCATTTATTCCACAACTGCAACACATTCTGAGAGATTACAGAATGCATTGTACTCAGCCGTAAAGTTTGCCTGTTGAAAGATGTAATGACTAGGAACTGCCAAGACCTGAGCTCAAAACATCAGTCACCCGGGGCATGGCTGCATATGGCTGTATTACCTCACCACCTCTGAGCCCTGATGAGGAGTGACTCTCTGTCACATTCTCAGCCAAGAAAAGAAATCTGACTGAATATGGAGGGCGGTTCTAGTTTCTTACCTTAGTCTAAGTCCAAGTGTCGCATAATTATGATAGAACGTGAAGATTTTGTAATTCAGTTAATTGTGATCTAAGACAGGACCCTTCCTCATCTGAAAAAGTAAGAAATGTTTTCATGGATTTTTCACTTAACCGTTGATATCATTATTACAGCAATATAGCTCTGACCTCATACAGCTGTGACCTCAGTAGGAGTATAATTATTTACTTTGGGTCAGTTGGCGAAATATAATGAAAAATACCTTTCAAATGCCTCCCATGAGAAATGTGTAGGCTATCCCTCTGTTTCTGAGCTAAGACCAGCCATTTCAGAGCTGACACCTTGACACATCTTTAAAAGACGTTCATGCTTTGATGGAGAGGTTGTGATGTCTGTCTGAGCTGAGTAATGCTTCAGTGTTGATACAGTTGGGACTGCTTTGCCCTGCAGACCCGGGCTGTTTATAATTCATTCATTTGACACCAGCTGCGCCACAGACCAGTGCCAGTGTTGGTGATCTATGCTTTCTGATTTTCTAGCCTGCAGCAGGTGTAGTGCAGTGAATACACAATAATCCAACTTGACCCCAGTGTTTTTTGTTCTGTTCATTGCATAATATATAATTGTCTGTTATTCGCCCCTCCACTATATAATAAATAATTCAAATCGTCAATGATGACAATAGTGATGACAATGATTATTAGTCAATATTCCCTCATATGATGAATTACGAATATTTTCCAATTCGGGTCTTATAAAGTTGTTCTCGTAAATAACAACATAGTGAGCAGAGCAGGTATAGTATCATTCTGAAATACACTACGTATTTTAAAACCCAAAGAGAAATGGTCGTCTCCGGCACGTCTTCGAGATTAAATCATCAATTAAAGTGGAACACCAGCGTCCCCTATCGTGTGTTATGGTTTCAACTGTCAGCCAATCAAAATCCCGTTTGCTGACAGAGTCTCGACGCACTGGAGAAGGTACCTTCTGCTGATTGGTCTGCTCCCTTCTTGCGGCGCACTACATTCGGGTCCTGCCAAGGAACGAGGAGGGAGGGGATATTTTAATGGCCGTCAGTGGCACTACATAATGCAAAAAGTCCGGATTATCCACTCTATTTAGACTATTGTATATACGAGTAAGTTTGGGCCTATTTTCTTTGCTTACGGGTATTGCTCTTGGGCCACATTCGGGTTGGAGATGTGTTTCTAGAGTTGTTTAAACGGACTTTACCCGCTTGATTTGAGAGCGAGGAGAAATCAGGCCTAGCCGGCTGGCTAGGAAGCAAGCAGACGTTAAGCTAGTCGTCGGAGTTGAAAGGTAACAGTGTGTGCTGCTATTCTTTTGTACTGGCGACGGTTTTTAAAAACCAAATCTCTTTATTAAAATGTGTGCTTTGAATTTACTTCATCATATTTAAAACGCAACGTTTTCCACATTCGATGCGGCCAAGTGTGTAAAACGTAAACAGGACCGACGTTAGCTTAGCAGTAGTGGAGCTAATTGCTAACGGCTAACTTTATAATAACTTTACAAGCAGCAGCGGGCCTCGCTCGGGGGAGCATATGTAGCTTAGTTACTGTCCTCTCGATGCGGCGTTATCCAATGCAAGTAACTCAAAGTTTTATTAAAGTCCATCCAAGTCGCTCGAGCTCTTTGTCGTATTTCACACACACGAGCGATATGATATTTACTAGCTGTGCGGTTCGAGCTGCGAGCTAACTTGGCCATGCGAACTTGGTGTCAACCGATTGTTTACACGCAAGTTATTGAACTGTCTCCAAGAGCCCGACGTTGACTGGGTAACGGCGGGCGATTGCATGTTGGAAGACGTGGTCCAGTGGCCGCGTGTCGAGCGTTATATTTAACGTTTACATGAAGTTATCAGTCAGTCACATTTGTCGAACTGACGCGCCGCCTGACGTTTGCACAGTTTTTTTTTGACGCATGAGCGATGTTGCACATGTTGAATCGTCTCTGCTTCTGTTCACAGGGAATATGTAACATAAAGCAACCATCATGACGTCTAGATTCGGTAAAACATACAACCGCAAGGGAGGGGAGGCTAACTCCAAATTTGACGAGGTCTTCTCCAATAAAAAGCCGACACTGACCACCAAATGGGGGGAGACCACCTACAAGGCTCAGTTGGGGGCCAAAAGGCCTGCTTTAAAACCGGAAGTGTCTGAGCTTTCCAAAAGGCCCAGACTTGAGGACAGCAACAGTGACGAAGACCCATTTGGGTTTGACAGTGACGATGAATCCAAGGATGTAACCCGGGTGGGAGTCACTGAAGGGGCAGTGACAAAGACCACTGCAGTGCAGAGTGGTGGGACAGCCACTGTCGTTCCCTCTGCACAGGGCTCTGCAAACTCAACAGCCAAGTTCACAAGTAAGTCATCGATGCATACACTAAACCAACATAACAAACAAGTCTATTGATTCACTTGCCACTAATGCGTGTCCTTGATATTTCATTATTCGTCTCCATTTGTTTATTTAATTGATATCTCGGCAAGCAATTTGTCGCAGTGTCAGCTGTTTCATGTCACCATCTGTCATAATTGTTTTTCCTCCATTCACAGCCAAGCAAACATCTGAAGAGAGTGTTGTTAAAAATACCCAGCCCAGGTACAAAAGTACATCAGATAGCAACCAAAAACCTGCATTCAAGGCCTCCTCATCAAACACAGTCCCCTCTGATGAACAGAAATTGTCCATGCCCCAGGGGCCAATCTCCTCCACTCCTAACACAGTCACCTCCCTTAAACTGTCCATTGATGCACCCGGTGGTAGTAGAGACTTCCAGACCTCTTCCACTCATGATGAATTGCCTTTGGGAGATAAGAAAAGAGATGAGTTGGAACCTCCACCAGAACCAGTGGACAACCTTCCCCCGTCTCCATTCACCCTTAGGGCCTCAAACTGCAAGAAATACCTGCGACCCAACCAGTCTAAGAAAACTTCCTTTGAACCTGCTGAAAACAACGGCAACAAGCCCACTGAAACAGCGAGTGCCCATGATAAACCCAACAGTGCCCTTTCTGCTAGCGCAAGTAGTACTGCTGCCAACGCTAAACCAGCAGCCAAGCCCGCAGGCAGAGGAGGCGGGAGGGTACGGGACTACACAGTTCTGCATCCTTCCTGTCTGTCAGTGTGCAACGTCACCATACAAGATTCCATTGAGCGGAGCATTGATGAACTAGTCACCCCAGCTACCCCTGCTGACCTTGGAGAATCAGCCCAAATGAAGAAGAAGTCAGATGCTGCCACATCCAAATCTACCAGGTAAGTCATTCCAATGTATGTGTAGCTTAACACAGTCCTGTGACTTTAGAATTGCTAAGGATAGCACAATGGTTTATTTTATATATACGTAGTAGGAGGCTAATATCATTGTATACAATGCCACATTACTCACCATGACTGAATTTACTTTAGTGGTAGTAAGTAGACTAATTTTTACTTTGACTGTCGAAGTTGGCTCTTTGGAAATACTGTCATTAGTGGACGTGGTCTATTATAGTTCTATAATACATCATGTTTTAGTGGTTTTTAAACATTAACATTGTGTTGTCCTCCCCAGTCTTAGTGAAAAAGATAGCAATTCAAACAAGAAATGCATCCACTCGTTGTATCTTCCCAGGTCCAGACCCACCCAGACAAAGACCAAGAAAACCAAGACTGAAACCAAGTTAGAGTTTTTTGGCTTTGAGGACAAAGAGGACCAGGGGGGCGGGGATGGTTCAGAAGGTGGCATGGCAGGCAAGAGTAACTACAAGATCAAGTACTTTGGCTTTGACGACCTGAGCGAAAGTGACAGTGACGAGGAGAGCTCTCAGGCCAAAGAGAAAAAGGCCAAGAAGGCAGCTGCAGCCTTAGCTGCTCTGAGCTTTGCTGTGGACAGCCCTCACACCAGTGACTCTCAGGACAGCCAGGCCAGCAGCAATACAGGTAAGTTTATCCGTAATATATGGACACTTAATTAACTTAAGGGTTAACTTTTGTGCAGTTTGGGTGATATTGTGATCAAGTTATTTGAAGCCTGGCTTAGATTTAAACTAGAAGCTTCTAAAACATTCACTTTATCAGAACTTTAAAAAAAAAGCTACACTATATGAGACCTAGTTCATTAACACATTGATACTTGTTTACTTGTTTTTCACCGTCAACAATCTGGTTTATCCGACAGATATATTGGACTATGCTGATGACTGCAGCCCTGGTGGTGCTGAGGGGCAGAAAGGACGCTCAGGAAAGTCGGGTGACAAATCCAAGGACACTGTTGGTCTCAAAAAGATCTTCAGTGGACCCAAAAAGGTATAGGAGCATGCTTTGTCTGCCGTACTAAAAAGTGAATTTGTCATCTAACTTGCCTAATGGCTGTCCTCCTGGCCAGAGTTGATCTGGGTCTGACAATGCTTGGCTTTGAACTGGCTTTTCTTTAATGTTATCAATATTTAAATTACATTCACGTAACAGAATGCCCAGCCTGTTTAAAAATAGATAGAGATAATGGGAGAGGGGATAGCACCAGAGAAATTGAGCAAGGGTGCTAGAATTAATCTAAACTAAGAGTAATTTGGATGCCATTTAATGTATTGGAATTGTTTGTTTCTTCAGCTGTGCTAGACTTACATTTGCATTTTGAGATTGATTTAACTTTAGACAGTCTCGTCTGAATGGGTTAAATGTGTGTTCAGTAGCGTTCACCTTAAGCGGTCTTTCAGTAGGCAGGGGTTTCTTGGTCGGGCTCATATTCAGCTTTGATTTGTGGTATTTTGTGTAATGGCTGTATTCGCTCTGCTTATTTAGATCATATTTTGCAGTGGCTTTGGGTTATTTGTGGTCTATCTTCCTTATTTTTTGTATTAACTTTTTTCACATCACCGTCAAAGCCCTGCACATTGTCTTTGCAATATATAATTGAGTCGCACTCGTGTCATTTTCAGGAAATGTTTTGTGCTGCTTTGGGACTGTTGTGCTCTACATTGAGGCTGCTGTTGTCTTGGTCTATCATCTTGATGGCAGGATGCAATATTTATGTGTGCAGTTGTGCTTATTCACAACAATTACTTGAGCTTTGTGCTGGAATGTTTTATGGAAATAGTGTTGACAGTTATCCATCAGATGAATAAATTGGGTGTTATGCTTTATCTCTGTTCAGATAACTAACCAATTCTTAAATCCTCACTCGGTTCCAGTCCCCTGCTAAAGCTGTGTACAACGCTCGTCACTGGAACCAACCTGAGCCTGAAGAGATACCTGTGCCTCCACTTTCTCGATCTCAAACGGCTCCGGTGAGATACCGCTCCCGTAGTGCTTATTGATATTGAATTTTGCTTTATTTCGTAGAGAAATAATGTTAGCACAATTATGGTTACTGTGAATAAGGTTCATTTGGGATGTTTAAAGGTTTCATTTTAAATGTATGCATTCATCTGCACAAAGCCGGCAAACAATATTACAAGGTGTTATGTTAAGCGCATGCTAACAAGCAGTATTTTTGTTTCCAAAATGTCCCATTCCCTACTGTTCACAGCCAAGGATATAGTTTATGGTTCTCTTAGTAGTCAACAGTTTTGTTTAATGGCTTAAATTGGTCTCTTTTCTTTTCCCACGGTTGTTTTCCCAGACAAGTCAACCTAGGTTTATTTGTATATTCTATGTTAAATTCCCCCCATGGAAATAAATAAATGTTTGTTCAGAGACGGGGCCATTAAAAGAGAGGATTTAAAAAGTAGTTTTTAACTTTGCACTACCTCATCTGACATGTGTTAACAACACTTATTAAAGACGTGTGTTTAACAGATTATTCAGCTGTGGTAAATCTCGCGGATATGTCGTTAAACAGATTTTGTTGCTTTGGTTTGAACCCCATTCCTCTGCCTCTTTTCTTCCTCAGGCAGTTTTATCGAGCAGCAGCAAGGACAGCAACTCACATAAAGATGATGGCTTGTTCAAAGCCCCTCCACCGCCGCCCAAAGTCATTAAGTCAGAGACCATCCCCACACGACTCAACCAGGATATTGTCACGGCACTCAAATGCAGGAAGGAGCACAAGGAGGTGAATCCAGAGCAGACAAATGGTTTTAGACGTCTACTAAGGAATGCAGCGTAATGCTTATTTGTGTTGAGTTTTTTTTACATTTGTTTGCATTGCTGCTATGATTTGAATCTTATTTTCATACTCAGACAAGCTTCTGCTACCCATTGATGCAGGTTATACAGTAAAGGCATAGCGTTCTTTGGATCCATGTCAAGCTCGGTGTTTGTTTGAACCCCTTTGTGGATTGGAGGGAGCAATGGGGACTGTAGCTGTTAATTTAAAATCTCCTCATTTACAGATGGGCCTTCTGGCCCCAGATCAAGCTGTTAAGCACAGACCCCCTAAGGTAAAATGGCTTCAGCTAAGCTGTCGCCACACATTGGTGTTATCTGAAACCCGGGTCCTTCCTCCTGTGTCATGTTGTGCACACACAGCATGACTGTTGACTCTGGTAAACATACAGAGGCAACTGCTGATCTGGCCCCAACTCCACACGCTGATTCTTTATTGATAATAGGGCATTAGCACAGTCAGCTATTTCTGGTTATTGAACCGGTGAAGAGGATTTTTTTAAATGAGAGCAATTCTCTCGTCGTTTAGGTGTGTCTGTGCTTGTTTCAGTGGCCTGTAATTCTGGACAGATGCGAGGCTTTCCAATTAGCTGTAATTAACCCTGTTCCCCTCCCACCAGCTGTACACGGTGGTGCAGCATGTGAAACACTTCAATGATGTCGTGGAGTTTGGAGAGAATCAAGAGTTCACGGATGATTTTGAATACTTGGAGACAGGGCTGAAGAGCAGTCAGCCACTCAACACAAGATGCCTTAGGTGAGTGGAATAAAACACTTTTTTGTGCACGTCCTTTTTTGTAAGTTTGCTCTGACATAATAATTTTTTTTTTCTCCGGGCATATTGATGTTACTAATTTGTATTGGTATCAAATACCTCACTAGGTTGATTGAATGCTATAAGCACTTGTCACCTAACATTTGCTCGCATATTAGCCTGGCCTATTTATAAAGCAATTACATGAACAGCTACTTTAGTTAATCAAAGCTTGATATTTCATACTTCATTAAATAAAACAAAACTAATAATTGTTCTAAGAAAGCAGCAGGAGGTAGTGATACAAATATCTTTAAAGAGAACTCTTAATGGTTTTAGTTTCTTGTCTCATTTACATGCAATTTACCAAAAGGTTTTAAATGTATGGTATTTTTGTAGGTTTTTTTTATTTTAATTTTAACAAATGTTTATTAAAGGAACACATTAAATGCTATAGAGGCAGTAGATGTGTACCTATATTTTAATATATTCTCTGCACATGACCCCAAAAGATGACAATGAAAGAGCAGAGATAAACCATATATTTTTCTGGAGTCTGACAAAGAACAAAGCCTCCTTTGGTGCTTCAGTATTTATTTGATGCTTGCAGAGAAAAAATAAAACAATGGTGTGGTTGGTTTTGGAAGTGGGCTTTCCAACATTCTCAGTCATGTGCAAAAATGTGCTTGGGTCAAATATAAATATTTATATTTGACCCAACATTTCAGTAATCCTCCCCTTTCTCTGTTTCACTTGCTGCTGCAGTGTAATCAGCTTGGCCACACGGTGTGCCATGCCTGGTTTCAGGATGCACCTGCGAGCCAGAGGGAAAGTGGCACAGGTCTTCAAAATGATCAGTGATGCTCCACAACACCCGGTCAGTAGGGAATAGTAAAACATGTTTACAAATTGAGTAATTACTGCTTTTGTTGTTTGTTTTTGTCCTTAAAGGGGATCATATTCAAGTTTTAGTCCCAAAGTTTTTGAGTTTTTTTCATCGGAAGTAATTGCTTGCTGTACGTGCAGACATTATTCTGTCATGCATTTGTTGTTTAATTATCAGTATTGTATAGGGTCTAAGTAGCAGTGTGATCTGGAGAAGCTTTATAAAAATGTCACATATATTCTGGTGTGGTTGATGTTTGTTTTATTTCAAAGCACTGAGAGCTTTGGTACAGTTTTAGTTCTCCTCAATGTGTCATATTTTCTGTGCATTATTTCTATTGATAAACTTCTTAGTTGTACATTTGCATGCACAACTATTGGCAACCCTCGGAGCTAAGTTCTTCTTACTTAGAGAATACTATAGTTACAGTGGAGAGCTATTTAACCGCTGAAGAGCACAGCTCACCCGTGTACAACACTTTGTCAAGTCTTTCTCCATCGTTCCATCAGAACCTTGCTCTGTGCACGGCGTCGCTGATGTACATCCTGAGTCGGGATCGTCTTAACATGGATCTGGACAGGGCCTGCCTGGAGCTTATGATCAAGCTGCTGGAGCTGGACTTGGACTGCCCAGCGGACCAGGAACAGCTCACCCCAAAAGAGGTGGAAAAGGTCAAGGAGAAGATCAGGAAGCTGTGCGAGACCGTGCACAACAAGCACCTCGACTTAGAAAACATCACGGTGGGTTAAATAATGAAATATTTAAACTTCACCTTTTTGATGTATTGGATGATTCATTATGTAACAACCTTCTCTAGGTTTAATGATTATTTCTGCAACAAGCAAAACGCCAGTAATACTTAAATGGCTTCATTGGAATTGTTTTAGAAAAAGCCCTATCTATCAAATTGAGCAAAATGTTCTTCTCTAATTATTTTTTTATGCACCTCGCTCTTTTATTCTCTTCTACCTTAAGAAATACTGAATACCCGTTTGTGGAAAATATATTGATTTATTTAAATAAATATTCATACTGACGGTTATTTTGAAAGTTGATGTGAAGAATCGCAGGTATTCCCATGAAGATTACGCTGTTGAACTGCACTGACATTTTTAGATCCAATAAAAGCGTCTTTTGAGGCCTGTATTATAAAGTGTTGTCACTTTACACATCAGCAAGCTTAAATTGACAGGAGTTGGATGATATTTTGGATGGAAATGCCAATTAGAGAGTCAAATTGTAATGCATTCATTCATGACAAATATGAAAAATGTGTTGACGTGTAGTCTCTTTACACTGTCATATTTCTGGTTTGAGAAGATGAAAACTCTGTGTCATATTGCAGATCTCACATGTTGTTTTTCTGTTGTAGACGGGCCATCTTGCCATGGAGACGCTGCTCTCGCTCACCTCCAAGAGAGCAGGAGATTGGTTCAAAGAAGAGCTGCGACTCCTCGGCGGTCTGGATCATATTGTAGACAAAGGTAGGTTTTGTGGGATGAGTAGTACGCAGAAGGGCAGTTTGCGTGTCTCTGTATGTGCAAAGATTTTCTTTCCAATATTACGCGTCACAGCTGTGGACTTTCATGTATCTGTCAGGATGTGCAGTAGTCAAGTCCTTTGTGTTTCAACAGTTAAAGAGTGTGTGGAGAACCTGAGCCAAGAAGATGACAAGGAGAACCTTGTGGCATCTTTATGGGGGGCTGAGCGGTGTCTGAGAGTACTTGAGAGTGTAAGTACTGCCCTGTTGGGTTTCCTCTTTCACAGAAGTCGTACAAGAGTTAAACTCAAAGACTAAATGAGTACTGTGAAGTGAAATGGTTACTTTTACTGTTCCCTTTATGAAAGGCGCCGTTTAAAGAAGAAAAAATACATTCTTATTAACTATCTTATCTGATCAAAAGACAAAGCAAAAGTGCCTGTATTGATTTTTGTTCTTTTCTTTCATCTTCTGCCAACAGGTGACAGTGCAGAACTCAGAAAACCAGGGTTACTTGATTGCCTACAAAGACTCGCAGCTCATCGTGTCCTCTGCCAGGTGAGCACCAGATAAAGCTTAAAGCTATTATTGATCGAACATGAACACATACTGAAGCACTGACTAATATAACAGTTCATTTAGTTTACCTCTGAAGAACAAAGATACATGGTATGATGGTGTTACAAAAAGTACAGTTTCTCTCATCAGCGTGTTTTTTTTCTCTTGCATTCCCCAGAGCTTTGCGGTACTGTGAGGATATGATTCAGCGATACAGCAGAGCGTTAAACAACAGCTCTCTTTCATTGTCGGGGGCAGCGCTGCCCCACTGCAGCTTCAGTAACGTGGGCAAGGCTGTGGAGGACTGCATGAGGGCCATCATAGGAGTGCTGCTCAACCTTACCCACGACAATGGTATCTCATTTACCGCTGTATATGTTTAGTTCTATTTTTTTGCTTTTATTTGGCCTTTCTGGATATTAAGAGCTGGACAATGACTCAGTAATAGGTCTTATTAATGTAATGCATAACAATGAAGCACAGTTAATTGCACTGTTGGACTATATTCTTCTTAATCTGCTCAACTGGACTTCAACCATATCAATCAGGCTTCAGGTACTTAGCATGGTATTGACCAGCATAAGCAGAGTTTATTAATGTTGTTCTTTCTATCTGCAGAGTGGGGGAGCACTAAGACAGGTGAGCAGGAACAGCTAAACGTAACCGCTCTGAATTGCGTCCTCCGAGTACCACGCTACATCCCCCAGGAGCAGCGCTTCGACGTGCGAGTACTGGTAAGATATCTTGAACAAAGCAAAACGCACCATCATTGTTAAAAGGGCATTCCTCCAACCTGTTTTTGCCCTCTTTTTGTCTGTCACCTGATGTACGTGTGTCTCATTTGTGCATTTTGTCGTGTTTACCAGGGTCTGGGTCTACTCATCAACCTCGTGGAGTATAGCTCCAGAAACCGCCACTGTCTGGTGGACATGGAGTACATCGTTGACGACACCTGTCTGGAAGACAGCCTGATGCAGCCTGCTGACCCAACACAATCGGACACAGCGGCAACATCGGAACCGCCAACCACAGCTGTGACTCAGGAAGAAGAGGCTGTCAAGCCCAAGCCCTCCGGTGCTTTGGCTGCTCTGGTGCAGGTAGGAATTGTGCCAGGATAATAAATATTTTAGGTTGTTTTTATCCGTCTCGGGTATAGTTTTTCTTTTAGGATGTGAGCAGAAACAATTGGTGATGAGAAGAAGAAAAAAGTAAAGGCTTAAGTTTCATACATTTGACAGTCTCAACACTAAATAATAAGTATGTGTAAATTGATGCACACCGATTTTATGGATTTAAAATTCAAGATAACGTTTTTGCTTTATAATTGATGGTCCTTAACAAACTCCTTGCCTAACTGACTTATTAGCGCAGAGTTTAGTGAAAGCCGGAGAGGAACCTTTTGAGAGTAAAGTAGTGATTAACTTTAAAACTACCTTAACTGTCATGGGAGGTTTTGGCATACCAAGTTGCTTTCTGACCTCGCCATGAAGAAATACCTTGGCTATCATGATTAACTACTATCCTTTTTGTTCCCTTTTAAATTATTCAAAATCTACTCTGTTACTTGGCTCCAATTAAAAAGTTTGTGTTTTGGGGTTCACGTCTGTTTTTCTCTCCAAACTGTAGCTCTTCCTGGAGAGGGAGCGCGCTGCCATCCTGGCTGAGGCTAAAACTGACGACCTCATCAGCGAAGCACCCAAACCGGCACTGGACCAAAGCGGAGAGTGGCAGGAAACGTCGGGAGAGATCCAGTGGGTGGCAGCCGAACCCACCAACGACAGTCAAAATGAGAACAAAGATAATGAGAAGAAAGAGGAGGAGGATGGAGAGTTGGATCTAAATAAAGGTAGACGTTTGTGTGTGTGTGTTTGAAGTTATCTTTGTGCATGTAAGAGGGGCTGTTTTTAGCTTGAGCTAAAATCATAATCCAGATACATGTGTTTATTGTTGCAGTGGTGATTACATTACGTTTTGTTAACTCAACTAATTAGGATCGGAGCAAGTGGGGTTTCTTTCTCTTCCACAAAACTGCACAGATCTCAAGTGATTTACCAATGGATGTTGGCCTGAAGGTCTTCAAGCTAATTTTACCCAACATTACCTGGTTGCACTTTGTCAACTAGCATTATTCCATCATTGTATAGAGTATAGAAAATTGTCACAGTACGAACAACCATGAAATCCCTACCATTGAGCTGCTTTATCCTGTATAGAACATTGTTCAGATGCCGTAGCATAACTCCCATTGAAACACCTGAATGTGCACCAATTGTATCCTAACAGGATGGCAGTGTTGTTCATATGGTTGATTCACAAACTGAGAAATGTAAACCAGTTTAGATTTTTGCTGTTCCAACTGAATATGGTCACCAATAAGCACAGTAAAACAAGTATTCATTCAAACTTTATTTTAACTCGACAGGCAAATGCATAAAATTAGAAAAATCACAAAAAATAGGCACCAAGAAAAACAAAAGAAACTTGAATAAATAAAGCAGTTCCAGTTCAAGGCAGATTAATCAACTTAAATAGAAGCGAAACTAACTCAAATAGGATTCAATACAAAATTGTAATTGCCCTTTGGATTAAAGTGAGGTAAGCTTTAAATGTTACTCCATTCTGTAGTTGAGCAATAAGAAAAATTAGATTTTCCAAGCTCAGAAAAAAAGATTCCCAACACCTGCAGCGTAATTCAATCAGTCGAGTGTGTTTGACTCGGTTGAGGGTGTTGGACAAGTACCCACATTCAAAGAAAACAAGGAGGCAACGTGAGGGGGTAAATACAAACAGTAAGGACCTTTTGAATAAATAAGTAAAACCCAGTGTCTTCCACGCCTCATAGAGAGCGCCACCCAACCATAGCGTACAGCTCACCATGATGAGGATAGTAATTATCGCTGGTAATAAATCTTAGTGCAGAGTGATAAACGGCTTTCAGGGGCATCAGCTGAAGCATGCATGTATAAAATGTCACCATACCCCAATACTGAGAGGAAAGTTGTCTCAATAAGTGTTTCCCTACAATGCAGAGGATATAAAAGTTACCTTCCCATTAATTGAAAATAGAGACACTTGGTGTTGGACTCAGTAACTCTTTTAAAACAAATAACTAGATTTAGCCTTTCTTATTGCAAATGTGCGTTTGTCTAAAAGCAAGCAAGTCTGGCAAGAGAAGTGATTTACAGTTACACACCAAGTCCTGTTTCCAGACTATTTTTATGCGGCAGTTTTACCTTCGGCAAGAAAAGGGTTTAAACCCGTCTTCTCCAATAGAGGCAGTGTATGTATCTGTAATTGTAAATCTTGTTCTTTCTCCCTTGTGTTTTCTGTAGCTCTGCAGCATGCAGGCAAGCATATGGAGGACAGCATTGTTGCCTCTTACACCGCTCTGCTGCTGGGCTGCCTGTGCCAGGGAAGCCAGGTGAGACTATCAGACACGCAGGCACAATATTTAAGGTTATTTTCTCCCTCCAGAGATATTCCTGTCGTTGCTCACCCACCTTACTGTCCCTCTCAGATAAATGTGACTACTGTGAGAGAGCATCTACCTAAAGGGGATTTCTCCATCATGACAGAAATGCTGAAAAAGTTCCTGAGTTTCATGAACCTCACTGTGAGTATCGGCATTGCATGATGATGACTTTAACATTAGAAGTAAAATGAATGTGGTGCTGTCGTCACGAATTGAATCAATTTCCTTCCTAAAGATAAGTCATCATTTTCATGCATGACATAAAAGGTATGTTTTGTAAACACCTAAAAATGTTGATGTGATCCTCAATCCAGACACATTTTATTAAAGTTACAAAATGCCTTGAAATGGTATTAATTGAGGGAGAAGCACATTTTTGTTTTACGGTGTGGTCTGGATCAAATTAACATTTTTACGGGCCGGTAATTCCACATTTCTTTTTAGTTTCAAAATGTAACTGCAGTGTTTACTCTTTTTCTCTACGGCTCCTTTCTGAGAAATTTAGATGAAAACAAAAGCTTTTATTTCATTAACGGCCCGATTGAGGAATGCATAATGTCTGATATGCTTGTAAAAAACAATATACAAAAGGCTCTGTGATTGTAGCTCATTTCTAACTCGATGGCTGCTTAGCCGGTCTGAAGCACAGCCTCCAGTGGCACTTTTAAAAGGCTTTTGTAGCAGTAATGTGCCACTATAATACAAAATGTGACCAACACATTATCAATTGAATATGACTCTTGTATATCCAAGCAGCACAATTCAAATAGTGATATAAAGGATTATTCAAAAATAAGTCGAGCATTAATATTAAACCGAACAGTTACACAATCCCAGATGTGCATTTTGTAGCAGCTTTGAAAGTGACTCATCTTGTCAGAGCTGCAGACCGGAACCATCTGTTTCATAAATATCGCCTTTTCGAGTGAACAGAAGCTCGAAAATCCCCCCTGTCGGCGCCTGAAGACCTCAAAAGTACACTAGTACACGTCTCACGCGCTTGTTTTTGTTTTTCTCATTCTGTCTCCGCACGCAGTGTGAGATGGGCACCACGGGACAGAAGTCCATCACGCGGGTCATCGACTACCTGGAGAACTGTTAACAGACAGCCAGACAGGGAACTCACACTCTGCACATTAACGGGATCCCAGGCAGTCCTGGTGCCCCTTTTTACTCGACAGGAGCCACACGGGGTCATTGGAGACTCAGCCCGCATTCCTTTGACTTCACCAGATCACCCGCCGCTGTGATCACTCTGAATTGTTTCCGATAAAGGCGTGTTGACGCACAAATGTAAAAGTTTCACTCCCTCTCTGGAGCACAGACTGAACCAAAGCCCTGCTAGCTGACAGACACACAGTTCCACTCCATTAACGCCACATCCAGAGTCCGATGGAGATTCATCCTCAGGTTACTGGGAATCAGTCAGAGGCGAGCCTTCCTCTGTGGAATGTCAGACACGAAGATGGACTGAAAGCGGACCTCTTCTAAGAATAGTTTGACAGTTAACGGGCCACCGAAGTGGAGTCTCCTGTCCTGCTGCCTGGTCTCGATTCCTTGTCACTTAGCTGGAGTGTGAACCTCTCAATCAAATTTTATGGATCATCACATTTTAATCTCCACTGATCCACATCAAAGCCAAGGGTGAAATCATTGATTAGCATGGAAAACCATAATTTTCATGGATGTTAGAATGACGTCTCTATGTGTAAACTTGTGTGGAATGATTTTGAATGCATACATCCATTTAGCTAAATGTTTGCAGTTGGCTTGAATGTTTAAGGGAATTTTTAATCTTTTGGTTTTTATCTTTTCATTGTGCCCGTTTGTTTTTTTGAACACCTTTTTTGTTAGCAAGTCGCCTGGGTGATCTTATGTTTTTAGATTGTTTTCTTTTTCCCTTTGCATTTTTTTCTTTCTCTTCTTCTTCTTCCAAATTAGGAGTAAGTTTAAAAGGAACCAGGACTGCGTGACATGCTGAATTTGACAGGGTGTCCTTCATCGACCGATGAGGGCACCTGGAAAAGAAATGCTATTGTGAATTTCAGATTTCCCTTCACCATTTATCAATTTCCTCACATTTTACTTTAGCTTATTTAAATTCCAATTAATTCAAGAGTATGTAAGTACAGTATGCATTGAAACTCACAGGTATAACAGATGTGATGTCTTACTCAAGAAAATGTATTGTTGTGCTTCCTTTTGAATTTATAATGAATTTAATTTTTTAGAAATGTATTTAATTTAATGTTTTCTCCTTTGTAAATGCAAAGTCTTTACCTTTTGTGAGATGTTCTTTTGTGTCTAAAGCGTCACCTCATGTTTTGTTGAGATATATCCCATCTGTCCCAGCTCAACATAATTAGTTGATTTATGGTTTCGGTTTGAAAGCGCAACATTTTATCAAAACTTTCTGCATTTAATAGAAAAGGAGGTCATTTTTATTTTCATGTTAACCGATGTGGAGGATTTCCTGATGGCTTCTAGTTTCTGTATTTTTCGCCAGCTTTTAGTTTGATGTTTTTACTCGTTCTATTATGATGCGTCTGCATTGGACAACGTTCATAAGCTCCCGTTTATTTATTCGTTTGGTGTCATTTTACCTGTAATGATGCACATGAACCTTCAAAACGCCTCTGTCTTGTGCTGCTCACATGTACGATCACTGATTTGAATGACAGCCATACCTGTGTAAGCAGATTATCTGGTTTGTAAGGCTGAGTGAACATGGTTGCAACTGTGTCTACTGTTAATTACTTTGCAAAGTTTTGGTCTGAATGAAATTTTAGAATGTAAATACTCCTGTACATAGCGGTTAATGGACATTTAAAAAAAAAAAAAAAAAGAAAAATGCTTAGACTACTTTTTTTCCCCTGAAGCTTCTATTTTTTATTTTATATGATATTTCTGAGTTGTCATTTGGAAAAACAAAATCGCAGCAAGAGGAAACAAAAAGAAGTTTGTACCCGTTTCAAGGACATTGTCTTTGGTTACATGTAAATAGTTGTATCTCCAAAAAGAAAAAAAAAAAGTTGCTACTTTCAGTACATACCCCCTCGCCCCCCTATGTGTTTTCTTCCTTGAAATGCTTAAACTACAGACGTGATTTCTTTCAGTCATCCTTTTCATTATGTTGAAGGTTTTGGAGCGATTAGTGCTACAGGAGGCGAGCACTCTACCATTCAGAAGAGATGTTTAGTTTACTTTTGGCATTCATGCATGTGTCAGCCGCCGGATGCTTAACTTTGTATTCTAGCCTGCCTCCCTGTGCCTGCAACCTTTCAGGGCTTTAAGTGAAAGTTTGGGTGGTGAGGGATGTCTCTCTTTGTGTGCACGTACACACAGCCGGCGTTTCTTTCTCATCCCTGACAAACTGGCAGGGGATGGACTGAGAGTCCGAAGCGTGGTCCGTATACTTAACAGCACTCGGCGGCGACAGTTTGTGGACACGGCCCCTCAGCTTGACTGACTGCTGCATAATGGAAACAAAAGATTCATGTTGCAGTTGCTACACGAGTCAAACTTACAAATAGCTCGGGGAGCCCGGGGAATGCAGTGAAACACTATCTGGCAACACTGATTCCACGCAGCCGACAGCTGTGTCAACTGTGATACAACGAGCGGGGACAAACATGCGCGCTAACTCTGAAATGTCAGGATTTGGTCGGGGAACACATTTGGTAAACAGTGCACACATAACATGTAATTATGTCTTTATGTCTCGTCGCCCCACATGCAAATACGTAATTAGACGGGGGTGGTAGTGCAGATTTAAAATCCAAAGGGTGGTTATGTAGATGATGAACACCGCTGGCTTTCATCCGCCTCTATACATTATACATGGCGGTTCTTCAGTTGTAGGAAGTCAGAGGTAGAGTTGTTCCCTCTGATGATCAGTGGCAAGGAGGTGGACGAGGGGTAAACGGGAGAAGGAGAGCGGCGCTGCCTATAAGTTTACAAGATTGATAAGATGTCCTCTGCTGAGAAAAAGATGCAAAGGAGGGAAGCGTGAGCCACAAAAGGATGCAGAACACAGGATTAGCGATTTCAACCTGCCAATCAAAAGCCTCTGAAGCTTCACAGCCTGAAGGGGGAGAGGTACATGAATGCTGCAGGTTCCCCACGATTCATCCTTTCATCTTCCTCCGTCTCTGTGTGCCTTTTTACCTCTGCACTTATTTGTCTTTTCAGCCATGCCTCTTCCCCGTGCACATGTTTTACTTCTTCATAACCTGCTGTTTTCTTGTTTCTGGGATGCTGCGGAGAGCGCGACGTGCTCCCGCAAATCTTATCTGCTTAACTCCATGTGACTCCTTTTTTCTGATGTTCAATCTCATTCTTGCTTTGTTGTGAGTGGCAATGTTGGAATGGTGGTTGAGCCTACATGTAAATATCCTGTTGTTGGGCTTCTTTTTTTGTTGTTTTATCTTCCTGCGGTTTCCTTTTGAAGGTACGGCGATACAAGGCCTCGATGCCACTAGGTGGTGTGAGTGCACTGACCGCAGTGCCTGAACAGCTAAAGTGAAGCGCGCGCACACACACACCCACATATCTTTGGTGCACACACACACACACACACACACACACACACACACGCACACAGATCTTCTCATCGGTGGTGTTGCCTACTGATTTCCCCTCAAGCTTTAAGATCTCTGCTGTCTATGAGATAAATGCCCTCGCCAAAACAGTCACACGCACACAATCGAGCACGGCCAGCCGAATGGTGAAACACTTCACGAAGAAGGCTCAATAGTTGCTTCGCTCGTCATTAACCTTATTCAGTGAATTTATAAATCAAGCTGTCACATGTCACCGCCTGTGTGCCGACACATGAAACGGAAGCGCGGAGAAGCGTTCATCTTTTGAATCCGCGGCGCTCTTGAGTGCTTTTGATGAGTTATGTGGGTTAAGATAAATATATCTAGATATATATTCAGTCTCGCTTTATTCTTAAGGATGAAGGTTTACTCTCACTGCATATTTTACTTAAGCATATTTAATTCTTCAAGGAGCTTCTTTTCCATGATTAAGTGGAGCATTTATAGGCAAAGAGAAATCCGGCTTTAAAACAGCACTAGAAGAAAAAGCTGTTACTAATGGAAAAAGTAGCAATACCACAATGTAAAAACATGCCCTGCTTTTACTTCCCCTGCTAGCTATGTATAAAAAAAATGTGTGTTGTATATCATTAATTAATATGCACACACAATTTTGAAGTTGACGTGAATTACATTTACAATTCAGAAGCTCCTATTTACGGTAACAGATATGGCATGAACGCAGCATAAACCCCAAACCCATTGCATTCTACTGATAACGTGGCCTAAAATAATTTTGTTAAAGGCTAGTTTGTTTCCTAAATATCCTGGGAGCAGTGTAGGTTTATGCAAATGTTGTTCAAACATGATTAAGCAGGGCACTTGTTGGGGACTGTTTAATGTTGTCGATTATGTGCACTAGTGAGTCTTAATGGTAGCAAGAGGGAGTATGTGGGATCAACTCAAATAAACCATATACCCTCCTGTTCAACATAAGAAAGCACGTCGCACTAACGAGTGTGTTTTTTTTAAAAGTTTTAGATCATCTATCAGTCGATAATTGTTGGGAACAATTCATGGTTTTGCTTTCTAGAAAATCCCAAAAGCATAAAAAAAAGTACTCATTAATGCAGATGTCTCCTTGCAGTGTTTTTATTTTACATCAATTATTGATGCGGATGCATTAACATGTCTGCGGTATTATGAAAAGCTATAACATAAATAAATGCCCTTATTTACTAAATCCTCTGCATTCCCTGTGGAACACAAGGCTGCGACAATCCGCTTCCATCTGGTTCCTGTCCTGTGCGGCACGTTGAGCATCGCACTGCGTTAGATCAGAGCTCTGTCAGTGCCGATCTCCACCAGGTTGTTTTTAGCCTCCCTTGTCACCTCTTTGCGGGTGAAAAGGTCAAATAATTGCAACAAGTATCTCGGAGCTGTACTTAACAACAGCGCTGGAGTAATTGTACTTGGCTACTTTGCACCACTGCTGTTAAAACCAAGTGCAACTCTTCCCTCTAACTACTGCCCTTCAATTTGTACGTCAAGACAGATTAAGTCAGAGGATACACTGGCTGCACTGAGCACATTATCTTGAAACTGCAGGAGAACTTAAAGCCAACCCGGAGCCTCACACTGTCAACTGAATGGAGAACTTTGCACGTGACCACACAGCAGCCCGATGACGGCACTCACTGATTTGTGTACAGGTCTTGAATTATGTCGCTTTTACTACAAAGGATTTATTCGATCAGTTTTGTCCACCGGTGCTGTTCTATTCTGCTGCCACAGCACACAGGGCTCTGCAGCACCAACAGGACTTTTTTTTTTTTTTTTTTTTTTTTTACACGGGTGTCTTGTTTGCAAACACAAACACTTGCAGGTTTAGGTACACACGGTCAATCAGGCGAATGAAAACACACACACACACACACACACACACACACACACACACACACACACACACACACACACACAGGCCTGCAAACACCTCACACACAAAAATCAGCAAACAAAAGGTGCAACAGCACGTTCACCATGTCAAATGTGTAAACTCACTGCCACAAACATTTCCACGTCTGAACAAAACAAAGTCGGTGCACAGCGCCGGCTGCTCATACACGTGCGGGTTGCTCCTCTCGTTTAATCTCACCCCCCCCCCCTTGAATCACTGAGTGGCAGGACAGAAAGACTCGGCAGCCCATCTGTATTCCTGGATGTGCGTGACCTGCACTCTAACGGATGGGCTTTTGTCCACAGGCAAGCCAGATGAGGAGCGGAGCAGAGTGGTAGTATTACTACCCCACACTGCCCCTGCCTTTTGTTATTCTCCACCTCCAGACGCCGTATGCCTGCTGTGTGTAGTAGCTGGTTAGTGTGGATATCAGCAGAACTGCTGTTTATGTGTGTGAGTTTATGTCCATACGTCTGTGTGTATGTATTAGTGCTGGAAGCACACATTGCAAACACCGTCACTTGAACCCTGTGTCTGCTGCAAAGATAATGTTTCATTTCAATGCATAGCATAAATCACTAACACGCACATTTAATGCATGTTCACCAGGAAAGTCCCGGAGTACAACCTCGGAATACACATTCACAAATCAGACCCTGAATACTGCCGGATTTTCTTTAGCTTTGTATTTAAATGTTCATATTTGTTTTGGTACACAACTGAATCCGAGGCTGGTTGCTGTGTGGCAGCGGGCTAAGTGTGTGGGTTGGGTTGTGCGAACGTTATGAGGAGCTCAGGGACACTTGCTCATTCACCGCGTCTGTGCCTGTGCGTTGCTCCTGAGATCACAACATCGAAAGGGAGTCTGAGAAATTTGTCCAACAGAGGGAATAAATTAATGTCAATTAACAAGACACGTGAAAATGTATCTCGCTGTGCGCAACATTGACGATTTCCTCGCTGCAAAATAGGCGCCAATGAGGCGACGCATGCCTGGGCTTGTTCTTTTGACATTTTACCTGGTAATTTGAAGGTCTCTTGTGTGAGCTTTTCAGGAAAGCCAGCAAAAGAGGTTGATGACATGCAACAAAGATCCTTGGATTTGAATCTGGGTATCTTATGTGCGATACATTTATTTTAGATCCTTCGTCCTCTATGGTGCCTGCTTGTACCTATTCTTCAACATGTAACGTGTTAATATTATTGAACTGTTATTCTCAGTAGTTTGTCGACAATATGATACAGGTTCAGATTTTTATCGGTGGAAGATTATCTCCTAATGGCTATTGTATATTATTTTTAGTGTGTTGTTTGTTATGATCGTGGAATGCAGCCAATGGCAAGTGCACAGCACAGATGACTCAAGTGGAGTCCAAAAATGGGCAGAGAGTCAGACTCCTGAAACTGTTTTCACAGCCTGCTCCCACCGGTGAAAGTCATCTTTGTGAAATAGTTGAGTTCTCTAAGCTCGGCTATGAAACTACTCACAAGGCTAGTTAGTGACCTCCTGTAGCTCGAGAGCTAACGGCTAACACGCGGGCCAGTCCAGAGTATGCTTGAGCTAGTCAAATCACAACTGTTTTTTTTCAGGATTGTACATCATTTAATTCAGTTAAAACTTCGAGGAAAGGTTCTCCACACTAGCAAACTTGTTAGCTTAGTTGCTAACAGTAAAAAATGACTTCACACGCAACTAGCAAGTTCGTTAGCTTTGAATCGCAGCACAAGCTCAGTTGTCACTAGAGGTTTTTGCCTCGTGTATTCAAACAGTTCCCCTTTTCTAAATGTCTTGGGTTTCCTGCTGTAACAGACTGGGTGACGTTTTTAGTTACAATTATGACTCAGCATTTACAGATTTCAGTTTGGTAACAGAGGAACAAAGCTGTTGGGTGCAGCTGCAATTATTTCCAGGATGTCAGGAAACATATTGTGAGACTGTCAGTCATTTCATCTATCTCAGCGGAGGATTTCTGAGTACTGGTGATTGGCAGAGATGGGAGGAATGTCTGTTGTTTTTTCCTGCTTTTTTTCAAGGACATGCATTATTCTAAATGCAGGTATCTACGTCAGTGATTTTCAACCAGTGTGCCGAGGCACAGCAGTGTGCCGCGAGAGATCGTCACGTGTGCTCTGGTAAAATGTCCAATTTCACTTAATAATAATAGTTTATCAAATAATTTTCCATTGTTGAATTGTCTGAGCCTGCAAAATAGTGGCTGGCCATCAATTAAATACTCTTCCATGCCAGTAGGTAGCACAATAATTATGGACCATATATGCTGTATTATGCAACAATGTGACTTTTTGTAACTTTTTTGGGTTGTTGGTGTGCTGTGGGATTTATTTGTTGTAAAAAATGTGCCAAAAAACACTGATCTACATCATTGATCAGGTGGTCAACCGCCTTCTTATATGCTACAGTAGAAAAAAAAAACATGAACATATGTTTGCAGTAGCCACATCTGCACCATTTTTTCCCCTCTGGTTTCTCGACTTTGCCTGACAGATTCTTCGCCACTTTTTCCTGCCGTGGTCTTTCTTCAGTTTTATATATTTCTTTTTCACTTAGCTTGGCTATTTTTGTTGTTGTTGTTGTTGCTGGAGATCTAAGTGATT
Organism: Clinocottus analis; assembly: GCF_023055335.1. Classification (NCBI taxonomy): domain Eukaryota; kingdom Metazoa; phylum Chordata; class Actinopteri; order Perciformes; family Cottidae; genus Clinocottus; species Clinocottus analis. The sequence continues at coordinate 6,135,938 of NW_027176240.1, forward strand.
AACCGCGAGTGAGAAGCATTTGAGGGCATGCCAGCCCAACTAGTTCAGACCCCCGTGGCTTCAGAAAAGCAAATCAAAACATCAGCAGCACAAGCCTCTAAACGGAGTTTGGAGACCTCCTGTTTTCCGATCTAACGGTCTCTGTGATTCCTCCCTGGGGGCTGGCGTCCAGGGAGGCACAAGCTTCAATGCAGCACTGAGCGATGACGAGGCAAAAATGGCATTCTGATACTGAAGCTGCATTTGATGGTAAAGGTTCGGGAGATGGCAACATCTCCCTGATATCGTTACCAGTACACTAAATATTTCACCAACACAGAGAGGAAGCCTGAAGGTGCATGTAGAAAAGCAAATAGCCGTGTCAGACAATGCTGCTCCAGTTGGCAGATTTTTTTTATTCTTTTGTGTTTCTAGGAAGTAGATCAGAACTGAAAGACTCAGTATTTGCATTATCTTGCATAATTGAATCTCCGAGTAATTTGGAAGGAATTAATATTAATCCTTTCCTGTGGCAGGGTGCCTTGAAAGGCTGTAACGCCTGGGGGAGAACATTAAGACACTGGGAAGAACACGCACAGATCCTCTTAAAGTAAAATAGTCAGCATCGTGGGGAAGGCGCTTTGCAGGGTTCGACTTTAAACCCCTTGAGAGTTTGGCTCTGTGGGGGGGACATCATCCAAATCTGGAGCATTGATAGATTAAAGATATGACTATATATATATATATATATATATATATATATATATATATATATATATATATATATATATATATATATATATAAATAAAATGTGTGTGTTTTTCAACACCAGCAGTGAGGATAAGTTGCCACAAGATAGGGAAACTCGTATATATACACTGTGAAAAGTAAGCTTTGAATTTTGTTATCCAACTTTGTGGATGCTACAGGCCACGAAGCACATTGCTCTGTAGTCTGCAGAGGACATATGATTTAATTATACACTTGTAAAAAATTCACAGGCGGGTAAAAGTGTTTAAAACACGTGTTGAGTTTAAACTCAATGTCCAAATTTCCTGGAAATTTTAGCATCATCGCATGAACTTCATCAGCCGATGGAGTTCGTCCAGTTGTCATGAAGAGTGCAAATTAAGTATTTATAAATAATAGTTTTTTGGTAAATATCTGCATGAATGGATGAAGATGAATTAATGATAAATGCTGAATTAATACAATGACTAGCCGCCACTAGAAATATGAGGAATCTGTTAACATTATGGAAAGTGGATTTAGGTAAAGCTGTTCCTTGTCGGTGGAGGACAACAGTACTCCTCAGGTGCCTCTTGTTGGCTCCAAAGGTAGAGGAAGAATAAAGAGGAAAAAAGGTACTGTGAAACTTTTGAAAACAATGAAGCCCCCGAGGGTGAGTAAAAGTTTGTGGTTACACTTTTAACAAAGGAAAGCATCGATCTGGGAGTGTTTTGTCTCCTCTGTCGCAAAATGGAATATTCTTTGCATTTGTATTTTTGCTTGAATGGATTTGCTGCTGGACCGCTATAAAGGATTTTCTTAACAATCTAAACTGAGAGTTTTTACAAATTTTCTTTCAGGACCATGTTTTGGATGTTCCTTTAAGCTGCTGACACTTGCACACAAGCAGTTAATTCCCTGTGAGAGTGTTAACAGTTTAGAGCGAGGCAAACTTTCAGGCCGGTTTCTCCCAAGTGTGATGTTTTGCTTCTAGCCTTACTGATTACAACTCCATGACAAGTCTAGAACTTATTCACATTTTTACTGTTTGTTGGGGTTTCTAATCCCAATCCTCATCACTCCATTTCCTGGAGACAACTCGCATTCATCATCATCGCAATCCAAATGTCTTTCAGATCTATAATATGGAATCCAGGGAGAAGGGGAGGTGTTATTTGTTTGTGAGCACAAACTTGTACACACTTGTATACAAGCAAGAGATTGGTGTGTTCACCAGAGCCTGAATGGAGGGAAGAGCTGATAAACACCCTCTAGGCACATTACGCTCCTCGGTTCAGCCTTGTTACCTTCTCCATCTTCAGGTGCTGCCTTGTCTCATGCTGTAGTTGTAGCTGCAGTTTTAATTTGTAAACATGACTGTCTTGCGCTCAGACAAAAAAAATGTAAAATTAATGATTTGAGTCTGTTATATAATTAACAAATGATTCTCCTCAATTCCTTAAATGTTGTTATGCTCTAACACATTATTATTTATTTGTTTAAGTTATGGTTAAAACAAAGTGATAGAAATAGATAACATATAAAAGTATATTTTAAATATATTTAAAATTAGCAACATATTTCTAGAAATGGTGTAAAATGTGTACTCAAAGGAAACATCTTCTTAGAGGTGTTAAACAACAACTAGTTTGCAGTTCTGAGTATTTCTTTTGTTTTAACTTGTTTTTGAAAGCCGGGCATTTTGCTTGCAGCTGTTGTCCTGACAAAAAGGCATTTTCAGTTGTCCAAAATGAATATATATATATACTGTGTGTGTATATATAAAGTGTATAGATTCTTTTTAAACACTATTTTCTTTTAGACTTAACAGTTTGCACCAGCAGTCAACAACCATACGGGGGGAGTTTTATACTCAGACTTTATATAATAGATCATAGCAGAAGCAGAGATGCCAGTTTCACCTCCAGCAGCACCTGCACCACCGACCCTGATGCAATGGAGAAGACGTGCAGTGTTTGAGTACAACCTGCATGATTATTATTTGTTTTAAATTGTCAATGTTGCTCGTTATACCTTTACTGTATCACTAGTTTTCCACTAATTTCATACTTGTCTTCCAGAATTTATTGGAAGTCTGAAGCAAAAAATGTAACCAAATACATTTTTAGGCAAATAGGGAAAATAGTAGATTCTGCATAATATACTGAGTGAGTGGCACAGATTGGTGGCATGTGGTAATCTCTGCACTCTGTCATCCTCTGAAGTGGTGAGAGATTATTAAAATAATGTTCAAACTAAAGAACCAGAGTTGTTGTGGAGAAGGCTGTCATCACATGGTGTACAACTTGGTATTATTTGTTATTTTATTTCATTTTGTGTGCGCGTTACTAAAGAAAGGCGTTGGTCTGATAATAATGATCTGACTCAAGCTTTTCAATAACTCAAATCTGTCTCGAGTCCAGGCTTATCTAAAGTTCATCCCATCAATAAAGTCATATTCAGGAAGGACTGATCACTGGGTTTATAGGCTGAACAAATGTAAACATTTCAAATGGTTTCCAATGTTTTTTGATAAGATTGATTAATTGTAGCCTTAAATTCATCATTCACCCTCACCAACGATCTTGTAAGCAAACACGTTTTGAAGACTTGTTCAATATTTGTACATTTGTGGTTTGGGTCTTCAAAGAATAATAATAATAAGAATAATAATAATAAGAATAATAAATATATATATATATATATATATATATATATATATATATATATATATATATATATATATATCTCACACTGGGCAGACTGAAAATATGCAGTCATGATCACAGCCAGACAAGCAGTTCTGTGGGGTTGTAGACATCTTTGAGCTAAATGCTGACCTTAGATCAGAAAATATGTGATTCAACAAACCATTCAGATGTGTCTCTTCTTTGTATGTCACATACAGGCTCACTAGAATATACCGCCGTCCATCTCCACCCACGGTTTGAGAACCACCACAATGGTGGATCATGTTCTCCTCGCAAGCCAATCAGAGCAGACTGAGCTTTTTCTCGACTGGGCCTTCTCGAGCACCTGTGTGTATGAGACAGACGGTAAGTAATAAATAAGAAAATAATACACAAAGGTATACTCATAGAGAAAGTATAAGAAAAAAAGTGTTTTTTGAAGCATGTTGTAAAAACCGAAAATACGTATGGACCTGAAAATCAGCATTATCCTTTAACAATGCCGCAGTCACAGTTCAGCTTTCATTTCCTCCTGTCACTCTAACGAGTTCATTCAGTGCACCTGTTGGTCACACGCCTCTCATCAGCTCATTCTGCACACCTGTTGGTCTCACCTCGTCAGCGCTATCACACTCACCTGCCCACCCACTCTGATGCACCTTCAGTATATAAGCGCAGGCGTCACTCTGTCACGTCTAGCACGTCTCTCTCCTGTACGACACTGCTCGCTTGGACTTTGTCGCCTTGCTGCTGTCCTGATAACCGCCATCATTTTCTGTCCCTGACCCTGAGGTTCCTGCCTTCTTTCTTGTCTGTTTCCTTTGTGTTTTCTGCTGGAATTAATCGCTGCTCTCCGTTCTGTTTTGTGTCCGGGTCCTTCCACCACCCGTTACAGTACGACCTGGCCGTGAACGTGGATCCAGCATGTGACACCATCACAGGCCCAACTTCTGACCAGATTCCTCGGAGCAGCCCCAGCCGGTTTTGTAATCCCTGGAGCAACCCCAGCCGGTTTTGTAATCCCTGGAGCAACCCCAGCCGGTTCCGTAATCCCTGGAGCAACCCCAGCTAGTTCCGGAGGCGCCACTGCAGCGCCAGCCGGTTCCCGCTCTCTGGAGGCACGACTGCAGCCGGTTTCTCTCGTGTGTTCTGCCCGAAAACATCTCTGCACTCTATTCCGCTGTATTGCTTTTTAGGTCCGAATTTAAATTCTTCCTGAAGGGCTTGTGGATGTCTGACTCAAATTTCACAACAATCGATCCACTACTTGAAGAGACATGTCACTCTAATCCACACATTTGATCCTGATTGTGTCATTAGATTTAATTGGAGAGTCCAATATAATAAGAATAATGTAACAAGAAAGTTTGGACAAACTTTTATGGCAATCCATCCCAATAGTTCGATATTTCAGTCTGGACCAAAGTTGTGGAAAGACGGGCGCCATCTCAAGAGGCGTGCTGCTATTGTGGCTCAAAATTGGTCTTTTCAATAGTTTAGAATTGACCTTTATGCCTGTTGGCCTTCATGTCATCATGAGCTGACGATAGATCATATTAAATAAAGATGGCCTGGTCGACCCATAACAGGAAAATCCATCACCATGTATTGCACCGCAGCGGGAAAAGAAACCAATGTGTTTGACAAATGCTGAGAGCTGAAATACATTTGTTTTTGGTTGCTGCTGTGCAGTTTAAAACTACGAAGTGATGAACAAGCTGCAGCAATGTCATGAACTACTACTGTGCATTAAAGCCCATATTTTCTTCAACAAATGTACAGAAAGAGACATTTGGATTACTGTAAGTAATTACAAATTAAGCAGAGTAGCGTTTGATTTGCCTTAGAGCAAGAAATGAACATGGAAAATAATCATTTGCTCTGCTCCACTGTTACATCGCTCTACAGACGTCTCTGGGGATCACAAGTCTTTGCATTGAACGCGTTAATTGCTATGATCTGGGTCTGAGCCGTAAGACCTCAAGGGGCGAAGAGAATAACCAGTCTACTTAACATCTCAATCGTATCTCTGGAACAAAATGTCAGAAGAAATGTTGCTATTGTGAAGGGAGCCGATACATCAATAGGATGAGGTCTTTTCTGCTTGTAAAGGTGAACCTGTGCATCATCTTCCTTCAGAGTCGATCAATGCAGGGCAACCTGATCGCTGCTGACACTTTGCTGGACCTTTTTTTTTTTTTTTTTAAAAGTCGAGCTGAGTCTGCCAGCCGTGAAAACATTTTAAAGTGAGGTTGCTGGTGTTAAAATGGCTTTGTTGTTCTTATCCAAGTGTGACTAAAAACATTTGCATGGTAAATCCAGACAACAATGTGGGTCTCCCTTCCTCTCTCTAAGCTCCTGCTTGCACGAAGAGAGCCTGGTAGACTTTGCAAAGTTCAATTAAAGTTTCAGCATCTCTGCTCTGATTATCCTCGCTTGTCCAGGCACAGCTACACCTGAACCCCAACAACTCCAAATCTGTTTTCACGAACAAACTATGCACCAGCAGAAGAATACATATTCTTTATTTTTTTATTTTTGGCTCTCTTCCCGCCCTTCCACTCACACTTTTGTTTCTGACTACCTCATACATTCTTATAAATCCTGACAATCACACTGTTTGCAGTGTTTCCAATCTTTTTTCTCATATTCTGCTCTTGTTATCACTCAGACAGCACAAAGTATTTCCATAGACGGCTGAAACAAGAAATTATGAAACATATTGAACATAGAAAATACTTGCCTTTGCACTTAATTGTTACTGTGAATGCAATTACATGTCTCCCATTTGATGTGAATTCCTTTTGTTGTGTTTCATCGCTGTGTTTTTTTGTTTTCATATTGAATGTACTCTGTGCTCTTATTAATTGTGTGTGTGTGTGTGTGTGTGTGTGTGTGTGTGTGTGTGTTTCTGGGTGTCTTGTTGGTTGCCATGGAAGCAGCTGCAGTGGTTGGTGTTAATGTAAGGCAAACCCCCCCCCCCACCCCTCCCTGCATGCCGTCTAACGGACCCCTCTGACCTATTGCTCACAAATAAAATATGGTTTATGAATGGTTGTGACAGTGTGTTTCAAAATGTGAAGCCTTTTGTGTGTTCCTACAGTCACGTGTATGTAGACAAAGAGAAACAATGTGTCAAACATGAGCTCCATCCTGCTCTCCTTTTGACACACACACACACACACACACACACACACACACACACACACACACACACACACACACACACACACACACACACACACACACACACACACACACACACACAGTCGTATGCACTATTAATGTTCTCATCTATTTTAATTGCCCTCTCAGCTTCAGCTCAGCAATCAGCAAAGGGAACCACGTGCCTCTGGGGATCACCGGCCCAACCGCCTGCTGCACATCCCCGGCCTGCCGAGCTGCTCGGGTGTTTGGCCGCGGCGATGACAACTGCGCACGGTGCACAGACTCGCGCCGTAGTGAGCGCTTGGTGACAGGGGTGATGACAGCAATGCTGCGTATCAATGGCACGGGGCTGTGAGCCCCGCGAATCAGATATCAGAGGTTCCGTCACGGTTGAAAAAGCAATTTGGATTTTAGATGTGCGAGGAGCACCTGGGGAGGACATGCATGAGTCCTCTGATTCAGTGGAGCAGTCGACTCATTAGCTTTTAACGAGACAGAAACAGAATGTACACTGCACTGCGTGAAATCACTAATCAAACAGCTAATTTCATTAAGGTCGCCTCAGGAATGCCATAATCATCCCTGTGAATTAAACAATAATTAGATCTGATTTACTTGACTCAAATGTAGTCACCAATGGAGTGATGTAATGGTAAGTAAAATGATTCAATGCTTTGCAAGATGTCCAAAATACTTGACTTGTTTCACTTAGAAAAGCAATTCTCCTGCATGCTCAATGCAGTAGAAAGCATCAGCATTTCCTTCGAGAGAAACACGTTCCCCTTTGAAGCTGTTCCTCTGGATGTAATGCGACGCTGCTTTGAGGAACGCTACTGTAACGCAAAACTGATGACGGGGAAGCGCAAGCAGTTTGAGATGCATCATCAGCTTCACCATACACCCGGTCAGAGTTGATGCCAAGGGTTCTTAAAGAAGGACCGGTCAGGCTGTATGTGTAAGTGTTCAAAAGTACCTAAAAGCACTTGTGTTTCTGTTAAAACGTGCTTGGGCTCAGAAATGAGACTTATGTGGTTGAAATTCAAAGCGAAGTTCAGGCAGGAAGTCAACAAAGGCAGCCGAGTGCTAAAAGAGAGCAGGTAAACAAGAACAGAGGCCGGACCACCATGACTACAGTGGGGCAATAATCTGGCAAAGAGCCAGTGTTTGTGAGCGGGCGTATAAAGTTGGAAGCTGGGAGAGGAAATTGGGAGCAGGTTTTGCAGGCACCTGGTGATGAGCTGAGGGGAAGACAGCGGATGACAACATCTTAAAAGGAAACGTGAGAAACCAGTAGGAATGGGAAACAGAAAGAAAAATGCAAAGTTACGACAATGAAGGTTTTTTCCGTGACCAAACTGGGAGACAAGATTGTATATTCGAGCAGACAGATTCACATTCTTAAATTAGACTAAACCAAGCACCTCTTTAAGGAAAAAAGACGGATGATCTTTATATATGCCTGCTTTCCTTCCACAGTCTAAATACTTCCAGTTCAAAAGAGATAGGCATGAAGTGGTGACTAATATTGCCAATACGTGTTCAAGGTCTATAATGTAGATAACAAGTTAGAAACTCTTAATGAACCATTTTTTAAGTCAACCACTTTCTTAGAGGTTATGACTTTTTAATCATTAATCATTTGTCATTAGCTCCGAATCAGCTATTTAATGGCAAACAAAGAATAATCAATCATGACTTCCTTATTACACACAAATAAATTACATTTCCATGCCTTCTCACAAAGCAAAATAACATTTTGTTATTTAATGAGTACCGCATCATAACTTAACATTTCTGTGCATCAACTAACACATCAGGTGCTGATTATTTTTTTCTTTTTTTGCGACATCTCAGAATTGTGTGTCTGTTATTGCTATAATGTTGCCATCTCTTGCAGAGTTCAATACTATCAGGCACCCAAGATAAATAGTATTTGTCTGTGTTATTTTTGGCTGCATGCCTTTTCTTCTCTCGTGTTTTGAATTAATTGTAAACCTCTCTATATCCATCTGTCTCCTCCTGTTTTATTGCTGTGCTGTCACTCAGTGCACCAATCACACCAACGCTCAATCTGGGTCTCATCTCAAGTAATGCCACACGAAAAGACCAAAATAGTATTCAACCTCATAAGACCTTTGAAGTATATTGTGAAAATCCAATGGGCATCAATCAGTGATGGGGAAAATTGAGCTTTCATGTTGAGGCTTCAGAAGCAGTGATTATGATTTCCACCCTGCAGTAAACTCAGATTTGATTCAGGAGAGAGATAGAAGAAAAAAGCCCCTGACTCACCTGAGGCAGAAGTGGAGAATCAGGTTTTAGGGGACGTGCAGTGATCAAGAAGCTTAAGGATGTTCAATCAAACAGACTCAACTGACCAGGAGCTTTGGGATTGGTTAAAGCTGAGATTGCAGTGAATGGTGCACAGTCCACCCGAGCATCTGCTTCACTGCTGTTTCAACTAATTTTGCTAAATTAATTAGATGCTGTGCTATTGTTGCAATCTTATTTTCAACTATTGTTGAAGACCCTTTTTTTTTTTTTAATAGTGTATTTCTTCTAATATCTTTATTGTATTAAAGATGTCCATTTGCACCACACCACTGATGTACCTGCTTCTTTTCTTTCTCACTGTAATGGAGAGTATCATGTTCAGTTCATTGAGTAAAGCTTGTCTCTGCCCATGATCTATGCTTGATGGGAATCTGCTACTACAATTGACTACTGATTAGTACAATTTGAAGACCATAATACTTTAATTCTATATAGCGCTTTTCAAAATGCTCAGAGACGCTTAAGATAAAATGATTGACAGGTGTAGTAAAATTGGTTAAGACAGTAGATATCTATGTAGTTTTTAATCCTGTATTTGGTCAGAAAACCCATTTATGTTTCAGCTGCTCATCTATGACATAATTCAAATAGCTGGAGGTCATGCATTATTGATAAGGCATTTCATTATTTACAACACCAATGTTCTCTTTTAACGAGGAGAGTAGCTCTTGTGTTACCAGGGGCTCATTAGAGAATGTGTGCCTGTCACTTTAAGAAAGCAATGCATTATGGGTATATGAGTGGTCTTGAGCGAGTGATGTGTAAAACTGCTGCCTAAATAATCAAAATGCTAATAACAGAACATCTTACAATGGCCACAAACAGGTGAGTCACATCATTTATTACAGATAACTTTGAACAAACGCTTCACAGGACTAAAGGCTTCAGGACCATGAAGCTAATTTGGCAAATGCATCCTCAACACTTTCTCACACATAAATGTGCACTGGCTTTAGAAAATGGAAAACATACACAGCTCTAAAAAATTAAAAGGAACACATTAAAAACGCATCAGATCTCAATGAGAAAAAAAAATATTGGTGTCTTGTGGGACATGCTCCCAGATCAGCCTCAGGGCATCAATGAGCCTGTAAAGTCTGAGCAGCAACCTGGCGGCGTCTGATGGACCCAAACATAATGTCCCAGAGGTGTTCTACCGGGTTGAGGTCAGGTGATCGTGAGGGCCATTCAAGTGCATCAATTGCTTCATCCTCCAGGTTCTGCCTGCATAGACCGATCTGGGAGGACGTCCCATAAGACTTGTATGCAAACAAGCAAGTGGGGGCCACACAAGATATTGAGAAGCATTTTGAGTTGCAGAAATTACATTTTGGCAAAATGTACTAGCCTGCCACAATTTTTTCACTTTGATTTTCAAGGTGTCTATTAAATCAAGCCCTCCGTAGGCTGAAACCTATTTCCATCAAAAGATGTGGCATCCTTTTTCGTTCCCGAGATATTAAACCATCCATACCAGTATAGATTTCCAGCATTTTTTCCTCACATTGAGATTTGATGCGTTGTCAAAGCATTCCTTTCATTTTTCTGAGCAGTGTAGTATGTCCGATTGTATCCTTTAATAAATGTTTTTCAACCAAAACCAGACATTGTAAAAAACACTTAAAAGAACTTGTCATCTATAATATTTGGCCAAGTGAAATGGAGGGCAGGACTTTGGCTCGCTGCTGTTGGCTTCAAGGGAACGTCTTAACGGCTTTGACTAAACTCACTTTGTTGGGCTTTTCTCAATGGGGTATTTCCTGAAATATTGGTTTGGATTTGGTTGGTGATTCTTGTTTACCTCCTAACATCCCTGTGAACCCACTTACCAATACTCCCAAGCATCATTTGCAAGTATGATTTGAAGAAGTGCAAATAAGTACAAAGAGGGAATTCTCAATGAAACTCCCTGATTTCCGCTTCCTAGAAAAAAAAAAAAAATGGATATTCAAGTACGTTGCGCAGAAGCTGTTGTGTTGTTGCTAATGCTGAATACACATCAGGGGCCAGCTAAGATGTAAGCAGCCAGCCGTATCCTCTCCTAAAAAGTCTGTTTTACTTCTCATTCCAAGGCATCGTGGCGTCGGCCCCCTGCCCCTCCCGCTCTCACCCTCGCATCCCGCGCTCCCCAAAGTGAAAGCGGCACAGCAATCTCTGGGCTCATTGACTGCGGGGCCTGAGGGGCTTTGCGGTGAAAGTCTAGGCACGTATCAGCTCTGCGATGCTGGCTGACCCAGACCGGTCCCCTGGCCACATAACCACCGTCTCATGCCTCCTCAAAGGGCCTCTGTGTTGGAATGTGTTGCCACGGAGCTCGGCCCCTCCGGGCACGGTGACGGGCAGGTATGTAGGCTCAAGGTGGAGGGAAGGCTGCCCCGCCGACTCCTCGGATCGTGATTAAGATGCCCTTGCGAGGGGGTTTTATTCCCCTCAGTCATCCCTCCAGTCTCATTGTTGGGCTTTTTATGTGCAAATTTCTCGATCCCATCTCTTTTTGTGCAAATCTCTATCCGTGTCCCAATCTATACTTCTGGTTTCTTTCGGTGTGGCTGTTCCAGTCTCCTCATCACTGTGGCTCCTCCACTGCATGCTATTTGCTATGGCTCTCTCTAGTTGCCTCAGCATTATAATTAATTGATAAGTCCCCAGTCTTCCTGTCATCTTCTGCTGTTTTTTCCTTCCGTCTTCCCCACCTCTTTCCTGTTATTTGCTTCCTCTCTCTCTCCATTCCCCAATCAGCCCTCCCCCTTCCACACTTCTCCAGTATCCTCCCTCATCCTATCCTTCACTTGCAGTGTAGTTTCCTTACCTAATTAGAAAGCCCCCGTAGGATTTGGTTACAAAGCAGAATGTTAACTGGGAGCAGTTCAGTCACAGGTTTTTGGTTCATGTAAGGGTAACAGGAGACTCAACACTAACGCTTACTAAGTAACATTGATTATTTTACCATCCTAACTTCTAAACTAATGTAATGCATTATAGTAAAAATAATTTGTGTATAAATAAATACTGATCTAGCGAACGCAAATCTCTTTACGGGTAGAATTTCTTAATTTACCAGTCCACTCATTGCACTGAATATTATGTTGATAAAAAAAACTTAGCATGTACATGCAGGCATGAACTGTTCCCTAGCAACAGATTCTGTAAGTGGGTGAAGACAGATGAGTGTGGGGACGACGGACACTGAAGTTGGCAAATTTCAGAATGGCAGAAGTGATTAGGTGCTTTTGAATGTGGCGAGACACTCATTATTTTGAATTGACTTCCAGGAGAGCCTTTTTTGCTGGAGGTTGTACAATTCCAAGTCAGGAAGTCCTGCGCTCCAGCTGTGAGCTTTATTATACTGTGAACTGTTGTTGAAAGATCTGATTTTGAGGCAATTGTTTGAACCAGTATTTGTTCTGTACAAGAGCAGCGATGCATGCAATTTCAAACGTCTGACTTCCTTGAAAAGGTTTTTTATTTTGATGCAGTCATGGCTGTGCTTGCAACTTAATTCTAGACCTTGGAAACCATTGACAAAAACATGAAGTCCATTTAGATCTTAAGAGCTCTTAGTCGAGCCCTGAAGTGATTACTTTGACTGAAACTTTTACTGACTTCCAGTCCATGTTGACTGAAACTTTTACTGACTTCCAGTCCATGTTGACCTAAAAGCTTTTCTGCAGGTTTAAAAAAAACAACCAATATCCTTATTACTACCAATTTTATACAGTTCCTCCCCATTGTAAAGAAAGGTCATTTCTTAAGACAGTTCCTGCATGGTGGCAGCTCAAAGTGCTTTACAAATTGTAATAGAGTAAATAAAACTCGGTATAATTATATAAACACGCTGAGGATACAAACCATCACAAGTCGTTGATGCAATTTTAAAGTGGTCACATGACAAAAGTAAGACTACCATCTGTATACATAGTGGGGAAAATTATGAAAAGAATTATAGGAAGTCGTTCCAGCTGGCCTGTTGCAGTCGGCAAGCGGTCCCCTGTTGGCATCCCTCATTATCCGCAGTACTTAATCAGATGAGTGACAGGTGACTGAGGTTAAGCACGGCAAATTTGATTGACACAAATGGAAAGAAACGCTCATCTTCCCGAGGGGATCAGAGTGTCATGATTGCAGAGTGATGCAATTAAAGGATTCCCAGCAGAGGACTTAACTGCTGTGCTGCAGGCACTTTACAGGGACTGATTCAGGAGCAGCACCTCGAAGGGAATGGTGGAAGAGACGCAAACAATCCTCATGGCTGCCTTTCATGCACAGTGGTCACATAAGGCCGAGGCTTACAAAGGAAAGACTAAAAAAAGAAATCATCCTTTACGAGTTCATTGCACATGACAGTCAGATGGCAGCCTTGCAGTGCCATCTTCAGACTGTGTTCTTCAATATCGACAAGTCTCACAACTGAATACATCTTATTCTGAATCTGGGTCGGGGGGGATTAACAGCACCAGCCAGTTGAATTACAGAAGGCAAAAACCTGATACTTACATATCCGTCTGATTTAAAAGAGGAAGTCTAACATACCTTTTTATTTTAGTAGGTCAGCTTCAGAGCAGACTACAGCACAGCTTCTGGAAGTTAAGCTCACTTGTTAACTCTGACCTGGGAGTAAAACTTAAAAGGGCCAGCTGACAAACCCATGTGCAGGAATAAACGCCCTTAATACATACCTGTACCAAATTACTACACTCAGGCTTGGGTTGATAATTGTAAAATTGAAAATAATGCAGTTTAAAAAAGGTGCACAGTTACAGCCTGTCTAGGGTGTCGGGGTACACAATAGCCTTGGCAACGGTGGAACGGGCAACAATAAGGCAGGTGGGATATTTAAGCGGCAATACATATTTATTGGCAGCTTGTCATTTAACAAAAAAAGGCAAATTAACATGGAAGCGTAAGGCAGCAGGGTCTCAAAGGCCAAGACAAACAAACACCCCCACACTAGCTAGAACACAGCGTTTATAGCCTAACGTAGCAAAGGGGAAAAACAATACTCACCTCCCTGTCGAGCCACAAAACGGGAGAAAACAGAAATAACAGCGACTGAGAACCCCTACACAGCTTCCCTCAAAACTAAAACCAATGGCAGCCTGCACCGCAGGTCTGACCGCTCAGAGAGGAAGAGAGAGCGAGAGCGCTCGAGCTGGGGGTATAAATATCCAGCCCACTGATTGTCTGATGTCTCTCAGGTGGCGCTGCTCCAGGTGCGCTCCATCAGAAACAATTAGAACAGCTCTCTTCTCACGAGGGGGCGGGGTTAAGTCAGGGGGGGGCAAAACATGCGCCGTTCTAGACCCAGAGTATTAATATAGCGGAAAACGGCTATTGGCCGCGTTTCCCAGATTCGATCGTTCTTAAGAACTTGAGAAGGCACTTAAAAAGGGTTTGGCGAAGAAGGGGCGCTAAGATCGGGGTGTTTCCCTGACGCGTTCTTAGCAGTCTTCTGCTGTTAAGTGTGGGTCAGGCTGATCTTACATTTCCTTCTTAGTGAAAGATCTTCTTAAGCTCGGAACGACTCTGGGAAACACGTCCTTCTTTCACAGCGCTCTTAAGAGCGCTCCTAAGAAGCTCTTAGCGCTTAAGAGCTTCTTAACAAATCTGGGAAACGCGGCCATTATCCATGTAAAAGGTATAGGGGCGTCTACCTGAGAATGAAAACACTGTTTGCTTTGTCAGCACGGTTGCCGTTGTTGGCGCAGTTGGCCGAAAGCCGCCTGCTCAGCCACTGAGAACCATGTGGAAGCAATAGATTTAATTTAAACTGACGAATCTGAAGGCATGTCTCTCCTCAAAGGCATCGGGGGTGTTGCACATGAAAAATGACAGAAGTAACTGTTTGAAGAATGAACAGCGAGAGCTTGAGGGTTTCAAATGCTCCGTATGTACTTACTCACCTTCGCACGCATGGCCAATCGCTGCATGAAGTAGCCGTAAATGCCGGATTGTCGGGTTCAGAAAGTTACAGAAATTGTCAGACCAATGCTCCCCAATTCAAACATCAAAGAGGTGTGAGGAGAGAGGGTTTAAGACTCTGTTTGACCATTTTTGACACAGCACTTAACGAACATATCGACACCTTCGGTCTGACTTTAGAGCAGTATTTGATTTCTTGTATTGAGTCTTGTTAACATGGCTGTGATTAATTCTGCTGTATGTAGAGATACGTAGCTCTCGTCCTTCTACATCTCTACTAAGAGCGTGGCATTGTGTTTGATGTATAAAAGTAAAACGGTAATGGTGTATTAGTATTCTGCTCATCGAAGCATCTTATTGATTTCCTATCTGTGTTAATGCTGTGAAGCGTTGCACAACACTTGCATTCACGCATGAATGCCTGCCTGAAACATTGGTTGAGAAAACAGATTTTCTTTATCGAAAGGCAGCTGGAGCTGAGGGATAGGTGGAGGTGTATCAGATGTGTCAGATGTAAACCTCATCTATCAGAGATGGAAGGCTGTTTCCATGCTGTTTTCCCCAAACCCACAGCAGACTATCTTGTGAATAATGCAGTGCCTTAGGTAGAAATACAGCCTTGGGCATTTTTATTTTGCTTGCAGTATGAATCTCCAGAGCATGTGGATTTCAGCCAGTTGGTTTCATTATGAGTAATATTACAGATTGAGGTACTCAAATGTGTATTGTTAGTTGTCCTATAATGGCATCCACAGTTGTTTTTTATTACACAAATAATTGTTACATGCAGAATGATAATGAATAGTGATTGGTGCTGAAACATAATCTTTTTTTTTTTTTTTTTTCAAAGGCAAGAATTGTTTTTGCTTCTGCGTAAAAGAAAATGCGGTGGCCCTGAACGATCAGAAGTCTCACAAGGAGACTGGATTCAAATCCGAGGGTCTCTGAAGTTCTCATCTTTTGTGCACTGGCCAGCTGAGTCTGCATCTAAAAAAAAACCCGACATTTTTTTTTCTTCTTCTCTCCTCTTCTGATGCAGCGGAGAACATGCCTTCAGCGCTTCCTCAGAATTCAGAGGAGGTTTCCAGTGAGTAGCTCGACCTCTCAGCCTAATCACCAGATCTAAAACTCCAGCAGAGCTCCAGGCCGCACCAGGAGGGATGAAACCCCGTCTTGCTCTTGCTTCCGCCGGCCCCACATGCCAGGACACAATTAATTCATACAGCTAGCAGCCTTGGACTGTCCCAATAGTACAACTCTCATCCCTTGAGCTCATTTTCTGTCCGTATTTGCATAATATCAATTTGGTGTTTAATGGCCTATCGGGGAACACGGTCTGCAAGTCTGCATAAATAAGAGAGGGGAAGAAAAAAAAGCACACGCCTTTATCATTCAAGTTCATGTTTATGGTCAACGGTGCAGTGGAAGTTGTAAAGGAATATATGCTTAACTCTGCAAAGACTTTCACTTACCTTGATTTGAAAGTTTCTGTGTGAAGCTATTTCTGAACGTCTCAATCAGAGGTCTCTCATCCTGTGTGTGTGTGTGTGTGTGTGTGTGTGTGTGGGTGTGTGTGTGCGCGTGCGTGTGCGTGTGTGTGTAAGAAGGAGGGTGTTGATGAATTAAATCACGACCTGGCTGTGGGCCCGAGAAGGTGAGTGAGTGGAGAAAAAAAAGCTCTGGATGAATAATCATACAGTCCTGACACACTCCTCCTCCGCGGGCTGCTTCTGAGGAACACACAGAAGAAAAAAAAAAAAAGAGGGAGTCACAGTCGGAGAGACAGACAGGGAGAGAGAGAGATGAAGAGAAATAGAGCGAGAATGATGAGATAGGATGAAACGGTGCAACAGCGCAGAGGAAAAGATTAGGTGAGGGCCAAACTAAATCTAGAAAGCAATCCCCCCGGCTCGACACTTACAGTGGAGCCAGAGTCTGTATTAACAAAGCTTGCAGGAATGAGTCCTGATAGAATCATAGTACATCGCATGACTAAATATAAATCGGCAGCTCGGTTCGAATGTCCTTTAAACCAGTGGGAGACAGACATGAGGACGTGGGAGGAACGTTTGAGTCTCTCCATTTTTCTTCTCCTGTTTTTTTTTTTTGTGTTGAAAACCAGACTCGGGCTTCTCTGTGCCAAGTGGGCGTGTGGATGGTGTGTGTGTGTGTGTGTGTGTGTGTGGATCATGATGAAACTTATCCCCCTTGGGACTCTCCCTGCAGGCGGAGTAAGTAAACGAAAGCCTCGTGACCGGGTGTGGGGGTCTTACGCATGCGGCCGTTTCCCAACCCTACACGCGACCGTGTTGACATGGAAAAGGGGGAATCCTCTTCATGCCGCCTCCACTGGGAGGTCTCGAGAAGGGAGAAATGGTCATATTTTCAGTTGCTCAAGTTTGCTTTCATTCTACTTCCACCTGTGTTGCAGCGTGTGTGTGTGTGTGTTTAAACGCGTTCATTACCATTACACCTCATTCAGCTGCTCCAGTAGTTTCATGGTGTTTACTGCAACGAGTTAAACTAACAATTATTTTCACTATTGATCTGGAGGTAATGATCTTGAATCATTGATTGCTTAGTCTAGGAAATGAGAAAAAAAAAAACTGTCAGAAATCGCTCAAGGAAATGACAATTAAAAGCAGCACAGCCTATTATTTGAGGCAAGTGGAACTTCTGAATATTTGTCATTTTGAAAAATTACCAAAATAGATGAATCAATCAAAGCGGTTGGAGATGAATTTTCTCCCTCCCTCCCATGTAACTGTAGAGACTCTGCCCGGGTTACAAGATGCACGACTAGATCACCTAATGATCCTCCTCGCTTCATCCTGTTTCTTTGTGTGTAATTAAAACTGTTTCTGCGGTTATTTGACCTTAACGTTGAATGAGCATTTACAACTTTAACTAAGAAGCTAATAAGCTTCTTCATCCCCTTGCATGTTTGTTTGATTGGGATATTGGGAGTCCACTTTCAGTCGTTGCAGCTTCCTAACGTAGTTATAGAAAGATCAGATGAAGGCTTTGCGTGCATATTGAAATTATGTAAATAAGAACAACATGGTGGTGAATTTAATAAGACAATTTGCCTTTGCTTATTCAATTACACAAGTGTCTCCAATGGAAATACACGGCAGCAAAAGTAATCAAACATTTATAAACTCTCCCATTAAAAGACTTATTATTTATTAAAATATTGTAACACTTGGATGGAAGAATTCTGCTCAGAGAAGATCAACTTTATAATTTGCAGTCCAGATAAAATCTGTGCAAATCAGAGCATTTCTATCTCTCAATTTTCACCTGCAGCATTGTAGGCTGTTATACTAGGATAACTATTTTCAATCGTCCTAGTATTTAGCATGGAATACAATATTTGGGAGTTTGCTAACAAAGAAAATTTGAATAAACCAGTCATGTGCATTCAAGATTAAGAAATAATGAGTCCAAATCTTTCAACTCTTTTGTGTAATGTAATCTTCTACAAATCAAAAACACAAACATAGTCGTGCTATACTTTTCCAAATTCCTGCAAAACTAATGCCATTCCCATCAGCCTCAGTTGGTGTTTTGTGCTGATTAGCTAAAACAACAGGATATATCTCCAAAACGTGAGCATGTTTGCGTTGCCACTGTGAGCATGTTAGCATGATGATGTTAGTACTTAGCCTAAAAAGCATTGCTGTGCTTCGGTACGGCCTCACAGAGGCAAGTCAAGCATATGCCGTGACTCAGTGTTTATCTTTGTATCACCGTGGCTTGGAGGCGTGACCCTCAACATGTATAAAGTAAGGCTGTGACTGTTGTTTCATTGAATCTTGTGTCACAGACTGCTCTGAGTGGCTGCTGCATACTTTTCCTTTCTTGCAAGAATGAACGGACGAATGATTTTGATTCAAAGATGGCATTCCCACATGAGCAGAGAACATCTTCCATTATACTAAGCATATACTTCTCTTGTCACAGGTCAGTTGCTGTGGAATTTGGGCCTCCAAAAGATGTCTTATCATCCAGCAGGGGCCACGTGCAGACCCAGTGGTCACGGCTCTGCCGGGGTACCACACTGTTGCATTGACCTGACTCTTCAATGGCCTTTGAAGTTCCCCACCATTCTGCTGCACTTCTGAGACCACTTAGTGTCAACAGGACCTCACATCATCCTTACGACTACACTACCATCGCGCAGGGGTAACTGCACTGTATTGCACCCTGCTGAGCATCAGACATTGATCCTTCACAAGCTCTCTTGCACATGAGCACGCTTACTTTGCAAAAGCCCTTACTGATTCATTCAGCACAGATCTTTTGACACTTCTTTTGTCGAATCCTCTCGTCGTGCTCTTTGAAGATCTCAGGAGTGATGATGATGTTCGTGATAATCGCGTGTTGTGTTATCATAACCCTGACTGGAATACTTGAGGCCACAGACTCCCTCTCCTCCAGTCCAATTTCTTTGGTGTTTTTTAAGCAATTTGCCACTGGGACTCTGCAAGGCAGCACACGAGAGAAGACAGGCAACAAAATGGACATAATGACCGGCCTAAGGGGGGAGACGGAGACACAGAGCACTGAAACTGTTAGGCAGTTTTAACCTCATCAACATTGAGGCCACGTCTGAGGGCAACGAGGTGACTTGAGACTTATGAAGAGATAAAGGTTACGGGGTTGTGAGGCTTACCATTAGAAACAAAATGGAGAGAAAAATGTGCTTGATGAGATCAGAGGAGCATCTTCATGCAGATGTTCAAAAAGAAACGACTGTCATTCACCCTTCTGATTTCATTCTAGCCTGAAATACAGCAAGCATCAAACACACCCTCTGGTGTATCGCTCAGCAGCTTCATGACCTTCTTGATAAACTACTTGTTTTGTTTTATTCCTCTGAGATATAGACCACTTCATTTCCAATGCACTTTATGAATCCCCTACATGCAGTATTATGCATAAACGCAACATAAACGCCATACAGATACACTGAGGCTGACGCACACATACATCAGAACATATGAATTCAAGATGTTTTACAACACCAAACATGCTCACACAAAGGGGCCTGGGGTGTACATGTTTTTTTTTGCCATAGATATGAAACGGTAGATAAGACATTACGTCTTAACTCGTGCAATAACATGTTGACCGTATTAGTTATAATAGACATTAATGGGCAGAACATTTGTCGGCTGTGCAGCATATGCTTTATGAAAAGGGACCAGGAAGGCTGGTCTTAACTTTGTACTGGCTTTCCACACGCCAGTACAAAGTAGTAGATATTTATTCATAGGGGTCAACTAAACCTCCCAGATATTGTAAGACAATTGACGAGTCCATGAGGAAGTTCTGCTGCAGGCAATAACCTCTTCAAACTAAACTTTATCAACGAAAACAACTCCTCATTTAGAGTGAGGAAGGTTCTTCAACATCTTCTCATTATCAAAGCAAACTCCATACTGGTTGACCAGAAGAAAAGCGAGAAACAGGAAATGACTCAATTCATAAGCTTATTATATTACAGTAGGTGTTTTTCTCTCTTGTTTGTCTGATTGTAATTGCGTGCCTGCAGGCCATAATACTGAATCTATTCAGGTTGAATTATGTTCCTTAATGAAGCACATTAGCCATTCAGTCTACCAAAGACAATTTTAACAAATTAAGATTCGGAAAATTGACAAAAAATAAAATCATCGTCTGGAATATAAATGCACAATTATGATATCATCCTGATGATTCAAAGCATTTTGGTTACCTTAGAGCTGTAATAATGAAAATTCAAACACAATTTTTATTCTGAAAAGGCAGAGTTGTATTACGCTAATTATCTGTTAAATAAAAAACGGCATTGGTGGATTGGTAGAAAAATACAAGGATTATGAAGACACCATAAGCCTCTTTCACCATGTTCCGTTTATGGCAAGTTTAAAACTGGACCCGGGTAAGATGCCCACTCAGTTAGCGGTTAGCTGTAACAGCTTGCGTTCATGGTAAAATTGTATCGGCGAGAAATTTTACTGGCTCTGAGTTTCATTAGTTTGGTCAACTTTTGTGCATCCTTGCCCTGCTGCTGGTTAGTAGTTAGCTTTGCCGCTAAAGCAGATATCTGTGCAAACATAAAAGAAGTCGACTGCTACAATTTCTCTCTGCTATCATACTTGAGCTCAAAATAAAGCAAAAAGGTACAGAGGTTGAACTGACTGAATACTTTATTACATTTCTCTTGCCTGTAAGTTATATATAACGTACACCTACACAGTAGAACAAAGGGCAACATGGAGCTGATATAGGTGCAAGAAAAGCATGTTCTCGCACATTATTCAGGCATAAATATATTTCTGTAATTTACAAATGTGCATTCAGAGAGATTCGACAACGATGCAGACACTATGCATTATGCACAGTCACTTACTAATACATGCAAAGACGTACACACACGTGCTTGTGCAAAACAAACAAACACACACATCTTGAAGTGGAGATCCGCTCTGACAGCATGGCTCTGGATTCAGAGAGTCTGCTCAAGGCCGAATGCAGCGAGGAGGGGTGACGAGGACGAACAAGGAAGTCCAGTTACACGCATATTTTCCGCACAGTTCCATCTACCTGCACCTTCAACTTCACATATATAACCCAAATATGTGTATTTGAGAGGTGTGTAAAAGAACATGAATCAAATATCGTTCAGAGTTTCAGGATGGAGCTTCCAGAGGCTGTAATGCTGATGACGCCTCAGACAACAAGCGTTGGATGGATGGAAGATGGAAACACAACGCTGCAATTGTTAGCATGACCGCTAGTGGTGCAAAGCAGGTCAAGGGTGCCCCGAAAGGAAGGGGCAAAAGAAATCAGTTCCTCATTTGTACTGTGGGTGTTTTCTGACATTGTTACAGAACAAATGTTATTAAAATGATTCACACATTCATCCTCAACAAACTCTGTCTTCACGTAACTTAATTCAAAGGTTCAGAAATTGAATGAGCTTCATCTCCATCCTCACTTTTAAATAACTTCTATTATTTTGTCCTTAATGGCTAATATATATTGAGTTTGCAGCCATTTATATTGCTCCAAGGATGCTTCTCGCATTAATGTAAATGTAAATAAACTTACTGGCAACTTACCAATGGAGCCTGGCCCTGTAAAATGTACTGTAAGCACAGCATGTACTAGCATAGCTAATGGCCCCTCTTTGTTGGACAAAAGGGAGAAATGAAGGTTATTGTCTCTGGCTCCTTTCTTTAGCTATAGCAGTAATAAATATCATGTAAGCTGATATATAACTTGAGCACGAGGAGCTCAATAACTCTAGCTGGCCTCCAGGGAGGCATTATCTCCTGCCTAAAGGCTTTATATCGTCCATAGGAAAGGAAAAACATATGCATAGTCTGCCTCCCATCATTACGCTGCGGTCCCTGTGGCAGTGTGCATCTGGCAGAGATGGATAGTGGTTTCTGGAATATACTAATGCTCGGATCAAGGGTCAATTATTCCAATAAACACTTCTTTCCCATTAAAACATTCCAGAGTATTGCACTTTGGTGAATTAGCAAATTTATTTTTCTACAACATCCTTTTTTTTGCCACCTGCTAAGATGGATTTGAACTCGCCATTGACTGGGTACTTAAAGTAAAGTCTGACCAATACTGGATTGCAGAGTAGATGCCTTTTTCCCCCTCCTGACACACCAGTTTTGCGCGGGAAGCGGCATACTTTACTTTCAGTCCCAATTAATGGGTATTATTTGTGAAATTATTATTTTAAACAAATATGTTGTGAAGATATTTTGTTGGATTAAAGTAATGGAAGTGAAGTCATACATTACAGGAAAGAGGGTCACACACTGTCAGACTTCTCTATAACTGGATCATGGCCTCATCTCAAAACATGGAGCTTTTCGAGCTGAAACAGTTAAGTTTGCTGCACAAAAGAAAGTACAAGTGATACGTTTCACATGCCGCTGCAGCCATGATGTATAAATAGAAGATTCTCGGAGATCTATCAATAGTATCCCGATTGCTGTGTCAATCAGTTGTTAGCGGAGTTATTTTTAAACTTATTTTTAACAGAAAAGTGGAGCAGACTGAGAGGATATTTGGTCTGCTTAGATGTGTGGAAGCTCAAACTGAAAATAGATCTGGATTAAAGAATATCTCTTTTTTCACACACACACACACACACACACACACACACACACACACACACACACACACGCACGCACACTAGTCTCACCAAACTGCTTCACCCTCTGTACTGGATATGAGTATTTTTGTTAAAGACTTACAAGCTTATTTAATTCAATCAATCAATAAACCAATGCATGCTCTGTTTGATGGTCACACACATGTGCTTGAAACTAACATCATGTCATTTTCAATTATTTTGTGGCGAAAACTCATTTCATTTGTTTTACGTTGCAAAACAAATCCAGGTTTCAGTCATATGACGCTCGCGTTACATCCGGCCCAATTATTCACCGGCGTTTTATTGGTGGCGACACATTAGTCCTGATAGAAAGTCAATAGGATATTAGTCCTTTTGTGGTAAGGCTGGCCGAAAATATTTAACTGTGAATTCACTGCATACTGCTGCGAGACCGTAGCCCATTCGCAATACTCACTTGACTTGAATGCTGACCTGCTGGGCTCACAACAGGACACACATTGAGCTCGTGGGATCTCGCTAATAGCTTTTCTTCATCCCTCGATCCTACGAGCACAATCGGGTGAGCAAGAACAGACACGCACCTTGAAGCACGCTGTGTCCATTCGGTCTGAATATAAATGTCCAGTGAGTAACAGTAAGATGTAATTAATTCCAATGTTCTCAGATTATACACTGCTTGGATACATGCGTCAGTAATTTAGTCCATAATTTCGCCATGGAGGTTGGCGGGGAGTGGTTACAGTTCACCCATCTAATAGAAAGAGGTTTCAATGGCCTGCTCGCATATGTGCACATGGCAGAACGGTTTTCCCACATTGAGAAATGAAATTCATGAACATGTTGGTCCTATTTTATTGAGAAGCAGCCGAAGCCATGCCATGTTGTTCAGATCAAAAAACCCACCTTCTGCCATGAATTGAGTGACTCTGGATTGAAATGACACCATAATAACTGTGTGAAATACAGAATCAATTGTCTGATGAACTGTATAATAGATTTACTGAAGACTGAAGCATGGAAAAATAATCATCTTAATTAAATGAACACATGGGTGAAGGCTGGAGGAGTGGGTGGCTCTTGGTAATAGCCAGACATAAAACCACTTCATGTGAATGTGGGCGTAGCTGGCAATCAGTGGGATACGTTTAGAAGTAGTGGATGGAATTACTACATATTTGTGTTTCTAACAGGGCTGCAAATAACTATTCTCATTGACAATTAGTCCGTCGATTATTTTCTGAATCAGGAAACGGTAAGAAATGTTGATCCACGATTCCCAAAGCTCAAGAGGATGTCTTCCGACGTCTTGTTGTGTTAAGATAAGATACTCAGTTTACTGTCACTGAGTAAGTGTACCAGAAAATATCTGTTATTGGAGAATTTTTTTTAATATATATATATATATATATATATATATATTCTCAAAGAAAACAAATGATGCACCTATCTTGTAAATACAAGTAAAGATCTCGGAATTATGACGCCAATTATCGAAACTTTGACAAAAGATGTCGTTATCACGTCACAAGATCTCATTATTACGAGAACAGGATCTCTTAAAAAATCAAAATAGAGACAACTGTGTTTTATGTTAACTGATCCTTTGCCTTGAATGCGAGCTGGCCAGCTTCATGTCCGTCAAAAAAAGCCTCTTAAATCAGCAGTGTGGGAGCTTTTTGTATAGAAAACCCAGTGAGCCACGTGAGCCACAGATTGTCTTCACAATTGAACCATCAACCATCATGCTTTCGAGTCTTCGATCTCTTATAATGGTACACTGTGAACAAAAGATTGGCACGAGGAGAGCTCGTAACGTTGGCAGCCACAGCTCACAGCTGTTGTATCCTAATGTGCTCAAAAGTAATCTTAAAAAATGTCGTTTGGGTGAAAATCTTGAATACATCCCGTTGTTTAAAAGAGATATTTTCACAGCTCTATAAAATAGATGGATGACCTATTTAGTAACTTCCTAAAAATAGTTCTACGCAGCTTATAATACATATTTAAAATAACTAACGCCGAGATACATTTTTTTCATCAGAAACAGTCTTTTAATGATTGTCGAAACTGGTTCAACGACTAACTGAGGTTTTCAAAAAGCGTGAACTGTTTTTAAAAACTGTTGAGAGCATTTTATTATTACTAGACTGTGTCAACGTCTTGCATTGTCTTAATAATGTATTACATGTATAAATACTGTATGTTTAAAGCAGCGACATGCTTAGAATATCTGTCCAAATAATAGCTTATTATCTCTTGTGGGGGCTGCAGAGTGAACAAGTTCTCCCACTGATGAAAACCCATCGTGTAATGGATCGGAGGACAGACTTGGTAGCAGAGAAAGCTCCGGGCAACACTTCTAAGAAAACCAGTTCTCCCTCTCTTTAATTCTGCAATTCTTCTTCTCCCATAAAGGACCCTTCTTCAAAGGTTCAAAGTTTATTGCAAAACCGCGTTTGAACACTTTTTCCATCTGCCTTAAGAAAATGAGATGAAGGAATAAAATGTTCACTTCTTTTGCTTTGATTGCAGAATTTTAAAAGGGAGATATTGTGCACAATGTCGGGTTTGTACTTGTATGTTCGGTTTCTACTAAAACCTGTTTATATGACTTCATGTTCAAATAACGCATTATGTCCCTCCGCCTGTAATAAAACGTTTCAAAAAGCCGTTGAATTCTACCTTCATGGGACCTTTCAGAAGCATCGAGCAGTCAACCGGGGTTTAAGGTTGCAGAATGTAACCAGGCGAGTCTCTGGTTTTAAAAAGTATCACCAGACATTGTAGAATATTTCAGTTTTGACAAAACAGTCCGTCGTGAGGCAAATGAAAATGGCATGTTATGAAAATAACGTGATGTTCCTAGTCTTGGATCAACCGGTTATTTGTTCCCTCTGTGGAAATGAGCTCATTAAAAATGTGTCTTGTAATAAACACATTAGGCCTGTGAGTCTTTGGCATGTTTACCGGGGTGATGCAAACCTTACAAGAACCATGTGTTTCTGTGTGTCGCGGAGAGAGTGGATCTTCACTGCGGTGGCCAAACGGCAGCCAATAATGACTGGATGGATATGCGCGAGGTGTGAAATCTAATGACTGTGGCGAGGGCGATGAGTTTCACACGTACAGACATTATATATTAATACACTTGTTGATAATTCATGTGCAGTCACATAAAGGTTGGCGCAATTATTAAAACTAGATAACCAACTAGCCCATCGTGGAGTTAATATGCATTTGCTCGTAAAGGCCAGATTCCTCGACAAGAATATTACGAAACATTATGCAAGGTGAACACCTGCCATCACCTAAACTTAACCCTGCAGCAGATTTAGTCTCCTCTGCCTTGACAAACACATTGAGGTACATCAGTATGTATAAGTCCTCGTCTATACTGTGTTTGGATACTTGAACATCCAGGTAAAATATCTCACCTTTTACAATTGCCGTGCATTACAGTTGTGGTTAAAGTACGGGAAAGATTGTGGTTATGGCAAATAAGCTGTCGTTAAGGGTATGTGTTAGGCAACTAACCACCGGTTGAGGTTCGGAGAGAGACTGTATTTATGACGAATAAAATGTCAAACATTGATTGCAGAAGAAAGCTTGAAAGAGTGTCACGTAATGATTGGGGGAAAAAACAACATTTCATTCGGCCACATTTGAAGGCTGTTCGTGTTACATTTCATAACTTTCCCAAATGATAAATATAAGCCTGAGAATCAATAACTCTTTTAAACATGGTGATAATACCGCATTTAGACTCAGTGTTGCACTCTATGTGGGCTACGGAGGAAAAGTGACAGAAATAGTTGTCAAGAAAGAAAACAGCTTGAAAGAGAAGATCAAACTCGGCTGAGTTTCCTTCCTCCACACACACCTGGCCAAATGGGCAGTGAGAATTTCACAATAAAAAAAACAGTCATTGATATAGCAGGTTCTACTGCGTGGACACTTTATCTTTTTTTTTTTTAAACTGCCCATCTTGAGTCTGACAGGAGTCCAAATCTAGATCCATAGAGCACTCTTTCAAGAGGAGATTAGTTCTCCGAGCCAAAACTCTCGTTTCTGCTCAGATTCTTTGAGAGCTGCCTCAAAGAGCAGAGCCGCCTCTACCACTAACTGTGGCGCCTTTTGCTATAAATAGTTGATTCCTTGATGTAAATACGTCCGACTGAAACAACATCTTCACTCAAATTTATTTATCCATCTTCAGAGGTTCACTTCTTGACAAGACCCACACCAGTGTTCACTGTCTCTCAGTCTCTCTGTGTGTCTGCTGGTGGGGTATAACTGTTTTACCGGCCTGCTAACTCTCAAAAAAGGGGAATATTTGTATATATATATATATATATATATATATATATATATATATATATATATATATATATATATATATATATATATATATACATATATATATATATATGTGTGTGTGCGTATTTTTTTTATCAAGGTTATCTTAGATCAATAAGGTCTTGCGATTGAATCCAGCGGTCGGTTTGGGACTTTCTGTGTTGAGGCTTTAATTTAGCCATTATAGAGGGCGTGGCCACTTTGGGTGACGTATGGGTGCCATATATAAAGTCTTCAGAAACCTATGTGTGTGAAACTGTGTCCAGTTTCCAAAGAGATGAATTGGTAACTTAACATTTCCTGTCAGTGGGAATGTGAGTATGAGTGTGTGCGTGTCTCTCTGAATGTAATTGATAAGTCCAGGTTGCGCTCTCTCTCCCAGTGCGTGATGGGAGAGGCTTCGGAGCGATTAGCAGGTGAAGACGATGCATAAATGGATGAGTCTGCCGGGTCTTTCAGCAGCGACACGGTAGCCTCTCAAGCCAATGAGCACACGACTCCTCTTCTTTTTTCTGCGAATAAGCTGACGTGTTCAATCTTGATCTGCTGGTCGCTGCGTGTTATTGTAACCGCATTTAATAAATGGCAAATGTTCACATATCTCCCTTTTTTTTTTTTACACAAACAAGTCCACACACAATGACACATTTCAGCGCGCCGATACACGACCACTAGAGCCAAGAGAGGTTCTCTGTTAGTGGTATCTGTGCGGGTGGCAGTGCAAGCCTGTCAACTCACGCGGAGCCCAGGGTGCAGGCCTGCGCGGCGGAGATAGCAAGGCTCAAACGCACACACGCACACACACACGCACGCACTCACACAAACGCACACGTACAGTTCCCACAGCACGGTTGACCTCGGCGGAGACTCTGACTGAACTTGAATCCGGTCGAAACACTGATGAGAAAGGGAGGCGCATTTAATGAGGACAAAATGTGAAAACTGTATTTTGCTCCAAGTTAAGACAGTTCAGCCTGAATTTGTGCCCACGGCGGGGAAATAAATCTAAACATGTGAAAACAGATTAAAATCACTGAAGCGTGGCATCTGGCGACAACTTCTGGAGGGACTAGCAGCCTATTTGGAGGTTTTCACACTTCCACACTGCCATTTGGAAGAAGAAAAAACATCATAACCCCCAACCACCTATTTACTTTATGAACCAGGAACCACCTACATGAAGCAGAGTCATTCAACTTTAGTTCCGCTCTGCATTTTTCACACCTTTTAATGTGTGCCTCTTCTGCAAGGCGGGGTTGATGAAGGGGCATTTAATCACAATAAACACTTTCACTTTTCCAGTAAAATATTTAAAGGGCTCTAATTTTTCAGTATTTTTGGTTTAAAGTCAAATGTTTCGACAACTACATAATGGATTTCACACAAATTACACAAAAGAATAAGATAACGTTGGTGATCCCCTGACTTCCTAAAAACTCCATGATCAGCCTACATTGGCTTTAGACTCAGTTTTAGACTGAGGCTTAGTCTTATTAATAGTTTTTAGCCAAAATGGAGGTCTGTATATCAGGCTTTTGCTACACAGGCAGTTGTTGTCAGAAGGATCAATTTATTGTTGTTTTTTTGGACTCCTTGGGATTTGTGGAAAATTAGAAAAATCCACCAAACCCCTGATGCTTCAGTGACATACGGCATCGCTGATTACTAGCCTGCGAGTAACTCATCGTTTACCCACTCCATTTTTATTGCTTTTATATATCATGGTCACAGATTTGTTGCGAGCTTGAGCTTAGCTCGGCTGTAAAAATGTCCCACCGGTGAAAGTCGGATCCTATGATGATAGGTTTCCTGAAGCACTTGGTTCATAGTCTTTAATCTCCCCTCCCGAATCGCATATCAAGCCAAAGATGGTGAAAACGAAATGAAAACGCAAAAATATTTCATCCACTGACTGCTGCATGTCTGACATTCAATCAAGCATATCACGAGGTTCATAGGATCACTCGAATCCAGCTGCGATGTGGGCTGTGTTTGTCAGCCTACGCAACCTCTGTGGCTGCTTGCGCAGTGGGAAGCTTGTATTTCAAGCATATGCTCAAAGATGGTTTTCCATCACTTAGGCTTGTTGTGGATGTGTGTTCAGAACGCAGAGCGGGTCCTGAAAGTCCTAAGGAGATGTTTTCCACCCAAACTGTCACCATAAACGACCTCTTTACTCTCGCATGACCTCCCTTGTGGCCGCGGAGAAGCCGCATGCGGTTGGTGTGTGTCTGTTGACTCAGAGGTGAGCGCGCCGCACACCCTCCGCCGCTCTCACCCCAGCGAGTCTCGTTGCAATAACCTCGTCACCGTTGTTGTCTTTACTCCATCGATTATAATTCCGTGCCCTCATGTTGATTTTTTTTCAGGCCGTCATCGATGCATCAGTTGCGAGTACAGCAAACACAGGTCCACACACAGTGAAACTGATGCTAACTCAGGTTGGTATCAGAAGTGCCTTTTCAGAACGATCTTTTCCTCTTTCTCTCTTTCTCCCTCTTCCTTGGTTTTATCTCGTGATGAAAGTCACAAGAACTCCGTTTAAATCTACTCTTGATTCAGCGGAAAAACATTTGTGCGAGACATTTGTTCGAAGTTTATAAGAATAACTAGAAGCAGATACATGACAGCATGTGGTTAAGACATATTTCTACAAAATCAACTATTCATCTTACACATTTGCTATCTGATAATTCAGCTGTGAATGATAATCTGGTAAGGTTTATCTTGAAAATAGTCCTTTTTTTACAGATATGTTTCATCCTTCAAAGAGTGACATAAAAATGCATGCATTGGTGATCAAATGACCTGGATTAACATCTGCTTTCATCATGAAAATGAAAGGTTAGAAAGAACGAAATATCTTGGAGTCAACGGGCAACTTAGCATATTCACACTGAATATGGATAAGATTCATTTCAAGTTTTTTAAGCAAAATATAAAACAATATTTGTAAACTTAAGTTATATACATTACATAGGGCACATCTTCTCATCTTTAAGGATTGTTAGTTTCATAAATTGAAGTCAAGGAGCACTCAAAATGCTATGAGCAGGTACATAAAGATATATAGCGACTCTTTCTTGCGAGATGCTGGTCAAAGACTGTGAGGCATTTAGCGGTAAACATTGATATCAAATGGATTGCATTGCATGTGTAGTGATTGTTTTGCTTCTGCTCATGCTTACATTATAAGGGATTGGTGTTGGTTGAACAGAGGCATAGCAGCAGATCGTGTGCTTTATTACGCCGGTCATGAAGCAGCAGTTATTGAAACAACAAGAGCAAGTTGCTTATTTAAGCCTTTCTAAATCTCCAAGGATGAAAAGGTTAACTACATAAATATTGAATCACTCTGAGAAAATCCTATCATATGAGCCTTTGGCTGATGGGGAGAACGTGTGTGTGTGTGTGTGTGTGTGTGTGTGTGTGTTTCTCTACTCATTTGTTGACTCTAAAATGTACGAAAAGTCTACACTTTCTACAAACCAAATGGCTTTCCAATCAGCCTGAGCTGTGTTTAATTGGCCGATATTAGCATTACAGTCCAAAATCACAGCAGCTGTCTCTGCACCATGATTATTACCTTCCTTTCATTCTGCTAACTACAAATAGTGGTACTCTAATTTTTAACTATCGCAATAACTGATACCTGCACAGCCCTTGTGATACAATTTGTAAAAGAGTAGAAAGAAAGAAAAAACCCATCAAATGTACAGAAAACAATATTTTATACAACACCTGTTGCACAAGGAACAGAAACTTCTTGTGCAACAGTTCAGCACTAATGGTATTTATGAAGTGACGTTTGTTGGCTGCTGAAGGGTCTGTACGTATAATTACAAATAGATTAACAGCTGATAGTGTGCTTAAAGTGTGTCCACGCTCACACATACGATCTGTGTGTAAGCACATATAAGAGTGCAGACAGCCGCCCCAACTAGGACATGGACGTTCTAATTTGTGTGCGTGTGTGTCCTAATTTGACACTAGCAGAACAATTACTAGCCCTCTGCGTAACCCCGTAAGCCATGAAATCGGTTTTACGACCACCTATCAGTGGCCGTGAGGGAATGGTCGGGGTCGGGGTGGGGTGCGCTCTGCAGTCTCCTCCAGGAAAGTAGTGTCTAGAAGCCGCTTCCTCTCACGATGGAGACGGGGTGTATAGGTCTTGCAGAATATGCATATTGTGTCCTTTGGCAGGATGTCGAGGCTGCTTATCTCCTCCACGTCCCGCTTGCTGCCCAGAAGACACCTGGCACCCAATTTGTATCTGCCGGTATGGCCTCGACAGGGGAAGTCTTATTCAAAATATTGGATCGTTAATTACATGGTCTGACAGCATTTCTGTAATGTTTTTTCTTTTTCCCAATTAGCCACGCACAGCAAATTCTCCCTCTGGGCGATTACAAATGCAACATATATTGTATCTGCACTGGCAAGGCTCATCATAACGTCCAGTAAAAGCAAAACCCTGACTTTTAAATGTCTGTACAACTTGGTGTAATCTGCTTAGTGAGCTCCTTCCCATTAGAGCTAAAACTTTTTTTTTTCTCAAGGTTTATGAAGTATGTAATATCCCATGTAATGATTTGTGTATCTAAATAAACAGAGACCGGAGCCGAGCTTGTAAATGTGTTTTGGCCAGCGATGGGGGTGTTGTAAAGAAAGCATCTGTCACGCTTAATGTGTTGCAACTTGGCGTCTTAGTGTTGTCACAAAGTAGCGATGCTTGTAATTAATAAAGGGGACTGTAACCGTTTAATGACTTTTCTAAATAGTTTTGCATCTTTTTTTTTTGCACATTGCAGGAAATTTCCCGAGCATAATTGACTTTTCTGTTATGGGCTGGTTTGTTAGACACCTGCCCTCTGGGCTTCTGTTGTCCGGTCATTCAAAAGCTCTAAAAGCACCGAACACGCTTGCCTGCACTGAATGATCTCCTCTAAAGGAAAAATCAATGAGCTTTGTCTCGTTTGTCACTTCTTCTCCCTCCTCCTCATCCTCACCGCCTCATCCTTCTTGCGCCCTGCCCATTTGCCTCTCTCTCTCTCGACTAATAGGCTGATGATTTGGAAAGTATTATGAGGCTCAAAATCGGCTCAGGGAGCCGCACAAGACAGCGTGGCCAGCTTATTGATGGATATCCCAGGTCTGATTGCCTGAGCTCAGTGCTGTATAAGGAATCTCTTCGCTGGGGCCCTCCAGAGTCCGGGAGACTGATGCAGAGATCAGGCTATCGGGCTACTGTAGGGGATCAGCTTCTGGATAATGAAACTCTCCAGCAGACATGCATGCCCGCAAGAAAGCACACGCTGCCACAAAGACACACACACACACATCAGTGTTCCAAGACTGATAATTTCTTCTCTGTCCTTTGCCAGGTCTCTAGGTGGCGATGGTAGTGGTGTCTCTGCTAGAAGGGAGAGTGGAATAGCGGGAGGTTTTTTTTTTTACCGCTGGTTTATCTAACACCTCCACAGTCAATCTCTGGCTCTGTGCAGCCTCATTGCTGCATGGAGAACCTATTTTCTATCTGTTCTTCTAATCTTCTTTTTAATGGGCTGCTGGATCGCATGTGTCCTGAACACGATTTCGTAGAACATCTTGATAGTGCTCTTTTGCTTTAAAAGGAATTCTTAGAAAAGTGTTTTCACCTCGTCTACTGGACGATCGGCACCCCGTAAATGTAAATGAAGGTTTCTTTGAATTTTAATCAAATAATAACATTCTGCTGTGGCACTCATAAATCAATGCCTAAAATGCCACTCATTTGAGATGAATGCACAAAGGGGGATCTTTAATATTAGATTATATTTTGAACTTGATATGCATGAAATGAATCTCGTCTCATACAAATTTGAAATCTAAATGAAAGCAAAGATTTTGTTGGATTTCATTTGGCATACTTTACACTGCTGCAGCATTAAAGCCAGCTATATTGAGTTCTTAATTAATACTCTTCACACTTTAACATGCAGAATGTCCAAAGGTAATGGCACATGCTAATTGCTTCAGCGACATATTCTCAGCAAGCTCGCCCAGTTCACAGAAGCTCAGCAGTGTCTTGTTAGCTGTCTGAACACAGAACGTGACGTCTTTTGAAAAGTCAGCTCATTTGCATTATATCTCAGGGATTTTCAACTCAGAAAACAACAGTATAACAAAGACCAGTGGTTTATTAAAGCAAACACTCTGCCTCCCCCTCACACACAAAGCCCCTCCATGCCAGACCTACGATACAGACCCGACAAATGATACACTCTCAGAAAATAAACTGTGTTATCTGCACCTTTGGACCTCTTCAAACTAGCTTCTTTTCTTGAAAGACTTAACAACTCCACTCGCAGCAGGGTATTGACTGACAGGAATTGGTCCTTTTTCTTTGCTGTTATAGTGGCTCAGTTGGTATTTTTCATTGTCTTCAGAAATCAGACAAAGAACCTCAATCAGACTTCGATCTAAATCCTTCTGATGCACTCCAGCTTTGGAGTGTTTGTAGATGTAGAAAACTTAAGTTTTTTGGTAACTTTTTGCATGCTTATAGACACACAGGCAGACACTGGAGTGCTGGAAGTTTCAGCAGTTTATATCTGCCGCTTTTGTTCTTTTAAACACTACCATAAAGCGTGTGGCCATCGCTGAGGGTTGAAACGTAGATCGGCCACATCACCTGCAAGAGAGCAGAGAAGTGAGACTGAGATCTCCAAACCGCACGCTTTCCTCTCCCCAGTTGCACTTTGAGATCTTGTCCATGAATATCAATAAATGACTAAGGACAAACCTGGTGTAGCCTAACACCCACTGAAAACCTGTTTGATTTTCTTGCCGAGGATAAACACAGAGCTCTCACTTTGTTTCTATAACGACCAGATGGGGTTGTGCAACCCCCACCAGATCCCCCCCCCCGCGGGATGCGGTCATACTCCTCGAAGTCCACAAAACACAAGTACACTGGATGGGAATGAGCAAGCCTTTGAAATATATTCCTTAATTAAATCCCATTTTGATTAGAATGAAGTTAACCGGATGCAGATAACGTTTTAAAGATTACGGCACACAACATCCCACACTTTACTTTGTTCACACACAGATTTAATAACGTCAAGGTGTGTGTGTGATCTAAATGTTTGGGACATTTTCAGGAAGAAAAACAGCTTTGCAGTTGTAGCTTGACCTTCATTACTGAGTCTATTTAATGACATTTGAATGCCTTATTCTTTTTATGTGCTACTTAGATTTCATGTACTCTTCCCCGACTGAGAAGCTTGTGGTTAATCTGCGACATGAAATAATACTGCAATTGGAGTCAGGAAGTGTCCACATGCAACAGTAATAAGCAACTTATCTACATGCAGCTGTCATCGAACCACCTTTATCCCCCAGTGTACCAATTAAACAGAACAAGGTGTGTATGTGTGCACGTTTAAGATTCTGCCGGCGATCCTCCTGTTTGCTTAATCGGCGTCAGCAGAGACGGGAGTTGTAATTCTGATCGCTGTGCACACACACACACACACATGCAGGTGGATGCTTTGACACAGTGAAGAGTAAGGGTTAATACTAAGGTGTTGGACCATTTGGACCATTCCTCTTGCTGCTTAGCAACGTCCGCACATACACACTGCTTACCTCAAACTACTAAATAATGAAATAAGACTGCTCGCTGAAATATGTTGCACACAAATCCAAGGTCAGGATATTGTGTTCTTCTTCCGTCTATATTTTATATGTTTTTTAATCTATAGCTTAATGATTAGGCCCGGGTTACCTTGAAATATCGAGAATAAATATTGTTTTAATCAGCTCTCCAGGAGCCGTATAGTGAGGCTTAGGCTTATTTGGCCCTTTTAAAGCCCATTGTACGAACTGAAGCTCATTTATGCCATCGATTATGTGCCACCGAGTGGTGATCAAACAGTTGTCACAGCACTCCAGTTAAACCACGCTTTAAACAAATTTAATTGACAACGCAGAAGCCTTTTAGAATCAAATGTTCCCACCGGCAAAGGCATAAATAAAAAATGCACAAGCCTGCAAAATAGCACACACACATATTTTCCGTAACCACACACACGCAATTTCCCTTGCACGCTCGTTGTGAATAAATGCCGTTATCATCTGTCAGCAAGAGGCAAGTTGCCTGCAGCTAAAGTAGACATGGAGACAAAATAAAATATCCTCCCACAAAAAGCCTGGGGCGGGCCAAAATCACAAGACACCCGCATTCACACACAATGTTTGAGTCCGTTTTATTAACAACAATACATTCACATTCATGACCACATCTCTGCTGGTCTGCATACAGACTGGTGTCTTATAACAAGGTGTATCATAACAAGACGATCAAGAGATGGGAAAAGCAGGTTGTACTTCTGTTATGGCCAATAATACTAATTAAAAACACATATTTACATGTATATGTAATTGCTTCCATGAGGAATAAATTAATCACACCAGTGCAGGGCAAGAGAAAATGAGAGTCTGGACCATGGAGTCCTCAGTCGTCTATAAGGAACGCTTCGGTTGTGCCACAGTGTGGAAATGGAATTGGAGGTAGAAAGAAGCAGTGTTTAAGTGCACTAGTACCATGCCCGTGTCAGACGAGGCCCAATTGCAAGGGGCCAGCTTGGGCGAGTGACCCAGCTGCAAACAACATGCTCAAGCCTGCGGAGCCATGAAGCTCCCACCCCGCTGCTACACAGAGTGCTGTTCGCACTAAATTCGACAGAACCCACCAGGGGCTCCACGGCAATACACCCACAAAGTTTGAAGTAGATCTTACGAGCGCATCCAGAGATACGCAAAGGACACAGACGGAGAGAGGGAGAGAGAGAGAGAGAGAGAGAGAGAGAGAGAGAGAGAGAGAGAGAGAGAGAGAGAGAGAGATTTCTTGCCTCAGATGTTGGCGGAGACGGTGGACGGAAAAGAGAAGTGGAGAGGAAGTAGCTGACCCTCCTGATGTTGTGCAGGAAACGACAGGAGCTCCTGCTTCCATGTTGGCAGAGAACTGCAGTTCATCACAGGCTCCTCACTGTCAGCGACAACGACACACCTCACGGGCGTGGAGTTTGAATGGGCTTTGATCTGTTATCGCATTTTTACACTCCAAAATCAGTTAGTTTTCCCATTTCCTTTTCCTTTTCAACACTGGCTTCTTTTAGGCTTGATCAGGATTGTTCCTGAACCGTAACCAAGTGTTTATTATTTTGACCTGAACAAATGTTTTTCTAAAGCTCACCCGGTCGTGATCATATAATGTGACGCGTCGGAAAATGAGTTTATTTTTCAAACAGTGATTTGTAAAAGTTATGGAAAGCCTTGACAAATGATGCTGACAATAGCGGCTGAACATCCGAAAACACTTCAATGTGGACTAAAGAAAAGAAAAAAAAAACATTTTCTTTTGGAGAACTTGTCTGCGTCCAGATATATCTCAGCTTTTGCTGCTTTAGTTTTTTGACTCTTGGTTCGCAATTTAGATAACGTGTAACAAACATTTGCTGGAATGCTTTTTAATTTACCGTGGCCAAAATGGCTCAAATACAAATGACAGAAAGAAGTGCAACGCTACTGTACTGCGCCCATCACCTCCTATCTGCACGGGGGCCCCCTTTCATTTTGAATGACAGCTGCACTAAGTAATGTACATTTATCGGTCAATTACTGTTCAGCCTTAGCAGTGTGTTTTTAAAATGATCTAAACGCTCCCCCAGCGGGATAATATCCTACTCCAATCATGTCTGTGTCACTGAATGGATCGCTTGGCACCTTGTCATCAAATGCAGTGTGACAGTTAAGGCAATAGGTCCGCAACACTAGATTATGTCATCTGCCAATTAATGAATTAATCCAATAGAGCCTGGCTAGGCCGATAACATGTTGTTCCAATTAATCAGATGCCACCAGGATACTTTGTCATTTAGTCCAAATTTGAAGGATAATTACCCAAATGGAAGCCAGACTGCAGAGATTTTTTTCAAATAATATCTGCTTTTATACAAGGAAATGTGGCGTGTTCCTACATATTTTCAGTGTGGAAGTAGCAAATTTATGAGGGTGGTAATACATCTTGGCTGTGTGTTGTAACCGGCTGCAGGGGGACATTTCTTCAGAGGAACTCTGGTAACTAGGATTAGCTTCACCAGTCGTGGAGCGGGAATACATTTGGATACATTTGGAGGCACTACAAGGAAATCCAATTTTGTCTCATATCAGTGACGTTTATTGTGTTAGATTTTGTCATTAGACCCGAGGCTTTCATTTCTTAAAAGTAAGCTTGGGGCCAACAGCAAGAGAGGAACCCCAGAGAGTTAAAAGAAGACCAGGAACTGAACTGAATACTAAGACTCTTGTCATCTCTACCACTTGTGTGTGTGTGTGTGTGTGTGTGTGTGTGTGTGTGTGTGTGTGTGTGTGTGTTTGTGTGTGTGTGATTCTTCGTTAGTTCTTTGCAGGGCCAACTTCCCAGAGCGCTGAAACCCAACCTTGACTTTATTATAAATATATTAGAAACTGCAAGCTTGTTTTCTGTCTTTCTGGCTTCTCTCAAAAATCTGACCACAACTCTGTGAGGAGTCAACTGCAGTATATTGAATGTTGGGTTTACGTTGCGATATCATATATATATATCTATATATACATCTGCTGGACGACGGCCTGCTGCAGTTTTTTTGTACACAGCCTATTGGCCGAATGATTATTTTGTTTTGCATAATGGCTACAGAAATTGATTTCTTTGCTGTGCATTTGAGCTCCAAAAATGTGGATAATTGGAATAATAAATGTTTGTCAATAAGCAGCAGAGCTTTTTACATTTTGGACACGGCCTCTCTGTGTCTCGCCACTTTGTGTGTTCTCTGGTTGCATTTGTTAGTTTCCCTTTTAAACTGAATGCAATAATGAATCAGATTGTCCTTCTCTTAAAGACTATTAAAATTCAAAGGATCTTTTCTGTCGTGCTCATTTGCAAAGTGTTCCCTCTTTGCAGGTAGAATTCTTATAGTGCGTTTCTGCTAATTGGCTCCCCTTTAAACAACCTCTTCCTCTATTGACTGTCTTGCAGGCACAGCTGGAGTGAAATGTAGCTGACACGGGTTCTGGATTCGATACCACCCAAAACAAATGGCTTGTAACAATCACTATTAAGCGAATAAATTCCATTCAAGTCAGGCAAAATTTGTGCTTTGAGGTTCTTCTA
The DNA here is from genome assembly GCF_023055335.1 of Clinocottus analis. Taxonomy (NCBI): domain Eukaryota; kingdom Metazoa; phylum Chordata; class Actinopteri; order Perciformes; family Cottidae; genus Clinocottus; species Clinocottus analis. Next base: position 6,174,469 of record NW_027176240.1, read on the forward strand.
ATGCTCGATAATGAGGAGTCTGCGTTGGCTCAAACAAGATCTTATTTCATGGGTAGATTTTCCACAAGAATACCATTATTTAAACAAACAGGATTTTTGGACCTAGTGGTTATGGCTGATTACAATAGTAAAACATGGGTGAGCAGGCGTGTTAAAGTGGGATTAAACAAAGAAGAAACAGACTTTTAAAAGGGGAAATCTTGCTGAGCTCCTGTCTGTTGGCTACAAAAGGAGATCAAACGGGAAATCAGGAGGGCTGAACTCTGCTAAGCTCGAGATAAGAATTTGGGCTCAGCCTGTGACAGTATCAGGATATGGTTTAGCTAACTCACTATGTTAAGAAAAGGCTTTTTAACAGGTTTTAAAGAAATACAATTAAAATAAAAATAGGCACTTTTTTTTTTAAGGGGAGCAGAGTAGAGAGGCACATCTTCGACTCGCGTCTGGTGGAATTACAAACATGGTCTAGTAGCCACAATCAGCCGTGTCCGGTCGAACCCTTTGTGTCAAACTATCGTCATTAATAACCCGTTAGTCCAGTGGTTTGTTTCGGGCTTGAACGTGAACCCATCTCTCGTTATTTTATGTGCCCAGCATCTCACTTGATGTTGGCTGAATTCAGAATGTCAACACAAAGACAGGGAAGAGTTGGCAGAGGAGAAAAGATTTAGCTGAGTCAGTGTGGTGCGCGGGGCATATTCTTTTTTTTTTTTTGAGGGGCGTTTGGCCAAACTGATGGCATACAGCGGCCGTGGCCATCATGAAATTCCTGCCCTGATCTCAAGTCTCTGGCCCACGCGTAATGTCACACCGAAAAGCCTGAAGCGTTAAGCCATGAACCCTCGAGGGGTGTGAGAGACTTGAATCTGGACCTCTTGACAGGTGTCCAGAACATCCTGTGTCCAGAGTCCTACAAGTATTTTGAAACTATACTTGACAATAAACTGGCATTAAAGAGCAATGCTTACGTTGTGTACAAGAAAAGCCAGTAGCATCTCTTTTGTCTCAGGAAACTCTTTAAGTTCCAGGTTGACAGGACCGTGTTGACAATGTATGATCGATCATTGGATAGCAGCAGATAAAAGAGGAAGTGAGCTCAGACTCAACAATCTATCAAGCTCCTTCACAAAAACACCATCACAAAAAAACCTCTGTTGGATATTTACAGCAAACAGCTACATATAGAATATGTATTATGTGAGAAAGCAATATCTATCTGATATTCAGTTCCTCAGACTTCTAGTAGCTAAAACCAATACATTCAAACACTCCTATAAATCCTCAGCCATCTCCCTTCTATCTCATCCTTGTCTAAATCCCAGCCCTCGATCAGCAAGTTCCAACTTAGCTCCACCGGCTCTCATGAAATCCTTTTAAATCTTTATTTTCAGGCTGGTTTTGTGCATTTGGAGCTAGTCATGTTACTTAAACGTTCACAGCTTTGGAGCTAACATTAGCAGAGTACGATAGCACATAAGTAAGTTGTGTGAGTAATGCTATGCTATGCTAGCTTCTGAATGTTTGCTGAATGTATATATGCACATGTTGTTTTTGCATTGAAACATAGACCTACCCAGCTTTACAGGCACAGTGTTGTTCATTTATGTAATTGTCTCCTGGCTCGATATCCTGGTTCACGTTAACACTGTGATCTGTACCCTTAGCTTCTATCTCTATCTTTTTCATCTGTTTTAGGATATGGCGAGTTTGACATCCTGGATATTTCCTTCAAACAAATATTGGCGACAGCTTGTCTGTTTCTCTTTTCCAAACAAAGTTTCTTCAGGGAGTGCAGTGAGTGACAGTGTGGCCTCCATGGTAGTCAATTGTCTACTGTGTATTCATTACTTGTGTTTTTGCCTTTGTGTTATATTTATGTGCCCTGTGCTTTATGTGTGCTAAATGTACGCGTCCCACTGCTGTACAACCAACTGCTCTACTGGGGGGCAAGGACAGTCATTGAACGATTGATATGGAGATATATTTCTGCGGACACACAAAAAGACAGACTGACCGACAGAAAGGCAAATAGTCAAACATACTAGTACAATTACAGTGCAGTACTGCATGCTGTCACCACAGATCAATGTTACCAGTGACTTGTGGACAGCAAATACATAACACACCTTCTACATCTGGTTTATGGGCTTTTTTTGTATTTTTAATAGGAGTAGCCGCAATCCACTAACAGTTGGCTACCGACATGATGATGAGACACGTGGTAAAACATCAGGGGGAAAAGAGAACAGACCAGCAGAAAATCTCAGATTTTTTCTGTCCTCTTGTCATTAGTAGCTTTCTTCAGTCAGGCTTATACAATATATCCAGCTGGAACAACTTCTTTTGCATTTTTTTAAAACCACAATGGATCAAACGAGCTGTACAATCTATAAGGCTTCTCTGTGCAGTTGCTTTCAAAACCACCTTTTCCCCTACATTTGCTCTTTTTTAGAAATATAAAAGAGTGAGACTGAATATAAACTCTCTCTCGAACTTATAAATAAAGGTAGGTCTTGCTCCAACCTGAACTTTCACATCAAAAACTGGTCTTGATTTGGTGTCATATTATAACAAGCCTTCAATACATGAGCAAGACTACAGTTGAAGGTTGCACACCTCAGTTACACTGAATCCAGAGTCATGTCCCTGGCTGGAAGGCAGAGAAAACCTCTGCTCTGGCAGCTGTCAAAGTTCTTGGCTGACATTGTCCACTCTTTCAGAGCTTCTGCACACCGGTATATTTTTTCACATATATACATAATATGTTTTAATATGTATTACCTAGTACATATTTCAGGTTCACTACGGTGTAATCTTGAAATATATAATGATGCCCGTAGTCAACAATTCACTCATTGAAATGCAGAGTCTGTGACGGAGCTTGTGCTTGTTCTCCCATAACATGATTAATCTATAATGTTACCTTAGGCTGTGTATTTGGATGAGAGGGTCTTGCTTATTCACCTCTAGTACTGCAGATACTTATTGCTATTCCCCGCACAGTTTTGCTTGACATGAATGGATTTTCAACTTGTCTGAGAGTTTACCCTCTTCCAAATTTGTCCAGGGTCTTCATCTATCTGCCTCCAGTAGCACAATTGGAGGGACAGGACCAACATCACAGTGACAAACTCTCTAGTCGACACATGATATTAAAGTGTCATGCCTTGCTATTCTTCAAGTACACTAATTCATCCATGAAAATGCGAACTCACTTTTATGTATAGTATGTATGTATGCAAGACAACAAACTGCTGCAGTAACTGGACTAATTATGACTTACAGTATATTTGATAGCATGCTGCTGGCTCTGTCCAGTTCTTAGCTAGAGGCTAATGAAGTGATTACATTCAGACTTATTCTACAACACATCACTGAGTATCAAATCATGGCCTTGCGTGCAAGGATAAGGGCAAACACAATAAACACAGATAGTAATTACCCATTACTGTGTATGACCGCTTATAGTTCAATGAAGCCTATTAAATGGACTCTTCCTCTTGCAGTCAAAAGCAGATTCAGTGAATATAGCACTAATAGTAGAACAAATCAATAAGGACAAAGGCTAGCTACTCAGGAGCTAGCATGTACATTTCCTTGTAAACAACAATAGCGAGCAGCAGTGTTCTTTGCTCCAAGCCATGCATAAGAAAATTATTTAAGATTAAACTGAGAGATGGGACTCATCAGAAGGAACTGAAGACCCAGAACGCAAAGGCGTTATAGAAACAATTAATCATGCCGAGACTTGTGCTGTAGGCTTTTGATCAGGGAAGCGTATTATTTGGGATGAAGGAAACATTGATCTATTTTTTTTTCTATGATAAACTCTTACTAAGAGGTCACAGTGGAGCAGTGGAACTTTTTGGCCTTGTTCCTAAAAGAAGGAGGAAAAACTCTGTCTTTTCATTTCACTTCGTTGCTCATAGCCGTAAACATTAATGACTCAGGTTTGTGTGACAATGAAATTCCACCTTCGTTGCTGAGAGCAGGCGTGACCTACCCGGCAATGTCTCGGTGGCTGTTTGCAGCACTTTTGAGACTAACTCGAGTTGACACCCATGGAGATGCACGAGGTGTGCTCCACAACTGGAGTTGAAGGAACAAAACACTGACAGATGCCAAACATTTTTTATGCAATGTTTTCATAATTGTTAGGGGATGCTTTTTGAACAAAAAACGGAGCGGGCATGAATTAACTCACACCTGACACACAGCAGGTGAAAAGGGGTCGATCATACAGCCAAATGGACTCAAAAAATAGAAACTTCCAATTCATCAGAAACCAATTGTCAACCGATGCTGCTCAGTTTTTGTTTAGTTTAATTTGTATAGCCCAACATCACAAATTACACATTTGCCTCGGAGGACTTTACAATCTGTACACATACGACATCCCTGCAGGACCTCACATCGGATCAGGAAAAACTTCCCCCCAAAGAAAGAAAAACCCTTTCACAGGGTAAAAAAGGAAGAAACCTTAAGGAGAGCAACAGAAGAGAGTCCCTCTATAGATGTCACGTGTACAGAAGACGCACTGTATGATTTTCCCACACCTGTTATATTGTAATATTGGTCCCAAACAGGAAAATCTTTATTCAACCCATCTTATAGAAGATATTTCTCAAAAATTGTACAAAAAGCCATTAAGTTATCATCACTGCTAACAGAGGCAACTGTGTTGAACATGTAGGTCCACTGGATTTGGCGGGTTGACTACAAACAGACAACGCCCAGCAGGATCACACAATGCTCTTCTCGCTCTCTGGTTTTTAAACTCATGGCTGAAACACAACCGCATACTAAACATAAGGTATTTTATTTCATGTTTTGTAGAATGTAATGTCTTGGATATAAAGTGCTTTTAGTTTTGTATGATCAGTACCCATCAGAATTAAAGCATCCGATGCCATAATTTGTTTGTAGATTAGCATGTTAATTGTCCCTGCCAACAACCAAACACATTCGAATAAATGGCATAATGGAATGGGTAATTATCCATTGTATGGCCTACTTTCCATGGAAAGGTATTCCCTCCATCATATTAAATCTACTTACTAATGCATGGAACTTGTCAAGGCACAAAACGCACAGTGCTATTCATTCAAAATGTCTCATGAGTGCCTTTCTATATGCAAAGAATACGTATTACACATACATTATTTTCAATAATTTCTGTCTAATATATGGTAATGGTTACAATGGATGAGCTGGCAAGACTTACCTACACTTGCATATGCTCCCTGTATGCAGCCTTGGCCTGTCTCATACAATATGTATTTCACACACTGAACAATGGAGTTACAACCCTGTTGTTTGTCTTTCATCCAGTTTATTCTTTATGTTGGGATCGTTGGTCATAATAAAACATGCAACATGTTAGTGTGTCTTTATTTTAGCATTAAATATCTTAAGTCCAGAAAAGATAGATGTGTTACTATACGGCTTCCGTGCAGCTTGCTGTTAGTCAGGGGAGAATTTTTTTAAATATTTTTTTACATTTCTTCCTCATCCACAGATTTTTACATGAGATGCACATGTATTGCCCCCCATCCCCAACACAGAGAGAGAGAGAGAGAGAGAGAGAGAGAGAGAGAGAGAGAGAGAGAGAGAGAGAGAGAGAGAGAGAGAGAGAGAGAGAGAGAGAGAGAGAGAAGGATGACAGATTTGCATTACATACAGTCATAATAAAAACAAGAAACCTCAAAGAAAGACGCAAGTGTGAAAATAAAGAATTCTTTGATGAAATCTCAGCAACATATTGCTTCATAGATCAATGAAATTACAAGACTTATTCCCTGCTGGGACGGGATGAATTGTTTATGGTATTGTGGATGCCTGTCAGCTCAAATCCCACATCTCAAGGTTAATCTTTCTGTTTTGATCCATTTGGAATGTATCTCGAATGAGCTACTGTGTTATGGGAACTATAATTGTGATCAAAGGCCAATAATTCATTTCTACCATGTGTTTCTTGTTTGCTCCATAAACACTGGCATGTGGCACTGATTTGTGGGTTAGCATTATATTCAAATATATGCCCATTTTTTAGATATCAAAGTTATGGACACCGTTTGTTCACAAATGCAGTGGCATTTAAATTTCCTTTTCAACTTCATCTTTTATCTAAATCACAGAGAAATATCACAAATCGTTATGAAAAAGCTGCAGTATCAAAGAGTGGCCAGTAGGGGTAGTGTGTGGTTTTTACAACAACTTCGGAGGCATGGATGTTTATTCCTCGGCTGCAATGAAAACCAGATGAGTATGCGGGACTCTGGCGTGAGAGTGCTCTGGAATTTGTTGTTGAATCCAAAAATCAATGTGTAACACATTATCGTCACAGGTATGACTTCCTTCCAATATTAAAATGAGTCGCTGGGAAGAAATAAACAAGGAGACAAGCATGGCATTTAGTAGTCTGGGAGATATCTGACTGTTTGCTCTACAGGTGCTTTTTTTTCCTTCTCCTTGGACTTGCAGTTGATCGAGGGAGCTGTCCGCTGCCTGCGGTGCTGAAAGTGTGTGTTCTGCGCCTCTGACAGACTTAACCAAACAATTAACAGATATTTCCGTTAGTTTTTGCAGTCACGAGAAATATCCTTTAATTGTAAGATCATGCCCATCTAAAAACTCCGTCTTCCTCTTCTTCACGGGCTCCGCACACGCCTTGCAGTGCTCCAACATCGTGAGACGCGTTACTAAGAATCACCGGCACCCTGTAGTCTGATTCACACACGCACGCGCGTGCACACACACACACACGCACACACACACACACGCACGAATGAGCTTACAATGATCCCCAATGCCACAATCCCGCAAACAAAACAAGGGCGTCAATTTAGCGGAATCAACAATCAATCAATCGACCAACTCATGCAACAAGAAGAAAACGTTGAGCAAATAAATGTGTGCTTCTTCCTCCTCTGTCAAATGCTCTTCCGGGAGGCTAACTCAGTCCAGCTGTTCCCCTGTGCAGTCAGGCGTTGTGGCTTCTGTCACGTCTGTCCCTCATCCATCAGCCCTCGCCGAGGAACATGGTGTGTAAATCCTTTTCTCTGCCACATCAGCTGCGCTCCGTCGCCACTGAAGTGTGCTGACAATGTGTCTCCGCCGCTCTGCGCCCTCACATCATCCCCGGAAAACGCCAACTTCTCCCAAAGTATACAGTTTACACCGCCGAATCTACGTTTGATTTTTTTTTTTTTGGTTGTTGTTGTTGTTGTTGTTGTTGTTGTTGTTGCGCGTGAGCTTTTGTCACGCACTTGTCTTGTCTTTTCAGTCAGGCTCGTGGAGGCTGATAGACTTGTTGTAACCTCCAATCATGTGTTTGGGTATCGGCCCTCCATGCGTCTTTCTCCGGCTAGTCCAAATCATTTCTACCCGGCTTGTCGGGACAGCAGCCCGAGTCGTGAAGTCTCTGCAGTCACGTGATCGAGCCAGGACTGACGAGTGCGTGTCTGTGTGTGTGTGTGTGCGCGCGTGCGTGCGTGCGTGTGTGTGTGTGTGAGAGAGAGAGAGAAAGAGAGAGAGTGTGTGTGCGTGTGTGCGCGCGCGTATGCGTGTTTTCCTTTCGGAGTGTGTATGTGAGCGTCTCTCCGTGTGTAGTTAGAGGGGTGTCCCTCCTCCACAATTTTTGCTGCTTGCCATGCTTTAGACGCCGGAGCGCAGGGGGAGAGGCGAGAGTGAGAGAGGTAACGCCGGTTTCTCTCACCGGGCCACCTGTCCTTTCAGTCTTACCTCGGGTCCCCGTCGCTTCTTCCTCGTCTTTTTTGAGCCCACCTTCCTGCGGTCGGCTTGTTTTTGTTGGTTTGAAAAAAAAAAAAAAAAGGGGAGAGAGAGAGAAAACCGTTCTGTGGTGTTTCATGCGGGTCTGGTCTGCCAGGAGGAGGACCGCGGTTCTGTTTTGCACTGGGTTTTGATCATCTCCTTTTTTTTTTCCCCTTTCCCTTTTTTCTTTGGGTGCTCCATTTGGACAGTATAGGACAGTCGAGCAGAGCTTGGATGAGCCGCTTCGCTGAAATCCCGAGATGGAGTTGCTGCTGATCTCCCTTTCCCTGTGGATATTGCAATGCCATTCGGCCAAAGCGGACTCCATCATACATATCGGTAAGCGTCCGATCAAACAACATGCTGTTGGTTTAGACAGGTGTAAAAGGCAAAGTGTGCGGGAATAAAGCTCAGCCAGCGCATACTGCGTTGATCACAGGATTTCGGCGAGAGAGGGCGGGATAAATAGTCTATTCAGCTTGCATCCCGTGTTTAAGCAACACTTTGACCCTCCAGCGAGTTGAAAAGTTGACGTATTGTAAACAGTCATGCCTCTGACCTTTACTGCCACAGCTGCTTTCTTATTATATATTGCAGCTATTTATTTATCAGCCCTTTTCTGCAGACATTTCTTCCACTTTTCGACGGCTAATCGATGCAGTCACGTTGGCGTCATATATCTTAACCTCACTTGGCCTGCAAATTTCAATTGTGCATTCACAACACGGACGAGACAGCTATCATGGACGCTTTGACGAAATTAATGTCCAATAGCTAAATTACTGAGGCTTTTTAAGACCAAGCTGCCTCTTCTCTGTACCCGACAAGCCTCAACTTTCACCGGAACGTGACTGCAATGTCAAAAACAAGACGCGGGGGAGGGAGAGGGAGGGGGGGATGTCAGTGGAGTTTCGTTTTAGAGATGCAAAACGCATAGAGCCTCTTTGTTCTCAAACTTCAAACCAGAGCTGGCTTTTTTTTCCACAGATGGGGGTTGGGGGGGGGGGATGCTAAACTCATCACGACGTCCAAATGAATCTGATCTGTTTGTCCCTAAACATCGCATTACATTTTTACAGTTTCGAATTACACACACTCACACTCACACTGAGTACTTGCTTTGGTTTATGTCATCCCCTTTCATGCACACAGTCGCGTAGTCACTTATTATGACTGGCGTTGCCGTCTCAGATAAAAACGTCAATGTCACTGTGAGCAATTTCTGTCTCGGTGCGCCTCCGCTGATGCTGCTGCAGCTGCTGCTGCTGGTGTTCACAGTTTACTGCAACAGTCTGGCAAGCAGCAGGTGCTCAGTCACCGGCTTAATACAGAGGCGGGACTCCATCCAGATAATATTGGCTGATGCCCCGCATAACGTTCGGGTAGCCGACGTCAAATTATACTTCTCATTTCCTGAAACCTTTTTTTCTGTGATATATGTGCGTCTCATAATAGCAGCTGATGCCATAAACAGAGGAAGGAAGAGGGGGGAGGGAGTGGGGGGTAAGCTTCAGTATGCCTCCCACATCAGGCCTATAATGCTTATTGGGGAAGGTGCCGTCGATCTAGTAGATACGACGGCCATTTATGTTCCAAGTTTGGCTTCTTTATGCATACATTAGTTTGTGAGATGTGGCAGTGTCGCTCTCCATGGTGCTGAAATCTCACTCAGACTCACATGTTGCGCAACTTCAGGGCTAAATAAACCAGATAAAACATAACTTACCGTCGCAAAATCATGCATCACTTTGGGACACTTTATACAATAAACATGAACTATTTAGTCTGGAATGGCGATGGTCCGCAGTGAAAGTACCCCGTGCAATCTCATGCACTTCAAACCTCATCTCCTTTTCTCCCCAAATTACTTCGGATTATTTTACTCAACAGGTGCCATATTCGAGGAAAACTCTGGGAGAGATGACGAGATTTTCCAACTTGCCATCTCAGATCTGAGTCTGAACGATGACATTCTGCAGAGCGAGAAAATCACCCACTCAGTGAAACTTATCGAGCCTAACAACCCTTTCCAGGCTGTGCAGGAAGGTAAGCGTCGTCACCCCCCCCCCCTCCCCCAGATAACATCTTGCCCCTCTATTGTATTTGATTACTCGGGTCCGCAGGGTGAGTCAGAAAGGCGCTGCGCAAGAAGTAGATGCGCTAAAGACTGCCTTGATTTTGCACGGTTTTTTTTGGTGCTATATGAGTTGATGCTGTTGATTTCACAGGTTGATCAGTCACTCGCTCATTGTTGATGATCTGTGTGCGTCTGTGTGTGCGTGTGCGTGCGTGCGTGCGTGCGTGCGTGTGTGTGTGTGTGTGTGTGTGTGTGTGTGTGGTGCGACTGTTCCAAAGAAAGGTGTCTTCTGTGGTTGAAAAGCTAGGTGGAAGCATTGAGTTAGAGCACAGCAGCTAAGGATAATATGTTTCGTGAGAATAAACACAATTTCAAGATGCTTCAATGTAATTCCCGCACCAACATCCACTTCTGTAATTGCATGAGAGTAAAAAAATATTTCCAGCTTTTATGTCTCGATGAAGGATACACACCAAATGTTGTTTGTGCACATTCATCACCCGACAGATCTTTTCGTTGAAATGTTTCGTCTGCCTCATTTGGTTTCCCTATAAGTGTTCAGAATATACACATCTCCACAAACCACCCTCGGAATTAGCAATTAAATTATTTTTATCAAGGTTATGTCTCAGTCATTTTGGTCCCATACACTTGACTGGGGAAAAAAATCATTAAAATTCTTCCTCTAAAATAAATCAGTAAGACTTTAATAGGTTCATAGGGACCTTCAGAGGCTGTTTATGTCCCCCGCAGTTCGTTACCAGCCTGTACTTTTGTCCCAAGTGGCAAAAAGGCCTTGATGACTCATTACTATTCATAGTGCTCCTGACAGGCACAGAAAGATGTCCGTCCTTTTGCTATAATTATCTCATGCCATTTAGCTGTGGTCCTTTCTAAAGTCTTAGATATCTAGTATTCTAATATTCATATACTTTTAAAAACTTCAATCCTGATGAGGCTCACGAGAAGCGTAGTGTCATTCGGGCTCTTGAAATAATAGTAATCGGGGAAGATATTCCCAGTTGCTGCTGCAGAGATAAGATCTAAAAAATAAGTATTACACACACGTATGACTATGAAATCATCGGTTGCTGTTGCTTGAGCTGCAAAAGTGTAGTAATTAAACAGACTTGCCAACTGATTCTCCTTTGTGCAATGCTCTGATTATTTCCGTAGAGTACTCAAAGACAGAGTTTAACCCAACACTTGGTGAAGAGTTTACACACTGAACTCTGAATACTAATTACCTTAAAGTTGTTTTCTTTAGACAATCCCCCAGATAATAATTTCAAACAATGTCACGCCTGTTCAAATGCCTAAGGACATACAGAAGTTTTTGATGTAAAAAATGTGGAGAGAATTTCAATAATTTCAACAATAACAAGCTCTGCAGTTAAAGCGTCCCTCCGCTTGTATTGCCTTGTGTTTGCCTTGATTGGGTATCATTTAACATACATAATTACTGTTTACGGTTAGACTCTGATCATCAAATATTCACGGAAGTGGCTGATTAGGGGCATTCAGTTTCCGTAGAGAGATGGAAATAACATGCAGTGTTTGACATGAGGATCAATGGGAGGCCCCTGACTCTTGCACTAGCCACACGGCAGGGTGTTGAGTGACACCCGGGATAAGTTGACCTTTTGCTTTGCTCTTTTGTTCGCTGCCATCCCACTGTGAGTGGCAGTTAGGAGGACATTGCCATCGCATGGCGAGGAGGGAGCGAAGGGTGGGCATAAACAGGGAGAGGAGGAGGAGGAGGAGGAGGGTGAGTTAGGGGAATGAGGAAGAGATGATAGAGGTGGAGAAGATAGTGGCTGTCGCGAAGAGGAAGAGAGGGAGATTAAGGGTGAGGAGAGCAATGAGGATAAAAATACCTTGAGTAACAGCAGAAAAGCGAGGAGAGAATTATGATCAAGACATGAATAAACATGAGTGGACAAAAGAAGAACAGGAGAAGCGTTAAGATGGAGGGAGTGGGGGGGAGGTGATGAGGACAATTTATCAGCCAAGTGAGAGGAGTAGTTGCAGCGTCATGTTTGTCCTCATTTGGCTTCCTTTGTCCTTGCACTGGTGGAACATATATATTAACGAGGATGTCGCACCACCACCATGCATCCAGACACTCAACTATTCCGTCCTCCCACGCTCTTATCGTTTAGAGATGACAGCTCAAGGCTGGCTGGATCTACTGCTTGACCACACAACTGGCAGATGCTGTCCTATTTATAAGCTGGAACAACTGGAGAGAATGAACAGGGCGATTTCAACGCCGGGAGCGAAAAAACTCAGAGGAATATATCTATCTCGGTGGTATCTTATCGGAAGCCTGTCATGAGGTTTTTAGACGCTATCAGCTCACAATACTGTCACAGAAAAACAGCCAACACACATTTGAGGAGTGCAACCACCTCACACCCTATTCATGCTGTTTCACCTTCAGTTCTTGTACTTTGTCGAGATCAAGATAAGACACTAGCAAGGATGATACTATTTTTTTTTACCCATTTCTGTAGAAGGGAAGCTTGCAATGACTCCCATAATGTGGCTATGCACTATTTAACTGCATGTACAGCCATTCTGATCAATTTTCACATGAATGCCTCACTTTTCTAACAGCCAGTCATCACTGTGGAGAGCCAGCATTGGTCTCACCAGGATGTGAGCGTTGAGTCAGTAATCACCTGAGAAAGTTTAAGTTCAGAGCACGGCCGCGGCCTATCACGGTACCAGCTTCATATGAAGTCACGATGCAATAGTTTAATGTCTCAAGAGTATCAAATGTCTGATGAATGGCATCTAAATCAGGCTGTGACAACTTTTGAAATAAAGGAATGTGTCTTCTGCTTCCTCACACATCTTGAGATTTGTCCCCCCAGATTATCTTCCCACCTTGGTTTAGAACTCGAAGTGTGTCCTCTAGGCCGGATAAGCATGCATAAGAAACAAAGCTTTAATAACTTTTGTCTTGTTTTGTCTTGTGTCTTGCATTTTATCCAAAGGATGTGACAAAGGGGACGGCAAAGCTGCCAACCTTGTTGTCTGATTATGTAAATCCAAATTGATGCATATTTTAAGTTTAGCCTGTGAGGTGAATTGTTTTTGGCTGTGGTTGCTTAGAGGATGTCTTCACACAGATTACAAAATGCAAGGATTCACTTGTTTGAAAGGATTGGGGATGCGATGCGGTTGAACCATTTACGGTTTGTGCAACATTTTGGATTTTTCTTGGCATCAAAGCATTAACGGCAAAAAAGAAATAATGAAAAACCTCATGAAAAGATGAGGCAGTGGTTTTCATTCCGGGGGTCAGGACCTTCAAGGGTGTCTTGATGATTTTCGGATAGTGGAGGAAAAAAAGCGAGTGAACATATTAAAAATGAAATAACATATCTTAGATTGAATGTTTTTTTTTTACAATGCATTGCCTGGACCAGTAATATCATTTGCCTCAGAATAGATTATATTGAGTTTGTGAGAGTAAAAGTGAGCCCGCATGTGAGTTTCTGATGGGGGATTTTCCGGCAGGTCATTAGGAGAGAAAAAGTCATGTAACGCTTCAAAAACCCCCAGAGCCTGGAGCACATTGGACAACGGCGAGGTGCTATCTGTTCAAACTAAAGAAAACGGGGGAATAGAAAACCTCAAGCTGATTTACGCGACTCAAAAAGGTTGAGACAACTGCTTTAATGCACCATAAAGCCACACAACAGAGACCCACAAAGTCAAATTGCCATTCCAGCTCCAGGTGCAGCTTGTCATTGTGACCTCATGATGATGCTAGAGGAAAATGCATGGGATCACATCATGACTTTAGGATTAATTCTCTTGGAACTATGAATGTCTTTCCCAATTTCCATGCTAATCCATCCAGTTGTTGTTAAGACTTTTCAGTCTGGCCCCAAAGTGGTGGACTGACTGACATACCGGGGATGTGTTTGACATACATATTAAAGGAGGTTACAGGTTCTGCTAATTGGTATTCAATCAATTGTGGTCTACCTTCCTTAGCAATGGTTTAGAAATCCTTTTTTAATGTGGCGTTCTCGTCGGTTTGTCAAACCCCTGCAGGTTCCCAGTTCATTTTAAAACACGCACTTAGCACTTAGACAACACAGCCATCTGGACACAGTTAGAGGAAGTAGATCCCTGTTCCTCTAATGTGCAGTAATTTGTTGAGTGTTCTGTCCCACTGTGTCCTTTTTACACACCGCACCACTAGTGACCCGCCATTTCCATCTAACCTCTGCCAAGGTGACGTCAAGGAGGATTTGATTATTTGCTCTTTCTGGCCCCCGTAAGCCAATAGACTTTGAAGAAAACTTGCAGTGCAATTCTTCCCTTTTTTCAGCCTTTTGCTCAATCTGTGATGACAAAAGTCGATATAATGGTTCCTTTAAAAGTGTTGGCATGGGTAGTGTAATATCCTGCATCTGATTCTGTGCCTATGACAACTCATTACTCGCTGTGCTCTAAACGTAATGGAATGCTGCCCTTACACTATTATTGTCCTGGTGAATTTTATAATGCTGCATAAATCATGGTAATGGATTTGTTTGTTTGTTTTATTACTTTTTACCAGCTCTATGCAGTTGAGGAGTAGGGAGGGGGGAGGGGGGAGGGGGGTCCGGCCATTTTACCAACCCTTGTTAATTACCCAGTGGTTATTTAATCCGTCATAAGCTCCTCAATGGGCTGTATGAAGTCCTGCTGGTACAATAATCAGCTAAGTGATGTTACGGCAGAGGTATACCCTTCACCATTTAATCCCTTCACACTGTGCGGCCCACCACTTAGCATCCGTGTCGGGTTAACCTTTAGTCTGTTGCATACTAGTCCTCCAGTTTCTGATAAAGAAAATGCTTAATTCCTATTTAAAGAGAGCAAATGTTAAAAAAGGCGGAGTAGTACTCTTTTCAGACAAATTAAAACATGTTGGCGGTTTCCAGAAGGTAACTAGAAACACAGAGAAACATTGAATAAATCTAGTTAGCGCGTAATGCAAAAAGGTTGAAATGTCCAGCTTCTGCCACTTCTCTTGGTTCAGTAGTAGCATAAACACAACAAACCGAGCTTAAGGTCATTTTTTAAGACCTACAGTTTGTGTGCTTTGTTCCAATTTAGAGACTAATTGGAAACAGTAGTTTAATTTGCCGCTCGGTTCATTTGTATTCACACAGAAACATACAAGAGCGCTCCAAAAGTTGTGGACAAACACTCCCTTCTCCTGGTTGTTTCCTTCGTTATGATGGAGCACCACCAGCGCCTTGGCTCGTCGTAATTATTTGTATATGTAGTTAATATAACAGTGTCTATTCAAATTTATATAAGAAATTATTATAAAGTACAAATTATAAAATATCGGTTCTGGCTGGAACTAGATATTTTATAATAATACACAAATATCTCAATTAATAAAAGCCCCTCGCCGTCAGAGATGGCCTCGCGCACTCGCATGGCAATTATTCTTCAGCTGACACGACCAGATTATCTTTATCAATCGGGTCATGTTTCCCATCACGAGCTGTTTCTCACGTCAGGCAACGCACGAGCCGGCAGGAAGTCTCCAGTGTGATTGTTCGCACGTCTCCAAATCAATCGAACCTCAGGGTGATTCGCCTCAGCTTTTGAAACCGCATCTTCGTTTTGCCTCCGGCAAGTTGGTTCAAGTTGATCATTCAGTTGCTAGTAGCAACCACTACTGCCACAGTTGCACGGCGGCTTCACCGACATTGTGACATCCACCATTTTGTCAGATCTCCAGGCAAATATTGACAGAGACTTATTCGATTTACTCCATCATCTGTAGCTATTTTCCTTCATCCACTTGGTTTGTAGTTGTTGATTTGCGATTTAGTAGCTTTTCTCTGATGAGCTCACTGCGAAGCCGAGGTAGCCACGCTGCTAGCCATCTGCTAACGTGTTGCCAGTGCACCATTTAGTCGACAGGTTGGGTAAACTGTTGTGTATTTCACTCTTTTTACTTTTAATCTTGTGTTGGCTTACAAGATGTAATGTTGGTGTTGAGCTTTCACCGGTGATTGTTTGTATTAGATTTAACAGCCGGTCTCCACGTTTGTGAATCCAGTGTGAATCCGCCTTTATTGGAAGTGTGTTAAGCTCGCTGCATCGCGGTGCAGCTACACGCTTAGCGATAGCAGAAGAGTCAAAGTATGCGTTGTGTGCTTTTTTAATCGTGCGGATAACAGTTTATATATCCAAATGAAGACATTCTGAACATGACAAGTGTCAATGAACTGGTACTAGCTCATTTGATTGGACTGTGAAGGTACGTCAAATATGAAAGCTTGGACATTAATGAAGTGCCAACCACTCAAAACTAAACACACAAACACACTGAGCCATTCCTCTTTGGCATTGCACTGCAAATCTTTTCTGCCATATCAAACATACAGCGGATACGATTTTGTTTGCATTTTAGATTTGGGGAATGAACGCTGAAAACACACACACACACGCACACGCACACACACAAAATAGATGTCCTGCCTTCTATTAACCTGAGAAGCTGTATCTTGACTTTGGTTCGCCACGCTTAGTTTGAGCTCCAGATAACGCAGTGTGAAATGCCCACATTGCTGCTGCTGGTGTGGACTGTTCATGTATTTGTTGTGTAACAGGACAACAAAGAATGTGTGATTAACAGTACATCACAGGGCTTGAAAGTGTTGGTATTGTGTTTGTTCCAAATGCCATGTTTTTGTGTGTTGTGGATATGTTTGCTCTGATGTATGTTAAGGGCTGTGGTTGTTCGGCTCCCTGCTGACTGCTTACTATACACTACTGCCATACTCTTTCTTTTCTTTGTCTGCTTCCTTACAACTCGTTTTATCTCATGGACGAGACTTACAAGGAAAACATCTACTATTTGTAACACAGGTCCCTTTTTCTGTCACACTTTAGCTGTTATGTAACTGAGTTCTATGGATAACACCTCACCTTGTCCTTCTTTACCTGTGTCACCCACACCGTATGTTGTGGGTGACACAGGGGGAGGCCCTGTGGGAGACGTAGTCCACTGTGGGCTGACAGATCACTAAAGAATATGTATTCCTCCAGCTTTTCTTTTAGAAGAGCTAGAGTCAGCAATGTCTGGCAACTGCTGCAGAGCAAGGGAGCCAAACACAGAGAGCGAGGTCAGGGCTGTTAAGTGCTGGATCTGCTTAGCAGACCTACAGGTTTTGTCCTCTGCGCTGCACAGGAACAGCCGGTCAGTATTCATCTCCTGCAGAGGGATGCACCTGTGTCACATAGTCTCGACAGCTGTAACAGATGTTTCATTTGGCAGTTCTCTGATAAGGTGCACGGAGACTTTTTGAATATCCAATTATACAAAACACTTCTTTTTTTTTTATCCCAACCTGTGAAGACTTAAAAAGTGATTTTGGCTTTTGAGTTAAAAGGCTTGATCCGCTGATTAACTTCAAGAAAAATGCCAATTGACTTAAATGCCATGTCTGAACTGTATTCATCCGCATCGGGCTTAATGTCACCATGTGACAAGATTTTAGTAATCTTTTAATTTGAGTAAACGGGGCCAGTGTTGTTGTGACACGCAGAGATTTTACTGAAGTTTTTACAGAGTCCCACAAGCTGATGAATAAATATACGTATATATGGGATATTTCAATAGATTTCCTGCAGCTTTTATCAGAAAACTGGAACGTTATCTTTGGTGTGCGATGTAAACAGAATTACTGTGTTGAGCTAATTAGAGAGAGTGGCAGTCACGTTGGGTCTTTGTGCATTTATGTATTCATCACACTCCCCATGCTGCCTTACTTGCAGACAGCTGAGGGCTGATTTCAAAGTATTCGCATTGCTTTTCACACTGGCACATTTGATTGAGAGTGTTTTGGGGGGGTCATTGTGTATAAGGCTGACTAATGGCTTCTGGGTGGTATGATGGCTGTCTCTCTGTGAAGGACAAATGCAGGAAAAACACATTTGAAAAGCTGATACACATTGAATACAAATCTTGATTGATGTTTGACTGTTTGTTCCTCCCATGGTGTGCACAAGAATCCTAAATTTGGCATCAGAGAATATTATTTGGGTCATTTCGCACTGCCAGACGATGACATCAAGCCATCAGGCGACCAAATTCATCCTACCCTGCTCCTGTAATTGTTGTTTGAGGGACATTTAGCACCTGTATTGATTTTTCCGATATGACAGCAGCGTCTGATGTATGAAGAATGGCTAAAACAGCAAGACATATATCAGACCACCTGCACACACGCCATACATTACTCAACGAGCTGCCTATTCTGCATACACATGAACACACAACATATGCTTTCAGCATTCACGGGTCTCTCAGCCCCATGTCTTATTCATGTTCCTGTCTTTTCTGGTGTGACAGATTTATAACGAGCTGGAGAGAACACTGTGACAGATGTTAGTGCTTTGCCACGACCCCAAACAGCCCCCAAACACCGCTGGGGATTGGCCATCAATACTACTCTACCTGGTAGAGTGAGAGAGGCCGACTGCGACTGAGACAGAGAAGGGAGAGAGAGGTGGCTCAAAGGAGACGTCCCGTCCAGTCAGATTGATGCTGATGAGGCCCCCGGTCTCCATCCTTTGTAATACATCGCAGTCCCACGTGTTCGGGGTATCATTTCTCTTTGTACACACTGTTATGCTTCGACTTTATTGAGCTGCTGGAATGACTGGAAGAGCGGCGGAGATACAGTGGGTGTATGAATGGTAGGAGAGATTTGCTTTTTGCTGCATCGTGGTGTGTGTGTGTGTGTGTGTGTGTGTGTGTGTGTGTGTGTGTGTGTGTGTATGTGTTTGAGGTGGTTTTATCAAAGCAAGTTGAAAAAAAAATGCTGCAGGTCTGATGAGAGGTAGTGTGTCCCACTCTCTTCTAATGCTGACTAGCTCAAAGGGAAGTGTGTATAATTTACTACCCACCAACCTGCACTATTGGCAGCAAGAAGACTTCATTCCAGGAAGGAAGACAAGGAGCAGAAAATCAGCCCCTAAGTAAATCCTATTAGAGGCTAAACAGGAGTCAGCCAAAGAAATGCTACGCGGCTATCTCCGACTTCACACTCGTTTCCAGTCAGATGAAGGAGGGAGACGCGGTGTGTGAGGAGTGGGGGTGCAATAGGAGTCTTAGTGAGGGTAAATGGGTGAAGCAGAGTGAACTGGCGAGCACGCGTGATGACGGGGGAGAAAGCGGGATGATGCAGATGGAAGAAGCCAGAGGGAAAGATAATGCAGTGGGGGGAAGAAGAAAAAAAAAGGAGAAGAGGCTGTGAAACGTCTGGCCGTATGGAAGACAAGTGGGGCGAAGTTATTCGGACTCGGCTTACGAGCCCCATCGATGAAGAGATGCCAAAATGTATTTGGGAGCCATTGTTTGCATTACTGCCCAAAGACACGGATACCGAGTGGGACCATCTGTCACAAGAATCCCTCCTCGCTGAGTTGCTGACTCTCTGTCCCTCTCTCACTGCCTCGGGTCCTCTACCATGCCCGGGCAACATGGATTTTATCCAAAGATGAGGCTAAGCTAGTGTGTAAGCCGTCGCTGAGTGAAATCAAAACCCAGCTTAAACCTTATGAGTGAAGGCCTAAAAGAGTGTAGAGGGCAAAACATGCGGGCAGCACTAACAACTGGGTCAAACAGAACCCGAAGATACATTTCAAACTGTTTGGCTCATCAGTACGTCATGGCTGTATTCTACAGTGTAAATCATCACAAGCCAATGACATATTACTCTGCTGTTTTTAACTTAATGATGACTTTATTCTTTAAGTCACTAGTTTCTGTGCTGATTTATCTAGTCTTTCTTTTTACTGTAACAGTATTTGCTCCAGTGCGTCTATATTTTATATGATGTTCACATGTTATTGCCTGTAAAATGCATGTATTCAGTTTATTGTGATGATGAGAAAACTAACACAGCCAATTATCTGTCTTACTTCAGCTGTTGATAGAGAGCTACTGATTAATAATGAATTTGTGATTGTTTCACAATTGAGCTGAGTACATATTTCAGTATTGCAGTCGGCCGGGATAACAGTCATCTTATCTAATCTATCACACTACAATCCATCAAGACAAATCAACCTGGGAGCACTCGTTGGATGTGTAGGCCTAGTTTCTGTTGTACTTACCCATTACAAGTGTGTGAGTTCTCTCTAGATTGTTATCAAAGCAAAGTGCCATTGTTTTAATCATCACTGTAGTAACTGTTTGAATTTCTCAATGTAAAGATGATTTATTAAAGACGCAACACCAACATGACAAACTCACCAAATCCATGTCATATCCATGAATATGTCACAACATTGACATACTAGTCACTTTAAATTATTTCACAAACATGTGAATATTGATGATTACCTTGGTCTGCGATGTGTCGTGATGCTGTCAGCTGAAGCCTCACCAGGCATTGACGTTTGAGCTCTGAGCTAGACTCACAACCTTTCTTGACAGTCATTTCATGCCCATGAGTTTTTTTTTTACCGCTCTTTTTCATGAACACCCTGATCACATTCACATGGTTACACACCTGGAAGCTGTCCAGTACAAACGCAGTCTGATCTGCTGCCCACTGAACAGCGCTCCTGGAGCATCAACTGTGGTTATAAATTGAGACATTTCACTTGAGAACACAAACGTGAACCTCGTGGTGGAACGAGAGAGGATGTCAGGGTATCGCCAAAGTCAGACGGATACGTTGTCTGGGAAGTCGGTACAAAATATTGGGCCAATCCAACTGGTAGGTGTTGGTTTAATTCACTGCATTGCACAAATACTTGACCTGGTGTGGACGCCGGATGAAACGTTGGCTGAGCACCAATTTGGATTCACCCTCTGAGCATATCTGTTCAAAAAGGACGCTGTAATCCTGGTAGGTACTAAATATAGAGGTCTGGACCAACGTGGTGGACTGATCTACACGAGCATCCTCAGGGCCTTAGTGCTCGTCTGACAAAAAATATATCAAAAAGATCTAAAGACGATATTGTATTAGCCACCTTCATGCACGGTGGAGTCGTGGTATTGCAGCAGTGCTCCATCCGCTATGTATTTATCCAGTTTATCTTATCTACTGTGTAAACAGGTCTAATGCCTTTACATTTAGAGACTAAACTGGGTTTGTCTGTATGTCAGCTTTTGTTTAGTTTTTGGGGGGGTTTCAACCAGACTTTGTGGAAAGGAAAGTTTGTGCTCACACAATCTGACATGTTTTGTTGTTTTTTCAGAGCTTGAACCATGGCCGCAGCGTGGATGTTTTAAGAGGGCTCAAAGGCTTCTAACTGGGCCATTGACTTCTTTCTTCTTTTTTCTTTTATTACGTCAGCTGGTTGAATGTTCTTCTTGTCATGGAGGATCCCTTTACTCAGAGAAACGGGTGACGAAGAGAGCGACGTTAATGTACTGTTTGGAAACCAAGGCGACGTGCATCATTTCTCTTGTCTGAGACAGCAGGTTCATCTTCTCCCATTATCGTGTCACCCAGAGACCCGCAGTCATTTTGTTTGCCTCATGTTTGACATGTTTCTAAAGCGTTTTGCTGCGACACTTTGCCGTCGTCATCTCAATCACTGCATGATTGCTTTTCCCACAAAGATGAGAAAAGCACGTTAGGAACGTGTAAACACTTACACGGTGCACCGTCATAGCGTTTACTGTGTATGTAATTGATCGTGAGTTTGAGATGCTTTTACCTGTCATGTAGACGTGGTACCTCGTCGTGGGCCCTTAGCTCAAATGTTGACTTTTTTTGTGTTACTGTGCGGCTCTAAATCAGCTACACCGCCGCTGTGAACCAGGTTTAACTTCTGGCAGTCATTGCTTCCAGCTTGGCACGGTGCTAAAACAAAGACAACCCTTTCAAAAGTATAGTCCAGATAGAAGTAACAGAGTTAAAGTGAAACTGTGTGAGCCATTGCTTCATTTGTTGAGCGTAACTTTGATTGGTACACTAGTTTCAGAGCAATTAGACTTTTATTAATCACCGCACACTCTGATCTACCGTGTAGTTTACTTCCAGTAGATGAACTTAAGCCTAAGACCTACTGCTCTGCGCTTGTCATTGCGTTTGCAAGGTTAAAATAGCCTCTGTGCTGGCTACGATAACTCTATATCAGATGCCCTGCAGAGCAAAGAGCTTCCTCTTAAGTGTGTTCACACAAGGGGGGTAGTCATCAGAAACGGGCATCTTATTGTTATTGTCTGGCCAGGGTTAGGCTTGTCCTCCAGATAACATTTAATATTCCAGAACAAGATGTGAAGGCACATGACAAGTGGCTTTAAATATAGTAAGCACATACCTCAAATCACATAAAAGAAATGCATAATGCATGTTTTTTCAATAAGAGGAAAAAAAATACCTGCAGGTCCAGTGAGGAAGATTTTATTTTATTTTATAAACAGCATACAAGCCAGATGGGAGTCTATCTTCAGAACAAACAGCAGATCTTTCCATCGCAATTATTCATAGCCAGAAAAGGACACAAATAAAAAAGCAACACCTACCCAGCAACTTGCATACGATGATGTGGTTGGCCTTTATACGTGTTGCATTCTGTAACGGGGTGTCTACAACGCCATTCAGGTAGAAATTGGACAAAGGCACACACACACACACACACACAAACACACACACAGAGCAAACTAACCAACACACCCTCAGGTGGTAAATAAGATCGGTTGTAGTGATTTTCTGCCACTTAGAACCTTAGTTTTCAGAGACTTCACGACTGGCGCAGCAGCAAACTGTGTCCTGTGCAACAACAGAATCAAATTTCTTTGGTGAAGTGCAGAGAAGAGCTACATTTGTACGAGGTCAAACACAAGGAACCCGACAAAAACTTTCAGTATGTGGAGGCTTATTTTTCCTGGACAACATCAGCATCACAAATTAGAAGAATAAGTCTTAAAGGCGGTATGAAAATATACAAAAGAGAAGAGTAGGAAGCGAAGAGAAGCAAATCGCCTCGAGGGGAGAAGGAGAGGAATAGTGTTGGACGAGGAGGATGAGGAGGTGGCAGCGTTTCAGATCATCGCTCTATCTTTCCCTTTCCTCCGAGATAGCAGGAGGACGTCTATCAAGGCGATGTCATCATTTCTGGCAGGGACAGCTTCCTGCTAGCAACGCCCTGGCAGGCCGTGCAACCAGGAAGAGAGGCTAGGAAAATGAGGCATCTCCCCGTTGAATACATGTCCCTCACTGACTCACCGCATGCCCACTCACTGCCCCGACAAAGCCTCCTTTTAACTGCACAAAAATGGAAACTCTTGGACACAGGCGCATTCATTCGGGCACAAACAGTGTTTGTGCTTTTATCACAGGCTTTTATTTAGTTGAAGAGAGTTCACTGTGTGTGTGTGTGTGTCTCTCTGTGTGTGTGTGTGTGGTTGTGTTTAGTTGTGTGTGCGTGTGTGTGAATTTACAACAAACTAGCTTGCTTGTTATTCCTGCATTGGTGGCATGCTAATGAATTGCAATTCGTCAAAAACCCCATAACAAGATGTCCAGTTTCGACTGAGCCGAGTTGTCAGGAGGCGCGGCGCCGCGGTCGTAATAAACCATGTGTCTGTTATATCAAAGTGCACTCGGACTGAGCAATCTAATGCCTTGATTCAATGCATCCGTTGACATGGCAACGGCTCCCTCCTCTCTCGAGAAAGAGAGAGGGAGAGAGAGAGAGAGAGAGAGAGAGAGCAACATGTTTCACGTCCACCTGTTGACGAGGCAGAAACAGGCCGAGAGACATGAGAGGGGAGATGTGTGGCGTTTGCGGGCGAGATAAAAGTCAGGGCGCACGCCGGAGCGCGAGGGAGGCATTATCATTTCAAACATCTGTCACAGGCGCGATGATTTCTTCCCCTCGATAACTGAGTAACCGCATGATAAAATCAGTCACTTAAGGCGGGTGTTTGGAAATGTTTGTTTTTTAATATGTGGTTTTTTTTGGGTCGTTTTTTTTCTCTCAGAAACGCCGTTACCGACTCTGGAGGGAATTCGTATTCTTTGTGTCATAATGACTGCATGCTGAGCTGTGCCCTCTTTTCCTTCAAATTAGCTACGCTCATTTCACAACTGCAATCGTGTGAGTAACAGAGATGGCATTGGAGATTAACGACAGGAACATTGAGCTTTGTTCTGCGTCGTGAATAAAAAAAAAAGAGGGAGAGCGGGAGCGAGCGGTAATGACCCCCTCGCTCCCTTCCAGGCCCGGCGGAGAGAAGATACATCGGCCTGAGAGTCGGAGGCGCCGCATGGCGGTGGCTGTTTGGACCCGATTGCGTTGCTTCTTCCGAGCGGCGTGCTGCTGGAAAGGTTGCAGCGTGTGTTTTGTGTGTCTATATTTGAAGGGCTGGCTTCTATTTGTATTTGTCATTAATTTAGCAGAATCTCTTGAGACCAGACATCTGTTATGCTTTCTGGTTAGTTAGGTGGAATTAAGTACTTGAGCTAAATTTGATTTTAATGCTCTTTCCTGACTTTGATCTGAAAATATTAATGGGATTTAAGCAGAATATGAGTCCAACTCAACGCGGATAGCCACAAATTCAACACATGATCCATGTTCAACAGTTCTCGGGGCAGATTGCGATGGTTAATTGATTGGCTCTGTTTGCTTTACCTACAAAGTCATGCAGCTCTCGGTGGTTTTAAGAACATTTGGAGGGGATTTTAATTTAAATTTTTTTTTTAGATTGAAAATTCCTGCCCGGCATCAGATCCATTTGTTAAGGGGCTAATAGCAGCTTTTGTTATGAGCCAGATAAGGATTGTGCCGCTGTTGGTGTTCATTAATGTGTTTGCAAATATCAATGCATGTGTCTGGATGTGTGTGTGTGTGTGTTTTGCAGGGGCTCAGTGTCATCCCCCCGCAGCGAGGAACTGGCGCACAGCTTTTTGGATTTTGCCTTAAACATTATAAATCTCTGATTATGCGTCCCTCCATCGGAGCACGAGGTCTGAATAGGAAAGACTCTTGGAACATGTCATCAATAAGCTAGTCCTGTAATGCCTTTCAATCCTCAATTTCCAGTGCTGTCAGTGCCATTTTAGCTTTTTCCCTCCCTTTAAACTAACCCATACATAGCTGTTCTTACCCTTTACAATCCAACGGAGCCCATCTCTGCTTTTTTTTATTGCCTTTTAATGTCATCCTTTTGCAGTATATCTGACTGTATGTGCACTATGGAAATAGTTTACCCCGCTGCTTTGTTACAAAGGCAGAAGAGGCTTTAAGAACTTTGCAGCAGCTGCTTTTAGAAGAAATAGATTAAACCTGGTTTGGGTTGGGATCAATGTCGGGGTGGCAATACGGAGAGCACAACCACATGTTCTCGTTTCCTGTGGTACTTCAGTGTTGATTATTGATCAGGGTTAATTAATTATTACTTACCCGCAGACTTTACGTTTATATGGACAGACATTACATATATGTATGGTCTGTTGTAAGGCTCTTGGATACAAAGAGGGCTCAATACATGTGGTGCTGGGAGTAACATCGCTCAATAATGGAGAATGGGCAATGTTTGCTCTGAATACAAATACATATAAACTTTGACATCATGCTAACTTTTGAAACTGTAGAGCATCCGGATTTCCTCTGGGCTGGCCAGTTATTCATTTGAATCAATAATTGAGTTTCAGCAAAATCATATCATGATTAATCAGCCGATCTTGTTCTGTATGATCTTTTCATGCTATTATTGCCCACTTTTCTGTGTTATAATGATCATAGCAAGCTGTGCATGTTACTCTTAGCCCTAATTCCCATTAGCATATGTTTCTCCTTTATTGATTCCGTCGCTTCCTAGTGTGAACCTCCCATGCTTCTCATAGTCTTTTCAAGCTTCTTTTTGTATTTTTCTTATACTACAGCAAAGTTATATTTGTGTGGGGGCTGATCATCCAACAGATAATAATGGCCCAACAATTGCCTGATATCTGTTTACAGAATGCTCACTTTTCTGACCTTAGTGCTACAAGTCCCATCAGCAGCCGTTGCAGAGTGAAAGAGAAGCACTTTCATCTACTCTAACTGCCTGAGGATTTCATCTTATGAGCTCACTTCTCGGACCTTGAGGCTCCCACTGACTCTCTAATAATGTGTGCATTTGCTCTTTGCAGACGGAGTAGTTTAACACGTACTTCTCTGTACACAAAAGGCCAGTTGAGCCTATAGAGGAGTTGGTGTTGATGGAGAATAAAGTTCTGCTCATGTTCCCCCCCCCTTCTCTCCCCGGTCTCATCAGGGTGTGGTGTGGATGCCGGGCTCATTCCTGGACTCATCGCAGGCTCACAGAGTAATGATCCAGTGATTAAGTCCGATCAGCGGTGTTTGAGCAACAGGATTTGACCGCGCAGTCTAAATTGCTGATTCCCTCGTTTAATTCCCGGTAGAGCTCCAGCTTCTAAATGACCTCACCTCCCTCCCCTAAAAGCTGTAATGATCAAAGGGAGGGCTGTCCTTTCATCCAATCAGCAGGAAGCACTGGACTTCAGAGTTCAGGTCACACAATAAATAAAGAACCTTTGAAGTTCCCTTTCATTACATACGTATGAGATATTTCAGGGGTGGGATTATAAGCCTTCTATGATCATTAATTCACAGCACATGCCAGGCAGGCACGGTCACATTCACATGGCATGGAACCGCTTTTTGTTATGCAATATTATCACCGTGATAGTAATAAATGGAACCGTTTGTCTTTCTTTAAGCAGGAAATAGTCATTTTTGCTAATAAAAAAAACATAAAAGTTCCCTCCAGTGATGCATCCTCTTCATCACATTCAGCCAGTGGAAATATTGCCTCTTTAATATTTACCTCACATGTTTTAGAACAAATGTCAAGACCTAACGAGAGTGACCTTTCCATCCCAGTGACTGTGGTTAAATGTGAGTTTTAGAATTGATTTTAAGATTTGATTGTTGTTTGTAAAGCCTCGAACGATCGTCTCCTGCCTATATCTGTGGTTTGCTCACTCGCTACGAGACTGATCTTCTGATCTTCAGATCTTGTAGCAGGGTTTTACTAATGGTTCTGATATCCCGACTTGTCAACTAAGGCGATTTGGAATTTGAGGATTTTCTGTCTGGACCGCTCAGCTTTGGAACTGCTGAGGATCTCAGGAAGGCACGTTTCCTTTGAATCTTTCCTTAAGACGCTTTGATCTAATGGATTTTACTTGGTATATTTACTGTGAGGCAACTTGTACTTCTTTTTATTCATTTGTTAAAGGTGCTGTATGAATTAAGTTAGACTTGTTATTGTGATATGTAGATTGTTTAACAATGGGGGAAGTCGATTCGTTGCTCGGGAGCATATTTAGCATTTAATATGTGCAGCACAAAGTTAGTACACAAGCAGCCGACTGAGGCTCCAGTCTTGCACTCCTCTCCGTCACTGCTAAACACCGCTGACCCTGCCAGCAAGGAAGAAATAATGGCACTTTTTTGTTGTTGATGCATGTTTCTTTCTTTCTTTTTATTCTCCTTCGTCCATGTTTTGTCTCCAGAGGAAATTTCATTATAGACTAAATGTTAAGAGCCAGTTCCACTTGTTTTCTCATTACTTGTTTTATATCCCTCTCTGTTGCTCTAATGGTGCTTTGTTTCTGCATTTTTTTTCCTCATCACGTACCTCCCTTCTCATATGGATTAGTTCTTTGTTGGATTTCCCTGAGGGTTGAGGGTAACGCTAACGCCTGTCAGAGGTCTTACCTGCACACTCGCTCTGCTCGTATCACATAGATCACATATTGAATTGATGCTAATTAATTCCACCGTGTTATACTTTGAGCATGAGCTTCCTCTGATTCAGGGGATGCTGGCAGGGTTTTTTTTACAGCCTGTAAATACCTAAAACCCTCTGTGCTTACGAGAGAGAGAGAGTAAAGCACTGGTGTTGTGCCATAAGCTTTTTTGATGTGATTAGGCTTTCATTAGCTGATATATACACCCACAATTGCACAGTTTATGTCCAAACAAAGTTGTTTACTTCACCACTCTCAGCATATGTTGGGCACACAGCAAAGCAAACATATGCATCAACAGAAATACATATGCTTTTACACACTTTTATAACACTTTCATGAAGCAGTTAAACTCGACCCCTCTCATGTAGTCATTGTGTTGTTTGAAGTCGAGGTGTTAACCTTGCTGTGTAGGTCCAGGTCTGCAGCTCTTTGGCTGACTTTTAATTAAGGCGTATAATCACACTGAATTAAAGGGAAGCATTTGCATACAACACAATCAAACGTTTTTAGCACATTGTTTTAATATTTTCAAACGTAATTCAGATCATCAGATCTTGGCCGTATAAGGGTTGAAAAAAAAAATCAGATTGTTGTCGCCTAAATCCAGCCAAAGGGTAAAAGCGTGTCCTTTTAAAGTGGGAAACGAGCTGTGATTTATGTACAGATCATGCAGCCATTTGGTATGGGCTATTATCCTGCATATGATTATCATTATTCTCTTTTGCCTGTTAATCATGGCAATCTCCCAGGATATGTCGGCAAGGTGATCACGTTTAATCTGGCTGTGTAAAGACCACTCCACAGAGGTTGTTTTATCACTTAGGAGAGGAGGCCAGCATTATCCAAATGAAAAACAAGCTGGAGAAGAGGCTGATTTGTCACAGGCTGATTAGACCTCTGTCAGGCACTCATCTTTGCTCCTCCAGGAGCTCTTCAAGGGCATTGCAAGACACAGAAGGGCTCTGAGACGCTCGACACCACTTCCTTTTTTTCACATTAATCTAGTCAATGCTGGAAAATCTCCCACCCACTCATGGCTATATATCTTCCATCGTCCCGTGTTCACCATCGACGAACAGCACACAGGCTCCGTTATTGGAACGTGCCTCTTTGCTTTTTACTCACAGTCAGGATAATCTTGTCCCCGTTTCAGGCATTCATTTTGAGATGAACAACACTTAATGCAGGCTCTTGAATGAAAAGCTCGGGAGCACTTGAAAGACACACAATAACCAGAACAGCGGGTGTCAGGCATCAACACGGAAAACAATAGGCGCAGAACAAGTGACGAACAAGAGAATTAGGAAACATCCATTCTTGCTCACTTATTCATGAATTGTACAGAGCTGTCAACACAGCTGTGTCGTTCAGTCGGGGAGGCGGGTGACGGCGTGATTGTCAAGAATCAAACTATTATTATGGGCACAGACTTTTATGTAATTTTTATAGAAGCATGACCCAAATGATTTCCTTTGTTTTATAATGGATCTGGGGGAATTTGACAGTGCATGAGTCATTGTTTATGTTTATATCTGTTTGTTTTTTTCTGATTAGTTCAACTCCAAGGATGAGAGCGCGATGGCACAGTAAAACATCAGAAATTACCAGGTCGCATATTACATAATAAGGCATCGCTGTCTTCTTTTTCCCGAGGGGTGAGACCATTATACAATCCATTCAATCCAAGCTTTTTAAAGGGGACATTGACATCTTCTCCCTAATGCAAGCACAACATCAGCATCACTAATTTCTTCTGGCCCCGTCTCCCGCGTCACTGGCCACCAGGTAGTGGAGGGGAAGTTGCCACTGTCCTCATTCAGTCTCCTAAACAAAGTGGCTCAGTAGAGGCCGAGTAATCGTAAAGGAAATAAGGAAGGAAGCCGTTTGAGGTCGCTGGTTGATGCCCTCATGTTCGCAAACATCTGCATCTCCTTTGCTGGAGCTTCTTTGAGCCAGACACCGTGTTTCTGCACGTACAAGACTCTGCCAACAAACACTCCAACTTGAAGTATTGAAGTATCACGTTAAGATCAGAGATCAAGTTCACAGCAAGTTTCTCAGGTGTTGCGCTGTCAACATGAGATAAGGTAAATACCGTGAAACCCTCTTGACAGCTGTGGAAAACAGGGTAAAGCAAACGCGATAGTTGATATTTAAATGCCAGAAGATTTCAGCAGTCAACTGATGTAATGAAGATGTTTATATGAAACATGACCACAATGTTGATAATGATTTAATACTTTATAATAAGAAATCTCTCTTTGTTTTATGTCACTGCAAATTAAATGCTTTTGGTCCAGCAAAACAAGCCATTTGAAGAAGAAGAAAAATATCATGTGATTTATTTAAGATATCATAGAGAGAGAAATTCAAATGACTGAAAATAGCTATCACAATATTAATCTAGAATGTGTCAATTATATTCGTTAAGCCCATTTTAACACATTTTTCTCGAAGGGATTTACATCTTAGCAATAATGTGAAGCCCTCTATTCATTCGATCCATCCATGGAAAAAAAAATAAAAATGTATTGCTTTCAGCCGTATTACAGAGTTGATATTTAGCTGTGACCTCGTCGCCCTTATGCAGAGAACGTCGCCCCGAGAGAAACTTCGACTCAGCGGATACCGGTCGATCCTGGGGTGGATGCGGGAGCTTATGAACCTCTGCATGCTGCATCTCCAGCAGCGCTTTCAGATGAGCAGTGCAGCAGCAGGCATGGCAGAGATAAAGGAGCAGAGCTCTCAGGGTTTGCAAAGGGAGTATTGGATATACAATATGTTGATGTTTAATTACAGCATTAGACTCAAGTTGTCTCAGACTTAACCCCGTGTATGTTAACTAGAAACAGGATTTGTTTTACTACTGTTGCATTGGTGCTTTCATCCAACAGAGGAACCTGCCTCTATTTGTGTTCATCAGCAGAGCAACCTGTAAGGGGGATAGAAAACAACACCTGAGCAGTTAATACATGCAGAGAGATGAAGGTATAATCTCACAAGGGCATGAGCTCACTGTAGAACCGAACAAGCGGTACAGCGAACAGTGGAGAGAACAGGGAACATAATTCTCATTGTGTTTCGTGCGGTGTGGAAGACAGACAGGGCCATGACTTTGATCCCTGGTGGGATGGGCACTCGGGCGAGTCTGAGTATGCTGTGGGCTGAGGGTATGTGGTAAGAGAGGGAGGTGACCTGAGGGTCTCTGTGCAGGAAACATTTGCTCTGTCCCAGTTCCTTCTCACTGTTTTCATCTCAATCCCCGTGTCACGCTGTGTTTCTGTGGTTTGTAACCCACTGGGTGTTCTTTCCAGCGTTAATTCTGTATTGAGCTCCTGTACCTTTCCCCAGAACTTCCTCCCATCGAGGCGACGTGGGCTTCTGTTTGGGATCCAGGCTCAGTCGTTCAGATAACAGCTCACCATTTTGATTTCGCACATTTCACGGTAAATGTACTCCAGCACAGAAATTGACAGTTATTTGACACTCCTGCAAAGCCTCCATAGACTCTCGTGGTTTTGGCAGCGATGCCTTGCTGCTGGACGGTCAACACGTACTTGGCCTGTAGCTAAAAGCAACTTCTAACTGGCAGCGTTCATAAGATATGACGGAAATATCAATTGAATAGTAATTCACGAATTCGTTTTGTGCTTAAATTAGCTCTGCCGGTAATATGTCTCAAAGCAGTGCAGATAAATGCAAGTGTGAAGACATATGTCGATGATGGCTGGCTGAGTTGATCAGGATTCAGCTCGATCACAAACAAATCAAAAATAATCTGATAACATCGTCGGTGACGACTGACACAACTCTTTTGCAGTGCTGATGAACTTTGGATTTTTCTGACGTCTAACAGTATTATTAATAAAACCAAAGTGTGCTTCAGAGATCCCAGTTGGTTTGATTGATCATTACTGTTAGTGTACATGAAATAACCACCAATGCTGCGTAATTCAATACATAAATGGGTGCAATATAACACTTATTTCATGGGCATTAACCAGCAAAACTGTCGTTTCATGTAAAATTACCGGATCAAAGGAGGACGAGTTGCTTGATCAACTGGAAACATTTTCACAGTATCAAATTATTTGATATATTGACACAGTTTAATAAAAAATATTCCAATCTAAGTCTATTTTTTTCTTCAATGTAAGACCCCTCTTCTTCACATTTATTTCCTCCAGCACCTTCACTAAGTCACCTGTCCACAACCACGACGGACGAAGTGAGGAACTTCATTCACGACACATAAGCAAGACCATAAACACCAGTATGTTGTGAACTGTCAGTCTGTTGTGAGCTGGGATTTCACCACAACTCGAGAGGTCTCAGCCAAGGTGACTGGTGGATTAAAGGCCCTGAAGAGATCAGAGTGAGGTAGCACAGGGACAACAGCCATGTGGCAATACGTGTCAAGGCCATTTTCCAGCTTGTCGCCTCCGCTCTCTCGTGATCAGCTCAGTCGCTCTTTCACCACCTCTGCAGACCTTCAAAAACACTTGAATCTGCACTTGTGTTCCTCCCTTTTGTCTATGCTCTTCCCTGAGAGTGGTCGAAGAGTGAACATTGTTTTGGCACCGTGTGGTCTGAACTCATTACTCGGGAGGATTTTTAGACCTTAAATTGGGTCTGAGAACGTGTTGGTGGATGTCGGCTTGAGTTGATCTGCCTTATTTATTGATGCTGTGGTTCGAACTATTCATGCCGCTTGGGAAGTGACTGTCTAAGTGGGGTGCAGTCTGTCTTTCAGGGGTCTGCAGAGACAAAGAGAGGCCTGTCTCTTCAGTTCCTTCTACTGACTGTCATGCAGCATGTCGAAACAGTGAAACTAGAGGGAGGGGTTGCCGCTTGCTCTTTCTCTCTCACGCGCACACGCATACATTATGCATGAATACATATTCGTATACAAACTGTGTACATAGAATGACTTTGCTGTTCAGCAAATGATGTGTTCGACGTGTGCATGAACTTCATGGGCCGATGTGGGAGTCTTGAGGTGAAAAGAGGCCATCCGCCATCTATGCACTGGAAGCTAATTGTCAGGCTGTGGCTAAATCGGTATGAGAGGTCATGCACTCATGAGTCAGAGATTCCATTGTTGTGTTTATTGTTTGTTCAGTTTTACATGTGAACAATGAAGAATAGCTGAAATGTATCTTTTGCAAGGCAAATAATGCGATACTCAACCGTGAGGAGTTATGATACAAAACTCCATCGATGTTGCATATGCTGCGCTGCCGAACTTAAGCTATTATGAGCGACTCTATATTGCAAGTGTCGGTGTGTATGGCAGAGTTTCCTTTAGATGTTATGTCTGATTAAAGCCGCCTGCATGTGTGTTGACCGTGTATTGTCTCTAAATAAGGGTCTGACCACTTTACATCTGGAGTCTGTGACTTGCAGACTGGCTCTCCCCTGTCGCAATGATAAGGCAGAAATTAAAACGCTGCAGTCCCCTTCACCCATCCCCCCCCCATCCTCCACCCCTCCAACCCCCCCTTCTGCTCGTCATTCACCGGAGTCCGCTCTGACGTAGCCGAGCGCAGCCGAGATCTGGAGAGCATGGCTGCCTGTGGCTCTTCTCCCTCTCTCTATCTCTGTATTGATCACGTTGCTGCAGAACACCCCTAATAATTTAGATGGCTGGATTTATTTGTATTGACCCGCTGACAGACTATTACTGAGGTTCACCGGCATGCATGTAGCGTTTGCTCACACACACGCATGCTGCAGTGCACATAGAGACATACTCGAGGTTGCAGCACAGAGGACTGCATGCTTTCTGTACGACCACACAAACAGACAGCTGCTGTGGGACGAGGATGCTTCATTTTTGCATTCTTTCTAATAACCAGCAGGGGGTGACTCCTCTTGTTGCCAAAACAAGTCAGATTGTAGAAAAGTCTATAAAAAAATGACCCTACTTCTCACTTCATTTATTCACTCAATAAACATTATGAACATACGTTTATGTGTAAATAATGGTTCAATTTAGTAAAATAGTCAAATAACGATGAAGCAGGGTGTGCTATAGGGCGTGGCTACCATGTAATTGACAGGTCGCTACCACGGCGTTGTCCATGCGTTGATTTATCAGTTGTTCTTTTCCTGTAGTGCTATTTATCACTCTAAATTGTGTGTGAGCTGCTTAGTTTTAAAGATATGGGCTGTAGAGACGTCCACCTTTTCTCAAACATACAGCAAAACAGCAAAGTCTCTGTGGATAATGATGGTGACGGTTGACTGCTCTTACTTTACCTATTGTCTCCTTTTATCTCTTTTGTGTCCAACAGTAAAGAAATATAAATGAGATTAAAAAAAGTGCTGTTATTGAATGTCAGAGCTTCAAAGTTACGATCTCGCTAGCAGATCTGCATACACAATGTAGATCCACAGGGTTTTACTTTTGCACATTGTTCTGATCTATGTTTATTGTTTTGTATTGTATTGTTGTGCTTATTGCTTTGCATTCCTCACGTGCACCTCTGTCGACATAAAATGCCATCAAGGAACAAATGAAGCTGAAACAGACACAAACAGTGGATCACTTTAGGTGCTCCGGCATGAATGCTGCTTGCCAGTGCAGTGGAAGAATGAGCCATCATTTGAATCCTTGTTCACTTATAATGTTTGTAACTACAAAACAATTGTCACTGGGAAGAATGATCGTGTAACAGCATCCAGCCCCATGCTATCTGTCTGTCTTCCTTTCCTCCTTCCTTAACCCCTCTCTGCCATCCTTAATTTCTGTCTTACTTTCTGAAACACTTCCTTTCCTTTACCTCTTTACATCCCTACTTCCTTCCTTAACCCCTTCCTTTTCCCTTACCATCTATTTCCCTTACTGGCTCGCCTATCTCCTTTCTTACTTAGATACTTCCTTCCTTCCATTGTAACCTCCTTACTTTCTTCTTCTGTTCTTAATCTCTTCCTTACTAACTTCAGCTCTTTCTGACTTTATTAATTCCTTCAAAACTTCCCTTCTTCCTACATTATTTACTTTAATTTCTCCTACATTCCTTCCCTCTTTCCCTCTCTCCCTTTCCGGTCTTTTCGTTGGTCCTGTCTGTGTCTTCCTTCGACCATCTTCTCTTGAGCCGTCTCCTTCTTCCTGGCATGGAGTCAAGCCTTTAGGTACTGCATCATCCACTGTCAGTGTGGGTGGGGGGCTGAGATCAATCACTGTGCTTCTAATGCAGTGCTTTAGCATACAAAGAGTGCTTTGAGGTTGGTACAGTCCACTGGGAAATCATGTGATGCACTATTTATACTGAAGGTACCTATAGCTGGCATTCCCACTCGCCTATTTTATTTTATGTAACATATCTCTTTTGATTTCTTTCATCGCCAGCATAGTATCATTTTATCAGATATTATACAGTCAACTCTGGCAAGGGAATAAAAGTCACCCATTTGAATTTCTTTATTATCTGCCAATGGCCTATGGCTCTGAAGCAGCAGCCGGAGGCCCTTTGAAAACACGGTAAGTCAATACCTGTCTTGTATTTATTTCTGAAGTCTTAGCGACTCCCCAGGATTCACAGCAGATGACATTTATCTTACTCATGACCTTTCTCAAGATTGCCGGTGAATCAGATCATTACGCCTCAAATCCCCGGCTCCTCCACGCTGATAAATTACTTCCCTAAAATGAAATTGTCATCCTCCTCCACGCCCCTGTGTTTCCCACGCATGAGACCGTCAAAGAAAGTGAATGGGACACGTCATATACTATTCCTCAGTGAATCCAGAGTAATAGGGCGGTCTAACCAGGATAAAAAGAACGCTGTCCTCTTGTCGGGGAAGGACAATATCTTGCACTTCACATTCGCCTCAACCATGATGGAATTGAGAGATTTGGTTTGAGTTCGGTGTTCACATCTAATATATGCCAGCTTCACATATAGGCATCTCTGAAAGGATGAACTTCTAACCTGCCAAATATCCAGAGGTGTCTATTCTCGATAGATTTCCTGCTTCCGCGCCGGGCTTGGATTGATCACATCCAGCAGTTACTTGGAAACGAAAGCTGGAACAGGGATGCTGACAGGCAGATAGCATTTAACACACAAACAAGCACACATTTACAAATCCCCCGGCCTGCCAGCCTGCCTGCATGCATGCACACACACTTACGATGCCTGCCAATGAAGTCTACTTTCTAAGCCTGTTTTTGCTCGGATTTAAAACGTGGAGTGTTGAAAAGAGCACTTTTGTAGGTTGTGTGTTGATGTCCCCGATAGCCAAAGGCATACTAATTAGAAACCTGCAGCTGTATGTCCCACACCTCGAGCTAACAAACCATTTATTACATCTGCCCCTCAGGCATCGCCTAAATCGACACCCCCAACCTTGACACGCTTTGCAGGCGTCGACTAACATATGTGCACTGGCCCATTGATGATATGCATGTGTGGGCTGCATGTGTGCTGATAATCCTAATTGTCTTCCATTTATGCCGTTAAGCACAAGGTGAAAAGCAGGGCATCCAGATCATTTCTAAACCACCAACAAACAGGAGTATCATCGCTGAGCTCTCATTTCCATGGAGGAATTTTACCGTTTTTCCAACATTGCTTCAGTGCATTTTCTGAAACATTAAATGCAATCACCATCTGTACTGTGCAGCAGTTAATTGTGTTGCAAAAGGGCATCACACCCTAAAAATATTCAACTCCTGTGTCAACAGTAAATCAACCACGTTATCACTTTGCGTCTGTTCGTCACTGCCGCTGAAATGACAATGTTCGACTATTTATTCATCATGTAGAGATACACAATCCAAACTCAGAAAAAATGTTGCGATGTCTCCGCTCTCACTGTCACTGTGCATCTCTTACCGCTAATTCAAAGTAAGCACATTACAGTGACAGTAATGTACTTTAAAATTGAATGCTGATACAACAA
The DNA here is from genome assembly GCF_023055335.1 of Clinocottus analis. Classification (NCBI taxonomy): domain Eukaryota; kingdom Metazoa; phylum Chordata; class Actinopteri; order Perciformes; family Cottidae; genus Clinocottus; species Clinocottus analis. Next base: position 6,211,000 of record NW_027176240.1, read on the forward strand.
TACTGACAAATGTCAGCACAAAAAAATGCAATGTGATTCAGGAAGTGCTGTGGAAATGTTCCTTTCTGTCCACAACGTTTCATCCATTTTGCATCTGATATTTGCTCTTCAAATACACTGGGAGACGGCATCTCCCTCTGCATGTCTCTGTTGTGACTTGGGTACAAACAGCTGTCTCTTCCTCTGTGTCCACCCCTCACTCTCAGAAAACCAACACATTTAAGGTCTACTTTAGTTTGCTCCATCGAGGCCCGAGCGATATGGAGAAGATCTAATAGTTGACATGATTTGCATGTGAAGTTTAGCACATTGAACACAAATAGAAATATGTGAGAACAACTATTGTCCTTAGACAATAGAATGTAAATGGATGTAGACTTCTTTTGGCTAAAGTGAAATTCAACACATCCTTCAATTCCCAACAGTGATTCCTGACATTGACATAATCATCACTGGGAGTACATCTTCATCTAGTCGTCTACAGCTCAATTTAGTGTTTTTGGCGTTTAGTAACAGTTGATAATTAATCATCAGCATGTGTTTGTATGTTCTCAGGTTTCCAGATTTGACACATAACATGTTTGTCCGCCAAGTTAAGGCTTCACCTGCATACACATGCTGTCTCGAGGTGGCTTTGCATACCAAATGATTACCACCTAGTTTGGCGGTGTGTTAGTCGAGACTTGTTTCTCCTTTGATGTCAGCTCCATGCCTCCTCATACACCCCTTAACCCAACATGGCTTCTCTCTGTATCAGCCGGCTTCTGATGAAAAGGCTACACAGCGAGACTCAGCCGAGCTCCCTGAGAGACGAACGGAGAGAGGTATCATGTTTAATCTCCTTCTCAAATGTCACTTCAGTCTAACTGGTGGTGGAGGCACGTGGGAAACACCACATCATACATTTGTTTTTGGTGAAATGAAAAACAGAAATGGATCAAACAATTCAAATATTTTAATCTGTGAAGACAGAAACAGCCTCATTTTGACAGATGTGAGTTGTAACAAAACCCCAGATTGAATTGGCGCAATAATTAGGCATTGGAAACTTAAAGGTTTGCTAATGGTTTAAACAAATGAAGAAACAAAGTCCAACAATGCTTAAACTTGTGCGAATGAGGGTTTAAAGGTTAATGAACTAAAAACAAGCTTGTGTGACCTCCCACGCAGCCTTGGAGCCAAGTTGTCTTTCAAGGATGTACCTGATTTGGCTCCACAAAATCAATAATTTCTTCATTTCTGTTCTCGTAGTTTGATTCTTTGACCTCAACATCAATAAAGCCAATCAGAGAGGTGAGAAGATTTAATTCCAGTGGTACCGGTGAGGTAATAAACTCTTCTCACAGTTCGACAGGAAGTAAAAATACTTTTACGTGTAAAGATACTTTTCTTGTCTACGGCTGGTATCATGTGAAATAATAGTTTTACTCATTTCAATTGTGAGATTTGTTGGATAGAAAGAGAATGGAAATGTTGATGGGAGTTCTACTATTCAACAGTGCAGTTAGATTGAATTGTATAGTGTTTAGTGAAGGTCACTACTCGCGCATTGAATTGGTGCAACCAGCAATTTCTTGCCTTTTTGTTCCCAAATGACACAAGCGCAAATTTGCAATAGCTGCGACCACGTTGGTGCATTCACACTCAAACACAACCTCACAAATAATTGACCTTGATGGCAAAATTGCTAAATGGACTTTCTGCTGAGACCAACGATGCCTACAAAAAGATTCCACGACAAATGGTTTATAAGTTTGTTCATAAAACCTGAATCCATTTACAACATTTGTGCCTTTTTGCTACAGGCCACACCTCTTGTTTTACCAATTGGCATGAACACAAACACACACGCACACTTGACCTCCATGTTAAATTGTTGCCGTCTCGGGTGAAGGCTTTGGCTGTCAAAGAGTTGGAACATTTGCAGCTGGAAGAAAACGAAGAAAAAAAGAAATTCATTACCAGGATGATTCTCACAGTGTAGAGACCGAAGGCTCCATAGAGTTTAACTTTTGTTCCTTTGGCTGAATGTATGCAGCTCAAGCTCAGCGTGGTCTTCAGCTCTGGTGATTGAGTCAGCACTGATCTGCTGGATGGTAAGAATCGGGAGTGCGTTGACCTATGCCTGTAATTACAGTGTGAAAATATCAGCTGTCCTCTCACGTAAATGTCGTCCCAGAGTGAACAAAGTTTAATCGAAACAGAAGCTCTTGTCTGATCTGACACAGAGGTTGTGAATGCTGATGGTAATGATGGGCTGGGTGGAGCATATATTCACTGTAATCTTTCAAAACTAGCAAAAAGATGCGTCTGCACACTTGGAATCAAACAAAGACACGAAGGAGAACAATCCCAGGAATATCACGTCATTCCCACACGTACAGCGAGTGTGACGCTTCGACAGAAACACAAAAGCCCCAATGTGGAATGTGTTGACAGACTAAATAAAATGCCTCCATGCAGCAACATTTGAGCAAGCTTTCAAAGTGAGATGTGGAACACAAATTGCTTGACAAAATTGCACAGGAGCGCTGAATGTAATACATATATAGATAGATGTCATGTCAAAATTTACATTTATAGAGATTTTCAGCTTGATGTATTTTTCATTGACATCCTCCGATATTTCACGTCAATCAGAGGAGTCAACACACAAAGGCCTCGCGTTCTTGACATTTGACAGCCCATAAATTAGCACAAGGCAAACAAGTCTTTGGCTGTTAAAAGCTTTCATTCAACATAGAGCCGAGCTTCAGCCAGCGCTCTCTTCTGCTTTGTATGTAGACTGTATGATTAGCTTCCAAAAAGGTTCCTGCTGCTGTAAAAACATGTGAGGATGAGTAGTTGTGTGCCTGAAAAAACATTCACCACCTACGTGATGTGATGCACATTAACTCACTGTTGCTCTCATCACCATTGGCTTTCATGCAAGTGGAGGACAACACAAGATAATGTGTTTTATAGCTAGACCATGATTTTAAATCAAGTTATTGTAATAAGCTAGAGTGAGTGAACACAGTGAATAAATATACTTTCATATCTTTTAGCTCCACTCTCTTTGCATTCACTTTAAGTGCGACAAATTAACCTAACATTTGTTTTATTTCATGGCCGTCTTTCTTTTGAGTTTTTGCAGAGCTTCTCATGCATATCAATGATATCACAATTTGAAGTGTTGGATCGATATACTGTTCGTCATTGTTTGAATATGCTTGAACAAATGTCACCTATCTTAGTGAGCATCTCTGTGCAAAGAGCACCGGGGCTTAGTTGTGGACTATTTTGCACTGCAAATTCTCCTCTGGTTCTTTCTGTGTGGATGCAAGCGAGCTCTGACTTACAGAGGCTGATATGTTGGGCCATAGCAAATCCAAACTCAATAAATCTCCCAACGAGGAAATCACGCCTTCCACTATCTCAAAAAACACCCTTCATCCCTGGGTGCTCCACTGAATGCGGTGAAAAGCTTCCACTAATGTAAGTACAGGACATGTGATGCACTCAGTGAATGAGGTGCTGAATGTAAAATGAGAAAAATATCAGGTGCTGCACCGGAGCCATCAAATTGATTGACTTAAATACAGAAGCATTAGTTACAGCTCCAGCCAAGCTCATTGTTTGATGGAAACCTTCCTCTCTCAGACAGCAGTATACGTATTGGTAATCTACCATCGTGCTTCAATGCCTCCCACAGAAACATCCAATTAATTTCTCAAATCGGCACCACAGTACCTTGAACAATGCATTTCCTTCAACGTGTTATTTATTTCCGCTGTAACCTGTTGTGTGCTCATCTCAGAAGAAAGAAAAGTCAGTCAATTACGGTCTACGCTGCATGGATGTTGGTAATATCAGTATTTCTTCCGTGGAGAGAAAGGCACGGCAAAGGGCAACAAAAATCAAAACGAACATAAGTGACTTAAATATCCACATTCAAACCTCCCATCCATTATCTGTTCATCTTTTAATCTCTCTCTTTCTTTTCCTGTCTCTCTCCCTCCATCACCCCCTTATCAGTCTCGCACTCCCGCTTTCTTTCCAGGGAAGCAAGGCCTCACCCGGGGCTATTTTAATGCAGGGCGGGGTCATAAATGGCTGCAGAGTGAGGAGGGAAATCATTAATGGTCAAGCAGTTAGCTTGAGAAAATGCAGCTGTGTGTGTCGACTGCCAGAGGGGCCGGTGGAGATCTGATTGGCGGATTTCACTCAAACTTGACCTTTCGCACGAGGGAGCAGGAACACCCGAGTGTCTGCTACCCAACGAACACGGCTAAGCCTCAAGATCAACAAACAGCACCCTGAGAGGGAGAAAACCCGTCACGGAAAAACTGTTTCATGCTGGGAAGACTCGGGCACATCTGCACTGCGAGTCCTCCCAGATCCTGTTTGTATTTGTTGTTTATACAAACGTTGTGCATGAGATATTAGAAAGATGTTGAGGCTGGAGCCCTGTTTGCACAATCCGAAAGTCACATAATCCATCTTTGAGACGGGTCTCGCCACTTGCGGAGAGGGACTTTACCCCTGTGCCCCTCAGTCCTTTCTGATTGATGTGCCTCAGACTTGTTGTACAATACAGGCTGTGTACATTGTGACACCAACAAGTCCTCATTCCTGAACCCTTTTTTTGTCATTCCCTTCTGAAAAAGAAACCTCATGCCCTTATGCTCAAACAACTAATTTGAGCCTCCATTTCTATGGTGAAGACATAGTTCAATGGCATTGAACGTAGCAGTTATTATCTCTGTAGAAGAAGGTGTAAATAAACAGGTGTTTAACTTACACACACAAATGGACAAGTTATGAGTGCAGGCTAACACAGTAATGACAGCACTTTTTTGCATCATGCATATGCGTACAAATATAAAAGTTAGTGCAAGCACACAGACACACGCACATCCGTGCATGTATGTTGCATAAGGCTTCTGTGGACCTACAAGAGTAGTACACGTATTATATTGACTGGAGAGGAAAAGCTCAATGATGTTATGTAAAATGAGAGGATGAGAACTACATAACAGAAATAAAAAGAAAGGGAGAAAAGTCTCCCGTAGCAACCCTCAGCCTCTACTGAACCACCTCTCCTCTCTGAACAGTCTGTTAGAGGAGGATCGAGGAGGATGGAGGTGTCTGTCGTGCGTTAGATGAAGAAATGTTGTCGTGTATGTGATTTTGAATGCGAAACAGTGTGGCATTCTGATAAAGGGGCTTTATTTTATACACGTTTAATGTAGGAAAGTTGATGAGGAGATACATCGGTGTGACCAGTCCTCGTTCTTTTCACTCTTCCTTTCCTTTTCCCTTCGCTTTCTGTCACAGCGTTTGCACATGCTGAAGACAGATAACGGAAACTGGGGGTTTATATTTGCTTTATTGAGCGTTAGATTCACAAGTGTGTATTCAGTGCTGATGGATGTTCCTTATGAGCCGTGCCCATTGTAAGTGTCTCCGTGCCTGTGTGTCTATACAAGAGTTTGTGTGTGTGGTAATGTGTGTAAAGCTGAGAGTGAAAAAAAAAGAATGAAGGCAACTGGGAATATGCTGATGTTTGCTATACATAAGCAAAGGCCTTCACAGAGTACACAAATGCGTGCCGGAAAACTGGCTTGACTGCGAGTGTTGTGTAACATGAAGATAACAATGACGCCATACAACACAATTCTAATCACTGTTTTATCCCATTTTCACTAAAATGGCCCCATGCTTGTCATTTTCATCTCAAATCAGCTCAGCTTTCTGGGGTTAGGTAATAGATAATCTTCCATCTCATTTCTTCTTACGGCTCGATATTAGCCCATGATTCCTTCTAGATATTCATCCTCCTATTTCTATTTTCACTCTTGTGTTTCAGGAGCTGCGGTTTGCCAAGGAATTATGAATACATTTGAAGAAAGCGCTTCGCTGACTTTGTTTTTTCTGTTTGACCTTTTTCTTTCAACAGAAAGTGTCTTCCAATATATTAATGTTGCTCTCCATCACCAAAACGAGGCCTTAATTAAACCATATATTCCGCCTCGACTTTGATGTGAAAATGATTGCTACCACTGTGGCTGATCTGACATCGTAAGTCAAGTGCACTCGGCCATGCCACGCGTCACGGCGGCCATCTGCTTCCAGAAGCCTGCTTGTTATACGAGGTCTCCGAAGAGGGTACCCGTGCTCTGCTCAGCGCTGGTCCTTAGTGGTGCTGTTAGGGCCTATATGGTAATGAAATATGAAGCGTGTTTTTGATAACAAGTAAAGCCCATGGGAGAATCTGTTCAGGGCTACACATAATTTGCACACTTCATGTAGCGCCTAGGGGAAGAGCTTAATATACATAGCAAGGTCTAATAAAGACCAGTGGAGGAAGATGTCCCCATATCCTTTACTGCATTGAAAGTACCAATATGACATGTACAAATACAGATGGAAATTCATTTCCACATTTAATTTAAGATCTTACTTTAATTGGAGTATATATATATATCGCCAAAGGCATTTAGTTAAAGTATCAAAAGTAAAGTCATTGATGAATCGGTGTATCAGTCACGTTTTACTGTCACAGTGTTAGTTGTTAAGTGAGAAAAAGAATGCACTAATGTGTTTTTTTTTCTTCTTCTGATATATCTTATATCTGATATATCCTTCTTTAAGGTAAAATTGATCTTTAGAGGAACTTCCAACAACTCGTAGATATTTTTATGTAAAATCCTTATATGAAAAGAAGTATCTATAGCTCCCAAATGAATGCAGTATACAATATTTTCCTCTAGAATACAGCGGAGTATAAATAGAAAGAAGAAATACTTCTCAGAACCTAATGAGAGCACAGCACTTAAGCAAATGTGCTTTCAGTCAGTTTCCGCCACTGTTACCATTTTAGTGAATTCAGTTTTAAACAGTACACTAGAAAATCCTTCCATGAGACAAAATAAATTGATAGTGACAAAAAGAAGGAGCGTCTCCATGTGGCACCCTTGGCAAAATGTTCGAAGCCATAAGTTGAGCCACATCCATATTTAATTAGCAGTTCCTTCCGTGCTTTTAAGCATTTACTGAGGGCGCTGCTCTCTCCCAGTCACTTTGGATGAGCCTGTGAAGATAAACATTGCACTGGGGGAAACACAACAAGAACGAAAAGTACACAAATAAGTCTCGATTGGAACTGACATACTTTGTGACACACCATGTCACCACGAATTTTATATACATCCAATTGTTTGCCTAGCATTTGTTTTTTATACTTTGTGTACGAACATACTATGTTGCATCTGCGGGCTTGGAGTTGTTTTTTTTTGTTGATATTACTCTATAGTAATATTAGAAAGAGGCAAGAAAAAAAATTAAACAAAGGATCAAAAGACGTAGCGGCAGCTATAATCCAACTTTGTGGATCTGTTTTACATCTCTGGTGATTTTCTCAAGGCTAATCTGTTAATAATTACTGTGACACAGATGCTAAGATCTCAAAGGACCACACACAAACACATCTGCACTTCATCCTCCGCCTCTCATTTCTCTATTGATTACATGCAGGCATAGACACATAATGTAGATTAACATAATACACACTCACATAAAAAAAGTAGCATAAGCAGCAAACCCCCAGTGTGTCCCAGCCTCCTGCTTTCAACTTTTAAATCTGTTTCATTTCCTCATCTCAAGCGCTTTCTAAGAGTGACAGTCATATATTGTGCTGCTAGCGGATGTTGCAGTGCCAATTGAACCTTCGCTACGCTACACTATTGGTACGCAGACGGGCCAATAGTAGCGTAAAATTAGCCCGCTCCGAGCTGGGTCCAACATTTAGCCTGTTCTTCTTCGTAGACTCCATAAAATCATTAAAGATTCACTTAATTTTTCCATTTTCTAGATGGTTTTGTGGATTGTAAGCTAGTCACGGTGAAATGTTGTGTAATAGTGACGTTAGTTTCCCGGAGAGATCGAAAGGAGCTAACGTTTCTAAAAGTTTATGCTTCTGCGTAAAACCCTGTGGAGCTAACGTTAGCAGAGTATGTTAGCAGATCACAAACAAGCAGTTAGCTCTTTAATGGTACGCTAGCTACTGAAGGTGTACTGAAAGTATGCGCATGCTTTTGCTTTTTAATAATGATTGTAACAGTGAATGAAGACCCACCCGACTTTACTGGAACAGAGGTGTTTCCTTATTTCATTGTGTTCTGTCTCAATCTCTCGTGATGTGGTGGTCCACTTTAAGTTTGTATACTTTGATCTGCGTTATCTTTTTAATACATTATTGTTTGATATTTCTTTCAAACACGTAGTTTAGACCTTCTGTTTGATGCTTCCAAAACTGTTTTTCTGTCTCTAAAAAAAACAACAATGTTTAAGCAGGGAATGCAGTTAGTGACAGTGTGGGCTTCACTGTAGTTTAGGTAAATCATGACAATAAAGAAGGATTTTTTGTTCATCACAACAACCCTTTCTTGTAACTGGTACTCCGATCAAATGTTGATGTTGTGATATAATCTAACTTAATTCTGCACATTGACAAGCTGATGCTATTGGTCACCATTCAATCACTGACTGGAATGCAACTTTTCGTAGTGAGGGATTGTGACATGTTCATGCTGTGGCCTGTTTCCACTCTGGTGTTCACCATATGCAATCAATTGTTAGTGCCCAGCAATCAGGTTAACAATACCCTTTATATTTGTTTTCCTCGTGCCTGGTTCAAAACTCATTATAGCAAAAAATACAATGAAATTGATAATCCATTAGTTGCTTTATTTGTTTGTTTTTTGTCTCAGTGGGGACATTGGTTTTGTGGTTTTCCATTGCATTTCCCAGTAATAACTTTTTGGCGAAAATCACTGGACTAACCTCCAATTATATTATATAAAATAAAGTATGGGCTTCTGTGCTAAGAGTGACAGAAAATTAAAGACCTATATCTTAGAGGGAGAGAGTGGCCTCAAAAAGTGTTATAGTTAAACAACATTACACTGCAAACATGTTTTGTGACTATTGTGTAGCTACATTTTCACTCTCCCTTCAACCAGAAAGCAAATACTCAAATAAACAACAACAAAGCAACTTCCATATAAATGTTAGGGCCGTACTGTGCAGGTAGTCGACTATGAGTGTCGACTTCAGCTAACATACAGTGATGAAATAACATGTTGAAAAGAGCCACAGAGAGAAAAGAGCAGCAATTCAAGACCCGTGTCTTCATCGTTCATCAAGCATTCCTTGTCTTTGAGTACTTTTTATCTTTGAAAGTCAATGCCATTCACTCTACATTTGCTTTCCATTTCAAGCACCCCGGCCTTTTTTTCCTATGAATCTTTCTCCCTTTCTCTCTCTCTCTGTTTATACAATTTGTTTTATGCAGCTAACTGATGACGGTAAAACCACCAAGGGGTTCTGTTTATTTCAAACTAATCACTGTGGTTTAATTAAATGTAAAAGAAATACAAAACATGTATACTTATTGCATGTTACGCTACCATGTCTCCTCAAGACTCAATATTTTGAGCATATGATTTGTTTTCATTACCGTAGAAATGTCAAGCAGTTTCAAGACGTTTAGGCAAACCTTGCAGCAACAGAAAACATTGCCTCAGTTTCGTCTTGAAAGATGTCATAACAGGTTCACCGCCTATTCATACGGGATGTTACCAAGACAGTCACAGACGACGAATATGAAGTGAGAATTTAAACAACTGAAAATGTTTTAACAAGAAAGCACGAAGGCCAGCGCCAGAATTTGAATAAACTAACCGCAGACCACCCTTCACTCGCCATGATGTTGCCATGGCTACACAACAGGGACGTGCCGTGTTGCTTTGCTTGAAGTGCCACCTTTTGTGCCCTAATTCTATAACCATAAATAAGAGCAGTTTTTCTGCCGGCACCAGGCTTTTGAGCCGCGCGGCATCGGAAGCTGGCGCTGTGACAAAGTGTCATTTGGCCATGGAAGGGTCTTTCTCCCGCTTTGCTCTGGATAGCCGCTCCAAATTATAGAAACCACTCCACGTCCACCCAAACCGGATTAAAATGGGCACAGGTGGAGTTTCATTATAACGCACACTGACGTCGGTGTGCAGCCCAATCTCACCTGATAGACAACTTGGATTTAGGAGTTCACACTAATCCCTTTTCTTAGCCGGATGTAGCCAAACAAATCATCTTTTTAATAATTCATCAGATTCAAAAACATGCATACAAATTGTACGGCTCTACGGAATAAAATGTTGGCAAAGAATCAGACACATCCCACTTATCTCTCATATCTTTCTATCGCTTGCCAGATAAAACATTTTTGTTGATAACATTTGCAGATGATGGAGTTTGCAGGTTTACGAATGGTGAGTAAAATTATATTTCTGAATAAAATCCTGCTCTAAAGTAAAACAGAATAGTATGCAACATATTTTATGTTGTGCATGAGGAAGTATAATTCACAAAATGAGGCAATGTGAAGATGCAGCAGAGCAATATCGTTATTATCTTTGAATAAAATCATCATCATAATGGATCTGGATGTTGAACTGTCAAAGCTTTTACTCATCTAAAATAATATTATGTTACGTGTTACTCAGTGATAAACTGTGTGATAGCACTAGCTTTTGGCTGAAGCGTGAACAACCCACAGCTCATTATTTTTAATTAGCCCAACGTTGTTCATTACCACAGAGTCTGCATGGGTTTCAGCGTCTGCCTGCGCTGCCAATGATTTTTAACAATACCTGGTCGAGTGGCCCGAGTGCGAGTTATTTTGGACACTGTGAACACTGAGGTTTTGAGAAATTACAGCTTGAAAATCCTTGTGAACGATGACGGACCGGCAGAACCACTAACAGTCATGGGAGCACAAAGAGGAGGGGAAAAAAACAAGCATCTTTTTTTTTGGCAATAAAACAAATTTACAGCCCGTTGCCTGGCTGAGGCTGTCACCCATATGATCTGCCCCCTAACCACAGGTTTCCTGCATCTGTTGCTGCCTAAGGGCTGTGCTATTCACGCCGTGGAGTGTGCCACCCCTCCAGAGGGGCAATCCGTGTCCGATTTTAGTGCTTTTATTACCCCAGAATGGCTGATTGATGCGTTAGAATGGGAGTGTTTCGTGTGATTGGCATTAAGCTTCTTTCACCACAGAAACTCTCCTGTGGTCCATTTGAGTCTGACGGGTGCTGATTGGGTTCAAGTGCTCCTCGACTGCAGATGCCATTTGAAGATTGCTTTCATCTCCCCTTGAAACACAAGGGCAGATAAGAAACACCCCCTTTCTCTGAGGATTCAAAAAGCTCCCTCTCATGTCAACACAAATACATGAACACTGTGCAACTTTTCAGTTTACCACATTTCCCTTTCGTTCTTGTGCCTTTTTTTGGGGCGGGGGGTCGAGGATGTATACACGCACACGGTCAAACACAGAAAGAAAACACCACAAATAGTGGTTGCTTGCTTCAAGGCGATTCCATTCAAAAGAGAAAAAAAGATGAGAACGATTGGTATGAAAAAACCCTTTAACTCCCTTGACGTCCACCAATCCTCCATGCCATCTTATCTTCCCCATACAGAATGCTAATCAAAAGCGATCGCGCCCCGCTATCTCTCGATAGAATCAGCAGCTTTGTCTAAGCCTCTGCCATGAATGTCTTAAAAGCAGCACCTTTTAAATTAGGACAGGTGTTGTGTTGGCTTTGAATCGCATGTAACACACGTCAAAAGATGAATGGAACACAATTATTTAACAAATCATTTTTCAGGGTGTGGTAATGGTGACCATTATTCTGAACAGGCAGCTTCCCTTTCCAGCTTTCATCACCATTAATAACGTGCATCTATCAGTAAGCAAAAGATTTGAGACCACATCTCATTTTATGAGCTTTTTCTACAGGTTTTAGAAAGAAGGCTCAAAAAAAGCACTCAAACTCTATTGAATTATCTTAAAAATCTGAACTGCGAGTTGTTTCATGAAGCACATGATTTGAAATGCAATAATACACAGACCTGAGACATCTTATGCAAATACCATCAATTTACAATGAGGAAAATTGAAGTGTTAAGAGAAACCCGCAATGTGTGGGAAGGCGACATGCCATTAAATAGGGAGTATTAAATAGTGGCTCATATATTTTATTTCGAAATATTAAGTGTTTTAACATTCTCTGGAGTCTAAAGTTCTCATAATGGATTAAATATGCAGCTTTGAATATACAATTGACATTGCAGCCTCGATGGGAAACAGAATCCTTGAGATTTCCTCGTGTAGTTTCAATAGAGACATTTTTGGTTGTATGTTACTTGAATTTAATTTTTATTTCATTTTAGATTAGCACCGGGTCAATGTTATTTATTCTTTCAGCTGAAGTACTCTACCCATTGCCTTTAAAACTGCATACAATGTGTGTATATACTTTAGCTCTCCGATCAACACAAGCAATGTAGCCCACGTTAAACTTGACTCCTGTTCACAATACACAATACAGTTCACAATACACAATACAGAGAAACTACGATGGAGGTGAAGCCTGAAAACTTGTTTTACCAAGCTTGTCTAAAGGGTTAAGTCTCCATGGGTGTGTAGAAATTGTGTAAACCTGTTAAATTCAGATGTATTATCCCAAAAAATAGCCTGATACACACAAGTGAGCCTGGTTTAACTGCTAATCTTGCTGTAAGAAGCAGTGGTCTGTCTTGAATTTGAGATAATCCAGAGTGAGTAAAATATTGATATTAGTATCATAGTGCAGCCCAACGTAACTGGAGCTACTTCTTGCGATCACAATGTACAACCGAATGAATGCTCTTCTGCTTTAAATCTGTTTTCTCTCCGACTTCTTTGACATCCTACCAAACATGCTACACTGCTGTCTTTTGATGAAGCGCTACTTCCCTCTCTTTGAGTAGACTGTAATAGAAAACATTGCCCCCTCAACAACTTTGAAATTCTGCAAAGTACTGAAAGTAGAGGCTCGTCAAAGGGAAGCGGACTACTCGTGATACTCCTGGGATTTGTGGATGGGCATACTACAAGCCGTTGGCAGGTGCTGGAGCACACTGTGCACATCACACTTTTGCTGTATTGATCAAATTTGAAGTTCTTTCAGGCAGCTCTCGCCGCTTCCCTCCACAGAAAGACGCGAAGCAATAAAAATGTCCACATGTGGGTGTGCGATGATGGTGGATAGCACACCAGTTCTGCGGTAAAGTGATGTCTAAAAACTCTGCGACTTGCATTCACCGCCGTTTGAGGGGATGTAAGAGTAGCCCGCTTCTGCACTTTCACAAGAGCAGCATGCCTTGTTGTGCGAAACTGTGATAATGCATAAAGCTTTTTGTGGGTTTACAGGCAGAGACGCCTGATAATGGATGAGATGTAGGGAGAGGTTTGAGAACGTCTGTCAGATATTCATGATGCATATATTTCATATCAGCCTTCTACATTTACCCCTTTGTATTTAAATCTTGGCTCTCCATTTTCTCCCTTTCTCTGCCTTCTATTATACATGTTAATATGACAGCTTTGGATTTTCTTAACGTGTCACTGTTTTCAGTCCATCATCTTATGTCTTGAGTTTCTCTACCGCAGTCTAGCTCTTATTTTTGTGAGCCTCCGTTTCCCTTCCTGCCATCATAACCAGTTATTTATACCTGTTACTATTTTACTCCATTATCCCATCATTCCTCTTTACAGGTCCATCTCTCCCTTCCCCGCCTCTTTTATCTTCTCTTTCTCTTTTTAATAGCCCCCTGGATGTCAACTGCCTCTTATGGCTAACGTTCTCCATTTTTCCCTTCAGCTTTCTTATTTTTTTTTTTGTCTTTTGTCCTCCGCCTCTGCCCTATCCTTGCATCTATGAAGATTTATGCTACAGCTGGGAGCAGGCAAGTGAGAGGACAGAGGAGATGCCTGTGTGAGTGAAAAAAGAGGGAGGAGGAATCGGGGTAACCATCAGATGAAGTGGTAGAATGTGAGGATGAATAGTAAACCAGAGAGAGCTCCAAGGCCTGGACTAATTGAATTCCTTTCTACACTCTGGGTCGGGTTAGCTGCAGCAGTCATAAGGAAATTCTGACTGCGATAGGGAGCAAATTTAAAGAGCGCAAGTAGTAGAAGGGCCAAGAGATTGGATAACAAACATAAAAGAGGGAGAGAGGTAGAGAGAGAGAGCTCCTCTGGCCAGACTAATTGAATTCTGATTTTCCCTCTGAGATTGGTTAGTAGTAGCAGCAGGCAGACAGACTGGCTGCCCGCAGCATGGATCAGCTCTATCCACCCAATCACACTAATACAGTGTTTGTGTCCAATCCAGTGCAGTCCGGTCAATGGCTTCTTCTCCAGTGGAAGGTCAAGAGGGAGTTTACTGGGTTTAGGAAATGATACATTGTTGAGAAGGTCTACACGTCAGCTGGAACTACAGTCTAACAACTTACAAATCACCTCCATTGAAAACAAGGTGCGGCGAGAATTGCAAGTGTGTACATTTTAGCGTGAGGATACTTAATCGTCAAGCAGTGGTTGGGTGCTGCAATGTAAACCACGGCAAGATGGTTGAATTTGATTCAAGGTCAATACTGGTCTGCTTTCTCTCTGGGGGCAGTGGCCGATAGGAATCCAATTTGTGGAAAACACACACTAAAGCACTTTTCTTCATCCGTACAGTACAGAATGAGTCAGATCGTATTGTATATGTTTCTTATTCTGAACAAATCCCAGGTAAAAAAAAAGCCACAGTAAAAATAAATACATTTTCCTAACAGTGTAGTCAAAGCCTGACGTAGCTCTAACTTTTCACATGTTCCTTAGGAAGATGGTGACTGTAGTTCTTTTTGAGTCAATCCAGCGTCCTCGGGCCATGAATACTTAAGCTCTTAAAAAGCATCTTCATTTGGGACGAACCATGAAAGCCAATCAACGGTCTTTGTCTTCCTGTTTAGCGTTTGCTGAAATTACTGATGTGTGGCCCATTTATTTTAAAGATTGACATCTTCTGTATGAACCAGTGGGCTCAGGACAGCAGCTACGGACAGAGTAGGAAAACGGAAGGGAATTAAAAGACATTGAACACTTCTCGGTTTTGATAATTCATGGAATTTGTTATCCGTAATTAAAATATTAAAAGCCAGCCTTTAGCTGCTACTCGCAATTTACTCAGCATAATTTTCCGCTTGCACGTGTTGTTTGCTACTTTATAATTGCACGTTGTGTCTTGTGTCTGTGAACCTCAAGCTGTGTCGTAAAGCATGGGCGGGGGGTCTCTCTCTATGATCATCATTTTCCTCTATCTTCCCCGCTGCTCTACGTCACTACCCATCATCGCCATGCAGCCTTTATGAATATTTAACTGACTCTCTTTTATTCCCTTGTTTTCTTTTCATGTTTTTTGACATTCCTTTTTGTTACTGCTGCACACATTTGTCTGTCTCTGTTTCCCCTGAAACTCTTATAAGTCATCTCTCTCTCCCTGCCTCTCTCTCTCTCTCCCTGCCTCTCTCTCTCTCTCTCTCTCTCTCTCTCTCTCTCTCTCTCTCTCTCTCTCTCTCTCTCTCTCTCTCTCTCTCTCTCTCTCTCTCTCTCATAGGAGGAGGAGGAAGCTTCTGCTACACACCCTGCCCCTTAACGCCAAATCGTTGTTTCTTATTTAATCTGTTCCGCTTTATTGAATTTAATTATTTCTAAATGATTAACTCAGAGTTCAGAGGGAGGAAGGTGTGTGTGTGGGTGGGGGGTAGTGAGCAGAGGGACATATGTTGTGAGATGGGGTGGAAGGGCCACTGAAAGAAAGATAGTGGGGATGGTGGCTTTTTGTTTTGGAGCCAGGCAGAGTAAATAGTCTGGTATGCACACTCATCAGTCTTTGATTCCATTACTGCAGCATGGCTGCAAATTCATGCCCTACTCCCACCCGCCAGCTCTCCTCACCCTCAAACGCACCAAACACAAACAATCGTAATATGTACGTTTGTATGTGTGTGTTTGTGTGGTCAGGAGGGAGAGAAAACGTGATTTTTTTTCTCTTGAACTATTATGCTACATGTGTGAATAGCTAAAGGTACCGAGTCCGTCTATTTCTTTTTCGGGTGTCAGTGTGTTTGTTTCTGTGTGGCAGGTGAAAAGAGCAGCAAACTATTTACTTTCACATCGCCACGCCTTAAAAAGATGTATTCAATACAGTGCCAGAAGAAGGGACTGTAGGCTGTCGGCTCTTTTATAAAATGTGACTGGTGGAGAAAAGAAACTTGAATGATGAGCTTTATGCTGCAGTCCCCCTCCAATCACAGTGGAGATATATATATATATATATATATATATATATATATATATATATATATATATATATATATATATATAGAGAGAGAGAGAGAGAGAGAGAGAGAGAGAGAGAGAGAGAGAGAGACTTGCATCAAGCAAACACAAAAGATAGAAATGGAGTGGTATAAATAGACATGCTTGTTTCGCTATACACACTGATGCATAGCAAGAAACACACCAGTCTCTTTTCCCACAGACCTCTGAAACTTCCACTTTAGGCTATTGTATAATCCAAAACAAACAGAACATTGAGATAATTTAAACAATGTCACTTTCCACATACGGAATGAGAGAAACCTTTGTAAGGATGGATCATTGTTTCATCTTTGCTAGAATTTTCATTGCCCATCAAGCTCCTTTATTGATAGGCGACGAGCAGTGGCTTATTCTGGTAACCCTTTACAGCAAGGGACCAAACATATTACGCACATATTAATAATTTGTTCTTTATACAGAGAATAATTAACTAAACCAGAGTAAGGCTGCAACAGATTATTATGATCACTTTTCATTTAATCGTGTGATTAATTAATCTGTTCAAATTTAAATGACTGACAATTAGTTCAGTAATCAGTATTTAAAATATATCATAATTGTCAATTGTTTACTATCATAGCATTATTGTATATTGTAAATGATACTTGATTTGAGATTGAACCGCTAAATTCTATGCAGAGACTTTATCTGTTATCAGACCTCAATGGGTTCAGAAATGATTAGGCCCATTATGCGTGGAGCTTTAAAAAGGCTAGCTAGCTTCTGGCATGCAATTTAACGTCCATTGAGGCTGCCTCATAGCATACACAGATGTAGTGCGGCTGTCATTCAATCAGAGGAATGGCATTTCTATTCCTGCCTCCTGCTTTCACGTCATGAAAATACTTAACCACAAATTGCTCTTGCATGCTGTGCCTATGGTGAATGAATGAGTATGAACGATTTGTTAGTTCCGATGGGCAAGTGGAACCTTGCATTGTAGCCATCAGTACTAATGGGTTTAAATGAGTAGTCTTGAAGTGCTTCGAGTTGTCAAGAATAATAAAAAGGCACTGTACAAGTGTAATTTCATCTCAAATTCATGAAGTACTTTATATCCTTTATATAATTAAGTATAATTTTGTGTTCACACCAAAAGCATTGTGACTTATTCGCAGGAATAGATTTCATACAAAGTCAACGCACAGACGCGAATGGTTGTGAAACACGCAAAAAGCCAATGCGCTGCCGGTCTGTAGATTTTTAGGACTTCCATTTAAAAACGAATTGGCTGACTATGTAAAATCCTCAGATAGTGTTAATCACTGAAGCAAACGCCTATAGTTACACATAGTCACCCAAGCGGCAACAACTTGAGAAGCCTTCACGCAAGACAGGCAAAAACTTCCTGGCCCTGTTGCTGCTGGCAGACTGGTCCGTACTTTTGCCGGGAGGAGTGTTTGAAAATAGTCCACAATACCTGACTAACTACCAGCCACAAGCAGCTGTGCATTGATGAAGTAGATGGGAAGTAAAAGTGGGCGTTCCCTTACCCCACGAGCCAATCAACAACGACCTCTGCGTCTGTATTCATGCTGAGGGGTGTGGTCAAGTCAGTGTCCAGCAGTTGTCTGTAACATTAAACTTTCTGTTAGCACTACTACAGTGCCAATTTTAAGGAAATGGATACATCGTTGTTGTTCTACATGGACGTTTTATAACAGAGGGGAAAGATGTCCGAGTCCGCGGGCGAAAGGTAATTTAACTTCTTAACATCTTCTTAACTTTGCTGTCGATTGTATTTGTTTATGCGACACCCGCAGTGTTTTTCTTTCCTTAATTTGTTTATTGGACTAAGTGGTAAATTTGAGTTATTTGTTAAATGGCGTGAGTTCATGCTGCTCTGATTAATTAAAGATAATAATAAGTTAGTCATTAGAAACCGTGAACGTTTCCGTTTGACAGTACTCCGCTGTGGCAGCTTCTCAGCACGTTAATCAAGAGAGGGCATCTACGTGAGTGGCAGGTGCAACTTGTTAAGCTGATTGGGAGCTGGCGTCACCTGATTGTTGTTCACGAGAACCACCGCTATGTCCATGGTCTAAATACATGACATTTTACTGTCTGAGGAAATTATGAATATGAATGCCACAGAAGCTGATCTTGGCTTTTTTAATTCTCTCAACCTGTTCAGAAAAATCTCATGATATTAGTCATGGACATAGTTGGGGTCCTCCTGAACCATCAAATTCCAAATATGAAGGAATATGAATGCTATTTCAGCTGATTTTTTTTGGCTTAAATTTTCTCAAACTGTACAGTATAATGACATGAAATCTGACTGGACACATGTGGAGTCATCATGAACAGAACTCCAGTGGAAAGGGAGATTACAGATCAAAGATTATTAGTTCATATTATAATGAATTATAATTGTTTAACCCTTTTTTTAATCCGAAACGGTGTAGTAGTGTAACATCAGATTTGATTATAATTGGATTTCATATAATAATATAATACAACATAATGTTGTTTTTGAATGCTTCTATCAAATTGGACACATTATTGCTTAATTATAGATCTATCTCTGTGCCTTTTGGGCAATATTAATAATAATTTGATATAGCGCTTTTCTGAATACTCAAAGAAATAGATAAAGGAATCATTCACACAGTGATGAGAGGAGCTACCATGCAAGGTGCCACATTAGGACAATCTAACTTTCATACACAGTACTCGCAGCTACCGGAGCAATTTAGGTTTAAGTGTCTTGCTCAAGGACACATCAACACTGGCTAGCGGGGCTGGAGATCGAACCGCCTAACCTCTGATTAAAAGACGACCCCTGCTCACTATTGCACCATGTTCACAATCAACATCCCCATACCTTAGCACCATGAATAGATGAGCAATACATGTCATGCGCCGGCTAGCTGCACTGAGAGTCCACGAATGACGGCTCACTTGATCGCAATCTGGCCCCCATGTGAGCAAGAAAGTGAAACATTGCTCGCTTGGCAGGATGATGAGAAGTGGGGGAGAGTTGTCACATTTAGATTTGATAAGGTAATAGAGGGAAGCGAGGAATATTTGAAATGACAGAACCAGCAAGTGTGGTTTTAAATTATGAATGGGGGAGTGGAGAGAGCTTGTGAGAGTCATTATCGTTCCTTATTGAACTCGCAGGTCCAGTTTTATCAGTTATTGCCTCAGTTTGAATCGTTTGGTATGTTGAATATTTTTTCGACTCATGGTCACACCAAATAAATACACTTGACATGCCTGAAATGCTGTCTTGTTTGTCTTCCAGTGTCCTGGAAATTACTTCCAAATGCATTTGATCACAGTGTGTGAGCGGGTGTTGACATCTGAAAACCCGCTGCTTATTCATGCTTGTGACTCGGCAGTGTGAACCCACAGAAAACAAAGAAATGAAAAAATCTAAATGTAGAATTCTGTTGTTATAGTACCTGTGAGACTGCCTCCCAGCATGGTGGCTTGAGCCCATTGCTTAAACTGATGGAAAGTATTACACATGTCCATGGGTGCAGTGGATTTGTCTGTCTGAATTTGAGCACAATACACTCGGGCTGTCACTTTTTTTCAAAAAGTTAAAAATGTTATTGACAAAACATTTGACAACCATTTTCGGCAGCAAGCTGTTTGCAGAACAGGACAACAGTGAGACTCGCAGTCTTGGCTGACGAGTCTGCCCTGCACAAATTGAGTTTTGACACACGCCCACTGCAGCAAAGTTCTGCTGTCCAGTGTTAACATCTTGTGCGTCATTAACTGAGACAGCCTTGGCTGGTTGTGGATGAATGCATTGTTACCGTTAACATGAACTTTGATTTAGTTTGTGTCTTGAATGTGAAGATGCAGAGTGTTAGTAACAGATTGAACAATGAAGAAACGTGTTTTGCCACAAAGAAGCTATCTCATAATAGAAGACACATCTTGCTACTCATTGTGTTTTATTTAACTTTTGTGCAAAGATCAAAATAACAGATTTTGCTTGCATATATATGAGTGAGTTGGTTGTGATTATCTTTGTTGAATAATGTAACGATAAATTCATCTTCATCCGCAATTGTGACACAAGGCAGATATTTTTGTAAATAATTACATATCAGAGACCTTGTGTGAGTACGAGTGCATGTTCCCCATTGGGATGACAACCCATTGTGAGGGCTCAGTGTCTCCACAAAACTCTATCCATAATAGATTAGTATTGAGCTGAAGATAATTTTTTTCACCAGGGATGACACAGTGGGGATTTCTCAAAATGTCAACCGCTCAGTGTGACATGGCTATCTCATTTCATAAGAAACCTAGCCTCACAGGCAGGTTAGAGATGGGCTATCCAAGGGAATCCAACTAAAGTCCCTTGTGAGGCGGGTAGCTTTTAGAAATAAGGAGGTATGATGGTGCTTAATCCAATGGGGACACATAGTTGAGGATGTTTTGCTTTGAACCTCCAAGCCCTGATAGAGGATGCCACCTGAGGGCTTTATGTTTGCAGATATATTGACTAGTTAGCTGCTAGTGAACTTTTAATCTCCATGTTTGTTTTCAAATAAAATTCAGGAACATGCATTTAATCATCACGGCAGGTCCAGTGTGCACTCGTCTCACCAATCCTGCTTATTGACTCAACGATCAGCCTACTGAGCATTTAATCTAAAACACAATTACCACCTATTACTGTTTTCTTTTACTCTTTTACTCTGCTCGAGTGCTCATTTGCACACTCCATTGGTCAGTTAAGCCAATGAACTGAAAGACACAACACAAATTTTCATTATTTATTTATTTGTGCATAATATAAAAAAAACACTCATCTAAAAGCAGTTCTCTTAAGAGTATACACAAAGCTAGCTAACACAATAATTTATAGATAAAATAAGACAAACCATTGCCAATAAACAATTTAATATAATACATCTGTAGTTCATAGAGCGATTTTAGTTGTTATACTCTGGACATTCAAAATTACAGTGATATTGTAATTATCAATAGTTGCCAAACAAATAAGGATGTGTGTTTTGTTTCTTGAATTGATTGCAGTGGCATTTGGCTCACAGAACAACAAAACCTCTTGATTAAAAAAGACAGTGCCCACCATAATAATGTGAGTCATAATTTCATTATGTTTTCATCCCGCACTCCAGTGGGGTTTGTTTCTGCTGCTGTGACGACATTGTTTGTTTGGAGAGGTCCCTCGTCTCGCTATCTGTGCAGGTTTGTCTGGCAGATAGCCCTTTTAAGTAGCTGCTGCTTCCTCCCTGCATACCTCTTGCTCCAGACCAGATGCATTTTTCTTTTCTTTTCTGTCTCTCCGTTTTTGTATTCATAGTGAAACCTCGTTATACACTATATGATACTATAATAGCTGTTTTAAACATTTGCACTGGGGACAAACACACAAGCGAGTTGGCAGAATATGATAAGCATTCAAGACACCGAGGAGCTGTGGTCATTTAAAGTATACAACTATGTTTGCATGCATGTGATATTTTCACAATGCAGTGTATGCCAAGAGCACACAGCAATACTTTAAACATTTTCTGCACATTAGCAAAATACTGACTCTTTTAAAACGTAACATATACGGATCGTCTGAAGCGGCTGCTGCAATACTACACTTTTATTATTATCAACAAAACTGGCTACATGAAGCCAAAGAGATACAAATGTAGGAATAGGCCAGTCTTAGAATAGGTCAGTCTTAACAAAAAAAACTCTAAATCAAAGTTTAACTAACCAATTACAGTTATTAACAGTCACATCCTCAGCCAGCCAAAGGAGAAGTAAGCTGAGCGTACAAGTACAATTGTAAATGATAGCCTTTTCAAAGCACTTAAATGCCCCTGTGATTCTGAACAGTCTGTTGAAGCATGCGTAATAATCTCCATCATAGCAATCTGTTGGTGCACACAGTGGAAACAATTTCACATGTACATTTCCAAATAGCAAAATCTGACAATGTGACATCAACTAATGAACTAATTAAATGCAGTCTTTATAACTTTCCTTGAGTGTGTTGTGTGCTTGAGAGCTCCAAATGAACATGAATAAGAGCATAAAGCATTTTGTGTATGTACATAACCTTTCATTGATTTCAAATCTCCATTTTCTAACAAAGAAAACCCACATTTTACAATGCCAATTACAGTTGCCTACGTGCAAGGAACACTTCCTACAAAATACATTTAGTTATTTTCTTATCCCTACTTTGAGAAACTGATTTACACTAACATGAATAAAAGGATGCACACAGGTTAAGATAAAATAAATGTAAAAAAAAGAGTAAAAACCATAAAGAAAAAGCCAACCAAAACACAATATCTTGCTTCGGGTTCCTGAGGAGTTATAGCTATAACGTTACTGCTAACTTCATACTTATAACACTCTTGACTGCACGCTGACGCTCACTAACGTTATCAATCAACTTTAACCTAGGAAGTTATACTTTTAAAGGAGTTAGCTACTTGAATAACACATTTTATTAAATTATTATTATTATTAACATATTGAAAATACAAAATTAACTAATGCTCAGCTTGCAGTGGAAACCCTGCATTGTTCATGCTATTGTGTGTATTGTGTAACTCTATAATGTGCTTCTAATTGGTCTTTTAATTAATGTTGTGACGAATGGCTTCTTTGACTATTGCAGAAATGAACCATTACTCAACGTTAATCACCAACACCCCTGTGACTACAGGTATAATCATATTTGCCCTCTGCCAATAGTGGAATTTCTCCTAAATGTGGGAAACACCTGCAGTTGTATATTTGTAGATAATCATGTGAAGAACTATTTAAAGTCATTGAAACCCAAGCATTTACTGCTCGCAAACCAAACATTACAATGGATGTTTAAAAAGTAAAAGACATTTTGGTTGAATCCATTTTGCCCATGATGTGTCAGTGAGTCACAGCTTAGCCCTGGAGGGCTGTCGCTTTGAGCCCTAATGAAGAGCAGTATGTCACTGGCCATATGGCCGGAGTCATGGTGTTAGTACAGCCACTCTGCGCCGGCTGAGACATGTTAAGATGGCAACTGTGCACGTACGTGTATTTTAGTGTATACTCTCATCTATGTGTTCAGTACTTGCATGCGTGCACCAGTAACTGTACTAAAGTGCCTACATATGTGCTATTTGTGTACAATCTAAGTGTTCTCGTCTGTATTTGTGGGTGGCAGTGGGTTGCACAACGTGCCAACAAGCCTGGCTTGGGAAAGCTAACAGACGGCCTGGATTTTCATCAGCGTGGGTCAGTGGCCGAAAGTAAGGCCTGGGAGGACCTGCTGGGTAGACAGACTGTCAGCCACATCAACTAGACAAATGGTGCTGTCCAGGTCCTGGGGGGCAACCAACAAGGTTAAGGGTCATTTGGCGTGAATAGGTGCATCTGCCCGCAGTCAGTGGCTCCGAGGCAGGAGCACGTATAGCGACGACGGCCTAAAATGATTATTTTCATTATCGATTAATCTGCCTGTTATTATGTTACTTTCTCGATGAATCGTTTGGTCTATATAATGTCAGAAAACAAGTAAAAACTGATCATATTGTCCTGAAGCCCAATGTAAGAAAAGCAGCTAATCAAATGAGAAGCTGGAATTGGGAATAGCTGGCATCTTTGCTAGAAAAACGCAGAAAGGATAAATCAATTACCAAAATAGTTGCCAATTAACCCATTGATAGTTGTTGCGAAAGTGCTTTGCTGGGATTATTACAAGCTGTTAGGATGAGATATTATAGAATGGTTTCATGGGAGCATTTTCTTTTTTGGGGGGGCGGGGATGTTTCACCAAACCAAAAGTTACAGCAGGACGACTCATTCCTTTTACGAGTCACTTGAGTTAATTCAGTTGACAGTGGCTGCATCATTTCATGAACAGAACAAGTGTAAAAGTTAGACAATAAAATGGAAAGAGAATCTGTCTATTTTGTTATACATTCAAGTGATGTAAATCATACTTTAGCCTCTCTGTCATAATCCAGGCACCGCCTGGGTGTATAAAGGACATAACACACAGACTATAATGCCCAGAAAGACATTAACTGTAATGACCTTATTCATTAGACACCATTACAATTACCCAGCCCAGAGGCTCAGCAGCCCTTTCTCTCTTTTCAGTGTCTCTGTCACCCTCTCTGTCATTTTCTCCCCAATGCTGCCTTTCAGCTCTCGGTTTGATTCACAGTCGCTTATCACGCATGCATCATCTCGGCAAGACGTGTCTTCATCAAGCGGAACACACTGACGAGCACAGGCGCACACAAATGGACAACAATAGCACAGAGACATTTATCTTTAAACACCTTTGGAGATTTGAGGCCTGGTGCAAAATTACTGCATTAACTTAGTACAAAACAGGGTAGAACTAATTAGACACTGTTTTGCTGAGGAAGGTTTGAAGAGAGAGAGCATGAAAGATGAGATGTGTTTAACAGATGATCTATACGCACAGTGCGCCACAGTGATAACCCCCACTGAGAGAAATTATTGCTGTAAACAGAAGCTTGCATCTCATACATGCATCTGCATTTATTTGACGAGACGGCAGGCCTCACGGTGCCATCTTTGGCAGGAGGGTATATCTCTCTCAGCAAGAATAGCGTTTACTGCCATCCATAGTAAAACTGAGAAAAATGAGTCGTGAGAAGAGAAGAAAGAGGTGGAGAAGGCTTGCCATCTGGTGCGAAGGCAGAAAGCACCAGCACCTTGATGACCTAAGTGTCCACACCTGCTTATTTTTCCAAAATGCTGCATCGCCTACGATATAGCTGTAGAGAAATGGGGGGAAATGACCCTAATGTTGATCCTTGGCACACATTGATTATGATCTGTCCTGGTAGAGTAATTCCTCCATAATGTTCAAGCTGCTCCAGGCTAAGGTAGCTAACCATATGCTAAGGCCTGAAGTTGCTTTCCTAACGAGGGCTTTATAATTTAATAAATGATTCCTGACAATGACTGATACATTATGCTTCAGGTTACTCTGATATAATGTATATCAAATGATGAATGTTTCTTCAGTTAAATTGAACACCTAACTTTCATCTGAGGAATTTATTATACCTTATATTTCCATGTTGGTATAGCCAAAAATGTAGTTAATGTAAGGTGATTAGAAAATAATATATGGTAAAATGTCAATTTACATTTTACATTCTTGACTTTCTTCTAACAGTAGCATGCTAGTTAGAGACTCAAACTCACAAATAAAACCAAAAAGTCCCTACATGCAAAAAAAGGACACGTTCAAGTAACTTTTCCCAGTGAAACTTGTTTAAAGTTGAATTTAGAACCGACCACTGCAGTGAGTACTTTGACAGTCAGCAAGATTTAAAAAATGACACCCTTATGTGAGCACAAACAGCTGTGTTGAAAACCACCAGTTCCACAGAGATTACTGCCAACTCCTTCCTCCAAACATAAACATATGCCAAGGAACAAAGGAGGCCCTTCTCCGTATCTTTACCCTATCTCCTAACAGCTGTCCAGAAGAAGCAGCTCAGACAAAACTATTAGTTCTAGTTAGAACTACAAGTAAGGAGAGAAATTCACTGTTTAAAAAAACAAGAAAATTGAGGATATTGTCAGAACTTCCAATCCATCCACTACAATGACCCAAACTTAGTTTTTCACTTTAAGGAGATATAATTCCTCAGTCAACCATACATTTTGTGACATCACAACAACTAAAGACTGCTGCAAAAACATAAAGAGAAGCACCTTCATTTATTTCTCATCCCCAATAGTGGCTTAAACTGATATATTTGCAACAAGATATTTCAGTTTGCCTCTGGAAGTTGTCCTTATTTAACTGAGGTCTTGGGCTCCCATTGTTTTATTGGAATTTGGAGAAGAGTTGTTGATCCCTTTTTTGGATTTGTGGATTTGTAATGTGTTGTGGAGCTGATCCAAGGCTTTAAAAACAAATACATTTAAATCAATTCTTTTTTACTGTTTACTGTTTTTTACTGTTAACCAATGCAGCTTTTTTTTGTTTTTTTCCAGTTAAGTCTTGCAATTGCATTTTTAGCCATTTGGAATCAATAAAGAGTGTAATGGATCAATCTCAAATACAGGGAATTAGTTATAGATGGCAATGCAGTAATATATGAATATGGCTTGCAGTTAAAACTGAATCTCCTCTATGCTTGACTTGAATGAGGCGATAATTATCTCAATGTAGATTTTTCCCACTACTCTATCTTAAGCTTCTTTTTTGCAGCATGACTTCCTACTAAGAACCATAAAAGTGTGCTCTAATAAAAAAAGCGGTCATTTTCACATAAGAAGTGGTAATTACCTGCAGAGTACAATCACATCAGGAGAAATATCCATAGCTGTCAACTCTTATTATGTTGTCTTGCATTGTGGTCATGATAAATAGGTAATTAGGCTACAAGTGTGGATTTAAAAAAAATATGATTTATGTCAAGGATTGTTTTTTTACAAGTATAAACATTTTAGGACTGAATGCTGAGCTTCTGTCTTCATCCAGGATATTCACTGTGTACATGCCCTGTGTACTGTGTGCGCATGTCCAAGTGACAGGTCAAATGTTTAGTGGTATCCATCTCAACACGATGGACAATTGCGTTTCTTTGGTGTTTGTGTGATTATATTCATATTCATGTGGATCTACATGTGCATTCTATGTGCGCAGGTAACTCCATGTGTCTCCTCGAGATTAATCTAATGGTGGGGAATTCAATCAGACCCTGCTGTTGAATCCACCCTGCGAAGATCCATCAGCCAAGCGGGGGACATTTACTCAGCAGCACAATGATGAGGGAACATTCTTTACAGCACAGACAAAGGGGAGGAGGAACAGGCTGCAACCCTGGACTTGTTCCAGAGGCTCCCATTTGTGCAGGCGTGGCGCTGTGAGCAGGGAAATGGCAAAGTTAACAAAAACAGTGAAAGTAAAAGCAGATCCATGTGAAATAATGCATGTCATTTATTCATAATGTTCCCCAGCTTTGGTCATGGTTTGGTCCTGGCAAATTAAATGGGCCCCCCTTGTGCAGCCATGTGGCATTTTCTCCCTTTATCTGTGGTGCTTTCTTTTGCTCTATCTGCCCTTTAGTTGGAAATGGATAGTTCAGTAAAGAAAAGGGTTCTTAACTCTTCACAAAGCTCAGTTTATGAACATATTGCATAGCTCTGAGTGTTATTGAATAAACCTTCATATTCTCTCAAATACAGCTCTTGATTGATTAAGTTTGCTCCTTATAATAGAACTCATTCAACCAACCGAATTGCCTCTATGGATTATATTCAATTCTTCCAACTTCATCCATTCAACACATCCAACTCAATGCTTGTCATCAACTCCATTTAGAAAAAAATATCTCTAATGATTAAGAAGTATTGGTTTGTTTTGTGCATGCTCAGTTCAGAGCTGCTGTTGTTGTTGGCCAATTACAACATGTGGTCCACATTCAAATGTTGGAACATGGATTTTCAAGTTTGTAACAATGATAAATTTACTAATTGTATACCAATGTTGCTGGGGCATTTTGTCAAAAAGAATTTTGTGTCCTCACCCCTCCCTACACTCTGAAATAGTTTTTCTTCCTAAATGTGCTGAGTGTCAGAACCCGGTTTGACCAGGATGCAGAGACCCTAAAAGTTTACCCATATTGGGTGCTCACCCCACAAAAAGATTCAGATATATAACATAATAATACATTTTCTGATCCATAGAAATCTAAATAAACAAGATTTTGGTCCAAAAAAAATGTTGATTTAAATTTATCCTAAATCTTTAATTCGCTAAAGTGTGTAAATATAGGGTACACACCTAACTTTCAGTTTGGTTGTCTAAACTGGACCACTGCCCCCAAACTAGCACTTTTTTGAGATAAGCAAGGACTTGTGTAATCAAAGCAGCACAATTATTCTTGTCAAACACTGACGAACTAAAATATATTTTTTACAATGTGTCCACCAATGCCGTTTTCACACCTTGTGTGGACGGCACAAAGTTGCCTCTTACTGCACTCAGTGTCTCCTCCTCCCTGGCTGTTTGCTA
This sequence comes from Clinocottus analis, assembly GCF_023055335.1. Lineage (NCBI taxonomy): Eukaryota > Metazoa > Chordata > Actinopteri > Perciformes > Cottidae > Clinocottus > Clinocottus analis. The sequence goes on from NW_027176240.1 coordinate 6,239,304, forward strand.
ATGTAGACGTACCTCAAAGTTACGTTTGATGGTCTTCTCCCCTATCTGCGAGCGTTAAGCACTGCCTCTCCAGCTCTGCCCCTCTGCAAGCCTATGTGCATTGTGTCCTGTGGAGGCCTCATCTCAGCCCTTTCAGGTCCGAGCCACCCGTGGGTCGCATCGAACAACATAAGCAGCCATGACTTGGTTTTCTTCCAAACATGACTCAGGACGGATTCAGACAGAAATGGCTGGGTCTCCACTAGTGCAAGTTTAAGATGTATGCAGTTTGAATGAAACTGCTAAAAGATTGTGATTCTAAAAGGAAACTCTTGCATGAATGGCCCCAGTATTTTGTTGATGAATCGTTCTTACCTCATGTGTATGCGTGTTCTTAATCATTATTGAGGACATGTTATACAGGCTTACAGTTCTATGCATCAGTACCAAATGCCATTTAAATCATTATCATTCATCACTCTGCTTCACAGCCCTTTACCTCCTAGTTTTTATTTTTTCTCTTAAGTTACACAAAATGCTTCATTTTCTTCTTGAGTAATCTGGTGATCTTTGGGCAAGTCCCAGCCACTGATAATTAGCTTACTTGTCAAGTGGATGCACTAAGATGAACAAGCAGCTCTCTCCAAATGAAATGGAAGTGTAGCCATGGATATAGCTCTATGAAATTAACATCTCAGCCAATCAGTCAGCCCTGCCTCTTTGTGACTGCGGGAGTCGGCTGGGCTTCACCACTGAGAGATGGCCTGCCGGGGGCCACGCTAGCCGAATACAAGAGCCACAATTAAGTCCCTGTGTCACTGCCATTAATGATGCTAATCTATTCCTCTATCTGGAGATCTTCCGGCCTTGTCTCGCTGAGCTGTGGACACTGCTTTGATCAGTCTGAGATACTGAGGGCTCTGGACATGAAGCAGAGAGTCAAAAGCCTTTGAAAAATGGATGTGTGCTGTTCGTTAGGAAGAATATATTTTAGGAAGGCATGTTCAAACAGTTTAGAAATATAATAGAATGAGCTAATGATAGCATTTTATTTAAGTTTACTATGCTTTCAAACGTTCGAAAACATACAATTATTGTCTTTGTGAAAGAGTCACTTTAGGTACTTGCTGTGTTTTTCAGAAAATAGTCTGAATTCCCAGCCAATTTTAGGAGATGGAATGAAATCCAAAGATGCATTCAAAGCATCTAATCCTTGAGTAAAATCCAGCGTGTGGTTATGTAAATGTGTCCTCCCTTGCTATAAGATTATTCAAATGATGTTGTTTAAGACCCTACTACTTTGTCTATGCTATTGTACAAGTCAGGAAAAAAGTAATTTAATTAAAAGTGTGGGCAGAAATGTGAGCATGAGCCTATCCAGCAGGGATGGAGTATTGCACCATTCAAGCATATGTGCTGTCAATCAATATTTGGGAGAACAAGAACAAGTGAGCTGAGAGGTGAAAGGGGACTCTATGAAACGATGAGCAGCACCTGGACCCATTTATTTCTCTGTACCCGTCTCCTCTCTTCTTCTTTTAGTAGGTGGTGAACTCTGGGAAAGAAACCCCCAAGCAGAAAGAGACTGAGAAATGCGGAGAGACAGACGTAGGGAAGATGATGGGGCTGCATATTTTACGAAACACCCACATTCGATGCATTTATTTGCTTTTGCTTTTGTTTGTTTCAAAAAAAGCAGTGCAGTTTTGCTCTTTGGATAGACTTCATCAAAGGGCTGCACACTAGGTTCTGGACGGCTCACAGTCGCTACCGGGTGAGGGAAGCTCCACTGCTTTCCCAGGTGAGACACAAAGTATTTAGTAGCCGTCAGGCCAGGCTTTGATTAAAGGACCAGTTTGATCAAGGCTCTCCAGATAAATGAAGAGACAAGAGCGTTGACGCAGCCTTCATCAGCCAAAAAAAGCTGGCAGAATCAGTAATTTTGCTCTTTTGTTCTATGTGATTGTTAAAAAATGTGTCCAAGCAACAAATCAAAACACTTCAGGGCTGTATTGTCTGATTAATCGGCTGTTATCTTTTTTTCTGTTCCAAACTAGCGTTACGATATTATCCTTTAAAAATTCAGTATCAGTCAAAAAACTGTTTTTCTTTCTTTCTTTTGACTTGTCAATGTAAAGAAGAGCAAAGTTCCCAGAATCGGTCTCTTTGTGGTGGTTCCAAAAGTGTGTGTGCGTATGCCTGAGAATTATAATAAGCGGTATTATTTCAACCATCAATATTCAACATCAGAAAATGGAAAAAGGAAGTCTATATGTATTTGGTTTTGAGTTATTTATTTACAGTCTGCAAATTACATGAAATTGGGAAACAACCTACAGAAACTTGTTTCTATTTTTTTTTTAGAAGGTTACATCTTTCGTCTTGTATTTTGAAATGCTTTGATAGATTTCGAAAATCATGTATTCCTGGTCTGAATGGTTTGTGTGGTGCCCACATTCTCTCTAGACAGTTATTTTATAAATAGCCATTTGTGTTGCGTTCAGAAATATGTTTTTTGTACATACCAATCTTTTATACATCTGACCTTTGGCTGAAATTCAGTCGCACCGGTGAGCTGCATCTGGTAATATTCCAATTAAAACGGGTAAAACTGCTGTATTACGCATGGTTTTTCTTTTGTAATTGATTTAAATAGCCGACCATTAAGGGTCAAAGCAACATAATGCTTCATCCTTTCCTCTGGCATCTGTATTTTGAGGATAAAACGGCATGTCACGGCTGAGCCTTGCCCATTGACTTGAATGGAGCACGGAAATCGACATCACCTGTATTTGAGTTGGTATGCATGCCAAGGTCGATGTGACACCATAGAGTCTAGGATCAAGGTTCCTCTGTAACGCCCTTATCCCAGTGGATGGCATCAAACCACAAAGTCCAAAGACTGCGATTGCTCAAATGCAGATGTTCCAACATTAGCTGTTGAATGTATTAATTTACTCAGCAAATCAATGGGTAATTACAGCAATGCACTCATATAGAGTTTTACTTTGTTTGTATGTATGTATGTATGTATGTATGTATGTATGTATGTATGTATGTATGTATGTATGTGATTTTGAGACGAGCAGTTACTTTCACTGTTATAACACTACGTACACTATGAAATTCCCAGAAGATTTATTTTATTTATTTTTGCCACAGCTGTGCTACCATTATGCAGACATACCAATATAACTCTAGGAGTACAAATTGTGATTACTTCTTGTTCTCAAAACATTTTGTTACAATGTACCGAGATCACTTGACCTCACCTCAATTATGTAGAACAACTGTGACATGTTCATTCAAACAAAAACAAAGAAAGAGAGAGAGGAAGTGCAAAGTTTCACCTGAACTCTCCTGAACCTTTCAAAAAAAAAGAAGAAATGCTGCCCCTAATTTCGATGTGATTGTTGTGAAAGCGGTCATATTGTAGCGTGAATACTTACTTTGCTCAGAAGAGCACTTCCAAACACACATGATGAGATATGCTACTGAACAATGAAACTGCAGCGTTATTTGATTGACCGCTTTTCACATGATGAGGTTAAACAGGTAAAGACAGCATTTTTATGATAAACAATATGTTAAGCTTTTCAACCATATCATGCTGTAAGTAAACAAAAAGCACAACAGCACTGCAATTGTGTCCTGTCGAACAAATAGTGCATGGTAATCCATTCCCATTCATTATTTTCCTCTTTTTAATTGGCATGACAGCCCAGCGAGGGGACCCGCAAGAGCATACCTTTTTATTTTCCTGTGTCTTGAGGGGATTTTAAACCGCTATTAGATGTCAACCGCTGGCCAATGGTGCTGTGCACATTCCCAGGAATCCTGCTGCTGGTTGCTACATGCGCTCACACATCTATGTGTGATGGCTTCTGAAAAATGAGCAACATGCAGCTTCTTCAGCTCCACGTGTATTTACATCATACACTCTACCTTCCTAGATGTCATGATGAGGCAGAGATACGGGCAAGTTGCGAGTGTCCAAAACTAGTCTTGTGGGGAGCAGTCATTTTTTCAGTTTTCTTGAATAACTTTGCAGGCAGTGGATGTACAAAAACCTGGACTAGAAAGCATGCTGGGTGATGCAATAATGCACTGCACAAGTTAGTGTTGCCACAGCCAAACTAATTGTCGGGTAGTTCATTCCACAATTGTGAAAGTTTCCTTCCCTCAATAGATCTCTGGAGTGTTATGAAGAAGAACGAGACATGAAGTATTACCATGAATTAGAATCATTCCCTTTTTGTTTTTTCCCAACACACTTGCTCAGTAGTTCTGCTGTGCTGAATTACTCTCGATTTGTGGCCAGCTGTATCCCAACATAATTGCAGGATTTCAACATGGGCTATGTCACAGCCTGGCAGTCAGCCAGACTGGAAGGAATCCGTTCCTTTATTTCCCTTGTTCATTTGCTTGTTCATGCCCTTTTCCCCTCTGTACTGGGCTAATCTGGCCTGACAGAGTGGGTGTAACATTACATAAACCCTAGAGCCATCCTGCCGCTTGCTAATTAACTCTGCTCATCAGCCATTGCTGTATGAAGAGCTGTATTTATAAAGCACTAATACAGTTAGCCAATATGATTTTATTCATGATCAAGACAGTAACAGGACTTTACGCAGTGCACCGCTGGAGCAACATTCATGACTTCAGTCATGCTTGATATTTTGTCACTAAACTGGCAAGCAGGTTGCTACTAGTACTTGAGCATTGAGGCACTAAAGTCATTTCAAGGCACCATTTCAAATGTTATTTTAGTATTGCCATATCCTCCTCCTTTGCTTGATCTCACCATCTACTTGGCTGTCGAGCCAAAAGAGATGGCATGGTTTGTGTCTTACAGGAACTCTATCCTTGCATTGACATTTTATCCAGTTTCAATGTGTTTGTCTTATTAACGTCTTTGAGGAGTTTCAGTCAGGTGTTCAAGCTTTGAATAGCACAGAAATTGCCTCCTCAAGGTAAACGATGACCTGGAGAACTGAGGGAGAGTGCTATTTTGATTCAGACTTGAGCGCGGCTTCTGACACATTAGATTTAAAACCTGGGATTGCGTCAAGACCACTCATTTGGTTGGTTTAATTTGTACCTTTTTTATTTTCGGACTGAATTTACTCAGTCAGCCCTAGTAACAAACATATCCCTTACAACTCACAATACCTGTGGTGCAGGTGCACTGCAAGTTTCAACTTTAGGTCACATTCATGGTCGAATCGTCCTCCGTCACATCTCTTACCAGTGATACAAAGACACCTTCCGCTGAGCAGCATGGCTGCTCTTTTAGTCTGTCTTGGTTTCAACTCAATAACTTAAAATTAAAAATCATATTATTCAATCCCATTGAAAGTGCACTTGATCCCTTGTCTGCCAATAAAAAGTTCACTGATGGTCTTGCTTACTTCTAATGAAAACCATCCCCAAAATCAAACCAATCCTCTAACCTGCTGATCAGGAAAAAAGTCACTTATTCTTTTATCTTTTCATGACTCGACTCCCTCCCCTCTGGCATTAACCGAAAGTCACTCTCTCGCCACCACCTTGCTCAAATTGTAGCAGCTGCTCACTGGTTTTAACAGATGACATCACATCCCCCTAATCCTGTCTTCTCTCCATTGGATCAGGTCGAGGCTCAAAAAGGTCACCATGCTTTTTCCATCATGTGCCCTCTGCTTTGGAACAGAGATGAGGCTCGCAGGATCAGTAATCTCTTTTAACTCACTTCTCAAAACCCATTTTTACATGCTGGTAGACATGTGATGACGTCTTTTTATTTTTTAAGTTTGACGCTTTTTCCAGCCCTCACTGTTGAGCTTTCGGTTGTTATGTCGAAGCACTTTATAAATATCACTTTTTATGGTTCTTAATGGTTATTGTTATTATTATTATTATTATTATTATTATTATTATTATTATTATTATTATTATTATTATTATTAAGCTACAACACATTGTTTTTTAGCACAGCTCTTTCTCCTTTCAGAGGGCTTTGAATAGGTGGATTATGAGGGTAGAAAAACAGCCCTCTCTTTCACACCTTTCACACAGACTGTTCACTCACACTATACCTCCCGCTGGTTTGAATACATTTAGGGTAAAACAACAAAACAACTTCATGGCACTGTAGAAAATGGCTGTTTAAATATTTATAATATAGTCGACAACACTAGTGTTGTCAACACTGGTGTTGTCGACTAAAATCTTTGTTTTAAAATATTTTTTTTCCAGCAAGATTAAAAGTTGTTGTTAACCTTGAGCAACATCTAAGACACATGTGAAACTTAGTGGGGGGGTTGTGGAAGTGAGGGTTTTCTGTACTCTGTTTCCTAAAGGACTTGCACATGAGTTGAAGGGATCAGGGCCCTGTCCCTTGAACCTGGCTAACTCATATAGCTGGATAATTTCCAGGATAAGTAGATCAGGCTTTTTGGTTCCGCAAAGCCAGTTTGATAAATTATCATAGCGAAATCTCCCAACCTGGTCCAGAGCAGGTTTAGTGAAAGTTCACTCGATAAGCTGGCCACTCCCACCGGACAAAAAAGCAGCTCCCTCCCTCATTGATGAAGGAGTGATATAAGTTATATTAGTTTTATAGGGAGAAAGTTCTTCCAGATCTTCAAGATCCGTTCTCACATCATGATGACCTTCTGTATGAGCGCTATCGATTCTGCTGACAAGAACTCATTTATTTATGAGACTTTCTGGAGCCGTACACTGAACACCGGCGCAACCAAGCGCTGGCAGTCTCACATAATGTACACATACTGTATGCAGACTGGATCATATAAAGATAGTGTAAAAAAAAAAAAAGTGCAGAGCCACAGCTCGCTTTTTTGCGAGTGGTACATGTTTATAGTGTCCGCAATGCGGAGAACATCGTGAAAGCCGCTGCACACCATGCTGTTTGTAACATTTTTTTAGCCCTTAAGAAACTTAGGGATGTGTTGAAAGCACTCATAATTATATGAGTTTTATTAGTACACCATACATATTATTACTGTAAAAAATTATTAAGGTGGACTCCTGATAAGAATACTTATCACTGCTATAACTGATTGAATTTCCATTTTCAATTGTAGAAAGAGAACATCATAAATTTGGCGTTTGACTTTTCTCCCTTCTGAAGAGGAGCAGGCACACAGAATTGTCCTGTGGACTGATGTCTGAATAAAATGAACGAGACTGTTTGAAGGAGGCTCCACCTTCGTGGAACCGACATATCCTATAATCAATCATCTCGTTAGGTTAAGCTGGATAATTGAACATTTGATCGACTTTGTTGAACCACGTACGAGGAACAGGGCCCAGGTGCCTCAGTGGTGGAAGCCCTGGGTGTCTATCTTAGCCGTGGTCCATTTTGCTCTCAGTAGGCACGCTCTTCTCAGGTTAAAACGACATTCCTTCCTTCATTTTCTTCTTTTCCACGCCACAGACAGAAGACTAAAATCCCCGAAGGTGTGAATGTGTTTTGTCCATCGGTAAACATACACTGCATTGTAAGTCTTTGTAACTAATTTTATTGTGCGTAATGTAATCAAAGCACTGCATCAAATCGTTAGCTGGCATTTGAACACCCTAGATGGGTCTGTCTGGGATGTTTTCGACCACATCCCCCACAGTGCCTGCTATGCTTGATGAGCTGACTCACAGGGATGACAACAGCATCCTTAAACAACACGGTGCAACACAGCCACCACCCTTTCGGAAAAGGCAACAGCCAACATGTGCTGGTATGAGATGAGTCAGCACACTGGCTGCAGTCAATGTTGGCTGCTGCCCCAGTGCTTCAGCTGCGGTTGTTTCTCATACTAAAAAGTTCAGAAAGGTGCCTACATTTCTGTGGAAACACTCAGCCACCCCTTTCCACATTGCGTCAAAATGGAGCTTGTATCCAGATTTTATCTTGATATGATTTAACTTGATTACCTTTAGGCCCGATATTAATATTCTTCTCCATTGTCCACATTGAGACTTAACCACTCTGTATAAAAGCATTGAGCAGAATCCTCCGGATCCTGCATTTCGCTGATCTGCAGCAGTGTGTGATGTGCAGACACATCACCCTTAAATCAACGCTATTTAAAGGCGAGAGAGACAGTAAGCGTGACTTTAAGCACGCTGCAACCTGATTGGCTCAGGCGGCTATCTCCAGGCCAAATCCTCTTTATCAAACATTTGCACATTCTGAGACGTTTCTTCATGTACTCTACGTGTTCATTGGAAATTTGTCAAATTGTAATGTTATTATGAGAGTTATAGTTTAATGCAGGGGTGTCAAACAAACGGCCCGCCAGGGGGTCAGAGTGGACCGGACCTGTGCTGTCTCAGTGGGGCTACAGATGGTGCACTATGAATGATCGGAAGAAAATGTGACGAAATTCAGGAATGTACCAGCTGCAAGTGGGGGATAACGTTTTTGGACATTTCACTGTATTTTTCACCACGAGGCATTGTGTTGCAAGTCCTTAAAAATGGATCACGTCATGAAAATGGCGTCACAAATGCGTCACAAAGCGAGGGAATCTGCAGAGCCCAGGCAAATAAACAGAGGGCGGATGTCTGAATTTTTGGCCTTTATGTTTCTAGTTTATTGTTAAAAGACCTTAAAATAGAGTTTATCCTCCAAAAACCTTCACTAATGATTTAAACATAGAGAAATATTGTCGTTATGTATGCTTTATTACGCTATGATTTTACTGGTCTGGCCCACTTGAGATCAAAATGGGCAGCATGAGGCTCCTTAACTAAAATGAGTTTGACACCCTTGGTTTAATGCCTCATACATAGCATAACAGCTGTTAGTATTCTCGTATTTCAGGTTTTTCTGTTTAAAAAAAGCAGTGTGCTGGGAGTCTCTGTGGAAAAAATGGTAAATTAAATCACTCGGGCGTTATCCAATTCAGAAATTCATTGTGTTTTATAAAAGTGTTGAATTAGGTACAGAATAAATAAAAAAAGTTGGACTGGAAGGAGTTTTCTCTTGTTACAGAGATGTGAAGAGGAGGATTATTGAGCTGTGAGATTTTCTCTGGAACATGGAACAGCTTTCTGAAAGTCAGAGGTCTTTAGTTTGACAGTGGTAGTGTTTAACATTTATTGGCATCTTAAATGTCTGTGGGCTCACATCAGCGGTATTTGAAATGTTGGCAACACAAGAGGTGGGGCAGCTTAAAAATAATTAGATGTGTGAAATTTTAAATGTTGACTATATGTCCCGTCACATTTATTCCCTCCAGTTTATGGCTGTATTTTCTCCTGCAAGAAAGGACAACTGAAGAGAGAATTAGAGACTGTAAAATAAAGTAAAACATATCACCATCGTCAAGTGCAAGTAAATAGTAAAGCAGACAATACTGTTCACTTTATGAGTTGACAGATGGTAGGTTCGACATTAATGTGCCTGTGTGTGCTGGCAGGAAGAAAACTGCTCGTTACTTTGGTATTGTGCCCTTTTTAAAAGGTGCATTTTACAGCATTCGATCACTTTAAAAGAGTATGTTGTCTTGTAACTGCATTTTGTCAAATGGTTGAAAAGGTTGAATGCATAACTCTTTTGTGCATTGACTCCAGCAACAAAATGTAATGCACTGTTTGAAAACAGTAGCCATATTTACTCTATTTTCACATCATAAATTCAATCATAATTTGTTAAAGACAATAATGCAAGTAGGCCAGAGCCGACATAACCACTATATTATTATACCTTGAATGAGCTCTAAATTGATGAAGCATAATCATAGGAAGATGAGGTAGTTTTGTTTCAATGTCATTCCTTTTTTTAATCAGGATATCCAGAACATTTTGCAATTCTTCTAAAATGTGATAGTTTTGCATTATTTTGTCCAGCATTTCATGTTATCTGGATGTACAATGTCGTGAAACTGGCAAATTGTTGGGTATTAAGATTAATTTATAGTATGATCTTGATTGATATTGGACCGAACAACTATTCATTTCAATGCCCAACCACCCTAGTGTTTTCCATTAATTATCTAGACCCCCCCCACTGTTGCAGATATGAACCGAAAATATTTTTACTGGCTGACCCTCTCGGGGTGCATTTTCTCCATCGTGCACAGCAACCGCCTCCAATCTGGCTCTAGTTTGTCTGTAGCTCTGCTTGGAAAGTGAAAGAGGCTCCGGCCATGTCAGAATTACAACACCCGGCGCTGGCCTTCGCTGTTTCCAGGGCCGTGAACTGTAGCACTTGCACTTGCTGTGCGTTCACCGCAAGTGGCAGGAATTATTTACTAGAGTACAGTATAAAATGCTGTTACTATTAAAATCATGCATCAAAACATAAATAAAAGTTTTAAAAAATGTATTGAAATATACTACCAAACTTAAAAGTATACCCAGTATATATCCAGTCAAATAATATGGTAGGGCTATATGTTTTGATTATAATTATTGAAGGATTAATGTGTTCATCACTCTAATCTTTAGCTGGTAAAGGTTCAGCTCACGTTATCACCTTTTTTATATACTCAGTAATTAGAATTATAATGTACTTCTTATACATAGTTTATTAGTTGATTTATAATTTGTATTAGGAATTTGAATCTGCAAATTAGCCAAACTCGTCAGTGATATTATCGAATAAATGTAGTGAACTTCAAAGTACAAAATATTTCCCTCTGAGAACTGGTGCACTGAAGTACAAAGTTACATACCAAAAGTATACATACTTAAGTAATTGTACAAGAGCATCTAGCCTCTTAATTTTACGTTCAAAATGCACAAGATTGATGCATTTAACTTTGAAATGTACAAAATGTTCTTCACAGAAGGTCCGAAGTCCAACCACAAAAATCTCTCAATTTTCTGTGTGAAACACCGCAGTCTGTCCTCCCCTGTTGCCGAGGGATGCATGTTAACTGCTTCCTGTCCGTTGCCATAGTCACAGAATTGATATAGTCAATAATTATTTGTGCGCATGTATAGGTAGCTAATGGCTCGCTTAGTGCTCGGGAAGGAAAGAGGGCCAGTTGTTGTAAATGGTTAATAGAGAGAAGACCAAGGCTGCAAATAATTACATTGCTCTTGTTACTGTGATTAGGTAGTCTAATTCTTCTCCAGGGTGTCATTTTGCTTCCAGACCAATCTTCACCACACACAGTTTATATTGGTTTAACTGCCGTTTTATTCATTTGTGAAACTTTATTCCAGCACCAGTAAAATTACAGGATATTATCCTACTTTCTATTCTACTCGTTCTCCCCAATGTCTTATTCGGTAGGGGTGTGAATCTGTTGGTATCCCACAATTAGATTGCACTTGGGGTCAGCATTCAAAATTGTTTTTCGATTCAGTACATGGGAGTGCTTATTTTAGGATCTGCTCCGTCCACTGTGCGCTACAGAGGCGGTGTGGCATCTTTCGGTGTGAGAGCTTTTTTAAGTATGGACAAGATTATGGATTTGAAATGGATTTATCAACTGATAGCAATACTGTTAACACAAAAGACAAACCTAGGAAAAAAGTTCACATATATTAAAGCTAATCTAAATGCACAAACAAGCCCTTTTTACAAAACAATGTCTAGTATTTCACAATGACTTTTAGAATAAAACATTCAAGTTAAAAAGCTAAACATTTTGCCTCATTCATGAATTAAATTGCTAGGGTTAGGCCAATGACATTTTAGTTTTTAGAAACTTGCCATGTACAAAAATAAATTGCAAAACTGGTAATATGTGCGATTTGTTCAACAAATCACACTAAATTATTTTACACAACCTGGTGTGAAGGATAAAGTGTCCACCAGAAGCAATATATTCCTAAGTAGATGCCCTGTCCCCGATGAGATTTACAGCATTTAAACATAGAGTGAGAATCTCTACCGAAGTCCATGCAGACATATCTGTAAATTGTCAGGTCGAGGCAACATATTTTCCAATATAAATTTTTATTCTCAGTCACTCAGAACTAAAAATAAGATCCCTCATTTGAGTCCCACCATGTTGTACAACTTGTAAAGGAGTAAAGCTGAGCCACGGTCCGTAACCGTATCCCAGAAGTTTAACACATGTCTGCATTCATACCTGCGAGAGGATGCACAACAGATGAAGTCTAAAATATCTATTTATTGCTGGTATTTTACCTCGGCTGCCCTCGCCTTTTTATACATCAAGTGTTATTACAGGTATAATTATTTTAAATAATATTTAATATGACATTCTTGCATCACCCAGAGCTATTTCACGTTGATGAGTAAGAGCTCCCTTCTCTCTCAGTACATGGCTTGATGAATCAGAGTGAATCATGTTGGAAATCTCCTCGTAACGAAGATATAACCAAATAGCACACAGATGAGATTGAAATCTAATTTGTATTTGTATAATACACATTCATTTATCATTATTATCCAACGCAGTGACCATTGGTCAGTTTTTTTTTTCTTTCTCGCTTAATGATTTTATAGTTTTTGTGGAGTCATGAGACATCCTCTTTTTTTACTTTTTACTACGTACTAGGTCAGAAAATTACTACTATTTATCGACGGTGGGTTCTTCTTTTTTTTCTTCTTCTTCTTCTTCTTGAGACGAGATCCACTGTGATCAGATTATGAAATAAAAATAGTTATATCGCAATTTTCCTTCAAGAACTTCCTGCTCCTAAAAACGTACAACCAAGTCCAGGGCCACGCACACAAGGTACATTTTATTCAGGCTGCACTTTACACTTGTGTACATCAGGTACATTTTCAAAAGTATATTTGCCTCCATTTATACAGTAATTCGTTATTGTTTCAAGACCCGCAGAAGACACTTGTTTATGGCATTTCCCTGAACGGCTTTTCTGACAGCTAGTGGTGTAAAGTAAAGCTGTAGGACATAGTGATTGTATTTACCTTTTGAGCGACATTATTATTGTTTCTCCTAAACGTGGAGTCTTTGAGCCTTTATAGTGTATGAACCACACAGAGGGGACCATAAGGAACAAGGTTAAACCACTGAACTGCGGGCCAGAAGAGGCCGACAAACATTTACCATCGTCTGCTTCCGGAATTTCTTTACATCCCTCTGGAAACGACCTCCATAAAGACCTTGAACAGATAATTGTAACCTGAGACTGCACAGTTTGAGTTTGCAACATCGGGGCAGAGGGACTCAATAAATAGTAAGAACAAAATGTGCCTGGGAAAAATCTGTTACTTGGAGATTACAGTGGAAAGTCTGCACCTCATACACGTTGTTTCATTTCAATTAAATTCAATAACTTTATTTACACAGAGGGTAATTAAAAAAAAAAGCTGCAGTACCGGTCCAAATCTACAGAGCCTCAACCTGCACTGTAATACACTTCAGTGTGGCATGGTTCGCATGATTTAGCTTTCTCTACCCAGCCCCACACGCCAATTAACATGCCCTCTCAACAAAGCTGGTCCCTTCAGGACCACTATCAGCTGAAGGCTGCCACATCGCCCTGCTGGTATCCCCCACCGACTCGGGTTCATCATCATCCTATCCATCTCCACATGATCCTCTTACATGTTGCCACCCTCAAATTTGATACATGGTTATTCTCTTGTGGCTTGAATTAGTGAAATGTTGAAGGAGATTTCTGGCTTTCTTGCAGTCTGTGAATGGCGAGAAAGGCAGCGGATGAGATTTTTCTTCTCTATGTACGTAGTACATGCATTTTTTAATTGCCATGTGGTTGCATGCTTAAAGAACATTTTGTGAAATAGCATCATTACTTTAGAGGACGAAATCTTAGGTGTCCATTTTGTTTCCTGTGTTGAAATGTGTTGCGTTTGTCACTTTGATTATGATGAAGGAGGCACTGCAAATGAACAGGCAGCCCACAATTATACAAAATCTAATAATAGCTGTCCTTGGGTGATGTTTCGTTCTCCGCGTCCCCATGCTATCCATTTAAATGAGCACATTGCATTGATTGATTCCGACTCGTATCACTTACTTTATCCCAAAAACACTATCTATGCACAAGCTTAACAGTGATATATGTAACTAAAGCTGTTGAACATTATTTAGCGTTTTCTGTACTGTCACCTTTAATCACGTCACAGGGCGCTGTATTGTAAATATCTACTTACCTCTATCTCAGGGCATGTGGTCTAGTGTTCCATGATGTGTTTACTTTGCTCTGCAGGGATTTTTGAAAGTCTTTAGAAGTGCCTCTATTCTGTTGAATTCCAGCGTGGAGAGATAAAGGTTTTTGCAGTAATGATCACACTGAGGGAGGTTGGAGGGAAGGTTTGAGGTTGGAGCAGTCACAGAACACAAACAGAGTGAGATGCTGACATGCACTCAAAGCTCCACACAACCAGCAGACACTTCACACTCACGCGCAAACACAGATGCTCACACGTTATTAGCGCATAATTGTGCAGTAATTGTGATTAATCAGGTATGCATTTAGAAATGTGTGTGCGTACACCTCACTGACTGTGTGTGTGTGTGTGTGTGTGTGTGTGTGTGTGTGTGTGTGTGTGTGTGTGTGTGTGTGTGTGTGTGGCCTGAGACAAGACAACCAATAGGGAAGGTTGCAGTCAAGGTGTTGAGAAGGGCCTGGAGGGATGGCTAAAAGGGTTTGGATCAGGTGCCCACATGGCATAATTGAACACTGCAGTAACACGGCAGGGGAGGAGAGGAGAGAACAGAGCAAAGAGTGACCACCTATTTTAAAAGCTGTGTGATCAGATGTGCTGATAAGAGCAACAGAATAGGCTGTTCCAAAAAGGTAGGGCATCTTATCACCACTCCACGGGGTAAGCATTCATGCCAAGACATGTTTTTGCGATTTACAGAGGGAAAACTGGCTCTCCAAGAGAGTCTATAAAAAAACACCCAACAAATAATGCCATAAACTGGATATACAGTACATCCATAAATACTGTATGTTTTCCCTTTTTCCACTGATTGTAATGTGAAAGGGCTGTGGATACTACTCATCCAGCTGCTCAATACAGCTCTTAGCTGCTTTTAAAACAGTCGGCCATCAAGCTCACCAACATATTTTAAATAATTGGATCTGTTTACGGTCTGGACCTCTATTCTTAAGTTCAGAGCGTTTATCAGGGTGTCTCATTTCACATATCTTCATTATGTGCTGCTATGATTGTATGTATTTGAACTGCGTTGTTAATAAACTGAACCCCACCGTATACTACCTGCATAAATGTAGAGCTGCCATAAACGACTGGGAAATAATCCAACACGTTGCTGGTGGACCAAACCCGTCTCTGCCTCTCCTTTTCTGACGTTTGCCCTGGTTTACAGCTTTTGTGATACACAGAATGTTAAGGGATTTTTAAGCCACCTTATTGTTGTGTTACCGTTGAAGATGAGACAAAAGACATCAGTATATGTGCAAAATCAAGCAACTTAATTGCACTTTTGAATGACGGGAACATTTTGCTATTTACTGGTTTCCTCAGTAAAGCAGCAAACGGGGGTCGTACCGTACAAGCTGAGACTGCCAGATTTATTGTGACGTGTACCTCATTCACTATGTATTCTGTGCCAGAAGAAGATCTGTCTGTCATTTATTAAATAGGTGCACTAGGATGGAAATTACGTTCACATGCCTTCTGTAGAAACTTGCAGTAATCAGTGGATCGGGAGAGCCCTTTTATGATCATTCAAGGATGAAAAAAGCAACACAACTTTTCACAGTGCTCTAATGTACAGAAATCTGGCCCTATTTGTATAACTAGTCAAAAATGCAATCCACAGAGTTCAGCGGGTTAGTGCTGAGTCAACACAATGGCATTATAGTGTATTTCTACTAATAGTCCCGCTCCACTGGATTCATTGCTGAAGCTCAGGCTGCAGACCAGGCTTCATTACCTTGATTCATTGATTCACTTTAACAGGTAATCAAAGACTTCCCTTTGGAAATAATTATGGAAGAATAAATTCTACTTTATCCTTCAGATTTTATTTAATTTAAAGCATTGATTGACATCATCATAAAGTTAATTATCCTGTATAGATACGTTAAGGAATGGCAAATTTCCTTTTTCGGAAATATTGAAGAAATATCATCACAAAATCAACAGCATATTTAGTGTTTTTTGCGAAATCATTCACAAAACCCCGTTAAAAATCTGCATCATGCCCATCATAGAAAGTACAACAACAGCCCACAATTCAACTTAAACGTATATGTGGCTAGAGCTTCGTGATCATTGATCTATACTTCATCAATACTTTATTAAGATTCATAATTAGTTATTTGTTCTCTTCAGATGAGTGGGAGAAGTGGATGAAGTGAGGGCTTTTTTATTAACCAAATGGGGCTTTATTCATTGTTTGTAGTATTTATTTAGTTGTCTTGCAATCACATACTTGTTGTTTTGGTTGATGGCATGTGCAGAAAAAGGTTTGGCATGCGGAGTTTAAGTATTTTATGAATGTGAACAGGAGACCAAAATGGTACGAAGCCCTTAGTGTTTGAAATACCTGGCTCTTCCACAGCTGCCATATGAAAGAAGGACTGCAAAGCTGTGTAAACATGGTAAAACAAAAATACCCAGAAAATCTCCTGGCTTTTCATTCTATAAAGTTAATTTTCTTGGACAATAAGCCTCAAGATTTTTAACACATTCTCGAGAACCTAGAATTAATTTAAGAAAATCTCCACTGTCTGTCATATAGTGGAATGTATGCTAAATAGTAGTTCATCCTCAGCAGACACCACTTAGCTAAAGTCCATGTTTTGTTTGGTCTTCCACAGAACAAATGTATGAACAATATATTTAACGTGGATCTTTTGCATAGCAAATGGAGAATCCTAACTTTAAATATTCATCTGGTTTTGCTGCACGAGGAAGTCGAATGGCAAGTACAACACTGATTTGTGCGGAAATTACAGGAAGGTTTATTTAATAGGAACCCATGAAAATTACTGCTGGCTTTGAAAAGTCCTGGCACTAAAGCGTTGGTTAAGTGAAGGTTTTTACAAAGATTTCCTGTTTTAGGGATTATGTTAAGGTTTTTCACAAATTCAAACTAGGTGTCCATGCCAATTATAATCAAGGGCTGGGACTAGCGCGTGTCATTATAGCCCACATCAGTCACAACTGACTATGATTAATGACCGTTCAAATATGGACGTGCGAATAATGACAGTGACGCTTTTAACTCACAATGGATTTGGTTCATTGGATGACTAACTTTGTGCCCTGTTTTCTCTCCCCGTTTCTCTTTTACCATCTCAATCGCTTTCTCTCCTTTCCCCATCCATTTTTTCCCCTTCCTGCTGCCAAATGAATGGTGCCAATCCTCTCCACAAGGTAAGACAATTTTGAATGTTTTCATATACTCTCTATGAAACTACCGCACATGTGGTCTAACAGAATCCTCACCAGTGTGCCAGTACTACTGCATAGTAAGACATAACTGTTGTTAGACCTTCAGTGGCTGGAGAAAATCCACACACTCACCAAGACTGCGCTGGTGTCTTAGCTGCTAATATGGCTTTGAGCGCTGAATGGAATCACATTGGCCCACTTTGTCATAATCCCACACTAAGCCACGACACTAGGGGGGCTCAGGGCTCTGCCCATATGTGCACATAATTACATTTTTTGAATGCCTAAAAAGCAAAGTGTTGGTTGTCT
Source organism: Clinocottus analis (assembly GCF_023055335.1). Classification (NCBI taxonomy): domain Eukaryota; kingdom Metazoa; phylum Chordata; class Actinopteri; order Perciformes; family Cottidae; genus Clinocottus; species Clinocottus analis. Next base: position 6,256,885 of record NW_027176240.1, read on the forward strand.
CTCTGTTTATAATGAGATGCACAGCTTTGGGAGCACTGGGATTGGAAAACAGATGCCTCTGTACATTATAGAGGTTTGAAACAGCCCATCATGAGTGAACGTTGGCTGGCTGCCTTGGATTTACCCCTTGTGGTTAAGCAAGCAGCTGCCTATATGTTTTTGGTTTTTGGACGACACATGTGGTTTAGTAAGAACAAAATAAGGAAGCAAAAAAAAAGGGGTCAACAGGAGATCTTATCGAATACATGTAGACTCTTAGTTTATTGAGAAGTTTCCAGTGGGGCTGGAGTTTGAGCCCATATTAAGGAGGACATATTCAGGGGCAAAGGCGTTCATGTTACTCCTCTCTATGGATTAAGAGCTCATGGTCTCTTAATTGAGATGGCAAAGGTAGAGAGACTCCTGAGTCTGGCTTAAGCTAACAAGTACTTAGAAGAGAGAGTGGGAATGAAGGAAATTAGGGGAGTGGTGGCAAGGGGTAGTGAGACATGGTAATAGAGAGGGTAGGAAAATCAGAGAAAGATTAGATAAAATGATATTTACTGGGGGGATATTGGCCAGGGAAGGACACACGAATTGTGGAGGCTGGGCATCAGGAGTGTGCATAAATCAAATATACAATGTTAGAGAAAGCCTGAAATAGGAAGGGACAGATCAGAGCTGGATAGAGAGATAGGAGCTAGTGGAGTGTGACGACTGTGGAGTTCCCTATCAGTATTCTGTCTCTGTGACTGAGCTACATGGCCTTCAAGCGGCCATGTTCTACTTTCTTATACATACACAGGCGCATACACATAAGTAGGCACAGACACACATCATGCACTCCTGGCATACAAACACAAACTGAATACAGACTTTTTCTTTATGTTGATTCCTTTTTTTTTCTTTGAACAGCCTGAACCACATTTAGGTAATTATGTAACTACTTTCCTTTCCCAGTGTATTAACCAAGACCTGCATTTTGCTGAAATTCCATGTTTATTTGATAATGAAAACGCAAGGCTGCTTGCTAAAATCCTAAATAATCTCATGGCTGTTTGGGCCTCAGGGATTATTATGGAAATTAGTTTTGTGTGTGATGAGTAAATTATTAGGAAAGGCTTCACCACTTGACTACGGAATACCTATCCTTTCAGAATACCTAAGATCATGAAGGGAAATGTCATCAAACGGGTTCCACAGTATAAAATGCCTTGGAGCTCATTCTTCATTGTGACAAAACATAAGGTGAAAAAAAATCATCCAGAACTCACTTATTGTTAAAATGGATGTCGACTCTTGGAAACCATTTATTTTTACTATAAGAATATAGGAAAATTAATCAAGCTTGAGTGATATATTAATAATTAACCAAGTAATATCATACAACAATGTTTTTTTTTTCTAATCTAGTGATCAACTCAAAATCTAAAGCACAAAAAGAGGGGAAGAATTAAGACTGACCTCAAACCTCACAATGAAAAAGCTTACTCTCAGTCTGGATAACATATTAAGAGACACTCTTAATAAAGAACTATGTTTTGGACGGATTTATAGGTCGGTTCCCTGATCACACATCTGATCTTCTATGTGATATAGATTTTAATTTGGTACAACATTGTCCTACATCGAAAAATGTACTAACTGCGGAAAAAGAACAGTGCTAGAATAAGATGTATCGTATAAACGGGCTGAGTTTAGTGTACCACCAGTGATTTGTTTATGATCATCTCTTTCTAGATATGCTCCTGAAAATTGTATTATCATTATGTTTTATTCAATTTGTTTACAGGCCACATATAACAAACTACAAATGTTGTACATTGTAAACAGAATTAAATCCATTATGTGGTAATTACGCTGTAATATCTACCAGCATCACATGCCAAACTGGTGGCATTGGGGGCACAAAATATGGGTGAGACAACTCCAACAGTCCTTGAATACTTTATAAATTGTCACTTTAGTGCTTGTCGACTGGACTTCTTTGGTGAGGGTCTTCAATTTATACCATATGTTTTTTAGCCTCCGGACTGAGCCCACTTGAGCTGTTTTGTGTGTGCAGCTTTTTAGGATCAATTTGATGCAGAGAGCAGTGAGCTATGTTTGGCTGAATGGAGACATAAGAGGAGCAACGCGCATCATTGAGTTGCTGGAACTTAGCCTGGTTGGTCCTTCACCAATCTCATAGTCTGTCGAGCTATGCCATAAACATCTAGCAGTGGCAGAATCTGCTTCAGGCAAAACTCCTGCATGTCTATGTGCCAGTATTTTAAACAAGGTGTAATTTGTATTTCTTAAAAATAATATAGAAATATAAAAAGGTACACCAATACAGTAGTGCCGGTTCTGTGCACACCAAAATGGCCGTTGCTTTGACCATCCTGCTGTATTGTTTTGTCATTGGAGACATTATCAGTATCTTTAATTTCATGCAGGTGCACTCGACTATGTTTAACACCTAAAGTGTTTTGCAGAAAAAAGAGAAAAGAGTGAAAAAGTTCTCCATCATGCTTCCTATTTAGTGACAAAGGAACTAAAGACATTCATGCGCCTGATTTACAAGGTAAAGGTCTGAGATGCCTGAAATATGAAGACCCACTGAGCCACCTTTGACCATATTGCCCTCTGATTTGACATTTCTGCTTCTAGTGATAGTTAATTGGAAAGTGAATGCTCTGGGCTTGGCCATGTCTATTTATACATGATTGTACTTTGACATATTGGTATGTTACTATGCAATCAGGTAGGTTAGTTCATGACCGGCCAATATGTTCACTTTATCAAACCAGATCAAAGGGGGAATGAAGCAAAAGAAAAGCATTTAGGGAGAGGCTCTTTGAGTCTGCATGCCATGCATGTAATTGACCTCTCTCTCTTGTTCTATCTCTCTCTATGTCTCTATCTCTATCTATCTCTCCTCCCGTTTCTTTCTCTAGCTGTTCTGCTTACTTTATATTTTTCTTATTGTCACAGTAAATGAAAACACCTGACTCCACTTAGTTAATAACGTCAGTGTCCTTAAAATAGTTTGCACATCCAATTCAAATGATATCTTTTATTGTTGACATTTAATTTAAATAACAACGATAAATAGACATTCAATTAAAACCATTTTTCATAATTTATTTTGCACCACAGTTTTTAACTAACTAGTGCAACGGCATACCCAAGGTAATCTTTTCTCTATGATTTCTAATACATGCTTCAGTGTCATTTCTAATTTCTTCATGACATGTACATGATTTCATCTCTGCTCATGACATAACCTCAGAGTTCACCTCTTACGAGGGTACACAGTGGAGACAGCATATTTCCAAGAGTTTTCTGTTTGCCTTTGTGGAGGACATACTGTGTGATTGCTGAGCCTGCAGCCTCTGGTGGCCTTATTGTGCCGCTCCGGTCATAGGAGTCATAGGTCTTTCCACTTATTCTGCTCTGCCATGGGTTTTGGCCAAGTCTAAGTGCAGTTCCTCGCTGCGACAGCCACCATAGCAAAGGTTGTCACATACTTTAATGATTCATTTTTCACTCAGAACCCTCCCCTCATGAGACAAAGCCAAACAGTTTTCACAGGTCAGAGGAGAGGAGTGAAAGCACGTAATGGATTCCCGCTTTATCACTAAATGGCCTCTCTCTATAATGGACAACACAGTGAGAAATAGAAGTGGATAAAGAAAATAAGAGTGCCTGGTATTGGGTAGGTGAATTATCTGGTCAGGTGTGGTTTGCTGAAAGTGTATTCTTCATGAAACAAAGATGTTTACCTGTCTCTTATCATTTGCTTAGATTTTCTTCCAAGAGCTGAATCTGCTCCTGTCCGACAGGCTCTCATTTATTTTGTAGAGGGCATTTATTTTATATATTACTGATTGTTATGTTAAGGATTTTCTCTTCAATATTCATGAACCTTTCATGAACCTTTTATACACTAACAGAGAAATAAACGCAGGCTGCATTCCCGGCTGCAGCAGTAGCTTGCATGTAATTATTCATGGTGTCTCAGGTAAATGAAGCACAGAGAAAGGAGTGATGCTAGCTTACTTCTACCTCGGCCACCGGATGAGTTGAATTGGTGTCCGCCAGCGAGCTGTGTTTTATATCTGACGCTGTGTCTGTGTGCTCTTGCTTTCTTGTTTACCCAAGCAGCCGAGTTGTCAAGGGTGATGGTTTTTGAAGCAGCCACTGGCCTTCTCATCGCCCCTCATTTGCAGAAAGCCACAATCTCATTAAAAAAGCAGGAGGGTCCATTAGAACAGCGTGATGTGGCCCCGTCACCACCAGGATGGCGAGACACAATTGACGACTAAGCATGAGGATGTACAGATGTTTGTGTGTTTTAAAAACATTTCAATGTCTAGTCATCATTATTGTGGTGTACAAAATACCTAACTTATTATAACCTCTTGCTTAAGAATATAATTCCAAAATGTTGGACACAAGTCGAGTTCTCGTCACCCTGCATTTGTGACCATTTTTCTTCCATGCAGCTTGTTATCCTTTCTGCTTGGCGATATCTCTTGGTAATGGTGGCTTACAGTATGCTTATAATGGAAGGCCTCATTGCTACACCAGACTGCCAAAACATTGGCAGGTGCAAGTTGCCTCCTTTGTGGCTCCCGTCCTTCGGGCTTTGAGTGATACCAAATCCATGAGTTTAGCTTGGTCGGGGAAGCACATTTGTGTTTTTGTGTTGAATCTTATCTGCTGTCTATCATGACTGATAGTTGTTTTTTTTAAAGCAATTTGTTTTTGGTAATTGCGGTTTGTGTGGTCACCACTTTGTCCACGCATTTGTCAGTGTTGACATTCAAGTCCTCTTTTCTTTTTTCTCTTTTGTATGTCAAAAACTAAATCATCACATTAACAACACAAGTTGTCCACTGAGCAAAGTTGCGTTGCCAGATGTCACTGTAACACCATTAACATGGAGCATTATTCCTCTGCATGATGTAAACAGAAACTGCAACTAATGTTTTCCTATGTATAAAAAATACCAATACTACCATTGGTACTTCATACAAACTACTAATAATCATGAGTACTATAAGGGAGCATTCTCGCGGATGCAGTATTTGTCTGACGAGTTGACTAAGGCAATACATCAAGAAAACCGAGTACTCCTCTCAAAGCTCCCTCAGCCCTTCTATCTCCCCACGTCTTTCATACATAGCGCATTAGTTGTCCGGCTGAATTAAAATGTCTTGATCACGCTTCTACAGCTCTGCTCCAGCAGTTCAATTTGGATCACATTTCGCAGTATGAGCTGCTTTCAAGTTGTTGACGAAGCTTATTGGAGCTTTTCTGCATCACTTTACCCTCATCACAGCACACAGCTTACTTTGTTCTGACCTTTTTAATCCAGTCATCTAGATTAGTTCAATTGTGTTTTCTATGTCCCCAGAGGCCTTTTTCTTCCTTTGTGTAATGACTAGCATGAATGCTGGTGGGAAAATATATAATTTGAAAAACAGTCTGTCTAAAACAACTGATTTATAGTGTCAGAAAATGACTGCAACATTTTTCTATATGCACTAATTCTCGTTTGCCACAGAGAATAATTAAATGTCATTGTTGTTGGCAAAAGCCACACGGACAGATTCAAGTCATAGTTATTCATGTTCCTCTTTCCTCTCAAATGGTTTAGTTTCACACTTCGCTCATTCCTAAAATATAAATCACACTGAAAATATCTGCCGCAACTGACAGTCTCATTATAAAACTTTTTTACGTTATGCTGGGAAAAATATGTATTGTCTAAACTAGTCTTAGATGGTCTTGGTCATTTCTCTTGCCAATGATTTTGACACTGCACGTGAGATTTTTTGCAAGACTCCACTTTCAGCCACCTCCCGAGAACACTAGTTTATCACAGAGCATTCTTTAGGGATGATATACCAAAATATGCAGTTGGAGCTTTCCCTTTAGCATTTAGTAGTTGCTTGTATTCTAACTAGAGGGGGCTGCTTAACAGAAGTCAATTTGAAAAGCGATTCCTCTTGGCTGCTACTGTAATGTGAAAACGTTTGCTATTTCTGGCAGTATGAGTCAACAACACAGTTATGCTATGTGGCTATGTGGGTAATTATAAGTATTAAAGTTTGAAGTTTTCACATTAGCATTGTTGTATATGTGTGATGAAGGCTCACCTTTTAGACTTAACAATATATCTTATGCTTTGCATTGGAGAAGTGAAAACTGCAGCAGGTGGTACTCTTTTCTCAAAACTCCTTAGAGGTAAGTGTCTGCATGTTGAACAGAATAAATTGAAAGAGACATCAAGGTGACTGGTAGGTTAAGTGACTGAAGATGTAACTTTGCCATAGATAGTTATCTAGATTATAAAACGGTGCAATAATAATTCTTGCCTTCGTCTTAACACACTGTGTAGCTTAACTTTTACTTGTCTTTTACGCTGTGCAATGGACATTAACCTGTGTTGGCAAGGTGCTAGGGTTTTACTCTCCACTGCTTCGGGTGGGCAGCCTTCCACACAGGTTTTTTTTGTTTTTTTTCACAAACAAGGCTGACACGGCCTCAACACGCCGCCATTCATCTTTGCTAATTAAGTCGGACAACACGTTAGTCACAGTTATGCCGACTATCAATCACACAGGAAGACCATGAAACTGGGGGGCGGATGGAAAGACATGATGAATGTTCCTTCCTATGTGTCTCCACACCTCCACAGCCTTCCTCCTGCCGCTTTCCCTTCTCCTTCCAGAGTCCCTTCCATACCAGATGAGAATGGGCATATGCATGCGCTTCATATAGTAACCTGTACGAGTACTGTTCATTTATTACAAACATCATCCCGATGGTGATTGTGCCCTGATGCCTTTAAATAACGGCGCTCCATGAGAATTACCATACTGTTTTCTGTAATCTTTTGAGCCCTTTAAGATAACATACTGTGATTCAAGCTCTCGCTAGCTGCAATGTAGGCGAAGCTTTTCAGAAATGGAGCAAAATTGTTGCAAATAGGTTAGCCTTCTGCTTACCGTAACACAGAAAGCTAAACTATTGGAGAGATGGAGAATATATGTTAAACTGTGTCGTCACTTCCAAGATAGCCACACACTTTGAGACCCACAACAGCTCTTCAGAAACCTACGGGCGATGTCCTGGAGCCTGCATCCGTATTTTATTAGTGTATGCATTTAGAAAAGAGAAAAGCTTATCGGAACATCCTCTCTCTGAAATGACAGTGATTGGCCAAAGTCTCCCTTCACAGGCTCGATTATCTAAAGCCTGCGAGCCAAGATATGTCTAGTTGTCTCTCAGGCCACTTGAAATACAGTATGCTGAAAAGGTATTATAGTGTATTTGCCTGACGACACGGTAAGTAAACTGCCAATCCCATTTGTATTGGTTAAACTCATCCATTATGTTTCTGTAAACCCTCCAGTTAGCAGTCAACATGAATGGAGAAAGACTAGATTGAGAAGCTGAACATAATTTTAGCTAAGGAAATTATGAAAACTTAAAGCAATTGGTTGACTTCAAAAACTAATTTGCCAAGGGAGAAATCCCAATGACGCCAAATAATGAATAAAAAACATCTCCCTCCATATTGCGGGTATTATATTTGAATGTTTTTTACGCCAGGATTTGCTTAATTGCTATATGTATTTATTTTATTTTATTTTTTTATTAAGTTGAATTTCAGTCCCATTTTAGAAGAATTTACATCCAGTTTTATTTCAAATTAAAACCCTTTTAATACTCAAACAACAATAATGCATCTGTGAGTAGTAGTATTGTCAGTTATACGTGACTTAATCTATACAATAGTGATTATCCCAATAATTGAAAAGAACATGTAAATTGTTCAATTTGAGTAGCATACACTTGGAAAACAAGCGTTCAATTTGAACAACCTTCCACCACTCAGACCTTCTACAACCATATTTGTAGTTGTGCTATATGAATGCACACATAGCTGTAGAGGTCAGTTCTATGGTAACGTTTGAGGCTATAAGTGTGTGGTGATGTTGCATCAGATTGCATTATTGCACAGGGATTTCCATTTGCTTTGTGTGTGTATATAACCTCTGAACAGTTTCTTTATTCAGGACTCATCCGTTGTGTTCTCAGTCCTGTTGCACAGTGTTTTCTCTCCCCTTTCTCAGCAGAGATGTGTGATGTGTTGTCTGTTTGCCCAGTAAACACAGTCTCAAAGTACAGTACAGCCCTAATGGCTCAGTTGGCTCAAAGCCTCAGCATTGTGGAGGAGCAAAGCTCTAATGTTTTATAGAAAATGCAGAACATCACATCATAGACAAGCCTCCGGTGTTTTTCTCTCTCAACTACTGCATATACCTTCACCACAACTGCTGTGCTTCTTCCAATAGAGAGAGACTGAAAGGAGAGTACTTGTCAACCTGTTGATGCTTCCTTTGGAGTGCACGATTGTTCATTTTTGTGTTTGATAGATGCATCAAAACGTCTACAAGTGTCCTTCTGAAGAAGTGTAAATATGTATTCCATGATGTTTATGCACAAAAGAATTGTCCTCCTTTTACATATGATTGCACTCTCATAACTCTGTATGTACATTACAGAACAATATTATATTTAAATAGTCATCACATATCACACAGACATACTTTTTAACTTTAAGGACTGAAAAGTAAAGTTTCACTGTCTGGTACACTTGACCAATGATCAAAGTGTCTGTGTGGATTGGCACTTCTTCCAAGGGGAAGATGGTGAGAGGTGGCTATTTTTTATTTACACACGAGTAGATCCTGATGTAAGCAGTATCCTATAGGTGAAGTTGGCTCGTACGATAAAGGGACAAAGGTATGTGACTGCATCGGATCAAAAAGAGAACAAAAACAGTCCTGCTCCTAATAAAGTGTATAATATTGAGCTAATCTGTTATTTTGTAGTTGAAGCTGCCGTGTGTGTTGTTTTAGCTTCCGCACCAGTCTTGACTGACAGCTAGGTCGAGCAGTGCACTCTGTATCATGCCTTATTTTATTGTGTGTGCATGGACTCTGTCTAGCCAGAGTTCTGCTGTATGCCAGTTGGAATTGAAAACTCGGTAACAAACTTAATTGGCACACAAAAGCACATCTGCAGGAGATGTGTTCATCTTTGTGTAGAAAGGAGAGGTTGTCTAATGACACACACACACACACACACACACACACACACACACACACACACAAAGAGAGAGGGCTGAGGGCAGGGGAAAAGAAAAATAAAGTGTTCTGAAATGAATTTAGAGTCTTCACAATTTAGTGGAAAGAAGAGAGTAATTACTAACTTCCAAATGTGCTAAACGAGGAAGCCATCATCACGAGTCACGGAAAGAGGGCGTACAGGAAGTCAACTGTCTACTTTGATTCTCTGTTCTTTTGGTCTTACTTTAATTGTTATGGCTCCTCCTTTCCTTCCATCTGAGCCGCAATCAATCTTGCCCATCAGCTCAAGGTCAGTGCAGAGAAATGGGGGACAAGGACGTATTGAGTTGAGCCAAATGTAATAATATAAACAGAGATAAAGAGATCGGGTCAGACTCTGATGTTACTTGTTGCCCTGTGTTCCTTTTGAAAGTGGGATCAGCATTACACCGCGTCAGGGATAGACTCAGGCCTCCTTGTTGAGTGGTAGGAAACTGACCCTTACTAACATTGCGTCATTGCTCAAATCTGACCACAGTCGGATTTCACATCTCCTCTCAGTGGGTCGGTGGGGGCAGGTCACTGTTTTGTCATCACCATAGGTGGGAAACGTCTGTACCATCCATCAAAGCTAAAGTGCCTATTAGAGCCCTTTTTAATATTTTACTAATTAAGATTGCTGAGTGCTCAACCATCATTCGCTCAAGCTTAAGTGGTCTAGGTTCACTATAAAGTATAAATTGACATTAATTGCCCTACTGTAGTATACCCTCTATAATGGGTTTCAAGAGATTTGCCCTTGTTTTTTCCTGCTCGACTGTGGTTGATCAAAAGACGCACAGTAATCTGCTGAATATGTAATTGATGTAGTTTATTTCAATCCTCCTTTCACTTTCACTCTGACCTTTGCCCTCGCAGTACAGCAAGGATGGATGGGGTCCCCTGCGGTTCACTTCTAAAGCAGCGTTTCTATTTCGATTGGCCATTGGGCTATTGATTTTGAATGGCTTTAATTGATACAGACTCACCATTTCCCTCTGGCGCTGTTAATTTTGATTTCAACAAGCTCTGTGTGTGGGTCGCAGCACAGTCCAGTCTTGCCCGCGGTGAGAAAGCACTTTCCCGACACAGAGCTCGCAGAGAGTAGAAATGTGATCACTTATTGAAAGCACTTGGCAGCTTGGCTCAACCAGGAATGGCAATCCTTCAGAGGATCTACAGTTCACACAAGCTCCGTTTTTTTTCTTCTCTCTCTCGAATCCTCAACTTAGTTTTCACCGCTTGATGAATAATGGAACAAGTCATGTAATGCAGATCCTCAGCCAGCGGTGGAATCATCTCCGGCAGTTGGGTGACAAACAAAATACATAAATTGGAATTACTTTATTCAATGGTGTTTTAGATTGAAGGGAAACAAAGCGTTATTTCACTGTCCAGTTTGATTTACTGCAGACCGAGTGTCAAATGTCAGTGTTGATGACTTATAGCTTGCAGCAAATTACAGCTTTATAAATGTTTATTTTGTACTTTAAAAGTCTGGCTGCTGCAAACAATTACGGGACGCACATTTCAGCAATTCTGATGCTCAGCCTTTGACTATTTAATTTCTAGGAATGATTACACATTTTATTTATCTGGTATTTATAATTTCACACCATACTGTTTATGTAGCATATGACTGTGTCAAAGCTATTAACGTGCTAGCTAAATTGATTTCGTTGCACATTTTAATGTCGGCTGTAGTTTAAATATAATTTAAATATTAATCCTTGAAGCCAAAGTAGTATATTTTCTCAAACATTACTGGATGTCGGAAAATAAGCTCTAAGCCTAACGTTATTGCTGTCGTCAATAAAAGTAAAAACATGCTGTCTATTGAGAACAACCCCTTCAAGGCATTATACATTTGTTTCTTAAACACCCTTTTTGCAAAAATGTCTCAATACATGTAACAATAGTTGAGGTTTTCTTTCTTTAAAGGAGATACTAACATATTTTAATGGGCTTTCTAGAATGTGGATGAACGAAGTAGACTATTCCTGGCAACGCCAGCTGCAGAACCAATGGATTCACTTCATGTCTGCAAGCACAGAGGAATGAGTGGTATAAGTCTGTCAGCGTATGTATGTATTATTCCTCTCAATTACAAAAACGGGGTAATGAATCACGTTCGAATTGCGCACTGCTTATTTTCAAGCACTGGAGACTAATTAAAACGGAGTCATTGGTAGGAAGTCATGTTTTTTTTGTAATTGCTAGACCTCTGATTCTCGTGGACATATTGTGTCTTTATAATTGGAATTACAGATAACCACCAGGATCCTGTTCAGTTAGTGGCCTTTATAACTGGGTTGGAAGAGGTTGAGAAAAGGAAGAACGGAGTTAAGACTGGAGATTAAAATGGAAAAAGGAGATTAATTGTCTATTTTCCTCAGATTGTCTCTCCGCTTCCAGCTCCTCGCACATTTTTACAAGGTGCGGATGAAAAGAAGCCCCTGTGTGCCACATTCTACTGTTGATAAAATTAAGGACCAAAGGAAATAGATAGACAGACCCACAGAGAAAGTAAGATGGAAGAAAGGGAAGATGGAGGCTCACACTTGATGACCATGCGAATGAGAAGTAGTACTGAAACTAAACTGACGGAAAAATAAAAGATGCAAGATAAAAAATGCAGGAGTTTTATTGCTATACTCTCGATTAGTTCAATCGCCTACTTCACCTGTTCACTGAATAAGAAAAATACATGTCATACCATTAGTTCTTATAACATTAGTTTGTAGACCCTCAATTCAAATCCTTTTTAGCCACGTGCAACAAATGTATTCAGATGCAAATACACGTTTGCTATTTTCAATTACTGTAATCCTGCTGCTGAGGGCCTAGTTTCAGATGATACTGTCTGACGTTTGACAGTCTGTAGCAGCTTTTCTTCCAATGTGTAATATCAAACTGACTGGCTATTAAATGCAGAAATACTAAAAAATTGGAACCAGATAAGAAAACCACGCAAACCCTATTACGTCCTGCACAGATTAATCCCCACTAAGTGCACCAGGCCAATCATCGTGTCTCGTTTTTAGTGTTGCTCAACTTTTTCTTGGACAACTCTCATTCAGTAAGATATTAAAGGGAAATGCTGTGATCTCTTGTAGCGTATTTCTAGTTTTCTACAGTCTGTTTTTTATTTCTTTTGAACTGATATCAATCTAACATTATTACAGACTCAGGATCGAGATAATTCATTAAATAGAATAAAATGCATACACAAGCACAATTAAAATGCATAGACCTTTTTGCCTCATAAAGAGTGCTGTACCCATGTCTCCACAGCTGGGACCGATATGTTTAAATAACACTATATCTATTATGACAGATCACCGACATACTGAAAGCATGTGTCTCACCTATGTGTTGACAAGAGATGAAATGACTCCTGGAGGCACCATGCATGAATACATACGCCTTAATGTTCTTGCAAGTATGTCTCCTCAAGGGCATTATTCAAATGAGGTCATCAGAAATGAGAGAAATGGGTGACGGATAAAAGACGTGTCCAATAGGGGAGAAATGTAGTCTGATTCAACATGTATGTATGCATGGGACGTGTGTGAGTGTTGTGGTGGAGGGGAGTCATAAAAGCACCTCATCAGAATGCTGCTGTCATTCAAAATTTGAATTGCAGCACCCTGAACATAAAAATAGCCAGAGGTGAGGGCTTCTCGCCGATTACTCTGAAAAATAGGTGGAATTCAATTATGGCTGTGCATTTATGTGTGAAGGGATTTGGAAGTGTTTCAGTGGTGGCAGTGAGCTTAAAAATTCGGGGCTAAGTTTGCCTGAAACATTAAATGATAAGAGAATAATAAAAAAAGACGACACATTCACAGATTGAAGCGGGCGCACATACACACATACACACATACACACACACACACACACACACACACACACACACACACACACACACACACACACACACACACACACACACACATATATACACACACACACACACACACGCACACTTTTGTCTTCCACATATGAAATGCCACCTTCACAGGTCCTGTAATAGCATTACAAACCATTATCCAATTCAAGCCCCGACATCTTATTCATTTTTAAATAAATCTGTTTTATTGCTGCAGTATAATGCTCTGGTAATAGGTTTGAGGTAAATTCTTTTGGCATTCTGAGTGTTATTTTCCTCACTGCTCAGAAGTTCAAACTCATTTGTGAGGAGGAATTTAATGGTATAGGCTTATACAATTGGGAGCTGTCCTTTTACAAGGCATCCTTTTCATTGACTGGAGAAAAGCAGAGGCAGTTCCCTTGTTGCTAATACCCTGCTTATGTCTCTAATCGGGGGACTGGGTGACCTTTACAAGATACAACTCACACACACACACACACACACACACACACACACACACACACACACACACACACACACACACACACACACACACACACACCAGTCAAGGACTGTTATTCCGGTGAGTTAGCATACAATAACCACGCCATTTTCCATTTCAACTGTCACCTGCGAGTGAAAGGTAATGTGGCACAAATGATTCCCTCCTGTTGCCTTTTAGGAGGCAACGTATTGATGAAACATTTTTCCTATTGGAACAAAAACATCAAAGCATCATAAATGCGCCATAATCTTCTGCATTCTCATCCGGACAGAGAAAGTGGGACACACAGGATTCATAAAACTTTTAAAAATCACAAAGTTTGTGCAGAAAGAGAAGTTAAGAAATCAATTTTAATCTTTTACTATATCAGTATCACATTATGAATAGGGCTCCTACTTGCAGGTCATCTGAATTAGTGTGCAGGGTGTGTAATTGTATGATCTGATCAGACTGTAAATGGGCTGAAATGAAATCACCTCGCCTCATTCTACTTGACTGGGGTGTTCTTGCACCCAAGGGGATGTTCACAATAAGTTGGTCTGAGTGTAAAACAGCCTAATGAAAGTGTGAATGACTTTCACCTTGAGCCTTTCAGCATGCAGACATCGCAGAGTGTCCATAAGCCTGTTTGAAAAAAAGGGAAATGTCCTATTGGGTCTACCTTACTAGACCGTGGACACGCATTTCTTAATGCTTTAATTAACTCAACTTTGATAACTCCGACTTTGTTATCAGAAGGTGGCACTCAAATTAGCGCAGGCTCTGCATTTCTTGTCAACATCAATGAAACAACTTTTTTTCTTTACTTTTTACTCTCTTTCATCGAGATGTTTTTCCGTCTGCTTATCCGACTCCTATGTGCCAAATAACCTCATCAGCTCAGTCACAAAGTTTGGTCTTACTTGTTGGTTATTTGAAACCGCTGCCGCTTGCAGCTGAACAGGCACTTTGTGTGTGAACCTCAGGCTCCTTAAAAGAACAACTCTGACTTTGAATTAGGCTTTCCTCTGTGTGTGTGTGTGTGTTGGTTTGGAGTTGGAGTTGGAGCCTCATGTGCATCCAGACAATCCCTCTGCTTCCCCACTCTGTGTGCATTGTTGTTTCTCTATAGTTAGGGCCATATCTTTGCCCTTGTGCAGGCACACACACACACACACACACCTACACGCACACGCATTTACATGCAGACACATTACTGGGCTCTGTCACCGCTTTCCCTGCCTGGATGGCTGTGTAATTGGGTTTTGGGGAAGCAGCCTGGCACTTCCTCCTTGTGTGCAGGCTCCCCTCATTACAGAAGCCTAATTGGGATTAGTGCAGCATTTTGCTTTGGCATTGTTAACACTGTGGTCACTGCCAGTTTTGGGCTTGTTCTTCTCCCCAACTCCAGGACCAAGGAGCCATGCGTATGATTTTGTCCTGTGCTGTTGTCTTACAGACATGCCTTTGCCAATTTTACCTCTGAAGTACGCCTGAAAATCTTGCTTGAGAAGTAATTGTATAAATGACATCAGAATAACATAAACAAATGGGATTGACTGATGGTTTTCTATCTTGATCACCCAATTGTGGTTACTTAAGATTGCCGATAAGTGATCCAAACCGTGGTTCTGCTTCTGATGGAGCGTATATAGAGCCTTTAGGTTCCCTG
Source organism: Clinocottus analis (assembly GCF_023055335.1). Taxonomy (NCBI): domain Eukaryota; kingdom Metazoa; phylum Chordata; class Actinopteri; order Perciformes; family Cottidae; genus Clinocottus; species Clinocottus analis. The sequence goes on from NW_027176240.1 coordinate 6,272,064, forward strand.
CAACATTTTATAAAAATATTTAAACATTAGAAGTCTTTTTGGTACATTGTCACTGTCATGTTTTGTCTACATTTGTTATTATCACCTCCATCCAAATTATATCCATAGAAATTGAAATTGTTATCAACAACTTACAGAAAATGACAGTCCACCTTCAGTGCCATCTTTCCATTTCCATATTTTCATTTCTACAGCCCTATCCATAACGAGCAGGCATGTGGGGAATATGGATGTGGAGTATCGGATCCACGGGAAAGAGACGGAAAACTGGTTTGCGATTAAAGATTTAAAATTCACTCCTCACTTGTGCTGAATAACAGGGCTCAGTGGACAGACCTGCCATCCGAAAACATCTCCAAAGGAAGTAGGGCGCATCTTCAAGAGATACTTTTTATAACATCTTAGTCCTGATAGCAAGTTAGTTACAATCACCACAAAACAAGAGCAGGAAAAAACAAATGTCGATCATCTCATTAATCATCGGTATACGATCCCATCGCCAATCGGCACACGCCGAGAAACAAAACATGAAAGTGTTTCAACAAATGAGTTCTGCTTTATCATTTTAGAATCTGTACTTTGTACAGATGTTTCATAGACGCAATGATGCGTTATTACTCCATTGTGCAAAATGCCAACGATGCCAAGAGTTTATAGTTTTAAACCGTCTCAAGATGATTGCTGTCTTTTAAATGAAAATGGATAAGTGTCTTTCAGGCTGTTTTTTTTATTATTTTCTTTTTTGTGTCTCTTGCACACAGCAAAACGACTGATGCTCATTTGAGGTAACTACATTGATCACAAAAGATGAGATGTCATCAGAACATGGCCGTGTACTGTCTACTTTGATTCTCTGTACTCACTCAAATACACCATTATAGCTTGTTCTTCTTATCTTAATAGACAATGAATTTAAAAATAAACACAATACACTTGCCGTAAATACTTGTATTCATAAAAAGTCTGAGTTGTACATTTTTCTGATGAAAAATACCTATTCAAGAATTTACAAAACACAATGTCCACAGTGGGATTAGTTTATAATCAATCACATCGAGAGCCATGTTTACTAAAGAAAGTATTATTTAACACAGACTCTTCCTCATAAACTTGTGTCGAGAGTTTCTCTCCTGGACAACAGTCTTCTGCTGCTAGGTTTGGAGAGCATGAGTTCATTTTTCAAACCCATTCATTCAGCCATCCGTCCAGTCCTGTAACCACTAGCTGAGTTACAATCGTGTGGATCCCACAGCTGCCAATCCATCAGAGTGGAAGTGAACTTTGTTTTCTTTCTGTTGCGTGTCTGTCCGCCTCCCTGTGTTTGGATGGATGGGTGAAAGGATGGATGGATGAGTGGGTGCAGCAGTTGGAGTTTGTTTTGCCATGACCAAGATCCATCACTAGAGAGGGATTATTGCTTTCCAACTAAAACTCCACAAACAGTTGACAGACGTCTTTGCCGAAAAGTAATTCACTGTCAAAATAAATCATGCATTTTACTCAAAAACACAAGTGCTTCTCTTTAAGTTAAATGACAGATCTGTTCAGATACAGATATGTTCAGATCTTGAGGAATCAAATAAAGGTATTTACACAAAATGAAACATGGCATTGCTCAGTTTGTGTCCCCTCAGGCAAATTAACACACACAGGCGCATGCACGCACACACTTGCACTCCCTCGCACTCACTCTTGTCTCTCTGTCTAACTGGCTTAAATCAGTGGAGAAGATGGAGAATGACAGTGAAGAGTTTTGTCAATAACTTCTTGTCAATTAAATTCCCTTGAAATGGTTCACTTATCGGATATAAAAATGATTAGACAGAGATCAATGATTGTTAGGCGTTTGATAAGGATCAATTTGCTAAAACATTTCAATGGTTTAGACACTTTTGTTATTCACGCACATAATGCTGACGTGTGATTAGCGAGAACCGAGCCCAGTGAGGTGTGAAAATGGTGGAAAAACACACAGATTACCAGCGTGGGTATCCTCTTCAGTATTGAATCTACACGGGTCCTTTGATGAGGCGTTGTGTTTGGTTGTTATCAGTCTTGGCTTTTGCAGCTTAAATCTTGGCCTCAGAAGACAGGGGTTTTCTCCTGGCATTACTTTAAATGACACACGGATAGCTTACCTTTCTCTGCACCTCTGACTTGTCAGCCTGAATAAAGTTTCTTTTTCAGAGCTCCCTGATGAGGGAACGAAAAAACCTTAAACCTGCTCATTACTGAAGACTCTCACCAACCAGGGAACACATCAAGAAAGCTCCAAATGAACTCCTTCTATATCTTTTTAAATTCACACTAGCACATCTTGCTGCCCTACTTCAACTCATCAAAAATATTTACTTCTCCTTAAAAGGCAGTAGAACATCTGCAGAAGTTATGATGGCCGAATGGTACACGGCTGACTGCAAGAGTATGATTTACACATACTCCTTTAGTCTTGTTAGAAACATCTTTTTTTTATCATTTCTTTTCAAGGTTTCAGTTTGGTTGTTTCTGCTTGTTGTATCGAGATTCCCCCAAAGGTCACTTAAGCCAGAATAATTAATGAATTAAGACTTAAACCAATAGTTTTCTCTTCAAGTTACTGTATAGAGATGCCAAAATCTGTCCCCGGTCTTTAAGTTTAATGTTCAATTGTTTTTCAATGTAAAAGTATTTAAAATAAAAATAGTTTTGAGAGTCAGATTCCCCACGTTTGCTTTGTGTTGTTGTATTTCTTGTTTCTTGTTGCACGGCTGTTTTATATTGTTTGTTTGCAGATTTGCTTCCACTTTAAACGTTGCTTTTGCTTTTGTATTCATTTTGAGATTTCAAGATTTCTGTTTTCTTGAGTGGACTTACTTTACTTGCTGCCTCTTCTATTGTCATGTGGTTTTGGATTTTGTTCATGTTGGAAAATATATTGAAGCAACTCGAGGGCAATAACCCCTCCAAACACTGTTTACAGAGCAAATAGTTTTACTTGGCACAGTGAGAGTTAACCTTGCCAAGTGCATTATTTGTAAATCCACTGCTGTTTATACTCTGGGCAGTTTGAGCACCTCTCTGATCAACTGAAACACTATTTACAGTACGCCTACTCCGAGAAGAGCTTTAAAATAACCAAACTTGTCACCAGGAAGACAACGTAGCAGCGCAGCTGCCAGATTGGTATTAGTCAGATTTCACGGCGAATACCGCGCTTATCGATAATACTTTATCGGTTTAATTCTTTATCGATATTCCTATTAATTATGTTTCATTAATACACCATTTTTTAATACATTGTTTGAAAAAAGAATATGTTTTGAATATAACTAAATATTGTTGCGTGAGTAGAAACGGCAATCTTTCACAACAACTATACAAACTTGTTAATGTCTCACTGGGAAAAAATAAAAAAATGTCAATAAAATAAACAATATCCCCGACATCACAATACTGAGTGAAGTTCAGAAGGAATGAAGAACAAACCTGAGCCTGAATCAATCATTCCTCCTGTCCTCAGTCCTCCTCACTGCCGATGTGACTCACTGCCTGCAGGTATAGCGCTGGTGAAGGGACGGGGAAAGGGGGGAGAGGCTGCATGTCTCTGCCAAAAGCAGTTTACAAGTAGGGATGTCCCAATCAAGGTTTTTTCCATTTTGATATTCCCATTTCTTAGATAACACAGGCTGCACCGTGCACACCAAGTACATAACAAATATTGAAATCAATGTAAGTGGCAATCAATTTTGCTGTGTTGAGTGTTAATCACGGCAAAGGCATTGTGTGGTGAATATTTCATCTTTCTGAATATTCTGTGATATTATTGTTATCATAATGTCTGCTTAATATGCATTATTATTTGTGCACGGCAGTTCCACCCAGGAATAGTAATAGTGGTATCTTGTAGATGAGATGTTGAATGGGGACTGATTGATGAGCTTCCCTTTGAATTTATTCCCCTCGCCTTTTGGGAATATCGTAGTGCTCTGTAAAATCCTAGAGCTCTCTTTTGGTTTCCACCATGGCACTTTTAAAAAAGGAGATGTAATTCATGTATCTGTTGCAATTTAAAATCCTCTCCTTTTAAAAAAAAAAAAACGCTCACTTCTCTCACCCAACTTGTATTCATGAAAGTGTGGATTGCTGCCTGCTGTCAATAGCTCATGTACTTGTTGACTTGTCGAAAAGGGACTGACCACAACCTCACAGTGACGAGGAAGTCACAACAAATATTATCCTTGGATTATGTGCTCGTACAGATTAAATAAACAAGGTATAATTTATTTGGGAATTACTGATTTTTAGGTGCTGGTTGGTTGAACTATTTTTACCTTTAGTTAAAGCCATGCAAACTCCTCCCTCCCCCCTGCTTTCAGCGTTTATGCTCAGCTAAGCGAACTGTCTGCTGGCTGTATCTTCATATTTAATGGACAGATATGAGAGTGCTTTCAACTCTACTCAACTCTCAGCTTTGAATGTCAGTATCCCCAAAATGTTGAACTCCTCCTTTCATCTTCGATCTACATTGAGTGTAAAATAGCTGACCCCTGTAAATCACATATGCTTCAGTATATCATACTCAGACAGTACTTATCTGCTACATTCTCTGTTTTAGTTAATTAAATATTTTTTTGGCGCAAGACCCATTAGAAAACGATGACCATAAGAAACTACAGCAGATTGATGTTCCTCCTGTCAGTGCAGTACTTGAGAGCCCATTAGGTTTCCTTGGGCCTGCCAGCAGAGTCTTGACGCGTTTGTTTTGACCTCGCAAATTAAAATGTCTGCTCTTATCTCTGCCCCCGGGGCGAGAGGGAACGAGATAGAGAGATGTCTCTGTCTGTCCTTGTCAGGTCGCTGGTGTGTTTTCCATCACTTGAGTAACTACAAAACCGTCAGACAAAAGAGCACTTTGCCCTCTGTGGGTATCTGCACGTGGGTGTGCACCTGTGTCTGTGTATGGGTTAAAGAAGAGAGACGACGATGTTTGTGATGGAAAATCCTTTTTTCCGCCTGTGCAAATAGAAGCTGGCAATTCCGATGACTGTCATATAATTTATAATATCCAATTTTCCGCCACATCTGACAAACGCATAACCGCAGGTACTATTAACCGTCTACAGGATGCATGATATTTTTCTCTGCACAGGGTTGGACAAGAGTCTGGAGAGGTGACTCCCATGTACTGTTTTAGTTTCAATATATTATGGCTGTCACTGTGTTATTTTTAGACTTATTCCGGTTTTGGCCCACTTGCATACACTTTCACTGCCAGCAAACAGGCCTCCATTGTACACGCGACTCCCCCCCCAACATTTTGTGTGTGTGTGGTTCTGCTGATGTAGGTTTGGTGCAGCAGCAGGGTCCCTAATGAGAATGTATGGCTCTCGGTGCAGACTGCCAGCCGGCTGCACTGCTTTAAAAATGCGTAGAATTGACTTGCAGTACTCTCTTTCTCTCTGGTTTTCCCTCCCTCTGTCAGCCACTCCTCTACTGGGTCTTTTTCCCTCTAGGCTTTTTCTGTCAATTCCTTTCTTTACTGAGGTATAATCTTTGTTTCTTCCACCCTGGTTAGCACAGACACACGGAAGACCTGCAGCCTTTCATTGTTCGTATGTTCCTTGGTAGTCTGTACCAAGTATGTATGTGGGTTGGAAAGGTGTCGGGGGTTTGTCAAAGGTAAAGCACACATGTTACATGTTAATGGGATGACTGCTGTTGCTGTATGATGGAATAAAATCTGATAACTGTCACTTACCCTTCTTTTCCATTCAGCTTATATTCATCCCTCTTTTTCACATAAGTCTCAAAGGTGTGGGATCCGTCATTCCAAAGTTGTCTGCTTGCTCCTCAGCATCACCCTCTAACTAGCTACCTGGTGGTGTGAATATCTTTGCTCGCCCTCTCATCCTCGTTCTCTTACTCTGTCTTTCTTTATGCGTCGCCCAGGATCGATTTAACAAAATGCAGAGCTCTGCTGTTACCCTACGGGAACGGCCATTTGACAGATTCAGTTCCTGGCAGCATGAGCCAGCAAACACAATAGGGAAGGGATGAAGGTAGATAGTCACTGACACCTAACAAATAGGCCGGGGGGATTGAACAGGGTAAGATAGCCAAGTTCTACTCGTATTAAATGTCTGATCACGTCACAGATGGTGAATGAACCAAAGTGGCAGTGATTGAAACAGATATGAACTTGATAAAAGTAGCAGATGTGTGGCATTAAATGAAGACTAGATGTGAGTGGAATTTTTCCTGACAGCACAAATCAAACTGCTTTTTTTTATTCTTTTAAACATATTTAGACATTCCTTTTTTTAATCACTCTGGCATTCAATAAAAGATCTGATTGTGTGCACACCACCAAAAAAAAAGAGAAAGCCTAGAGCAATCAGTGTTTGGAACAGGCATACAAAATATGAGCAAAGAAGGTGTTAAATTAAACCTGAGGCAGTAGATGAGAGACTCAAAATAATCGTAAACGTAATTCCCAGAAGCTCTCCACGTCGCAACACACTTAAAAAAAACAGAAGAAGTAGAAACGGGGTGAAAAAAAAGTCTGACATCATCCACAAATACCTCTAAATCTATTTAGGTGCAGACACTACACTGTGCTGTGCCTACCAACAATTCAGGAAGCACAAACGGTGTTTTACTGCCTAGAAATGCTTCAGATCGTTCAGTAGTTTGTCTAAAAATATATTAAGCTAAAAATAACTAATATAGACACAAGGAAAGGGGATTTTTTTTTCCAACAGAATTTATTGGGTAAACAAATGGCATGTGATAAAATGAAGTCTTAAATACATGATAGACCTACTCAGATAGTTTTAAATACAGCCGTAATCAAGTACAGGTTTGCAGTCTATAAAATCAGGTATCAGACTTCAAAGCTGTCTTTCACTCTTTATCCTTTAAAACAGATGGCCTGCAGTGGGGATATAAGAAAACTGTCCCTCCCTCAAAGGGAGCTTTAATTTCCACTTATCAGTCATGGTTGAGAGGGACACCAACAGGCACTTAGCAAGAGGGGCTCTGGATGGAGCTGGGTAGCTTGGCGTGACCATACCTGTCACCAATCTTGCACAATCATTCTCCATCCAGTAACGCTGCACTTAGATGGACCCCCAGATCTTGCTCAATGTGTCATCAGCCAGTCTTCCACCTTTTACCATTACTTTAAAACCCAATACATTGTTTGTTTGATCCTCCCTAAAATGGACAAGTTCAAAGCCGATAGCAATATGTTAAACTAAAATGTTCACACTGGTGATATTGTGCCAAAATGAACAAATCCTTTATTTGTTTGTTGAGAGCTCAGTGACCGCGTGACATGCATTACCTGCTACATGCGCCGTAGTATTGGGGCTTTGAGGCTTTTGTGTGGAAAAGAGGTCATTAACTTTCTCCTTTTTTAAAGGAATAAGTAGGAGTTGCAGGATCCTTGTCGAGGTCCGCATACTACCTGCAGCAGGTTCTTAGTAGAGAGGAGTGTGGGAATGGCCAATTAGCATCACAGGGCCCATATAAAGAGGCTTGTAAATTGAATACGATGAAGACAAGGAGGAGAACAAGCAGGAGGGCGTCTGCTTATTAGCTGTTAGATAGGCACTGAAGAATGGGGTTCTTTATGGGCATGATCCAGATGATCTTTCCACCTTGTTAAAATCTGGATTCTTCAGTGGAATTCATGCAATAGTGGATGAACTCAAGCAAAAATGTTAATTCTCTATGAAACCCATGGACTTTTACATTCTAATAAAGTATGAAGGAGTATTGCAAAGCACTGACCCAAGCTGGTCTTTTTTCAGCTGTAAGCTCCATATTTTGCTGTATAAATCATTATCTAATTCTCAGCGAGAAAATGTATGAATTGTATCTCAAAATGTCAAACTGTCCCCTGAATAACATAGGTTTCCTTTATTTCATTATGTCTATGCGGAGAATAAAAACATATTAAAAAAATGTTTTAAGCTGTCCGCTCCCATGAGGAGCAGCTGATCTTGGTTCACTCGGCTCTCTCTCTGACCTCGGGGCTAAACAACTACAAAGCCAGTGGGAAATCTAGTGCTCGCCTGCTTGTTGCACTCATTTACAATACAGAGCGAGAGGGAAAGGGTGAGGAAGAGAGATGGCAACATCCAAGGAGCAAACAGGACTTGGAGAGGAGTGGAGAGTAGCGCACAGTTAGAGAAAGTATAAGTGAGGGAGGGTTTGAACAGTGGCGCTATTGGGCAGAGTAAGAGAGGAGCAGGGAGAAATAACGAGAGAAGAGGGAGAATAAAAGATGGTAAAGCAAAAAACAGCTGTCCAATTGAATCTAAAGTAGTGTGTAGGAGGCCTGAATAGATACGGAACTAAGAAAATAAGATATTTTAATACTCTTATGTTAACTGCATTTAACTATAAAAAAACAAATGCCTCTTAGTGCATTTTGTTTTCTTTGTATTCAAAAGATTTGACACGAGCATACCTTGTGTTATCCAGGGTTTCATATCTTCACATAATCTTTTGGTATGTTGTATAATAGGGCCTTGGAAAATGTAGATTAGGGAATTCCTGCAGGGATTGTGCTTTATTTACAGCTGTGCAGTACCGCTATCAATGTAGAGTCTCTCTGGTACTCTCTGCATACATTTAATTAGACGCAGGCAGAGAATTGTGAGCCTGATGAGGGGCCATGAATATTGTATTGATACTGTTGTACTGACAGGTGGTCCTGCCCCTGTATGACAGACAGAAAATGTAGCAGTAGCTCGATTTAGCTGTAGAATAGGTTTATTATTTTTCCAGGAAAAATATGCTTGCATAGCTTTTGAGTGATGATTTATCCCAGACACTACATTGTGGGTGAAAACTACTGATGCACTGGAGATGAATGCAGCTGTAGGGAGATCCAATCCTTCAGGACTCAAGGATGGAACAGAATGCACACCAGGGAGAGGAAAGGTGGGGATGCTGGGCAGACAGACACAAGGGATGGGGTTTAGAAACATCACACGCAGAACATGCTAGGATCTGAGAGATGGGACAGAGGCAACTGGAGTCTTCTAGCAGATGGCAGCTCAGGTCTGCCGGGTCATTCAGAGCAGTGATCACTGGAGTACCGATCAGAAGACAGCAATTCAACCTGTGTCTCATGCCAAAGAAGACCAAAATTGAACCGTATGCGAGCCGGTGTAGTGGGGCGAAAAGGTGTGCGGAAGACTGGCTGGTTTGTGATTTTAATCAAAGCGGAAAACTCGAGGCTGAGGAGACGAGTGAGCAGCCTCGCAAGACCGGGTATTAGCTCACCCCGTCCTGACACTTCAAATTGATGTTATCAACATGGTAATAGACCTACTTTTGCCAACTCCCTTCAAGCAATATGGGGGATGACAGTTTACTTAGGGACCACATAAACCTGATCATATTTCCACGAGATTCTCTGTCTGCTCACGTTTACCTCAGTATCTTCAACTGTTGACTTGGCCTGCGTGTCTTCCCTGCCACCTGTGGAAGTGGCACACTGAAAGAAATGTGGCACTGTGTCCTTTTGAGCCGTACCTGGAGATACAAGTAGTGCATTTAGGTTAATCTAGCATTGGAAATTATTTTTGTTATAGAAGCAACATATCAGGATGTAATGGAGACTATAATACACAGGGCCAAACCACTGATAGAATTATTAAAATAACTAAAACAATATGCACTGTGGCATTATTCAATTATATCCACTGCTAATACTGATTCAAATGTACTAACTGAATCAGACTTTATGCTTACTGCATCATATTACTTCCCGAATGATATTAATGAGTGGCTTCAGTATGAGTTGAGTTTTGAAAAGCTAATGTCTGATATTGTCACGCCTGTTGATCTGCTGTCACGGCAGAAAGACTGGTCCCATTTAATAAAGCTGCAGGGTGGAGATATGTGCCACACATTACTCTCTTTTCAAAGAATCAGGATAATAAATGGACTGCATTTATAATATTGAGATATGGAATATGAACATTTGTCAAAGAAAGAGTTTCCTTATTTGCAGAGTGCAGATAATATGAAACACTTTCCAGCAAATGATGAATTACTGACAGTTATTTGTTCAAAGAACAATTGGGACAGAAGACATATCTTAGGTTGTCTCCTGTGTACTGTCATGTGCCATCATGTTCTGCAGATATATACATTATAATAATGTTATTGATAATGCATCACCCCTTCACAAAAGTCCAACTCACATCTAAGTTGTAATAGTGCGTTTAATATTTATAGTTTTAGTCATTCGTATAAATTCTCATAATGTAAGAAAATGGAAACACAATTTCCATAATTCACAAGCATACAAACATGTTTTACATCTTAAATATTTCTCTTAGGGAACTTGTTGTGAAATGGTTGCCAGAGAGAACCTTCATGTTTTAGGCTGACAGCATGCACTGCTGCCTAAGTGGGGAGGATGTATGTTTTTGCAAGGTGGCCCTAACCCAGCGTGGTAAAATGCAATAAGTGTATGCAGGCTTTTACCTTTTAGAGAATACGTCAGTGTCGGCCCCGCCAGGAGGGCAAAGCCCTCTTTCATTTCATGCATGAGGAGCCTCTATTCCACATTGTGTTGTTTCTCTGCGCACAACTCCACTCCCAAGAGAGGAAAATTAATAAAAACTAGAGTGCAGAGCACAACAGAACAAAGAGAAGGGCTGGCGATTAGGAAACGGGATCCTAATTCAAGAAATGATTAGTGATTTGCTGTTGGGGATTAAAGACAATAAGAACTCCTGGAATCACACCAGCAGCTGCGTGGGCTTTATCTGATGGTCTCTTGCTAAGTTAAAGTAGTTTTGGTGCCAATTTCATCATGGCACTACATGGTTGAGTGAAAATACACAAAAAAAGTTGTAACTGACAATTCAGTTCAATGTAATGTGCATATTGGCAAATATATCATTTGTCAGATAAAGTTGGTTTTGTACATTGGGTTCAGGACACAACCCACTATGACTAAGAATATTTATTTAAAAAAACAATTCAGAGTGATATGTAATGTATGTGAAGGATGAGTCCAGTGTCGACACCAGTGACCTCAATTGGTTATTACTTTTGGGAGTTATTAAGGTGTTTTCAATTGGCAGTCCTTGGTCACACACATGCCTCCATCAGTAGATATTACAACATAAAATCAGGGATGGGTGTTGTTCGCAGCTTTATGCACAGCTTGGCATTTATCTAAAGATGCTTATTGCAAACTTAAAAATCCCTCTGGATGTTTTTTTTGGGGGAAGGAATGTGGTACCTTAATGAACTTGATTTTGGGGTTCTGTCTTGTGATGGCCATTACCGCCTCAATTTAATGTGCATTCTCAAGGTAGTATGTTGACATTTTCAGCTTGGCACATCCAAAGGCTTGGTTCGTCACGCTTGCTGCTCCTATGTGTCCAGCCTTCCAGAGATAATGAGCTAATTTGTTTTTCAACAGGACAGTGCTAACGTTGGACAGGGAGCAGATTGCTAAGGAAAAGTCAATCCTTCAAATAAAAGAACCATTATGTGCAGCATAATTGCTCTAAATGATACATTTTCAATCTTCAGACACATTTGTGATCAGTTAAGGTCATTATATAGTTTAACGAGATGAGAGTAAAGGTTTAGCCCCAAAACTACTAAATATTTTAACTGTTTTCATATAATTTTACATAACATGCATGTGTGCTTTATTGTTACAAAACCACATCAATTTAGGCATATAATCTTCCAAAAATATTATTATAACGTATAGCATGTGTATGTGAATTTCAGATAATCACTAAAGCTTTTTGCAATTCATGAAGGAGAGATAAACATCATCTTTCAGTCAGTTATAAGTCAATGCAAAATGTACTTCAATCATTCCAAATGACTAGTATACGAGCTGACCCCCAAAGAGAAAAGGTTATTAAGAATGAGGAAACAGTTAAATAAACAGTTAAATGAATGGTCCTCACTGCTGTTTGTTTACTTTTACCCACACCATTACCCTCATCCAAAGATCTTCCTGGTGTTAATTGCAATTTTATTCATGTCTAGCTCTTGTAGAGTTTACATCACTCGCTAAGAAAATAGATAGTCAATCAAGCAGATTCATATTGTAAAAACTGACACCAACGCATCCAACAGAGCAACACAGGTTTTCCATTACAGTCTTCTTTCTCACCACAGGTCTAGTATTTAGTAGTGCTCAGCCTAGGTTTGGCCAACTTCAGAGTCAATCACCAGACATAATTTTTTAAAACTGATATTTCTTGTACAGCGTTGTTATTTTTCCGAGGTCTACCAGAGCAACTGTATCCACATTTTAGCAAACCAAAGTAAGATGATTTAAATGGCTGAAAGCTACACAAAGGTGCAATATCTAAATCTCATCGGAATTGGCAGCACTTTATCCCTAAAACCATTTAAATATAAAAAATCCTTGATTCAAATTCTCTGTCTCATATTTTGCAAGGTTAAATGGCAGAGCACATCTCCATGGGTTTGCTTTATCTAAAGCGCCTCACAGTAATTTGGTTATATATCACTGGAGGTCCTTCAAGGAAGTTCCCGACCATACAGAACCAGTGCCAACAGCGACATTGCACAGGTCCTGTGTCTTTTAACTGCTTGACATTGATATATTTGTCAACTCAGCAGAATGAATCAGCCCATCGAGCTGATTTAACACTCAAGAAGAAGGTTATCCTTACCGTTAGTCAGGTCTCTGTAAATAATGGAAGCTCTGGCTTCAGAAGAGTTAATCTGTGAAACAGGTGAATGCTTTTCCGCCATCAGGCTTGCAGTTGAACACATGCCGGCATTGTTCAAGCTGTGGAAACAGGTGGCTGTGATCTTGTGTGCCAACATGAGCTTCAGTGGAGCTGGTCAGTGTTTGTTGTATTATGCCCAACATACTGTAGTGGCTACAGTCTTCATGCAGTGGATTACTACTGATAGCATCATATAAGCCACTGTATTGGTTAATGCAATATTATCCCAGTGGAGGACAGCACTGGAGCCTATTACTTTACAGTAACTTAAACCTACATTTAGCTGGGAAAAAAAAATCCTTCAATATAGCAACATAACATAAATAATGCATGTTTAATGTTGAACACTGTTGAAATCATACAGCATGTGTTGCACAGTTTTGTGTGATGAAGGACAATCCTCTGATAGTTTGTCCAAACATTACCAGGCATCTAAAATGAAATGCATTGCTAATCTGCCTAAAAGTTCCTGGTTGTATTGTTTGTTTTGTAGCGCAGTATAGTTTTATGTTGTATCTAGTGCAACATGATGTTTTATGATATATAGTACTATTCTTCTTTTTTTCTTTTTCAACAGAAAATGTCCTCCAACAAATAATATTTAAAATTGTAGACAAAAAAGTGCAGCTAAATGTGGTCTTTGGTTGTCATAGTTTTAATGCACACTGCTGTGAAAGAATGGACACAAACAACTGCATGACAACTTTTCTTCGCCGTTACTTTGTCACATGGCACGAAAGTGCACGCTATCTGTAACCCTCCACGGTGGAGTAGCATCCTTTCCACCTCGAACCAACAAACAGCTGGGGCGCCACTCTGCTAGTGGCGACTTCTTCTTCCTGGCGTCCAAGAACCAAAGGGTTATAGCTATGGCCACCGAAACATTAGCTGCCGCAGACCGATAAAGTCGTCTTATAACTAAACTCAGAGTTGCCTTTTTTTGAAGAATTTTAAAACTTGTATCTATAAACTAGAACTATAAATCCTTCTGGTACCTAAAGAGGTTCGACTCCCGAGCCTTCAACTACCTCGTCCCACTGTTGTCAGGTAAACCTAATGTCCCCTGTCTGGGATGTATTATAAAACAAGGAGTTTGCTCTTTGTTAGCTTATATGAAACTGTTTGCTTATTTATTTGTTAACTTGGTGACCATCATTTGACCACTGTTGTTGAATTAGAAAGAAAACCACTTCTGGAAGGAACACAACCTTTTAAAAAAGATAATTAAAGCCGTGTTATTTAATCCTTCATGATTGCATTCTGCTCTTCTATTCTACTGCAGCACAATACAAGCAAGGAGGAATGCATCACAGAATTAACTTATGTTAATTCATCATTTATCTTGCATGTTTGAGGTGTCTCAAGATGCAGATGGGACAAGAAAGACAAGAGCAGATTGTGATGAGCAACATGCAGAGTGAGATGAAGAGGACAAGTGAGAGGCAAACACAGATGGATCAGATGAGAAAAAAGATAGGTAGATAGCCTATGTAGAGTGAGATATGTACACAGGGAGAATGAAGGGAGACAAAGAAATTAGATGATATCGCAGCAAATGACACATTACCAAATGAGATCGTGAGATGTTTTCAAATGTTTCTAATTCCAGCAGACAAGCAAAGGCCCAGACTGCGGCTGTCCCAGCGGTGAATGAGTCATGATTATCCTCCCACAATGCTCGCCAATCTCTCTCCATAACACCATCCAAATCAATCATCACACAACCCAAATGCATGTTTGCCATATAAAAACTAGGCTCTCTACTCACCTGTTTCAACGTTCAGCCCAGTGCTGCCAATAGGCATTGCTGCATGCTAATTGACAAAAGGCTAATCAGCCACATACTAGCGAAAAAGCAAACAAACAAACACACACACCCACACCCACACACACACACACACACACACATCATTGTGTATGCAAAGGACTATGTTATGCTCATTTGACTGACCACATTAGCCCTGGAAGGAACAGTGGTTGTGCTAAGTTGATGAGAGAGAAAGTGACAGAATAGAAAGCACTAAATAAAGAAGGAAGGAGTGAAAAAGATACCAATGAAACACACAAGTGGGTTGATGTAGATGCTATTGTCTTCTTGATTTAATGAGACATCAGTATGATGTTTGAATTAACCCCCTGCTGCTACTCCATTAAGCTGTCAGAGATACCATGGAGCCCACACTGTCACTATCTGCATTGTCTGAATACATATTACATTTTTGGAAAATCAAAAAAGCGGTTTCAGAGATGCCTTCAGCCAGAGTATACCTTCAGTAGCTAGTATCTCTTTTACATAGCATGTAACCATGACCAGCTAGAAATTTCCAACCAGGCTGAGAAAGAAGAAAGAACATAAACGATTGCATGAATCTATTGAGCCGAACCATTTTGGACCCTGGTCGGAGCTGGCTGAAGCTACGCTGTGATTGGTCAGTCTGCGTTCGGCGGCGAGACATCGCAAAGGGTCGGTTTGAATCATGTCTTTTATGTTACAGGCTGACACCCCTTCAATGTTTACTTTTTGAAGCACACGACAGTTGAAACTGATGCCACATGGCATGGTAGCTAGTTGTATCACATTTTAGTGGTGGTGTTTGTATTATTGTCTGGTGGTGTTAGTTTCTGTGTCGAAATAGCAGTCAGTGACTCAGAACAAAAATTGCTTGTGTCTCCCCAGTTCTACTCTGTTTTTGTTAGTTTTTTTACCAAATGTATACAGAGTGGATTCTGTTGCATTAGATCTGTACTCCCAGGCTGCAGAGATTTAGACTTGAGGCCTTTTTTCAGTTTCATCCGTCGGGTACCAGCAGTCGGAAAATATCCCTCAGCATAAAATTTGCAGGGCACAGCAACAATCTTCTTTTGTCAGAAATAATAAAAACTCAAAAGTATATTTAACATAGGGACCCAAGTGAAGAGACATGCAAGCACTACGGACACACTTGTTGTCAATCCATTTTGATGTTCAATATAGTAAACATCTTTTCGATTGATTGCAGCTTCGAGAGCAAAAAGCACAAAGCAGCTGCCATAAACGCAAATCCTTTGACTACAAGTTGAATAGAAAACCACAACACGGTATCTTTTACAAGCTTTTACTGTATACGACTATTGAATGTGTTTGTTGATTTGATTTCACACTGAGAAAAGCAGCAGCCAGTTCCATTGTGAGCTACTGAAGCTTTTCACTGTGTTGTGCATTCAGATAACGGCTATAAATCTCTAATGTTTTTTTTTCATATGTCTGCATTAAGAATTTGCATTACATTTTTAAAAAAATGGTTGTGAAGTCGAAGACTCACTCACATGAAGTTAAGATAATGAGCTTCATATGAATAACAGGCCTCAGTGTGCCATATTTTAAAATAGGAACAAAGACACAAGCTATGTCTCACATTTGTACTGCAACATTGCCACAGTGAATTATTCACAAGTTAGTGGAGCCATTACAGGTTAAATTCTTCACTGAAGTTAAGCTAAATGATTGTAACACCATTCAACTATCCTAACTAATTCAGTTTTTTCATGGCAACACCATTTCATCATAGGATAACATTATTGGTGTCTTGTTAATCATTTTAAATACACTTTTTAAAAATTCAACAGGGAAGCATGCACCTTCATACACCAAATATGATAACAAATAACATATTTTAGGCAAACTGGGTCAATGTAAATGTCGAGTCGCAATGGGCAAACTTGAAGTAAAGCGGTCTCACAGCATCAAACCGCTTCAGCTTCCATAATCACTGTCCCTACTGGTGGATAGATAAAGCATTGCAATTGATTTCCACACATTGCTTAGAGGCATTACGTCATTAAAGCGTATCACATACCGCCAAGGAGCAAGAAGGGACCCAGAGGGGATCTGTCACGGCCTTAGCGTTAATTTTAAATGGCTATAGGGTAAATTATTTAAATGTTAAATATGTTAAATATGTGGTACCTCTCTGACTGTCAGAGGATGGGTTGTGCTGTACTCTACAGGTCATGTGGTTGTGTCCACTCCCTGTTTATGAGCAGAATCTACTGC
Organism: Clinocottus analis; assembly: GCF_023055335.1. NCBI lineage: Eukaryota > Metazoa > Chordata > Actinopteri > Perciformes > Cottidae > Clinocottus > Clinocottus analis. Next base: position 6,288,837 of record NW_027176240.1, read on the forward strand.
CGTTCTACCTGTCGAGAAGGTATAATTTACAGCAGGGAGACACTCCTTCACAGTTCAGATGACATGGGCAGACTTAGCATCAATAGTATTGATAGGGATATGTACCCTTATCTTAGTCTGACAGGAGTGCAGGCATGGGTAAAGTACCATGTCCGAGAACGAGAGTGAGCGACGGAGAGACGATTAATTCTTACTGAAGGTGAATGTTGCTGTCCACTTAAATTTCGAGCTAAGCTGTGGTCCAGCTGCCATACTGATCTCTCTCATTTTTCCTTTCCGCGTGGCGAAGAGCTATAATGTTGTGGGGAAGCTGCCAAAAGCAGAGTGGAAGGGCCCATTTATAATGAAGAAATGACACAACATCCGGTCTGCTCTTAGCTGAGGGTGATGCGGATCAGTTAAGAATCTGTTCGCAGCTAAAACATAAAGAACAACAATTTGTGCCAATTGTCCCTGCTGAATGCTTAAAAACCATCAATGACCAATTTAGCGGCCGGGTACGTCAATAACAGCCCTCGATCTTGTAATCAGTCATTTGGACTGAAAAGACGAGGAGTGTGATCCAGAGTTTGTACACTTAAGCACACCGATATGTATGGAAGATCTATATTTCACTTTTTTTTTAATTGCTCTGACTTTGGAACATTTTCAAAGAATGTAAATTGTGCAGTTAGTATATTCACATTTCTTTGTAAAATCAATCATATGTCACCAAACATTAATTAGTTTGTACCATGTTTTAATTTACATCATGAGGTTTCCTTATTTAATGGATTTCACATCCAGATGGAATAAGTAGGAGCTCATCCTTAAAATAAGAAGAAGCATTAAAATACACTCAAAGCCATTTTTTCCCACGGCTTCTGAATGATACAAAACAGATATTTAATTCAAAATAATGTAGTACAAGCTGTCAACAATCAGATCACAGTTACACCACTGTCACTGAGGGTAGAGTGGTGAAAATAGTGCCACATTTATGTTAGTAGGGAATCCTAGGATTGTGCTCTGAGTCAGAGCAAACTAAATGAGACCGTCTTATCTAGACTGTGAAATCACTGAGACAGCCTCAATTTATGCAGTATTCACCACATCAGTGGTGTGGTGGTTTGTTTCTTCCTTTCATATTACATTGGTAAAATGAGGGCAAGACACTTGTGATGACATCATGTTTTCACGGGCAAACAGATTGTGTGGCACAAAGTTGTAATGTCTTCTTTCAGCCTGGTGTCTTGATGCTAATTTTCCCTCTCCCAGGACCATCCGTGCATAACTGAACTGGTCTGATGAGACTTCTGCAGAAAAATACTGTGTGCTTTTGTTTATCAGCCCGAATGTGCATGGCAGATGTCCTTTTTAATGGTTTCAATTATGAGTGTAGGAATATGAAAAAATCGCTTACAATGCCATAGCCTCTTCTCTGATTTAGTCTCAGAATTTGCTGACAGCAGAGCAAAAAATCTCATTCTAATTTAAATTGTATCAGGGTTTTAAAGATATAAAGTGATGATTAGATGCATTTAAAAATGCATCCACCTACTGAATTCATCATGACTCAATCAGCCACAATCACTGAGAGCAAAATGACCGCGTCTCCACAATGGGTTTGATAGATTACTAACTCTTTTCTTTCCCAACGGGAGCAGCTGCTGTTTGCATCTCCCTATTACAACTCCTTTAATTACAGCAGATTGATTGACTTTTTTAGAATTCTTCCACCCATCACTACCATCCATATTCTCAGTCAAAACATTCTCACACATCGGAAAAGATCATAGTTCACATCAGCTTGACTGACTGATGACTCAGATCTCATTTGAGCAATAAGCAACTAATGCGAGAAAAGTCAACTGCACTTAAAGATTTGCATTGCGAGACCAACCGTAGTGTCCTGGAGAAACGGGTTTGTCTTCGTTTTTATATATATATATATATATATATATATATATATATATATATATATATATATATATATATATATATATATATATATGAACTGCTGACATTGTATAGCCAGCAGGGAATGAGTGATGGCCTCTGTCCACTTCAGGGGGAACATTTAAGAGTCATTATTCCACCATTATCATCCTCGCCAATGACTGTGGAGCACTCCTGCCTCCTGTCAGTGGGCTGTCTGCTGTATAATGGGCCTGGGGTGTCCATTATGAAGCCAAAATGGCCGCAGACAGATTTTAGCTCCACTCTGCTAAAAGTGGATGAGGGATGGAGGAGTATGGGCTATAAAAAGAAAAAAATATATATCTTTATGAGTCACTTTTCCATTAGCACAAAGGAAGAGCAAGTTGTTGAAGTTTTGTGTATTAGCACATGATGAAACAATTGAAATGAATACTAGATGAAACAATAAGGCACATCATAAAGGCTGCTAATCATTCTGACCACATTCTATTTACAGTAATGAAGCAAAGATATTAAAAACTACTTTTTTTCCTGAATCAATAAATTGTTTCAGCTCCAATATATTTATGTTTGAAAATACTGAATGCAACCGGCAGCACCAACACAAGTACCTCGTAGGAACACACTGTTTTCAGTGTGTCGTACAGAATACAGTTCGTTGTTGCCAGCTGACACATTTAGACACCGGATCAGTGTTAAAACATGCTCCAGATTTTTACGGCTGTCAATCACATGACTTCCTGCTGAGCAAAGTATTAGCATTTTATGTCGCACAAAGGACGATTTGCTAAGTGCCCTGCTGCACATGCTAGCGATCATAAAAGTCTTTCTCTGTCTGTCTGTCTGTCTGTCTGTCTGTCTGTCTGTCTGTCTGTCTGTCTGTCTGTCTGTCTCACACACACACACACACACACACACACACACACACACACACACACGCAACATGACACACTTTCTGCTATCTAGAAGTCTTTCTTGCACCCTCCTGCGCATTCATGCAAAAAGTTCCAAATAATCCCTCTATTTCACTACAGTGCATCTTCCTCTACCTCGGCTCTCTGACATTTCTGCTTACCCGCCCCTCCTCAGCATGTTATAGTTGCCCCTGAACTCATGATTTACAGAGCTTTAATGCACTCCTGTGCTTGCAGTCAGTAGATGAAATCGTCATTTGTCACATTAATAGTCCTCCTCCTCTGCTATCCATGTGTATTGCATACACACACACACACACACACACACACACACACACACACACACACACACACACACACACACACACACACACACACACACACACACACAACCCTTTCCCAGCATCATTTCATTCACAGAGCACCTCCTCTTTTCACCCCTCCTTCTCAGGCCTCGAGCCTCATCCCAAATGCCTTTTCTCCAAAACCCTTTTCTTTTTTCCCCTCTCTCTTCTCTATCATGATGGATTTAACTTACTGGTGTCTTACCTGTATATGTTTATGTTTGTGACGTGCAGTCCTTATTCTGCGCTCTTAAAATGCTCAATATCATATGCTATAGGTCAAATCATATGGTCTTAGTTTCTTTTTACTACATTTTGCACAAACGTAAGTATAGACTACATAATTGGTTCGTATTAAGAAATGCATTAAGAATTGCTCTTTTGTACAATACGCTCAGCTGTTTATGCTAAACTTATAAGAACCCCGCTGTGTAAAAAATGGTGAACAGAATTTTAAAGGGACCATTAGCCTGTCCCCTGTCACATGCAAAATTAGACAATCCCTGTAGTATATGATTATATAGCTCATAACAGAGATATAGTCTACAATGAAATGCAAATTTAATAATATTCACTAAAACTGATTTCCATTTCGATTCACATTACTTTCTCTTTTCGGCTAATTGCCCATTTTTGTGTCTCATAATCTCAGGGATGGTGCAAATCCACACAAAGGTATAGGTCTATAGGTCTATAGTGTCAAAGGTTATGAACCATGAAAACACTATAAGCAGTGGTTGCCAAAACAAAAAGTGAGAAAGTGATTTTGCTTTCAGGTAAATATTGTTTCTTGTAACCTGTGTTACCAGAGGGTGTGAAATTATGATTGTCCTGTTTTGTGCAATTGAATGTTTCAAACACATTTGAAAACCAGCTGTAGTAAGTAGTTTACACTACACCTATATTCAATATAGAGGTATACAATTGTGTGCAAGTGTTACCCAAAATGTTCTATACACTACTTATGTAGAGTAATAATGGAGAAATATCAGCTGTCTTTAGTAAACAATACACATATTGTCATTTTGTTAGAATTAGTCTTCTTTTTAGATCATTAATCAACTGTCAGATTTGAAGAGCAAAACATAAGTGCGTAATATGTCAAACCACTGCATACTCAAGCCTACCTACTCTCATTAAATATTTACCACCACTTGGATAGAACAGCTTTCTCTCTTCAAATTCAGACATTAATAATGTGGAAGATGGCATTTTGATCTTTAAAAGCATGTTTGGCATTTTGTTCCTGCAGACATGCTAAGAGGATCTAAAGCAGATTTGGGCCAACTTACATGTGTAAATAAAAAATGTAGGGATGTCAAGACCCAACACAAAAATCACTAGTACAGTATGTCTGTGGTCTGAATATGTGTTGGTTTACAGATAATGAGCATTTATACATGAAAGAGACACAGAGACGGATGTGTGGGACAATATTTAGCTTGGACTGATTTAAGACATAATGTTGCATCTTACTTTCTGTATCGCGTTAAATACTCCTTATTTTTATTCGTGACTGTGCAGTTCTGTATCCGGAGAACCGCCCTGACTCCTGTTGCTCTCTGATTCATCTGTTGTTATCAAGTTGACTTAAGCAAGCTTTTATACTTTAATCAGCTGTCTTTTTTTTTGTCTGGGGACAAGGATTAGACTCTAATCATTAGATGATGCCCCCCTCTGAATCTCTCATCACACATTACAAGCATCAGTACCAACCCCCTCCTTCTTGTGATCTGTTCTCAACTGCAGAAGCTCAGACGTAATCCTAAGCAGGATACACAAAGAACCATCTTGAATTTTAAAACCAGTTGAGCACACTTTCTTGAATAATGTACAGTGCTCTTTAAACCTGAAAGACTTTTGAAATGAAAATCTTGTTGGAATTGATTACAGTTTGGATTTACTTGAAATACGCATCTCAGCATGTTTAATCTCATTCCTTCTCTTCTGCTTTTTTCCCCCAACCCTGTTTTCCTCCATAAATCTGCTTCTTCATTCACCTCCATCTCTATTAAATACTTCTATGTGCTTCATCCTCATTTCCTTTCTTCAACCCTTGCCTTTACTCTACTTCCTTCATCCACCTTCCCCTATGTATTGTTCCTCCATCCAGCATGTGAGCTGATGAACCAGGGGATCCTCGCTCTGGTCACGTCCACTGGCTGCGCAGCTGCGAGTGCCCTGCAGTCTCTGACGGATGCAATGCACATTCCCCACCTCTTCATTCAGAGAAATGGGGACGGTGCACCCCGCGCCGCCTGCCAGCTCAACCCCAGCCCAGAGGGAGAGAGCTACACCTTGGCCGCCCGTCCACCTGTTCGCATCAACGATGTCTTGCTCACTCTCGTCTCAGAGCTGCACTGGCAGAAGTTCATCATCTTTTATGAAAGCGACTATGGTGAGTTGAGGCGAATGAGAGCTGTTGATGTTCAAATGCATCTATTTGTATTGATTTTTAGCTCTTTTAGTTAAATGTGAAGTAAAAGTTGCTCCGAGAACATCTACACAGTGTGAGGCTGAAGAAAAGCCTTATTGACACTCAGAATTCATTCGCTGGAAAGAATACACAGTCGGAGCTAAGATGAAAGCGCATCATCACTCCCACACAGCCACACACACATAAACACACACACACACACACACACACACACACACACACACATTTTGTACATGCGCACTGCTAAAACATATATCAAAGTTCAGTAGAAATTGTCGGGAAGCCATTCGTAGCGTCCTCATAAAGAGACCAGTCGATGCCTAATTGGGTCATTTGTGGCACCGGAGAACGGTATCCCGATAGGACTTAATATATTTTCAGATGTTATCCATTTCTGTTTTATAATTCTCCCCACAACACCCCCGTGGACCAGACCTTTCCTGACCTACATTTGGCAAAAGGCAAAGGACTGTGATTGCCAAGACGGTACAAGGACAGAAAGAGATTATTTTGCTGCATTGGCATTTCTCAGATGATACTTTGCCACTGCTGGCTAATTTTTTCATCAAGTTTTTTAAAATTGTTTACTACTTGGAAGAGAGCAGGCAAAGAGCGTAAATCGTTTAATTTGTTTTTTTTCACTCAGTTTAAGCTACAGTTGATAAAGTGTGTAGTAAAGAAAGCCTCCAAGGAAATACAACTACCACTGACCAAATACCAGTTTCTACCTTACAGGTCACAGGGCTCCATGTAAATGTATGTGACATGGCGTTTCACATTTACAGAGATCTGTCCTTGGATTTATTTCTGACACACACACACACACACACACACACACACACACACACACACACACACACTCATTCTTACCCTACACTTTATCCTCCCAGCTTATCCAGTCTATCTATATCAGCCACCCTAGCACCCTATTTCTTCTTATCCATCATATCCTACAACAACCCAGCGTCCCTAAAGAAAGCTAACAGCACCCTGACCTCTGCTCTTTCACCCATGCCCAGTAATCATACTAATGTGTATCCCTACACCTCTAATTCCTTCACGTTATTCCTCATCATCTCTCTCTGCGTTTCATGCCCCCTACAGCTCATGGTCCATTGACTCCTCTTCCTGACATCCCTCAGACAAGCCTGTCTTGTGTTTCCCTAATGATATCACATATATCAGGCTGATATCGTTTTATACTACATTATTTATAGCTTTTATTAATGGCCCTTACTTGACTTCAACGGAATAAAAACAGCTTTAAAGCATTCAGACTACTTTTGCCAGGTAGCTGGAGCTTAGCGTGCAGCCATTCTCTAGAGGGAATCTTCTGTGGCTTCTGGGCGTCTGTAGCTCATGGAGAGTGGTCGTCCTGAAACCACAAAGCAGCTCTGCTCCCCCCATAGTTTGCATGTCAAAGACACTAAACCATCTGCAGTCCACTTCTCCTTTATGCTGAGGATGGGTTAAAATACAGAGACCAAAACAATGACATGTATGTATGTAAATATTTAATATGATGATTGTAAATTTCCACACTGTAGGACTAATCATCGTGTTGTCACTTGAGCCACCCAGCACCTAATTTTTGAGAAAATGTTTCTCTTTTTTTAAAACATAAACCCTTGTGAGAATATACATATATGGGTAAAAAAAAAGTACCTGCATAACTCCATGAACTTGTTGCAGCGACTGTAACGTTTCACCAAACTTGTGATGAATACCCTTTCAATAACAAATATATCCATGTAACCGTAATGCTTGTGGGAATCTAACAAAGCAATACATGTCCTTGTAAACCTATTAGTACCTGCAAAGTCACAAAACGGCTGCCACTTCTTCTTCTTTCTTTTTTTTTGATGGCGGACTTTGTTTTGCAGTGCTTTCCTTAGGTCCTTACCTTTCCAAAAAGGTGTGTTATTTGTATGTTGGATGTTGTTAAGGCCCTGACCCATGCAGTTGGAAAAACTCAGGGCCCGCTTGAGTACAGATTTTTGGGAAATCTAGCTCATATAATGCTGGATGTTATATAAAAAAAATGTTTTTAAAAATCTTAAAAAAAGATATGAAATAACACAAATATTAGAACTCATTTTGGGTTCATACGACCACTTGAACACAGGGAACAAGAGGTACAGACCCATATATGGGCTTATGGTTTCCGGTAGCTTAGCGGTACCAGTGCAAACTAGCAGTCTATCAGTCGCTTGTACAGCCTGGCTGCTAGTAATTTTGGCAATTTGGCCTTGTAAATTTCATTTCTCTTTTTTCAAATTTTCTATTATTCTGCCTGACTGGATGACTTCATGGTATTCATCGTATTGATGGCTGTTTGATGGCTGAGGATGAATCTGAGCATATCAACACCTTGTATTGTCATGTTTTTGTCATGTTTTTTCCACCTATTGTAGTGTAACCAATTCTGCCAGCATATGCAATGTGTAAACCCCTAACTAACTGGGTGGTCTTCTCTGAATTGCAATTCCTTTGGCTGCACCCCATATCCTGTCACTCCTGGTTGTGGTTCCGTATAAATCTTTATAAAAATCATTACACTCTTTCATTACTTGATAGTCACATGCACTTACCAAATCAATTTGATATATTTCTTTTGCTTTTACCTCTGACAAATACAAGTCTATATCAGGCCACACAAGCATCTATGGAGCCACCACCAGATAAACTACTGAAGGGCTTATCCACAGATCAAACACTGCAAATTCCTTTGCAATGTCATTCCCCATTCGACCAAAGTTATCTCTCTAATGCTTCTCCCAGCCCTCCAGCAACACTCCTTTTGTGGGTTGGAATCATTGTGTCACTGAAAATTAGCCTAGTAATTTGCCATCAGTTGCTCCCTTCTTAATTCTGACTGCATTCCTCCCATTTTCTACCTGTATGGTGTTATTTTAGAAGCCTCTCAATGTCTGTCCCAGAATTGCATTCAATTTCCTTAGAAGAGCCCTGGCTGCTGATCCATGCACAGTACTGCTGTAATCCAACACAGATTGTACTAAGTCCACATACATGAAGTTTCTTCCTGGTTAAAAAAAGTGTTTTTTTTTACTGAGAGCCTTCACCCACAATAATGACCCCACTCCACCGTCTCATCGATTGCTCATTGCACTTTCTTGATTGCATGTTGTATACTCCTTCCTCTCTTCAACAAGACCAAATCATCCGCATACAGGGCCCTACCACCATCTGCTTTAAGAAGACATCCTTGATCATAACAATGTAAACAAGCACTGCACACTGATTTGACCAATTAAAACCAACCCTGTGCTTTCTGTTAGTCTTACTAGCTGGCTTTGTTTTTCACCAGCTATTTCTATGACTAGCAAGCTCTCTGTCTGACCAGCTAGCTGTCTGACTGTCTGCCATTTCATTTCATTTCATTTCGCTGACGCTTTTATCCAAAGCGACTTACATTTTTGTTCAATACACTGTAGACACAGCAACGGGGAGCAATTCTTGTTTGTTATCCACCCATCTGCATTTTAAGAAATTTTCAATCAGTTTCCTCTTGATGCAATACAGTTCCATCCATTGAATCAAATCCTATCAGAAACTTTGTCAGTATAACATCTCAAACCAGCACAGTGCACCATAGCCTTAAATTGCAAGTCCTGTGAGAGGGAACCTATAACGCATGAGGGCTCGGTGTAACAAGGCACTGTTGGTGAGAAATAATGGATAAGAATGCTGGTTCTTACAAAATGGCCTTCTTGAAGCCTGCTAAATTAAGTGCTACAAAGTCTGCACCGTTGACATTTGGGCTTTTGTTACACTCTTTAACTCTGCACTGGTTAAATTAAGGAATGTAGCAGCTAATTAGGATCCTCATCACAGAACAGTGAGAATACCCATGGTGCATGCCCGGAAGTAGTACTACAGTGACCCATACCACTGCCTAAAGAAAAAAGTGCCGTCTGTAAATTAGTGTCAGCACATACTATTTAAAGACCTAGTGATGTTGAATTTAAACTTTAGACTTATGAGTAGGAAGATATCGCTTCAGCAGATCATTTAGTTTTATTCAGATTATCTATTTGTGTGTGTCAAAGGGTAAATTAGTTTTTCCATATAGCATGTTAAACAGTGTTTACCCTCTCTCAAACTTGAGTTGAACTGTGTTTACTTTTCTACATACGTAAAATATGGAACATTCTCAATCCTGGTGCTATTACAATACTTGAAACATTTAAAAAACAGACCACTTTTCTCAAATCTAAAATTACAAATCAAAGATCAAATACAAAGATCAAAAGAATACATTTAACAAGATCAGACAATTGTTTTTTGCCCATTTATAAATACAGCATTGCAAACTGTTCAGAAACTACTTTAATCTTTGTTTCTTCTGTGCATCTCCCACTACATCTACCAGCGCTTTTAAACCTTCATAAGCACAGATAGATTTTGATCATCACATCTATTCCAACTCATGCTGCCAGATCAGTGATAATCAAATGTAATTTAACTCGCAGCACAGGCGCTCAGATCAGGTTCTCAGTGTGATTTGGCAATGCCTTCCTGCCTTTTCTTATCAGCTCTCTGAATGTATTTAGTATGAAAACATTGTGACATCACCTTCAAGTCCTTTTTGTGATATTTGTTATGGTAATTTTGGTTCATTAAGGGCTAATGATTATTTTCGTCAATAATTAAGATGATAATAATTTTCTAGATGAAGAGACTCTCAAGACCCTTTAACTAACAGTCCAAAACTGAAAGGTATTAGTTTAAAAATCATATGAGACGAGGAAAACTGGGGGGAAAACATTCCAGAGCGTGGAAATAATGAATGTATGTAATTTACGTCTCAAAAATGTATTTTTTCGTTAACTATCAACTAATTAATTCAACTCAATTGTCATAGAAAAATGAAAAGACCAAAAGAACTGAACAGCTTGCTCACCATATTGCATGAGTCAGTGCAAGTGCCTTAAGCCAATCAACAAATGATAAAGAAAGCTGCTTTGTAGCACCAGGCAGCGCTACTGAAAATACTGTCATATTGTAAAAATGAATGTCAACCGTCTCAAGTTTGATAATGTTTGTGGCATGTCAATCTTTTGTTTCATATCAAAAGGAAAAAGCAGTAAGGCAATGTATGAAACTTAGCTGTTATCCTGACCTATAAACCAGATCCGAAAAACAATTTATAAGATATATTACCTGCAATCTAGCATTATTCTGCCGTTGTTTTATTTCAAATTACAATAACATGACTTTAATACACATTAAGCTGGCTTAGTACTGTGACGCTTTTATCACATTGGACAATTCAACACACATAAGTAAAACAAATGATTTATTGCACTGAAAGTCCGACAGTGAGACATTATATCCAACCATCAAATAGCAGTTACAGAACATTGATATATTGGATGAGAATTTAGTCTGCACAGCCAAGGCATGTGGTTTTTCCCCTCCGCCATAATCAGATGTACTGATTGACTGTGACTATGACACAGATCTATGATCATCAGAGCGCTCAGTCTCTGCAGTACGATATCACTGCCTGTGGAAAGATGGTAGAAGTTGATTCTTTCAGAGATCAGAATGATCATTTCATTCAATTATTTTTTAAATCAGATATTTAAAACTCATACCAAAATGAAAGACTGTCTGAATGAACATGCTGAAAAATGACATTGCATTTACAGATTCATTAGACGCATGGTTGCTTTGGCAAGGTCATCTTTATCAAACGTGTAATATAGCAGAGCGCTGATGGATTTCTGGAATTGGTGTGATAAGGCTGTGTTTTGCAGGGCTGTTGTGTCATCAATTTGCTGATTGTGCGTTCTAGTCTTTAAAAGCAGATGCTAGTAGAGATAGAGCACCTTCTGTCAGATAGCCTCAGGCATCACACTGCAGCTACACACGGAGAATTGTCCAAAACCTCATTATCTATATTACACTTATCCAGACAATTATGATTGTAGTCCATCATATTTCTTTAATCATTTGCTTTTGGACTGTGAGAGCAACACCAGGCTCTGCAGCCGTGTCAAACCGCTGCGCTTCGTGACCAAAAGGGCAACGCACACTATAGCTCATTGTATTGTAAGTCTGTCAGGAAAGCTTATTCGTTCCAGTCTCCGTCAATGCATCAGTTGCATAAAAGGCCCATTATGTAAACAACCTCTAAGGCTTCACTACTTCTCGTTCCATTTGTCATTGTTCATTTTCAACACATAATTTGATTCACTGTTGTGAGGGAGTGTGCTCCATAATAGCAGAAATAACCTTATTTCTGTGCTGTAGAAAGCCGACTTTGTATTACGACTGCAAAACAACCTTATGTGCTTTTACCTTTTGTGCCTTCAGGCAAATAAGAAAGAACAAAATTATATGATTATCCTTTAACAGTCTATTGTTAACCAAAAGACCCTCTCCGCCTTTTTGTTTCCCTTGGTTCTTGTTTCTTTCTTTTTAATCTGTCTCTTCATTCGATCTTTTTTCAACATCGAGAGTGGTCCTCCTGTTGCAGATTTCGGACATGCGCTGTAGGCTAGGCTAATGCCTGAGCTATTTTATTTGAAAAGGACAATACTACATCTAGTGCATGTCAAGAACACAAAGGTTCCTCCCACTATAAAAAAATATACTTCTTGATGGCAGACTTTTTTTTTGCTTTGCACTCAAGGACCATGTAACCTCTTGTACATTGTGGACACTCTTCTGAAAAAAAAAGTGTCCAGACATCATATAAAAAGCTCTCGAACAACTGTTGGCTGTTTCTCGTGGCTGCGTTTAAATGACATCGAGTGAATCCACAGTTGTGGGTTCAGTTCTTGCAGTGGATCAAAAGATTACATTTGACCATGACCAGACTCAGCCGTGAGTAGAATGCCTTCAAATTGTCAGGCAATTTCTATCCGGCCCACACCTTCCAAAGTGACTTAACAGTCATGGGATGGATTGGCATGGAATTACCTTAATGCTGAATCCTTTTGACTTTGGTGATCCCCTGACTTTTCTTCTCACACCACCGTGAGGTTTTGTTTCGTTTAGTGAAATGTCTTAACAACTATTAGATGGGTGGCCATGACCTTTTTCTTCACACATCCATGTCCCCCTCAGGATGAAAAGTAACAACAAAGGCCACGATTCAATTCCCATATAGCGCCATCATTAGCATTTTTCTTTTATTTGACTAATGCTTTGACTGCAAAATGAATGGCATTCCCACCAGACTATCACCACAACTAGCACCGTTCTGGTAACATTAAGTAAATATTACATCTGCTCAATATCAGCTTGTTAGCAGTGTCTTTGTGGGCATGTAGACATTTAGCTCAAAGCACCACTGTGCCTAAGTACAGCCTCAGAGCCGCTTGCATGGGTGTAGACACTTTGTCTTGTTTTAAAGGTTTGCAATATATTATCTGTATGCCTTTGTAAATGTCATTTAAGATGTGCTTACACTGGGCTGTGTGTGTGTGTGTGTGTGTGTGTGTGTGTGTGTGTGTGTATGTGTGTGTGTAAAAGAAAGCCAGATATTGATTATGTGTGTGAGAGAGGACAGTGGGCAGACCATCTGCAAACAAAAGCTTCTGCAAAATTGCTTTGTCATTTTATGTTAACAAAGGGAACATAAGAGGAAACTGAGGCACAATTATTGGAAATCTTGAAGAAGGGTACATTTTCTTAAACATCCGTAGGCTCCTTGGCAGGTTTATCTGAGTTTACCGGCACTTAGTAATGACTATGGAGCGGCTACATCCGTCTCTGCCCATCCTGTGGTGATGGCTCTCTGCTCGAGGAGGAGAGAATTAGGCTGGGAATAGGTGTGAGATTGATTGAGTTGCTTTCAGTCCCATGTGGTTCCAGGTGGTTCCTAATGTAGAAAGTGCAGTTTTAGCCCAGGCAGGACAAACAAAGGAGATCTCCTACAGAGTTTGAAGCAAGTCTGCAATGTGTGACATTCGCGTCAATGACAGATCTGAGAAAATTAAGCAGGCCTTTTTAGAGCAGTGAAGACACTTCTGTGTAATAGCATACTATTTCATGCACTTCTTATTGTATTACTTCATTTCATCAAAATGAATGCTACATTTAGGCCATAAGGTCTTGCACACTGCCTACTAACTTGCCAGGCAATTTCACAGGGATTGATCGCACAGGTGACCTTCAGTTAATTGGCTTTCATAAGAATGGAGAGAAGGAACGGATCAAAGGAAACGGAAAATATAGAAGAAAGGAAGTTGCATAAAGGAAAATAAACTGTTCAAATATAGATCACATTTAGATGAGTTATGCTTCATACACAGTATGCATATTGTTTATAGTCTTACACCTGATAGCTGTCTGTATAAAATCTCATTAGTAAAAGTTCACCAGAAAGCATTGAGTTACTTATAACAGTAGGAAATTATAGGAAGTAGAAAATATACAGATATTGTAAATATATACCATTAATGTTCTATTATTCTCCTCACTAACATGTTAATTACAAGATGGACATAAAGTATTAAATCCTGCACGTGTGGTCCTGGAGAAAAAGACTTAACTAATAATTGGTAAGACATAATTTGCCACATCATTTTCTGATTCTCAAAAGATTATTTTAACCTTAAACCTGACCTTATTTTAAATACATATTCGAAACAAACCTCGAAAAAGAAAAGTCAACACTACACCAACACTGTAGTGTAGATTTTTTTAGTTTTTTATTCTTGCATTATTTTCGGTTTTTATTAATATTTGTATCATTAATTTTGTTGCATGCTGGTCTAACTTCTAAGCACACAGTGTACCAATGGTATGCCAGCTAGATTAGTAGCAATGTAGGGCAATTAATTTTATTCTATACTCAAGCTCGCATGGCAGTGTTGGAAGCCAAAAATGCAATCACCAGGCAGTATCTTTGAGGCCATTCACCAGGCCTGGGATGAGAGAATAATTGAGTTTAGGACTGTAACTCCAGCCGCTCTGCACATTCAGACCGGACTGCTTGAACTGGAACCATTTTGTTGACAGGGTTTTATTTCATTCTTCACAGTCTTTGACTGACGAATAAAAAAAGTATAATTGTTTTTTTGCCAGTGAAATGACAATAATATATGTAGACCCCCTTTGTCTAAATAATGCATACCAATTGCGAAAGCTTAGTCGTGCTCATTTTAATTTTAATAAAACCACAGTAAATGTGTAAATAAAGCAGAACACAAATTGTTAATCTGCAAAATTGTGCAACAGCAGAGAGAGTTTTTCCTCTGCAGAGCCAAGTTCATAATGCACAATGTACATACTCAGATCTACAGACAGCAATATAATAATGCCAATCATTTGTTTTCTGTTTATTCAAATAGTTAATATACTCATTTACCTCACATATTTTAACTGTGTTCTAATGTATAGACCTGTAGTCAATAAAAGGAGGGTGGATTAAAACGGAAGCAGGTATTCCTCTCTGTCTGCTTCTTCTCTGTCGCCTAAATTGCTCGTCACACTTAGCACCTGATACATTTCAGGTTCGCAAAAGAAATAATTTGATATTACATATAATTAACTGATGTTATTGTTGCAAGCGAGACTCATCTCAGTTTTGAGTAAGCACAGGCTGGTAGCGTAGCCATTTCTCAGGGCTTTTCCGCTTGGATTGCAACGCAGCGTGACAGCTCAGTAAAAACCTCTGAGCCCTTTGATCATGAGATGCTCATTTCTGCATCGCTCCAATCCAAGAGGGACTCCCGCTTTAGTTACAACTTGAGTAAGATAGAGCTGGATGGAACGTTAGTGCAACACCATGTGGTATTCCTTCGTCTCCCCTCCATCTATCTCTCTCGTCTTTTTAAAACAGATACTGTTCAAGCAAAAAATAGGTAAGAAAATACTGAGTGAGTTGCCATGTTGAGCGAGTGAGCAGGCTGCTGATACATGACGGGCAAAGAAGAGTTAAGTTTTGATATCGAAAACTTTCAGAGGCAGATTTGTGTTCAGAAATGACGCTTGGGTAAACGTGTCCAGAAATCAGACCTTTAATTCCACGTTAATCCTCTTTTCTGCAGCCCTGTCCATGGCTGACACGGTTGCCTCCTGGAAAAGCCTGCTACGGGTTTGGAACGCTGCCTTTGAAGTCCGATACTTCTATCGGGGTCCTTGTGTAGTTATCGCATGAAAGTTTTCCCTCGACACCCCATCGGATTAAAAACTCTGTTTGTTTGTTACAGTATTTTTTTTTCTCTTCCCCTTCTGGGAAATACATGGTTTTCAGCAAGTCCCAACATCACTTTTTTATTCTGCAAAATATAGTTTTTCTCTTGTGAGCAGTTCTTTCGATGTCTCATTGTGTTTGTCCAATCTGAACGGCATCGCTGTTCAAGGTATTGGTACGGCCCTGCTAGGTAGACTCATGTTGCATTGCGTCTGTGTAGGCTCATCCATGTATGCAAGTTGTCCCGCCTTCATTCATGTGAGGACTCTCAAAGAGATCCTAATAATGTTGGGGAAGTCTTTGGTATAAGTTTAACGTCTTTAACACCACAACATGTTTATTTGTGTTTATTAGTTTGTATGTCGCCCCATATGTGCAGAAGATTTACCACTCTTTACCCTCTGGAATTCGTATAACGGAGATGGCACGCAGTTAAGAACATATTAAGTATGAAATCAGATTTTATGTTTAGTATATAGTCAATGTCACCATATGTTCCTGCAGCTGAAAATTGCATCTAGAAAATATTGTAGCCAAAATGAATTGAAATGGTCCAGCCGTGGGACCGGGGGGGGAGGAACTATGATTAACTTGTGTTGGTGCTCTGACAAAAGGTGGCATTACTCTGAGGTTTAGCCGTTGCCCATTGTATTCAAAGCAACAGCACCGAGGATAAATGTTTCAATTTGGAGACAAAGAAAACAAAGAGGTGTGATGTGTGTTTGGAAGGGAAAGAGTTTTAATAAAGTGCTGCAGTAAGAGTTTGGCGACACTTCAAACTCATTCCAGAGAAATGATGAATGACTTAATTCCGTGTTTTGTTCTGCCTTTTCGACATTTTTATTCTGTTAAATTTTTTGGTACCTTCCCCCAACATGAATTGCAATATGGCAGGGAAAATCAAATGTTGCATCTAATATTTATGATTTTCTTCATAATGGTGCTTCGTTATATTGGTGCCCTCAGCTGCCCTCAGCTATAGACTGAGAAACAGGGGCCATGTATGTGCTAATTCACTGCTCAGACCAGGTCAAAGGCTTTATTAGCCTAATTTCTTTTTGCCCAGAGCATCTTAGGTAGTGTAGGTATGTGTATTACGTGTTTAGAAAGCTATATACATGTATGGTGGAGGCAGTTTGCCTTTAAATCCCTCTGGATATCACCTGTTCTTAGCACTAGTGATGACTCAGAGATGCACCAGGGGATAACCCACCTATATATCCATCCTTCACACACACACACACACACACACACACACACACACACACACACACAAACACAGACATCCATTGTGGATGCAGGGAGAGATTTGGCCCTCGCAATTTTGCCTAACCTCTGTTTAACAATGCGTCATGACTTGGCACATGCTGGGCTGCTGCTCCCTCTGCAACTGCCGGGATAGGTGTGCTTATTGTGAGCCCTCAGCTGCACATCACCTTTTTTGATTTGTGTGGCTTCTTATAAGTGGTTTCCTATATCGCGAACACACACAGACACACACTTAGTTCTCTGGGGATAGCAACACCTGCCTGCAGTTTCATATCCTGTAAACCCAGGAAACCCAGACAGGAGTGCTTGTTGTGTTTTGTCACGCTTCAGATAAGAGGCAATGAACGAAACTTGCCTCAAAGCTCCTGGAACAAAGCCTAAAAATATAGAGTGCATGCAGGTGTTGAAATTACAAGTTGTTTACCCACACTTCTGATTAAATGCTCCCTTTTTTGTCTCGATCTGGTTATGTTCATGTATGTTTACATCATTCTCTGTCATTTGTTCTCCTTTAGACATCCGTGGTTTGCAAACGTTTATGGATCAGGCGTCTCGGCTGGGTCTAGATGTGTCCTTGCAGAGGGTGGACCGCAACGTCAGCCGAGTCTTCACGGACCTCTTCAACACGATGCGCACTGAGGAGCTCAACCGGTACCGGGACACTCTGCGGCGGGCCGTGTTGCTCATGAGTCCTCGTGGCGCACAGGTGTTCATCCACCAGGTAGGCCACATTGCCTTTAATACTTCTCTTTCACAAGCGATCAGCAACACAAGCAGTGAAACAGGGACAGAGCCAGACAGGAAACAAGTATTCAAGAATGATGATGACTCAGGAAGTGAGACATGTTTGCCCTTTCACCTGGAACTCTACGACCTCACCAGTAAACCTTCACTTCATTAATGAAGCAATGAAACAAGAGTCAGGTGCCTTTCTTAACCGCGTGGAGCGCTGACCCAAAGCAGATAGCAGAGATCAGACTGTGTGTGTTGCCTTGGATATTGAATTGGCCAGAATAAAAACACATTTAGGTGCCAATATCAAATGTTACAAATATATCCCTGGATAGTAAAACATTCATTCAGCCTTCACTGCACGGCCAGTGAGATGAGTCTTGTGTAGAGCACACGTCACCAGCACTGCATATGACCACAGGCAGAGTACAAACAAAGTCATAGTCACAGATCATTGTCATCTTTCTAAACTTGTGCTGCAACAGACTATTTTGATATGTGACTATTCTGTTTGTTATCACTTGATAAAAAAAATTACAAAACATATTCATCTTTTATTTTATGACACAAAAAAATCAAACAAAATTAAATAAACAAGTTTTTAGGGATAAAACCATGAAATGAGAATAAAAGGGAAGCAAATATATATTTGATCAAATAAAAAAATCAAGTTTCTGCTTGACAGATTTGTGTCATTTTTGACAAACAGTATTAAATGGTAATTTAAGGAAAAACATCAAGCATTAGCTTTAATATTGCTTCATCAGGGGTCTGGCTATATTGATCCATCACAGAGAGAAAACAGGTGGAAGGTATTTCTGTCTGTTATGGTTTTAAATTGGAACCGGTAATCCCGTGTTTACTTCTGCATTTCTCTCCGCTCTATCGTCAGTCTCTGCCTCTAACATTTTTCAAATGCTTGCTCAAGAAACAAAGGTGTGGCATTGGCCAGCTAATTGCTTCCACCTTGAGAGATATTGTCACGTTCGATGTGTCTTACCATAGACCCAATTTATCCCATTGTACCCATGTTGAATAACTAAGACCGTAACGCTCTGGCATGATGGACGAACACACTTGCTTGGCATTGACGGTGTTCGTGACAGTGAAACATATGACAACATTAAAGCGACCTGAGTGTC
The DNA here is from genome assembly GCF_023055335.1 of Clinocottus analis. Taxonomy (NCBI): domain Eukaryota; kingdom Metazoa; phylum Chordata; class Actinopteri; order Perciformes; family Cottidae; genus Clinocottus; species Clinocottus analis. The sequence goes on from NW_027176240.1 coordinate 6,307,769, forward strand.
TTGTTCTGCCCAATAAACACGTCACAGTCTGACACTTAATCTTCTCTTTGTCTGGCAGGGATAGTAAAAACACTGATTCAACACTGAAGATGTCTGACTCAAAAGAACAATATGGACCTCAAATACAGGGCAGTAATGCAGGGCAGTAGACAAGGGGTTATAGACCGAAGTTACACCTCCTTTTCAACAGTCTTCACTATGTGTTATCCTTGTTGAAATATCTACTCTTCCATTATCTGTATGCTTTTTTTGTTAACCAGTAGACACATTCTGACATGTAATACATACATTTTCACCTACTCACACTATATGTTAATGTAAACATAAACATCTTGCATCTACAGTATCACTGAAATACAAATATAAAAAAAGAAAAACAAAGAACGGAGAAACTTGTATTACAACACAGAGGGAGTGTAACTTTATCTGTTAAGGTACTCCACCATATCTTTAAATAATAAATAGTTGCTTGCAACTATATTCATGCAACTGAGTTTCAAATGTAGTACTTTTAAAAACACGTGTGTAATTTTCTCTTTTTCAAAAATGTGTGGACATATCACTAATCATCTGCACTGATGGCATAAAACTTCCTTTCCATTGTGAGCAAATATTGTAGAGAAAGGACTAATAGTCAGTCAAAAATCTCACTTGTATTCCAATTAGTCTTTTTTATACATTTTACTATGAATCAAAACTTATACTTTGTCAATGCAACACGTTTCATTCATAACAAACTACTTTAGTCTTCTGTTTTATTTTCCACACACATACACTGCCATGAACTTTTTAAATCCCGCCAGGTATATTCTGCGTCATACCTTATACAATTACCAAGAGGCATCTTGGAGCATATCTCTCAAATCCTGCTGTGAATATGTACATATATTACAAGTGGTACAGATTTGTTAATTCCTAATAGCTTCATTAATACTTTGGTACAGTAACAATTGTCACAGACATACACACTCGCCACCAGAGATACTGAAGGAGAAAATGTAAATGTGCTAATATTTGAATGGAGAATAATAATGATGCCTTGGAGGGTTAAGTACTCATAAAGTGTCTCGGCATGAGAGAATGAGTAAAGTTCCCTCGCTGACTGGAAGTCGACTGAAAAGTAACATAAATGTGAAGAAATGTGGTTATTTAGTAGGATTTATGCTCTAAATGATTTGTGCAAGGTGTGACGAAATGGCAATGAAGGCAATGTGTAGTATGGTTAGTAAAACTATACCAAGTTCATCAGCTACAGCAGGGTAGCCACACTTCTTACCACTTAGACCTGCTCTGTTTATGTCTCCAAATTTGTCATGCTGTATGTGCGTTTCATAATTTTTTTCAGCTCCATTATTTCCTCTTCCGTCTGCTTCCTTGTTCTGTTCTACTGTACACTGATAAATGTTCTATAGCCACTGACATACATGGATGTCTGAACAACCCTACATAGAGGCATAATCAGCTACAAAGACGTGCAAAATGACCTGAAAGGGATGCAAAATGGCCCTATGTTAAACAACTACAAAGAGACAGAAACAATGACAAAGGCACATTGGCCACAAAAACATGCATAATTGCCTTAAAGAGACACAAAATGACCACAAAGGGAATGCAAATTATCTCCAAAGAGACATAAACAACAACAAAAAGATGCACATATTGGCCACAAAGACATACAAGGTACATCCCAAGTCCCTTAATTGTATCCTCGTTTCTTTCGTCTTTTCCCTGCGTCTTACTCCCTCCCTCCAAGGAAACCATACGAGTATAGGAAACAATGAAACGTGTCTTTCCTCTGTTAAATCACATGAAGCTACGTCCGTTTTTTATATGACAGTTGGACCAACTGTCTGTCGTCTTAAATCGCTGTACTTCTACTAATAAATACACAGATCTCATCACGGCCAGAGTAGAGACGTTTTATCTCTGTAGCCTTTTGAACAAACTGCACGGCGTATTTATACTGAGCTCTGTTGCTAAGCGCGGGACCAATTTCTACCGTTTGTTACTTGAAATTCTGATTGTGAAGTCATTTTAAAAACAACCAGGAGTATAATTATGGTTTCTCTTGAACACTGGAATTATTCGGGCGAAATTGAAATGACATAACTCATCGACCCCGACACACCAGAAAGATCAGCCTCATGTGACTAAATGACGATAAATGATGAGACGATAAATAAGAGTCTCTGCTGACGGACAGACTCTCCTGCTCTCCATTACTTTAATTGTATACATAATAGGTTATTGAGGGAAAAAACAAATCAAGTAATTTGTTGAAATAATTTAAGAGAGTTGTTTGGGGTTCTTTTGTTATTCAGACCTAAAATTAACATGTATATTTGAACCAAATGATGAATCAGAAAACAAATACAATCTAAAGCTGCTCTCGTGCGTCCTCCTCGCTCACTGCTACTCAGAGATCGACCCTCGGTCATCAGAGCAGAAATAAGAGCTTTGGGATGGCCATCAATGTGGCGGCGCAGAACAACGTCCGGTTCAAGTGAGGTTCGAGGAAATGCCGAAATATGAGACTTGGGATGTGCCTAATGACTACAAAGAGATGCAACATGACTACAAAGAGATGCAACACAACTACAAAATGACAAACGAGATAGAAACTGGCAACAAGGAGACGCAATACGACTACAAATGACTCGGCCACATCTCTCAGTCTGGGTCTTATTCCTATGTAGGGGGTGGGTCATCTGTCTATGCTGAGAGGCTAATTTTCCTCATAATCGGTCCATTCCTACTTACTTATCCCTCTACAAGGTCGTGGGTAAGGGGAAGATGTCTCAATATGCATTGGGAAGATGAACAAGAGGCACAGTTGTAAGGCGGAGAAAGTATTAATGTAGCTGGACTATATTAAAATATTCTTTACCTCCAGGTTCACCTGACTAACATTAAAGGACACAAGTGCTTGAGCAAAAGTATATTCTGTTCTCTTCCGTTCCGATAGTGCTCTACTTCCTTGAGTAACATATTCTGTCACAAATCAGTTGTCACTTCCCCAGTCTACTCTCAGGCCAAAGTCATTTCTTATACTTTGAACAAGAGGTATGTCATTGACAGTGTGTGCGGGTTTTATGCTGAATTTCTGGGCTCTTGCCTTCTCCCGTCCAGACAGTTGCCATCTCGTGTCTCGTTCACTTTGGCTATGAGAGGATGTAGCGTCTTCTGTCAGCTTTAGTGGCACCCCGTTCCTGACACCCAACAACTCTCTGTTTCCTTTATGATAGGGAAACTTCACTTGAGTCACGCAAGCCTTTTAGAGCATCATAAAGAGAAATTTTAGGCTTTCAACTGTCCCATTTCTACGTCCTTGGCTGTATTAGTAAGCATTTGCTAAATCACTTGTATAAAACGATGCACATTAAGGTACAAAAAAGTGACACATCTTATGAGGTACCAAAGTCATTCTCAAGTAATTGTCAACGGTACAGCTTTAAGCTATAAATCTGGAAGACACACAAATTAGATTTTTGGCTCTCTGGGTTTTGGCTTTGGAGATTTTCACCAACATTGATTAAAATGCTTTAAGCTATAGACATACCTGTACTGAATGTGGATTGTTAAACTAAATAGAATGCCTTACTAGCAAGACTAATGCAATCTTTTCCAAGTTACAGCTATCCATTCATTCTCCGATGTATATACAGAACAAAACTCACACTTCTGCAATGTAAAACAAGTTCGATGTCTCCTTATTCTACTACATTTCGTCTCTCTGTGGTTGCGGGACTGTGGCCTCCGAGAGGTGTTGATGTGAATGGGAATGGAATGGGTGGTGACAGTTGGCATGCCAGCTGTGCAGGCCCGTTGATGGATGGATTGAGGAGAGAGGCTGGGTGAGGTCTGCCGCTGCCCAAGTGCGGCAGCTACACCAAGCTACAAGAGTGACAAGCGCGGCTGTCTGCTGCCAGGGAACGTGATAGTGAGAAAGAGATGCTGCACAGGGTGGCAGGAGGGTAAAGAGAGGGACACAGGAAGAAAGAGAGAGCCCAAATAACAGGGATGCAATGGCCTGGAGAAAAAAACAGGACAGGAGGAGATAGATGTAGGGAGGAAAGGTCAATGACGAGAATGAGATGGGGAGCTCATCCAACATAAAGCACTTCTGTGTGAAACAATAATGGGTGAAATATAATGGAAGAGATGGGAGTGAAGAGAGACAAAAAAAGATGAGTCTGGAACAGAGTATTATATCTGACAGACAGTACTTATTTACAAAGGGAGGATTTTAAAACCGGTGGATAAAGATGACTTCTGTACGAAGAGATAATTAAGGTACAAATTTAAATGGCTGTAAGCATTTCAATATACCCTTTGAAAGTGTGAATGCAACCCAGGTAGCATATGTGGATGAGATAAAAACTTATCTCACTTTCACAGTTTAAATGAGTTCAATTGGAAGGAGGTACAGTCAGTTTTCCTTAAATTGTTACCTTCATGAACTTGAATTAAAAATCTTCCTCCAAAACTTTTTTCTGTTCTCTAATTATCATTTAACAAATCTAAGTAAGTGAGTATTTGTCTCTTTTTTCAATTTTCTCAACAACCGCTCATCTGCTTGACTTCACACTTGGCAGGTGTATTGCTCAGGACCCAAGGAAGTGCAGTGTCGAGAGCAAAGATTTGAAAAATGTACTCAACTGTGGTGCATAGGGGACACGCTGTATTAAACACTCCCTGCCAGAGTAAAAATGATCACTATTCAACTTTGTAATGAAACCTCAGATTGAAAAGCAGATATCCTGAAGAAAGGCACTTATTTGTTTCTTTACATTGTATTTCCTGTATTAAATATAAGCTGTGTTCAAAACAGACATGCCCAGAAATGTCAGCAGTGCTCCACGTGACCTGCCGAAGGATTCAAGTGATTGAATGATGACCTTCCGCTGCTAGACTGGTTTCCTTTTGCTTTCTTCTAGCTGTTGACCTTGAGTATTTCCCTTTTTTTCTGAAACTGCCACTTTACGGACCATCTCTGCCAACTGAAACACCTTGTTCAACGTTCAACGATTTATTTCAAAGGGAATACTATGAATTCCATCACTAAAGAGATATGTGTACACTCTTTCAAGGTCAGGTATTTAGCAGAACTGTCACAAGAAACCAAGTTAGATTTGCTTGCTTTTTCACAGAAAGATTGTTTGTTCATCAAATCTGACTTGGTAATTACTATGATGTATTTCAGCTAATAATTCAATCTTTCAATTTTTTAAGTGTCATCCACTCACGTGTTAAATGTCATGCTCTGTGATGAAAATATTACAACTGACATAGTGGCGCAGGTTTGATGAGGCGTCTGGGTATCAGCAACCAAACTCAGTCATTCTAGTAACATGGAGTATTTCAGTGTTATGCAACTTTATTCCTCTAAGTTATTACATGTCAGAGGAACTGTTGTACTTTTTACCTACTCTGGAGCTAGATTAAACTGTCAAAACATTACAAACATTACTTGAAGTCTGACAGCTCCTCTAGCTGTGTTAAAATGTGGATTCAGTGTTGAAGCATTAATTTAAGTATTCCAATAATCGTATAACTCTCTAAAAAGAACTGCTTTGGTACTTCTGCTACCAATGCCTTGCATTAAATCTTTTCTGAGTGACATCATCATATCTGTGCACCAATTTGACTGCGTGGTATACAAGGTGCCAGTGTTGGAAGCAGATTCGCTTGTCAAGACTTAAGACCATGAATCGCTGATTAAGAATGGACCCTTGTGACAGTTGAGGGTGAGGTGCAATAAACACATTTGCCCTTGCTTGGAATTGTGTTTGGATGCCAAGGACCCTTCCTACTTAATGTCACAACCGCTTGCGGACGGTGATTTACAAACGGTCTGAGTTGACATGCTATTATGAGTCGCTTTGGAAAAAGATGGGGATGATGGCTTTTCTTGGTTGGGTAATTCAGTGCTGTTGACATGAACGCTTGTGGAAAAACAAAACACACACACACGTATGCACATATAAGTATGCAAGTCTCGCACACCCACTTCACACATCTTTCTGACATAAAGCTGTTCCACACCGCTTGACAGTTAGCCGTTCATTTGTAACATCCTTATGTCCTTTACAATTGTTTTGTCAGTCAGAACGAAAAAGAAATATGGAATTGTGTTCGTTTGAATGTTAAGGTGACAGGGGGAATACCATGTATTAAATGTTAATGTCTTTAATGCATAAATTGACAGCAAACTTTGGCACTATTTTTTAGTTATATTTTTACTGCTTAATATATGCAGCACTTTAGGTTGATGGATCACTTTAGGTAGCTTATATCCCCTGTATATACTATGTCTTTTCATTACTTTTTACAATTTGTTCCAATTTCAGTTTTAGCATTTTACAGCATTTCTTAATTTTAAGAAACTGAAATAAGATCAATGATCAAAAACAATCACAATCATTAGATTCTTGCTTCTTTCCCCTGGATGGTTTTTACCTCACATTTTTCTTAATATTCCTGAATGTAGCACAGTTGTGTCTTGGCACCTGGACTTGCCCTCCCAGATGGAATAAATCTGGCCATGACCTGGAAGTGTTTATCCCACCATGACTCATTAACCTGACACAGAGAGCATGGTGTTGGTGCAGGGGAGCGTAGTACTGGCACAAACAACATCCTTTGCGCTCATGCAGAACGATGCCCAAACACGTGCACACCTTCACTGCGTCACCCCGTATTCCTTCACAAGATTTATCACTGCCAGTTCTGTCTACACCCCCCTCCTTTAGTGCTAATGAGTTAGACCTGGTATAATTACAAAGCTCCAAAAGTACCTCTCAGCCAGAATTTGTTTTAAATGCCAGAGAAAAGCACACTCGCAGCCACCGTCAAGATTCAGTATCCCAGAAGTACAAATAAAGGCCACGATGTGTTAATGGTTGAGTAGCATCATTGGGAATGGGAGGCTGGGAGAGTTTACAGAGGTGACAAATAAAGCATCACATTAGGGATGACCGCTCCTTAACAAGAGGAGTGCAGGTAGAGTATCACGATTATATGTACTGTAAAAACAGTTTGCATAGTTTGATAACGTAATCATGTTTACTGATTGCATTATTCTTTCAACAAAAATCAACTTTAGCAAATGGGAAATCTCCTCATTTACATTTCAAACGTAGTTTACAAAAATACATTTGTACACTTATTTATGAATTGCGTGATAAAGTTCTCACATAATGAAATGTGCATATTTTTGCTATCCTGCATATTTTCAATAAATGAGTTTCTTTCCCAGCTTATCTAAAGCTGTAATATGTTTTATTAGTGATTAAAAACTGAATAAAACATTTTCCAGGGAAACTGCATTTCATGTGTGTAAACAAGTGTTGGATTCCACTGTTAAAGCTGCACACCACTTGTGTTTTGTTGTAGTACCCAGAAGTATGCCCGCCTTGCCAGATTTCCTAACATAACAGCTCAATACTTTATCCATAATGGGCTGATTGCCATTACCATTGCATGTCCCTTTTTTTATAAATACAATGTGTCTTTATCCCTCCAACACACTAGCTAACTTCAAACAAAGAAAAAGGCATTCATGCAAATGTATTGAGATCTTAAAACATAAACTAGTTCACCAGTGTACGGTGGAACACTGCTTATCAGATGGAGTCATCAGAGCGCTGTAACCTCCCTGATCATCTGCTGAAGGCCAGAGGTGAAGAGGTGTGTTGAGTTTATCTCGCTTACCCTCCGCTGCCGTCGCCCCCTCCTGGCTTAACTCTCCCACCACTGGACCCCTGTGCTCTCCCTCTGACCCTCACTGCTGCGCCTCTATTCCTTTTTCCTCCCAATAACAGCGTGACAAATTGAGCCTGCCAGAAAACGATCTATCATTGTCCTACATCTCATCCTCCTTTGCCCTCTGTCCCCTCCTCTTCTCTCTCTCTCTCTTTGTATCTATTTCCCCTCCCGTGTACCTGTGCCAAGACGTTCCCTCTTTTCCTCTGACTATTTTTTCCCCATCTTAATGGTTCCATGTTTTTCTCTCCATGAGCACTTTATCTTTCTGCCTTTGCAGCCCCAGCAGAGAGCCATTTTGGCCATAACTGTCTTAAAATTGGGCCATCGCCATCTTGTCTTTGCAATCAGTGAAAGGGAAATGACCGTATTTGGAACGTTGAGGAGTGACGCCGCCGTAGTAGAGACGCCATATACAGCCTTCAGAGTGACCTGTCAATCATAAGGTAGCCATTGTCTAAAGCTCACCCGGCTTTATGGTCTTTTTTTAACCATACGTTCATGTTGTATTAAAGAGCTCCAGAAACTAGTGTTTAGCACCAACAATTAAGTTCTCAGTGTTTACTCAAGTTCAAAATTAATGGTGGAAATAGGTTTAATTTCTCATAGACTTTTATACGATCAGACATCTTTTTGCAAACAGATGAGTGACCCCCTGATGGACAGTAGAGAGAATGCAGGTTAAAGGCACTTCTGCACCTGCTTCACCTTTCAGAAGTGGATGTTTCCGTCTGCTTCTTCCCAACGGCATGGCCTCCTACTTGTAGTGCCCCTAATACAAACCACACCCATCTATGCACTTGGCCTTCATTTTGTGCTACACATCTGTCAAGTTGACTGCATCTTCGACCGCTGGTACGCTGGACACAACAGACACCTGAAAAAGTATGTTACACCTCTTCTGTGGTAATTCCCTCTATGCAGTAGGTGTCTCCAGGACCACATTTTAGCATGATGACACACACACAGACTCACAATTTGAGCTGTCACAGCTGGTAAATACAAGTGGCAGGTGTGGAAGTGGAAGTATCATTTTGCAGCCCTGTTTACCTAAACAAACAAGGTCCAATACCATCCCTACCTTAAAGCAAAACAACAGATTCAGTAAGTCCATGCGGTTGTTCTCCATAATAAGCCCAACTGTTTTGTTATCATAGAGAAATTGTAGTGCACACAGAGAAAACACAAATTGCTCTGCTTGATGATAAATAAACACAACAATTGGACAGGTAGATAATACATGGCTCCCTCTCAGCCCACGATCAATTAATGGTACCCCTTGAGAGCTGGTGAGAAACTCAGACACGTTCTGTGTCCGTGCCTTTGAAATATTCGGAACGTGTTCAGAATTGTCTTCAGTATGAATTCAATATGTTCCCACCAACGGCACATCACTTTGTTACACAGTAGTTAAAATTAAAAAACACCTTGAGGTACATATTTCATGGGAGGGCGGAATAATCAAGAGAAATGGTTGTGTATCCAAACTCCGGTATTCAAATTGAAACCGGAGCAGTTGGCAAGCTCTTTACTTGATGGATTGTTATTACTTGCATGCGTATGAATCATCTGATAAAGTTAAAGAGCTTTTCATAAATAATTTTCCTTTTCATAAGTAATGCTGGAGAATTAAAACTGTGGCGTATTGGAGGTGATGGCTTATACCTTCACATTACTCAATGTCATTAGACTTTTTAACATGTGGGAAAGAGCCATGAAAGGGTAAATAACTTTAACATTGCTTCACTGATGTAGATGGGGGGTGAAAGTGATTACAATGGCGATGAGGAGGAAAATAATATCAACAACAATTGACAGCTTCCAGGCCTCCGTGACATCTCTAACCATGTCCTTTATGCTTGGGCACAGTAAGAAAAGGGAATGTTTGATACAGTCGGGTGTAACAAAAACTCTTCTCAGTTTATGTATTTCAGTGCCAGCACCTTAAACAAAGTCTTGTCTTGACAGAGAGTGATAAACTTTGATTGATGTTTGCGATTATGAGTCATGCTTAGCATTATTGAAACAGTAAACCTCTTGGGAAATTTTTATTTCCTCAGACTTCAGCGGGTACTTTTTACGAGATGAACCGCTTTCCCTTCTATCTCATTTATCTGTCGACCTCTAGAGTTGTACATAAGTGTCACACGTCCTTTAAATGGCAGAGTTGCTCTCTCAGACATTGCTCTTTTTGTTCCAGTAAATCAGCCTGCAGTAGTGTCGGAGCATAAAGGTTGCACACTATATGCTTAATTATATTATTTTTTGGTAATGTAGAGACAAGTTTTTCCAATAGTTCATATTCTTGTTTAGTTGGAATGAGGAAAACAGTTACTTTGTCTGTATATGTTAATCGCTTTATTACTCTGTAAATGTGTCTCCCTGCAGCATAATATGAAATGCAATTATACCAAAAGCCGACAATATTGTCGGAAAGTTCTGTCTCTGGGAAATTGTTGCTGTGGGCTCAGAATTATTGCCCAATTCCCAGGTGGCACACTCAAAATACAGTAACAGTTATAAGGGTAATTGCAAAGCCAACCAATCGGAAAACAAGTACTGTATTGGTACCCAGCACACAGCGTATCGCAACCCAAAAGCTCTGGAGAAAATGTTAAATCAAAGTGAGGCCTCAGTGAAAATAATATAAATACAATCTCCACTTCATGTTCCCTATTACCCTTCTCGTACCTGCTTTACTTGCTCGTCTATTCCTGTCCTTATTTTGCTCTTACACAAATATGTATGAGTGAGTGTTCAACATGTGCACATGCATATTCAAATGCTCCTTTGATGTCTCCTTCACGAGTCTGTTAACACCCACATTTGAAAGCTCTAACCATATACTGGATGTATCTCATTTATAAAATAATTACTGTATGTAAAGATATGCAGGTGGCACTATTCTGTGAATAAAGTGTGCATTTTATAAAAAGGTGAGTTTGGAAAGGTCTACCAGCAGCATAAATTATTTTATATTTGAATTTGTTAGTATCTTTCTCAACTTGTGGTAATTATATGCCTTCAGGAAATAACCAGAATAACTTCCTGTTGGCGTCTGTTTTTATTAGAGTAGGTAGTGTAAGAATATAGATTCCTAAGTATCCATAATCATAGGCAGTATGGATTATAGTCAGTCATATAATGAGGGTATTATTCTGACAACAGGTCGTCAACACCTCAGTGTAGAGTTTTTTCCACTTGCTAGTGGGAGTTTCACAAGTCTGTGAGTGCTTCTGCAATTGCATTGGCGGATTTACTTTGCTTTGAGAGCGTTGAATAAAATCCCTAACTGATTTTGATTCAAACACCCAAAGAGCACTCTGGAGAGAATCGCTGTAATAGCTAATGTGCAAATGAGCACATGGGAACATCAGATTTCACACAAGAATATGTTGCTTAATGTTTTTGTGCCAACACGTGTGATCTCCTGTTTAATTTAAATGTAGTTTAGGGCTAAAATATGTCAACATCACCATGCCAACAAGCCTTCTGTCAAATTGAAATTTGGGTCATTTAATAAATGTATTTTATGAATCTGTAAAAAAAAAAAAAGTTGCCCTTATAAATTCTTGGTCCATTTTCTCCTTTTTACTTACTGCTTTTTCTCTATCGCCATGCTTCACATCTCCTGATAAAAACACACACACACACACACACACACACACACACACACACGCGCACACACACGCACACACACACACACACACACACACACACACACACACACACACAAAGCACAAGGCACTGGCATAACATGACAGGGTCTTTGAGGTGCTACATTTAACCAAAGGCATCGTTATTGTCTGATTTTAACCCAAAGTAAATAAAACAACTTGGTAGTTCCAGGCTCTCCCAGAAAATGGACACGTGCTGTCTCATTACAGTTATAATCAGCACAAGCCCTGCAAACCCTCTTTACAACAGAGAGGTAGTGAAAAGTAGTTGTTATCCAAAAACTATAAAGAGTAGATGGCATTTGAGAACTGCAGCATAAAAGTCAAGCTTTTTTTGCCCTTTCTACTTCTACCTGCTGTATTTCAGCTGAAAACTGCAATGCATTAGATTAGAAAGATAGGTAGTATTTCAGCCTTACGTGCCCTTTGTCTGACTTTCCACTGGTTCATTTTCGGCTTTTATCTCTTTCTCTCATTTTCTTGGCAGTGCAATTATTGAGCTAATTGGTAAACTTGAATTTAACTGACCAATTTGTTGCTTAATCTCCTGTAGACTGCTTCCCATACGAAGTGGTTCATAAAGCAGCTGGAATTGGACAATGGGGTTACGTCTAGGTTTATGTCCAGACGAAAAGTCTGTCTGATTGATACTTTTGTAAAGCGTTTCTCCAGTTGTCCTGTATTTTTATAATGACCTATATCCACTTTATTCTACTTCTATCATTCACTAAAAAAGTGCAGATGATCTTTGTTGTTTAATTTATAATTTACACTGGATCAAACACCCACCTAAAATTAAGACCGTATAATTCTCTGTTGTTCTTATGTAACGCAGATCTGAACACTTTAGATAAGCTATGAAAGAAGATATAGAGGCTTCCTTTGTTGAATGCATCATGTCTAATTATTTCCACCCAATTAAAGTGGATGTGATTTCAAAGCCTTCGCCGTTAACGGTCATACTGTTTTATTAAAACATTCTCACAAGAGGCACTTGAGACATTTCTATTACAGCTGATCACTCAAGAGGCCTACATTATAGTCTTTTCATATTCCATGATAAGCGTAACATGAGCAATATTTATGCGCTGAAAATATTTGTTGGCAAATAAAACGTTAAATGAAGAAAGATTGCAAATAGAGAATTGAGTGGAGCATCATCTGACTGTTAAACAAAACGCAACACAAACTTTGGAAGATGTTGCAGACGCATATTAATCACAATTTATAGTATTTTCCCCCAGTTTAGAGAGGACCAGTGACGCATGCTGCTTAGCCTGATGAGAGGGGCTTTGGGGGGTGATGGCTTTGCTGCGGGGCTTCAGGGTGTGTGGCAGGAGGAAGAGATGGATGAAGAGGCGGAGCCTGCTGTCCAGGATGTCCTGTAGAATCTCCTCCAGATCCTTCTTTCAAGCAGGCCTTTTCATCCCTCTATTCAAAAAGCAGTAATTGCATCATTTTTCAAGCCCCTTGCCTCTGTCTGACTGTGGGGCTGGCCCCATTAATCAAACTAATGGAGAAGTAAGTGATTTCAAAATATAGGCTATGATCATGCACCCTTTCTCCTCTCCCACAACTCCGCCTTCTTCCGAGCTTTGGGAACCCCTCTCCCACCCTTGCATATCTTTCTTTTTGCACAGCCCTACTTGGACACTTCACCACACAATGTATGGTAAGGCCCCTGTGATCGAAACATGTAATCTCATATTATTCCTTTTTAGTCTTCTGTTGATGTACTTAAGAGCACTCTCTTTGGCTTGATAAGAGGTTGTTTCCAGTCTCGCCCCAAAGTGTGAATGAGGTTGAAGAAAATGGTCACTCTAAAATCGTTGAAGCCTATTAACGGGTTCCATGTCTAAAGAATCACATTTCAGCCACACTTATTGATCTTGATGAGTCAGATTAAATTAAAGTGCGCCTCAGGTGTATTGAAAGCTTGCGCCTTCTATAAAGCAGCCAGACCATTACTCAAGCTCGAACCAGAGCATGCTGGCAAATTAGATTCCTTCCAAGCAAGGCAAAAACCGCAAAACTCCTTGAATCTGTGATGCAACCACAGTGGTCTTGAGAGAGCACAAAAAACATAATAATTCAGAAATGCTTTATTTACAGCACATTTGATTAATTTATTGTCTGTTCACATACAACTAGAGCCTATCCAAACCTTGCTCTAATTGCCCCCGAGTGTTGTTTACTGGGAATTATTGTACATAAAGCCTCTATAAAAGTACTCATTACCCCAAACAAGTGTAATGCATACTAGTATGCATGTTCTCCTCAGCTTGTTGTAAACACAATGCTGATTATGTAAACATGACCAAAAACGTTTCATAAAACAAATAACATTTCTCTTAACAATATCTCTCGACCATGTAAGGAGGTGTAGTTGGCATTGCCTTCTCCTCCTCCTCCTCCTTTTTTTTCTCTTGCAGCGTTCCTGGCTGTCAGTGCTGTTTGAAATTAGCATTATGTCAAAACTTAAACTTTCACACTCCCACTCTTCATAACACCTCTTCTCTCCCATGGTGTTCTGAGAAGACATGTCTCATCCTGTGCAGCAATAATTAGTATGAGATTCACGTTCATCTTTGGCCCAGCTAACCTCCCACAGTTACCTCTCTTGCGCCCTCTTTTCTTATGTCTTTCTTATTTGCCAACCCATTTATCCGGCTCACCCAATTAGGACGAGTTTGGTTTATAGAGGCACAGAGAAGTCCTTGATGGTTCAAGAAAAGGGAAACGACACCAAAAACAAAACTTAATTTAATAAAGTTTTGGTTAACGTCGCGTACCCGATGTACTGTATTGTTTTGGCCTCTGCTCTTGTAGCTTCAGCTCGTGTTCTCAGGCTTCTCGCTTCAAAATATTCCTGTTTACTCACCTGAAGTTCAGCGAGAGTGATTGCTCGAAATATCAATTTGTGAGAAAGACTTTTATAAACAAAAATGTTTCAATACACCTTTTATTCAATGGACATATTTATTTTTTACTTTTATATACTTAGAATAGGTGTGAGCATGAATGGTCCTTTTCAGGAGCTTCCCTCCTACGTTCTCACATCTATTGTGCAATAAGAAGCTGCCCAGCACACCTGCAGCCACAACATGCTTACTATTGTAATTGCCTCAATTACCTCAAGAAGTATTATTGAAGGTAGAGTGTTAAAATACAATATATTATCACACCTGTTATTTTTTTGTACACACCAGCGGCAGTAATGTCCACATCTGCACAATTCGACACCACCTGCCATATTTTTAGCTGTTGAAAGGAACAATTTGGAAAAACAAAATGCGTCCCTCACTTGGCACATCCTTGCCTCTTTTTTCTGTCTTGGCAGGCGATGGCACGTCTTCTCCTTTGGTCTTGTTAGCCACAGTGGACGAGGACAGGAATAATAATAGATGTTTGCATTTGACTCATAGTTGAGGGAGGAGGGGGACTCTAGTAATGTGCTTTCAACTGATGCACCCTGTGCAGGATACAGTTCAAGTAGGATGTAAAAAAAATATATCACCATAAACCTTACAAGTATTACGTCTACATATAACCATATACATGAGACTTATGTAATATGTGTACAGGATGTGTACTGCATGCACTGTATACATACTGAACAATCTCTCCATTATTAAATACATTAAAACAAACCTCTACAATGAAATACATACATCTAGTTGAACCACCTGTTACTTTCAATATGTATTAAATGATGTGTGTCTTTCATAGGAATGTTTTGCAACCAGTAATAATGTTTATATCTATACCCCACATACATTATTTCTATCTCTCAGATAGCACATACATTATGTTTAGAGAACTGGTCTTTGATGACAAAGTTAAAAAATGTGTATTCTGTTTGTAGCTGTAAAGTCTAACTCTAACCCAAATCATAGCACAATATTTGAACATTCTCTCTTCAAAGGTTGACTTTGATTATAGCTTAATAAACACGTTCAAGAGTGGAGTTATTCTTAAAAAGGTTTAAATCAATCAGGCCTTCAAAGAAGCAGTCCATGAGAATGTGGTATGACCGCAATAACCTTTTAGCACTAACAGAAGCTCATGAAAGAAAACGCTGATATTAATAATCCATACTACACACTACTTTGAATATCTTGAATACACCGGCTGGAACCTTCACAACCTGTGTTTTATTCCCCTTTGTATTTATTTTTTAGGAAATTGCTGTACTTCTTGCCGACATATGCTCCATTTTCCAGAGGCAGGTCATTGCATCAAGTAGATAAACCACCAAGCATCAAATGAAAAGTTTCAATTAAAATGAGAAAAAAATAAGTAGTGTGCATGGTGCGCTGTAGGATCTCATCTGACACCAAACTTATCATCAGGTTCTAACTAAGCGATCATATCTTAGAACCGCTTTAATTTTTTTCAAGTTCCTTACCTCGACATAGTTGTCACTCCTGACAAATCATGAGTAGTGACTTTGAGGCAGTTTATACCTTTGAGCACAGATTACAGAATTCAGAATTGTATCTTTATATTACACACACACACATATACACACACACACACACATATATATATATATATATATATATATATATATATATATATATATATATATATATATATATATATATATATAAGAAACAAGTTAATGGCCCATTTCGACGAGAGCCAAGAGTGTCTTTCAAGGACACTACACTGCATGGCTATAATGCAAGGACATTGCATTGTAGTGAGTTGTCTTTAGTAAGCGGCTTCTACAACTTTACTGTAATTCTCCGTCTCGGCATGCATTCAAACTGGTCCATTAGGTCTCACTTCTCACGATTTCAAGTTTTTTGAAGAACGAAACGCCTTATTTAGCTTAAGAACGTCCACACAAAAGGAGAAGTTTGAATAAAAGGGTAGAGAGATTTCTTTTTGTGCCCGTTTTGTATGACGCGACATATCCTGTCCTGAATACAACATTGACGAAAGGGAAAGCTTAATTATTTATATGTTTTCAAATAAAATCACTTAACTCTCACCTAAGATGTTTTTTTGGGGTGTGAACTTCAGTGTGAAAGGAAACTTCTGTGATCCATTAATCCAAGCTAATGGCCTTGGAATGGTACAAAGTGCTTTTATGGAAAACAATTATTGTATTTCACTCACCTTAAATCACTTGACTACTGTTCGGTAATGGCGGCATGCATTATTCAGTTGCATTTAAATAGCATTCTTTTGCTTATCTATTGTCTTAGCTCGGATACAGTCTCATGAATTACACATTTTAATGTGTATAGGATTTTGCCTGTCAACTTCATTTTGGGTGTTGCAACTTAAAGGTCTGGCCCAGGCGTCTTTGTCCCGGCTTATCTGCCAGCTCGTCCCCCCGTGTTTCACTCTTCAGCTTTGATCATTCTCGACTAATAACACCAAAGAGCCTCAAAAAGCTGCTCCAGTCCCATGGACATGTTTTGAGAAATTTAACAAAAATAGATCTTGGGGCCCAGGGAAAGAGCCCAGCCACATTTCTACATTTTCAAACATACAGCATACAATTATGGTAAAATGATTGTTTATTCACTTGAACATTAATGTTGTGTTATATTTTCCTCTCATTTTAGATGAATAAGATATAATTACTATATAAGGCTATATGTTTGTGTAGGTGTGACGTATGAAGGAGATAAGCTTGTGTCCTCCCGCGTGTTGGTTTTTTCAGTACATTGACTATACTTCATACTGTACATCTGCTTGTCCTTGTGTTGTAACTCTAGTCACAGATGAACAAAAATAACTTTTGATAAGGTAATCAGTTTCTTCTCTGGTAATTATCCTGTTTTATTACATTCATCAGCTGTGCAATAAAAATCCAATTGCAAATATCATCACGGATCCACAACATAAATTTCCCCCAGGTGCAAGGGTTTAGTTTATGCCCGGTGCTTCCCCAAGGACACCCTGCAAAAACTGCAAAGTAATTCGTATTCTGCCAAGATGTATTGTTCAAGGAGGGTTATTTGGTGTCTTGTTAAAATGCTAAATAAGTTTGAATTGTCCTACAAACTATTTCTACTCAAAGCAAGCCCACAATGCCACATACTTACTGAGTTGCTTTGTGTCTTAAAAAAACAAGTTTTTGGTTTGGGCCGTCATATGATGCAGCTATATGTGGAAATCTAGCGAAAAATATGTGAATGTGAAAAGGTTTTTAGATGTGGAACAAGTGCAAATGTGTCCATGGCTTCCTGTCTATATAGGAGTGTAAATATAAACCCATATCACTCAATCAACTCGAGGTCATTTTGCATTATTCCTAGAGTTTACGTTCAAGGATGCAATAGCATGAGAAGTGATGAACACAATATTTTTAAAAGTATATATTTCTGTTGTGTTAATGACAACTTGGTATGTTTTTAAAAAAAAAGATGATTTTGGCTGCATAATTCAAAGAGAAAAACATATGAGTCAAAGTACAAAATCACCTAGGCTAATGAAATGTAGGCAAAGATGCTTTGAATACTTAAATATTTTTATAGGATTGGTCCAAAAATATTTTTTATTCATTAACAGAAGGATGTGCTCAATTTTCCTGCTCAATTTTATTTCTGTACATACCATCTCTCTTCAAGACTATCTCAAAGTACTTGTTGATGTGGTGGGTTAAATCCATGCGAGGCCATGCAACCATTCCAAAACCCTCACCCTGACACTTCTTACACCTTACTGAATAGCTGCACTCAGGAGGCTCTTCAGTCTGCTATGGTATTCATAAAATGTCACACCTCGTCTAATCCTGTTAGTGACTCTCAGAAATCCCCCTCGCGACATTACAACTCACAAAATGTCCACCAGTCCACAGAGGTAATGTCACAGGGTCAGTTAGCTTAAAGAGGAGAACTTTTATTGAAGATACCAACAATGTAGATATTATAGGATCCCAATAGTGTTGCTTTTTTATCACAAATGATTCAGATTTAAGTTAAATATGAAATGTTAAATATTGCAGAAATAGTATTTAAAATGTACCTTTTGTACATTTATATACGTACAAAAAACATGCTGGATGGCCGGCACAGTGCTGTAGGTTTCTTTAATTTAGTCCATATAATGAGGCTAATGTGCCTGGTGAGTCTCCTGGTGGGGGTATTAGTTATTCCACTCATGGCTATACATAAGCCTGTGGGAAGGTTACTACATGCAGAGAGAAGCTAGCGGCCCCAATTCCATGGCAGATGGGAGTCGTGATTTGTTTTTAATGTGACACATGTGTGTCATCTTCTTGGGAGGGCCACCTGGTGTTGAATACTGACAGTGGAAGGTCAGAGGAGATTTGTTCAGGTGTTGGATTATCAAGGACTGCAGATCAGTATCCCAGCTGACTGCTCTCTCCATCTTTTAAGCATCAATTGTTAGTTGATGATGAGGATCCATTGAGGCTCTAAAGTAACTATGCTTAAATGGCCATATGTATATGTGTAACAGTGGGTAAAATGTATATGTCCATCTGTATCAGTCCAAAGGTGCACAGAGATCGGTTGGCACCTGACAACGTTTTTTTGATGGATCAGATTAAAAGGTCTGAAGGTTTGTTTCAGCAGCAACGCTGGCGAGGCTGGTTCAGAAGGACTATTGTGAATCTTTTATGACAGACCTCATTACTCCTTCTGAGCTTCTTTGTGAGCTCCTTAGACTGAAAGAACACGCAGAGGTGGTATAGCATCCAAAATTGTTTCATTGTCTTCCCTCTTCAAATATGGCAAAAAACAAAGACTCTGTTTAAAGGCTTCCACTTCAAACGGGCACAGGCCTTTGGTTGCCATGTATCCAGAGCTGACCTTAAAAATGTTATGCATTGCCAAGTGATGAATTGTTGAAATCTCTGAGTAAGTGTGTTGGAGAGAAGGAGGAGGGTCAAAAAAAAAGCCACTTCTGTATTCTGAGAACATTTCAGTGACAAGAAAATGTAACACTCGGGGCATAAATATGCTCACTATACAATATATGATGGATAGATGGACAGATGGATGTTAGGGGTTTGTATCGGTCCTTCTCAGACAATTCAATCTTCATGTGCAATCAACAGTCAGATGACCTAATTGCCAACCAACACAAAACAAATACAGATGCATTTATAATACACACACATAATGGACTGCGATACAAAACCAATTACATTCAGCTGAAAGGTTTTTATTTTTTAAATGTTAAATAGGTGACTAATATAAATCAGTAATATCCTGAATTGTTAGTTTATATGTTGCATTTTAAATGCCCAAGAAATTCCATCCACTCACAGTGAGACACTGGGTAATGTTTTTGCCAGTTAATTTCTCAATACTGCAAATCGTTTACGTCATTTCCTGGGTCCGTGTCATTCCTCTGAACTTAGTATTTTCAACATTGGCTTTAGGAACCAGGAGGAATTGGGGCTTTTAAAATAAGCATTTGTGAGGTCACGTGTCTCTTGTTGACTGCTAATCGCGATGATTGAAGAGACTGCATGTGCAGTGTAAATAGTTGCAGAAAGATTCATATTTACAAAATATATATTTATATGGATTTTGATCCTATAGACTGGTAAATTCACATAGATAGTAGGTGGATACGTAAATCGATATATGTACCAATTCAGGTCGACAAAAACTAATTATCAGTTGTATTGAGTAAAAAGATAATTTTTTGTCGGCTCAAAACATAAGTGTTATCCAGTGAGCAGCTAACGCACCGAGTGAACAAATGTGTTTATATTTTACAACTGGGAGCTGGTGCTTGTTCTTTCCACATGGTGATACCGCTGACACTTGTTTTGAATTGAGATCATTATCTAAACTGTAAGCTGCGGGCTGATGACTTGTTAGTTGGAATGCTGCAAGCATTCCAACTATTGTTCTTCAAATCTTTATTAAACTGTTTCTTCTTCTATTTCTTCCATCCGTATTTTGGACCGTAACTAGTCCTTCATATTTCCAGTTACAGAAAAAAGTTCAATTATTCAAATATTCAGCTAGTTAAGGAGACGATGGCTATGACTTTTCATATTTCTAACTTTTCAAATTTCCAAATTATTAAGCTTTTTATGATTTTTTTTATAATGGGACCCAATGGGGAAATCTTCAAATCATCTCCAACTTCAAACGTTTACAGTTTCTTCATACGTTGAGCTTGAGACAATATTTAAAATTTCACATGTTGACAAAACCTTTAGCTATTAATCTACGCTTTTACATTTTTCATATTTTCTCAATTTTTAAAATTATTCAGCTTTTTATTAAAAAAAAATGAATGGTTTCCAATGAAGAACATCTTCAAATCCGCTTTCAACTCTTCAACTTCAAAAAGGGAAAGGCTCTGTCATGCCTTCAACTAGAGACACCATTCCACCTTTAAAATGTTGACAAAACGTTTAGCTGTTATTGTATTACTCATCTTTTTGATATCTCCTATAGTGTTTTAACTGTAGGCGTTTTCGTTTTATGTTTTTTCCGCACCTTTTCTGCCTTTCTCATTATTGTGTGTTGGGCAGCTCACAGCGGTGACGTCAGACTCCAGAGCGAGGGCACTTGGCGATACACATATTTTAAACTTGCTCTCTACTCGAAACCGTATACTCTTTGGACATAATTTATAGCTCAAAACGTTGGAAATCTTGTCTTCTGCCGTAAACTGCGGTCGATAGGAATCCAACAGATAAGACGTGTTGAGGTCCGACTGAATGGGAGAGCCGGTCCGTCCCCAGCAGCAGCCCTTTGGTCTGTGCATCTACAGGCAGCAGGCACGTAAGCGGCCGCACACGCGAACGGGTCGCGCACATGAACGGCCGTGCTCGCGCGTGAACGTGTTATTATGGTCGCGTGCACGTTCGTGTGTGTGTGCGCGCGCGCGTGTGTGCAGGTCACTTTGGTTATAGACGTCAGGATGAACAGCGTCACTGACGTTCACGTTCTGAGGTTTGACGGATGGTTTTGTAGACACTCAGTAATATCAGGTTTCACACCAACTGCACCTGTAGATCAGTGGTTAGCAACTCCGCCTTAGGAGCAAAGGGTCAGTGGTTCAAACCCCACCTGTGACAGATTTTAATTTTTCAAAAAAACTTTTTTTTTTCTTCTGTTGGACTGGACACTGTGGCGGGCCGGGTCGTATGTTTGACACCCCTGATTTAGATGATGCAGTTTTCCTTTCAACTTTTCCAATTATACATTTAAACGACAAGAATTTTCAACAGTTCAATTAAATGACTTTGAACTGTAAAATTTTAGCAGGTATTTTGCCTTTTCTATATTTTCAATAATGATTTGCTATTTATTTATATATTCATCTATTCCGCTATTTTCAGCTATATTAATATATTCAGCTATTTTTACATATATTCAGCTATTTTTTCATTTTCAAATATATTTAGCTATATTTAGCTAATTTAAGCTATATTCCACTATGTTCAGCTATATTCAGCTATTTCTTTCAAATATTTCAGCTATAAGCTTCAGCTTTTTGCATTCCAACGCATTTTCAGCAGGAAATGCTCTTTCTAGTTTTACTTGCAAACACCTTTACACTGTGATACAAGAAAGTTGTTAATCACACAAACAACGTTGTATATAGGCGTGTGTTGTGTTTATAAGCGAGGCATTTTATCTTATGTTCTGGTTTTAGTCCAGCTCAAGAGCAACCAACATGCCAGAGTTGGATGCATACAGGAGTTGTTGTGATGTGAAGCTCCTGTAGTTCTTATTAGACGCATAACTAACAATTAGTTTAACCAATACTTGTAACTTCTATAGTTGTTGTGCAACCCAAACTGGCTTTACTTTAGAACATGAATCGCAATAAATGGTTTGAATAACCGTGTAGAAAAAAAATTGTGTTGAATAAGTAAACACAAGGCACGCTCATCTTTCCACATTCAGAAGATTCATCCTCAGTCGTCTGAACCTGGACCAAACCTCCCCCTACCTATTTCCACATCCTCCGAACCGCAATTCCTCTCAATCCCTCATCGGCTGTCACGGTTTCAAATTGGAGTTGGCATTGTCTGGCGGCCTTTGTGGCATTGCTACTGTACAAGAACATGCCTGGGGTACTTTGCCTCTCTGATTGGAGATCTTACCGTTGCCAGGCTTCGGCTGAATCAACGGTGCAGAATATTCCTCAGATGTAACTCCAGGCTCTTCTCTAAGCCTCCTTCTCCCAAATCACATTCCTCTTCAGAGTTCCAATGTTACATCATCTGCTCAAGTGAATGGAAAGAAAGAAACACTCAATGCTGAAATTACTCTGCCTGAATGTCGATAACATTTAAGTTCTCAAATGGATTTTTATGCTTTTGTGTGAGAGGGAAAGGAAACTCTTGCTTAGAAATAGGACTAGGTGTGATTGGGGCTGATTAGGCAAGATAATGTAGAAATTTGACTAAGACATGAGGGGCTTTTGTATTTAGGAGATGCAAGTGTGAGTTCTAATGAGTAACTCCCTTAAGTACTCTGAGCACAGCATGTGTTGTGATGTGTCTGAGATCTCGGCATTCAGGCACTTTTCAATTAAAATCTCATTTGGAATGAAGGAATCTGAACTGGTGGCCACTCATAATTAGTTGAAACAAAACCAGCCATGAATGTTAAGTGTTAATTTATTCATTTTCCATATAATCAGTCTATACATTCTCGTGCGGTTCAAAATTGTACTCGTTCTAACCTTTTGCTTTCTTAGATTGATGTCAAAGAAAATGACCAAACTTAACTAAGAATGAACGACATCACAGTGATTAGTTATAAATTCAGCACAGCATTCAGTCTGTGAGAGCAGCTCTAAGACACTTCAGTATGTCAGCACGATTATGCATTTGTCACATTCACACAGCAGCTCACAAACATCGTTTAGCTTAACAAGACTTTATTTCCATACTGTCTTGAATCTTCAAGTGATCAG
The DNA here is from genome assembly GCF_023055335.1 of Clinocottus analis. NCBI lineage: Eukaryota > Metazoa > Chordata > Actinopteri > Perciformes > Cottidae > Clinocottus > Clinocottus analis. The sequence goes on from NW_027176240.1 coordinate 6,331,096, forward strand.
TTGTGCTGTGAACTGGAGCCTGAAACTTAAGTGGTGAATCTTGTTGTGCCCCGGGCTTCAACAAAAGCCAGCTGGTACACATTAACTAACCCACACTACTATACTTCACTCTGTTTTTTGCCATTATGGCATGTGACAGATTTTGTCAGGAACAATGAATGCAGTTCAAGAAGCTGTCGTCTCTCTTGAATGTCAACGTTATTCTTCAACGCAGACAATAGCTCTCATCTCTAGATAGTTTTTCAGGACCAAGCGAGTCGTTATAATAATTTGAATTAATTGATTGCTCAGTCATGAAATGATTTTGTTTATATTTCCCCGTAATACGTAATACAGAAACCCTCTTGTGATGTTGTGATTTTAACTTAAATGGCTACAGTGTTTTGATGATAAAAGAACGTTTCAGGTTGTGTCTTGTCAAAGCAAAAAATCTATTATGTTATTCAGGGATGTTCTAGAGCTAATGTGATTATCCATGTGAAAGAATCGTCCATGCACTCTTTGCAGAAGCACGATATGTTTTACACGCACATGAAGAGCTGGAAAACTTCAACTGAAATAATACAACTCAAACATTAAATGATGCTTCCATATTATCATGTTTGTTATGAAAATTCTAATCTTGCTGAAATAGCAGTTTTTGGAGTTTATTTTTCAAATCACTGGCGCATCTACCCCTATACACCTACAGTCCCCTTTCATCTATCTGCTTCTGATTTTTGTTCACCTTTTGCCAAAGCTGGTCCAGACAGCTCTACATTCCACAAGTAGCCTTAATTTTTCTCAGAATCTTGCCGTGTTTTAACGCCTGCAAACAAATGCCGGCACTCGAGATGAAGAAAGAGAGAGGCCCTCCAGTGTTATGTTGTGCCTTAAGGTAGTGCTACACAGAGGTGAAATATGTCCTGTCTTATCTGCCTTTATCACATTTAAAATATCACTTGCAGCTGAACAGCTTTTTTATGACATAACATTATCAATTACAAACGTTGTGTGTATAATTAATAGTCCGAACCTTGATTGAAGTATAGTACAATCCACAATTTTAGTTTTAGGCCTGCTGTGCAGTTAACAATGGGTGGAATAACAACAACAGCTGTGGCACTTTTTCTGTAGTGTAAATATACTGACCTGAGTCATATACTGATTTGAATCTTCTGGAAATTGGTATGACTTAATCCAGCCGAGTGGTTTCACAAGTAACCAACATGCCCACCATGCGAGTAATGTAGATGGATCTTGTTGTCAAATACAAAACCTTCAAACTGATTAGAAGCATGTATTGACTTTCTTTGGTGGGGACTAAAATATATATTTTTTTGCATTTTTTTATGCATACATCTTTAAGTCCAGCATCTGGCTGGTATTTCATAGCGTTTATTGACAACATTGGCCTATACATTTGAATTTCAGGGCGACCTGGCATTTCAACCTTGGAGGCAAATATTGCACTTGCATTGGTAAGGTTCTCCTGCAGTTTGATGAGCTCGATATGGGAATGAGAGTAGCATTAAAATCAAATCAAGACTCTTCCAAGGTTAGAAGATCGATTGGCAGCTTCTGGCGCTGTGCTCTGCATCAGGCAGCTATTATTGATGAGCGTGGTTTTGTTAAGTAAAACTGCAGAATGTTTCCACTCGTTATATGTTGAGACGTATCTGTCCTCATTGCTTAGGGATTCATTAAGACACTAATGATAGCAATTTATAGGATATGGCATGCATGGAGACATTAAGCATGACGGATGTCAAATGTGTGCAGTTTTGAGACATGTGTAAAAACTTCATGAGACGGGGGGTTCATGTTTATTCCACTGGGGGTTCAGGTCACTCAATGAATTTATATACATTTCAGTAACCAGATTACAGGGTAATTCATGCCGTAACCTAATTTACAAATGTCACGTATAAGAGAAACAGTTTCTGGAATTGAGGTGAAGAAACACGATTTGCTGGTGGAAAAGGATTTTTTTTGCTGCGTGTAACTGGGTTCACACATCGGCCTGACAAATACTTCAGATAGGGGAAAGTATTACCACGACAGGATGAAGAGAGTGTTACACAAGGTGCGTCCTTGCATTCAACAAATTCCATTCGATGTCCGACGGAAACCGATACGCTCACAAAGTTGCAAGTACCAAGTTGAAACATAATAGGGATTTCCGCACAAGCTCTCCTACCTCCAAGGTGAATACTTTCGGTAAAAAGTGTGAAGAGGCCAAGAGTGTGCTAAGAATGCACAGCTTTTCTTTACAGTCCGACTGATTTCATTTAAAAGTTCAAAATCTCCAAAATGCATATGAAAAATGGCGACCTCACTTGTCACTTGCTGTGATAGCAGAAACTGTTGGCCAGTTGTAAATAGGTCTGTCTGTCTGTCGGCGCCTTAACACCTCGCTACACACCTTACCTGGAATATTGTTATTTTTAGGTGGTGAAACTGTTTTGAATTCAGGGGTGAGATTATCTTGGAGCAATGCAATCTTTTAATCCACCCTGATCACAATCACACCTCAAAGCTGTCCTGTACAAGCACAGTCTGATCTGCTGGCCGTCGAGCCGCCACACCGGAGCGGTTGGGGGTTATAGGGCCTTGCTCGCTTCTTTAACCTTTAGGCGACTGCTGCCAATTTGTATTTCCTTCAGAGTTGACTCTCGTGAAAAAACCTGACCGGTTCCTGATTTATATCCAACTGCTGGCACCAGCTTCTGTGATTCTGTGAATAGGAAAGACTAAGGAATTAAGTTCCATTATGGTCTTAAGATGTGCGTCTGGTTTTATTCTCACGTTCAATGTAAAAATGTTCAGCTTGTATATGCTCCACATAGTGTAATCTATCTTGGCTGGTATGTCCAATATGCTCGAGGCGGTGTGATTTTGATGCGTTCCATAATGTGTTTTCCTCCCATGACCCATCTGGCCCGCACCCTCTCTGTGATCCGGGACGTCATACAAATTAAGCTCCAGAGAGACCCGAGGGGGCTATGACATTGGCTATTGTAAAATCTCAATGAATTGCACACCAGGTTCCTAAAATGTCCCTCTCTCTGTGTCTGTTCTCTCCCTTTCTCATTGTATCCATCACTGCAGGCCGTGGAGACCAACCTGGCATCCAAGGACAGTCACTGGGTCTATGCCAATGAGGTGAGGCCAAACACAAACACACGTGTATGTACCTGAGTGAATTTGGACCTTGGTGACAGTTTGGTTCTGTCAACAGCGCCTTAAATGCTGCCAGGTCTCGCACAAACACATTACAACTTACAACACTGTCACTCTGTACACTTTTAAATTAGCACAACATCTTTTGTTTTTATTTGATCTTTTCTGCCCGAGAGGTTGGCCTTTTATTTGCTATTGTATGATTGTCCTCCCTGTGTCTCTTCCCTCCCTCCCCCTTTTGTACCAGTGCTCTGTGTCTGACATTGACCTAAATGGTCTTCTAAAGTGGCTGAAACAGCACAAAAATCCAGGTACACTTTGTGAATACAGAACAGGGGACTCTGTCTTTCACTTTAGTGCCCTAGCGCTGCATTTCCATGGATTCAAAGTGATTTGAAGATAAGGGGAAAGTTATAGGACTGCTCCCGATACTAAAAGCGGTGGATGAAAGACATTCGATAAAAGTTTTCTTCCACTTGATATACATGGAATATTAGCGCTGTCTGCCCCACACACGCACGCACACACACACACACACACAGACACACACACACACACACACACACACACACACACACACTCGGGCGCATCAATGTCCATGGATTTATATGAAATGTCTCTCCACCTCCACAAACATCTAAACCTCAACATTCAGAACATGACACATATTGATCCATAATCCATGTAGCATGATTAATGAATGTATGTATCCCAGAACATAACATTTTCAGATACAGTTTTTCAGTGTGGCAAATTAACTCTTGACACAGAATTAGCCCTCATTTAACAAACACATAGTTGTCATTTATGCTTTCGCATAGCGTTCAGTCAATTACCACAGACTTCCACCAAGACATTAGCTCTAATTGCATTAGACTCTGGGAAGGTGAACTAATGGCATATTCAGTTCTATGGCACTCCCTTAATGGTTGATGTGATGTGGCTTACTGTATAGTTATCTCTGCCTGGTATGCATTAAGGAAGAATGGGCCTGGTTGTTTACGAACTCTCAAATATATCCCCATCCTTGCTGTATTCTAAAGACAGTGAAAGGCAGTGTTTTCTTTTGTTCTTTCTGTAATTTTTAATTATCTTTTTCTCTGTTTCCCTGCCTTTCAATCCTTCACCCAAGACAAATTGTGTGTGAAGCTGACAATCACCTTAAAATACAAATAGCACAGCCTTGTTGAAAAAGCTAACAAAACAATTAAATTACTCGTCATGCAGAACAATTTTTTCTCTCAGACATTGGCCCCCAGTGTAACACAAAAACTCTGAGCCAACCTTACGAGTTCACCTTTCTTTTAGATTCTAATTTTCGAACAGAGCCTTTTAAATTAGTATGCGTATCAACATGAGTCATCGTGTAAATTAAATCCTGTCATGTAAATAACAGTAAATCATTTATCCACAATTCTTACTTGTATCTACAAGGGTAGGAGATTTAAAGGAAATTGCAAAGCTAATTTGTTTCCATTAGCCACTGATTAAATTTCTAAGGGGCTCCTTACATGCCTGATAGCACAAAGCGTAGGCACATGTTGTTTTCTTTCTTCTTTCAATCACATGTAAAGACAAACAACAAAGTGATATTTAGAATGAGATGCTTAGACTGTATGCTTAGTATGTTTAAAATTCCTTATCTTTTCTGGGTTATTTTATCAACTGCAATTACCATGAATTCTCCTTTTTGAAGCAGCTGTTGGTGAATTTTGAATTCACACGTTACTGCACAGTTATAAAATTATAGATACTGTTTGCTGCACTCATAGACATCCTGTTTGTCTGATCAGAGGCAGTTCAGCTGTATCACAAATTCCTGCAGGGTAATAACAGCTTTCCATGTTACCTCTTGCCCCTGCATTCACCGGGAGTCCCTGCAGACAGTTGCTACTGTTCAGCTGCCTGGTCATGACTGAGTTGTGACATTCATTTTAACCAGGTCGTCTTGAGGCTGACTGCTACCCACCCCAACAGCGCCCCAAGCTCCTGCCACAGTCAGCGAGGTCTCACATTTCATTCAACTCTCACGACAAAAGTGGTTATGCTAATCTGCCACCAGCAGCAACATGTGGCGCGGTGAATGTAACTGTCAAGCTAGAAATGTGATAAGAGCACAGGGTAAGATTGATAGAGACAGGAAATGGTTGTGATGAGTGAGTAGGATCACAAGTCAGACAACAATAAAGTGTAAGAGTTTAATGCAGTGGTTCTCAATCTTTTTTTAGTGCCCATTTATATTGTTTACCCCCTAACCAGTGCAAAATTATTTTTGGTTGAAAAATATATATAATACACAGCGCTGTGCCATCAGTGTCTTACTTAATATAGAATATATACAATTATATTTATGAACTTACACTTACATTTTATTGAATATGTATCAAATAACTATATTTTACCCCATGGAGTCACATACCCCCAGGGGTACATGTACCCCCATTTAAGAACCACTGGTCTAATGAATAAACAAAAAGGAATAAAAAAGATATTTTCAACACTGATGGCATAAGAATGAGTAGAAAGACAACTTTACATGCAGTAACTTATAGGTATAATAATGTAGATAATAGTTTGAAGGCTGTTAATTAAATCACACATAAATGTCACACATCAGTTAAGTCCACAATTTAAAATCACTCTAGCATAACGTTGCAGGATGCAGCAGAGGCCGAGATATCCTGACCTCGTATAGGTCAAACTACAAAACCACAGTTTTCCCCTAATTTTCCAATAGACCTAACTGGTCTTTCAAACTTAAAAGTAAAATAAATGAAAGCAAAGTGTCAAAACTATTAACTTTTCTTTAGTGGCAAACATTTTAGTTTGAGATTGACACTAATGCTTTTTAAAACCATACAAGTGGGTTTGAGTGGCACATAGTTCAATAAACCCTCGGAGTACGAAACGTATTCAACACACAAATGACCGACGTAATCTTAAAGGAAAAAAAAAAAAACTTTTCAATTTAGTGAAAGAAGTGCAGCTTGTTGTGAGCAGGAGGGCGTGCGTCCCCCCTAAACAGAACCAGGGTGCAGCAGCTGCCGGCACACAGAAGGTTGTTTGCCTCTGACACTGTCTAGTGGACTCAGATGGATTGCACATTCTGGGAGAATTTGTTATTGGGGTTTTTTTTCCCCTTCAGAGGCGTGACGTTGACACCTCAGAATGTTTGATGGATTAGGTGGCTATGTCTGCTGTGACAGACAGAGTTGAGGAGGACAGTCATGATATGACTGATGTCTTGGGTAACTGCCCATCAAGCAACTAAGATGGAAACCCTTTTTTTCTGACGTAATCTCCAGCATACCCGACTGTGGGACAGGAAGGTGGATTAGCGAAGAAGCCTCTTGCGAGAAGAGTTAATATTTCATTTTCCAATTAGCTTATTGATTACTCAAAGTGCTGTGTCGCGTCGCATTTATCAAAACCCTGGATTTGCTGTTTAGATTCTTTGTACCATTAACTACAATGGCAATCTATGCAGAAACCCAATTCAGATGTCGAAAAATGATGTACTAAACCACAAATGGTGACCACAGGACAAATCACACACAGCATATCTTGTTGAATAAGACTCAGTGCACCTCCGGGCTGAGATGTTAGTTCCATCATGGCTCTATAACCCTCAAAAACAATTTGCATGAAGATAACACACTGCACTGCACCGTATGAACAATGAGCTGTGTAATGGGAAGTTTACATGGCTGCACTGTACAGTGAAAATAAGCACATTTATGTCCTAATGCATGCAATTATTTACATGTCATTGCACCTTATGTCACATTTAATATGTCTTGTTCCAAAGCAGCAATTTAATATTAAGTGCCAACACAATCGCACTGCTATCCACTTTGGTTAAAGTCAATGTTTTTGCACGACAGCTGAATTGATTAATTTGTGCCACGAAACAAACCGACTTGCAGAGTTGGTTGCTGAAGCTAAGGTTATGTTGATGCATATCAGATGGTGCAGTGCAATTTGGCATGAAATTGCGTTGCATTTCCGCCTGCTCGGGCCACATGTTATTGCAAATGGTCCTTCCTTTGTTTCAATTTAATTTAAAGTTCTTCCCTTTCATGGGATTGTGACTGGTGCGCAGCCAGTCTACTGCTTCTCTTTTTAGTACTTTAAGTGGTGATGTTACGTGGAAGATGCACATACATTAACTGAATGTAATTGTTCTAATTCATTGATAATTAATAGTAATCAAGTAGTGACTGAAACACATTTCTACTTTGCTATACTCTACTGTAGTTGTTGTCTACTTTTAACAAAACAACCTCAATCAAACAGATAGGAACTCAATCTCCTGAGATCCCTCTGATTTATTCAAATGTTTTCATCCTCATCCAACCTCTTCACATCCAATTCCTGCTCACAAAGGCTCTGAAATTACGACAGCCACAGGTTTTACTAGTGGTTACTTCTTCATCACCGTTCGAGCAATTTAAAATTCATGAAATTAGGGTGCGCTACATTTGACAATAATACAGCCCCCATTGGATATTTTATCTAAAAAAATAACTACTTTGACTTTCTGGTTAAGTAACATAGTGCCACAAAATCAGCTGCTGTGAGTTTTTACTAGCAGTGCTTGAGAGTATTGTTAATAAAGCCAATAAAACAAGAGCTGATTTATCCTTAGCATAGCAGTTTGAGGATTAAACGTGTAAAAAGTGTTCCCTACAGTTTATTGACCTTATATATTATGTATTATATTATATTTGTAATGTCTGTCTGACTTGCCACTTGCACATATAGATCCATATAATTGTAGATTAATATGCAAGAAAAGACATCCTGCAAATAGTTTTAGGTAATTCAATAACTTTTTGTAAAAAATAAAAATATATATATATTTTTTTAAATCTATAAATTAGATTTGATAAATACTAATTGCAAATCAGTGAAGGGTCCACTTTTTATTCTAGAATATAACCGCTATGGCTCTACTCTCTCTGCCTTAAGCTATTCATTTGATTTTGTGTGCAATTCTTGATGAATGATCAATTTTCAACACAACAGCACTGCCTCACGAGGATATGGCTTTGTAAATTATGCAAAGGGTTTCACAATTAAAGCAGAGTTATCATTACTATGGTTTGATGTTAAAGAGGAAAGCTTCAATTTAATATAAGCGTTGATATATTGAAAGTTAACTTAGCTCGAAAAAGTTAAGTCAGAGTATGACAACTCAGCAGAGGCTTGTGCCTTACACTATTTGAGGTTTGTGATATTTATTTTATTTATTTTTTCCTCCATTGCAAAAGGACAATAGAACACCAATTATCCGGTTCTACTTAATAAAGTTATTTTTAGAATTACCTTTTTCTCAACTCTGAAAGCACATAAAAAAAACACTCATATGAGTTTTGTACAGCTCAAATTAATGTCATAGACACTATGCTTTGCTCTTCTTCCCTGACTTCTATTACTTCTCAATTTAGTTGCATGCGGATTAAAAAAGCATCTTAACTTCTAATTAAATTGTTGTCATGATTACTAGCAATTTTTTTCAATTAATTTCTTGTGACGGATTAATGACATTGACTGAGCAGCACAGAGAGGATAATCTGTCATCTGAACTTGATTTGTGAATGTATTTTGGTCGTCTGCTGTCATCACACGGCCGCGCTTTACTGTATTCACTCCGAAATGTAAGCAGGTCAATTTTGAGGTGCTTAACACCTAAACTGATTGTGCGATAACTCTAGATATTAAAAGCAGTTTATGATGTTACACGCTTGTGAGCAGACTGTTGAGAAGCAATATTCTGATACAACATGCTCTCATAAATCACATACAGTTGACCAATTAAGATTGATCACGCGTCTCTAGAGTTTCTCAAATCTATGGGATGACCATTAGTTGGAGGCCTTTAGGTTTCACTTTGTGTTCTTTTCAGACAGTTTTAGGTGAATAGTGTACAAGTGGAATGTATCATGTCGTCTGTACTTTCCCCTTAAACCGAATTCAAACGACACGTCAGCCATGTCCCATTGGTCAGTGTCACTGCAAGGTCAGGCTCTGACACAGATGTCCCCCGTAATGGCATTGGAAGTTATCAGCTTGGACGTGAAGGTTTGACTCTGTGAACCATGCGGCATAATTCATCTTATTAATGTGTCACAGCAACTTATGAATATTCATAATTTCCACCTGACTGAGTAAGAAAAAGATTCAGAGGATGAAACTAAATGAGCAAGAATCACCTGAGGAGTGTTTTACTAATGCTGTACATAGATGAAAGATCTGGGAATACTGGCTCTGGATGAAAGAATCCATATAATCAATTTGGTTTGCTTGCCATGTAGCGGTTTTGCATTAAAAATGGAAAAATGGAAAAAAACATGAGATATGCAGATGACAAAAATGCAGACAAATGAGAAATTGGAAACCTCAAGTGTATATAAATAATGTGAACAATTGCAGGATTGACTGTCAACTGAAATAAGGTAAACATACAAAGTACGATCCAGAATAAATCAACAGTAAAGGAGAACAGAGACCAGAAGTAATCACAGAGGTCGAAGTGGAAGGGAGAGATCAAAACATCTGATTAGGAAAACAGATAGCAAGCATGGATTCAGGCATGTGTGGTTACAGATTATATCAACCCAGAGCTGCTTAAATTTTGACCCAACGTTAACCTCACAGCTTTATTGTCAGATAGTGTATGAACCCAACGTTTCCCAAGAGACCGACTGTCTGCCTCAGCATTGATCATTGTCTCACCCTGGAGACAAGCAGACCGCTCAATGACTCATGAATATTGATCTGACCCTTCATAGTGTAGATCTCCACCGACGCTCCGCACACGGGTTCCCTTCAAAATAGAAGGCCAAGGGTCACCTGCGCTATTATTGTGAAGGATATACTTGAAATGTTGATTGATTTGTCAACCTAATGTGAATAACAAAATAACCAAGGTTGTCAAACTCTATGTTGAAAATGACATGTGACAATTAATGTCTGGTTATTTTCAGCTTGTTATTGATATAAAATATACCAATGTTGGGACAGAAATTATATGTGAATTAGGCTTTGGTTGGCCATTGTTAATACACTGGATTTATGTCCTACAAACGGAAACAAATACAGAAAATACTCAATCAAGTTGATATTTCAGTTCCTTGCCTCCAACAGTTGTCTCCATTTTGCTTGTTGGAACCGAGTCACTTTATTTGGTATCTAATTGCTCTGTAGCCCTCAAATGTGTCATCTGATGTCTCAATTGCTTAAAAAGCAGGCCCAGCCAACGCAAACCCCTCTAAGGTGTTGTTTCTTTTCCAAACTCCCACAGTTTGTGTCATGAATCCCCACTGTGCAAAACAAAATCTCATTAAGACAGTGGCACCATACTTTACACTGAGATCAAAGGGAAAAATGTGTTAAACCAAAGTCCTCCTTTTGTCTTCAAATTCAGGAGGTGAGTGATGCAGACATCATGGAGCTGGTTCACAGCTCTCTGGGGAGGATGACCATCATTCGTCAGATCTTCCCATTGTGGAGAGACACCAATGTCCGCTGCATGAGGAACAATCATCGCATCTCGTCCCTGCTCTGTGACCCGCAAGAAGGCTATCTGCAGTCCCTGGAGGTACAAAAAAATGCTTAAAGATTTACTGTTGAAGCGTCTGAAATATATCTGCAATATACCATCAATCAGCCACGGCTTTATTTGGTTTTGTCAAAAGAAAATCATTAATTTTCAGAGTGCTGGATGTACAGTACCATTTAAATATGCAAGATAGACATTTTAAATAAAATATATATGGGGATAGGTAATTCTTGAGTTGCTGTAGGCTTGACATGTGTGAAAGTTTGGTCGCGTCTGGGGTCCGTTTGAATTAAATCTGTTAAAATTAACTCCTATGGTGACAATTTCAAGAAAAAGTATCAAGACATACAAAGCACTCTAAATTGTGAATGTATGTTAGAAACAGTCACAGATTCACCAACAGGAGCTGCATGCTTTCAGAGGAGGTTAGCGCTTTGAGGACGGCTAATGTACAACATGAAAGCAGTACGATGGAATAGGTGCATTCAGTATTTGACCAGTGGCAAGGTCAGATTTTTCTTGTAATTTGTTCCCCTTTTGTTGCGAGTAAAATACTTGCAGTGCTTTCACAACAACCGGCATGTTTTATCTACCTTTTCCAGCAGCCAACAGGAAGAACACTTGTTATCTGCCGGAGTGGCAAAATCATATAACAAGTTAAATGTGTTGTTGTTTTTGTTCCCTGTACAGCACATGTGCTCTAATGGAGTATGAACAGGATTCCTGCTTGAGCACACGTTTTCCACATTTTCAGTAAAGACTTGAGCATGCAGCCATGGTGTAAGATTATATAGAGAAGCATCTGCCAAGTGCCACATGAATACAAATATTAACTAATTATGTATGCAACTGAATATAGATTAATCTCCCCAGATAATGCAATTACAAAGGACATGATTGTCCATGAATATAAATGACTTGTGCTCAGTGGGACTAAGAAATAGCTAGCAAAACAAAGTAATGTATGGTTTAAGTGTAAGTAAAAGTTTGTCTTCCATTCCCGTGCAAATCTATTTAAAATGTATTTTTCCACATTGTAGATCTTGTAAATCAACATATTTTAAATGTATGAGATATGACAAGGCTTCCATTGTGCAAACTACTCTCTGCTCTTACTAAAGAGATAACATTTTGCTATCTATGCGTTGTACTAAGGATTTGTTGACCAGGAACCGAAGCTAAGGTAAATTCTATCTGACTGTGAGGTTCCATAAAGGACGATATACGCTTTAGCACAGTCATAGCTTTGTAATGTATCTACTAATGCACAATGCTTTTCAATCTTTGGATTTTCATAACCTTACTTGCCCTTCCACTTATTGCTTTCTATATTGAGTTAAGAGGGCCTCCGTACACCTCTTAAAGTTTTCTTTTGCTCAATCCATCTGGAGTGTAATAGCCGAGTTCCCTGTAGCTCTATTGAAACGCTCATTTTCCTTTTTTCATCCATACTCCGGACAGATGGCAAAAACCATGTGGCGTGTGCACCCACAGTTCTCAATAATTCACATGAAAGAGGCTTAGAATTCGGGTAATGGCATTTCAAGCATTCGTCAGAATAGTTATACTGAGGAGATTGCGGTGCCTTTCCTGCATTAATCCCTTTTACAGGCAGCTGTGTTGTAATCTCAGATATCAAGAGCTACTGCATTGCATTACGCCTGGACTATGCTCCTGGCTGAGTGGCCTTGAGGCAAGTAAACTTGACTTGTGTGATGTTCTACCACCTGAAGCATTGGACTGAAGTCTAAAGGTGTCATAAATTGAATGCCTGGAGTGGCAGCAAGTATTGCTTCCATGGATCTTCTGTTGTGGGAGAATTTGACTTGACTTGACCCAGAGGACCTATCAAATCCACTGTCACACTAAGACAAGAGGGGTAGACATGTATCCTGACAGAGTGCACTGAAGTCAGAGGGAGACAGTTGGACTGATGGCAGCTCTGAATGTATGCGATGGAGGATGACAGAACCAAGAATATGTTTTGCTTTGCACACTCTTGATTTCCAACTTCACCTTTGACTCCTGTTGTATTAGTAAAACGCTCTGATTGTTCAGCCAAACAACCTCAGTGCAACATGTGACGATTCAGAGGGAGGTTGCTGTTGACTTCACTTTGCTATCATGCAACATAACTAAAAAGAAGACAACCATAACATTGACAAAATAAATCAAAAACTGCCCGCCAGTTATTACAATGTTTTCCTCTCTTTTTTTCAAGCAAGGAGACATGCTTTTTCACCCACTTTGAATATTTGATTTCAACATCAAACCTCACAAGACCAGACTGAAAGACAACTGCTTTTGTGTCACTGCTTCACTCATATAGGTTCAACAGGGGGCTGTGCTAAATTTCTTGGAGCCCATAAAACTAATATTGCTTTTCTTTATTGTATCCAGAGTTTGTGTCCGGTTCTCTGTATCACAGCACAAAGAAAATCAAAGAATGCATTCATTGAAATTGCTTTTTTTTTTTTTACTTCCACAGGTGTCCAATCTCTACCTGTATGACAGTGTTTTGATGCTAGCCAACGCCTTCTACAGAAAACTGGAGGACAGGAAGTGGCACAGTATGGCGAGCCTTAACTGCATGAGGAAGTCCACTAAGCCATGGAATGGAGGATGGTCTATGTTGGACACCATCCAAAAGGTATTTGAGTTTGAACCACTGTTTTCTTGCTTAACAGAGCTGCTGCTTTATAATTGCTGATTTGTAAGAAATTATGAATGATGGCTCTTGCAAAATTGATTATACGATCAATATGTACGTATGAAAATGCACAACTTAAAATATGTATTCAGTCAAATTCCAATATACTACTATAAATCCTGCTGGGAACTTTCATCAGATTTAAATGCATTTGTTTTTAATTTACCCTAAAGTAAGTTGATAATTAAATGTGATCTTCGGGTTTGGCCTCGGGATGGATTTGCAGCATGTCCTGGACTTGTTTGTGCAAAACCCTATCCGTTTTCTCATTTGAAATAAGACAAAATCCTGAAGTGTGCCTTGGTTTCATCCAATTCAATCTGATAATGGAATTTTTCATTGATGCAGTGAGTCACACTGCTTTAATCTCAAGTGTGACATGCAGTAAGATGACCGAACAGGGCATGAAGAACAACAAAGAAGGGCTGCTCTTGTTATGCTGATGTCATTCAAACCGAACATCAAATAGTTTAAATCAATTTGATTCCCACACATTTCAAACGTAATTAAAACATTTACCTGAATTTGTCATGAAATGTTAATTTACCTTTCCAACTAAACATAATTAGTCTGAATCTGGTCCAAGTGATGATGAAACTTCCCCTTGATGATTATGTACTGATTTTATTGTATACATGGTCTAAAGTGTCATAGTTTACATTTCTTCGCCTGCATAGTATACTATATACCAAGCAAAGTTGATTCAATCAATGCAAACATGTCCTTGTACATTTTATAGGTGATGAAACATTTAATGAAGAAAGGAATTTAGTGCATCAACTAATTCATGCTTGCAGGCTATTTATCTTCGCCTATACCGACGGGACAGAAACACTAATGCAATCAAACACCGAATGCTCTTGCTCCTATATTTGTGACATCTCAAACAGTAACTATTTTCTGCCCGTTGTTGCTATAGGGACGGATCAGCGGCCTGACAGGAATGATGGACTTCCGCACTGAAGGCTTTAATTCCCATGTGCAATTTGAGATTCTTGGAACCAGCTACAGTGAGACATTTGGGAAAGATGTAAAACGGGTCAGTCCAGAATATCATTTTTTTTTTGTGTGTGTTGGGGGGGGGGTGGGATGGGAGGGGTGTGTGTGTGTGTGGGGAGGGGGATTGTAAAGGGTACTGGTTTTAATCTACAGCAGTATTCCTTTCTAAATTCACAAAGCAACTGTTCCAGTTATATACTATATAAATTAGACCATAGACCGTGCGATTAGACCTTTTGAACAGAACTTCATTTTGGAAGCTAATTTTCTTGGTAGATGCAATTTTCCACTGACTTACATAACTGTCCATTCTGTATGTGTTAAGGGAAACAGCAGGTACTGTGAAACCACTGATGAAAATAGTTGTATCTAAGACATTGTCGCAATGTGACCACTTACTGTGTGAGGAGAGGAAAATAACAGTGAAATTAAACTATTTCTCATTTTCTAAAATCCCCCCTGTGAACCTGTTAAGTGTAGGTACTCAATTCCAGTCCTTAAGAATTGGTGTCTTGCAGGTTTTTAGTTCTTTTCTAATAGTTTATTATGCCAGCTGTGGCTGATTTACTACCACGGAGGTAAAAAGACCTGCAGGACACATGTCCTCGAGCATCAGAATTGAGTACCACTTCCAGTAGAAATCATAGGGGTCCATTGGAGTGCTTGATAGTAAAAATTATTGAAAGGCATCCTACCGTCCATTGTTTTTTCTCGTAATATTTTGTCATTGACCACTGGTCAAGCCTAATGTTGAAGATCCTGCATGTCTTTCTTGCTGGGATGCCAGGTGAATGCAAAACATTACATAGATTGGAATCAGCTTTACACTGATCTCGGAGAGCCCTTATTCTGGGTTTAACATTTAGCAGGGAGGAGTCAGGTATCGGATTGCCCTCTACTGGAGATTCTGAATTAACCAGAACAGTCTGCTGTAATCTTCCATTCCAACACAAAAAACATACCGGCTTGGATGACCTGACCTTTATCTGAAGTTTTTGTAAACACAAAACATACCACTTTAACTTTTCATACATAGTATATTTCATCTGTGGAAGTGTTGAGCATCGACATTAAAAAAAAAAAAAAACATTAAGCAGGCTGTATGAGCTGATCATGAAGTCTTGATTGAGAAACGTGTCTGTTGAGTGTTGTCTCAAAAGATTGAGAGCATTATTTGTGGACACTTCTCTTAGCTGTAATTTGTTTGTCGCTGTGGATGTCCTGATTCAGTCAGGGACTTCTTGCAGAATGAAGAGGAATTGAGTCTCTTGGCAATCTATGTAGAGCAGGACTGACCAGAAGCGGTAATGAAGATTTAATCACCACTCAGCCTAACCAAAATCATGAAGCCAATTCATCATAATGTGGCCATTAACATTAGCTGGGCAGAGACACACTGCATGCTGTGCCATGTGTTTTTACACACACACACACACACGTACACACACACACACACACACACACACACACACACACACACACACACACACACACACACACACACACACATAGACTTTAATGAACACTAGTGGAATTACACATTTATACAGGGAGAGCCACATACAAACAATGGTGCTCCAAAGCACATGGACACACCAACATGTGTAGCATTGAAAGCATGCAGCCAGGCGAAAAAGACAACAGAGGCCACTACTATGTGGGCGCTTCATCTCAAAATCAATAGCGGCAGAAAGGGCCGCCGCAAGACCAGATAATGGGATGACAAATGCATTCAGTGCATTACCTGGTATATATAAAACAGGCACAATGTAGTCATGTACATTTCTTCTATACCACAATAGGTTGTTTGTATATACAATCAACATGTTTTTCTGCCTCGCTTCGTGTAAAAATGCAAGAAGGTCACCACACTATTTCATGGATATTCTGCCACATACTATAATATCATGTTGTCAGGTCGATGTGTTTTCTTTGAGTGAAGTGTAACTATGCATGTTGTGCTCCCCCTCCCCCTATTCCATCCCGACCCACAGCCACCTCTCAGAACCGAGCTCATTTTGTCCCTCTCTCGTCCCTCTTATCTTTCCCTCTCATCTCATCTTACATCCTGTCCTCTCTGCTCCCTTCTTCGCTTCCCTAACCCTTTCTCCCCGTTTTTCAGCCCTGGTTTCCTCCCTCTCCATCATCGTTTATCTGCATTCAGTCCATTTTCTCCCCAGCCTGATGGCTCTTAGATGAGGCGTCTTTCTGGTTAGACACTGTAATGAAGACTGAAATACTATTTCCTGGATGGCTACTGTGAGTTTTCTCCACCATCCTGTGCTGCAGCAGAGTGATCGATGCTGTTGTTGTTGTTTTGGTTTCCCAGTTTGTTCTTATTGATGTGTCAGCTCGTCTCTAAGCAGATATTGCTAATGACTTACAGCTTACACAAAGCTCTTCATGGAAAAAAAGTCAATTTGCTTCGATGTAATTGTTCCCTCCTAGCCAGCCATCTTGCATGCATCATGCAGTACTTATCTCTCGAAGGTGTCTGCAGTGCTGGCATTATTGTATTAATTCAAAACACATTTTTAGGGACATTTGTGCTATTCTATGAAGAAAATATATCATATTAATCTTTGGCTTCCTAATGTTGTATATTGTCTCCAAATTTTCCTTATTCAATTTTCTGGTTGCAAAGTGCGTCAAATTATAGGGTATTTAATGCCTCTCACAAGCTATTTGATGTCATTTGTAATTAGCCTAAACTGTGCTGGAAATAATATGACCTGGCTGCCTGGGGTCTGTGCTATTTGCCTTACGAATAGAATAATTGAAAAACAGCTTCAAGTTCCTAAGTTATGAGACACGATTTCTGTTGTAGCTGGCTGTGGCTCAGCCATCTACAATACCAGTCAGTACAACAATTTTAATTGAAAGGAGCCTGGACTTATTGTTGCTCAATACATGATTAGTATCATTTTTGCCTCGTCATCAGCAGCCTAAATCTGCCATGTCTGATAGCTAGATCCTTGCCATATTTAAAAAGATAACATATCTCAGTCGGTGCAAGTATCCGTCCAATTCTGGTTGCCAACACTGGCCCAAAGCTAGCGAAATACAGCTAACTGGAGCTGATTCTAACCCTTAATAAGCCCAAGTCCACTATCCACAAAAATATAACCAAATCTGGCAGCCACGTATTGACCAGAGCCGGCTCATATTTCATCCTCTGGTGCCAGAACAGAGCCAAGTGTAGGGGAGCTCCAATCACAATTTCTGGAGCAGATCCCTGATTGCTGCAAGCAGTATCGTCTGTGCCGGATCACAGGGTCCATTTGAAGCCTCCTATTTATTTATGGTGTGACATTATGAATTCATTCAGCTGATCTTTACAACATTTTATATTAAAAAATGAGAAAGTATTGTGAATTGACAACTCATTATTTATTGGCAGGCAACCAGTGTAACATATTCCACTTTTGCTCTTAGAGACACTTTCTGTTACAATCCCTTTTTCATACAGAAGTCATGCAATACTGCTAAAGAAGACAATCAATACACTTTGCTTTTTTACACCGAATAATAGAAAACGTGTAATACAACCATCTCTAGTATTTGTGGTCCCGACTTGCCGGCTGTCACGTTTGCAGAGACGTTGATTAGACAACCTCTGCTGCCTGCTTAGCAGCAGAGCATCAATGTTATAGAGAACAGCGAAGCAGAATAATGGCACAACAGTCCTGTCTTGAACAAGCTGTCTAAAAGGGGCTTTAGAGACGCAACTTACAACACCGGTGATACCATTTAAGCAGCGTACAGAGAAATTGTCTGGAACTTTTTCAGAACGGCGTTTCTAGTTTTTGGAGCCAAACGGTCTGACTTTTGATTGCAATGGATCATATGGATTGGACGATAGGACGGGTTTTTCTTTTTGGTTATTATCAACCCTTGCAGCAGTCGTCGTTAATGTATAGAGAAAGTACGAGTGGAGGTCACATTGGCTCCAAGTGCCCCCTTGCTTGTTGCGTCAACTAGTGTCTAACAACTGCAGTCGTTAAAAGCTGATGTATTTGTGCTATTGCTCAACCTTCCCTCTCTCTGGCTCATGAAGCTAAAATGGCATTAAATTGTCTCTAAAGGGTGCTTTCTCTTGCCAACAATAGATCTGCAGGGGGTTGATAGGGCTGTTGATCAAGTGATTAATTTGCCAGGCACGGAGATTTAGCTTTCAGGAATTTACTCTCTGGCTCGTACAGTTTTTGAAATCTCCCCTGGCTGCTGGAATGTTCACCTGCAGGAAGCTAAAGAACAGCACTCAGCGGTGAGTATTTTTATGAGCAAAAATATATTTTCATTAGTCCATTTTACAAATTTGCTCGGTCAAATAGTAATGGCATAGTTCCACACTCAATTAAACAGTGTAGAAAACAGTATGGGTTGAGTTATTTTGCCACAGAGAATTCAATAAAAAGAAACATTTGAAATATTGTAATACTGTAATATGCTGAACAGTTTGCCTTTTAAAAGAAAGCATTAAAGTGGCAGTACCCGCTGTTTGTAGGTTGTTCCGACTGACACATCCGCTACATAGACGATATTTCTCCACGTCTTAATTCATTGTCTTTCATCTGCTTCAATCCAGCATGGAATACATGTTACTAGCCATATCATCATTCAGTTCGCTTGAAATGCACAGCATCACCTCGTCACCAGAATAAGAAAATCACTGTTTTATTATTAAGTTGGCATCCTTCTCACTGTTGCACATTTCTTTTTAAACTGCAACTCTTCTTTGGAGCCTACAGCCACTTCTGTCTCGCATGCAGTTTATTTTAAGCAACAAGATAATGCTGAGATGGTAGAGGATAACTCTGCTTTTACAGCCCTAACTCTTGATACAGATACTGTCTTTTCTCCAAGATAGCACATTGTACTTAAAAGCAATCAGTAAATACATGCAGGAATGAAGGGAAACTGTAAAAATGTGATCATGTAGAGGGTTTATTGTCATGGTACAGTTTTCTTATTGTGTGTTTCTCTGAGAAATTTCCTTTAAAAAAAACAAAAGAGGAATTAGCTTACTTGATCTCATTTACGCTCTCTGTTTCTTTTGATCACGGCTAGATAGTAACCCACAATATACAAAAACTCTTGGGAGATTCGCTGCCCAGCGACCGATCCTAATCAAGGTCATTGCCTGACCTTAACTTATCAGCAATTGTGGGGCACCATAGAGACACAACCATTTCCATTATTTATTGTCTCTTCCCTTCAAAATGTTACAGTTTTTATTATTTTTCGCTCTTTTTTCTGACTGCGTGGTACAAAGTGAATCTTGTCTCATGTGGCGTCTGATTATCTTAATATTTCTTGTCTTCACAAATTGAATAAATGGGCAGTAAACAAGGCAGGGATTTACAAGTAGACATTCATTATTATTCCTATTATTCCTATTATTATTATTATTATTATTATTATTATTATTATTATTATTATTATTATTATTATTACTATACGTGTTCAACAATCAGGCACAGTATTGTAAATCCAGTTGGTGTTTCAGACAAAGAGTTGTGGGTCGATAAGATCGGGAGCACGACGAACTGAACTATGGGGGTAAAGAAGAAGCAGAATAGCAGCAAATTGCTTAAACTTCCATAAAATCCCGTGTTCATAATGATCCAGTTTAAATGGTTCCTTGAAAAAGTATTTTCTACACAATTTCTTAGGATATGCAGTAATTGAGACAGTTAAAGTGCGATGAATCCAGGGATATTTGACTTCCATTCCTTTGTCGTTTTCAAGTGGTCATTGGTATTTGCTCATCTCTATTGCAGATGATTATTTTACGGTCTTGAGCATCGTAAACCATTACCTTGAAAGCGGTCCTGTTATTATTGTGACTTTTCAAACAGGATTTTCCAAAATGTCATTGACTCGATATTCTCAGTAGAATAAAAATGAAGCATGTAGTCATAGGAGGGAGGAACTTCATGTTTTGATTTTACTTGCATGAGGTACAGTACACTCGTGGTGACAGATTGTTTTGCAAATTTAAAAGAAGAAGCTCTAAAAACTTAAATTCTCAATCAGCTGACAATTTAAAGAAAGAAGCAGATAAAAAGCTAGATTTGGTATCAAGCACCAACATTAAATCAGTTTTCTTTCAAGTATCGTTAAGCATATTCATAGACTAATCTGGCTCAGTGGTGAGCAGGGTCAACCTTCAATCAGAGGATCGGTGGTTCAATCCTACGGTGCATGAATGGTTGATAATACAGATATGGCACCTGGCATGGTAGCTCCTGTCATCACTGTGTGAATGGGTGAATGATGTTGTGTAGTGTTAAAGGTCCATTTACCATTTACTCCTGGTATGAATATGGTATAAATATATATCCTGTTTCTGAGTCATGTCCTTGAAAGTCAGATAGTCAAAGATCACAGCATGTCTCGTGAAGTGTTACTCGTTCATATGCAGGTGGTTTGGCTGTGCTGGTTGTATTGTTTGTGACCTTCCCAGTGGCGTGCTGGTGTGCAAAGCTCTGTGAAGTAGAAGTGTTCCTCTTTAGTGTTCTTCAGTTTACAGAGCAGAGATTGCTCCGTGTATTTCTTGGAGGACAAAGTTGCTCATGGAGAAAATAGTCCCCTGTGAAGCAAGCAACGCATACTGACATTTTGCACCTCCCCCCCTTGCGCCCCCCCCCCCCCTCCACACACACACACACACACACACAAACACACACAGAAGAACAAGTTGACAAGCTATTACAATTGAATAGTGTAGTATTGTACTCATTATCAAATCAGCATAATTTTCTGAGCAAAGTGCAGGGTAGCTTTGTTAATACATCCTGCATGACCTTATTTACGTTGATCAGCTCCATGACTAACTAATCTCCATGTTGTTGACATGCACGTAATGCTTAGATAAAGCCGGAGGAAGACATATTTCATGAGTGACATCTTGAATGAGGAGAAAATAGCTTACGTACACCCACACAAGCTGGGAGGTTATGAACATGATTCACCAGCAGTTGGCAGAGAGGCTATACATAGCAGGGTAACTTTTACGACATATAGTATTTTAAGGATCTCATGCTCTAAGTGGTTTATGAAAAACAAAGGATTTGGCGATAAGTGAGGTTTTTTTGTCAAGCCTCCTTCATTGCCTCACATGTTTTTCTTTCCTTCACGGTTGAGCCTTTCTTGCTGCCTTGTGTGTCTGTAGTAATTGTTGTTTTCTCTTGATTGTATAACAATTTGCCTTTGCAAATGATGACAGAGATTTATGTTTGTTCATCTTGTTTTTCTCACCAATCTCTAATACTAGCCAAATGAAACATCACAAGAATGCAAAAAGAGTAGTTTTTTTTTAACTAACTGCGTACGTCCAATCCAATAAAAGAGCAAAGCAGCCTCAACATTTCACAAAGCAAGAGTTCAAAGCCATGTGCAGGACTTGTGATGAAATCTCAAAGCTTAAAAATATCTACTACTGTTCACGGTTTTGATCTGTTACCGTTCTCTACTTAATATTGAATGAAGTGTCCAGCTCCATCTTCTCGAGGGGGCAACCGTCTTTCAGCATTTTGTTTAAATCTTCCCCCACTGATGAAAGTGAGTCACTGGCCATTAACATTTAGCTGGATGCAAATGTGTAAAAATGACAAGTATGCAGTTTCTCCTTGTCAGAAATTATCTCCTTTTAACTCAAACTGTGGTAGTGTGGCAGCAGAAACATATAGTGAGTGATTAAAATACAATAATGTATATTTCAATTATTTTTTTTTATCTAGTAGAAATGTAATTGTGAAACACCCTGTTAATAAGAAGTGAACTTGGAACATGTAGGCTGTGCCGATGGTGTATGAATGGTTTTGAATGTTAGATGGTTCTGATGGGCATCAGCGTATGAATGGCTGAATGATGTGGAGCGCTCTGAGTGGTCGGAAGACGAGAGAGTGCTTTACAGGTCTATTCATCTTTGCTCCAGCAAAAACAGAAAGGTACATTTGCATGGATACATTTAATTGAGAAATTTCACAAACAACAAAAAAGCACATTAATATCTCATTGTGTAGAAGTACATTGTGTTTCTGTGGGAAAGGTATCTTTGTGAAGACCCTGCCGATGGGGCTCATACGCTGCAGACCGAGATGCGCTGTGGCCCGAACGGCCTGTTGTTTGGACCCGGAGACACCATTCTTGTCCTGTCAGCTCAAATCTCCTTGACCACTTCAAATGATTTGTCAGATCCTTCAGAATCCTTGTACAGCTTGCAGCACTGATTAAGAATTTAACAAACATCAGCTCCACAACTTAAGACACGGCTCAAAACGCTGACAGCGTGGAATGGGAGATGGTTTAGATTCATGGAATTTGTCTGTTTGGCTTTTATTGTTTTTATTTTTTACACAATGAGCATGACATCTACTATAAAGTCCTCATTATTTAACAATGTACTTCTGCTCCTCCTTCCTTCCTCTCATACCCATCACCATCATCATCACCACCACTTCCATCTATATGATTACTGGTAAAGTATTCTGTATGGCTTACAAAGTGTGACAATGCATTGCAGCATTTAGTGGTGAAGCTTGAATAGAGGGTCCAAATAGCATACTAATGGTTGGTGCTTGTTGTCTTGGTAACCAGCTCAGACTTTAACATAGACACTGGCCACTCTGTTGAATGTCACTACAAACGGTCAGAAACGAAGATTGCTTCACTTACAGCTCTGCCACGTTGTTATTCTGCTTCCTCAATATGTATGTATGAGGTGTTTGGCACCTTTGTCTCTGAGACCTGCTGCATATTTATCTATTCTTCCCATACATCTGATTTCTTTCTTTGTCCTAATTAGCTGGCGTCCTGGGACTCTATTCGTGGTTTGAATGGTAGCCTGAAGGAGAATCGGATCGAGAGCGGGATGCAGGGAGTGACGCTGAAGATTGTAACGTTACTGGTAAGTTGTGGGAGTACAATGAATCTATTAACGCTTGACCTGAGTAGGCCAATATCTGAGTAAGAAAACAAACACCACGGTATGGAGGCAAACACATTCAATAGGTTGTTCTTTACACCCACAGATAAAGCAATAGTTTATCTGAAATACACACTTCAACATAATATCAATGATCTTTTTCACAGAAAACTTATTTTTACCAACTGATGAATTCATTTTAATTAAAGCTACTTTGCCTTGCTTTCTCAATGTTCAGCCACGGGAAAAGACACTCAACATTCCCTGCAGATGTTTCACAATAAAACAATGAGTTTGCATTAAAAGGGAGCAAATGGAGCAAACAACACGAGGGCTTGATGAATTAAGTCCTGTATTTGTAATGAGGCTATCTTAAAGAAAAGACAATTTGTCACCTCAGTTAAATGAAATACAGGCTCTGTTCGCTTTTTGAGAATTTCCTGCAATAAACAAAAATTTCTAGATTCTACTGGTTTCAGTGAGTCGTAATCATAGAAGGATAGAGAACCAAAAACCTAGCACAGGATCTTGAAGAACGAGACCCCTTTCCATCTACTCTCCACTTAGAAGAGGGAATTTAAGGTGTTCCTCCTACATCTACTTTTGTGAATCTAGAGCAACAGAAGTCCATGAAAAACAATCCTCCATGGCAGCAGTTTTTTCTTCTCCTAATTTCATGAATTTTATCAGTGCAAGTCACTTCCCTCCCCCTCTCTTCATTCTCCCTCTTCTCCACACATGATTTACCTGCACCATATTTATTCACATAAGTTCTGCTCAGCTCTCCCCTGGCAGTGTCACTTAATCAAGTCATTTGCCCCTGCCCACTTTAACACCTCCCTTCTCCTCTGTCCCTCTCCCCCTGTCTTCTTCAGCTTTCTTTACTCCTCTTTTACCCATTTAATTCTGCCTTGACACTTTCAACCCATAAAAAAGAACCATGGTTGGGTGCAGTAAATTTAAAATTGCAATTTCCTCGTTGATTAACCATAGCAGTTGCAATGGCGCCATGTGTTCCAGGTCAACAGTTGTTGAGGAAACTATTTTATTATGATGAAGTTTAACTTGGACCACCTTAGAAGCTCTTCATAAATGGTGTCACCCCAAAGTTCCTTAAATGACTGAATGTGTCCTCGCCTCGCTCGCCAATTTGGCCCAGAGGAGATTATGGTGCATCTTGATAAATGACATGCCTGTCATTAAGTGGACATACTCTTATTCTTTTCTAAACTTCAAGGATAACACAAGGGCTTGGAGACAAAATCCTCATATGTTCACATTCCCCTGCATTAACATTGTCAGTAATGTATTGTCCAAATGTATTCAAACAGGAAGAGCCTTTTGTGATGGTGGCCGAGAATATTCTGGGCCAACCCAAGAGATACAAGGGTTTCTCCATTGATGTCTTGGACAGCTTGGCCAAGATCCTGGGCTTCAAGTATGACATCTACCAAGTCGGAGATGGGAAGTACGGCTCGGCACTTCCCAATGGATCCTGGAATGGAATGATAGGAGAGCTAATTGGCAAGGTTGGTGTATTTTCTTTTTATCTCAGTCAATCAATTTCAGATTTCAGTCCAAATCCTTTTTTTTTCTGGGACTCGGGCCACACGGTCTTGTTTTGAAATGGGGTCCCAATTGTAAGGCTCAGTAAAGTAGAAAAGATTTGGAATAAAAACATTGAACGGACTAACGGCCTCTATCTGTACTTCTCCAGTGGGTGACATCACAGATTAATTGAACTGGGTCTGATTTCTGCTTTTGCAACGGCTGATGAAGTTTGAGACCTTGACAAATGCGATTGTGGGTCATGATGATAATTGGATTTGAACTCCCATTGATAGATATAGAGATTTTGTTGTTTTTCATCGCATAGTCTCTAAATACATGATTTCAATCTCATATGTACAGTTTTTGTTTAAGGTTTCTGTAGTTTTATTAGTTATTTACTGTACATATACACTCTTATCCACTTATTTTAACATACAATCACAAGAGATTGCAGAGTGGTAATACAGTGGACTTAATTATTTAGCAGAAAAGAACTTCATGAAGGCCTAATGATCTCCCTGGTTATTAACTTCAAAGTCAACAATGGGTCGATGAATGATGCTGAAAATCTATAAGTTTTCCTCCTGATGATATCATGGATGTGTTCTGGGAAATTGTCTGATGTATACATTTCAAAATTGAAAATGTGGACTGATTCCTTTTGTTAGGGAATATCAAAGGAAGCTCATTTGAAAAATGAAAATGTAGCGTGATGGAGATACAAGAGCAAAGATCACAGGGTCTCAGGAGGATTTGAAGTCCTCCACAAGTGTTATTAAATCAATTCTCCTCAAAATAAAATATGCTAAATGTACCCTGAATGTCTAACACCATGCAGTCTTAAACATATAATAGTGTTTTAAAATGAAATGCTATAAAGTTACAAAAAAAATATGGCTCTCCTTCCACAGCGAGCCGACTTGGCCATATCAGCCATCACCATCACCCCGGAGCGGGAGAGTGTGGTGGATTTCAGCAAACGCTATCTGGACTATTCAGTGGGAATCTTGATGCACAAGTCGGAGGAAAAGATCAACATTTTCTCTTTGCTGGCACCATTTGACTTGGCAGTATGGGCGTGCATTGCCGCAGCCATCCCTGTGGTGGGCATTATGATCTTCCTGCTCAGGCGCATCCAGGCAGTGCGCTGCCAGAACAATGCAGGAGGCCACCCGCCACCTTCTGTCTCCACTTCACTTCAGAGTGCCATCTGGATTGTTTACGGGGCTTTTGTTCAACAAGGTGGGTGATATAGTTTAAGTCTACACAACATGCAAGGACAGTGCATGCAAATGTATGTATTTTATATAAATGTAGGAGGGCCAAGATTAGGCAGGTTTGTATTCTACCAAGTCATATACCAGCCTCTTACTAGTTGAGGCTTCTGTTTTTAAAGAGGTGTTAACTGATAAATTCAATGTCGTTGAAAAATAAATTAAAATCTTCCTCCTCTTGACCTTCAGGGATGCATCTTTGGAGACTGAGCACCAAGCAAGCAGTACTTAAATATCCAACCCTAGATCTAAGCAAAAATAATAGCTAAAAAACACCAAAATGTACTTCAAGGGATTAAGGACAGAGGATTAATATAAAAGGGGTCCAATCAATAAAAATGCACATGTGGATGTCAGTAAACAACAAATGCTGATTCATTAGTGAGTAAGTTTGAGTCACAACACCCACCATAGCATTTTCTAAAGGTGCCCTTGTCAAGCAGAACATCCCATCTTTAGGTCTGGTGGTGATCCAGGTATGTTCGGTGTGGATAAATGACTTCTTCAGCAGCTGATGTTGTAGCCTGAACAGCATCTATCAAAGTCTGGCACACTGCCTATAAGCCTTTTTTTAACCCAGCACTCACTATATTTCAAGCTGTATTCCATCTCTTCTCTCTGCCTTTCTTTTCTCCTCTTCGTTTCTGGCTCGTGTTCCAACGTCGCCACTTTCGGTTTCAGTCAAGTGGATTGCCTTTTTTCTTGGGATGACGTAGGCCACTTTGATATGGATCTGACTTCTGATGTATTGTGTGCCATTTTCAGAGCACAAACTTGGCAACCGTAACCCTCCAATGATTTCATAATGATATGCCAACACTTGGATGGGTTTTGTTCTATGTTCATGCAGATTAAACTATCCACCCACAGACACACTGACATTCCTCACCGCCTTTTTCAGAAAGGGACTCCCCCTCCTCTCCTTCCATAAGAAGGTCGGTTAGAGGTAGGAAATAATCTGATTTAGAGAGATGTATTTCAAAGATTTAAGAGACTGCATCACAGTGGACTGTTGCAGTAGGGAAGGATCCAGTAAAGTTTCAAGATGCATATTTCACTCTCAATGACCTTACGAAATCCGTCAAAGCCATATGTAATAAAAATGACTGATGCCGGAGTGCTATGCATCTGACAAGGCCTTCAGTTTTTTTTCCCCAAAACTGTCCTAAGGGCGCAGCTGTGTTGATTGTGACACTTTCAGGCAAATATGTTTTCATTAGATTTCACACTCCAGAATCTCTCCGATGACATTTCTATGGCTTTACTCTTCAAATTTCGAATGTGTGCTGACATTTTTCTCATGCAACTCAAATGCTGTTGGATATTTGGAGAGAAAGAGTCGGCATGACAGAGAAAAATTGAGTATAGAAAAGCTAACGTGACGAACCTTCTCCTCAAAGAAAACAAGGAAAGACAAAGGATTAAAGACACAAAGGAAACAGCATTAAAAGGACAGGAAGAAAAATACATATAACGGAGAACTGCACTCTTTGATAAAAACTGGATTGGATGTGAAATAGAATTTTAAAGTGTCGAAGTAACAGTGCAGACCAGATGGTTTTGAATGCACTTTCTTGAAAAAAATAAGTGATGGAAACAGATCATATGCATGCAGTTAACTGCTCCAGTGTTTTGTTCCACTTTTATTTATCCACGAGGGAGTCTCACTGAGAGCTATGCTCTCTTTTTCAGGAACACCTGAATTCACTCAGTTCCACGTTACACACCCAGAAGCTCTGTAGTACAACCACAGTCTGATCTGCTGGCCACTGAGCAACGACACTGGAGCGGTTGGGCTTAAGGGCCTTGCTCAAGAGCCCCTCAGTGGCAATAATGAGGGTGCAAGCAAGCGCTGCTTTTCACTTCTGGTCACAAACTCATTCAGATGTGACACTCAAAAATTACAATAAACAGCTGATTTAACAGAAAATGGTGGGTACTTTAAAAGGCATGTGCAATCTCCATTTCAGTAGAGGACTGGCCAATAATCACTTGACTATTAAACATTTTAGCAAGAAAACATTTTAATATTTTCACATCTAGAGAAAGGAGCAGGGTTTATGGAAACATGTCACTCAGTAAGTTGTATCATTGTGATAGACATGCATTAAAGGCACTGCAAAATAGTACAAAATACCATTTTGATGATAAAGTATGACTACCGGAACAATCATATTATTTGCCAGACGCGCACAGAAAATGGTAATGTATGATTTCTCATCAAGTTCACCAATCTCTTAAAAGCTTGTTTGAAATGCATACATTAATCCCAGTGACTCAAAACACAAGGTTTTACAAACATAGCTTTTTCTTGGCCTTTTTCTTGGCCCTCTCCTAATATATAAATAAACAAAAAACAAGACCCAGATACAACATGCCTACACAATTTGGCAGTATTATAACTTCCACTTGAGATGTATGACATATACAAATGTGTTGCTTAAATGGGACTGCAGTGCACATTATGTTTTTTGTATTCACACTAGAGCAGGGATATGAGAATATGTTTTTATACTCATGTATTTATAACTGCTCCTCCACAGGCAGTGACTCCATCCTGGGATCGGTGGCTCTGCGTATTGTCATGGGCAGCTGGTGGCTCTTCACCCTCATTGTCTGTTCGTCCTACACAGCAAACCTGGCTGCCTACCTCACAGTGTCACGCATGGACAATGCTGTCCGGTAAGGCACAACACTGAACCTTAATGTTCACATTGATGGAACTGCATTAAGCAACTGATTCATGTCTGCTGTATATGTTGTAAAACACACATGTACTGTATAATAATCAAGGTTATATTATTCTATGGAATTTTACCATGAATGTCAAATGCAAAGAAATGACACACTTCCAGTGTGTAATGTATTTTATTATTCTCACAGTGGAAATAGTGCATTGTCTTTGATATCATTATATTCTTATTTACCTAAATCTTGATTAAATACATCTGACACATTGAAATAACAGCTGTAGCCATCTAAATTTGACAGGCCATATTTTTAAAAGTGGAAGAATGTGACTTCTGAAATCAATATAAAGTGATCCACTAGAGAGAAGACGTATCACTCTGTTGAAGTTGTTTTTGCTACAAAGTTACTGAGTGATTTTGTTTTTGGCTGGGTTCAGACACCTGCTGCAGGAGCAGATAGACAAAAACAAAACTGTCTGGTTTGTCATCAACGTTAATTAGATTCGGCTGACATGGCCTTCAGCCGGTGGCAATGGATGCGACGGTCAGCTTTGTTATCATACAAGCTCAGCAAATTTTGCTAGCCCAGACGCCAAGTGCAACCAAACAATTCGTCACATTCACACACTTTATTTTTCATTCTTAAAGTATGCAGTGAAATGCTCTCAGTAAAAAAAAAAACATTATATTTTGATTACATTTATGTCATGTGACATCAATAGGTTAAAATAATGCTCCTCTGAAGCAAATATGTGATTTGTGATACTGGTCTAGTATACAAATACATTCAATTTAATGTTGTGCATCAGCCTTGAATTTATATATCTCTTGAAATATTTCTGTTGGGAGGTCTTTATTTAGTGGAAACACACAGAGGAGCTTCTATACGCTGCACAGAGTGTGTGGTGTTTTTGAAGTATAGAGTATATTTTGCAATATTTTAACTGCAGGGACAAGTGCTGGCTTGAATGTCCATACGAGTGCATCTCTCATCAGATGCATTTAGTGTTTAATCCGTCTGCTTTTCTGTAATTTCTGACCCGCTTCCTAACTACTCGCCTGTCCTCAGTCCAAATGCTATTCGTCAGTGAATCCAATTTGCTATGCTGTCTCTCCCCGAAGAAGGGGCAGAGAGGCATTTGATTGCATTGGGTCCGTCTTCTGTTGAACAAATAGCCACATGTGGACATGTAAGAGAGGGAGTGAATACTAAGCAGCTCACAGCTCACCTGTGAAGAGAGAACTCAAGGCCTGTGTTTGATTCAGCTCTGAGGTAATCCAAATTGACTGTTCAAAATATCGGTACATATTTAAGTCAATAAAATATGACCTGTGTAGTCGTTTGCATACACTTAAAAATGAAAAAAAGTATAAAATTCAATATTGCGTGTAGCTTCTCCACTAGTGCAAGAACGAATTATTGTCATTTTAAACTGCTAGCTAAGACGTGTACTTGTACACCATTGCTTTCTCTTACTTACAGCAGCGCATTCAAATGAACTCTGCTGCTCCACTTCTCAATTGCATCATCTTTGTGAGTGAATATTCAGCTGAAAGCCTAAAAAAAACTAGCTGTGAACACAAGTGGAAAATCTTTCGTGACCCTGACTTCAATTTTCTAGTAGGTTTATAAAATGGACATCTGGAACTAGCTTATTAACATTTTTGGAAGGATCTGAGGATTTATGTCCTGAAACTAAATTGTATGCATGGGATCACACCCCTGCGGTGAAGTGTAGGGGACGGGAAGCTTCTTTTTCTAACAGAGACAAGAGACAACACTTCAGATCTAACCTCACAAATGGGAGGGTTTTTTTGACTTAATGAAGAAATTGGCCACTCTTTTTATATTTGCTTGGGGTTCGCTACCTGAACACTTGAAGTAATGTTATTAATAAAGTCAACGTTATTAATCAAGCAACAAAACACAGTTGCAATTTACCACAAAGCAGAGGGTGGGAATCTCTGGAATATCCATTAGCTATTAGCCCAATTACGTCCACAGACACACACCTGAAGCTCAGGCATGAGGCAAAAAGGACATTTTCTTTATTTCTTATCAGAAGGTGCCACTGGAGGACAGATAGTGCAGGATGTTTACATTGGAAATTTGCTGTTTTTACCATCATCCAGTAGGTTAAGCAGTTAGTTGGAGCATGTGTTTACGTACATGTACTGTAATAATAACCGGACAAAGTAAATACATGTATACATGCAGCGAGTCAGTATCAGTTTCTCTCATGCCTGACCTTATATGGAAAGGATGACTCACTCATTTTAACCATAATAGTGAAATAAGCCGTGTGCGCGTGTGAAAATAGTCAGCTTTCTGTTCGTTTCAGTTTTATTCGGATATTAAGAGAAATCCGTTTAAATACGAGGACACATTGGTTTTGCAATTATCTCTCCTCTCGTCCAGCTGCTCAGCTGTTACTTTCCCTGACTGCAATCTTCCATCATGCACATGTGTAGTTTTAAAAAAACAGGTTTGAAAATGGATTCCCATATACATGGCAGGGAAATCAGCATTCCCGAGGGAAAATCTACCTTGGGAAATCAGGTTTCCTTAATCCCCTATCTCTGTTTACCGGAGAAAGTAGACCGTAAACTGGTTTCTTAATTGCATGTAAATGAGGAGACTGTACATTGGCTTGGGAAAGGAAAGGTACTTGCCGAAATGTTTACACAATGCCCACAAAACCAGCTCCTTGGTGGAATGCGGTTTAAGTGGAAACGCTTTGCCGTCTGAACTCAAATATGGGAGCAGAAAAAATATGATTATGTGGATTGCTGTTTTACAATATGTTTTTGTTTGTTTTATCTTCCTCTCTAAATGCACTATGCCTGGAGGGTTCACACACTGTTCAGTTTTAGGCGCCATCATTTTAACTTGGCAAGCTCATCTTTAAATGTAATTGCTCATTTCATAAAGATGATAACCTATTGTCCCTGGTGGCCAAGGTGTCTCACAGAAGAGTTCGGATTACTCCAAGTTGGCAATAGTGGAACTTTGTTTCCCGCTATCCAAGGTCCAAACTTGGGAAGATTGTGACAGATATGATTTGAATCTTAAAAGACGGATAGGGTAAGGGCGCAGTCCAGTTCCTTTAATCTAAAAATCTTTTTTCCAAGTCGTTTTGAACTTCTTCTTTTTCTGCCATAAGTCTGCTCCTCCACAGATACTGCTTTACTACCGACAGTATGTTCAGAGACTAACCTCCTTTTGCAGCAAATTAAAATGCCTCCCACTGAGTGTGTGTGTGTGTGTGTGTGTGTGCATGTATGATAGCCCTTGCCTGTTTCAAAGTGTGCATGTGCACGAGACATTACGTTGATTTACTGGGGGAAACAATTAGCTCTGAAAAAAATATGGTTACTTAAGCCATTATTTGCATATTAGAAATTTTCTTTCAACACTGTATGGCTT
Organism: Clinocottus analis; assembly: GCF_023055335.1. Classification (NCBI taxonomy): domain Eukaryota; kingdom Metazoa; phylum Chordata; class Actinopteri; order Perciformes; family Cottidae; genus Clinocottus; species Clinocottus analis. The sequence continues at coordinate 6,363,405 of NW_027176240.1, forward strand.
TTTTCCTCTTTTGTTACTGCTCTCTGTACACAACCCCTGACAAAACACCTACGCCTTGGGACATAGTCTAAAACTGTGTTTTTCTTCCCTTGCCCGCCGCAATATAAGACTATTATATATGTGAGAGGGAGCAAAGACTCCGATTAGTTTAAATGTTTTTTGTCATCGAGGATATTCCATGGATTAATGCTATTTAACTGGACTTTTTTTTCTCTAGCCTTTTTGTTTTTGTTTTGAATGTTGCTTTAATTGCTCCTGCTATGGACAATTTTGCATTAATTTCAGCTAAGAATAACCATGACCAACTGTACGGCCAGTCATTCAAGCTTTTAAGTCCAACAACAACATCTGAGAGTAAATTAGTGACATGCATACATAAGAAAATAATATTCTTTACAAGTGTGCGTCTCTGTCGCTGTGCATGGCAGAAAGAGAGAGAAATAACGCTGTTGGTATTTTGCTCATTTCAGTCTTTGTTCAGCCATTATAGCTAATGACCGGGTCGGACCACTCTGTATTGATTGCAACTTGAAGTGTTTGTTGCACTGCTTTGTGAAAAAAAGGCAAACAAGGAAAAATGAGTTAGATGTCCTCAGTATTTACTTCAAATACATATTATTGCTTTGTTTTCCAAGATTTTTGATTTTCACAAGATGCCATCTGCCAATTGTTTTTCAAAATTGTTGACCGTTCGCCTCTTTTATAAATTCTAGTTGCTCCAGCTGGTGGATCTAAATATTTATAACGTTTATAATATCTCAAATCTGTAGTTCAATATGTGCATGTGCCCGTATAGTTAAAAGCATTTTTTCAAGACTTTTTTGAGGCATAATAACATATTTCAATGATTTTTCCTATGAAATCATAGAATAACTTTGACATACTATGTTTATATATGTATTATCATGACTTTTTATGCTATACTCTCACTATACTAAATAAATAAATACTTTTTTTTGTGGCATACAGAATACTATACTGCAACTCTCTTTGACATTTGTTGTGTCATACTCTAAAATACAGACGTAGAAGAGCATTAATAAGCCCACAATGGGCTCTGGTCGCCAACATCTTGGCAGTGACAACACAACAGAGAAGACAGCCAGCAGCTTGAGACCGGGTACGGCCCTTAATAATGCCGAACTCCACCTCCATGTCGGCTTCATTTTCAGGTTGCCGCTAGACATGCTATACAATGACATTTTTCATTACTTTTTATTTTTTTTATTTTTTTGGGCTTACGACTTTTTATTGCATATTTAACTATTACTTTTATTCCTCCATACTGGTAATAGCACTGGCCGGAGGCGTTATGATTTTTGGTCGTCTGTCTAGTCCCTGTCTCATAAACACGATATCTCAGGAACGCTTAGAGGGATTTTTTTTCCAAATTTGATACAAATTTCCACTTTAACTCAAGAATGAACTGATTGGATTTTGGTGGTCAGAGGTCAAGTTCACTGAGATCCCACAAAACCCATTTTTGGCCATAACTCTTGAATAACACATAACACAATTTTAAACAAATGCTAATAGGATTAAAAAGTGATTACAATTTGGACTGAAATTAACATAAACTCCAATATGACTGGCTGGCGGGGGGCTCAACCGCAAAGCAGTTATTTTAACTTGATACTTACATTTTCTCAACAGTCACATCCCTTCAGCTAGTCATAGTCATGTTTTCTCTAGATGTTTAAAGAATATTTCCAGTTTTCCCAATCAGTCTTTTATCAATTCATTTAAACTGACTTGGTAACTTGACCCTACCTTCAGGTCGTTCCAGGACTTGTCCAAGCAGGTGGACCTTGTTTACGGGACGGTCAGGGACTCTGCTGTGTACGAGTATTTCCAGGCCAAAGGGACCAACCCCTTAGAGCAGGACAGCACGTTTGCTGAGCTCTGGAAGACCATCAACAAGAACAACGGCTTTGAGAACTCTGTCCCCAACCCATCAGAGGGAATCAAGAAGGTGAATATTTATTTGGGGTATCGATTAATAAAATGTTGTCAGAACACTTTATACTCATGTTGCTGTTGTTGGACTTCTGTTGGCATCTTTTCAAACTCCATATCCTCAAACAGCAATGCGTAAAGTCAGATTTCATCAAATCAGTTGTTTCTAAAGTGTTAATTATTTAAAACATTATTTCCTTTCAACCCAATGCGTTGATTAATAATCATTGAGCTATGAATCAGGTTGGCAATAAAAGTATAGGTTTGTTCTCCAGAAATAGTATGCTCCTAAATTTATGACCTAAAAACATAATGTAATTACATCTTCAGCATCCTGCTAAACATATGCTCAGCCTTGATGCTTAATTAACTGTAGCTTTTTACTTTCACACCGCCAGGTAGGAACAAAATGTGAATCAGTTAAATCATTACTGTTCCTGATTCACAGTGGCATGTGAGTAAAGTGGTACTTTTAATCTTCTGAATTATACGGGTTTTCAACTGTTCTCGAAAGATGTTGTGGTACTGAACTAATATTTCAAGCGTTCTCATTTTTCTCTATTTTCATTTAACAGATAAATATACACACACTTACAAGCACCAGATTGAAGAATAATCCATCATTAAACAGATAGTGCTTTATTATCTAAGCAGCTAATTACATTCAACGTGGTCATGCTAGTTTGCATCACAAGTATAATAATTAAAACCTACTATTCCCAGATTGAAATCCCACTTCAAACATTTGGTGAGAAGAAGCCCTTTTAGACCGTAGCTGAATTACTACAGTGCTTCTCAAAGCCCACAAACTACTGCAAGTGTCTCAGCCTGACATCAGTTTTATAGTTTGTTGGTTATGTGATATCTCTGGTATGTGTTTATTTATCAAAGCTGAGTGAACTTGAGAGCTCTGTGCGGTCCTAATGAGATGTGAGGTGAAAACTCTGCTCAGCTGTATTTGTTGAGAGCACAGACTCACTCTGGAAGACGTAGGATGTAGTGACACTACAGGGAAGAAAGCCAGAGAAGTGCATACAAAATCAACAGAAAAAAGTCCAGAAGGATTTCAGACAGATTTTCAGCTGTGGTTGTTCTACATATTCTCCACAGTGTGCGCTTGAGGCTACAGCACATAATTGTCTCTGAAAATATGTTACACGCAGAGGAATGCAAAGCCGGAAAATGGATAGGGATGCAACTATTTTCATAAACGTTGTAAAGAAATGTAATGTTGTGTTAATAAATCAGTGTAATAATTACACTGTACATGATGCTGGGGAGGGTCATAACAACAAAAGGGAAATGCCACGAATGGGCAGCTTTTACTGTGAAAAACAAAGTAAGATGTATTTTTATATAATCAAACAGCGAAATAACATTTTCAAACTGACTTTAAGGTAGATTCCTTCTGAATCGGGGGCTATGACTAAAGGAGAGATTTTTTGGTATTTGGTATACTTCTATAGTTGTATTGAGGTTTCTCAGCTAAGCTAGTCTCACTCGGCTATAAAACACCTGCCATGTTTTTATCTTTTGTCTTTCTTTTGTTTAACCATCCAGGCGAAGCGAGAGTCATATGCCTTTCTGTGGGATATGGCGGTGGTAGAGTATGCGGCTCTGACAGATGATGACTGCACCTTGACCGTAGCAGGCAACAGCATGAGCACCAGAGGCTACGGCATGGCGCTGCAGCACGGCAGTCCTTACAGAGACCTCTTCTCTCAGAAGTACGTATATCGCTATATTTTCTTAGCGAAACAGTAATGGGACCACCTGATATTTGCTGATGTTAGCATCTTTAAACCTGTGAATGATTTGAGTTAATTTAAGGAAAACCAGTGTATTACAACTGGGTTATATTTCCGTAGGTCTGGCCATCGGTTCTAATAACATCGTACACATCTCATAACTGAGATTTGGAAACGCAGTAAACACACAAACTCTAAAACAATTCCAACTGGTTATAAAATATAAGCAGTCAGACAATTGGTGAATGAGACGACACTTTAACCAGATTATCAAACAACCTTATTTTGAGGTAAACCCATAAATGAGTGGTAATAATCCTTTATTGCACACAACTGCGGGAGGGCAAAGTTGAACTGAAAAGTTGGTATTTAAAAAAAATGCAAGTTTACCTTTCGCCTTAGTTTTTTTATTCCAAATGAGTTTGACTGAGGGCATGTGCTCTTATTTTTTGACTCACTGGTGCTATTTTTAGCGTTGTTACCGTGTCTCCAGGTGGCCTTGAGCTACCAATATGAAGACCAAACTGTTATAAACATTAGTTTCTGCATCGATGTTGACTAATGTACAAAGACTGTAAAATGGCACATAGACATTTCTCATCACAGTTTCTTTTGAAGACGCAGACTGAGAAGTACACATTTATCATTTTCATTCCATTGTTTTTGGTTAATCTGTTTTTCCCGCGAAACGATGCAGAGATATGCTGCTGAAAACAATTTTAGTGCAGTTTTACAAGATTGATAGAAATACATTTTTAGTTTAGGTAGCACACAAAATATATAATTCATAGTTAACACCATCCAAAATGAAAGGAATGACACAGGATTACCCTGAAAACTGCCTCGGTGAAAATCTTAAATACATGTCTTAATGGACAGACACGGTGAGTATTTGAAGGGGTTTGATGAGTGTAAATGTCAAAAGCTTTGATGTATTGTCTTCCTTTGGCTTTGCATGAATGTGCAGGCTTGTTCACAAACACACATGTGCCAGTCACTGTGAAAGAGATTGACTAATGACATCGCAGAAAGCTAACCACTCCGATGGGACGGATTCAGTGTCTCGCCTCAGTTTGAACTCGGTCGTCATCATTCTCCTCCACAACAAACATCCTTTCCTCTCTGCACAGTAACAAATGAGCTGACTGAAGTATTTGATCATCGCATACAATTTTATATGAAACCAATTAATGTTGAAGCTGAGACAAGTTTTTCTGTGCCTTGTTTACATAAAACTGGTCATTGAGCTCTGGTTAGAAACTGTGAATGCATCAGTATCAGTTCTTGCCACAATGTGTCTTTAGATGGTTAACAATCAATGCTATTGCAGTGCATTCACACAGTATTATTATGGAATTACAGTCATGCGGAGCAGTTGTATTGATTTTCCTTCATGTTTCTCCTAAGAAATTATTTAGTCTACTTTACTTCAGTGTCTTTGTCATTTGATTAGCCAGCACCCAACATGCCTGAATCGATGCTATAATAATAATGTGATGTAAGATGTGTCCAGTCCTGTGTGCTGTCACTAGTGTGAAAGACATACTTGTGCTTCTTCTCCACAGGATATTGGAGCTTCAGGAAAAAGGTGACCTTGACATCCTGAAGCAGAAATGGTGGCCGAGGAAAGGCCGCTGTGACCTGCAGAGCCACGCAGACGCCCAGCCGGAGGGACGGGCGCTTCGTCTCCACAGCTTTGCTGGCGTCTTCTGCATCCTGGCGGCTGGGCTGCTGCTGGCCCTCCTAGTGGCTGCACTGGAGACCTGGTGGAACAGCAACCAATGCCGGAGAGAGCAGCCCAAAGAGGTGACAACTGACATCTCATCGGGCCAGGGCCCAGTCCCAAGCCTGCTAACCCAGAACCGGTCCATGGTGGCCACCACGGGTCCGCCTGCCCCACCAAGACCCTGGTCGAGACCCAGACCCCCGGGCCCCCCGGTCCTGCCCAGAGATGCCACTGCCACACTCTACTTTATGGATCCAGCAGGCGCTGACACCAGCCCCGATTTAGTAGAGCTGCAGTACACCCAGTTATAATAGGTGTGCCCCTGATGATAGTCCAGACATCATGTGATCAATCTACTCATTCCTTCTCATGTTGGGAGAGAGGTCGGCGTGCTTTGTTAGGGACTTCTGAGGCTTCTCTCTCAAACACACTCTCTGTGATTCTCTCATACTGACGCATAAAAGTTTTAATTGCCTAAACTTGGGCCTAAACGGACAACCACAGTCTCTGGTGCTCATGTGAGAAAACCGCAGCTGAAGTGATAACAGTACATAATGTTGAATTGCAAATTCAAAACCACATACTGAAATTGTACTTCTGGATCAATAAGTGCTTCAGTTGTACAATAGCTCTCTTTAGCTAATCCATTCAAGTCTTAATGCTTTAGAGCTCTGACTTCATCTCGCTGCTGTCAACTGGGCCGCCCCTCTGCATGAGGCGTCCAGACAACTAAGGCTTGACATGGATCCCTATACTAAAGTGTGAGCAAAAGCAGATAACAAAGAATCTGAGCATTGACCTGCTTGACTTGACAGTCCAACATTCAAATATGAATCACTGGCTGAGGACGTCCATTAAAGATCCAGTCCTGTCCTGAAAAGACACAGTAAATCAAACTCCACTCGTGCTGTTTTTTTGACGCATTGAGTTTGACTTACTGCTGTTGATTCCTATTTTAGTCTTTGTGTGCAGCTGCTCGAATAATAACCACATACGGCTGTCATGTGAGATTCACAAGAGACAAACATCCCTGTCTCCTTATTAATAGAACATCAGACGTGTTAGTGTTGTTTGAGTATAATCTCATGGTTATGTGCTCCATTATTGTGTTTGTGGACATGTTTTCAAGCGATTTTCCGCCCAAATCTTATCCTTGAGCATCAAACACCCACCCTCATAGGCTTGAAATGAGATTGCAAAATGCAAGTATTGCTGGAATGATGAATTGATTATTTGTTAATTAAAACAAAACAAATGTTTTAGTAGATTTGATCAGAAACAACTGATTAGTTGAGCAAAAATTATCTGGCGACAACTTTTCTGAGACTGCCTGACAAAGTTAAGATTAAAGACTAATCAACTTGACATATTCAATAAAGCAATTAAAAATGACCTTAACAGGTTTAATAATTCATTTTTTTAAAATTGTTGCAACCCTAATATAGAATAATAACTTCAGTCTTTTATAAAGCAAGATTTATCTGATTCAAGCTGTTTTGATAGAATTCACATCTATTCACATCATTTTATACCACTGATTTAATTAAAAAAAATTGCTTTACATCTTTTTCAATTTGTTTTGGACAAAACAAGTTATTTGTGTATTATAAATATTTCTCAACATGAATTGAAGCTGACTACAGCAGCTTTCATCACATACTTTCTTTGTTGTTAAAAAAGTTTACTTTGAAGCCTGTGCAGAACAAGTGTTTGATATTCATAAGATTTGGGTGGAGTATCGCTTTAAATTGTACCAAGCATTGCTCACACTATGACAACACAAACATACACTATGTGGACAGTATGACAATTTTAAATATTTAAACGAAACTTCAAAGCTGTAGACAGCAGTTATCCAAAGGAATAGTTTGACTTTTGGGGAATAGCCTTTTGAGTGTTCTTGCCGGGAGTTAGATGAGGTGATCAATATCAAAGATTCACAGATCGATTCTCAGCTGATCAGCCATGACCGGCCACAGCTCAGAGTTATCCCAGTGACCGGCTTCTAGTGACCGGCAGCTCACATTATCAGAGGTTGCATTTTGATGCATTCAACCGATATTCAGTCTAAAGGAATAATGGGCCAAGACAAATTGTACAGTTACATCTTTACTAGTAATCATGTAACATTTTATTTTGCCCTCTTATACTGCCTCACACTCGCCATAAGCAGCTAATCATACTGAATTTAAACACAATAAGTGTGATTTTTGTAATGCAAATACCCACCCAATGTTATCTCTTTGACAATAGGGCAAAGGAATAACATTTAGAATTGTTGAAGGTTTACGATGACTTTAGGGTGGTTGCAAATATTCTTCCTTGCTGTCAATTAAAGTTTGTGGGAAAGAAAATTGGAATTGGTGAAGAAAATTGCAATCGATATAGCTCAAATTCACACCACTCTAATATCTGTCTGTTGCATGAGCAGATACAGCCAGGAGATGGCTAGCCAAAGAAGCGCTCCAATTGTCAGCTGACTAACATCATCTCTAAAGAAAATGATTGGACCCGGGTCGTCTGAAATTGCTCCTGTCACTTCACAGCTCTATACATAGTGCACAGGCATGAGAGTGGTATAGATCTCTTTATGTAATTCCCAGGGGGCAAGCCAAGAAGAGTATGTCTCAAAATGTCAAACTATAGCTTTCATCACATACGTAGTAATTAATTGCAATTATATGTCAATGTCCGGATTCACATGGGACCGTTTTGGTTATGTATCGTTGTCTCTGATCTTCAGCAGGTGACAAAGGATTACGGTCTGGAAAGGGTTTCTGGTCCATTGACATATAATGACATAACAAGCGCTTCACCAGAAGGGAGGCGGCACATATGGACAGACAGAGAGAGAGACTGGGAGGAGGCCGAGGCTCTTGACACAGGTCAGGAGAGGCCTGACGTTCTGTACTGGATGGTCATTGGCTGCGTCAGGCAGGGTGAAGGGGCGGGGCATGGGGCTGGGCCGGGGTAGATTGTTGTTGCTTCATTTGTCATCTCACCCCATGGTCTCTCCTGTGTGTTTGGCTTTTTTTGTTTTGTTGGTCTTCAATGTGGCTTGACTTGAATGGGTGCATGATGATGGAATACAATATTGCTGTGTGGAGGGCAGGGTGCAGCCAATACTTGTCTGATGAATAATTTGCCTTTTATTTGGCTTCTCCCTCCCCTCCGTGTTAAAGAAGAAAAAAAATGGAATAGATTATTTTGATAGTGCCAGTAACCACTACTTTTATATTTGACCGTGTCACAAAGTCTGATCCATTTGATCGTTGTGTCCATTGGAGCCTGTCTCAGCAGATGCTCTTCATGCAAGAGTCGCCCAATGCAGGCGCGTGGTCACCTAATTGACGAGAAAATTTAAACACTTCTGCATGAAGAGACATCTTCATTTAAGTTCATTTCAGAAGTGGAGACATTACCTTTTACAACCCCATATTCAAGATTTAGTGTTTAAAGATAATGTCTCTCTTGATGTGGGCTGCTTGAAAATTTCCAGTATATCATTAATTAATATATGTGGGTTTCTTCAATAAAGTTGAAACTAACCCTGTTATTTCAGCACCCTTGAAACTCATGTGAGCGCAAAAATATGTAGACTGCAGTGCATGCAAACTGGTCATGACAGTGATATTGAAACAACCATTGTAACCTGTCTTTTTCTTTCTCCTTTCACACTCTGTCCCCGTCCCTCATTCTTTCCTATAACACCTAATCCCTTTCACTGCACATTCATTTTCACTTTCATTCTTTATCACTCTTTAATTACGTTCATGCTCTCCCTTCAATTAAAACCTCCTTTCTCCTGGCTTCTTTTATTCCACACACGCTCTATGGCTCTGCCTTTCTTTCCATCCATCTCTAGGACAAAGAGGTGAACCTGGAACAGGTCCACCATCGTTTGAACAGCCTCCTGGACGAGGACATGGCCCACAAACAGCTGCCAGGCCAGTCTATCGAGATCTCTGCCCTGGACATTGGCAGCATGCAGCCCAGCCAGTCCCTAGAGGCCTTGTCTGCTCGGGACTACCCAGGTCATCGGGGACCGCCACGGCTCTCTGTGACCACCTTCCTCCAGGAGGGTCATGGGGCAGGAAGGACACTGGGCGCCACTGGCAGGACCTTGCCCCTGCCCCTCAGCAGTGCCACCATGCCCTCTATCCGCTGCAAACACAGGGCACCCAATGGGGGGCTCTTCCGGCAGAGCCCAGTCAAGACACCCATGCCAATGTCCTACCAACCAGTGCCAAGAGGACCCATCCCAGAAGCCAGTGAGCCCAGCCACGGGACATCCATCTGAGCACACCGAACACTCACAGACACTCAAGCTCAAACAGATAGTGGCGAGCTAAACAGAGTGCTAACCGTGTGAGAGAGATATAAATAACACACTTAAAAAAGCTTTTTATTACCAGTGATGGAGAGTCAGTGGGACGACATGTGACAAGACATCGTCTTTAATGTACATATTTGTAAGTACAAAGAGAGAAAGAAGCAACATTAAAAAGAGTATTTTGAATATTCTCAACAGTTGAGTTTAAAAAACATAAAAGTATTAAAAAAATGACTGTTTGAATGGCTTTGTAAATTTTGTTCTAAATCAATAAAGGTGACAATTCTTTGTGGTTGTTTTCTAAGTGCCAAGTTCAAAGATGTTTTCTTTCAGATCAACATTAACTGAATGTACTGTGAGAATCCATGCTAAAAAAAAAAAAAGTCATTCACACTTCAAAAAGATATTGAAAGAATTGATTTGTTTCATATGAAAAAAAAATAAAAAGTATAATACAAAAAACTGAGACGTGTGCTTGAAAACATATTTGGAATATCGGTGCCATGCTGTCTGTGTGTATTTGTAACTATGGGGTCGCTGATAAAATTGTCTTCATAATGGAAATGAAAGCCTGAAATAAGGCATATTATTTTTGTTTAAGCTTTATTAAAAAAGAGATTTTTTAATATTATGGGGAAAATCCTGGATTTGCAAAATACTGTTTGCAAGGCAACAACTGCATGACAAGTTATTTTTTCTCATCACCAGCTCATTGCATTTTCTACATTTACCCGTTTTATTTTTGTCTGGACCATGCTTATTACAAGAACACATGTTTTACTGTAAATGACTCTGTTCTTAAAAACCTTTTGGGTATCAGTTTTAGACCTTTACACACCGGGGCGAATAAACAATACGAAAATGCTGAATACTTGCCTGTGAATATTTTGCATCAAAATTCAACATATATACCTGCAGCAACGCAATTCTTGTGACACATTTTCAATAAAGGGTGTGAATGAATTTACACTCGCAGTGAATCAACTATCGTGGTCTTATTGATCCAAAGGAGTGTCTGCCCAGGCAATCTGAGGTGAAGTGTTGTATAACCTCAAAGACTGAGCTATTTTGAGTTTCCTATGACATAAAAATGCTGGGTGAGTTGTGCAGTGTATATGATTAGGGCTTGTATTGTGAAAGGTGTATCTGGTATGCTCTGCCTTTGTCAAGGTTGAAAGGAGTAATTAGGTTTGCTTGTGTGGCTTCGACTATGGAGTCTAAGACTTGAATAGATGCGTTCCACACAAAGCGATTGGTTGATAACTTTATTTGGAGTGCAACATTTAAAGTTGTAGTTTGCTTCAAAAGAGCGATGGAAAGCAAAACATTCGTGCCCAGCCTCCTGTTGCGTTCCCTCACCTGCTGCTTTTGTGCACACAGAGCCAACTGCTGATGCATGTTAATAAACCACAAGATCTTTAGCGCAAATCTTAGAAGCTGCCACCGGAGAAAACAAGTAATAAATCAAACTTCTTGCAAGTGCAACCTGAGACCCCAACCAAGAAAAGGGGGCTTTTTAAAAAAAAAAAAAAAAAGCTATATATTTCTAAGTGAGAAAGATATATTTTCAACTATCTTTCTGGTTAATGTACATTAAATGGATTTGTTTTCACGGTCAATACTGAGTACACACAGATGGCGAATGTCCATGACTGACACATGCCCATCTGTCTACCAGGTGTTCAACACTTAGTTTTTATCTACTTGCAAAATTAGTCAAACTGTCACTGGATGGATGAAGACCACTGAGGAATAAGTTTGTCCAGTTTTATCAATTATATAACAACCAGAAAAACAGAAAGTCAATTAAATGGACTTTACTGCATCTCGAGTGAGCAGAATCACTCATTAAAATCACTTAGAGAAATGCAGTGAGGTCTCCGAGAAAGACCTGTACAGCATGGAAGCCATTAACATAGCAACTAAACCTTTTTTACAACACGCTTAATGAAAATGTTCGAGGCCATCAATTTTGATTGCGTTTAGAAAGTTTTTCCCCTGTAAATCTAAGAAACCAACTCGATATTTTAGATATTAGAGTAGTGGATGGTTAAGAGCCAGGCCTATTTCCACATAGCATCCAAAAAAAGTTTCCATCTTGTTAGAAGCACAACCTCAGCCACCTTTCCGAAATCTTCTCCGTGAGCCCTGTACTGCGAAAGTGATTTTGAAGTCGAAGAAATCTGCTGAAGACGTTTGCTGTCACCAGTGTTTCAGAGCTGTCTATTGTATTTGCAAAGTAAGAAATTGTTAAAGATTTAACAAGTTTGCACTTGTCACAGTTACCACTGATGCAAATAAAATAGGTGTTGCTGTTATCTTCCTCATCAACGCTACTATGACTCAACGAGTTGGCGGCGCTTCTACTCGGGTAAGGTGTAGCGAGCCACTGACCCGCGCTGCAGGCCTGGCGGTGGCGTACTAGACCAAGGTGTGCCTTCGCTAATACACACGGAATCATCTTCTGCTCATTTTCACCGAAAGGTAAAGACGTTTCCCAGGAGAAAACAAAGAAAGCTCCTGGAGAAGTCAGGAGTGCAGCAACAAGGGCCTGATCCTTCACCGCAAACGCTTCCGACCGTGTTGACCGGTATGGCAGCCGGCAGGGTTCGCGCAATGTTCGGCGAGTGCTTGTTTGCGTTTCAAAGTAATAACGAAGGTGGCTTCACTTGACTGCACTGTGGCCCTAAAGTTGAAAACTTCAAAGGACTTTAAAATTGCTTCCCTGAAGTTTGTGCGTGTGCGTGCACTTCAGAGTCCTCGAGTTAGGAAATATGTCCGCGCCCGTATGCGTGGTGAGAGTGTGGATTTGCCCTCGTCACCTTCCCTGTCCGGCGGTCCTGTCTGCCAGTCTTTGACGTGGTGCTGAGCGACGCTGTAAAGTCTCCATGGCCGCGCTCAAAGGAAGCACTCACCTTGATCTGAGTGCTGGGCTGAGTCCTGTCAAGAACGTACTTCCTGTTTCAACACAAACAGTCCGCTGCTACAACTTTAAGACTCGTCTTATGACATGGCCTTTTGCATCTTCACACCAAATACAGAACATACAGAAGCTCAGCATCATTTTGCAAGCATTAAAGAAAAGAAAATCTGAGCTACTGAGATTATTGAAGATGTGATAAAACACAAGTCCTTTTTCAAACAGTGTAAGACAGAATACATTCAATACATGTGTATCATACATGTTTAAATATATGTAATGTACTGTGCATGGAAAAACATTTGCAACCTAAAATCTCTATCAGTTTGTCACAGCTCATTATCACAGTAGGTCTTTGCAATTATACATGTCTGCCATACATGACTCACATGGACAGTCTGTATAATTAGCCTGTGTGGGCAGGGTGAGGCAATCTGCTCTAAAATATCGTATATTCTCCATGTGGGGAGATCACTGACTGTCTGTCCGGACTGCCTCCGCAGCTTCCATTATCCATTCATCTGGTCATCATACCTTCAATAGCTTGTAGTGCTTTCTTGTCTCTTTGCCTTTTTTTTTAACCACAAAATCATAAGAACTGCCTGTCTGCTTCCCTTCATCCTATAAAGAAAAACATAAAAAGATGATGTACACGACATAAGTAAAGATGACCAACAATACACACACAGGTCATTATTTTATACCATTGATTCATTTGATATGTCTTCTCATCGTCTCTTCAAGGCTACATCTTTCTTGAGTGTTTTTATGGTCCATCTGGTACCTACTTAGCCATCTATAGACATCTCAATAATTCACTCTTTAAAGAACCAGAATAGCAGATGGGGAGCATTAATTAGGAAACAAATTGACTCCACAACATATCTTAAAAAGGAACAGTTCATCATTTTTAGAAATTTGCTTAATTGCTGCCTTAGCCGAAAGTTAGATTAGATATGAGGATTGATATCATGTCTGTACGGTACATGTGACGACTACTTTGGCTCAGCTTGAAGACGGGAAAGAAAGGGAAACAGCTAGGCTAGCTGCTGCCAGTAGTTTTCTTTTTTTTTTTCATAAACAGTAGCAGCAATAATTCAACACGAGGGCCCATCAAACATGTATATTCGCACTCAGAGGTTGTGGAGAGGAGACACTAACGCACACAGAGGTTAGTGTGCACCGTCAACACCGGGCACAGAAACAACACTCGTGGACTCATCATGACAAATGGAAGAAGAAAAAAAACATGTCGGAAGCTCCTAAATGTGCGACGGAGGATTTGTGTTTCCTGTTATAAATAAAAACATTTCCATCACACACTGCTCCATACACACACACACACACACACACACACACACACAGCCATTATAGAGAAGCAGCTCTGTGATCGAGCAATGAGAATACCAACAGGCTGGTGGTTAGGAAACGTGTCTACCATGATCACCATCCGAGTTTAGCCTGTTAGCAAGCTTAAGCCTGCTAATTTTTTTTTTTTGTCTTTTTTTTTTTGCACCAATTAGTACAATTGCGGCAGCTGGGATTGTCAGCAGTTTGAAGGTGAAAAACCAAAGTATTATACGAATTGAAAAGTGTACTAATGATGCTGCTCCTGGGGAACCATGAATGGACCAAACTGTAGACTTAAGAGTTATTATAGTCTGGACTGAAAAATCTTAGACTACACACGACGAATTCATTAATCAACAGTTTCCTGAATAAGACAAAAACAAACCACAATGTGATGATGGACTAGAATACGACGTCATTGTACAATATGCTGTACACCTTTGGGACTAAAAGCCTAAACCTACTGCTTTAAACAAACTGTAAACGTTGTTGCTTACATTTTTTTTGAATTCTTCATGAAGCAAAAGGCCCGTGTTGTGAGAGTTAAGGTGTTACACAGTGTTATATCATACTAGGAAAGCTGCATAAGTGCTTTACTGTTAAATTATGTATAATTCAGTTCTTATTAAACTATTTGGTGGTCCACCAACAGTAAATGTTTCTTCAATCTGACTGCAGGAAATATCCAAACTTTGAAGAACCTTCCTTTGCGTTCGTAAAATCATTTGAAACGTGTTTTCTTAAATGTGCCACCTAATTGTGGGAGATTGTCCTGTTCTATTGAGACAAGTATATTAGACTGAAGCATTTAAAAACCGCCTCTCGGCTCAGTTAGGTCAACTCCCAGAATAGAAAGACAAATATTTCCTAAGAGGGAGCAGAGTGAAAAGAACTGCAGCTATCAACATACAATTTATATGACAAAATAGAAGACGGCTTACTGACAAGTTCCCTGTGTATAATAAACTGATGTAACTAGTGTCCATGAATCAACATGAATCAGATAGCATGTTAAATAAGCTGCTGTTTGCTGCTGCGGGCCAGTCAACAGCAGTAAGCAGCAGTAGATGTATGGAGCGGAAAGGTTTAAGGATATTGCCAATATTTGTATCTTTTATTATTGTCAACAAATCTGCTGAACAGAGCAGAATAAACAACGCATGGATCCTGCTAACGAGTACGGCATGTGTATCCAAATCCTGTCGCTTATGTTCTGAGTCACGGACCTCCACGGTTGCGAAAAACAATTTCAGGACTTAATATGCAGCGGTTGAAGTTAAAGTTCCTCTCAGAGACTCAAAGGCTCGGCTAATCTGCACCAGCGAGACTGCGTGGGTGCAGCTGGATCAGATTTGAACCCAAACTAAAAATCCTGCAACCGTCTTCACACTTTGATTCAAAGAATACTAAAATTAGGATTGGTTGATTAGTATCCCTTCTGGTGTTGTCCATTAACTATTCCAATAAAAGTCAGCAAACAGGATTTATTTGTACTTAATAATGTTGACAAAAATAGAGACGGTGTTATTTTGTGCAATTCTAAAATAGACGTAAAAAAGTCAAAAGAATGATATACAGATGGCTGGAAGATGCAGACAGTATGGTCTGTCAGTCCCAATACTACAGTTGTATCCACAACATGTTAAGAAAAAGCCCAATTATGTTAAAACAAGCTACTTTCCTACCAGAGCTTTTGACAGCAGCTATGAGCAAAATCTGACTTCAAACTCCAAGAAAGGAGCCCAAAATTAATTAGTTTTAGTTTCAGCCCTATTGTGAAACAACTCTGTGACTTCAGATCTATTAATGTTGTATGTACATCGTAGTTTATGGGAGCTTAAATGGCAGGTGTTTAGCATATGCACTGTTTAGCTTTTACCTTATGTTCAGGTCAAATAGCTGTGACACTAACTCAAGTACTATTCATTGTTTTTTTTTATTGATGGTTATTATTATGAGGCCGGTTTCCATCCTCTCACCACCTGTCTTATATTAGCGCTTAAGAGAAAGAAACTGAGGTAAAGCCAATTAAATGCATAAATGTGAAACCATACGGCTCCTACGCGGGTGTTTACGTGTCGGAAAATAACACCGAGTGTCCAGATAAAACATCGGGTCACTTGAGGGAAAATAAAAATCATTAATCTAATGACTTTTGTTTATCTTCACACACACACACACACACACACACACACACACACACACACACACACACACACACACACACACACACACAGAGACACAGCAAGTAAACATGGACGTAACGATGCTATCATTTCTAAAGCCTTTGCACATGTTTTATGAGAAAGGAGAACCACTCCACACATTTATTCGACCTTTAAGACACACAATGTCTTTTGGTGACTTGCAATGAATACAAACAAACTATGTTTTTAAAAAAAAGCTTGACAGACACCTGTAAGTGAAACTAGAAATACCAGCAGGGCCTAGAGGCTAGAGGGTCTTCTGCCCGACAACATAGTGGCTATAAAAAGGCTTTGGCTGCACGATCAATACAGGAGACCACTACCTTTCACTCTGTTTATTATTGGGACTATGAACCATAAGAAAAAGCCAATCACTCGCTCAGACTGTGGAATTGTTAATTAGCTGCAGCGACGTCATGATAATATCTCATCATCCTTGTGGCAGGTCAGTACTGCAGCGGCCTCTGAGGCCTCGTCCTCTCTCCGACACACAGCCCTCAATAATCTGTACGTGTTTTATAATGGGATTAATTAGGATGAGATAATGATTCTGTTGTGAAGCCAAAACAATGCCCTCCGAGCTCAACGGGGTCAACGAGCAGTGACCTGTGATTACCTCACCAACAGCCACTGCTTTTGATAACCGGAGGCCTCTTGTTTCTATGCGACTGTTTTTACTTTGGTCTTTTCGCTATTTTTGAACCGACTCTGTTGTCTGGCAGCTCGGGCGAATCACGACGCCGTAGTATATCCGTCCCTTATAATGTCCTCATTAAATCATTTATGTCACATGTGTTTTTCCAGATAGCATCAGAGGGAAGAAGTCTCTGGTTCTGCTGCGTACGATCCATCCTCTTCAACTCTTAGGTCAAATGCGTGTGGCACATTCATTTTTTTTTCTCTCCTTGTTGCTGGAAAACAGATTGATATTTATTATGAGGCCCAATGTATGTGAAGTTGCCCGGGCTACCTGAGCAGAGCAGTATTAGCTGTGCGATAAACAACTCCTCCCTATTTGATAAATAATCCAAGAGAAACACAGACAGACTTATGAAAGTTTTATGCCCTGTGCCGCAGAGGCTCTTTCTCTCGCTGAATACCAGACACAACTCAGGGAGCGGGCTGAATCCCAATATTTCTCTATTTCTTACCATCTGTTTTCACCCCGACTGTGTCCGTCTCTTCAAATTTAGCTAAAGAAGCCTCCCTCTCTTGCTCGTTTCTGAGTTCAATGTTTGTATTCAGAGATTATTTGTCTTTGCATGCTTTGGAAAGAGCTTCTCTGCGTGCCAGTTAATAACAATTCTATTTCTAAAGACCGTGTCTCAAGTGCAGAGGAAGCAGTGGAGTTAACTGTCCAAACACATAGATACTATTTTTGAATAATATCGTATAAGCACCACCAATAAGCAACAGACTGTTACTTATTTGGGGATTTTTTTTTTTGGAGCATCAATTTGTGTGACCATCTGGTTAAAATAAAAGAAACAGACCACAGAGATTCATCAATTTGCTTTTCTAATAGTTTTCATCAAACACATTCTTTCATTAACCGACTGGAATGTCAAAAGATGTAAATCATATTATCTTGTCACGAAGAGCCAGTTGCAGTTCCTTATACTTCAGATTATGAGTATTGAAAATACAAAGTTGGAGAAACCATCAATCCACAGCTTGGCACATTTTACTGTTGTGATAATTGTCATGGACGTACTGAACAAACTTTGCTCTCTTTGATTTGGAGCGCTCCGAGGGAGTGAGTTCAAATCACTTCACTATCGAGCCGTTATTTTGAGGCGCTACTGTGCACGGCCGGAGGCGCTTTGTTCAATTTTGCACAGGGGGAATGGTTTTGTCTTGTTAGTGCATACTTCAAAATGACAATGTGTAACTAACAGTACTAATTGCAGTGTCTGCAACTAACAATATTTAGTTGTGGCTTATCTATACCCGTCATCATCCAACACAAACCAAAACGGGGAGGGAGAAGCTCAAAGCACGGATGAACGATGGCACTGCCGTCCTTATTGCACACTGTTGTCTGGCACAAGTGTGGGCCTTTAGAGCACGCAGAAGGTTACATGTTCTGTGTGTATTCATCTGAAACCTGACTGATTGGGCGTGTCTTCATTTGGCCTGTCAACCGCCATCTTTCCATTTTAATTTTAGTTTAATTCTAAAAAATGTTGGTGCTACTTCCAGCATCCTTTACACTCTTTTTGTTCAATTGCTACGAAGCATTTCAACAACTAACACAACCTGTCATTGTAGAAGAACGGCCCTGTCAATCACCCAGAGCTATAACCCATCATCTAGCAAAAATATGCCAGAAAAACAAACGGTAAGCTTGTGCTTCTTTCGCAGAGTATTCTTCTTTTGAACTACAACAGTAAACTTCAGATGAATGTCAAATATAATGAACTACATAAATGATCATGAAACAGGATAATTAAATAAAATGACAAGCAGTACAGGTGTACAATAACTATACTCTCTGAATCATCACACATGATTGGAAGGACAATGGAGCTATACACACGTCAACACAAGGATTACAGGATCCTATATAATGGAGATAAACTCACGGTTATCTTTTTTCTAATTACTACTGCGTTCATTGCTTTTTAGAAAGAGACGATCTATTTTTGTAATTGAGCTGAGCTCGTTCAGCCAACATAGTGATCATGACAGAACACACTGAACAGGTTCCACTTTTTGGTGGATGAAGAGAGTTGCAGAGTGAGTTGATCAACTTTTCGGAAAATGGAAAAATTCTGCTGCTGGCGAGAAAATTGCAAAAACTGTCTGTATTTACCCTTGAAGTCTATTTTAAGCCAGCTCTGCCAGACAGAATGGGATTGTGCGAGTAAAGAGTCTGAATCCTTCATCATCGTCGAACTGTCTCGGTAATCTCCGTTTCCCCTTTCTTTCTGTAATGACCATCTTCACTGATGGTATTAATTTAAATTATGAATAGGAATATAATGATTACATTGCTTTGCTAACAAAAACAACTGTGGCAGTTAAAAAATAAATTAAAGCAATTTTCCAATTAAAATGCAGATATTATACACGTTTGTCTGTTTACCGTCTTGTTACAACAAGTTATCACATTTCAGAAAAGCATCCAGCCGTAAATGTACACAAACAAAAAGTGTAACCACGAAACTATTTGACTATTATTTTGGATGGTTATGAATATATTGAGTATGTTGTTCTTCATGATTTGAGAACAAGATGAATCCAAAAAGTCGTTGAGAAAATTATTCCATGTGGTTGGACTAGAACACCAGTGATAAGTTCAAAATGTATTTTAAATATACTGTGTATTAGTAATATAGTGTATATTAGTAGTAATGTATTGGAGATTAGTTGCAGAAAACTTGAAGAGACCATGAGATGAAACGTCAGTAGAACGAGGCAGAGAACAAGATGGATGCTCCTTTGCTCTAGCGAGCAGGAACTATATAAAGCTGT
Organism: Clinocottus analis; assembly: GCF_023055335.1. Taxonomy (NCBI): domain Eukaryota; kingdom Metazoa; phylum Chordata; class Actinopteri; order Perciformes; family Cottidae; genus Clinocottus; species Clinocottus analis. The sequence continues at coordinate 6,383,122 of NW_027176240.1, forward strand.
AAACCTTTCAGCCACCGTAGCAGGGTGACTTCAGGGAAGTCAGTCATTCCACCTCTGTGATCCAGACTGAAATGTGACAACAACTATTGGATGGATTGCCGTGACATTTAGTACAGACATTAATGGTGCCCAGGGGATGAATCCTAATGAATTTGGCTTTCTTGCATTCAGTGAAATATCTCAACACTTGCCGGATGGATAGACACAAGATTGACATTTGTGGGGTTTGAGTGAAATCTCCGTTTGATGGATTGCATAACATTTGTGATAGACATCCACGTCCCTCACCTCAAGTAAAACTAATGATGACTCTGATCTCTTAACTTGCTATCCAACGTCCTCATCAGATAAAAAATTTGACCAAATACCTTCAGAACTAATGACATGCCCGACCGCTTCATCTGTATTTAGTAAGTCAATCCAATAACTTCCGCTTATCTCAGGCTGGTTTGTGAGGGGGAGCAGGCTTAGCAATGTCTTCTCGATGTCCATGTCTCCAGCAACATTTCCTTGGGAACGGGCTGGATATATAATCTCTCCCCGTATCTATCCCTGGTCCTCTTTCCAGTCGCACGTGCTCGGGAAGCCTCTAAAGGGATGCGTCCAGGAGGCATCCTGATAAGCCCAATCACTTCAGCTGGTCCCTCTTGACGCGAAGGAGCGCCGGCTTCACTCCAAGATCTCTCCAGATGTCTGAGCGCCTCACCCTGTAAAAGTAAGCTCATTTCAAAGGCTTGTATCTGCGATCACATTAATTTTGTCAGACCCCAACGCTCATAACCATAAGTGAGGGTCGGAATATAGATGAACTTATAAAATCGAGAGCTTTGCTTTCCAGGGCTCTCTCTTCACCACGACTGTAGAACGCCAATCTCACGCTCGATTTTACCCTCACTCGTGAACAAGACCGTGAGATACTAGAATTCCCTCACTGACGTGGTGACTCCCTCCCAACCTGAAAAAAACGCAATCCGCCCTTTTCCGGCAGAAAACTCTGGCCTTAGACTTGATGATCCTCACTATTACCCCAACGGCGATGGTGCATCCTGTAGGACACGGTCTCATGAGCCATAACCGCATCAGCCCCAGCAGAGAGGTGAGGTTCCACGTCCCTACAGCCGGTTAACAACGTCTGGGTCGGCAAGCCTTGCCCTGCTTCCTGGCTGACAATGCACCCAACCCCCAAGGAGGCTGCGCTAAGTAGATTTGTCAGACTGTGCCCGGCCCAGCACCATGTATCAACGCCCGGTCAGTGAATCTCTCTTTGTCGGGACGCTCCCCTGGGATCAATTTTCGATTGAACGCCGTAAAGGCTTATTATTCGATTATTCAAGGAATAGAAAAACGTATACGGTGCGACCTTTAAGCAAAGGAAGCGGTATATGCTGCAACTTAACGCTTGCACTATATGTAAGCAGAGTTTCACATCTGAAACTGTTTTTCTGTTGCTGTTTGAGTTTTTTTCATGTGATGAAGTAATTAAAACAGGGTGTCCTTGTGTAATACTAACCTCCAGTAAAAGTTTAATGTTCAAATATAAATACCATTCATATGGGGGATTTATTACAAAACATGGCTTTAAAGAGTCTGAAGAAAATTATTTTTTTAACCTCCATTACCCGAGTTTGTTACGTGGTGGTTAAGAAGGACCCTAAAGCCAAGGCTACAGTGCAAAAAAATATATGCATTTCAAAAACTAACTAATGACAAGCCTTCAAGGGCCGAGGGAAAAAAGGAGATGAAGAAAACCAGCGACTACAACGGGACAAACACGGTCTACTCGCATATAAGACGCAGTACGATCCCACGCTGGCCACAAACAGGGTTTAAAAACACAGGGAAGGGGCAGGTGATTGTTAAACAGCAGGAACCAATTAGCAGACAATTAGACGATCACATGGGCAGGAAGTGCAGACGACAGAGGACACAAGCGGCAAGGACTTTCAACGTAAAACAGGAACACAAAACCCATCACCTCGTGACAAGGCTACACAATCCAGCAGCACAGAACAGGACCGTTAGACAACAACAGTCATCACACTTGGTTCAGTTCACTCTGAAAAAAAATGCCAGTCTTTGTCTTTCCATGTTTTTTTCCACGTTACACAGACCACTGCGTGGAAAAAGCGTAATACATGTTGTAGGACAATCAGGGCTATTTCACACAATATTACAAGTTTACACAACCTAGGGCAAAATTGAGAACAGAGAAGTAGGATTATTTTAGTTACAAATGTAATTTAATATGATGCAGGAACCCGCATCACACTTGGCTGTCATAATATTGTACATATTTACACAAATATTGTCCATATTTGTTTCAGTTGTACTTCAACTCACTACTTATGACAGAACCTCTAAACCTGGACATCTCAAAGCCATGCGTAGGTTTATGAACCAGCTGCTGCTCACAGGCAGCCAACACACACAGTAAACAGCCTCAGACATCCACAGCTCAAAGTAGAAAAAGATGCAACCACCGACCAGACTTCAGCACCAGCGAACGTGTCGCACTTCTCTGATTCATTTCCAGTCGGATTTCTTTTTTTACAGGTTTTTTTTTTTTTTTTTAATGGGAAGAGTTGGGCGAGGAATCAGTAAAAACACTGCAGTAGTATCAAAAGAACGGCCCTGGACTCTAAAACATCTAATCCACTGAGATTTGGAGTAGAAAAGATTGTGATGACAATACAAATGTGGAGTTTTTAAATTGTTGAGCGGTTCCCACAACGGATGCGCTGGTTAATGATGTCGCTGTCTGTTTAGAAGAGAAACTGAATGTTTGAGGAGACATTTGACACACAAATAATCTCACATTAACCAATGTCCTTGCCAAAGATATTCACAATGTAAGAATCGAGAGCATTCGCCTTCCTGCTTTCACACGACGGTAACGTCTGCTTACTTCTCATGAATATTCATCACAGTAAGTACATCTACACACATTTACATAAACAGGTTACTGTCGGATTTCTGCAGTAAAACGGTTTCTTAAACGCCTGGTAAATGTGTGTATACATCCTTGTTAACAAAGCTGGTTTTTTCAGCTGGAGAACACAGATTTCTTGTTGCAAGGTCTTGCATGAGACATTCAGAAAGGACTGCAGCGGCCGCAGCAGGAAATATGAAGGAAATATTATTACAAGTAGTGGTGTGTCCTTGTGTCCAAAATAATCAAATCCAAAGCTCAACAAGATTGAAGGCGGATGGTAAGGCTGACAAGGTTCTGACAGACAACAACCCCTTGGTGAGAAAAAGACAGCCTGCTTCTATTCATTTCTCTGAGACCCTTCTATCGTTGTTGATGCCGCAGTAGTCTCACATAGCCAGAACAATCTCCAAAGAGAGAATGAGCCGAATGTGATCGATCCACCAGAATCCTGACGTATTCATTCACTGCCCAGCAATGCGGGGAGGAATAGAGCTGAAACATGGTTTCTATAACCACCGATATTTTCACGGACACAATATTTCTCTTTTTAAAAGAGAACAATATGGATATTGTAGCTCACTGTACACCTGAATGTACTGAATTTAAAGCGACACGGCAAGGACAATTCAGTTAAATGGATTTTTCTGAAATGAAGGTGTATATTTTAAATTGCAATTTTTTCAAAATCTCTTACGTATTGTATTCGTTAATGTAGTCTTTGTTTTACTTCAACATTTAAATTGAATTTGACAGTCAGTCGTTGATGACATACATAGTTTAATACAACTGCTTAAGGCTACTTCAATGTACAGTATATGGCACTCAATAATAGCGCCGGTTACACATTATTGTTGTGGACCTTTCCATGAGGAAATGCTCTCGAACTGGACCTCGTGAATTTGAATGTAATTCCCCTGCTGGATGCGGGGAAACGCTCTGGCTTGTTTGTATTTCTTAAAAGAAATCACAGTTGTCTCCGGCGGTGCCAAGCCCAGGAGGCAGCGGCAGTGCTCTTGCAAATTAGATAGCACAGATAGCTGAAGGGGAGGAGAAGGCTGTGTGAAACACAGTGGCAGGCTTACGCACAGTATACATCTGGATCTGGTGGAGAATAAGGCAGCGGGAACTGTGACATAGAAAAGTCCTCGTTGGTGAAAACATTCCTGGCAATAAATGGTCTCTGATTCTGAAAATACTAAAATGAAAGAAGACAAGGGTGAAAGTTTAACCTCGTATAACAACATTTCAGGGGTGCGTTTTTGCCTTCACAGAAAGCATGAGCTGAGCATCCAGCAGAGGTTCCACAGCAGATACGGGGACGTCGTGATGTGTTCTCTGGGTTACAACAGCCGGGTAGTGCTACTGTTCACCTCACGCTGATGTACAAAACAATTGCTGCCACGATAACTTCCCAGAGTTGTAAAATAGAACAAACTGCTGTTGGGTGCTTTGCAGTCTATGAAGCCTTCAAACTGACAGATCTAATGCAAGTATTTAAGAAGGAATTTGGTGTAGCTAATATAGTGGTCACTGAATGCATGTGCTCCCATTTAGAAGGCAAAAAAAAACAAAAAACAGCTGCTCTGTTTATTTCTTCGTGCTGATCTTTTTGATCTTGCAACTTCATCAGTGGTGAATTGGTAAATTAAACAAATGGGAGGCTCCACGCTGGTTTCACAAAGTATAGGGCCAACCAGGACTTGACAGGCCCAGGGACAATTCAACATATGTATTCCACGAAGTCAGAAGCCATATTTGTCTGTTAGTGACTGTATCCCATCTGACGAATTTGTGTTTGGGAGATAGAAGTTCGAGAAATAATTGGTACACTGTGGGAAGCGCTGTTAGGCCTTGTAGTGCAAACAGCAGAACGCAGACGCCACATGAGTAATGGAGTCAGGCAGACGGCCGCGGAGCTTGAATATTAATCTCAAAAGTGTGGCAGATGTGGTCACTCCGTGAGAAGGACAGAACAGAAATGTAGTTCCGGAGGTGAGTCAAATGACAAAACACAGAGATGAAGACACACCCTCCCCCTATAAAAACCGGCATAGACATATATAAATCACACACGCGCGTGCACACTTACGCTCATAAAACAGACACCACAACGTTCACATGATGTCCTTCATGGTTACTGTCCCAAGTTCAAGATGTCTGCATTTCAAGTTCATGCTGACAGTAGGGGTGAGTCAGCCTGTCCACTACTAAGCCATCAAGGGTTGCAGAGTGCGTTTGTGCAAGCGTGCATGCGTGCGTGTGTGTGTGTGTGTGCGTGTTGCAGCAGGGTGGAGGACGTGGGTGGAGGGTGTCGTGCCTCAATCCCAAGTGCCATCGGTTCCGGAGCGTCACGCAAGTTGTGCCAGCAGGGCAGAACTAAACTGCTGCAGGCTTCAGGAGCTGCTTTGCCAATTGAATACAAAAGTGGATTTAAGGTGAATTAGGAGTGTCATCACAAAGTCAGCTTGCTTATTTAAATGGCTGCTGAATATTTAAAACCCAGGTCTGCTTTTAATGTTCCGTGTTCGCGGGTTGGACACGGCACTGGAGGCGATGAGGTTTGTTCCACTTACTTTTTCTCCATCGAAGCAAAACATGGAAGTTGTCATTCTGCCATCCGTACACAGTGAGTTGTTTATCGATGTATTGTAGAATTCCTTATTTGTCTAAAGACAAGAACCGAATATACCTTTCTGTTACCCATCAAGGATGTTTCCATAAAGAAACTGTCTTTGGTCTGTGAAGTAAAACTTCCCATTGTGATCACCTGAAGCCAAGAACACACTTGTTTTTGCTCAAACAAGAATCTCTCAGGTGTCCCCCTCTAAGAAAACACAAGTTTGTGAAATGATTCGATTTTCGAAACTCTACCCCGTTGTTTACCTTCAGTGTTTCTGCACAAAACACACGGTGAATGTGAATGGGACACGTTGAACGTGTGTTAAAAACCATGTTACTACCACCAGGCAGTGTTGGGCACGTTACTCAGGGAGTGTGATACGTTATATGTTCAATGGATATTCATCCCCAGGGGGAAATATGTTTGTGACAGCAGCAAGCAAGTTACAGAGCAAACATAAAATAGCAAGTATGAAAATACTGAATATATATATACACACAATACAATAGCAGAGCAGAACAAATTATATTGAAGAAAATGAAATATAAAAGAAAATGCAAAGTATATACAGTGAAGTAGACGTATATACAGTGACTAACGAAACAACAAAAGCGGTGCTGGGGTTATTGATGATTCAATTGATGGAGGATCCGGCCAGAGGTGATTTATTATAAAGTATTATTGCAGTTGGCAGGAATGTTCTGTCCTTGTGACAGCGCAGCTGAATCAGTGTGTTGGGGAAAGTCATGCGCGTCATCTGCAGCGCGCCGTCCCCCTTTTACTGTTGCACGAAGATAGTAACGTTAAACTAAACGACCTCTGCTCCCTCTCCTCGCAGTCAATGATTCTGGTGATCAGAAGCACCACAGAGAAACTTCAATAATGAATTATTTATGAATGATACAGGCAGGAGTTAGTTCAGTACCTGGTGAAGTTATTGGGAGCCATATTTACCTCTTCTGACGACCTGTGTTTCTACCTTGTTTGACCACATATTCTACAAAATTCCATTATCAATTTAAAGACAATCATTCACCACAGACCAGGGGTCAGTCATAGGCGGACCAAATCATTTCAACATACTCAAAATAAGTTTGTGTTCACAATACACAAAACTGTACATTAACATAAATAACAAACCACACACAACCAAGAGGGAAATGAGTCCACTTGGAAAAGGACAATCTTTGAAAACGAACACTTTGTTGTCTCTTTAAACTTAAATCTTTAAGCACGCAGAAACTTCTACCGCTGTCACGACTAAATGTGTCCCAGCACAACATAGGACGTGACGATAGTTCCTATCGAGAGTAAATACAAACAGAATCAATATACATGGAACAAGATGAACAGCTAATAATATGTATAGAAAGCATGTTGAATTATTACATGAATAGTATTTCTGGCAGAGTGAGGTGTCCACACGGGGTAAACGAGGCGAGAGACCGAACAGTCCTTAGTTATTTCACATGGCGAGCTCCAAAAAGAGAAAATTGGACAGCAAGACCAGAACCTTTAACCAAGAATGCACAGAGTTGAGCATGAATATGTGCTTGTTTATTCATACTTCCCAAGGGCAGTTATGTCTCACATGTTTAGAAACTGTGGCAATTATTCAAAGCGGCAAAGTGAAGCGCCTGTACCAGACAAAGGACAAATCGTTTGAGCAAACGTACCCATTCAAATATGAAATGAAGGCACGGGAAAGAAAAAAAAAAACCCATCTCAGCGTCCAATATGATTGATCCAGCAGACTCCTAACACATTTTTATCAATACTCAACAATTATGTAAACAATGAGCGGAACAGAGCCACAGATGGTCCCTGCACACAATTGTCTCCTTTTAGAAAGTAGGAAGAATATAGATATTGTACCTTTTTTTGAGCTGAGATCACTTCAAATCTGATTTAACTGAATTTCAATCTCCACGGCAAGGACAATTCAGTTAATTTATGTATGTATGCACATTTATAGACATACAATCACTCCCGTTCACATTTACACCTACGGGCAATTTAGAGGAGCCCACGCCGACACGGGGAGAACACGGTGCACTTAAATTACTTTTAATTATACACCCCTGCTATGGACTAAACAAATCAAATCTTTATTTAAAATAGTCATGACATTATTCAATAATGAAAATACATATTAATTGCAGCACAAAGCGAATACGTTTGTTTAAAAAAAATTTTTTTAGACATTAACATATATCCTTTGAATATTCTAAACAATTATTACAACTATTTTGGCTGCTCATTGTTGACCCCTGACAGCTTGAACCTGACATTTTAAATTGTCTCCTGTTTGGCCCCAAAAATATGATTCGTCATGGCATTTTTGCTCCACTCAATGAATTCATTAATTAAGTAATTGCACACAGTTCATAAAAGGCCTGCAGAGAGTTCTGTCACAGCACACTGAAGAGGGCAACCTGCCAAATGTCTGTGCTGCCGCCCCTGTGTGCTATTTATATATATATATATATATATATATATATATATATATATATATATATATATATATATATATATATATATGTGTGTGTGTGTGTGTGTGTGTGTGTAAACGGTTTTGAACGCCTCAGCATCTTTGAGAATTAGGACCGCACTTGAGTTTGTTGTCCACCAGCTCGAGCAGAGACACGCAAGATGTCAGGTGAGAGCGGTGTAGGCCTTTGTCATCCTCCTCATATTCTCACGCACGCACACACCCAGTGACCGGTTTGTTCACTGCGGGACTGCTGTCACGGTGCCCACGGCAGGGCAGATGTCCTTTCATATGGCCAAAGCCACGGAGAAGAGACAGCTTAGATCTCATTAACAAATTACTACATCAGTTCATCAGCATCCACACCACGGAGCAGCCTCTAGCTCTTCCTCCCACTCCCCACCAACAGCTTTCATCCTCATTCAGGCACCTTTGTCCTAATGCTTCTTTGAAAAAGAAAAAAGAAGCAGGACATAAATCTGAATCCAAGTGACAGGACCTTTCTGCGCGCATACTGAAAAGTTCCTCTCTTATTATGACAGATGTCTTTTTTTCTTCTTCCTTTTTCCTCTGTGCACGTTGCTCTCTCTCTTTCTCTGCATTTTTTTAAAAACTGACACCATGCAGTGCTTCGGTTTGTGCCTCGCAAACCGCCAACAAAGCAGACGTTTCATGCCACGCGTATTCATTCCTAATACAGTTCTAAATGCAACAATCATGCACATGCTCAGAATAATTAATGTTATCGGGCCTTTAGGAGGCATGTTGACTGTAAAAATGTAGTTTATGTATTCCTCGGCAACTTCATAACACGCCCGTCCGTTTTGGCGGATAATAGATTTTTTAAAAAAGCATTACGTTTTCATACGCTCACTGAGCACTGCTCAGTATCTGAATGTAAAATGATCACAGAATACAGAAATACCTATTGGGTCATTAATGGATTAAAATTTTGCATCCACCCCACTACCCAAAAGCAGTTCCTTAATATTAAATATTAAGCATAAAAACCCCAAAAGCTTAGCACAATAAAAAAAAACTCACTGTCAAAAAAACATGAAAGCAAGCTTAAAGATACCAAATATAAGCTGAGCTTGTAATGGTGTTTGTGTTCATGTTCTGGCTGCAGAAAGAGAGAGTCAACAGCAAACAGAGCACTCAAGTCCGTGCATTATGAGAAAAACGTCAGTTTTCTGACTACATGACACACTTCTTGGAAAGCATCATCTATGACAATAATAATGCTGGGAACACGGAGCTCCTCACATTTGGGTATTCAGGAAACAGTTCAACCCGATTTACAAGGTAATTTACAGCTCTCGATACGTGTCCGTCATAATCTCCGTCTGGGATTTACTGGAGTTCATAATGGAATCCAAATTATTCATCAAGGACGCAAATCAAAACCTGATGGTCCACAATTTACCAGGTCAGCCATTTACCATGCACCAGAGGTGGAGTGCGGGTAGACAAAATATGATTTAGAATTTGACTTCTTCGCTCAGATTTCCAATTGGAAATCATTTTTCACAGATTATCTTCTACTCATGAAACAAGTGGAGAGGCACCACAGAGCCATAGAGTTTGTTCCTATAGAAACCACTCTTACTTTTTTCAATTTCTCAGTGTCACATGTCAACAATCGACAATTAGTGAATGCCTAGCAGTCGACCGGAGGTAAGAGGAAGAAACCGGAACACGTGTGCATGTAAAGGTGTAAGGCCGCTGCTAAGACGTGTACACTCGTGCGTGAATACAAGCTTTTGATGTCAGATATTGGATGTCACCTTTTTCGCGAAAGCCTGTAACCCTTAACTGCGAAGAGTCAAATGTGTTTTTCGTTGGAATTTTTGAACAACTTTGAAACCCATCTTTTGAAAGCAAACCCGAGCTCATCTTTTTAATACCATGTGAGGCTTTGTGGACAAAAAAGGAAGAAGAAACGAACGACATTCACTCCCCGCAGATTCCTAAGTGACTGATCGATACGAGATGTTTATCTTCAGTGTCCAATCAAAGTTCAACATTGATTCCTTCTCACCAGCAATGAAGCTGTAGTAGCTCCAGTTGTCCTTTCCTTTAACCAATCTGGCAAGAAAATCGTACTTTGCTCACAATGTTTCCAACAGAAGCAGTCCTTGTCTGTGACTTAGACACGGATCTTCTGATGTGTGTCTTTATCATTCTGCACAACAGCCCAAAAAAATGCTTTGTAGAGGAGACAGTCATGTTATTGTGAACAGTATTTTATCCAGGGCTGCCACCAGCTGTAGAGACTTCAAACGGAGACATTCAGCATGCAACAATACCTTCAAAGGTGTGGGCGTCGGTGAGTGACCAAACTATTTTTTTTTTTTTTTACTGTTTTGCATCTATTTCAGTGGCATTTTGAAGTGGAAAACACCTGTCAGGTGCTGCTTTTGGTTGAAAACTCGCAGGAGTACTCCACCGATCTAGCTAACATTGGATAGCCGAAATAATGTTGAACTCCAATGAACAGTTTTTTTTAAAAAAAAGGTTTAATTTGATGCAGCAGAACCAAGATAGGGTTGTTTGTTTGTTCCTTTCTCGTCATTGTCTAAACCTGGTGCTCACATTACCCACAATTCAACTCAACTGCCAGCAGTTTGTTCTGAGATTCGAGTGTGTTGTGCTCGTAATGGGTTACAGGTCTGGAAAACTCACTTATTTCTAACTCCAAACTGATTTTGCACAGCTCCCTCCAGGGCCACAAAATACTTTTTTACATATGCAGTGGTACTCCGCAAGACCTGTAAATTTTGAATGGTGGAGTTTCCCTTGAAGTATTTTGTTCATACTGAAGTTGAAAAGAGTAAAAATCTCATCCCAACCTTCCTGCAACAACAGACGGAGCTATTCAGTTGTAAGGCAAAAAATAAAAATGTATTAAGTAGTATAATTATTGGACATTGAAAAAATGCGTTTGGCCTGGAAACCCAAATGTCCAGAAAAAGCACGGTATAGTGGTACTATAGAAACTGTACACATATTTCACTGAAAGTGCTTTCAACCACATCATAGTACAATATCTGAGCCTTTTTCTTGTTGATTTACAGTTTAGTCTAATTCCTTGTGTTGCATGCTTTCGAATGTAAAAATATCCATCATCCATCCAGCCATCATCCGAACCGCGTATCCTGTTTTCGGGTCGCGGGGCGCTGGAGCCAATCCCAGCTGTCAATGGGTGAAGGCAGGGTACACCATGGACAAGTTGCCGGTCTATCGCAGGGCAGACAACCATTCATGCTCACATTCACACCTACGGGCAATTTAGAGTCCAATTAACCTAAGCTGCATGTCTTTGGACTGAGGGAGGAAGCCGGAGAACCCGGAGAGAACCCACGCTGACACGGGGAGAACATGCAAACTCCACACAGCAGGACCTGCCTGACCAGGATCCAGACATCGCCCAGACCGGGATCCGAACCCACGTCCCTTCTTGATGTGAGGCACCAATGCGAGCCACTACACCACCGTGCAAAAAAATTATAATTCAAAAACAAAACATTATTTTTGCATTACAATGATCAGCCACGAAGAAACATAAGGGTTCTCATTACACAAAGTATAATTAGTGTAATTACTTTTTACATTCAGGATTCGGTGTTTTAATGAAGATTGTATTTGCTCTTTCTTTAAAGAATTGTTAGTTCAAGGTTTACAGCAGTTATAACTAATTTCTTTAATTAGTGAAAAGAAATTGAATCAGCTGTGCAGATGAGGTGCTTTTGATCTTGTACTTAATCAGCATGCATTGTCTGAAACTGCTCTTTTTTTCCCCACTAAGAACCAACACTCAATCTTTAAAATGGCCATGCCTTTCGTGAGCACTCAAAGGGCACAATCAACAGTAAAACCAACTCGAAGCACATTGTGTATATGCAATGTGTCCCCTAAACCGTTTATTTCCCCCCCAACAACCTCTTTATTATGATCAAGATTCGGCCTGTAGCGTCTTGTTTAAATTTGACTTTGGGAAATGCATTTTAGTCATGGGTGACTGCACAGAGCGGCATGCTAAAGAGGTATTCTGAGCGGCATGAAGGTCAGCGACTGTGTATTTTTGGATACACGGCTGATTGTCCAGCACCCGCTGAGAGGAGAAATATGCATTTCAAGTGATCAGAAGAAAGAAGGTATTGTATACAGGAATTGTGTAGCAGTCCAAAGTATGTATTAGTCTTGTATATTATTGCCACTGGAGTTTAATTCAGTTTTTTATGTCTATGAGAAATATACTTATATACTATGTACTGGATTTTTTGGGACACAAATGATGCCAGACTTGTCTACACAAATATTTCTTGATAAATACTAAAAAGATGACGATACAATACAATCATTTTGAAAGTTTTGGAGTTCTGTTTCATACCATACATTCGAGAACTGTTAAACTATGACAAAATAATGTTTTCATTTACTTTTACGCAAATGCACAAAGGTGAAGGGGCAGAATTATAGACCGTGTTCACACAAACAAGCCTCCTAAACTTCAAACTAAATTGAATCTGGCTCTTTTGCCATGTTCTGTAACATCTATTCTACTCTTAATGTGGTAATGACACATGACAGATAATAAAATACAAATCACTGTCATAGTATTGTAAATTGCTATGCAGTGTTGTGATGTGTCTGATAAGCCTTCAAAGTGAGAGCTGATAATTATGGTTTTAGTAAAAGTGGGGCAGGCAAACTCAAGCTGCTGTATATGTCTGATGTAACATGCAATGGGAAAATTTGCTGTTTTTAGGTACAGCAGTATCACTACTCACTATTAGGTGCTGAGAGCGAGGATATCAGTGAGCACCCAGCGCGGTGCACTCTTTTGTATTTGTTTCTTTTCTAAGTGACCAGTGTTTACAGTATGCATGACTGTGCACAGAGACACACAGACTTTCAAAAAGGTGATGTAGTTTGTGTTCCAACAAACCTTGTATGCCAAATGTGGTGTGCACTGTGTATCTTATATGTCTTTCTTTACATTTTTCAAAGGATTTGTTGTGTATTCGTGTTGAACAGCATCTTCGATGAGATTTCAACACTTGAGATTACATTTAAATAATAGTACTGACACAAGTAAATTTGAAGAATGCCAGAGATGAGATTCATTGATTGTCTTCATTGACAACTTGGCATTTCCATTTTCCACTAGCGTACTACTTGACAAACCTCCTCACCGTCTCTGTTAAATTATGTTCACTAAAAGTTCAGACACTGCCATCATAACATTGGAATACCAAGCAGCCAAACTTTACTGTAGTCTCCAATGAGTAAGGTAGCTGAGATCACGTCCAGCTAAATTAAGCCTATTAATGAGATCTAGATTAGGTTCCTCCCATCAATGCATCATGGGACAATACATAACCTACTTGTTGATGTCTCTACAGGAATCTCTCCTTTTCATTACAAGTAGCACCTGAACTCAGTGATCAGTCATTGAAAAACTTATCTCATGCTTCAAACTTCTTTCCTGGAGTTAATAGATTCTAACATGTCGTAGGCGAGTGACTAATTATGTGGGTGGTAGCAATCTGGCAGCAGTAGAATCATCTGTCTTCTGACAAACTGAATACAATATTTCCAATTTTGTGTGAATAATCTCACACATACTCACACAAACACGACCAAATATTAGCAAAGGCTCTTGACGTATTGAAGACGCATACAGGTCTATACAGAACCTTTCATATGCCATGTGGTACTGGTGTGAAAACAGAAAACATAGTGCCAAAACAAACACCATAATGCCACACGATCAATAGATCAGCGTTGACTGGGCTGATGAAGACTCTTAAAGTTGAACCAGAGGTTCTTAGAATTAAGGCTTCACTTCTAAGAACTGACGATTCTTAGAAGGTTCTTTCTTTCCTCACATCAGAGAGCGTTTTTTTTTCTGGAAATCATCTTTAGCCAATCAAAAATAGTGCTGATGAGCTACAGCTAAAGACATGTGTTGTGTGTCACCTCCCAGCTTGTGTAGACAGTCTTAATGCAAGTTGAAAAAACTAAAAAAAGTAATGGGAATGTTCAGTGCCCCTTGCATCTTAATTCTACGTTATGTCATGGAGTGTCCTTGGGGTATTTGTGACGTTGAGATGTCTTTGCTTTGTTATTTCAGCCCATGTGACTATTCTTGCTTGTTCATATTCTATTCTACAGCACCGAATGTCCTAAAATATCTGAGGCATAATTGTCAGATTAGCTTATTTTTCTTTATGTGGTTTATCACTTGATAAGAAACAAACTGTCCAAAACAGTCAGAACCCTTGTTGAATTTGACAAAGCGAAGAAGACTGCTCAGCATGATCTCATGCTGTGATGCAGTAAGTTACTGTCCTCTTTGTTTGGCCCTATGACCTCAAACACTAAATGTGTTAAAATGCTTTAGACAAGTATTCTTGACAGACTTTAAGGTGAATGGGGTCACTAGAATGATATATTTGCAACAATGATTCTTTAAAAAAAAAAAAAAAAAAGATTGTTGCTATTAGATTTGCTCGTCAATCCAACAATGTTTAGAGTCGGTGTAGGATTCCTCTTTACAGAAGTGGATGTTACAAACTCTGAAGGAAACGGTTTCTGGCAGCTCTCGAGGCAAACCGAGTCCACATTCAGACTCAGGCCGACATTTTGAACTCTGGTATTCATTTGTTTAATTAAAGATACTACAGTCGATAAAAGACATACCGTATGCATACACAGAGATAATTGATGGATTAGGTCTCTGGGGGATGCGATTTAGGCCAGTAGATAACGGCGTTCCTTAATTTACACTGGTTAACATATTTTGTTAAATAAAATTATACGAGAGATAAAAAGAAAGAAATTATGTTAATGGTGTAAAGGACCATAGCTGAACTAACTCTTACACACAGTGACTTGAGAATTGACTCGGAATTTAGGACTTGTGAACAATCGTTCATCATTAAATCAGTACATTATAATTTTTCAATACATCAGTTGCAGCTTCCTGCAGGCACTCTGTCTCCACAAAGTCCCGCCTCCTCTCACTCACAGTGCTTCTATTCTTTGCTACTTCCCTAGTTTGCTCTAGTTGACTATAATAATTTGCCAGTTGTCATGGTACTTCCTGAGACTAGGCCCGACACAGTTTTATTATGGACCATAAGTATTTTGACATTTTCTCAATCTCAGCAGGTCTGTTAGCCCCTCATGGGACGTCTCCGTGACAGCTGAGATCGGCCCGGGATAAAAGTGGCTCAGACCGTGAACTTTACACGACCTTGTCTGATTTAATATGCTTTGTGACTTTAACTGGGTCATCATCGCTCATATCTATACAACCGCTGTGTTTATGATTAAAATATGTTTAAAAGAAAGAGCAGAACGTTCTTCATATATCTAGACTTTTATTTTGCTCGCAAAGTGCACCAGATTGTATATTTCTTCAAAAAAAGAAAAGAAAATGTATGCCCTGTATGTACTTTAAAGGTTTCCTTGGATCAGAATTATTACCGTAAAAGTTGGGTTACAAGCCGCCAGCATCATTGGATGTCCCCGCTAGCTCCACACTGTTGCCAGCTAGCGCTGCTGCTAGCTCTCCGTTAGCTCCCTGCAGGGCTCTCATTGAGCGTGACTGTCACGCATTTCGGTCTTAAATCACGCCCTCTCGCCACACATCTATTTCTCAAGCTAAAAAAAAACTCCAGGCTATTTAATGTGCAGCAGCGTGCAGACATATGACCTGGTCACGGGCTGCCCTCACCATGAAGGAATCAAGCACACCCCGTGAGGAGCCACTCACCAGCCAATCAAAAAAAAGAAATGGGCAACAGCCAATCAGAAAAACATATCTTTTGTATCTGGGTAAGATGTAAAGGTTCGAAGGAGTTTAAATGTATAAGATAATGTTCCAACTGGAATAAATACAATTAATTGATGAGGAGGAGACACAATAAAAGGCGTTAAGTTACGATGTGCTTCTCAATAAAACCTGCTGACTCCTAAAGTGTCAGGATGTCAGGAACTTTAAGCGACTTTGTTCCCCAAAAGGTCAGCACTTACACCTAATTTCCCAGCAAGATTTATTGAGGAAAGGGTGAGCATCACATGCATGAAAACCAGTCAAGAATTAAAAGTGGTTATTGATGCAGTTTTTCTTGGGTGAAACAAACAACAGACAGGAAACAGATAAGAGGAAATTGAACATAAAGCATGAGTTATGTTACTGTTGCAAGAAAAGTCTCAATGTCTAATATTCTTTTAATGTAAGTCGTGAAAAAGATCCTCCCAACTCCAGACAGGTGGCACTCTGCAAACAAAGTAGACGCATTTGCGCTTCAATAACAATATTCCCTCCCTAATTTTGAGTTGTTGTACCTCAAAAGCAAACAATTATTGCCCTGCAGGTTATAAAATCAAGTGATAGCTTTACCCGGTGAGGTACTCAAATTTTGTTGATGAATTTAAGGAAACCTTGTGATAATTCATATTATACTACAGTCACAGAATACAGATATTTAAAGTTACGCTGCATCTATCCTCCAAAGCTGGTTTCTGAATACATTTAATACGACTCTATGCCACCAGATACTCGACCACTGAATGTCTATCTTGTGCATGTTTGAGGTATCAACTTGATGGCAGACGCAGAAAAAGAAATGATCACAAATCAAGAAAGACACTTTTTTTTCACCGCATGTATCTTGAGCAGTAACCGAGTAAGATTGGTGTGTTCTACAAAGCATGCTGGTTTTCTTTTCTTTGTTACTATTGCTGCACAGGAGTCACTATCCACTTGTTTGAGTGTGAATCGATTTCTATTTTACCTGGCTGCTATGAATAGCTAGATGAGATGAAAAGTCAAATCGATTTAAATCCAAACAATGCACTGAACAGCCAGTGGCCTGTGGACATTATAATGTCAGAATGCCTGCATCACACCTTTATATTTCAAAGCATGAATTTCCAGGACATGAAAGGATGTTCTGTTGCTGTGTTTTCATACAGGACATGAAACAAATCATTGGAACATGGTTGCCCGAAAGCTACTCAGCACCAAACAGCAGCCAGACAATGTTAGCAGCGAGCTGGTGATCATAGTGGAGCATTAAGTTGCTTAAAAGTCAGATATTTCCCTGAGGAGTTGGTGGATAACAAAAACAGAGCTAAAAGTCAAATGAATATTGAGTAACTGCTCCATGTATAAATAAGCAACTGAAAACCAAATAAACTCAAATGTAGGAATAAGAAACCTTTCCATTTTTAAAATAAATCAAAGTGCATGTTTATTGAAGTGTTTACAAGTAGAAGTTGTATCAGAACTGTCCCTCTAAAGAAATTCAAAGAAGAAAACATAGACCTTGTTAATTCTTTTACAGATTGAAAGGCCAGTGAACTGGGAACAGGATGCGTTATATATCAAAGAAAAAGATCATGAAGAGAACAGTGATGAAAAGTGTAATTATGGATGGTAAATAATGAGGAGTTATTATCTGTTCACAAGAACGTGTGAAACCTTTCAGGCACTTGCTTTCCATTTCTTCATGTTAGTGGTCTGTTGATGAAGCTCTTCCATTAAGCTGTCACCCCTTTAATACAAGATCCTCCTCTGGAGATGGCAGTGCTCTGCTATCAGGACTCTGAGTGTGTTAGTCGAATGTAATGATTGTACGGTATTTCAGATATCCTTTGCGTTGTTTGAAGGTAAACTCATTATTTTACTGGGCTGCATCTGGTCGTAAACTTGTAAAAATGAATTATTGGAGAACAAAAGCTAAAGTCGAAAGTATGGTGTTGGTGTTAAAACACATCCCACCTTTCTCTCGTGACTAACATTTGCTTTGAGTAACTCACTTACATTCATTTGACACCGATCTTAATTATCAGATAGCTTTTTTTAGGACTATATTTAAACTGGCTAATGAGCTGTCTGATGTCATATGGAGTCATAAGATAAGACTCTTTGTTGTGCTCCGTCTCATACTGGAGGCCACCTGGCGAGAATAGTTTGAACTAAACCTCAGTCTCCCAGTTGCCAAGATACATTTCAATGTTTTGATGTTAAATGATCATGAAGGGGCAGCACAAACACTACTCGGCCACTATGTACGTCAACTGTGATTACATTAACCATTTCAAAGTCCATTAAATACACCATGGCATATCATTAGGTTTCCATTTACATAGGCTATGATGACTTAAAGTAATACCTCAGCTTTGGTTTAGCTTTTGCCCTGACAAACATGAAATGTTAATTAGGTTTATGTCATGTCAAATTGGTTATGTGTTCTTCCTGCCAGTGATTTCAGATTATTGAGACACACTGCAAGTTGTGTGGTCATTTCTACAACAACTGTGCAATCCTCTCAAACTCAACTCCATGATACCATAGGGCAATAGTTTTATACTGCTTAGGAATGAAATTCAATTGATTGACTATGCAATTACTCGATTATTTTATAATACGTCAAAAGATGGTTGAAACATTAGAAAATCCTAAAATGTTTTTTTTTTAAATTATATCAGGTGAAATCTGCAATTCCTCACAATTACCAACCATTAAAGATGCAAATGTATGTTTTGTTTTAATAAATAACTTCAAGAAATAGTCCAAAATAGTGGAATGAATGTAGAAAATAATTCCTCAGAGGCAAAGGGGACCATTTCAATATTCTAAAACGCAAATTTATTTAATTTAGAATCACATGTGAAGAAGAAAAGCAACACATTTTTTCATAATTCACAGGCTGGAAGACTGTTGGGTGTTTTTACTTGAAAAATGTCAAATCAGAATAACTAACCGTCCTGACTTTTTGTAACTGAGGACTTTTCAGTCGGTTGCAGAACTGATTTGAGCCTGTATGCAAATATTCAATATTCTGATGTTCCTCCACACTAAAAGACCTTTAAAGAGTCCGTGGTCGCTCTTTCCGATTCACACGAGCATGGCGACTGTAGCATTAATGATTAAAATGAAGGAAAAATGGAACAGCGTGGAGGATTAATCAGGGGAATGGATAGGCTGTCTGTAGCATTCTGCTCCGCTACTCACCGGTCAACTCAATCAGCTTTCAGGAGGAGGAGGAGGAGGGAGAAAGCACACAGAAGCTCTCTATTGACTGCCAAACATCTCCATGGCAACACTCAGTCTTCTTTCCCATTTTCTTTTTTTTTTTTTTTCAATCTGTGTTTCTACAAATCTTTTGAGCAACCAATTTCATTAAAGGTTTTGTTATTCTTGTCTTTTTTTTTCATTGCAGAAACATTTTAATTGAAGGTTCAAAGAAGGTCCCCTTTCGCTGTAGTTGTTAACTGCTTTGATTTGTTTTTGTCTTTCTTATAGAAAACATCCACAGTAACTCTGCCAGCTGGTAGCAGTGCCGAGTGTGGTTGATCCAGTACGCCTATACATTTAGGATAACAGACACAAAGAAAATACGACTTGAATCCTTAGTTATTAAATAGAGATGGATGCTTCAAACTACCACAATGGAAAAATATTTGAAATAAAAGTAAAACACAAGTGTGGAAACGGATGTGGGCGACAATGATAACAGAACAGCAATCTTTCAGAAAGTATAATCCCTCTTTGAGTCCCCTGAGCAATAAAGAAAGATTTATTTGTAGTTTTGATCATTAAAAAGGTGGATGTCAGTAACCGTGTGTTAATACAGATAAAGTGCAGCAAGTCAGATCTAAGAAAAGCAAAAAGAGACTAAATAGTCTTTCGAGAGTCTGCAGAAATGAAGAAAAACAGACAATTGACTGAGCAAGGGAGAAAAAGACAGCAGCCATGTTGTCGATATCCTGCTATAATGCATCCCCAGTTTCTCATTATCACTTAATAGGTATAGTGTTTATTCAGGAACTGAGCTTCATTTGTCTGTATAATGAACCAGCAGCATTACTGCATGCACACAAGTTCTCAACACAAAAACCAAATATCCTGAAATGGATGTATCACAGCATTAAATATATAGAGACTGTCTCTGTTGTTTTATGTTGATTAATGCACTGATCCCTCAGGAAAATATGCACCATCTCTGAAGAAGACGTTCTGCAACATGTGTTGAGGGATGACGGAGGATTTTACCTGGCGGGCACTGTGTTGCTTAAGGTTCAGGTCAGACATATGTAAAGGCTGATTTGACGGCAAAACACTGCACAACCTTTTGTTACTACAACAAGTTATCTTGGCAGCAACTACTTCATTTTTCTTTGCAGTGATCGAGTGGTAGAAATGTAGCATTAACAGGACAAAGTACTTGCATGCACATGATTGGACAACACACATTAGAACGTCAAGTTGCACAATCCCTGCGTTGTTCTGCCGACGAAACAGGGCTTTAGTTTGTATACTGATTAAATGTGGTTTGTGGATATTTACATTACACTGAATTACTGAACTATGAGTTTGCAACAACCCAAACTTAAATATGTGAACAGCTAAACTATGTTCAAATATATTTAATATAAGGATAATCAAAACTGAAACCTGCCTTGTTTTCTCTCTGCGACTGATTTTTGAGTATTTGTGGCTGTCATGAATCTGTAACCCCTCGTGACTGACTTGCTTTGGACACTTTTAAAAACAGCAGTTGAAAATTGCCTATCTAAAAGCTTTAATGGTCTCTGCTGGCTGATGAAAGATCTAGTAGGGTAGATGCCATTTGCCAGTGTGGAGGGCCCCAAGGTACACAGTCATTTCCTTTGGCAAACATGCCCAGGTCCTTGTGCCTGCTGTGGAGGCGACGCTCAGCTGCACTGCACCTCAGCGGCCACCGAAACAGCAGAAGATTACTAAAGAATGTGTTCTGTCGGCTCACACCGCACCCCAAATGTGTCCCTCCATCCCCAATTCCCAATCACCTGAATATATGCTGTTACTGTGGTGTTAAGCAATGTTTTGTATGCAATGCAGCTGCAGTCTTGCGGCAATTCGCATTTAGAGAGGCGTCAGGCAGAGACTGCCCGGTGGGGATGCCTCCCTATTTCAAGCAGATTCAATCAGATCAGTACATACTGTATTCTCTTTAGGATGACGGGCTGGATTGCCCCGAGCACCGTCAGCGAGATAAAGGATTGTTTTTTTGTACATGTCTAGGATTTCTGATCATCAGTTTGTCCAGTGGGGAATTGATGAAGTCTCCTCTGCTGCGAAAAAAACCAAAATGACTCTCGCGCTGCTTTTGCAGGTTACTTGTATTGAACAATTGTCAAAGTGGCGGCAGACAAAAGAATGGAAACTTTGAGCTTTGCTGATGCGTCTGATGCCAAGAACATTGTGTACACTAGTGTCAGGGGTGTGACGGTTTCTATTCTGTGTCTTTGATGATAAAACACTGGAATTGCTTTTTGGTTCTCAAATATACACCAATGAGCTACATAAATAGGTTTATTGATTGATGTGCCTGGATTATCTGGGTTTGTCAGGTATTATCTCAATAATTTATATGAACATTGAGCAAGAAAGGGGACTGATTTGTTGCCTGTTCTGACATCCTTTTGAGATGTCATGTAAGAAGACCCATTTTGTCACAGTGATTTAAGATTAGCTGTTATCACTAATGAGTATTGCTAAATCCATCAAACACTAACCTGCTTTCACTTTAAGGGAAAAAACCCTCCTTGGTTAACTAATTTGCATGGATATTAGATATTAATTATGAATGGAAACATTGGCGCAGCTGGTGAAAGGTGCATCTGAATAGACATTAATCAATCAGTCGTGGTGTGAATCCGTATGAAAGCATGAAACATGGCAAAGAAGTCGAGAAAACCTTAAGTTTTTTATTTGCAACCATGCAACCAAAGCAATGACAACCCTGCTGCCAGTTGCTCCATTTGTCCCTTACAAAATTATCTGTTTTAACCAAGGCAGAAGATCCTGAGATCGCCAAAAAAAAGCATTGTCTTATACGTAACCGTTCTGTGGCTCATAAAGGTTTAGAGGATGTAGAGGCAAATGCATAATGTTGTGATTCTCTTAACCTGCTTGGTCCCCGATGACGCTCTCGTGATTCATTTTTCTTCTAAAGATACATTTTGTAGCGAGTGACGAAGGTTTCAGGGGAAATATATCGGAGTAAAAGTACCAGTTTTCTTTGCAAAATGTAGTGACGTAAAAGAAAAACGTCAACAGAAACATAGTAGAGTACAGATATCCAAAAAAAACTACTTAAGTACAGTAACAAAGTATTTCTACTTTGTTACTATATACACTGGTTTTATAACACCTACTTCTAAATTTTATTTTGATGTGGTTGGCCTGTGAAGCAGTTTAAAACTGGTTGATGTTGCTTACAGCAGATGCTCTGAGCGATGCCTCGTTACACAATTTAGAGTTCAGCTTGGAAGAAATGTAATTTCTGAAGCAGGAATAAAAATAAATCTTTCTTTGTAGATGACAAAGAAAATGGTGTTCCTGGACTTTGGTTGTGCCTTTCCATGCTGGGCAGAAATGCTGAGAATTGTGTAGACTTTCAGAATTCATGTGAGACAATGCTGAAAGGTGCTTATCTGCATATTCACTGAGCAAGCTAAGTCACCTGTTCACCTTTTGATTAGTACGCGCGTGATTGTGGTTTAACCTTGTTTAGCTTGTGCATGATATTAATTAACTTTCCATTATGTCCAATCAATTCAAATTCTGATGGCGTTCACTCCTGCCGCATATAATTGTTGTCCAGTATGCAGCACACTTCACTGACCTCTGTGTTTGTGACTGAAGGGTACACAACTTAAGTGTTTCCTGTTAATGAGGGGACCGGAGAACTCAAATGCTACTAAACTCTGCTAATCTGCTTCATCAGGCCTGTGAGCACTTTTTGTTTTAACTTTGGCAAAACAAAAATGTGTTTCAGGTTGTTTAACTACATCAAAACATAAAAGTCTAATGTTGATGTTGTGATGGAATTTAAATAGCAGCTTTGTGAACTTACCTGTATAAAAGGTAGTACACGTAGGAGGTAGAAAAGGCAGCACTCACAACACTTGTAAATGTTTTTACGTCACCAATGTGGTATTCCTGGTATCTAAAAACGTGTATGGTTTCATGAGAACAGTCAGAATTGGTTTATTTGAAGCACAATAGACATACAGGCTTTGTAAAGTAAATCCAAGAAGTCCTTTTATCTGTTGGTTGAATCTTTTGACATTGTCTTATTTTGCTGCAAATGAAGTACAGCGTTATTAAAGAAGCCACAATAGTGTTATTTATGCAGTCCAATAATCTATAGTTTACTACAAAGATTGTCCTTTTAACAATATATTTTCTACCGCATTATATCATTAGGCCAACACCTTGATGTGAAAAAATACCTGTTTAGAGTAGATGTTTGACTAAAACTGTCTGTATGTTTCTCTGCGGTTCAGTGAAACTAGTCTGGGAAAAAAAACAAAATAGAGAAAAACATACATCTAAAGCACAACGGCTCAGCCACAGGGGAAAATCCATCTATCACGTCAAGTTTATTATACTTCTTTATGCACTTTTGAATATGAAACAAACAGCCCCATGGGACACTGGGACAACATAATACCATGTCACTCTAAAGATAAATACAGAATAACTGTAAACACAGGCACACTGAAGTGGATGCACTGCAGATGTCCTTCACATACTGTTTCCTGCATACAGACCTTTTATTTTAGTATCTTATCTCAGTGATAAACTCATCAGGTAAAGGAATAGTTACAATAAATAAACATTACATTTTGATTTCAACAAACAAGACAGAATTAGTTCAACATTGAGCTTTAGAAATGCTGGGAGCCGTAGTTTATCACCTTTGGACCGAGCCAGAGGAGCTCTTTACCCCCATTTCCAGTCTTTATTATTGGTATCTTTCTCCATCTATTAGTGCGAGTCCATTAACGCTGAACGAGCAGCTGTTGTTACCAGAGAGCTGGTGTCTGGGCAGACGAGTGTGCTGCTTTTGGCGCCATAGTGACTGACGTCTTTCAAGCAAATTGCTTTCAAGCAGCCAATGTTCTCATTGTGAGTCAAGGTGTTAAAACTTATAGAACTGAGGAAAAAACATCACAATGCTGTTTTCCCCTGACTTGAGTTCTTTCCAATTAAAGTGACCTAAACTTTTGCTGAAACCTCACCAAGGTTTTGCAGTGACCAGTGTTCATTTAGTCCTGGTCCTCCTTCGTCCTTCTCGGCTGCTTTGTCCCCCGTCTCTCTTCCATCTGTGATAATGTATATCTTTGATGTGTATGTGCAGTCCGTCCTCTTCCTAGTTGTTGCTCCATTGGTGGTTAAGGTCCCAACAGATTATCTCACCGTTTTCTCTAAACCACATATTAAGCATGCGTGTGCTCATTTGTAGTAATATTGTCATCTAGTTGTCCATGTTGTAATTTTATTCTAGTATCTACTGCAGTCCCAGTCAGCAGATGTGTGGCCGTTTGATTGGTCAAACTTAACTTGCCCAGTGAAATTTGCTCACCACGATAGATTAAATGTATCACCTGCATGTGAAAATCACTGGTGCCAGAAACTCATTGAGCACTCCTATTGTATCCTCCAGTTTGTAGGTAAATGATGGCATAAATTCTGTCCACTGTGCAACATCTTGTCACATGATGTCCACATTTAAACAATTTTGTTCATGATTCTAAGGTATAAAAATTACAAAACATATTCATTAAACACTCCTTTTTTTCAAAAAAGACAGTAATAAAATGGACTAATGCAAGAACCAAAACTTATTTACTTTTTTAGTAACGTCTGATGACAATGTGACAAATTGAAAAAACTGAGTGACTAATATTCTGTTTTTCCCAAAGTGACCACTACTCAATCATGGTTATTTACTCAACAAGCAGTCCCAATAACAGCATTTACGAGCCTTTAGTTGGCCAGATTTTCTATTCCCATTGATTGACAGACATTTTCTCTGTATGACGTATTAACTGTATTGTCATGTGAAATTCACTGGAGCCAAATACACACTGAGAGCACATATTGAATAATTCAGTTTGCACATAAACAAGGCCAAGCTCCCTGGCAAAAAGCCGCCTGACATTCAGCTTCAATTTCACATACATTACAGAAACGGATGGACTGTTGGATGCACTGGAGCGACAGCCAGCTGTGATCCTCAAGCAAGAGGAGACCAATAGAGAGAGACTGCTGGACATGACAAGAACTCTTGCAAGGATGTTTCGAAACAGAAGCTACAGGAAGTATGTTGTTTCTCCTCAGCGACTGCACAACCAGATGGTTCAACACCATCAACATGGATACCCGCTCACTTCAGGTCAAAGAAACACTCTCCGAGTTGGCTGAAGAAGAGGACTGACAGGCTTCTTGCCAGAAAGTGGCAAAAGCTAGAGGTTCTCAAAGAGCTCCACCTGCTTTTCACAGAGCTTAAACGACGTTGCAGAGTGACAGTATGTCCCGTGCTCTGCAAGCCCTGCTTTGTCTCACCTCGCCTGCCACCTGTGAATAATTCCAGGGGAGCACAAGATACAGAGGCGTACAGTATTATTAGAAATGATAACAGCTACGTGTGAGAAACTCTGCCAGTTTTTGAACGCAGAGGAACAGAGTTTCTCCCCACTCGCGGCAGCATGTTTCCTTTATCCTACCGTGGCAGCGAACATGCTGGTTGTTAATGAGCACAGTTGGTTCAAGAAATCACTGCACAGTACTGAAGAGAACCTCATTCTAAGTGCCTCAAGTAAAAAAAACTAGACTAGTCTGATATATAGCTGTCAACCTATTTAATCAACCTATTTATTTTATTAATGTATCCTTTATTTAGCCAGTAAGGTTCCATTTAGAAACAAGCTTTCTTCGAGAGAGAGAGTCCCAGTCAGCATCCCAAGTCCTGATAAGTATTTGTGACAACTTATGTTAGTCTGCAGTGGCGTGAATGAAGGCTGCATTTATCTTGCAGCGCTGGCGCTTCATGGGTTTAACAGTCGGCAACAGCTGTGAGATATTATTGTTCATCAATTTTCTGGGTTCCAGGAACAGTTATCTCAGTTTAAATAAATGCCACCTGTCTCTGGAGAGTGTTAATCAAGCTTATGTTCTAACATTAGCTCCAAGAGTTGGTTGAAAACGCCGTGTCTTACTAATGTTTACATGATTTTGTGCTAAACGACTCGGATTAATGCTGTAAATTCCAGACAAAATGCTAGCATTCTAATAAGCTGATGATCCATCTGGAAGACATGTAGAAGAAGAAGTGCTATTATTCTTGTATTGTAAGTAAGATGAGGAAACATTTAAGCGTTAACTGTTATTTCACTCGAACATAAACCTGTTTGCCTGTTCACCAAAACAAAAACACATTGTAATTTGTTTTCACTTACAAGAGCAGTTCTGCAAAAGAGAAGTTCACTAAAGAGCAGGACAGAGCCACGAGCGTCATCTTAAATGCCTCCCACACAGTGAGGAAATACTACACATGGCTAATTTAATGTCACCTACATGGTAAAAGAGCAACAGAACACTCAAACACCTTGTGAGCTATAAACTAAATGATATAATGCATAATGAAACGCATCAATTCTGGTGTTAAAATTTCCTTTTTTTTCCCTAAAATTAAAAAATTCTAATTTCATGGTTTAAAATAGCTCAAGGATTTCAAATCCCTAATCTTGCAAGGCCAGAGTTGACCATTTGGCATTAATCTGCATCAAGAAATAAGAGTGCTCATATTCAGACTCTGCTACTAGCCTCTCCCCACAAAGTCTTGTCATTTTCCTTTTTTCAGTAACCAATATGGAGCATTACAGACACAGCAGAGCTCTTTTAGTGACTGGCTAGTTAGCTAGCGAACATTTGGTTGCTTGTGTCATCATGCTAACTTGCACTGGTTACAGCGGGAGCACTGGATCCTTCACCGCTAGGAGACTACAGGAGAGCAGCCATTTTGGAAACGTAAGTGAAAGAGGTTGGCTTAGCCCTGGGCTGAACCTTTAATGTTAGAAATACATATTGTATAGTAAGCTAGTTAGCCACACACATTAACATTTGCAGCTTACGTTTGAGAAGAGGCTTTTCAATCCATTTCTCATGAAGCTTAACCCTATTTCCCCAAAATTAAATGTGGGCATTGGAGAACTGTTCTGCAGGAAAGGAGGTGATGAATTACATATTGCCAACTGAAATGCAGCACAGTCTACTTCACAAGAGGGAGAAAACAATCTGCCAAAAAAGAAAAATCAGCAACAAGGATCTGCAGAAAAAATTACTGCTTTAACTTTTCAGCCAATTCTTGTTCAGTTATCTCTTACAACATTTGAAGAGTGTAATGTGTTAAGCCCTGATGGAGACAGAAATGTGTGTGACCCACACATTTCACATCCTGAGAATCACTTCGACAACCAAAGTACTGCTCCCTTCACCATCTCATTACCTCGCTAGTAATTTAAAAGCAATAGTTTGGTTATAATTAGCCAGCACTGTTGCAAGGTACTTTATCCCAGCCAGTATTAGATGTCAAGCCCCGAGTTAAACTCCCTTGGTTGAGCAATGTTGCAACAACAACTCATTACTTCCAAGGTCTACAGCAAAACTGTCTTATCTGGGTATCAATAATTTGTCACGGAGCCGTGTTCTGTCCAACAGCGACTCACTCCCAAATTATTCTTTTGAAGTGGATTGTGAAGCTGTTGCCCTCTGCCTCCCTAGACAATACCCCTCTTGGTCTCCATCTCTTATTGTCTCCCTGTTTCCCGTCCTCCCCATCACTCCCTCTCTTCACAGATCATTATGTTAGAATTATTGCTCGCTTGTGCTCTGCTCCCCATCTGTCCCTCCGCTTAAGTTCGGGTGGCCGACAACAGCCGTGTTCGCAGTCCCTGAGGGCGAGGCTGAGTTGGGGTAAAGTGGCTTATGCCTCACTAGTGTCCCCCTCTCCCTCCCACCCGTACTCCACTCATTAGAACAAAAGGTAAAAAGGCAAGCAGAGTTAACTGGCAAAGCATTAAATTATCAACGAGAGAGAATTGGTATTAGCTGACTCTCGCAGTGTGGTAATTAAAGTTAGGAGGCTGTCATCTGAAGTTAACTATTTCATTAAACACAAAAGACGGTCGCAGAGGCTGAGGAAGCGACACGAGGGCAACCGACTCCCACAATTATTGTACGCTAGTGGGTCCTTACTGCCGATGATATTTTTATATATAAATTAGACCTCACGATACAATATATAAGAAATATTGTGACACAATACATATTGCAATAATTTTTGTTGAAAATGCACTTTACTGTATACCACTTGGATAGTCTACTACATAAATCACATATTGATAACTCAGCTGACAAATTGCATCAAAAAGGTATTTGCATTGCACATAATCACTCAGCAGAGAACCTGAACTGAAATGCACTTTAAATTATTTAAAAATTAAGTGCATATTGCATTCTCATTGTGTCACTGAAGACCTTTTTCCTGAAATGCCACAACTTAAATAGAAAATAAAATACATATACTTTTTTTTATTATTATTGGGTCACTAACTAATGTAGATGCCATGAACATACGAATTACAGTCCAAAATTAAAGTTGTTTTTTACGGGGTCCTTCCCATTTATGTCCCATTTTTCCAGGTTCAGTTTTCAGAAACTCTGCGAGGTTACTGCCTCCAGCTCTCGTGCCACGGTGTCACGGTGTGATGTGACGTAATCGTAACATATGACTTAGTGGCTCTAGGTGTGCACACATTGCAAGCCAGGGCTTCTCTCTCTTCGTGAGTCTTACAACGTACACTACTACACTCACCATGTATTGAGGCTGGTTCACAAGCAAGTAAATGTTTCCTGAATTGACTCATTACGTCACCGGCTCTTAGTTTTTAGTTCTTTTAACTCGTCTTGTTCTGTGTTTTCTGTCTGTAACTGTGTTTTTTATGCTGCTGCCTGTCTTGGCCAGGTCTCCCTCGAAAAAGAGATTTTTTAATCTCAATGGGACTTCCTGGTTAAATAAAGGTTAAAATAAATAAAAATTGGCGAGTTGGGATCACATAGCGATGCTCTCTACACAGTACACGGGCGCAAAAGGACATATATATATATATATATATATATATATATATATATATATATATATATATATATATATATATATATATATATGACATCAAAACACTATCATTAAAACAAATATTGCAATAGTAATATAATCTAATTGTATAACAAAATATTTTAAACAATTTTAAACATATGAACAGCAACCTATTGGAAAATTGGAAATTGCGTTTCATGAATATTTTATCTTTTTTTTTTTAAAGGTTCATGGAAAATGACAGAACGTGTTTTCTCATGTTTGACAGGCAACTGAGCAAAAGACAGTTTCTCACAACCGTATTGATGTTTCTTTTGAATACTTCTCTTTACTGAGGGTAGGACAATTATCTAATAAATTACTTACCAATTGAATTAACATTTTATGAAGTCGTATTAATTGCATAATTTAAATGGAATTTTAATGAGTCACTTCATGCATTTCTAAGTGGAGCAGCACCCTTTGAGTTACTCATTTGTGTTGTGTTAGACTGGCATGAATGGTGGCGAAATTAATTTGCAAATTTTTATTCATCATGAATGTCACTTTTCACACTCATCATTTCTTGATTCTGCATCTCAAATATAAAGATTTGCTGCTTTCTGTTTATGTACTAAGACCCAAAGCAATTCATGATATAGTTAGTTGAATAATATAAGAAATCTCAATTAAACCTCCATTGAATTCTGTAAAATACACAGCATTCCAGTATTGACCTACATTTCATGAAAAAAAAAATGAAATCTATAATTTAAAGGATTCAAGAAACTATCCACACATTAATTGACAATAAGAATAATTAAAGCTGCAACTATCAAACTTGGTCAGACAAATATCTATCACTTTGTGATGGACTTTTTTCACTATTTTCGGACATTTTATTGACATAACATAAAAATGACAGGCAACTCTTTTGATTAATTAATCATTAAAAAAAATCAGGAAGAATTGGTAAACGTTGTAAACCATGCAGTGATTAAGTATAATATGCTGTACTGTATATGTCCGACATGAAGGGTAGTCCCAGTGACTAGATTTCCTTTGCAGTAATAGGGATTAAATCAAGAATGTAATTTGCTTTATTGTGGTTTTAAAACAAATGAAACTTTTTATTGTTAAATGAAGATCACAGCAAGGCAACGAGACAACATTGTTTTTGACTGAAATGCTTTGGTTGCTATTTAGAGAATATCCGCAGAAGTGAAAATCTTGGCACAAGGTAGTTGCTCCGGTTGAAAAGAAGGCTGAAACACAGGCGGAGAAGACGAAGCCACCGGCATCCGAGTATTAATTTATCCTCCATTGTTGTTTTTGTTGAGCCCCCACAGCCTAAATTGTGATTGGACGACTGTGTAAAAAGTGAGCACAGCATTTTACCAAAAGTTGAACACTTTTCTGCTCTCTGCGATCACAAAAAAAAAGATCAAACGTAAAGTGCAGGATAGACGCCCAGAGCCTCGTCATGCTGCTGGCGTTTAGTCGTAATATAGTGGAAATACACAGTGCTTACATTGCAAATCTTCTTATAATGTGAACATAGCTGTTGTGGGGGTTGCTTGCAATCCCTTGCAGTTGACTTGTCATAAACGAACTATCGGGACATTGCAGTAAATGCGACAGCCTTAAAGATATCTTGTACATTTAGGTTCATTCACTGCTGTTATAGGGAAATAAATGCTGCTTTGTGACGTCCCCTCTTCACATGAACTCCTTCTTTGGAGACAGACACTTTAAAGAGGGGCAAGCTAGACCAATCAGAACATTGTATTTCAAATGAAGCACATTATTTGCTAATGGTCAAAGTTTGGAGGAGCTAGTTCCCTTTTTAGTTGCACTTTTTCTGGCAAATGATTAAAAAAGACGACAGAACAAAGAGTTGCTGGATCGGAAGACAACATTATGTGGCTGCTGCATCGCCCCTTTGCCCTTTGTGGGATTGGATGAGTGTGAAAGTTAGGAAGAAGTTGTTCCCAGGCCTGTGCTGATGAATATTTCAGGAAGAGAACTGCGCCTCGTCTCTCTGCATCAGTTCACAGTCCCGCTGTTCCTCCGCACACACTCGCACCTCCAGTACAGACACAAACAGAAAACACCCTCTTACCATGAGGACAAAGTATTAAAGAGCTGCAGTCGACAGGTAACCTTTTTCTCCTGCCCACTGCTGTTACGCCCGCCGCAGCGACGTCGCAGAGTTACAGTCAGAGCCGGAGGGCAGAGTGAGGTGAAAGTGGACAGCCAATGAATTCCTCTCTTCTGTAATGGAGAAATAAAGTAATGCAACTTTGAAGTTATTGAAAGCAACAGCTACCAACGTGTAAAACAACTCGAAAGACATTAAATTACCGAGCGTCATGGTCCCAGAGTACAATTGAACTTAGTTTTGTCCGATCAGCGGAAAGACTTTTTGATGGTTCCTTTAGTCGATTGATTAAATTGTTTCAGAGCTGCAGTTTAAAATGATATCAAAACGGAGAAATTTAGAAATTCCTCACATTTTTGAAACTGCAGCAAATATCTGGCATGGTTGATTTATTCTTTGTGAAGGCACTTTAAAAATGTCAAGTGCCTATTTCAAACGAGTGGCATCATAACAATTTGTATTTCCAAAACATTTCAGAGAAAATAGAAACATTTGTGTTCAGAAAAACTAACAATTCTGTGGTCATCAGATCACGAACAAACCATATACAAATTAGAGTCAAACCGGTTGGGAAAAGGTAATTAATACTTCTCAATTTCTTGATTAATCATTTAGTGGATAAAATGTCAAAAAGAGAGACGGATGGGGTCTTCAAATATCCTTTTTTTTATTCCTAATCAACAGTCGTAAAGATAAAAAAGAAAATCCACACATTTGAAGAGAAGCCAGAGAAGATGCCTTAAGTGATTAATCAATGAATAAAATGTTTTTTTACCAAACTTAAAACTTAAACTCAGTATGTGACCAAGTGACAATCTCAAGCTGTTCTTCTACCACTTCTACTAAACTCACTCATAAATGTCACAACCTCTACTGCATTGCGACGTTTGCACTCCAGGGAACGACCTGGACAGACGGAGACGCGACAGAAAGAAAGAGGTTGAAAGGGAGAGACACAGGTACCCAGTCATGTTGACCCGTATGGCGAAGGTCATATCAATGAGTCACTGGGACTGAGTGAGTCCTCTGTCACTCGACATGCAGACGAGGAAGATGTGGAGACCTCTTAAACTGACTTGATAGGGATTTCCTCCGCTGCCTGATGGAGTTGACACTTTTCTACCTCTGTGCCATTTCTGTGAGGGCACTTTACGCCACGCGTCAGTCTACATCACCCCAACCTTTCCAATCTGTCCAAGACCATTGCTGGGTAATTGACAAAAATGTGGTAGGCCAAGGCCATTGCGACAACTGAGAAAGTCTGCCTAAAATCTTAAATAGGCTATCCGGGGTGAAACGGCAAGCGGGTGCAACTGAAAATCACAAATTAAGAGTAACTTCCCCCGGAACCAATTTCAGCTTTTTGTATCCAGAGTTGGATTCAAAATGTTCGCCTTCATTGAAAAGCAAGGGGACGGACCAATGCTCTGATATTCATGGAATGTTATAGAAGATATGCATTCACCTGACAAGTGTATACAATTTACTGTGCTGTTTGTGACACCTGTCTCACACAGGAGAGGACATCCAGCTGTTCTCTAAAGCTCGGCCTTCAAGCTGTGAGCCTGAAGTTCAGAATAATTGAAAACTGAATGTGATGTACGACTTTTCTAAAAACAGGAAAAATGCGCCGCCCTCTCTCGCTTTTACACCACACGGGGGGCCTGGATGCGTTTGTAAATTTGCATCTTATAAGTCGATAAAAATAAAAATAAAATTTGGAATTGTGGTTGCTGCCATTAATTCAAACTTTAACTCGGAAAAGTCTGGAAAAAAAAAGAGTCATTGTCAGTCTGGACTGAACAGCTTTAAAATATGTAATTCACAATCTTCAAAAACAGCTAAACAACATGTATTTATTTTCGTTTGGGGTATTTAACTCAATGAATCTCTTTGCCATACTATTTTCAGCATTATCAAAGCCTCAATAGCCATAATGCTATTCTCTGCCACAATAATATCCCGTTGTAAAGGAATATAAATGAGCAGTAGGAGGCTCTCTGCACACTGTGCTCGGTGAACGAGGGCCGGGCAAGGTCTCTCCCCTTTTTACAAGACAGTTTAATACACCGTCTGCATGCCTGAATAAATATATTAAAAAGTCTTCCTTCAAGGATGTATGAACTCTTAGAATCTCAGTGTTCCACTTATTCAGACCATTGAAGGGAGAGTTATTTTCCTTGAGTCATTTGCTCCCTCTTCCTCTCGTGTTACATGTTGGCCTCCAGGGAGGCAGAGCTTCATTACAGCCAAAGCCCAGTTTAGCATGTTTAGACTGGCTCACATCTGTTGGGCCTTGGAAGATCACGGTCCGATCCTTCGCATTAGAGGGTTGCAGGTGGGAGCTAAGTTTGTACACCTGCTGAGCTAATGAGGGTAGCTTTTCTGGAGCCTGTTGTGTGAAAACCTTTTGATCTCGAGACCTTTTTGATTTTCAACCGTCTGTGTGTGTAGCTCTTTTTTTTGTTTTGTTTTGAGATCTCCTCCCCCCCGCCATGGCTCCAACAAATTAGATATGTGAGTTTTTAGGTATTTGAAAATACCTTCAGAAGAAGTGCATTCAAAGCATCTACACTGTCAATAAGAACACAAGATAATCTCATTCCCCAGCAAAGCTGTTCTTCAACCAATACACACATCTGTGTCCTGTGTCCCGACGCATCTGAAAATTGGAAAGGCGCTTGACAGATGTTTACTGGCAAGACAACACTGTGATTGTGTCTGTCCATCACGCGACAGCTTGTTCTCTGGTCTCACTCAGGAAAATATGGGCGCACTATAGAGGCCGTGTCAGAGTGTGTTAATGTGTGCCTGGGCTGACACGATGGTGTCCTAAATATTGGACAAGTCTATTACGTGTCGTGAGATTGAAGAGTAGTGCGCAATGGCATCTAGCGCTCGACAGACATGGTTGGAGGGAGGGAGCATGTGTAGCCATTCTCTCTCTCACTCTGTCAAATACCAGAGCTTGGTCAGCGGTCGATACCGACGTACCGAGACACTCAATGAGACTTACTTATTAACTCCAATGTAAACGGGTAAGGGAAATTCATTGGATCATGCACAATGTAATCATGTTAAGTTCCCCGAGGTTTGATCATTTAAATCTGAACATTTAACCTTAAAGTGAATTAATACTTGAAGGATTGCCTAAACTGAGTTGCTTCCTAATCGACCCTTTGTCCTTCCAACAAAGACATGCAAGCAACCAAAGGAGGACGACCAAGCCAAGGTAGGAAGATGAAAACAACTTCTCATTGGGGTGCACATTTAAACCTAACCCTCGTCCTGTGTACCATGGGCTGAGCATGAAAAGTGAGAAATTACTGTAAAAGATTTGTCTAATTCTCGTTGGTTGTATACAAGTTAAGCAAGAATACCTATTTTACATAACACATACTTATTTTGAGGCCAAACCACAAGCCACACTCTTTTCTTTCATTTTGTAAAAGCGAGCCTAAAAACTAAGTAAACCTACGTTGGGACTTTTTTTTTTTAAACACTCTGCATGTAACGAGCAGAGCAGACCTAAGGCTAAATGCTGGTATTTGACAAGTTAAATGTGTCAGTATATCCCACAATTTAGTTTCTTTCTTCAACACAAAGGACTTCAACAGAGCTGCAAACACACTGATTTCTCAGCTTTCCAGCGAGTGCCCTCTTTTTTTTGGGTCACATGCTGCTCCGTGAGCCTCGAGGCCAACCTACACTCATTCTGAGCTATGAGCCAAGTCTCTGCAGAGCTTTAACTGTAGATCGCCAATGAGTCCCCGGTTGTTTGAGGGTCTCTCAGGCAACAGATGCGTTTCCAGACCCCACTTAGCCAGACATAAGGAGTTGATCCATGCAGGGGAGGTAAGATCCCACAGAGGTGATGGAGATACCTGCCACCGCAGCAGCACCGGCTGATCCGTTACTGACAAATACATCCCCTGGGACATGAATCTCCTCCCGATCCCTCCAACCGAGCCGAGGCACACGACGAGAGAAAGACAGAGGAGGAACGTCCAAAAAAAGAATATATAATGCAGAAAAAGTAAAAGTGTTTGAAGGCATGCGCTGCTTTATCCAAAGTTTCAAGGTCGGATGTGTCTCTTCAGCGTTATGTGGATACAAGAGCAGGAGCTTTCTGGCTTTAACAGAGACATTAAGGGGCATAAGATGGACAAAACTCATGAAGCTAAACATGAATGAGCAGCCATGACCTTGTTTCCTTACAGATATACAATAAGTGGCTCCATGTGCTTTGTCTCTGCCATTCTCCTCTTCACAATTCCAAGGTGGATTCAAGGCAAGGCTCCAGACTGGAACCGCAATGGTCGAATTTGCAGTCATTTTTGTGTTAACATATTAAACGTGTACATGTTCTACATTGATTTATAAAACTCGGTTCCAAGAAAAAGTCCTGCATTCAAAATCTTAACTTAAAGGATGAACTCACTTAAATGATGAACTGTGCAGCCAAAATGCCACGATAGTGTTACATCATTATGTATTAAAATATTACATCGTTATTGGTGCAGTAACATGTAATATATGCATTTTAACGTGGTCGCTGGCTGCAACAGAGGTAATTTCATACATTTTATATTGTTGGTTACATTTTCTGGAATACATTTATAATTAATTGTGTTTCATACACTCATAAAATGACGCAGTGAACTAAAAAGTGCAATATTTCCCACTGAAATTTGGGGGAGTAGAAAGAATACACAAAATTGGCCAGTATTACTTTAGTAAACTCACTTTCCATCAATTATAAATACCATTCTGTACCAAAGAAAAGGTGCTACCATTTGAGCAAGTAGGTAGCAGTCAGTCTGGTTCCCCTGATCCAAGCACGTGTACGCATATGCAGCGGCAATACAGTCTTTAAAATGATGTCATTGTACATAATGTTTCTTTTCTGATAGATGGTTTCCCATCGAGACGGTTCTCTTTTCAGATGGAAATGTTGTGTTTTGTCATTTTCCATCTTGTTTACTTGTGTTCGGCGGCGGAGTCGGGCTCGCTGAGCCTCTCGTGAAAAGGAATGTTTCTTTTACTAAAGCTGATGGATCAATCTCACACACAGTGCACAGTTTTAAAGCAACTTCTCAATAAGGAGGATGTTTTTCTTTCAAGGTGCCGGATGAGGCAAGCACACACACTTTATATCTTTGACAGTAACAACTCATCTTTGTCAGCAATGCCGTCTGCTGACATCCCGCTTGTCAAGGCTGACATATAGTTTATTGACAAAAATCGATCAACGGAGACTTACAGATGTTTTTTTAGTGACATCACCGCTGGTTATGTTCACCAATTTCCTTCAAAATGTAAATACAAAAAGGCAATTAAATACATTTCTTAACAGTTTATTTTAATTTATCAGAATGCAATCTCTAATCTCAAAATGGTTTTAAAGGTATCTTTATGTTTTTATAAGCTGGCTAGAAAATAAGCTTAACGCTAATTTGAATGAATAAAAGTAGCAATAAATCAGTCAAATGAAATGTCTCCAATTCTTTAAAAAAAACTAAACATATTTGACCCATAAAATCACTTAGTTATTCCTCTCACATGAGTTTTAGAAAAATTAGACATTTAATAAATGTGTTTGTTGCCAGTCATGCGAGGAAGAAGCCAAACATTCATGGGTACCAGCTGCTTTGGATGTGAGGATGCTTTTCAAACACAGTAAACTTAAACCTTTTTGGTTTTCAACCAATCATTTGAAAACATCCCCTCAAAGCTGTAGAAACTTGTGAAATATCCCCTTTCACAACTTCCTGACATTTCATAAAAGATTCATCAAAAATTCGAAAAAAGTAGTTGTCAGCTTAATCGATAATGAAAAATCATAGTGGCAGCTGTTACTGACAAGCTTTCTTTGGTTTTAAGGTCCACCCATATGCATAAAAAATAATTAAAAAGGAGAGAAAAATAATTGGTTGCACCCTCACAGGGTCCACATTGAGAAACAACGTCTGAATGAAATAGCTCAAGGAAAGAAAGAAGCAGAAATGCATTTTCAAAGACTGAACGTCATCATTTCTGGTCTTCAAATTGATAATAAACTCAACCAGAAGTAGTCCTGGAGGACTCCGCTTCATATAACTGAGACTCATTTCATGTCACTAAATGTCAAAATATTCCCCCCCCCCAAAAAAATTAATTAAAATAAATCCCTCTACAAAGAAAAGACATTCATAAAAGAGTAAGACACTCATCTCTTTTTAAACTAATCAAGGAATCAGGCACTCAACATTAGAACGCCATCTGGCTGTGCTGTGAATTCAAAATTGACTGAAAAAGTGTGATATGAGGCGATTCTGCATCTCCCCTAAATTCATGCTGGCAAACAATATTATTCTGTATTAAAGTATGCAATGGATTGATGACTCATTTAATTACTTTTTTTTCACTGCATTGGTATATTATTTCCGGACCGTTCTTTGGCATGAATGTGAACCATGTTTCCTTTAAGCTAGCCCTCACGCTTCTACTGTCTGTCTTTCGGTGTTCTTCCTGTGCATGTTGTTCCTGTCTGGATGTCTGTTATGTGAGACTGTGTGATCTTCACCGCTTGTGGGTGGCTGTGTGGGTGAGTTTAGCTGCATTATACTCAAAATAGAGACGGGTTTAGGTTCATGAATGCAGGTTTGAAGCTTGAGACTGAGATGTGCAAGACATGACAGGCAAATTATATACAGCTCTGTGCTTTACTTGATTACTTCTGTAAAAGACAGAGCTTTAACTCACGTAAGAATCGAGATTCCTATCGTGAAATGTTCTCTTTAAAATCTGTTAAAAATGAAAGCTGCGATGTACGGGCACGTCAGGTGTACCGGCTGGATGCAGGCTCACGCGGCCCAAAAAGTCTGCGACAACATACGATAAAGACACTGCACTCGAGGATATAAAGTGTATCGAGGGCCTCACAGTGAATTACAGTATGACGAGACACACAACCTCACTTTCACTGAATAAAAATCTTAAAGTTAGCCAGGATGAGCACGCACTAATGTAACCCTCCTATTACCTTTGGGGTCAATTCGACCCCATTCAATGTTTAAGGTCTCTAAATACATGGTTGACTTTTTTTTTTTTGCTTCATATTTCGTGACTTTTCCTCATTTAATGGGGACAACTGGGCAAACATAAAATGAACATGATGATATGTTTTCATTGTCCTGCATACATCTTGTACGCGTCGGTGTTCTTCTGGGTCAATTTGACTCCAGGCTGTTTTTCACTGTGTAAAACATATAAGAAATATCAACATCATACCTTATTTTCACCAATGAGCCATTCCTAGTCTATTGCGACACTTTCAATGTGAGACAGTTAAGACTCGGTCTGATGGACAAATCACTCTTAATACCTGTTTGACGATGTGATTTTGTTAACAGAAATAATAAAAGGCAGCTAGCCTACCAGTTATATTAATGGAACCAGCGGCATTTTTGTTTTTTGTTTAACTTAATGTTGGTAGTCTTGCACTAACAGAGAAACACAAAACTTTTTTAGTTCAGCATGAATACATGTTTGCAATAACGTAAACCCACAAAAGCTATCTGTTGGAGTAGTTCCTAAAATACGCTACTTTATGTACAAAATCAATTTTAATTCACAATCGTGATCTCAAAAAACATAATTGAATGGAATACTGGAATAAAAGATAGTGAAAGCTTAACACCCCTACAATTACTGGCCTCGGAGGTCACCTTTCACTCTGATCCTTGTTTCAGAGGCTTTTAGCAGATTTCAAACACACTGAAGACTTAGACATCTGATATGTTAATAAAGAAAATGCACAATAGCAGAATGCAAAAAGGGAAAATTGAGCTGAGTTCAGACCAGAGACAATAAGCAAGTCCTGCTGGGCAGCTGCAAAACCTGGTGTTGATAAATTGGCATTAACATATCCGTCAAGACGATCAGGCCGACCATTTCAACCAGTACTAGCTGCCGAGGAGAAGATCTTTATTGTGAACTAAACGAACCGTCAAGGTCTGAAATGTGGCCTCTTTAGATGGTCTAGTGTCACTTTAACCCTGGATGTCAACATTCATCTCAGATGCACTCAAACCTACAATGTGTTTGTTTAATCCCTCTTAGCTTTCTGACACGCTCTTTGCAAATGCCATCAGCACAGCAACTGGGTTACAAGCCAGCACTCAAGAGTTTGCTCTTTTTCTGTAGCTTTTCTTTGTACCTACCTTTTTTTTTGATGAAGGTGACCTTGACACAAAAGCTGAAATGTTATCCTTAAATGACTTCTTTTTTCTTTTTTTTTTAGCTAAATAAAAATGAAAGAACTGTTGCTAGTGACAATCAAGTTAAATCTGAGGTTTTAAGATACGCGATCAAATTCTTTGACAGATGTGTTGACAGATTTTAGAGCTCAGTTCTGTTCAGTTACATTTTTGTCCTTTTTATGTCCAATATTGGTTTCGGCTGCATAATAATTTGCCTTGCACCTCGTAGAACAGAGGTAGCGGAATGCCCTTTAAGACTTGTTTCTGTCAGGCACCAGTGTTGCAGACAGGGAGGTTTTAGGAGAGTCCCTGAGTGCTTTGTCTGACTTCAGTTTGTGCAGACAGTCCTCCAGCCATCTGTTTCTCTAATCCACGTCCTTCCTGGGAGGAAAAGTCTGATATACCATAGAGTAGGCTACAAAGCAGATTTATTTTGCCTATTTATTCATCATCAGAATACCAAGTACCAGAGACTCAAATGCTTTCTCCTCGCTTCGTCAAACAAAATATGTGACATTCTGATTTGTCAGTGCACGCAGTCTGACATGAAAAAACTGAAATAATATTTCTCATAAAAAGGTCCATACTTCCAAAAGAGGGCAGACGGTGTCATACACAGAGAAAGTATATCTATAAAACTATAACACGTTAACTAACCTAATCACAGATCCAGACATTGCTACAAATGTTGATCTGTGTTAGTGTGAAGGACATTCAGTAAGTTTTGCTACGGCTTGGCGCTTATATCTTTGATATGCAAGTTTTCAAATTGACACGAGACCATTCATAGAGCTTCACAGAGGCCAAATGATCTGTGCTAAATTGCAGGTGTATGAGTCCAAAATAAAATGTTTGAATTAAATAAGATGACAAGCTAAACCCAGACAACCGCGGGACAAATTCACACTATCAGAGATATATGTTCAGGTCAACATGGAGCAGGTTGACAAAGAGCTCATCAAATTGGTCGAAAAGATCATTCCGGAACACGGACATTCCCAGACAGACATTCTGGAACCCTGACGTTCTGGAACACGGACAGATAAGATCATTAAATTGTCAACTGATGTTTAGAGGAGTGAGCAGTTACCTCAAAGTATTATTTTAGTGTTCCCTGCATAAGATAAACTATATTGTACGCCTATATATAATGCATATATACTGCATGGCATCCTCCAATCTTATCCTCTTTTTATTTCTTGGTAGCTCTTTGATTTATCTAACAAATGCAAACAATGTCATAGTTTCTATCAAGTATTTCAAACTTTTCTCCAAAAACAGGTACAAACATAACCCAAGTCATTTGTCAGGTACAGGACCTCGCCTTCGCACTGAACTAAATATTTCACCATCAACGTACACAAGGACATCATTGGTTTTATTTGACATCTTGCAAAGTCGACAAATACCCCTGACAGCAGGCACTCATAAATGGTAGACGGGCGATCTGTAGGTCATTTAAAGGTGATCACCACGTTAAAGTGCAAACGGACCCGGACAGCGACGCATGACAATGAGCGCTTGTGGGTGAATTAAAAGAGTCAGAGTGAGTGGGTCCTGTCCTCGAGGAGGTAAAAGTCAAAAAAGCCGTCAGGGGATCCAATTATGGTCATGTACTTCTGCCATCACACAGCGTTCAATGCAATGTTGT
The DNA here is from genome assembly GCF_023055335.1 of Clinocottus analis. Lineage (NCBI taxonomy): Eukaryota > Metazoa > Chordata > Actinopteri > Perciformes > Cottidae > Clinocottus > Clinocottus analis. Next base: position 6,424,213 of record NW_027176240.1, read on the forward strand.
GTATTCCCCCCGAAACGTTCCCTCTACACTCAAGTTAAGCCGTCTCGCCTGCAGCGTTTGTGAATATTTGAAAGTATTGCCGGAGGAAGGGAACGAGGTTGGCATTTCTCCTTTGTGAAGATGGGCCGGGTACCCCTGGTGGCAGAGAGCCTCTGCCTGGAAACATAACTCAAGTCAAAAGGGCCCCTCTTTGTCTTTGTTACTGCTTGACTGTTTAAGAAAATCTCATCGTCACAGTGGGTTCAAGATTTTAAGTAGCAGTGACAGAACGGTGGATGAGCAGTGTGCCCGAAAAAAAAATATACAAACAAATCCTCAAAAGAAGACGAAGAAAAAAAAATCAGCTGGCACAAGCAGCTGGTATTTTCTTATCCGTTGCTCTGGGACGGACCACAATAAGTGACAGTGGCAACTTACCGGAGTGGACATTGAACGTTTTTTAACATGAATGAGCTGAAAGTGTTCAGAAAAGATGTTCAAATTGGCATTCAAATCCAAACAATAGAGACTTAATGTGGAACTTGTGGAACGAGGTTGAATTCAATATACTTAAGCTACCTCCCACACACCACTGAACGCAGAAAGAGTGGCCTGCAACAAACAAGGAGAGTCAATGGGGGACACAGAAACCTGCGACATACAGAATATGTGCTGTGTTGTTGCCGTAGCGCTATTAAAACCTTGGCCTCGGCAAAGATGTTCAGCGACACAATCGAGTACACTATGAAGCAACTCATTAAGCCATGCTTAGTCCCTCATTAACCCTGCTACAACACGCCAGGGATTGAAACTCACATACTGTACAAATATGATTAGCAGTGTCCCGTTTACCTTTTATGCACTACTCGTCGTTATAGGTGCCCTGTGCACAAACTTTTCAAAGCGCCCACGTCAAAGTATAATGCGGCAGCATCGTTGCTTACCAGCCAGCCAACACGACAGTCAGCTCTTCTTGAGTTTTATATAGCAGAGCTGGGCCACCGCATCCGCCACAAAGACTGGAAGCAACCAAAAAGGTTAAAGAAAACATGGAGCCAATACAAGATATTCCTGTGGGGTTATTGTCGAACTAAATTGATAATGAGACGTTGTGTATCGGGATCTGAATGACTCACCTTGGGGGGTTTTTTCTTTGGCGAAATCCTTGACATGCGACTCTTAAATACCAGGACCCTGCTCGCTGACTACCAAAGAGAGAATATTAGTGTCGTTACAGTATTGCTCGCTGATTTAATTGCTTTTTTTTTTTACCAGATCACCTTTACCTGCATTAAAGAAGAGATTGCCATCAAGCATTAGCAGGCTTCACCTTGTGACATGCAAAGAAGTACCATGAAAGGTTAGAGAGATTACCAGCATGACACGTCAACCTGGCAGATTGAGATATGGGATTATTTTCCCACTGAAGTGAGGAGAGGAAGAAAGAAAAAAACGTTATTTAAGAGGGAATATATATTTAAATAAAAGTAAGTTTAGTCTAGCGGTTATTGTTAAAGGGTAGCAGATGGTGCCGTGGCATTAAAGGAACGTACAGTGCAGTAGACTGTGATCTTAAGGTTGAGTAAAGCAGTAAACAGTAAGCAGGAGCTCAACAAAAGACACGTAATTATGATATCAGATCTCCCGAAAACAACAACAACAATCCAGTCAAGGGGTAAATATGCCACTAAAGCAATTCAGCGTCATAACAAATATGAATATATTAATTTCTAAGTAAATGTAAATAACATGACAGCATCAACAAAAATACCCATGCAAAACAACATCCAAGGAAAAACTAAACCGTTACACAACATTAATTCCCAAGTGATTTAAAAACAGACGTTATGCACAGACAGAAGCAAAAGGAGCAAAACAAATTTTGCAACCGGCAGAAGCGAAGACATCATGTACATGTGGGGCAACGCAACCTCACATCTACACGCAACAGAGTAACACGTCACAATATGCAGATTGTTAGCACGCAGAGTACCTTGAAGAAGGGAAGCACTTACTTTAATCTTTAGGGTCTCAAACTGCTCATCTGGAGGGCACTCTGCCTCCGGTTCGAAGTTTCTGGTTTGAGGCCAAAGCTGCTTTGATTAAAGTGGAACCAACATTATCCTTTGTCCACAAAAGTCCCCTAAAAGCACATGTCGGGCAGGCGGCCGTGTGTTTGCATTTAGAGGAATTGTAGCAGCAGCTGCCCACAGCCATGTTGACAGCAGAGTCAGCCGAACGAGCAGAGCTGCAGGGTCAAAAAGCTTGGAGGAGAAGTGTAGTTAATAGGCCGCCATTTTGCAAAAGAGCAAGTTTGGAGAGCGGGTGAAGGAGGTCATGTTCAGACACGTGAGCATTTCTCACACCTGATTCAACGCTTCATTAAGTAATTGGCTGTGTCCCAAGTACATGATATTGTTGTGAACCTGTATCATTGAACCATCCAGCAAACGGATTTGTAGGACACGGGGTTGTTTTAATGATTCCTCTTTCTCGCTTTATTCCGCTTCCTGTCTCCGTGTTGTGTTGGATTTAGGAACCACAACATTTTTAATCCATTTATTCTCAGGCACTAAGGGGACCCAGTTCTTTACATTCTGGTGGAGGCTTGAATTTTTCAAAGATACATAATACGTCAGGCTGAACCACGGGGAAATTTGTATGAAATTATGCAAAATGAATCTCCATTTTTTCCAATTTTCCGCTGAATGGTACAATCATAAAAAAAATAGTCCTTCAGTCTATAAATGTGTTGAAAATATGTTTTTTAAGGCTAAATTAAAAAAATAAAACTGAATATTAAGGGTAGGAATTGGCATATAGTTGAAGATCACCAATTCTAAGCCTGCATTTATTATTTATTGCACTCGCCTCAATATTACCCATAAAATGACTCTGCCAAACCTGTGTGAGTAGCAACCTTCAGCATTCTAACATTACACGGAGAAAAGTCTGCAGCATATTTGACAGTTTATGATAAAAGAGCCTGGCTTCCTTTCAAAAGAAAACCTTTTGCACTCCATCTCCCACTTTTCCAAGTTAATGACGGTGTCACGCTACTCCTCGCGCTTGGCAGGCTGTTATCCACCCATCGCCGCTGAAGCGTGTAACCTCATTAGCAAGTGGACTATATGCAAGGTGTATAGAGGCTGCATAATATGTAATAAAAATATATGAGTTATGCTTTCCGAGTAATGCATTTTGCTTTAAGTCCTGAAAGCAGTCACTTTGGGGTCGGAAAGTTGCTTAAATTTTCCGTAAAAAAGTACCCCTGTGCTACTTATGCCAGGGCTTCGTCCTCCTTCGAAGTTTGAAAAGATGTATTTAAAAAAAAGGGTGATGCATATTCTGAAAATAACAAAAGCATCAGACCAAACCGAATGTTTTTATGATCGTTTATTTCCACAGAAATACAACCAGTGGGCAGTGAAAACCAGTAAAGGAAACAGAGAATGAGGTTCTCACTTTTCACCTCGAGGTCAGCAGCTTTATGTTTGTGTGTGTAGGAGTTGGCGAGGCTCCAGATCCAGATCAATGACGAGCGATGAATGTCAAAGAAGTGCCTTCCACCATATTACCAGAGATTTCACCTGTGGCCTCTTATCGACGTTTAACATTTTGCTATTGACCTACAGTTAAGCATTCAAGGTCATTTGGAGGTCAGACACGCACGCTATGTTGATGGACGCGACATTGTATGGAAACATGGGAAAATGTGACAACACTCGATTAGTTGATACACCACCATATTTTTGGCTCGGCCTTGAGGCTCACATGGCTTCGTAGAAACAATGCCTTTGCAAACGGAGACACACTGGGAAATAAGAAAATAAAGTCCAGTTTAACGCTCATTCAGCTTTAAAAAACTAAATGGCATTTAAAGTGCTTCAGATCAGAATTTTCAAAAAGATTAATTTGCTTTTTGTCATTTGCATAAAAAGGTAGCTGGAAACATGTCGTGCTGCCTCATGTTTTTGGCTTAAACAATATTGCACAGTGTGCTGGAGACATGATGGAGACTATGCAATGACGAACACTGTGACCTCGCAGAGTACGGAAGGAAAATATGATTAGCTACTCTTCAGGGTTTGCTTTATCTTTTCACTTCGAGGTTAAACTTCAGCTATAAGGAAAATGACAATGGCTAAGACTCGAGTAGTGGATTTGAAACTGCTACATCGATGGACTGTACCTCGTCTGTTACTGCTGGGACATCGAATAGACTGAACCACCAAATTAAATTAGTTAACTTTAATTAAAGTAATCACCAGGAGCTGAGGTGGCTATAAACATATGCTCCTCACACTACTACTACTCAGAAGTGGTAGAAACCTGCTGGGAAGCCAGAAATATTACCCCCTTATGAAGTTGATATGGAAAATGTGTGAGCAAACCGCAGCTGACAGAATTTACTCATTCAGAAAATACAAGAGCATTCATTTGGAGTTATGTTTGTGTCCACATCATTATTTTTTTGGGAATAAAACAGTCCAATATTTGTTATGTTTTGCTCAAGTAAGCTTTCACTATTGTATTTGCCTCTTTAGGCAGGTAGTGTACAGCAGATTTGTCTGACTTAAAACAATGTAAATGACATTGATTTCAGTGAACCAAAACAGGCAGTAAAACCAAATCGAGCCTAAAGCCGCAAATATGCCTCGTTATTTTTGCAGTAACTCCACTATATATTCTAAATATCTGCTCCAAGTCAAGTAATGAGTCTCGGTCGCTGTGCATCTTCCTTATATTGCATGAAAACATCTTCAGAGATAGATAATGTGCGCTCGGTGCCAAAATGCAGCCCTAGGCCATTCAGAGGGAAATTATTGAACAACAGGGCCCTTTTTTTCCTGTTGTGCAATGCAGCCTAATAATTTGAGAGTCTTATCGTAGAATAAAGCGGATCCAGAGCCTGCAATACAATTGATCCGAGTTGCTACAGAGAGCCCAGTTGTGGTTTTGTCATTGCATAGCTAGCAAGACTGATTGGCTTGACTGCTAAACTGAGCAGGGACATTGATTTGGAGATATGGGAATACAGCACAGGGAGAGAAGGATGTCGCTGCCCCGCTTTCTCTGGCACGGGTTTGACTTTGGCCTGTGGGCACACACACATCTCTCTCTCTCTCTCTCTCTCTCCCCCTCTCTCTCTCACGCACTCTCACTTCCGAGAGAAACACTGGCAGTGAGAAGTGTCGGGAGACGCGTGCACACACACACACACACCAACATTGATTTCCTGTTTGGCATCGCTAAACCGTGAGGGACACAGGTGAGGGGATCGGGTTATTCTCTGGACAATGCACACAAACAAACATGCTATGTATCGTGTCTCCCTCTCCTCTCTTGTACACACCCGGGAGATATTGTATAGACAAACGCAGAAAAGTTTGCCAGGAAAAAAAAAAAGAAAGCCTCTCCAGCTCATAGCCCCTTCACTATTTCATCTCCACATCTATTATTCTTTGCTCTCTCCACCTCCTCCGTCTTCTTGTCTCTCCCTCTGCATCTTTCTCCTTCCCCCGTATGGAGCGTTTCGTCTGTTTTCATTAAAAGAAATGGGTTTTTCTTGGCTTCACACAGCGGTGTTCACTGCTTGGCCGGTTTGGCGCAGCGTTGAACCGTCCAACAGGTAAACACGTTTTATCAGCCGCATACATCCACATTTCCAGCCTCTCCCCCATTTCCTGGGTAATCTCGGGCCGACCACCATTTTTTTTTTTTGGCTACAGTGAACAGATGGATCAATGTGCACTTGGAGAGCTCATTTTGTGTGAGAGCTACCCAAACAACGCAACACACTTCTAAGCACTTTGCAACCGAATTCAAAGTACATGGGTGTGTGTGTTTGTGTGCGTGTGTGTGTGTGTGGGCATACTTATTTGGCTACTGGGAAGTGTGAACTGATGTGTGTGCGTGTGTGTTCCCTCAGAGTTTTGTGTCTCTTTGAGTTTTGTCAGAGTTGCTGTGCATGTGCGTCTATGTAACTTGTGTGTCCGGATGTGTATGCGTGTGATGTGTCCGTGTGTCACTCTCTCTCTCCGTCTCACTCCGTCTATGTAGGGTGCATTATTGGACGCAGTAGACCGGACAGTGCCAGAGGCGTACACCAAGCGGTCACGCGGTGTGACAGAGAAGAGAGCAGAGTTGCTGTCAGAAGGCCTTTTTAACACACTGCTGCTCTCCGGTCGGGGACATTTTGGGAGCGTTTGACTGCAAAAAAAAAAAAAAGGCTCCACAAAAGGAGAGATAAACACAATTCTCAGAAGCTCCCACAAGAAACACCACTAAAGCCCCAAAGGCTGCCTACCTGAAAATAACGTACTAATACCTTTGATGTTCCCAAAGAGATGTGCAGGAGAGCGAGACAAGCAGAGAAGGGTTGGGAGGGGGGACTGCTCAAACACTTAAATACACACACACACACACACACACACGCACACACACACATCTAACGAGCTCCCGTTAGCTGATGCTTCTTTGCGTGGGTCAGGGAGGGAGACAGTTGAAAGAAGTCAGTGTGCATCGCACAACAAGTTATTTAATCAAGTTTAACTCAAATTGTCTTACACCAAATTACTGAGGAGACATTATAGTTTGTAAGTTTCTTCACTAAAACATTTTCAACATGTTCACAATAAATGGATTAACACTATTACAAGTGGCATTTCCTTACATGACGGGCAGATGTTTTGTGTTGTATAAATAATGAGATTAAGATATTAAATTAGCGCCATTACTCCTCTTTGTTGCCTCCTCGCTCTCATCGCACAACATTCTTCCTGTTCTTTCTTTGCTATTTTCTGTCCACAAATACACAAAGGAGTCATGAAATAACAGACACTTTTCAGCGTGTGTGTGTGTGTGTTTGTGGGTGGATATGAGTGAGCCGACAGTGTGCGTGTGCAGACCTAAGCGCGTGAGTGCTTTTTTACGCTGCTCTTTTCAGCTTTATTATAAAACCTAATTCCTCACTTCCATAATGTTTCTCTAATCATATCCCCACCAGCAGCATGGTATTATTCTTTTATGGCCTTATAGTTCCAACTGAGCTGCATTTACTCAGAAGTTTTGAGACCCCATTTGCTAATACGTGCAGGTTAAGAGGTTCACTCAGGATGTATATAGCAAACTGAACTAGAAACAGTATGCACATCACCCCATGTCTCATCTCTCACTTACACACACACACTTGCTGTTATTTTGATGTATTTCTTCCTTTCCCTCCATTTCCCCTGGGTCTTCTATTACACTGCAAAGGTCACATTCATATCACCTCCATGTTTAAAACGCAGCAGCGTGGCAGGGGGCACAGTGGTGTGAGGCCAAGTGAACCAAAACCTTTGAATTTGATAACAACCTGTGGCTACTACAAGATAAAAGCAGACTTTTCTGAATGGTAACACTCTTTCTGTGCATCGGCAGCATTCATGTGCGGGGCATGTAAACTTGACATTTCTTCTTCCACGAATTCCCGTTAATCTGAAAACTGTCATATACAGCTATGAATGGTTTTGACGATTAGATCTGGCCACTTACTGAAATATATTTCAGGCTGGAGTTGAAGATGCTAATTTAAAAACAGGCAAAAGGGACGCGGGCAGTCCCTGGATGGTCCATATGGATTAATGAGCTCAGTGTTCCTTTAAAACTCAAAAGGTGAAACGGTTACACTGTTGTTATAGCAGGGGGAGAGAAGGGGATAAAAAATCAATGTCAGAGTGATTCCGGTTTTAAGTTTTGATGGATGGGTTTCAGCTCCTCAGGGAATCTTTGGCTTGGGGAGGCATGAGCGACTCAAAGGGATCAGGATCTTAGCTGACCCGGGGTCTTTGAGTGTCCCCCGATGAGGCTCCTCCGGGTCTGAATTGGAGCCCCATAGATCCCTGCTAGGCTGTGATGCTCTGCGAGGCTGAAGCAGTGAAGTGCGAGGTGGACTCGGAGCCCGAACCCGGGGGCCGGTGCTAAAGCAGGGAAGGCCTCGAGACGGAGGGGGCAGCTGCTTGGTCCGGTCAGCCAGAGGCCTTAAGGAACACCCCGGCTTAAGAGAGGCAAAGCCGCCAGTGCCCCCTGGCTTGAGTGGAGCGAGAGACACGCGCTTGTGGAGGCGCGGAGGCTGCAGCATGCGAGGGCTAGGCGAACCAGCAGATTTAGGAGTGACAAAGCTCTGCGCGATCACAGCGGGGGCTTTCGGTTCATGCGGCGCTGCAGACTGAATCGCTGATGTCGGACCGTCTCTGGCAGTTACCCCCCGAGGAGCCCCACAGCCGGGGCGGCGCAGGTGGGTGCTGAGATGACTCAGCTCGTCGGGGTTTGCTGGCCCGGACACGTCCGCCATAAGGTCTTCAAGAGGACGTTCAGTGTCCACGCGCGTTCCTTCCGCCGATCTAGGCCTTGTGAGGTCACTGTGGCCCTCGGTGGGGGGAGTTTTTACTAGTCTTCCCTGGTGGAGGTGCTCGTTGAGGCAGGGTTTGAAAGGCTGTAGTACTTGAGGCTGCAAAAAAAAAAAAAAAAAAAAGGAAAGATATCAATAACATCTTTTGCTAAATGGGTATGAAATAGTAATGTATCAGTCAGAGTGAAATGAAAACAGAGTTGTTGTTTTGTCATGTTTCAGGATTGGCTGAATTTTGTGGGGTCTCTGATCCCAGTGGGAGCCAGGCTTTTGAATATGTTGCTGCTGCAAAGAAAATTCTGAATCAAAAAAGCGAAACAGTTTGTTTACTCTTTACTATCACAGCTTGTTTCCACAGCAAGTCGCTGAACCATTCCTAGAATGGAAGAGGCAAAGTCACAGAGGAAGCCCTGATTCAGCACTTCAAAACAAGCAGAGGAATAACCTTGCCGTGTGCGTGCCGAGGATCTATGAAGTCTTTGACTCATTTTGTTATCGCTGCTGCAGAGCGGCTTCAGAAATGTTCAAACGGAGCTACGATACCCGCTGCCCGTGTAAGAACGTGCTGAGTCGTTAACCACATGAAATTTAGACCAACCACGGTGTTGTCCTCCACAAGGGGACACACTAGGCACAAACACTAAATCACGAGCACCTGTACAATGTAATTCGATAACAGCCCGGCGCTTATGTTCCACTTTCTCTTTTGCGTGTTAGAGAGCTGCTAATTACCCAGCATGACGCGTTGAGTTAACGGTTCTCTGACACAAACAAAAACTAATTATGACTTAACAGAGAGTTAGCATTTCTTTTGGATTGGAACAAGTGTTGATGATATATCCGTCCGCTTGCTGAGCATGCTTTGTTTGTTTTCGCTTGAAGATATCACAGATTTCTACATCACGGGTCCACTTAAAAAAAGAAAGAAAAAGGAACAATAGCAATTTTGTTATTACAAGAAGGTAACACTATATGCTATATGGATGATGTATAGTCCCATAAGATACTGTAACCTTGTTTACAACTATTCTGCACCACATTTCAAGATAAGCAGAATATATGGCCAACAGTGTTTATTAGTCAATAAAACTACCAGCAAGAGCAGAGTTGCTCAGTTCACAAATAGTCAATACTGAAGTATATATGCATATTTGATATAGTACATCAGTACATTGTCTGAATAGTTTATAACCTCAGCGTCTATAAAAATAAATACCGCGTGTTATGTTATGTTAGCCGCCTTAGTTTGAGACTGATTCTTTGAGCCATCAGAAATCAGAGGACTGACTTTTCCATCAATGTCCTTGGAGCAGAACCAAAATAATCTAAATCCACCTGGAACCATCTCAAGCGGCTGAAAAGCATGAACTGGGTTTCAGCAGAAGCATCCCCTCTGCGAGTTGAAAGTAGAAAGATCTCAGAGGATGTGAATATATTGCTGTGCAGGTCAAGCTGCTGAGGCCGCTCCTACCCACGGTCATTTATATTGCAGTGGGATGTCCGAGGCCACAGCTCCATCTCCTGGTCCCCTGCCACAATGCGTCCTTGAGCCCGTCACGAAACCCGTGTCCACTTCTCAGTGTCAGTTTTGTTTCAAGCAAGAAAATCCTGTTTCTAGATGTCAAAGCTTGCCATTTAAAAACTTACGAGATGAATGCGTTGCTGCTTACAATAGCTCAGATTAATCTGTCACTCACATGGCGAGCATGTTATTATGTTTTCTTCCCTTTTTTTTTTTTTTTAAAGCTTCGACATACAGTGCAGCTCCTATTGTGATCCGGTCAGAGTGAGGACTCCCTACGGAGTCCCATAGTTCAACATAAAATGCTTCTAAGCAACAAAAGACAGGTGTCGCCAACGTAGTCACCTCAATAAATCATACATCATCGTTACAGATACATGTACTAGCTTTCAGTTTTGACACTGTGGTTTATGGTGAAAAATACCAACTGAAATGTCCGTTGTGATAAGAATATATGATACATTTAATTGGAAGAAATCTCCAACAGTGCTAGCAACTTGCAGTATCTATAGGGTCATGGTTAATTAACGATTGCCATTTACAGCTGTCTCCTACAGGTATTAATAATTAGCAGTATTCACTTGATCTCTTCACTGCACTGCCAATATATTATCTCAGTGATAATGGCTATCACTTTGAATAGAAAATGTTCTCCATAACCAAACAAAAAAAAAAAGACCATTTGAAGCACCTGAACGATGTCAGGGCCCAACATTACCGATCTCACCTCACCGCTTCTCTCACCGTGAAAAATGTCTGTGTCTTTTCCTGTGGGGAAAAGCAACATGCAAGGATTTGAATAAGGGCGTAAATGATCCCCGTTATGTCTGTCGGAAGACAATGTGATTGCAGATCGGAGAGGCAATATGGTGGCACTCCCTTTCAAAGCTGGATGACAGTTTGCTGTATCATTTAATAGAGAGGGTTGCGAGAATGGAGATTTGGATCGTGTTGGATTTGCAGAAGTGGAAATCGTGTGAGAGCAGAGGATGTGTGGTTACTTTGATTTGTCCGTCGCTTGCTGTGCTTAACTGCTTTGATAGTGGAGTTAGAATGAAGGCGATTGTTCAGGGCCGAGCTGATATGATTCCCGTCCCATAAGACAGGGGTTTTCTTTCATGTTATTCCTTTCAATACACCATTCAAATCCTTTAAAAAGGTAAGCATCGAGAATGTTTAATGAATAAAATATAGAAAAACAAAACCACACAGAGAGATTCACTCATGCATGCGTAACAGTTCGTATATACTTCATTTGATGGGATGGAGCAACTCAAAAAGGAACAGAAAACAGATAAGTGAAGTGTGAACAAAAAACACACATATCAAAACTGAAAAGGCTTATTTTAGAAGAGCAGACCAAGGTTCCAAGCACGAAATCCAAACTCCAAAACAAGGAAAAATGTAACTCAAAGCATGCAGACGCAGATGTAGAAGGGCATGCTTCAGTCCGGGCCTCTTGGCGACAAATCACAGCCCAGCGTGCAGGAGGTGAGCGCGGCATGTCAACCGCATGTTAAAGAAACGTTACTGTACCGCGCCGTGTCAGTGAAGTACTGCACAAGGTGCTCCACTCCTTGTCATAAGCATTATGTGTGGGGAGGCAGAGGCAGAACAGAGAGAACATGGACGATTTAATTTCATTGTTTGAGTGACAGAGATTAGAGATGAGGAGAGGAGGATAAAAGGGTTAAAAGACAGAGAGCTAGGGTGGAGTGAGACGTAGAAGAGAGAGGCTAGTGGGACCAGATATATAAGAAATACATTTTAAATACAGAGTTAACACCCAGTACATGCTCGCAAGAAAATGCCACACATTAGTTCAACAAACAAACACATTTAATGCAAAAATATAATTACTGCATCTCATTCAGCACAACCTGGGTGAAGAGTCCAGTTCCTTCTCTAATTGTCCTAAAGAGCCGCATTACTGGCAATAACTCTTTGCTGGTTTAATCGCAGCGAGAGCTCCAAGTGGGAGCGTAATTCATCAAATCTGATGTTTAGCATCTCATATCCGAATTTAACTGTAGACCGACTATATTCTGCTGTGTTTCAGTGACATTTCCTCTTTCCTCCTTCTGTTTTTCAGATGTTTTTCAGATGTTTCAACCGTACAGATGATCTTTTGATATGCCGTCTTTCATTTTTAATTAGACCATGCAACCTACGGGTGGGAGGACAAAAGCCCTTTGACTGAATGCTGGGCTGTACTCACATATTTGTTGAAATGGTCTATAAACACGAGGACACTTGAGATAGTAATAACCTGAGATGCACTCAAAGAAAATACACCTGTGCCACATTTTTATCACCTTCCCCCTGGATACAAAGCGGAACCCCATGGGGATAGATCAAAAGGAACACAGCGTGGGTTCTTCTTTTGTCTCTTTTTATTTATTCTTTTGCTCTCGCACATATGTGTATTTCTGCAATCTATTTACCCATTGTCCTCCCCTGCCTCTTCTACTTGCTACCTCATCAGCACAGCATTACACAATAGCTTTGTTGTGGGATTCAATGATTTTGTGACTGTGCTTTCATTAGCTGGTCCCGTCTTTCGTAATAAAGTCACACTGTTTTAGTCTCCAGAAATATTGTTACTATAAAGCATTCAAAGACCATGTTATGGTCATGTATCATCTGTGAGGGAACCAATTATATAATGAGTTTGCAGTTTATACTATTATAAATTATGGTAGATATATTAGTTTTACAAAAAGTTTAGGGGTGTAGGTTTTAGAAAGTAAGATGATTTCTGATTACACACAGTTCAAGGGGAACTGGAGAACTGAAGCTATAAATAGGCAGCACAGGGAAAAGGATGCAAGAAAATTAATTGGTAACGGGTCAATAAGTCAGGAAAACTAACAAGGAAATTAATCTGAAAAAGAGACATATAGGACAAATAATCCTGTTATTGGGCAATGAAAAAACAGTTCAACTCACTGAAACGAAGAGATTTCAGGAGTACTGAGGATTTTAATTGGAGATAAAATCAGGCTATTCACAGACGGAAGGACTTGTTGCGTGATGAAAAGATGGAAAGGAGGCTGCAAAGGATGTTAGTGACTCACTCTGTCTGCGCTGGGGCATGCTGGTGCGGGTCAAGCCCTGGTGCTGTGCCTGCCACGTGGACAGCAAGGGCGTGGGCAGCGCACCCTGCACAGAGAAACACAAAGCACAAAAGGCGTATGACGTACCAGAACACACACACATACACGCACACAGAAGCATGCTAACATAGAAAACACACACTGGCAGTTAATGAGTGTGGAAAGCCTAATTTACGCAGCACACAAACAAACGCAGGCACATTGGCACACGTGCTGTACCGGCACAGAGACTTAAACACCGGGTCCGTGGATTTGCTGCAAAGTTCTTAAAATTAAAATAAAAAATACATTTCAGTTTTAATGTTAATAAATATTAGTGTTAACAGCAAGTCTTCCTCTTTCATTTACTCTTAAGTAGCTTTTTTTTGTAGGAAAAGTACTCTTATCCCAAACTGGCTGACTATCATACAGCAAACTGCCAATATTATGCATCTGCTTGATCCAACTGTTCACTGAAGCTACATACATGCAGAATATATTAGTGAATATTCAACTCAGGATCCATTTCTTTTATGGCAGCACTATTGCACCAAATTAAGGTAATTCGGTAGCCATTTGCCCACAATTGAGTCCTATTTGGCGTCAATGGACACTTTGGGATCTCTACTCAAATTCAAAATATAGTTCAGTGATTTGAACAATGTTTGGGTGCACACTTCAACTCACAAATGTATTTCAATGGACAACATTTTGGTCCCAGTCTTCATTTTCTCTCAATATATGCAGAAATGTTTCCACACACACACACACACACACACACACACACACACACACACACACACACACACACACACACACACACACACACACACACACACACACACTCACACAAAAGAGAGAGTACTGTCAGCACTTAAGTTATCCACCACATTATTAATCTACTGTTGTATCCAACACACAAATATGACAATGAAGCAAATCATTGCTCTCCATTCCTTTTGTCACCATAATGTGTGTAATAGCTCAAACCCGGGAGATTATTTCCACACATTGTTTTACCCATTAGACATATTGTCCAACATTTGCTACCTGGAGACTTCCAATCGTCTTCATGTTGTTTCTCCCCGGGCCACCTGAAAACCATTTCTTCCTCCTACTGTGTCATTGTTTATCCATGAATATAGTCGAATCCATTAAATACCATCCCCAGTGCCAAGACTACAATCCATTGAAGAAGAGCACTCCATCTCAGGCAGTGCAAAAAACAAGGTGACACTGAAAAGGACAAACTTTCCCCCTATCACTTATAAAATTGACAAGACAAGTTTAAAAGCTGGGAAACGAGTATGTCTACTGAATATGATGAAGATACTTTGCAGATTGTCTTTCGTATACATCGGTCTTGGGTGAAGACAATCTGCAAGGATGATAAGTTTACACTTGTAGTAGAATTAGTCTCAGAGGTCCAACAATCTGATCTAACTGAGGCACAATGTGACGGCTGAAAACATTGAAAGGGTGCTTGTGAATGTTCTGCATAAATAATATATGTCAGACTTGTCTTTTACCCCATTTGGTGCCTATATGTTTTACTATCTACATTTGTAAAATGTTCCTTTTGTTATCTGAACATTTTGTTGAAACCAGCACACACATGCTATGCACAAACATGGACCTAAAAGAAGACACACCCTTTTATAGAGAGAAATTCACCCAGGATAAGCAATTCAAAGACCCCAGGCTTCCATCAGGAGAGCAAAGTGAAGGGGAAGCGTAGCCATCACGTTAAGCAGACAGACTAAAACCGTATCCCTTCTTCCCTCAGCAGTGGAGAGGGCCGCCGTGCAAACAGGACTCCCTTATAGAAAAGAGACAGATAAAAGACGAGGAGGGGAAAGCAGCAACTTTCCAGCAGATCTAGCCCAAGTTATCTCAGAGCCCCCCTGGTGCGTCTACAAGAGGGGGAGGAATGAGTTTCCCTGATCTGTACTCATCCATGTCCTTCCTTAAACACCAACAACTGCTTCCGCGGGAGGTCTTGGCGATGCTTCCCGTCGAGGCTTTCTTTGCAGGGAGGAAAACCTCGGACGATGAGAACAAGAGGATCCGTTGGAGGGCTCTAAAATGTTTCTGACAGTGTCTGGCAGCGTTATTAGACCTCCGTGGCAGCGTAGCCTGTCAATTTTTCAGTTTTCCATCACTGAGAAGACTCTCCAATGAAGGGCTGGCAGAGCTTTACAAGGACAGGGAGACAGCACTTGTGAAAATAGGAAAGTTTTTCATATTCCATCAAACTGTATTTCATTTCTCTCCCACCAGTACATAGTACCTGGGTTCAATACCTGGTAGTTGTTACAGCTCTTTCCAATTAAAGGAAAACTGGCGAGGGTTCTCCTCCTTGTCGCTACGCTCACAACTTCTTCTGGTTGGTTGCCGCCCCTCCCCCGCAAACCACCCACATAGGAATGACACTCTCTTGGCAAAGTTCACGAGGTAGTGGAAGGAGCACGCGTCTGCCTGCAGCCCTCTCGGGGCCAACAGCAGCGTTGGCAGTGACACGAGCTGCAGTGCAAATTTGAACAAAAAAATAAATATAAAATAACAAATACAATATAGCAGTTTTAAATGTCATTCTTACCGACAGATAATAACTACCATATAAGTGATGGTCTAGTAGTCTGTTCAATAAAGGCTCCTCTCTTAGTGGTTTTTAATAAGCTACTTCATCTCTTAGTCCCAAAGCAGAACTTTGTGAAGTAGTCAAAAGTTGTTCTCCGTGATCTTACAGCCTTTCCATCATATAACAATAGTATTTAGAGGACTCCATGATGCTAATCCCTCAATCCACTACACAGAGCTTCTCGTGGTTGGCTACAGCTAATACCTCAGGTTTGGCCACGGCGTTTCACTTCACAGACTTTGGCAATTAAATCCTCACCTGTCCGAGATGACTCTGCTGTGCGTCGTGTATTAATGAGTGTGCAGGTGTGACGGTGTGTCTGTGATGCAAGAGGGCAGACGGAGGGAGTGTGGGTGGAGAGGTAATGTCAGGATCTGAGAGGGGGTAAAACTTGTTCTTTCAACCTACAGCTTAACACTGATCACTAAGCTTGTTCAATCCCCCTGCCTCTCCCTTCCCTGTCTCCAGTCTCTCTCTCACTTTCTGTGTGTCTCTCTGTCTTACTTCCTCTCGCTCTGTCTCTTACTGTGACAGCAAATTGATCTAATTACAACTGAGCTAACAAATAGAGAGGCAATGTCAAAATAAGGATGATAGAGAGAAAAATACAGAGAGAGAAAACAGAATCACCGATGCAAGACAGAAAGAAAACAGAACGAGAGAGTCGGGGTGATAAAAAAAGACCAGAAGAAGAGTTGAATTGGAGGATGTTTAAAAGGCAAAGAGGGAGTAGGCGGGTAGCTGTAATTATCTTCTCTGTCTGCCACTGATGAAACATTGCCTATTGTATTGCCATTGTTTCACTGCTGCTGCTCATCTGCGTGTTTGTTTATCTGGGTTATTAACAAGGTCGGCTCCCTGGTCCTCAGTCTGCTGAACCCATTGTTCAGTCACACTGAGCGTGCTCCGCACAAGAGATCACGCACACACACACACACAAACACACAAACATGGATGTACCGTTTTCTATTGTTCGACATCTGAAATGACTAAAATACTGCTCATGTTTTATTTGTGTGCAAAAAGCAAAGGGGACAAAAACATTGCTGATGCTGTGATTGCTCTGGGGAGATATTCAAGAAGGTTATTTTTCAAGTGACACTTGCGTAGTTTTCCAGTTCCACACTACGTGTGCGTCTTTCTGCGACGAGCTCGTCCACTATTTCTCTGTGAGTTGTAAATTTGACAGACATATACTCGTGCCATATTGTGCGACTTTTTGTTCTTTCTGTGCATGTTTGTGGACTCAAAATTGGATTGTAGGCAGATACAAAAGGGAAGCTGTGGGAGCTCGTGCCCAAAGCGGTTGGTTAGCATACGATGCCAAAGCCTTCCTACAGATTGAGAAGAAGTGAGGAGATGAGTTCATCCCAAACAAGCAGTCTACTGAGCAACAGCCCACCATGTGTTGGTTCCAGAAAAGAAAGGATGGGAATGAATGGCTCTCTAGAAGAGAATATATGAACTGCTTGAATAACGAACTGTAACAAACAGTAAAGCCCTTAAATAGCCATGTCCGAGGGTCATAGACCACACGCTTACTCTATTGCTGTACTGGTAATCTGCGCTAAAAGCACAGCAAGATTTCTTCTTAATCCAAGTTCAAGTTGCTGAAACAACTATAGGACTCATCTCCAGGCCTCCCAGAAGCACACATTAGCCTGTGGGCTACAAATAAGGCAACCAGATATTAGAATTAAAGCTATAAAAAGATTATAGCTGCGGTCCTTTTGACATTAAAATTACTCTAGGCTGATCTTTTCTGCTTAGCACTCAAAAAATACTATCACAGGGCAAGAGCTACTCCAGCGATATGATAAAGCGGCACTTTAAGTGTCAGAGGAGCCGAAAAACAACAGGAAACGGCCTTTCAAAGAGCAAGAGGTAAAAACAATGAAGATGACAGCAGATTACTAACGTGTGTGTGTGTGTGCATGTGTGGGTGTTTGGAAGTACTAAAAAGTAAAATACAGACTAAAGGAATGAGCGAGTGGGCAAAAAGAAAATACTATTTGTATAAAAAATGATAAAAGGTTAGAAAGTGAATCTGTAGGGAGACAGGTTCAGAAAAACACATTGAAGGATTGTGTGAAAAACACAAGGTGAAAGCAAAGCTTTGTTTGACTAAAACTGTGAACCTGGGCTTACTGTAGGTGCTCAACTTGTCATTGTGATACGAAAAGCTTTGATTCAATATAAAAGTATGAATAACAGAGAGAAAACATCCTTTTCTCTCCGCTATTTGTTTACTCTGTGCTCCCTTTTCTTGTTACCTTGTCAAAATACTCAGCGGTAACCTTTAAGAGCAATCGCATGCTCCGAAAAATAAAATGCCACGGACATAATGTGTTTGTCCCCACAGTGCTGCAAAGCACCGTGCAGGAAATAGTCTCCACTCCGGTGATGACAAAGTCATTGAAATTAAATAAAATCTCAAAAGACTCGACAGAATAGAATGAAATGCCTCAACTGTGTTTTTGTGGGATATTCTAAAGCTGGCGCTGCAGGTCACAGGTAGATGTTTCCACCGCGGAGATGCTTCCTGTCGAGCACAACTAGCCCTGCTTTGATGGTTGCCATAGAAACTGCTAAACCATATGCTCTTGTGGTAAGCAGGGACCGGCTGTAGTTAGTGAGCTTGGTTGTTTCCTCTGTTTCCCCTCTGCAGTTCATGCATACTCCAATAAAATGTACTTTTGGCAAATAATCTTTCAGCAGGCCCAGCCTCATGTTGATAATGTACCGTTACAATTACACTGATAACAGTGGAAATAGTTTTGTTCTTTTTCTTTCTTTTTTTTCAAATTCAATTATTGTCGCTATGTGTGTGTGTGTGTGCGTGCGTGCGTGTGCGTGTGTGCATGACACACTGACAGCTGAGAGCAGGTCAATTAGGAGAGTGTTTACTCGGCCTCCTCCCTGTGGCACTCCTGCTATTAAATCAATAGTTGGCTGCCACGCAGCATGCTAGTGCGGCATGATACTGAACACATTGAACACACATCCATCCATCTTCCACCTCTTGGTCTCAGTTTGTCTCTCCGTCTCTCCATGAATCCCTCTCTTCCTGTTCCTCCCACCCTCCAACTGTTCATCTCCTCTTTCTCAGTCACTCGAAGCATCAACACCAGCCTCACAACTAACTCCTGGCTCAGAGAATGATCTGGGTATGAGAGCGTAAGACAGTCCCACTGAACACCCAGTAATTTGTATTCCATAGAGGAAACGTGACGCAGTCATTGAACAATTCAGACGTGGCAGCAAATCGACGAGAAACCGACCAAGTGAGTGTTAAACTGAGATGGGCTGGTATCTAATAGCATCTTGGGATGAACTGTTGAAATGAGGTGAAACAAACATATTATTCTGAACCAGTGTCAGATTTAAGAAATCCTGTTTTGCAAAAAAAAAGAAAAAAACAGAAAGAGAGTGAGCCGATGCAAGCGCTGTGAATGTTTGGACTCACAGCGTGGCTCGGTGGTCTGCAGGACGTCTGGGTGGCCTTGTCATAGTGATGCTGCATCCGTTTGTCCGTCTGTCTGTCGCTCTGTCGTAGTGAAGAGGGCGCCCTCTGGTGGTGACACTGACACCTGACCGGCCATCCCTGAGCAGGCTGAGGGGGCAAGAATAAATAAATCAATAAAAGAAAGCGTAGAATATCGTAATTATTATCTTTTTACTTGACATATTTTTCTACTTCCACAGTCATGCTGGCCAAATACTTCAAAATATATTCATTTACTTTGAAGAGCATGTAAAAAAAAGATTCATTTGTGAGGTTTTATATCTCGCATTTGGCAACACCAGTTGTCTAAATGTTTAACCTAAAGCCTTAAACATAGCAGGAAAAACCACCCACACGGTTGTAAAATATCAGATACTATGAAATGTATTCACAGACAAAAACTCATATGTATTTTTCAGAGTATCTAGTTCTTTACATGGCTGCTTTTAAATTCACAAATAGAGCTGGTGACATTTTAACAAAAAGCAACACATATTATCAGGCAGCCGCAATGAAATGTCATCCAGTATCTCCACTTCTTCAGATGAATAGGGGGCATGATTGGAAATCTGGAGTAAAAATCAAGCCCAGGATGGAAATAGTTAAAGGTCTTGCAGTAAATTAAACTCACTGATATTTATCCACTGAAAATTACCTAATTTTTCATGTCGTAAAACCACTTTGACTGACTAACTGATGTGAATATTAACAACTAACTAATGTGACTTATGAGCCTTTGCGGTTAACAATTAACGCAATCCAATATACAAATAAACGACAGAGCAACTAATGAGGTGTGTTAAATCATTTTGTAACCATTTCTGTAAGAATCTCATATTTTTTCTTAGGCGTGAATAAATAGCAGAGCAACTTGTGCTTGGCTGCAAAGTAGATGCCAGAATCTGACAAGAAATTGCTACTTTTTTCCGCAGCTTTGGGGAAAACTTCAATGCAGCTCACAGCAGAAGAGCGCATAATCATGAGCTGTCTGCCTCAACAGCGGTGGAAGCCGCATCCAAAACTGCATTCTGTCAAGTCAGACGGAGAAATCAGTTTTCTGTCTGTGATCGCAACGCTCTTCTCTCTGCTATTATTTCATTTTCTCTACTGTCAGCCCTCCACACGCACACCTTCTCCCTGCCACACACAGCGACTCTATTGTTTTCTTATTACTCCGTTGTGTTCAATTCAGTTAACTGTTCCCCCTCTGCAGTCTCTGGAACACTTCACGTCTCTCTGTACACCTGACTCCTAACCAACTGTAATATCATCTCTCAACCAAATGGAAGGGCAAGCAGCAGGTCTCGCTGCCTATACGACTCTCTACCTCCAGACATCGTAGGACCCAAATGACTTCATTCTTCACAGACTCTGAACCAGTGTGTCGCTCTAATTGGTATTTTCTCACAACTAAAAATTCAGGGTTCGTCAGCACATTGAACGGATCCGAGTTTGATGTGTTTGTTTTGCTTCCTCGTTGTTCAAACCTGTCCTGCAGGGATATCAGAGGAAATGAGAACACAAACCATCTTGAGCATTCCTCTAACCTCGCACCCGGGTAGCCCACATAGTGCTTCCAAGACAGAGTCAGCAGAGCAAATATGTTTCCGTCTTATCTTCTTTCTACTCCACCCCCCCCCCCCCCCCCCCCCCCCCTGACAATTTCACTTGTTCTGCCTCTACACTCATTAATGTCAGGCAGAGATCTGAAAATATGTCCCGGCTTTTTCTTACTCTCTTTTATTGTGGGTGAGGCTACGATGGTATTGTGCTCGGTTGAAGAGACTGCTGTGGGCGGGTGCTATTTCTAATTGGAGGGATAGTATGCGGCGAGGAGTGCTGGAGGACAGGCCTCGCTTTGACATTTTGGTATTTCTCGATACGGCAGGGATTTGAATAATGTCAGCGAAAGCACACGGTTGTTTGGCTAACAAGAGAGCCTGGTCAAGGCACTAATGAATGTTAGAGAGGGGAGACACAGGCAGCTAAAAGCCAACAGAACGGAGGTTATTGGTAGGCATTGGCAGCCGTGCAGGTACGCGCACAAGAGTGCACGTGCGAGCGCAAAATTGAACTCTCACCTGAGATAAAGGGCACGATAGTATGTCTTTGCTGACAACTAGAAATCTGAATGTTGGCTCTGTACCATGTGCCTTCCACACTGTGTGTTTTCATCAGTCCTTCGCTGACAGATTAAGTTTAGAGAATATTTTCTCCTGTCCTTGTTTACTCCGGTGTCTTCTTATCGGCTTTGTCTTCGGATAAATAATAAATCGGCTAAATCAGGTATCGGGTAAACAAAAGAAAAATGGAAGGCTGTGGCTAGGCATGCTTAACCATCTCAGATCTGTCAGAAAATTGGTGTCACGGCAGCGAACTCCCAGAAGAGACGATACATGTTTGCAGCACATGAAAGCGACATGAAAGCAATCAGCAAACATGAGCACATGAGCTTGTACGCGCCTGTTTGTAGATGCTCGAGGATCACAGGACTAGATCCTGGAACACACAACTGGAGATGAACCTGCGTTGATGTTCTATGTATGAGCTGTGATCACCTGACAGTAGTATGGCAAGTACTGTGGTTGTCATTCGTAGATAGTTCATGGAGAAAAGGGAAGTCTGCATGTGTGTACATTGGCTGGGTTTTGTCTGAAGTACATTATTCATAGACTGCATGTTTATAACTATTCTAGCTAACGTTGTCAATATGTTGTATGGTTCTGTCCGCCCACTCTGTACATTACAAACACTAATTGCATGCTCTTCCTTCTTCCTAAGAATAGAAGCCGCTGTCTGTTGACCTTTGAGGTAAATTTCAGATTTGCACAAGCTGTCCATCCTGCCTGCGTTGATCTCGCGTCCATTTCTATTCTCACTAATCAAACATCAAACAGAAATAAGTTGCATACAAATGTAATTTGAAGAGCGACATTTCGATCCAACAGAGCTCTTGATCGGGCATCGTGAGACCTATTTGCTGGAACCTGTCATCACAGTGTGCAGATCTTTTGTCAGACTATTGCCTTCAGTTTGTTGTACCCACCCATACAGTCCCCATTTCACACTTTTCACAGGTATCAGTCCTGCTCACACCAGCTCACCATTTGTTCCAGCTGATGTTGTTGTTGTAGCTGTTGACACTGTGATGTGAGCTGAGCAATGGTTTTGTCTCGACTCCTCAGCTCCTCTCTGAGCAACTGCACTTCCTTAATCAGCTCCTCTGACTGAAAACAAACACACACATGCAGTTAACTGAAATTGTAGGGCACTACCTCAGTAAGAAATATATTTTTCTACGGCATATCAAAACAATCATTGCTATAAACCTGAGATAAAAGTTGTTCACCTGTGATGCAGTGGTGCTGTCTTCAGTTTCTTCAGGAACATCTGCTGGAGATTCAGTATCTTCGAGCTAGAACCAAACACACGCGCACAGCAGTAGACACAGACACACACAGACAGACAGAGTACACGGTGAGCTGGATCAATGACTATTGCCTTCGGCATGCCTCAAGAGCGATATTTTTGCAACAGTGGAAGAACTTTACTCTTAAGCATGGATACTCTCCTGACCGTGAACTGTCAGCCACCAGTGTAAGACACCTGAGGCAGTGGCAAGTGTAGTTATGAACATTAAATACATGGATTTCATTGACTAAAAAAGAAAATGTCTGTATGCAGCACTCGTCTTTCCTCCGAAGCAGATCCACACTTTATCATGTATAGACAGAACATGGAATGCAACAATCTAATTGCATTATTTGGTTATTTTACCAATTATTTGATTAAGTATTTGGTGTTTAAGAATAATGACAAATAACGATCAAAGGTAATTTAAGCACAAAATGTCAATTTTTTAAATTGCATATTTTATCAGGCCAAGAGTCACAAAAAGGTAATAATGATAAAAATAGTTTCAACCTATATAGTGCTTTTCATAGTACACAAAGACGCTTTACACAATAGACAATAACAGACGCAACAGAACACGAACGGGAAGACAAGAGCAAACAATAACAAACAACAAAATATTTAAGGTAATAAAGAAATAATGAGAAGTAAACAGAAGAGGCTGCGCGGGGCAGAGCGGAGGGCAGGTGCAGAGGGTTATCAGGTGAAAGCAAGTTGGAAGAGGTGTGTTTTGAGGGCTTGCTTGAATGATGGTAGGGTGGGGTAGGGTATAGAATTTACAATGACATGATATGTTGTTGTTTTTTGTGAAAGTTTTACTAACTGATAAATCAACTTCTGGAAATTTACATTTTATTTTAACGCTACATTCCACCTTCTCCTTATTTAAGTCAATCAGATTAATTTAGTCCCAACCATATGACTGTTGGAACAATAAAGATCAATTAGGATTCTGCAAGGCCAGAGGCTCGTTTTAAGAACAGAGTTGTTAATAGGGCAGCAGACATATCTTCCCTCCTGAGGCTATACATCCGAAGCGTTTCACTAATTGCAGTCAGCACAACACATCTGTAGGAGACATTTGATTTAAATGTGCAAACATGACTTTCATGTTGTCGAGGGTAAATTGAGTCGAGGCGTTAGATAATTTCATTTCATCCAGTGTGCAGTGCAAAGTGCCTCTGTGTATTTTCAGCAATGGTGTTGCGTGTATTGCAGGAGTGTGGGTTTTGTGTGTTCATCTCAAATGCAAGAGCACATTTCTGTCGCTGACATCTTTGATTTCTCTCGTCACACTCTATTCTTCCAATTGAATGAATTTCTCAGACTGACAAACTGACCGAGAAAGATCTATTAAGTTATCAGAGTCACGAAAGCACAGATATATACATTTATATGCATGCATGCGAAGATGCAAACATGAAATCACATAATGTGCATTACGTGACAAGGAGGCACAAAGCATCTAATATCTTGAAGAAAAAAAATGGTTGGATGCATTAAAACTGTCTCTTTACCTTTAAAAATCAGTCTTAAAATCTGTCTTTGATTAAATACAGGGCAGCAGCACTGTGTGCTTAAATGACTCATTAAATCAATGTGAATAAACATTTAAAAACGTTTTAAATACTTTATGTGTATCCACATTAAAAATAAAACTAGCTTGGTTCAGTTTTGTCAGAAAAAAACTTTTCATGTTGCTGATGCTGAACTCCTGAGGACAAAGAGGAAGAATACTCCTGAGTCCTGACACACCTAAGAGAAGTATTGCAACGAACACGAACAAACTAATACAAAGCTGCATTTAATGGAACATCTAAACCCCAAATCCAGACAGTATACTTTACAAAAAACAAATCATAAGGCTAAACTAAAAACAAACAGAACAGAAATACATGTGTTTTGTGTGAATGTGTTTGTGCATGTGTCTGCAGAACTACACAACTGCATTCATATGCGTCACTGCACACGTTTGTGTTCATTTATTGTTTTGCGACTGTGGGTCGAACAAACCTGTAGCAATGTTTTGAGCCTAAGCAGCTGATTCTTCAGCGAGGTGCAGTCCTGCGTCATGTGCTTGAGTGTGAGTTCATCCAGCATTGACTTGTAGCCAACCTGCCTTCCTTCAGATGGGACCGGCTGTGCAGAGATCCTTGAAGCCTTGAGACCATCGTAGTGCTGGACAACATGGGCCCTGAGAAAGAGACAAAGGGAGAGAAACAGTCACAAAGAGTCAGGCAGACACAATAACAGGAATAGATTTCTGTTTTTACTTTTTACTTCTTCTCGGGCAACATGTATTATTCTTTCAGGCCTAAAACAACCTGCTATCGTTGTAGAAGTGGTCGGGTCCACTCCAGCGATGGTGTCTACGCCGCTGCCCCTGCCGACCAGCCCTCTCTGAGCGCTCATAGTGGGACATCCTGTCAGCGTCTATATGGGTAGAAGTTAGCACACAGTTTGTCAGAGTAAAAAAACTTGTGCATGTGAAAAATTAAAGATTGTATACACTTGGAATATATACAAAAACAGTGTTCAGGGGATGCTGTAGAGGCAAAGTTTAAGAAAATGTCTTCTATTTCTGCTGTTATTTGTTGGAGAGAAAATAGTATGTTGGTGGTTAAAGAAAAGCCGTATTCTGCACAAGATAGAATTTGTTTTTCTCTGCCAGTTTTTGTCTATTATTACCACTACAGACAGGTACACACAAAAATACAAAATGCAAGATTGCGAGTCAGTTTTTCATTTCTTATGGCGATGATTGTGGCTGTGTATATTTTAGGTACTCTAGTCTAGAATATCAGCATATGTATCATGATCTGATCCACCTCATTCTCTTTTTTTCTCTTCACTGTCTTCCAAACAAGCGCTCTCCTACCCGGTGACAGACTATTTCATTTTCAAGAAGGTAAGAGGACACAGTATTTGGTGACACTCAATCGCACATTGCTGTGAAATGAACTGTGACCGCAACAAAATTGACAACTAACAGAGCATGACCCCCAGGAAATCAAAAGGACCCTTGACTTTCTATATTCCAGATAGCCTTTTGATTGAGAGTAAAGGGAGGAAGAGAAAAAGAAAAAAGAGAGATAAAGAAATGTTGGAAGATTTAAAGAGCCAATTCAGGCAATGCAGCAGTGGTGGTTAAAATACTTTACCCTGAGCGTCACCACATAGCACAGGAGGAGACGTCTGCTTTATTCTGAAATGTTACATTCCAGGGAACATCAGCGTCCCCAATAACTCGTTTTCAGCTCAGAAAAAGTCCACTAAAAAAGTATTACAACAGAAAGATATTCCAACTTGGTAAAAAAAAAAAAAATAATAATCCACAAAAAGGCAGAGAAAGTAAGAAAGTGAGTGGAGAGAAATAACTCCTTGTCGAGTCAGTTGGTGAGCAGTTAAAGGGCCAGAGATGGAAAATCACCTCAGCTCCAACCCTGCCTGCTTTTGTCTTTGTTGACAGCCTTGTTTTTCTGGGAACTCCCTAGGAACTGGAGCTGGGGATAAATGACTGTGGTGGTATGAGAGCAGCCAAGGTGACTGGTTTGTGTCCAAGCTAGAAAGTCATCAGGTTATGCCGGCGAGGGAAAGAAGTTTTTTAAACTCCTCTTCTCCCCTTTCCCTTTTTCCTGCTGGCAGAGTCAGGGTGTCTCTAGAAGGGAGGGATCACCCTTCCCTATCCGGTGTCTTAGGTCCTGCCCTGTGGGCTGGGTCTAACTGGACTCTTCAACCCGTCGCTCTCTCTCTCTCTCTCCGACTCTCATGACATAAACTCTGGCCAGGACATAGAGCGCTATAAATATGGCCACTTCCCGAAAAGGAGTAGGAAGGGATGACACTCCAATTCACATTCCTCTGGAGTGAACATTTCTCTCCCTCACTCTCTCTCGCTCTCTCTCTCTCCCCTTTAAAAAACAAACAGAGCACTGTGGCATCAGGGTTGTAAAGCTGCCTCAGTAATCTATACTGAGTTGAAAGTTTATTAGGCACAGCTAGCGAAAACAAATGCAGTCTACTACAACAAGCCTGCCAAAGATTCTACCAAAATCAAGATTACAAGGTTGAGTTTCTGTTGAAGCTGTTTTAGAGAAGTAATAATCCCACTTTATGGTCATTTTGGAGGATGTACTGAGGGTAGAATATTAGTAATGCCTCTTGGTGGAACGGAATATAATTTAACCGCACAACAATCAACATCCTCCAATAAGACCATAAAGTTAAATCAACACCTCTGAAACACGTTCAAGGTGAATATAAGGGACTTGATAAATGTGGAATTTACTGCTGAGCTGTTGCATTGGACTGCATTTCAAAGTGTGCCTAATAAAGTGGGAACTGTGTGGGTATGTGAATGTGGGTGTGCAATTCTGC
Organism: Clinocottus analis; assembly: GCF_023055335.1. Lineage (NCBI taxonomy): Eukaryota > Metazoa > Chordata > Actinopteri > Perciformes > Cottidae > Clinocottus > Clinocottus analis. The sequence goes on from NW_027176240.1 coordinate 6,451,141, forward strand.
ACATCCATGTAATTGTATGAGGCCTACATGCATTTTTTATCAGTAAGTCAAAATTAAAACGTGTCCATTGAACATATTATCCAACATAGCGCTGGCTTCAGGACTGACAAGATAACTCCACTTCCTATAATTCATTATGGTTCATGACAAATTAGATGCCTTTTCTTTCCCTCTGTCTTTGTCCTCTCCTGAATTCCCACACTATCCAATGACTACATAACAGTGTCAACACTGTTATTATGTGTTACTAATCTGACCTGATTACCTATGACGCCTACAAATAACCTTTTTTTTTACAATTATATTCATAAAATGGAAATGGGTGACAATAGAGGTTACAATAGATATGGTTTCAAGATAGGAGAGGTGGGTGATATGTGGAATATAGTGACCTAATAAACTAATCATGTAAACACCATACTGCTGTTGTCAAGGCAATCAAATGTAAAGTCTGTTCGTTCGAAGCGTCAATATGCACTGTGTGTCTGCTGGCGCCATACCGAAGTGTGTCTGCATCTGTTCATATAAACTAGACAGCCGCCTATCTGTCATTAAAGGCCAGTTGTGTGGCAGTGATGGAGATGTAATTAAATAACTATTAAGCAACCACATTTTAAAAGAGGAACAGCACATAATAGACAGCGAGGGGTCCATTCAAACATTTGAATGGCTGTAGCAGAGGTAACTATTCACCCTAGGCAATGCAGGATTCAATTTATTCCAGCCATTATACGCCATGAAAGAATATTGCTGGAAATAGAATGTTAAGACCTTTGTAATGCATTAATTTACAGCTATGATCGGAAGAGTTCTGCTGAAGGTTTCCACTTCGAAGAAAATAATGGAAAATATGCCGCCGATGAGACTGAAGCATTTGTCGTGGCCAGAGAATAACCTCACAGATTTAAACCCTGTGCAGAAGAACTAAGCAATTAGTGTGCGTGTTCATGTGTGCGTGTGGTTTGTGTGCTGACCATGCAAGCCATCCTCTGGGAGGTCCACATCAAGCATGAGGTCATCATCGTCCAAGTCTCCGCTTCCCAGAGGCTCCAGGTTGTTCAGGATATCCTGAGAACCACAAAATGTGCATGTGACAATCATTTCATTCGAAGGTATTAGATCACATTACAGGAGCATTATGGACAAATTATGGGTGCATTAGAGCCATTATATCATTTTGTCTCTCGGAAAAAGTGTTTTACACTCTGCAAGCCTTTTTCTGTGAATAATAAAGCTTTGTGACACATTTTTGAGTCATAGATTATTTTGAAATTGTGTCTAAATGCACATAAACCTTATTCCAAAAATCATACAATTAACCATAAATATAGTTTTGACAAATCAGGAACCATCTGAGCTTGGTCTGGTATGTATGTATGTATGTATGTATGTATGTATGTATGTATGTGTGTATGTGTGTGTGTGTGTGTGTGTGTGTGTGTGTGTGTGTGTGTGTGTGTGTGTGTGTGTGTGTGTGTGTGTGTGTGTGTGTCTTCCAACAGTGCCAAAGCAGCTTTTCATCGTTACTATTTTAGCACACAGGGGTTACGTTGATGCAGTGATACTCATTTAATTCTTAACTGTGAGAATTAGGTGGCTATGAAAATTAACCGCATTTAGACATAACAGCATTTAACGTAATCCCGTCATTTCATAAAAAGGAATGCCATGATGAACTCTATTATGCATGGCGCTTTTAATTGCTTTATGACATTTGAACATTCATTGTTTTGTTAATATGCATGTTCACTCCCTGTAATTTTGTCATTAATAACAACAATTTATGAAGGGCTGCAAATTACATTTTTCTTTGATAACATTTCAGATGATTCTCTCACCACCAAAAACTCAGATTATACCATAAATCAGCAGATAACACAACAGACTTCTGGAAAATATCCCTCATTTGTGAATGATAATACAGACGCCTTTGAAAAGCCAACAAAAACACTTCTCATTCCAGCCTCAGAATATGCAGCGAGTCTAACTGCTGTCTACCGAATAATTCAGAAGCATACCCAAAAGGAAAGGACTGAATCAATAGTTCAAAGCTTTATTTTTCAAGGCAATTTTGTGCTTCATGAAACTAAATTGACAGGGCTTTGAGGGAAAAAAGACACAAGCATAAAATGACTCATTATAGGAAATGTGTTGCATGATAACTGGCTGGTACTCAGTGTTTCAGACTTAATGAAGAAGGAATAATAAAGAGAAAAGAATAAACAACACACGTTTTTGGAGCCATCCGAATACTGTCGACCGAGATGTGGGAGGAATCTTTGTTGTTTGATAAACCTCCCGTCTCGTCTGTTATATTCATTCTCACTGCCTTCTCCTCCTCAGATGTATGCATCTCTTTCCTCCTCCGCCCTGTTACTCTCCCCTTTCTTACCTTATCCTCTCTTTTTCAGAAACAGACGCGCACACAGTAAATGTTGGCGACATGTTGACCTCAATATTGCGATCCTGTGATACGGCACAGAGCTACGAGTACACTCTTCCTCTGCTCCAGACACTTCAACTCTGGATTTTTTTCTGCTGTCCGAGAGTTCACCTGTTCAATAGACCCGTCTGTACAGTACGCCTGCCGCACAACAGCAGAAGCTTCGAGTCTTCCATCAGTGTCTGATTTTGCACTGAGCTGTGATTTCTGTCAGACACTTTGGTGTCCAAGAGGAAAATCACTCAAATGGAAAATGGCCTCTAACAGACTCTCTGGGCTGGTGTTGAGAGCTGCAGTGGTTACAGTTAAATTTTACTATTTGTCAGATGGATGAACCCAAAATGCATCCAGTGTGGACATCTTGTGCATTATTACGCAAAGTTTGATCCCAGTTGCCTAGAACATTGACCAAACTTTAAATAAAGGAAGTAAATAAATGCAGTGTGACAATTTCAAAAATACATTTTGCCATTTTAGGACACCCTTTGCCCGTATCATGATTACATCATTACGGTGGGGAATGTGATTTGATAGTATTGTTTTGCCAGTTACATTTAAGATTTAAAAAGGTAGCACTGTCTAATAACTACACACTATTTAGCATTAGTAAAGCATGACACTTAATTCATCATTTTTAAAGCATCGTTCCAACATGAACACGAAAAAACAGTTATAAATGTTTTATTCTTAATTAATACGCTTGACTATTATGAGTTTTATGATTGTGCTTTAATACTTTATAAATGCTTTAAATAAATAGTGTGTAGTTATTATAAAATCCTACCGATTTAAATCATATTTTTCCGTCTTACGTTCTTCTCACATACTGGACACACATCGTGAGTAAACTGCCTTCTAGTTTGAAGGACGCTTCAACATGTGGACATGATGACAACCAACCCACCTGAGCTACAGCCACCCTGTATCCGAACATGTCATTACCCCATAGTGCATTGACAACCAATCAATTCATCATTTTTACACTCCGTCTCCTGCCTTTCTTTGAGCTATCTTTAGGCGCAGCTCCGGAGGTTTGAGAGAAAACCTCCTTATGGAAAAGCACTTGGACTCAGGTGCATAACTGAAATTACAGAACAGGAAATGCTCAGTAGCAATATAATATGTGCCCTGTGCATGTGCAATTTGTTTGTTCTGATGATGTCTTGGTAAGCAAGATGTTCAATCACTTCCTGCTGCAAGGACGCTGCACTCTGACCTCTCCTATAGAGAGTGTGAACATTATGTTAAACTAAGTTAATAATGAATTCAAGTCGTTGCATGAGTTGTGTACCTTCGACTGCAAAGTCAATATCTGTTATACACCGCTATCAAAATGCATCTCAACAGCAGGTTTGAGCCAATTAAGTTGTAGCTAAAGAGCTTGCTCTTACTAAAAAAATAATGATTTGACTTGTCGGAGAACAGGAATTTGATACATGGCATGCATATTTTCTATCTATCCTGGACTGGTTGTCCAAAAAAAAAACCCTGCAGCATGAGCGGCATTCATAATCGGAACAGCCGAGGGAAGGTCTCCCAACATACTCGGTTTCATGGCACGCTCTCTGATCCCACCGTATCAGATGAATCTTCCAACAAACACAGCTGGATCAAACACAGATTAAAACCTTCAAAATCACTGGGAAAGTTCTGAGGCTGAACTTCTTCCTCTTTGACAGTTTGCCCTCTAATGACCCGAGTGTCTGCACAGCAGACGTGTGGGGCAAATTAAAAGCTCATTACAGGTACCTTGATTCTGCTCGTCGCTTTCTTTCAGAGTATCTTTTTGGGGATCTCTGGTAGAAGTTTGCTATTTGTGGGCTGAATGTTTAGGAGCATCATGATGACACACAATGAGCCAAAGAATGCAGCTGATTTTCTGTTCAAACAACTTGAATAAAACACACAAACTTCAGCGTTACATGAAGTGTTTCAAATCAATGAGTGCCGAGGAGAAGTGTTCAGACTCTTCACCGATGTCTCGGTCTTTTTCTTCTCTTTTGTCTCACAACAAACAAGCCACTCTTTTCGACCCAGTACCTTCCTATTACTTTGTAATGGAATCTCAGTCGAGCTCCTCGATCAGAGACGAGGGTGAGAAATCAACATCAAACATTGGTTTTCTGAAGGTCAAACGCATTGAAAAATAATGTTCTAAAATATACAGAAATACTACATTATTGTGTATGCAGTTTAAATAGAAAACGGCAAAACATTTTGGGGAAGATGTGCTCAGCTGCAGTGTGTGTGTGTGTGTGTGTGTGTGTGTGTGTGTGTATGTGTGTGTGTGTGTGTGTGTGTGTGTCTTGTGTGATATTAGCACCTCTACTTAACAGAATCATTTCTTATACTCGAGGACTTGGGACTCGCTGGTGGTTTTGATGGAGGATATGTCCTCTACCCCAATCATTTCCAGATGTCACTGTAATCTTAAACTAAGTTTGTATAAAAATTTAAATAAATGTTCATTGTCTGTCCTACTGAATGTCATATTTTTGTATTGATTCTTGTGTCATTCTCTTCTTTTTATACATAGTGTTAATGTTTCACACTAAAAACCAAGAAGCAAACTGCTTTTTTGTGTATTCAATTTAATGGCATAAGACATGCTTTTCAGTTTTACAGCCTGCTGTGACCTTTTGGGCGAGTGTTGCTTCAGTGTTCGTGCAGAGTAATACTGATGTGTTTGAAATGGTCCTTATTTATATTGTGGGAATAGAAAACCAAAGTTGCCAGTGGGCAAAATGCTCCCGCCAACCCCAGCAAGAGGACGATGTTCGTCTTTGACACTTGCACTACTGTCTGTTCAAATAAAATGAAAAGAAACAGATTCATATGCATTCATGCCGCGACTCCTGTGTACCGTTACACCCCTAATAGAAACTTACTGCTACCAATGCAATATCCTTTATATTAATACTGTTTCTGTCGTGTTATGCGATGCACAGGCAAACTTTTAGAGAAGGAAACGGAGGCAGTGCGGAGGAGGCACACTTGAGTGAAATTGTTTGATGAGTGTTGGCAGCTGCAGAATGAAGCTAAATAGAGTTAGGTAATCCTCAAATCAGTCTGTTTTTCCAGCTCACATTTAGTTTGGCGCTCAATATGTGTGTATTGTTGAGAAAATGACAACGACGTGGCAACTGTGCCATAGTGTATGTATACCCTTTAGAAATAAAGCAGACTACATCAACACATGAGTCCTGTTGCACTTAATAGCAGAACCCTCATGTTTCTGTGTGGTTTACACATTGTTTACACATTGTTTACCCATTGTACTGTTTTATAGGATAATCACAGTTGGAGTAGGGTTTGTTGTTAAGATGTAGTTACTGTTATTAACAATATAAGTAGTTTCATATATCTTAATTTTAATATAATGATGACTTGAGAGAGTGAGGTATTGGGACCTTTATGCTTTGTACATAAAGTGAGCTTTTGGTCAGAGACCTTCTTCAAGGCAAGGATAACCTTTACACAAGTTCTACTAATTGACACAAATGTTCTGCATTAAGGTAAATTAAATTAAGTTGTCCTGCTCCATTCACTTGCTACTAATCAAGTATAAAATTAAACTTTATTTTGACATTACACTCATTAAGTCTTGTTTATAACATTTAAGCAGCAACAAACTAGAACAAATGTTATTGTAAACCATTGGACAGATGCACTGTGTCACGGCCGATCATAACTGCAAGTATAATAGTCAATAATCTCAATATACTTAATCAACCAACTCTCAACCAAAAGGGGTTCTGCTTCTATGTTATGAATCAGCTAATATATTATTGCCTTTATCTCTCACAGGGGACCAATAAGCAGCCAATGTAAGATGTATAATATGCAAGGGCCAGTTGAGAGACAAAGTGGTTCTAAACAGCAGCACGAAGGAAAATAATAGTCACGACTGTGGTCGGAAAATACAGAGTCATAATGGATAATGATGGGAAGCAGCCTGTAATTTTTGGAATGACTCAGCCAGCAATTGCCACAAGTTGTGTGTGATGGTTTCTACTGAAAGCATCGAACGCTTCAAAACTGGTTCACAAAACAACGCTGTTTATCTTAAAAGGGTTGCTGCTGTCAATTTAAAACCAAGACAAACAAAAGCAGGTGAGCTATTAAGCCTCATTAATGCAACAGCATAGCCGGTTCACTGGCAGCATGTCCCATAAATGGCTCAGCACTCTGCAGACAAAAGGCTCAAGTACCTCACTCATTTAAACACTGATAAATTGACCTGTCTTAACCTAGCAACAAAAAAAAAAAGAGACTAAAATTAAAGGCAAAATAAACAAATCAGGGATAAGAGACAGCGGTAACTCCGTGGCTTTGAGGAAGACAGGGAGAACTAGAGGATTAGGCTATCCAAGAGCAGAAGGGATAAAAACTGACAGAATTATGAAATGCAAAAGGGAAACATTCAGACGTCTTCCATGCATGGTTTCATGCTGCGTAGAGGGACACTGGGCTACAATGGAAATTAAATTGTATTCCTTCTAATTACATAAACTTCAAGACACTTAAAGTCAAATTTAGTTCAACAAAATAGCTTGAAGTCATGAAAAGATGAAACCTGGACCTGATGACACACGGTGATGCTAATGTAAAGCAATACAATATAATAACCCTGCAATGCATATAACATTGTTATGTATATATTGTTATTGTGGTTGATGGACATCTGGTAGAGATGTGATTATTCTAGTTGTTAATGTTACATTGAACTTATATCTTAATCTGCTAAGTCTTTGAACTGTGAAACAAACACAAAGGCTGGATAATGCAGTTCGATAGCACAACAAATACATATCAAAAGCTTCAGGTTATATGTGATGAACTGGATTGTAGTTTACTGCACAGGTGTTCCTATTATTGTGCCCACTTTTATGCAAATACCAGAAAGCACCTATATTGTGTTTCCAGCTCCAGCTATTTCCCGAACCCTATGCATCTATGATTGTGCGAATACTCCAAAATACTTCAACCATTGAAATAGAAATTGGGCCCAGGTCTACTGATGCTGTTGCACTGCATGATAAATTGTGCTGAGGCCTGGGAGACATTAACAGCCACTGAGAAGTGGCCCCTCTGTTTCATAATGCCAATTTTGTAAAGCCGGTACAGTACCGAGCTCCACGGTGCATCATGGGAATGTTATTATCAGCTCAGGTAGCCCACTCCTTGATTCTGCACAAAGGCATAAGAATGCAGATGGAGCCATATATAGCCAGAAAAATACTGGGACACACAAACCAGGAGCTCGAGCAGACACACACATACGTTGTGTCGTATTAAAGATGCACAGTGCCTCCAAGTGGACTGATCGCGCCATTGCAGCATAGTAAACTAAACCTGCCAGGAGCTGAATATCCAATTAATTCTCTACTACCATCAAGAATCCAACGCAAGGAGGGTTTTGCTTACACAGTTCCAGTCTGTCTTCAGAGGGTTTATTGTTCTTTTTCCTTGGAGCTATGATTGCATGTCTTGACTTTTCAGAAGATTAAACCTGGGCCTAATTACCCGGCGTGTATTTTTCTGCAGCATCCAATTCAGAGCAGCAGTAGCTTTCATGGCAAACTATACATTTCATTAAAATACGACAACAACAAAAAAACACATTGATACATTGTGTGATGCCAACTTTGTCATTACAAATCACATGGATAACACTGGGTAAATTTGAAAGAATTAAGAATCATTTTGGACATAGACACTGCTTTTTGACAGGATTCTATTCATGGTTTTCTTTATAGTTTGCTCATTACTTGGACATATTTACTCTGTGAACAAGGGATGAATGAGTAAGAGTGAAACACACAAACAGATGAAAAAAGTGGTGGGATCGAGAGCGCTTCGTGCAGCCAATTACAGTAAGTGGGCTCATTTCCTCTAATCAAATACCTCAGTTAAATATATCAAAAGGCCAACTCCCTTTAGAGCTGATCTTCACACATCAGCAATCAGTCACTCCAGTATGTCTCTCCCTTTTCTCTTTCAGGTTCTACTCTTTTCCTCTTTAATCTATTTCTCCTCTTTAGCTCCCACTCACCCAACTGGCACCAACAGACCCGGCCCTCTCTTACAGAAAATAAGGCCAGATTCTTGCTGCAAATGTTCAGTAGAGCGATACTGAGAGAGAGCGTTGGTAGCATGCAGCATAAGGTAAAGAAAATGTCACGTTTTTTAAGAAAGGTTTCAGACAAGCCGCAAAATTGCAGTTATTCATCCTCCACACATTTGTTGGATGTCGCTGCATCGGTCGAGGGCCGCAAATGATTACTGATGCAATAATAGTCTCCAGTTACACTCGCAGGAGAAACGGATCATCCGGTCAAGCCCTGTGGCCGTTTCATTCATTTCACTGGTCGTATGAGCATTGGATTTGGGCTTTACGTCTCTCTAATCACTCTTTTTGCTCAATTATTTTAAGTGCAAAATGACATGATAATAAGTTGTACAATAACAGTCTAATAGAGTGCTGACTGGCAGGCAAGTCGCGTGAAGAGGAACAAAATCAAAATCAGTAGAAGACAGGACGGATTCTAAGTCTCATCTGTATTTGATTATTCTCTAATTAAGTAATTCTGCAAAGATTTGAGGAATAATATCTATAATATTGTGTCAATTTACAGTAAAATATGACAATGTAGGTGGACCACGTGATGGTGAAATGCACAAGCTATGGTCATGAGCTATTATCTCCAGTCTGCTACTACGGAATGTCTGTTACATTTTTCCTTTTCAAAACATCAAACAAGTCTACCCCATGATGACAGTTCAACTAATCCACTACACAATACACACAAGCACGCACACAAATATGGCTTTCTCCTCCATTACATTTTCAGTGACTCAAAGTTTGTGCCCACATCACATGGTAAAAGTAGAAAACACATAAAGCTTATTATATCATTTCTAATCCAGCTCATTTTAAGCTCTTTATGCATTCCTGAGAGCAGGTGCCGTGGTACAGGAATACAGAGAACCAAAATGAAGGCCAGCGACGCTATTAACATGCAGTTGGGGGCCAGGTCAGCGTTCCTCTCAGAGAAAGAGAGGCCTTGGCATGAAGCCGGCAGTGAGAGTCGGCAGAAACCTCTAGACAGTTTTGCTTTCCTTTTCAGTCTTTGTTCTGCCGGTTTAATCCCTAATTAAAGAAGGAAGGAGGAATTATTTAAAAGTGGAACTGCTTAATGGACTAAACCACAAAGAGTGTGTGTGTCTTGGTAAAAAAAGGCTTGTAGCCAGGTCTACAAGGACAGTATACATATGCGGCTGATAGTGGCCCTTAAGTACATTAGCAGTCAACCTCCAACTAAATGAAGCTGAGCTTAATGACATAACAAATAAGACCCGCATTACTGTACACAGCATAACAAACACTTGGATGGACCTTTAAAAAAAGTTTAACTTTTCTGATGACAGATTATTACACAGATAATTATACATAATACTGCACAATTGTATTATTTATGAAGAAAAATACCTTAAATTCATATGTAATAGGATAATAGTGGTACAACAGTAATTAATTTAGAGTAAAACATATTGATTCAGTATGCAGTATGTAATTGAAGGTGATCTAGTTTTTGAAATGTATATTACGAGCCAACATGTTTAGTCTTTTAGTTAACCTTATGACGCTTGAATTATTGTATGCTGTGCCAGCGAGCAAGACCAAGAGCAAGAGAACACTAGGGTAAAAGATAAAACACAACAATAGATACAAACAATAGCAAATATCAATGAAATAGAGACAAAATAAGGAGGAAAGAGGGAGGAAAGCACTAAAAGACGATAAAAAGACCACATCCTCTAAAGTAAGTCTATAAAAGTGGCTTTAAAGTGATTTAAAAGAGATGACTGATTCTGCGAGCCGTAACTCTGCAGGCAGGTCGTTCCAAAGAAAATGGACCCTGATGGCAAAAGCACGGCCCTTTAGTTTTAAGCTTGACTTTGGACCAGCCAGAAGGCTTTACCTGAGGATCTAAGTCTGCGAGCTGGCTGTATTGGGACAAAATTTCTGCTATGTGGCCGAGGGGCCAGGCACAGATGTGCTTTAAAAGTAATCAGTAATATCTTATCAATCCTAAAAACAACAGGGAGCCAATGGAGAGAAGACAGGATTAGAGTAACTCATCATAATTTGAATCAGACCAAGTATTTCACCATCTTTTATTAAGGTGGCATACCCTTAACATTTCTGTCAACACTCTCAGTCATACAAGCCTAGTCTTTGCCAACTAGCAATCAATTTCGGAAGTTTTAAGCCTTTGTAACCCTATTATCGCTAAAAGGTTTTGGCTGCTCTCCATCCCTCTCCCTTGGTAAATTATGTGACAGAGCAATCTATCAGTTGGCATTCAGAAAAAAAGAGTGAAGGGCATGGGGGGCTTGTTGGCAAACCTGACAACGAGAGTGCATATTTTCTTTTCAGTGAGATATTAACAAGTGAGATATACTTCAAAACATAGCAGAGCTTAAACTTATAATTGATTTAAAGGTCTCATGTCAATTAGTCAAGACAGTGGCAAAAGTGGAACCAGTGGGAAAATAGTTTCAAGAAAGATGGAATTTTAGGACTAACCAATTAACAAAGGTCATGGTTTTTGGGATTTAATATTAAATTAAATTAATAAATGATTTCATTCATAAAAGTAGGAATCTAGGACTCACCATGCTGTTGAGCACTGAATCCTCATAGCTGTCACAGGGACGTGTTCGAGGGCCCCCAAGGGGCTCAAGACCATCCTCATCCCACATGTAGGTTCCACCAGAGCTGTTGGAGGGGGACAGCTCCACAGACGAAGCCTGAAGGACATCACTCTGCTCTGAAGACAACCCAAGTGGTCCCTGGGAGTCCTGCATAGGGCTTTCTTCTGTATGCCCTGCAGATGATGTATAAATGCTTTACTGAACAACTGAAACAAATGTAACACACATTTCTACAAGAATTTTCTTTCAAATCTTTTTTTTTTTACCTGCCAGATCCATAGAGTCCCAGTCAAGGGTCTCAATGAGAAAGCTGTGTAAGCGGGTTTGAGTAGTGCTGGCAGCTTGTCTGTTGTCAGGCAGGTCTCCATCATTGAACACATCTCCCACATTGTCAAAGTCATCAAGAAACTCTTCACTGGTGTCGCCTCTGTCTAGAGACGAGGCTGAAGATAAGGACATGTCCTCCAGAGTCTCGGCCGCTGTCTGGCCAGAGACCTTCATAAGCAATTCACTCCCTCCTCCTTTTCCTGCTCCAGAGCTTCCATCACTGTCACTCTGTGAGTCTGCTTTGTCACCCTCAGCAGTCCGCTCAATGTCTATTGTGACCCCTATTAGCCCTGCACATTCAGGTGCAGCTAAGGGTTTGATATCCCCCTTGACCCTTCCTGGAAAAAGATTATTCTGCTGCTTAGCCTGCCCAGTTCGAGCTAGCCTGAAGCCCAAAGCCCCCCCACTGCTGCCCAGTGATTTGGTCAGGACACAACTGGGGAGTAGTGGCTTCCTCAAAGCGTTGGGAGTGTTGGGTGCTGGAGGGATTGAGAGGGTTGGCAGAGAGGAGGCAGCTGAAGGCGGTCTACTGTACTGAAGTCCTCCACCAAGACTTCCTGAACATCCAAGACTGCCATTTAGGCCTCCAAGTCCTAAACCTACTCTACCATTGCTCAACTGAGGGGGTTTGAGGTAACTACTCCGAGGAGGCCGGAGCTGAGTGTTCGTGAGAGGCTTGGCTAGCTCCACAGCCCGGTTAAAAGAGAAGGACCGTATCATGGGCAGGCTGGTGGGCGAGGGAATCTGCTTAAAGTGAGTGAAGCTGTTCGACCGCACCATGTTGTCCTGTGCTAAGGTCTTCAGGCTGTCACTGGACTGGGACAGGCTGTCTTGAGAGCTACTTCTGGGAGAGCTGGATTCAAACCTTGGCCGGACAAGGCGGGACTCTGACCCTGCTCGAGCAGGAGTGCCGGAGCCGTTTTGTCCCATTTTAGGACCTCCATTCAGTGGGCTTTGTCCTAGCTTGGTCCCTCCTTTGGGACTCATTTTTAAGGATTGTCTAGGGATGGCTTTGGGACTGGAGATGGCCACCATCAAAGCACCTGACCTCCGCATCTTGGGTGTCGCCGGAGAGACGTTCTTTACCTCCTTTGCCAATGAGGGAAGCTGTGTCTGAGACTTGTCTTCCACTCCATCTCCAGGGCTGGCTGGGGTGGTTGGGCTCGAGGGGGTCGTCCCCTCATCTTTCTTCCATTTCAGTGAAAAAGGAGAGGCACGGATCACACCATTCGGCCGTGTTCCCGGGGGAGTGGTCTTACCATCCTGGGAAGGGGTGGTTGGCTGTGTGGTACCATTTGTCAAAGGGCTAGCACCACCAGTTGAGGAGCGTCCACCGAACTTAGGCAGTCTAGACACCATGGCAGACTTGGTGGATGCTTTTTCTTCCATCGGATGCCAATAAAGGCATGGAGGAACATGGAATCACACTCAACTGGGGAAAGAATAAAAAAAAGATGATGAGATTCAAGTGTCCATTATTTCACTTGGGACACACCGACAAGTAACTTTACATCTTACTCTAAGTGGTTAACATATTTGACAATCTTTGATAACAAAAATAAAAAAGCCAAAAGTCCCATAATGGGTTGAGTGAAAGAAGAAACTCAAACGTAGTTGACTAAAAATGCAGTCAGACACACAAGCACACACATTTGTGAAGGTATGCCCTTATCTGTAATGTTTTCATATCTGTAAAGAGAAACAGTAATACTATGAATGCTTGATCTGTCCACCTCCTGCAGTGGTTGCATGTCTCTCTCCTTTTCAAAGACCGCTCACTGTGAGGAGCATTAGGGATTAAGCTGGCAAGCTTACAGGGTGACTTGAGACTTTGTCACGGAAAGTCTGGCATGATGCTTTCACGTGGTAATGTGAGAGACATAATGGCCAACTCAAGCTCTGTCTTGATGCAACAAATTTTAATCCAAACTGTAGGAAACTAAATCCAGTGCAGGAAACTGAATAGTAAGCTTGTCGTGATTTGGTTGAAAATGTAAATGTCAAATCTTCTAAAACTTGAGGATAAATAAAATGAAGACTTTCAAGACCTTTGAAGACCTGTAGCTGGCACTGATTTTGGAGGATACGGTGCCAACAAACCTGGCCAACAAAAGAATGGGCTAACAGACAAAACCTGGTGGACAAGAAGAAACCATGTGCTCCGAAGGTGGCCAGCACTATGAATAGTGAATGGGGGACGTTGAACATGTGAAGCCAATAGGGGAAGAGCACAGGGCCGTTTCCTGCTACTGATTGTTAAATTAATTCAGTTCCAATCAGCCATGTGACAAGTGTACATGTGTTGGTGGTGCACCTGCGTGTAACATCCATCTGGCGAGTGCTGCAAGATTATGAATATGAACGTTACTGAGATCCAGATGGCTGGTGTGGTTAGCAGAAAGTGATCCATCTGCATGAGGGAGCAAAGCAGTTCATAAAAACTTTTTCCCCTTGTAGAAGATAAATGATTGTTGCATCAAACAATTTTGATATTCACAAATACAAATTCACTTTTAAGAAATGGATGCTGCTCATATACAGTAGACCAATCAGTGTATCGCATGTGAGTGAATCCTTTCATAAACTGGCACGAAGATACCAAGGCAGATACTGCGGAAACTTAAATCCACTCCATTTTTGAAGGGGTGGGGGAGGGGTGCTACAATGTGGGTCTCCTAATCTGAAAAAAAAACGCCACGTTGCCCCACATTCCCATGCACAGACACACGTGTCTACAATCAAAGAGACACACTTGCCACTGCCATAGAAGTCTGGCTATGCCACCATCCTAATCTGTTTCATAAACACGCATGGATGCACACACTAAAACACACAGTTACACACAAAATCAGGTCAGCATGTGCAGGCAGGGCAACCAAAGCCTCTTTGCCCTGGGGAGGGGGGAGGAGGGGTTAGCGATTCGATCAGGGTTTTTTTTCTGCTGTGAATGACCCCAGAACCTCTCAAATTGCATTCACATCCAGCGTGGCAGATTCACGCACTGCTGTGGCAAATGTTCATTCATCTGGGTCATCGCACTCATTATGCAGCCACTGCGAGATGTCCCTCTGCAGTGCTGGAGTTTTCTTTGAAGTTTCTTGACCTATGTCACCTTAAAGAAATCCACAGCTTCAATTCTTGTCATATGATAGTTTTGTTAATAGTATCGGGCTGCTGTATATTTAAAGGCGCAATTGATGAAAATTGAATGTAAAAATGTCCACGTACATCATCGGTGCACTTTTAGGAAATTATTATTGTAAAAAATCTGTAAATACGTTGTCAAAGAATTAGAAAAAATAGAAAGAATCTGGCCACATTACAGTAAATGACTGGTTGTATTACACGGTGTGAGCAACACAACATGGTTATCATTTCCTTATACTCACACAAAGACACAGGTCAGCTCAAAAGGACCACAAATAAACAACGACATTCTAACTGACTGACACACATTCAGAGGTAGGGCACTAAACCATGCAGGCCATCTGTCAAACGGTCATATCTGAAGGCCATCGCCCCCTCCCCTTCTCCCCAGAGTACTGTCCTGTAAATAAATATCCCAGAGCTTCACTCGGGTCTATAATGGCTTGCACTAAACCCACATCAACCGGGGCAAACAATGTGTTTTTCGTGACTCTACACTGCCATTTGAAGCAAAACGTGAAATCTTGACAGTGTGAAGGGATAAATAATGTTAAGACAGTCCAGGGAGGCACATTTCAACTGAAGTAAGAGTTATAATCATACCTTTATATGGTGAAAAACATAATGTTACAGTCAAAACAAATGATTGGCACTACACCAAGAGGCAGTCTAACAAGCCTAAGCTGTTGATTTTCTGCTGTTGATATTTTTTAAGCCGATTCGACATAAAGATCTACAGAGATAGTGTAAATAATTAAGTTTGTCTTTGTTTTCTTGTCTGTATTCTTCATTGCACTGTAAAGCAACAAAAAAATAAAAGTTGTATCACGATTTCCCAAAACCTGAATGTTTTATAGATTGTGTCTGCTTCCTAGAAGTGATGAAGAGCCAAGATTAACATCCAATATCACCCGGTGCTTGAATGGTTTTACCATTGTTTCACTCCCTATCAAAGGAAACTAACAATACACAGCAGAGGGAGTAAAAATAATTGCAAAGAGAAGAGGCGTGTGAGATGCAGATAGATAATGTTAAATAGCGTTAGAAATGAAGAGACTGTGAGACAAGAGCTCAGGCTGGCTTCTCCCACAGAGAGATCTCCTGCTAGATCAGCAGTGATCCTTCAGCAGGAAGGTGAGATGACATCTTTTCTTACCCTCTGTCGGACAGGGAATGGGAGCTTTCTGTCTGTCTGCCAGTGAGGCTATTTGGCCTTACTTTATTTCCGACTCAGAGGACAGCCAGACAGAAAAATGTGATTCTGCAAGAATAAGGATGTTTATTCCTCCTCTGGCAAAGCTTTCACTTTTGAACTGCACACACACTACAACGATGCATTCTCCCAGAGTAACAGGATGGATGCAGATAGGATGCGACAGGCCGAGGGCTATGATCTATTGGGTCATTGGGGCTTCGCATGAATGGATGTGCTCTACTACACACAGTAAATCCCCCATTCTGCTGTGTATCCCCACAGCCGGTCTGACCCCAACTCCCAACGCTCATAGTTCTCTATCATTACAAAGTCTCAGCACCGTCTCTCAAGAGCAGAACGTCAGGCTTCATCGATCTTTTCTCTCTTCATTCTTCCTCATTCAATTTTGGAAGCTTGAGAAGGGGAGAATTTAATTTGAGAGTAAGGGATGACATTTTTTTTATTTTGTGTAAAGCAATCCCTTTTTCTATAGAATTTTGGAAAGAAAACATGAAACAATATCTGGAACTGAAATCAAAACTTGACGCTATGAGTAAAACTTGAGTCCTTTGTGATGGTAGTGTATATGAGCTGTTTATGACATATATACTATATAAACACGTCTATTAACCGTAACTACCGTGTACTGACTGTGACGCACCAAGTATACAGTACGGCCAACTATTTTTCAAGCTTTTTTTTTTTTATTATATTTTTCTATTCTTCAGCTTTATTTGCCAAGCTTTGTTGTACTTGTTCCTAGCTGTTATTCTCTTTCCTGTGTAGAGTGTTAAATTGTCTTTAAATCTTCAGAATAGCTTTCTAAAATACAACCGCAGTGTTTGTAACTGCGGAGGCTGAAAATACAAACAAAAAAGTAGCTTCAAAAAGACTTAACAAAAAGACCATATTCTTTTTTGAATAAAACATATATAAACCACTATGTCTTAGCTTTTCAAACCCTTAAATACGGTGGTTCACCTCCATGATGAAGTCGGTCAGACGTGGAGTGAAGGACAGGAAGGAGCAAGAAAAGATGAGGACTTTCTTCTGGCACTGTTTCATAGTATGATGTTGAAGGCAGCTGCAACTTGCAACTCCTCCCTACCTCCATCTGTCTCTCTGTATCTTTCTGGACATCTTTAGAAATCTGTCCTTCAATCATTTATATGGATTCTAGTTATATAATCCCTGTCGGAAGAGCCTAGTTTGTCACCAAGCTGGCTCCACACTTATACAAGATAAAAAGGAACACCCAGACGCACACATGACCACTATCCAAGAGCTGTTTCCTTCTTGTCCGTGAAGACTCCCGACAAATTCAAGGGCTTGTTTTGACCAACCACACCACCGATTAATGTTTTAAAGAAAATATGTAGGCCTGATGATATCTAATTCAAAGTTTCTGATCTGAGAATGGATGATTGCTTTAAAAAATATAACCTGACAACAAACATATGGACCAAATCTCGCTTCCTCCTGAATCTAAACCAAAGTGCAATTTCTCATTTCCATATATTGACGTGGTCCAGAATCCCAGTGGAGTAATAACCAGGCCCGTCATCTGGACAGAGCAGTAGTAGAGGCCCATAGCTGTGTCCCTGAAGAGATTAACAGAGTGCCATTAGAGCAGGCTAATAGTATGAGACAGGGATGAAAGCAACACTGACGCTAGGCTAATGTGTATCGAGTGAAAGCAATACTGGGCTGAGCTGCACTGATGCTCTGTGATGCTAATCCAATGAGACAGCAGAGACTGTGTGGTAATGCTGGAACTAACTGTGGTCGTTCGAATGGATGAGACCAACAGAGTGTAGTGAGTTAGCACAGTAAGATGGAGAAAGACAGTTAAGGTGTGGCAACATGCTACATTGAGAACTACAGTATGCACTCATTACATGTAACACTACACTAGATGAGCACAGTAACACAAAGACACAACATGGAGTTAGTTTTTTTATCTTAATGCACCACAGAAAAGTAGATTAGAAAACATTACCTTAAACCAGTGAATTTATGTTGACTAGTCCAATCATCTTCATCCCAGAGTCAGAGCTCGACCCTGCCATGTCACTCTGTTTCCTCCATCATCTGAACTGAAAGTAAGGTAGCACTCAGAGGAAAGAGAGCAGGAACAGGAAGACACTCCTCAGAGGTCGGTCTGTCTGCTGCCTGGCTCTCTTCTTGCATGTTTGTGTGTGTGTGTGTGTGTGTGTGTGTGTGTGTGTGTGTGTGTGTGTGTGTGTGTGTGTGTGTGGAGAACAGAGACTTTATGGGTGTGTTTAATATTTGATAGAGGATCTTTGAGGAGCCCCACCCAGTGTGATGCAAGTGGGTGAGGAGGATTTATGTTTTGAGGGGTAAGAAAATAAAAATTTCAAAGACTAATTTCAAGTAATAAAAAAGATTATCTGTAGCAGGAAACAATCTGATCAGTAATTCATATTATGGTACAAAGTCTAAAGACTAAAGCCACTTAACTCCCGGCTCAAAAAGTTTTAGCAACCAGCTAAAGTAGCACTTTTCAGTGTGCGTGCTGCCATATACTGTCATGAGGATCACCAGAGGGGAGAAATAGGAAAACAGACCCTGCCTGGCACTGAGCTGCACATGAAAAGTCACTCCAGCAAAGAGGGATTTGTTGTGGTTCTCGTAAAGATTCAATGCGAGTTCAATTTCCCCTACTCATTTCATGGTCGACAGCATACTGGTTCCACTCAGTCAACCGTTTTCAGCCGAGTGCCAGCAGTAAAACAATACGAGCATCGCCAGGTCCTCAATATCTCCTGTTTGTCAGCGTGATAAATCACAGCGGGGCGTCTGATCCAACCCACGTCAGCAGCAATAAAGTCAAAGACTAAAACACAACCTGTCTTCAGCTTTTAAATTGCTTCATGGTCGGCTTCTATTAACAAGCATTAATCAAAGGCAGCTGTTAAATACAAACTGCATTTAATTGGTGTTCTTTAAAATTAACGATTTTGAGAGCCTTTTTTGTACTGAAAACATTTTACACCAAATTACTTTGAAATAGTGTTTGTTTGTTTGTTAACCCTGCATTCATTTAAGATGAATGCACCGAACCAAGATAGTGACAAATAAACCAGAATGAATTCCTCAGCATCCACCCTGACACATACATAAGAATACCTCTACTCCTGCCTTATTATTTCATTATTTTTGCACTATTTAAAACAATAAACAAACATAACAGAGATAAATAACATCACAGAGGCAGAAAGCCCAATGGGCTTATTTGAAGTCTCCAC
Source organism: Clinocottus analis (assembly GCF_023055335.1). Classification (NCBI taxonomy): domain Eukaryota; kingdom Metazoa; phylum Chordata; class Actinopteri; order Perciformes; family Cottidae; genus Clinocottus; species Clinocottus analis. The sequence goes on from NW_027176240.1 coordinate 6,470,243, forward strand.
CTATATAATAGTCAGAATCTAATTATCTCTGTTGAGCAGCCCAGAAGTTCACACACTAATTACCTCGACCACATTCCTCCAAACACCCCTTCTCTCTCTGCTTTAACATTTAGTTAAAAATGTATGTGTGGTGCATGAATGGACAGACATGTGAATATCCGTTTTCTCGTCCACATGACCTTCACTTGAACCTCACTATGAGACGACTGCAGGGCATTTGACAGCTCCTTTTGATTCTCACCTTCTGATTGGCCACAAGGGCTACAGCGCAAGTGTCAATCACTGTCAGCAAGTTCATTTTAGTCGTTTATGTAGATGGTAGCCGAAGGCACGGCGGACTGCAGCCCCGAGGCTAACTTTTCTTTTTGGAGCATTTCAACTTCACGTAGACCACAAATCACACAACTGCTACCAACGATATTCTAAGTTAAGTGATAAAACTCTCTCACCTGAACTGACTCCATGGTGTAATGGAAGAGCGACAAACCCAGTAAGCCTGTAGCTCATTAATGTGTTGTATTAAACAGGTTAGCAGAGCCTTTTAGAGGGCACCGTGGGCCCATTGATCCTCTTTCTGACTATCTTTCAAATGTCCAATGTTCACTGAGATGTAACTCCCGGTATGATCTGCCATCTCTTTCTCGAGTCTCTTTCTTCCTTTACCAACCATCCCTTTCATCAGCTGTCATCTTCTCCAACCATGACATGATAGAATAAAACGGTTATTTTGAGCTCAACCACTGCTGAGTTCCTATGTTAATTGATTTGGTTTGGAGGCAAGCAAATTATACGAGTATGTTGATAGTTGCAGAGCGTTTTCTTTGCCAATCTGAAGTGCAAAATATCAAAAATCAATATTTAAAGCAATAAACTGTTGCAGTCCAAACAATAATGACTATGATTAGATTACAAATGAGGTATTTTTCTTCTATAATTGTGAATAAAGTCTTTGTTTTGACTCAAAATATCCCAAGTCACCTATTAGCACAACAAAGAATGCATGTGCATGAACATGTAACATGACAGTGAAGGATCTTCACCCTGTCAAGCTGAAATCCTCTATAAAAAACATCTATTGAAATGTATATTGGCAGGAAACAGGAAGTCATGCTGTTGCGAAAGCATTTTCTATGATCTGTTGTTAAGATATACAGTTAATGTATCAGTATGATGTTTCATGCTTTTAGATCACAAAGAGTACAGGCACATGTATCGGATTATGCACCGCTACCAGATCCCCTTGAAGTGATTCATGAAAAGACCCAGCGACCACACACACACACACACACACACACACACACACACACACACACACACACACACACACACACACACACACACACACACACACACACACACACACACACACACACACACACACACACACACACACACACACACAGGGTCACTTGTAGTGTTATGGCCAGTTCAGCAACCGCCTGCCTTCCTTCCCCCCCCCAACATTTTCTTTGATATCAGAACAACGACATCAAATTCTCTGCTGAATCAACGGCTTTTCTTCACACCGACGTCACGTGTGGGTTGATCTGAAACATCTCCAGCTTATAAACGTCCTGTTTACACTACAAAACACAGGCCTGCTGTCATGAGTGGTGAGAGGCTTTCAGCAAATGAACCTCATGGTAAGGCCTTGCATGTGAAACACAGCCTAAATTATAAGCTTTTAATAGACCAGGTTTCTGGGGGATGTATCCTCTGTTAACGGACAATGCACTGCTCTTTCCTCTCTGCCAAACTTCCCTCTGTTCCTGTGCCTCCTTCCTATCCACTCACCCCATCAAGTTGATTCTCCTAACGAACACTTCACCCCACCTCAACGCTTTTCTGAGGCAGCACATGCTTTTACAGTAACTAGCAGACAGTCTAACGCGAGGCCGGCAAGAACAAGGCCTCCTCGTATCAAATAAGGCGCCAGTTCGTGGGTTAACATCCATCAAATGCCGTAACTTTGTGTCCCGTTCTTCAAAGGACTGGCGCTATTAAGTCAACTGATGAAACTCGAGGGGGACCCATCCAAAAGAGTGCCTGCTACAATAGAGTAACCTTTCTTTTCACCTCAGGAGCCGTCTGGGATAATCTGGCAGAATATTCATTGGCTGTGGTTGTGGCTAGATAAACCCCGCTGTGTGGACGCTGTGAGCACAGAAAGGCTATTGTGCACAGTGAAGTCCATTCTATGGTGACGACAGATGCTGCAGTTGAGCCTGTCACGCAAACACAGTATTTGAATATACACTTCATGTCTGTGCAAGCAACAGCACAGACATTAAGGACAGCCCTTTTGCCATTGAACAGGACACGAGGATTGAGTCATGACCCCGTTACCATGGGTGAAATGGAAATTTAGATAATGATATGACAGTACCGGAGTGACCAAAAAGAGGCGACGCACCCAATAAAACTGGTAGCAAGCGAGAACAAAGACACTCAAGACAAGTTTTGTTTGCTGGGCAGCGCTCTGGAAACAAAACATCACGTCTAAGAAAAAAACATCTATTTTGAACAGAGCCATGCATATCGCAGCCGGTCGCATACTGTATTTGAGAGTGACTCAGCAGGGTTTGAGCGGAAAGCACACAGAAGTTTTACCCACAATACGCAGCTCACAGTAGTTGTCCAGTGCCTGATCCCAACGATATAAAGACTCTATATAATGTCACATGACTCAAAGCCTTAAAGGATTATTGAATGAGATGTAAAGGTTTTATAGAGAGCACCCCGACAGCCTGGTGCAGTGAGAGGTTAATGCAGAACATTACCTGACGCTAATGAGGCAGAGAGGGCCTGAAGGACGCAGAGGCACATGCTTCTTTTATCCGTCACGTGCAAACACACAGTGAGGCACAGACTGAACACACCATGCTTCTGAATCTGCACTCGGCATAGGACTTCAAGCATCATATACAGTACAGTCAGGAAGTAATGGCAGGAAGTTAATGTTGATCTGCTAAATAAATATCCAAAAGATCATTTTTATCTCATTACTTCGACCTGAAGGCCACGCACACTCACTTAAAGCTATTTAGAATTCTGCTCAGGTCGATATCAGACGGAGACGGATGTTGGACATCATCAATCAAGTGCTGTCAGTGTACACGCCCACACACAAGGTCTAACCAGGACAAGTAGCTACACCTGAGTGGATGTATTATGGGTATACCATAGAAGCTTGAAATTATGCACAATATCAGTATTCTCCAACAAAGCTGATGACTGTTAATGTTATTAATGAGTCAAAGAATGTTATGTACATTGAACTTGTACATAACGTAAAGAAAACATCCACTTCACATTAAACATAAAAGTCACACCAAAAAAAAATGCATAAAGGCTAAACATTGAAGGTATAATGGAAGTAAGGCACTTCTTGACAAGGTAAAATCACATCTTAGAGGACAAAAAGAAAAGATACGACACGTAATGCAAACCCGCTCAAAAGTCTTCACTATAAGAATCTCTCTCTGAGATAGAAACCCAAATCTGTATATGCAGTGCCAGATATTTCAGCAACTGCTCATTGTGTCTCGACAATACATGTCGTCATCGAGCCAATAAAGACACACACCTGCTGCCACTGCACTGCATTGTGTTCACAACGACTCCTGTGTAAACACACAACGAGGAGGTCGTACACAGTGAAAACCACTCAACCCATTCTATATCCTGTAATAAGGCTCCTTTCTGTTGAGACGTTGTATGAAACCTACAAACTGATATAATAGAGCAGTTAACCACTGTGCTATTCTCACATTGCAAATAAGGAGATTGTATATGTATCACTCTCTATAAAATGTTTCAACAAAAAGGTTAATATGTCATAAGTCAAAGCAACTATACTTAATCTTTCACATCAGGACAGGGCTTAGCAGGGTTAGAGAAGTTATCTGTTTTTCAATAAGAGATTATATATGTATATATATATATATATATATATATATATATATATATATATATATATATATATATATATATATATATATATATATATATATCTTATCAAGAATTCGTGACAGACAGTCTTTCATTTTTATTATTCCAATGGCATTTTCTGATCTTTGAAGGACTTTCCTGTGCCAAGCTCCTGTGAATTATTTCTGACCCTGTCAGTGCATCTGGGATCCAATGTCTACACTCTGCTCCACATTGAGCTATTCCAAGCCCTTAAACATCTGTGGTCTTACCGAGGCAACTGATAAGCGTGGCTAAGTATAGCTCTGATGATAGGCCACATACAGAGAGAGTAGAGGTCAAGGAAGATCAGAGAAGAGTCAAAGTAAAATCAATTATACCACAACACACACACACACAAATGAAAACATGCACAACACTATAAGCACAATTAACTTGTACTTATACACAATGCCCCAGTCTTAAGAAAGAACACACAATACACAGTAAACACAACACCGACAGTGTAAAAGATGGAAACAGCTCACGTCTGACAGTTAGAAAAGGCGGCGTGACACTCACTTGATCTACATGGTTCCCTCAGTCTGTGATTTCTGCCATTACAAGATACATTACTCAACACTTTTCTGTGTTGTCAGTAGCCAATTTTAGCATCATGCGAGCACACTACGCCATCTTATCTGTTGGCCTCAAGGTCACATTACAGCGTCTTGGAATGGCTACTATGCACAGGGTAACGGACATCATGTGTATCTCCACAGTAAGTAGACACTGAGGGTTAGGGCACAGATGAAGGCAGGCAGACAACAGACACACAGTCTGGAAAAACCCTCACGTATTGAACTGCAATTTGGGGGGTCTTTAGCCGGCAGGCACATAGTGGAGACATTCAGCTGTTGTTGGGGGGAATCAGATTGTAAACACACCCTCAGCCAAGGTGGCGCTATATGTGCCAACAGGTGCCTAAGGAACATACACATGGATTAACGTGTGTGTGTGTGTGTGTGTGTGTGTGTGTGTGTGTGTGTGTGTGTGTGTGTGTGTGTGTGTGTGTATACGCAACCCCACCCAAACACTGAGCACACCAGGGATGTCCATCTCACTTACACTAAAGATAATCAGTCATGCCTTATCCTAATTTATGCCGGCACGTTGATGCCATGGCGCTTTGCACCGTCTGGGCTGTAATAGATCACAGCCTAAAATGACACGCACACACACACACACACACACACACACACACACACACACACACACACACACACACACACACACACACACACACACACACACACACACACACACGTTGTTATGAGACTTGACTGACAGCAACTTCAGTTGCGGTATAAAAATATGAATATGTGTGGCTGCACTGCATGATATAAAAACCCTGGTTAAATTTGAACTCCTGTCTGAGTGGAGCAGGAAAGCTTGCGAGACATCTTAAGTTACCCTTTAATCCTGACATGAGCACAGGGGGCACACACACATCTGAGTGGTGCATCTACAAACAAGCTTAAGTTCCCCTCGAGCCTTAACTGTAGAGACACACTGAGAAAGACTGTGTGTGTGTGTCTGTCATGGCAAGACACTGCACAAACACTACAGTAATCTCCCAATGTATCTACTCTATGGTATGCGTGTGCACAATAGCTGTTATAGTTTGTTATGTAATATGTAACTTTGAATATGCTCAATGCATAAAATGCCTGGTCATTCTCATTCATGGTACAGTGACTCCTTCCAGGGCATGTTATGAGTGGTGGTTGGGGGGATGCTGTGACGTCAGAAAACACAGCCTCTTCTGCTCAGTGAGGATAACTACGTATTTGTCTGAATCAGTATATTTAAAAAAATGCACAGCTAACGTTACCATCTTTCGTACCCAAACACACCCAGTCATGGAAACGAGGGTTTATTACTACAATAATTAAAAAGGCAGTAAATCTTGCCTCCACATTAAGTTGAATTGTTTTCCCATAATTTCACAATCACAACAAGGCATAAGTGTCCTGACTCACTTACTTACCTGAATTCAAGCATGTTTACGATGAGTCAGCAGTCCACTTGTTCCTTCTCCTGCGAATACATGTTGTGCAGTAGTAAGAGGTAGTTTGTGGTTTCACTTTGAGCGATAAATCTGTCTTTGAACGTGATGCTTCATTGATGTGGCGATAGTCAACCCAGAGCGGTCGTTGCACAAGTTCAATGAACAGCTTTTAACCGTGGTGCACTAATGTTTCAAACTATGTTCTGTGCTCTTAAGACGAGCTCACTGGGAAGTGGACACACAACGTGTTGGGAATTCCTCGCATTTCCATGAAGTACTTCCACTTTAAGCTTCAAAACAGCCCGAGGCTACAGTGTCACCGTTAGTTTATCTGTCGCGACGTCAACAACCGAGCACGACGGGCTAAGGAAGAAAACTTGTCCGTAAAGCGACCCCGGGAAGGCGTAAACAAACACGTGAACGCAGTGAAAATCCTCATAGAAAAAAAAACAAAAAACAGCCCCTAGTTGTTCTTGAAGTACATGAAGTGAGCAGCAGACGACCAGACGGCGTAGACGGACCGACTTCCCAAAAGCGGTTCACCGGTCTGACGTGACGTAGTGCGCTCGCGCCCAGCTGGGCGGAGCGCTCACAGACGTCACCTGGGTCTCAAAGGGTGACGCGGACTGATACGTACTGGTCCGCCTGCCCATGTGTACTATATTCGTGAGCGTGGTGTAAATGTCTACCGGTTATTCGGTCCGTTTGTTGAGTCGAAGTGTTTCGAAAAGCGCTGCATTCACCGAATGCAAACCAGCTCGTGAACTAAGTGCAGCCATTAATCTGACGTCAAACCATAATGAGAGGGCACGCGTGCGCGTGGTATCGGTGCCACAGCTGTCCACAACACAGACATGATCACAGAGCACGAGCGGTAAAGGTACTCATCATATGTTTTACTCTAGAAATACAAAATCGAGTACAAGTTGTATCTTGCATTTAAAACAGTAGTACTATTACATATAGGCCACTCAAAGCACTACATAATGATTATTGATCCATTTAAGTGCACATCACGCAACAACTGAATCCGAAGCTCATTTAATGAATTAATACATGCATTAATTGTATTTATTCATATCTCATGAAGATTACTTTTAATGTTGGTACTGTAAGTAAAGGTTGATGCCAATACATGTGTACTTTCTTTAAGAGATGTGCATGTAGTATATAGTGTAGAAATACAGTAATTCTCCTTTTTTTTTGGTACTTTTTTTCACCTCTGGTTGTGCAATATATATTACTCTTAGTATTATTCTCTGATAATGTTCTGATAACAATATGATTGCCCAATAGCAAAGGTTTTAAAAACCTTTTTATGTTTTACTAATTCATGCTTTTTTCTCCTTTTTTTCTCCACAGTTTAATGTTTAATGTTCCTTTCATTCTATGACAGGAGCTTACTCGGGGAAAATGTCTAAAGCATGGTTTCATTGAATATTTTAAGAGTAAAAAAAAAAGATGTCTTCCCTTCAAGGGGAAAAACAACAACAGACTGCCTGATGACTTGGTTGCTTTAAAATGCATGTTGTGATTTTTCATGTAGGCTCACACAAGTTAAGCCAGTCATAAGGTGAAAATGTTAGTGAGCAACATAACCACTAGAGGGCAGCCTTTACCCTATTATTGCCTTTGAAAGTTCACACTCTCAGAGGTGTCCTTCCTCATTTCCTTTTACCTTTTATGCATGTGTTTGAAATATGAAGGAATGTGAGAAAGTCAGAGAAAAAATAAGAAGTGTGTGAACATATGTTCTCTCTGGCTTGTAAATCTTCCTGGAGACAAGTGCCAACTTCAATGAAAACCACCCTCCCAAAAAGTCACCCCTCTCTCTATAAGCGCAGCTCTATGTACTTTTCCCTTACCTCAGCAACATTTAACTGCACAGAGTTCAGATACCTGTGCACACACTCAGCTGCAATCAACAATGAGCCAATGTGAAAGGGAAGAAAGTCAGACAGAGAGGAGGGGTTATGGCAAGCATGTAAAAAATAGATGGATCAAATGAAAAGTAAAGACTGAAGGCTGAAGAGGGCTGTACAAAAAGAGCACACCCTCACAGGAGCCGGTAAGACGCAGAGAAAGCTATCTGGCAAAAAGAAAAGGAGAATAACAAGGGAATAACAAGAGAAGAAAAGCCTAGGTAAGATGTTTTTTTCAAGCAGCAAGGGGATATATAATAGCTTGTTAGACTATAATAACTTCCTCAACGTAATGTCCTCTCAGTGTAATTCTACCCTCTGGTTCCTCTGTGATGGAAAATCTTTGTTTTCCTGAGACTCAATGAGCTGCATTGTTTTCCGCTACGTTATCTGAATGAGTGAAAATGGAGTAATAGACTGTAAATGACACCACCAAAGAAAGATGGAAAAAAAAATGCATCTATCAATGGAACATTATCTTGGTAAGTTGATAGTCCATCAGCGCTAATTGTTTCTTAGATTTTAACGCAAATGTAATTGATGTCACAAGATGTAAAGACAGAGGTGGGATGCTGCTTTAAATAGATACCAATGTGTATCATGTTTCTTTTTCAATCTTTCAACTACACAGCCTTGTCTGTGTGATCAGTGTGAATTAAGCTAATATTTTCCTTCGGCAGGAGCATTTGTCAATTTCTTCTTCATTGGATGTTTCAGCCATGAACCTGAGTTTGACCTTTGCCTTGGTTCTTCTCCCGAGTCTTCACTCTTGTACAGGCATGGTGAGTCGAACTTTGTCTCTGTCGAAATGTGCTCAAATTTGCAGAATATGCATAAAAAACTTTATACTAGTTGTGCACCAAAATGAATAAACAAAAACATCACCTGAAATAGCTTCATTAGCGGTTCACATTGATATTTTTGCAAGAATTGTTCTTCCCTCATGATGTTTGTTCCTCCAGTGATCAGGAATGTGTTGTGATATGTGTGTAACTAGCATCTCATGACCATTTGAAGTGTGGCTCCAGTATTTCGGGTCAGCATTGCACCTGTTTCCCATCTCATCTGGACTGTAGGGGCAGATGTGGACTTGGCGCTGACTACAAAGTTTCTGGCGATATATGTTTGGATTCGGGGCGTATAAAGGAAAATGGATGTGATATAAAATGCATACCATTTTCACTATAGATTTGTTTGATGTTTTTTGTAATCATTCACAGCACACTGATTGAGAGAAGGCGATGTTTCATTCCGATAATACGCCTCTTCACCTGTGATGCATCACTGATGAAAACAAGAAATATTATCATGTGGGGACACAACAATTTGGCTCATGATCAAAAGTTTAGGACAAGTTGTACTTGTTTACGACATGTTTAAACTTAAGTTTAGTGCATGCCTGTGGATTGACTAAAAAGAAAACCTTGATTATATAAGCTCTGCCTAGAACATGATAGAAAACCTGTGTATCTGTGTGTGTGTGTGTGTGTGTGTGTGTGTGTGTGTGTGTGTGTGTGTGTGTGTGTGTGTGTGTGTGTGTGTGTGTGTGTGTTTCCCAGGGAGGCAGAGCTCAGCGCAGACAGAGACAAGCTGAGGAAAGCCTGAGACCATATATTGGCAGAGTCGAGCCCGGTGAGTCTTTAATGTACAGTACAGTGGAGGAATGCCATTTTCTGGCTGCATATATCTCTTATAGAGACAGTAAATTCAGTTTGAGGGTATTTTTCCATTTTCTGGTGTCCAAAAAAAAGAAGCATCGTGGACTGTAGCAAATATTTTACATCGTTTCAGAAAAGCTTTGTGAGCTGCTGAAATGCCACAGTCCAGTGGGCTCTTGGTGCCAGGTAGTTCAGGACAATGGAGTCTTCATCCCCAAGTGTGTTTGTCCTCAGTCCTGTCCACGGTAAACACATCAAAATGTGCTGTATTTGAATGTATTAAATGTATTCTGTATCTGTATGTACATTTGCTTAATCACATAATTTGTTGATAAAACTTACATGTTGTGATGAAATCATGAAGGAGAGCAGTCGATTTAATCCAGCTAACTCACATGAAGTATTGTTTGTAAGCACTGGCTCATGTCATCAGGCAGAGGGCGCCAGTGTGCAGTGTTCTGGGCAAGACCTACGAAAATGAGTGTTTGCTGCATAAAGAAGCCTGCAGAAAGAGACGCCGCACAGGACTGGCTCACATGGGACCCTGTCTGGGTACACACACACACACACACACACACACACACACACACACACACACACACACACACACACACATAGTTATAGATATTACACACAATTTCCACTGTGTACTGCAGTCTGCCAAATTAGCTCTGTTATCCTTCTTGATCAGTCCCAAAGGCGAAATGCACTGAGGAGGAGTTAAGCCAGTTTCCATATCGCCTCCTGGACTGGTTTCTGCTCCTGAGTCGTATGGGGAAGTCCTACGCACCTGCAGCCCCGCCCCAGAGCTGCCTCAGCCACGCCTACCGGACACAGCTTGCACAGGTAACTGAAACGTAGTGCTTAAAGTGAGCCCAAGCAGCGGAGTAGCAGACACCAAACATGATCGTTTAGCAAACTAAATATGATTTATGATGCATATGAAATCCACTACAAAATGCGATGCTCAATAAACTGTAGCCAGAAGAAGAATATGAGATCCCTTTTACTGCCAGAGTAACTAGAAACTGAACGTGGAGTTGTTTTGGACACCAGACACCGTCCTCGCTGTTGCTCTTCATGCGTTGTCCAGCAAGAAATCGATGCGAACAAATGACTGTAAGAGGCAGGTTCTTGTGTTGCGTGTGGTGTGGTCGTCCACAAAATGAGACAGGGCCTCTCAAGAACACCAGTTAAGAACCCCATTTATGAATAGGATTTGGTCAATATTCACTAAATTATTCAATAAGATGACGAATTGAGGGGTAACATAACATCCTGACGTCAGCCCCCTTGACCTCATTGGGCTCCAGTGCATTAACAGAAAATGCATTATTTTTGATAAAATTACGTACTTCTTTCAATAAAGCCATTTTTGTGGCACTTCATACATCTCCAGCATTATGTGCACTGTGGCTTAATTCAAGATTGTGTCTCTCATTATCTCGAGCATGGACAGAAATTAGCGCTCTCTGTAAATGCATTCGAACATACAAGGACAATGCTAACGTGTGGATGTGTGTCGGCATGCTCTGCAGGTTTTTAAATCATATCATTTTGACCTGATGGTGGCATTGAAGTAAAAGCCATGGGATCACATAATGTATTAGGGTTCATCCTGACCTTGTATGTGAAATGCCATGGCAATCCATAGAATAGCTGCAGAACGACAATGGCTAGCAAAGCATATTTGTTTCATCGACATGAATGCTAATATGCAGCGCAAACAATCATACATTCAACGCTTTACCTTATTTCCACCAATACTTTTTTTATCCTCTTTCTTTAGCAAAGATTTACCGAACTGGATAAGAACAGCGATGGGAAGCTGAGCCGCAGGGACCTGAGGAAGCTGCGTTACAAGAGGATGCCTCTGGAGCACTGTGCTTCACCATTTCTTCAGTCAGTCCCACCTTACTGAACGCTACAGGGCATACCTCCAAGAAGTTAGCTTTCCCACAACAAGAGAACATTATAAGATTAACTTAGTTGACTCCACTTTGAATCAATTACACACAGGCATGTTTTTTTTTTTCTCTCTGAAAAGTCAGAAGGACATAGCATTCACATCCATAGGCGAATGATTCATCCTTAGTGTTGCATATATTTTCAGGAAGCCGATTGCATGGGAGGAACAACGACAATGATTACATGGCCTATTTGATAAGCAGGCAACATGATAACCCTCCACCAGAAGGTGACTGAGGAGTCATTCACGCTAGGGCAGTGCTGCTCACCGGGTTCATGTCACACAAAAAGTGCATAATGTGAACCTTCTGTCTCTCGCAATATGTTACTTTCCCGCTAATTACTGAAACACAGAGGGTTAAAAAAAATGTCACACGGTGATGCAATTCGCCCCCGCTCTGTGACCAAGTTGCACCTCCCACCATGCTGTTCTCTCCGCACGGCATCCATCTATCCGTTCGTCCTCCGTGCCAACACCCGCTTCCTGTGTCCTCCTCCCCTCCGAGCTCATGACCCGCCATCTCTCCATCATCTTACTCCTCCTTCATGTTGAAGCACTGCTTTCCCCCTTCACTGCTTCCTACTTACTTCTTCAAATAGACGTATCCTCTGCCTCCTTCTCTTTCAATCCTTCCCTTCATTTTCACTCATTTTGTCATCATTCCATTTCTCCCCCTTCTCAACCATCCGTTCTCCCCCCCCCCCCCCCCCTCTCCATCTCGCTGCCAGTCAGCAGTGACAGGTTTTGTGGGAGTAGGGCTGGCTGTGTCAATGTCAAGCCATTCCCACCAATGATAATGTTTATTACCCACTGTGTCTCCCGCTGCCCATGGATTAACACAAATTGAAGTAGTACCCTTCAGAGATAACGCTGCAGGGTGAACTGAAAGACAACGGCTGGTGAAGAGCCCCAATGCAGTTGTTTCCACTTTACACCATCTGCATGTGCGTGTGTCACGTTGTGTAAGCGTGGAACACACACGTGGGTCGATGAAATGCACGCCGTGTCATGAGGTTGCCATGTGTGATACTGGGCTGTGTTTGCAGGTCATGTGACCGGAACAGGAACAGGAAGGTGACCCTGCTGGAGTGGACAACCTGTCTAGTGGACCGCTCCGAGGCCTGGTTCTACCGGTTTATGTGTTAGTCACAACTTTTGCCCAATGTTATTGTAATTCCTCATGTCGACAGACGAAGTAGATGAAGGTTACTTAAAGCTACTGTATTTATTTCACCAGTCTTATTTTAAAAACATGTTTTTCCCAAGTAAATAAAGCCAATTGTCTGCAGCATTTTTTATTTGTCTCGCGATACCAAACCAAAATGATTAGTTTTTATGTTTGTTTTATTCACAGCAATGAGAATGGGCTCCCGCAAGCTCTGTCCTACAATCAAGGGAACCGTCTTTGACATGAAAAGCGTCCATGAACGCCTTCCTGCATGTCTTTTGAACTGTAAAGAACTCGCTGAAGACGACATCGCCACAGTTACCTGATTTAAAAGCAACTGGATGGCATCCCTGCTCTCGCATCTGTTTCACGCCAGTGTTGCCGCTCGTAACATGCTGATTTATAACCTCATCAAGTTTGAAAGTCAGCTGGTTGTCTGTGCCTTCATGTGTGAAATAAATGTCTGGACACACTGACTGCCTGTCTTGTTAATTACATTAGCTGACATTTGTATATTTGTATTGTAAAAGAGCAGAGACGATTGGCAATATTGAGTACCAAATCACACGACATGCTTTGAATAACCAATTAGAAGGCAGGATGACAGCAGTGCAGACAGGCAGCGTGGTGTTCACTGAATGACAAACTAGATGGGAAATAAAGATAAAGGGGAGAAGAATCGCTTCGTATGGGATGACGTGACCAAAGGAGAGACAAAGGGATAATAAAGAGGGTGAAGAGGAGAAGTAGAGGAAAGTGTTATAATGCATTGGAGGGAGGGGAAGGAGGGAAGCAAAGTGACTGAAGGAAGGAGAGAGAAGTATAAAGTGTGTTTGTGAAAGATGGGAGGACGTAATGCATTGTAAATGGGGGTTGAGAGTAATGGAGTAATGCATAAAAAATGGATCAGAAATGAGGGAAAGACTTAGAACGGAGAGTGAGAGGGGGGAAGGGATGGCTGAGAAAGCGGGAGGAACTGAGGAGGAGAGGAAGAAAAAAGGTTTTGATGCTGCAAAACATTTCCTTTACAGTCGACTCTGTAAATAGCATCGCTGAGCACGATGCAGAATATACACTTGACCTCTGTCAAGGTAAAGAAAAAAATAATTGCATGACTGAGTGACTTTCTGTTCATGTGTGCATCTATAATACATGCTGCTCACAGAACTCTTGTTGCATCTCGCTTGTTTTCCTCTGTTTTGAGTGTGAATGTGTGTTTTACTCATGTTGGTGCTCCAAGATCAATAGGAGGACGTGCTTGTGTGGCCTGCGGTGGTTTCTTTTGGTGTGACTGGTTTCTCTGGACTAATTAGCCTTCACATTCGCCATGCCTGAAGGATGAGGGTGGTGAGAGCGAAAGACATTGGGAAGAAGATGAAGAAAAAGGGGGGAGAGAGATTTTAGTACTCGATGTGCGATGCAGATCAAGTGCAGACGCGAGGCAAACGGGGACCGAGGACTGCTTGCTCTACATGCCGTGCGGAAAGAAAGTGCATCATCATGAATATCAAAACAAGATGTTTTCATTCCATCAGATTTTCACTCAAAAACTTTTGATAAAGTGGAGTGCCCCATCGGAGGGCTGCAGTAGGGAAATAAGAAAACGAGAAAAACAAGGCAAGAAGAAAGAAGGAAAGCGGAGAGATTAACTGTACTGATTGGACATGGAACTTTATTTGCTAATGATGAGTGACCTGCGGAACGGCGAGCTGTTGGTCATGTCCCGCCTCTGTGTGAAAATACAAAGTCCGTCCGTCCCCCCCCCGCTCCCTCCTCCAACTAACATCTCTCCTCAATCGCTCCTTTCTTCCCCAGGAGCTACTTCCTTTATCCCCAAAAATAAATAAAATGAGCTGCCGGGGCCACCCCTGGAGGTCCAGCAGAGCCGACACACCACCTCCTCCTCCTTTCTTTGTGTGTCTTTATAACCCCCCCCCCCCCCCCTCCCTCCATGCGCTAATAGATTCCCTCTCATTACCTCTGGACCACCGTCTCCACCTCCTTCCATCCCCCCATCCAAACAGGGAGGGCAGTTGTAGATAGATCCAACTAAACACACACACACACACAGACACACACGCTCACACACGCAAACCGTTCACCTCCACTCCTGCTGCCCTCCCCTGTCACACCCCATTTGGATATTAGAGCGGAGCCATATCTGTGTGCCACCCACCTCTCTAACCTTGTTCTCTCCCCTCCTCCTCCTTTTGGTGCTGATCAGAGATCTGATCTGTGATGGCTGGCTTGCATCATTCTCCTCTCTCTCTCTCTCTCTCTCTCTCTCTCTCTCTCTCTCTCTCTCTCTCTCTCTCCCTCTCTTTCCCAAGGGACTCTGACAGCACAGGAGCAGATGGGCGGCTGGTGATGACATGTTGTTAAAAATAAGGATTCCTGTTAACCCGTTGTCAGCTCGCACACCCTCCCTCATGCCCCCCCCCCCATTTCATCTCATCTCTCTCTGTCAACTTCTCATTATCGCTTTCTCTCACCGTCAGTCACTCTTTCCCTCTTTGCTTGTACACCATTGTCCGTGGCGGCTGTACTCGGTACGAGAGCCAACTAACTGTGGCAGTGAAAGCACGCAGCCCGAGACCCCCCGACCCCTAGAACATGATATTTAATACATGGTTGTCATAAAGACGGTCCTGCTTGCATTATGCATGACTTGTAAGCAGACATTCATAATAGATGAATAGGCCAGTTTTGCCAGTTTCTTTTCACGCAATTATGCCAAATGAAATTTTAACTCTCACTTTCTGTCGCCCTCCGTGTGGATGGAGTTTGTCCGGCGACTGTACGTCGATCAATTATTTAAACGGCAACACAAGAGGAGAGGAACTGTGCGGATCAAAAGAAATATCCAGGCCAGTCACGATGGCGGTGAAACAGAGAGAGAGAGAGAGAGAGAGAAAGTGTGTGAGAGCTTGTGAGTGTGTGTCACCCAAGCTTGTGCATCGATTCCTGGTCTGACAGATGTCCGACAGATGTCCAAAATCAGGCTACGACGAGTTTCTAAAATCACAAGAAAGCTGCATGAAAGTTGATAGAACGCGGCTCATACACAAGAGTTGTAAGTGTGCAGTAATTTCTCAAAGGTTAATCACCATCCAATCTTCAAAAGCAGCCGCCGTATCGCTCTCTGCCAGATTGCCGACTTTCAGAACTTCTTAGGGACTGCAAAGTGGGCCAGCGAAGGGAGAGGGATACAGACTGGTGGCTTTGAAAGAGGGTCCAGTAAAGGGTCCTTACTCCAAAAAAAAAAAAAAAAAAAAGAATATATATATACCAGTTGTGATACACTTATTAATAGCGCTCATGTGCCACATTTTTGTCTTCTTCTTTGAAGTAATGTTGAGGACAGAGAAAAGAGAGGAAGAGAGCGAGGGGGTCTCTCGGATTTTAGCCTCCGGTCAGACAATATTCCCTCAGGGTGGAGTGGGTCCCATTCAGAGCGACCTCAATAGCCCTTCACTGAAGTACCTGCTGAATGAGAGAGAAAAGGCCCCATCCCCGAATGGGAGGGGGGAGTTAGCACACATTGTGGTGAGCCTCTTTCTATTTTAGTAATGATATTGATTAAAGAGCTCAGGAGAGAGCGGGAGCCATACATGAGGCCCACCATTGTGAAGAGATGGCTGGTGGGGTTGGGGAGCTACTGATATGAATGCTCCCAATCCCCTGAGATCCACATTTGGCCTATAGGTGGAGGACCTCAAGCCTTCAATATGGTTGCGCATATGCAGACTTTATAAGTCGTCTTTGTCCAGCTCAATACATTGTGCCCTCACAGTAACATGCAGATGCACAGGTTGTTTTTTTTTAGTTCAACTCCACGAGAAGATTTGTTCTGAAAGCAAGCCGAAGCTAACCATCACCCAGAGTAGAAACAGTGGGAAACAACAAACATGGGAGCAGAAATCTCCTGAGGTTCAGGCATCAAAACTATCATTAGGTTTAGGAAAGGATCATGCTTTGGGTCAAAATAAACTCTGTCTAGCAAAAAGCCCTGAAAGCTAAACTTCTTTAATTTGCAGAAACAAATAGCACTCTCACAACCTGCCCAGAAGTGAGAGGATTGTGCATCCTCTACATTTACATTTGTTTTATTTTCCAATTTACTCATGGATTCATGAAATTACTTCGGACAGTTTTTCGCGCACAATAAATATTTGCATAAATCCATCAAGTCTCTGATTGGCTGTCCTTCCACATAAAGTCTAAAGTCTAAGCACCTGATTGAAGAATCGATTAGGGCTCAAGGACAGTGTAACCTCCAACATGCTGTCTGAAGTCCTCCTCTGCAGAAGTTAACAGATCAGCCAGACAATGGTTAATGTAGACTATTTCACTTTTACATCCCCTCCCCTTTCCCTAACGATGCTTTGGACAACTCTCCCTCTTTCTCGCTCTCCCTTTCTCTCTCTCTCTCCTCATCACCACCCCCATTCAGCGACCTCACCACCGCCAGCCCCCTCACACTCACCCACTCACTCCCTCAAACCTCAGATTGCACATGCAGATACACAAACACGCGCACACAATCACACATGAGCCCATTTGGATTGCAAAGTGAGCTCTGTTCACCACCAGGGGAGGGAAACGGAGGGAACAAGTGAAAAGAAAAGGAGGTGGAAAAAAAACTGTGGCGGAGGGGAAACGAGAAGAGACGAGAGGGACACGGGCTCCACTGACCGGATGACATTCACACAGGGGGTTAGCGGGACAAGCCTCCACGTGTGAAGGACTGACAGACAGAGAGCGAGAGGAGCGTCTGGGGAGCTTCGCACCAGAGCTGGGACCGACCCAGAGGTACACCTGAGCCCTAAAGAGACACCTCCTGGAGTAGGGAGTGAGCAGCAGCCCATGGGAGACGGAGTCTGAGGAACACCCAACAGCAACCTGCTGTCGCTCCTCCTCTCCTCGCAACCGACTCTCATCCCCTTCTCCTCCTCCTCCTCCTCCTCCTCTTCCTCCTCCTCCTCCTCCTCCTCCATCCTCTCTCCCTCTCTCATTTGATCCCATCCCTCACTTCCTGCGCAGGAGAGGGAGAGCGTGCACTGAGACAAGGTAAGGATGCATGCATGTTGTCCTTGCAGAGCATGTGTGTGTTTGTGTGCGTGTGTGTGTGTGTGTGTGTGTGTGTGTGTGTGTGTGTGTGTTAGCGTCTCATATTTCAACTTGATATTTAAGTCAGTAACTTGTTCTTTGAAACAGTTCTTTGTGTGTTTGAGTGTGTGTGTGTGTGTGTGTGTGTGTGTGTGTGTGTGTGTGTGTGTGTGTGTGTGTGTGTGTGTGTGTGCGTGCGTGTGTGGTCACCAGAGGGGTTTTTTAAAAAGCTGAGACAGATGCAGGGCACTTTTCATTTGTTGCAGGATCGTTTTCATCTTGACAGCATGTCTGAAGGCTGTGCTCATCTGTTGTGTGTATTTTATTGCTCACTGTGTCTGTCTTTTCTCTCTCTTGACTACCAATAATTCAAAGAAAGACTGTGGAGTGGGTCAGTGATCACAGAGCAAGAGCAGTCCTACAGTGTGTCTTGAGAAAGGGCATGACACTGTACCAAAAGTGTGAGGGGTGCAGGCGCAAAGGGACAATGAAAGTAAGGAAGACAGGAGAAGGGTTAAAATATTCAAATGTCGATGCAGCGAGGTAGAAAATCAGCCGTAAAATCCCATCAAGTTCTATAGTCATTCCATTTTTCTCCGCCATCGCCTCGTCCAACCCCCACCATGAACCACAGGCCAGTTCTTTGCTCGTGGTAGTTCGGGGGGGGGGGGGGACAGCGGATCCTGCAGGGACCACCCCATGCCATTTAATCTGTCCCTGCCCACAGATAACAGAAGGCAGATGGTCCTGCCCGAGCACGGGGAGATAGAAGATAGTGAATACAATGTGCAGACAGATCGCACACAGCACTCAACCTGTACCTCCGAAACTGAGCCTGCATCAACTTCTAAATGAGGGGGCCAAACGAAGTGAAAAGCAGGCAGGAAAGGAAGGGCAGAGAGGGAGAGAAAGAAAGACAAACAGAGCAGGGTTGAAATATCAGTATTTAAAACCCAAACAGTATTTACGCAGTCGGTTGACAATCTGGGATAAACATAATGGAAAGAGGAAACGCATCTGAAAGAGGGGGGAGAGAAAAAGAACAGAGAGTGAGCGGGACCATCAAAGTCATGAGCTCCTGTGTTTAAAGGGGAGTGTGTATTTATTTATAGAGGGCGGTGGTTAAGTTCACTGAGCTCCCTCTCTCTGTAAGACCCAGCCTTTTTGCCTTATGAAAATTCAATTGGCCATAATTTGCTGAGGAGCCGTATGCATATTTCATCAGCGGGAGCGTTTTGAAGAAACAAGCCCGCCAAGCTCCTTTTTTTCTTTTTCTTCCTGTCTTCATTTTTATCCAGCCGGAATGAGGGGGAGTGTGAGGTTGTGCAGCCGTCTGGTAATATGTGACACATGAGACACATTCGACATGGGGGCTAAAGTAAACACCAATCAGCTTCATGTGTCTGGCTAAAACACCATAGCAAAATCGTTGCGACCTTGTTGCATGGCAATGTTTTTTCCCCCCTCTGATTCCAATCTTCTCTTTTCCAGTTGCACTTTCTCCTCTTTTCCTCCCTCCGTCTCATTCCCTCTAATTACTGATCCAACATCCTCCTCTTCTTGCTCTCCATTTCCACAGCCCTCTCTTCCTCAGCCTCCCCTTCCTCCCCTTCCTCTGCAATCTGCCTCTCACCCATTGCATGTCTCTCAGTTAAAGCTTTATGGGTCGTTCACTCCCTCCCCACTCTTTCTTTGCAAGGATAATGAGCAGGCGCCTCTGTGCGACTTTGTAGCTGTGCGCCGGTTTGTGAGTTTGGATCTCTGCGCGTCCCGGGGCCCGAAAGACTCAGATGTACCTTCTGTAGCCGCCTCCATGATTCCACTGTGATTGTCATCTGATCTATAGGGCACAGCCCTGACATAATACACCTTGTTAGAGGAAGGCGGGGAGTGTGTTTGTAAAGACTCAGTGACTTTGAACAAATGTGTTTTCTCTGGGGAGAAAGAGGAACAGTGAGACCTGTAATCATCCCATGCACTATCACTAAATCACAGCCTCACACACAATCACACACACACGTGTATAAATATACACGTAAAGAAAACCCGTAAAAGAGTGTGAAATAAATAGAATAACAGATACAGAGGAAGAAAAGCAGATACAAGCTCTTGTTAGCCGCTTCCTGCTGAGTGGATCTGACTGCATCTGAGCACCTGCAGGTGTTGTTTGTGTACCTCGCTCCACATCAGCATGGCGTCACTTTTCTCCAGATAAAATGGCTGCTGTGGTCCGCGGTGAAAGATATTTGGAGAACAGACTCAATTGAACTCCACCGACTAAAAATAGAAGTGTCGATGTAAAGGCATTGACTTCAGAGTGATTAGAAACCCACTTTTGCACTTTGAAAAGTTTATTTTTTTACAGTGAGTTTCAAACTGTACTACACACACACACACACACACACACACACACACACACGTCCCATCTCTATTCCTCTGCATGAATAATTCTGTCTGAATAGGAGACGATGTTTCTTCATATCCATGAATCATCAGCAGCCGCTACAGCTCTTTAACGTCTGCATAGTACAGTAGAAGTTTAACTGAGTGTGTGTGTGTGTGTGTGTGTGTTTGTGAGTGTATGTGTGTTATTGATGGGCTCCGATTGATGTCCTTGACCTTTCCACCATGTGTTCTCAGAGCCCCGGAGATATCCAAGACGTGGTGACTGAGGAAAGTCAGAGAGCGAAAGTCAAAGAGCAAGAACCGGCGATGGCTCTCATGTCCCTTTCCTGGTGTCTCGGTGCAGCTTTGGCTCTGCTTTGTGGCCCTCCGTGGCCCCAGGTGAACTCCGCCCTGGCCCCTGAGAACGAGGTGCCACTTCGCCCGACGACATGGTTCCCAGAAGGAAAGCTCACCTCTGTGACTCTCCCCAAAGGACGAACTCGCAGGTATATTAACAGAGGGGACGAAGCGATACGAAGCCAGGCGCTCGAGTTGTGGATGTGAAACATATCATATCCTTGCACATCATGGTTCAAAACGTAGAACATTTCCCTCTGAAATTCGTTGGCATAAAAGTTTAAGGCGCCATAAAGTACCTCAAAACAGTATTTGATCTCCACCACTGTGACTGACAGTAAAGATGTTTTTTAAAACCCAAGACCGCACTAAATTTCTCCCTATAACAGACATCAGATTTTCCCTTGTTTGCAGTTCATTTCAGGCTTATAAATAAATCTCGAGACTTGCTCATCAGATGTTCCCCCTTTTTCCACTTCAATAACACGTCACCAGCCATCCGCCAACCACCTTTTTTGGAGACGGTGGCTGAGTCCAGCACCACTGTAGCGAGAGGGAGAGGAAGTGGAGCCCATTTGGCCTGAACCCGACACAACAGTGCCAGTGCCTGCTTTCTGAAACTGGGAGCTGAAAATTGCGAAACGTAGCTCCCTGTGTGCTGCAGTCTGTCCACCCGTGCAGTCATGCAGAACCACACGGCAAATAATGGAGGGAAAACACTGATACAGAAACTAATCACTCTATTAAATAAACCGCAAAGCGCCCTTCAGAATGACAGTGTTGCACATCTGTTTGGGAACCGCCACCATCTGCACAGAGTCAGAAATGATGACGTCTGTGAGGACGGACAACTAATATTTACAAACAAAAAACGGCGCAGTTGCTTTTTTTTTCATGAACGCTAACTGGCTGTGATGAAATAACATGTTGCATAACTGTTTGGGTAAAAGAGACTTTTACTCCGGCGTCGCTGGGGAGGAGAACAGTTCAACATTGACTCATGAGTTAACAATGGTGATTATTCAAACTAAAATAAGACCAGACCACCACAGCAGGAATGTTAAATGTCCTTTTGCTGCCATTCCAGATGCAAATCTGTTATCCAACATGCAATAACATGTGATCACAATAAGGAACATTGTAGTTTTCATGCCAAGCACGGCCCCAGATAGCTACAGCAAACAGGCAGATATCCATCTGAAGCGGTCAATGCGGCCTTATCGTCTGAGTCCCAGGTCCCCTCTCCTGATCGGCTATCAAGTGACTGATCAGCATGTCGGCAAATGAAAAGACAGCGACTGGCAACCGCCGCCACGCTGACTTCTTCCAGCTTTTGGAAATGAGAAAAAAAATGCTAACCAGCAAATCATCCAGCAAAATGAAAGAATGTTGCACAGTACGCACCGGAAGATAATTGTCTTCTCATCCGTCACCTCGCAGCTGAATGGGAACAGGATGTTATCTTTTTGACATTCCCTGTGATGAATCAGACAACTTCTTTGCGGTTATCTCGGGTGTTTCTCCACAGGCTATACTTCACGCTGAAGAAGAAGGCTCCGGCGATGTCGGTGACTGTCAGCCCCTGTGACCTCCCCATCGAATGGAGCTTGGCAGCGCGCACCCTGAAGGACAAACCCCTCAAGAGCCTGCAGTGTGAGTGAACAGTAAGACCGCAAGCTGCACCTCCAGACACCCGCTTTACCCCGAAGATCATCAATGTGCATCAGGCTCAGCCAGACAATCAATTAGATATTATCATAAGAGATAGGGATTCAGTAGAGGGCGAAGACTCTAATCTCACTTTGTAGAAGAGCGTTTTCTTTTGGGAAGAAGTTGTAGTCCAGTAGAAAGGATGATCAAACTATTCAACGTCTTTCTTATAAGGTGTGTTGGTTTTGCAGTGCTTGGTCGTCCCGTGTGTGCAGCCTGGAGGTCATAGCTGTAAATTACTGCTGCTTTCCTAACATTTATAGACCAATAAACTGATTCCCTTCATCCAATCATATAACAGCCGAGGCCTTTATTTTTCGATTGTCTCCGAATGTCTTTGTCACTTTTCAGGTAGATAAGACGGATGACACACATTGTACCAGTTTGCTTTAACTCAAAGCGCAGGAAATGTTATATATGTATTCTAAATGCCAACCACTATCTCTGACAAGGACAGCTACAGTGAGTCTGATCATATCTGGTTGTCACACTGACACAAACTTAGGACATTAAAACGTTCCGTATAGAGCAAGCGAAATACAAAAAGGCTTAAAACCAAAGTTAGGGCAATAAGTGCTCAAAGTAAATCGTAATCACATTTCCAAGCTAAGTCGGTGCCGATTTCTGGAAAAGAAAACAGAGCTCAGAGTGTAACATGGACACTTTTCCCAGGTTAACTAAAAAGGCTTCTCTACTTGGTAAGATATCATGATGAAGTTATAAAATGACACATGAATCATTCAGACAGTGGGTTTGCGGGTCCCCATCAACACCCTGAATTATTCACTTTGATTCTGTAACATTTGGTCTCATTTGAGAAGCAATTTCTCATCTCAAGAAGCAAAGAACAGTGCAGACGAGTGGTGACGTTTCTCTTTTTTTTTTAGGTTTATTTGATGGTTGCGTCATTCAAGTGAAGAGTGCGTACTTCAAAATTACATTGATGTTCGGTATGAATAGAAAAACTAGCAACCATTTTTGAAGTGGCATTTGACAATTATGAGGCGTTGGGGTTTTCTTTTTATCAACCAGGTTCGGTTTATTGTTCTTGTTTTATGCACTTTACGGTGCTTAATGTGTCATGCAACCCCCAGAAACCTTTTTTAAGTTGAAATCTGTGTGCTTGTACACACGCATAACTGTGTTCACACACCCAGGTAACAAGCATCCAAACAAAGTAGCAATAAGCAACCACACATTGATCATTCATGTGTAGAAATATGTTTTCAATTGATCTTTCTTTTCTCTCAGGGACCACCAAAAAGAGCATGCCTGAGGTGTGGTGGCGAGGTCCTGGGATTGAGGAGAAAATGCACAGTTTTATGGGGAATGCAGTGAACACCTACAGGGGTCCTTCCTATTCCCAGGCTTCCATCTACATCCTGAGGCTGCGCTCCAAACAGGAGAACACCAGAGCTACAGTGTACTTCCATGAAGGCCTGGGGCCCTCAGGTGCCTTCCCTCTCCTCCCAGCTGACCCCAGAGTCTACACGTTAGGTGTAGGCATGACCAGCGTCACCCTCAGCTGGGCACCCAGTGCCTCCATAACCAGCCTCCCACAGACGCAGAAAGGCTACGACTACTGTGTCCTTGTCAACTCTCAGCGAAACTACCCCAGTCTGTGTGCTGCACAAGAGAGCACGGGGAAAAAGAAGGAACAGAAGCAAGAAAAGAAGGCGAGGAGGAGAGTGACCGCGTGGCCGATTCTGAAAGAGTGGTGGTGGCAGCAGTGGGACTCTTATCCCGAAGCCCAGAGTCCACCTTCCTCCCTCGCTGATGAATACGCTGACCTCCAGTGTGCGTGTCAGGGTACAGAGAGCGTTTGCACCGTCTCTGAGCTCCTGCCCGACACCCAGTATCACTTTGACGTCTTTGTGATCGACAGGCGGAACGGGACCAGCATGCCGTACAAGGGGACATTCGCTCGAACACACGAGGAGGCCCAGACGTCTATCGTCACTCTGAGAGAAGGGGAGCTGAGGTGGGTGACCTTTCGCGACAGGGGCTCCAACTCGGAGCAGTTCTTCACTTTCCGTCCTCGTGGCTACCAGCAGAGTGGCCTCCTCACCTTGCAGAGCTGCGGTGGAGGTGAAAAGGTCAAGGTCACTGTGTCCAGTAGAGGTCAGGTTTTGACTTCACAGGCTGTAGGGGGAGATTTAGTGCACATTTGGCTCCAAGGAAGTCCGTCCTACCTCATCCATTTGGAGAGAGAAGGAACTACCGCAGACCTAGCTCTCCCAGGAGGTCTGATGGCTTCAGTCAAAATGCAGACCTCCTCAGCGTACCACCGCAAAGGGGTCCCATCTCTGCCCTCCACCTTGCAGATAAAATCCTTCAACCGGTTGCGTGGTTGCAACAGTGTCACATTGGCGTGGATGGGGACAGAAGAAAGAAGTCTGTACTGCGTGTACCGCAGAAAGCTGGGAGACCGTGAAGCTGAGGCGGGGGGAGCCTCAGCTCTAACTGCACCCTGTCTGGGACCAGAGTCCCGCTCTGACACCGAGAGGGTTCTCTGCAAGTATTTCCAGGAGCTGAATCCTCGGCGGGCCGTCACTACAGCTGTGATCGGGGGCCTGGAGCCCGGGATGGCCTACGTGTTTGATGTCTATCTAATGAGACGCTGGGGGATCCCTATCAAGTACGCCAGTAAGATGGTAAAGACCAGAAAGGAATGCTGAGTTGCCGCCCCCTACAGGAGGTTTTTGGACTGTTCCAGTTGAGGGGAAAACGCATCGGTCATGGACGTGCTGAAAAGACTGACCATGAGAGCGAAGCCATTTGACTGTTGTGGAGAGACTGTTGCCATAACAAGGAAATATTCCCCCAGGAAGGAGGAGCAATGGTTTTATTCAAACTCCACTCGCACTATACAAGTGGATGGAAAGCATATGAGAAGGATTTGCACACCAGCAGAAGTTCATAACATTTCCAATACAACTCTTGTGCTTTTGTCATTTTGTTTTTCATTGTTGACCATGGTAATTATGTGCCAGTTGTCCAAGTGCTTATTTTGTGTCGGAGTACAAAGGACAGATGAGGTTTGTGATGACAGAAAGTCAATACAAAAACAACAACAACAACAACAGAGACTGTGCCAAATATGCAACAGAAACAGATGGGGCAATAATTGGATAACATCTGAGGACCTGGGGAGTTGGGGAGGGGGGGCTTTGCAGTGTATATCTCCAGTGCTGCATATTGTACAGGCTTATAAACACAGATGGGCGCAATCTACAGATGCTTAGTTCAAAGTCAGTGTGTATCTTTGTGTTCTGCTTTCGCATGAAGCAGTGAAAAATACTTAGTGACTTGCCTCATTGTCTTTGATGTATTCTTGTGCTGCTTCAAACGCACCAATAAACACTAGGGTATCTGTACGTTCTTGACTGAGTGATGCATGAATGGGAACTTGATTGTCAAAATAGATTGTTGAATTGTTGTTTCAAATAGGTTTCACTTTTACTGTGGTAGATGAAGCTTTGTGCAGCTCAGTGTCATATTAATATATGACATTGAATTCATTTTTGTATCGATTAAACGTGTTTATTTTGGTAACGGTTGCGTTGGAAACACCAAGGTTGTAAAATATATTACAGCGTAACTTGAATACTGTATCTTCTGATGCTTGAACTCTGCATTGCCAGGTATTTATCTTTCTGAAAGACCAAATTGTCCTTTTGCTGTCAAGTCAATTATTTTTGTATATTTACCAAGAAACCTTCAGCTGCAAAAGATAAATCAAATGTTACCTCAGACATATTTACTTTACACTTTAGCAGTATACGTCTGTAACTTTAAGTGAGTAAAGTGTGTCAATAATAAAGTCATGATAGTGTTAAAATAGGTTAAATCACGTTCAGTTAATGATACGTTTAGGATGTTACAAAAGTGTGAGTTTAGATTGTAATAATGAAGTCAGATAGATTTAAAATAAAATAAGGTTTAATTTATTCATTATTACCAGAGTCGAGAGAAATGTTTATATTTATGCCAGGTTTTGTTGAACTATTTGACAGGTGAAAGGTAACTATCAACGGATACATTTAATCTAACATATATATCCATGAAATCAATATAAACATAAACAGTAGATATAGTGGCAGAAATGAAGACATTGTTAATTTGAATAATACCTAAAATAATGTAACTAAGATATCTTTTTTTTAAATTCAATCGTTTTTTCAGAAAACTGTTCTACAGTAATGTTTTGTTTATTATTATTGTTACGTAGTCTGACGACGGCGCTGATGGTAACCAATAAGAGGCACGTTCTTGTTACGTCATCACGTTGCATGACGCACAGGAGTAAGTGACAGGCCAGCGCGCCAAATTGATATCGCCAACAAAGGAAAACCAGGGGAAGAAACGCAATACTTTCCTTAACGTCTGGATATTTAGCCACACAACTAAACTATAAAAGTAAATACTTTCCCCGGATTAAACTGTCGCAATGGGTCTACTCGAGCGCTGCCACGAGCTCTTCAATACCTCAAACCTGTACGAGGTGCTGGCCATCAACAAGGACGCAACCAGGGCCGAGATCCGGAGGAGCTACTACAAAGTGTCGATGAAAGTGCACCCAGACCGGGCTCCCGAAGACCCGCATGCCACGGAGAAATTTCAGGTTAACACTCGTTGTCTGCGCGCGCACACAATAAACACAAGCTAGCTTAAAGAGCTACTGTGAGCTAACACGGCTAAGCTAAGTGGAGCAATTGGTAATCGGCTACCTGCCCCTGTGAAGTCACTATCTCAGTTTAGATGATTTGTCATAGATGTCAGTTGGACAGCGGCAGCGTTTTGGAACGTTGTTGTTGCCAAAGTCTATGCTGAGAGCTCTGATGTGTAGCTAAGTGCAAAATGCACTCCGATATGGCTATGCTTTTATTTTGACGTTGACTTTCCAATTGTATTACAGTATATACTTAAAATACCATACAGCTAGATATGGTATCAACCAAAATGTAAGTTTGTGTTTTCATATCACAATACCTATCACGAACCGTATATATCAAATTATCCTATATGTAGTTAAGTGTCTGAATTGTTTGAATTGTCCAGTTATTTAAATACCTGCCAGATTGTCACCTATATAGCATTGACAATCATGTTAATCCAATATTGTCATCGAAAAAAAATACCAGCTCACTAATTGCAGAAGTTACCACAATGTGCTAATCCAATCTGGAGGAATTTCTCACATCCCATGGTGTATCACTTAAAATGTATGATGTGTGTGTGTATATATATATATATATATATATATATATATATATATACATATATATATATATATATATATATATATATATAAAATTACACACACCAGCCATATTTTTTATGAGGCCTGTAAATATGTGTAAATTGCATCTCTGCTTTTCCACTTCAGGTGTTGGGAAAGCTGTATGCGGTGCTGAGCAATAAGGAGCAGAAAGCTGTCTATGATGACCAGGGGCTTGTCGATGAAGATTCTGGTGTTCTGAGTCAGGACCACTGCTGGAAAGACTACTGGAGGCTGATCTTCCCCAAGGTAATGGAGAACAGCAAGTGTTTACTTTATTGTTATAAACCTGACTTAATGATGAGTTGCTCGCATTGTCACTTGTATTCCAGAAATAGTATTTTAAATAAAATACAGACGATAGAGATAAATGTGGTGTCACTACACCTGCCATTGTGCAACTAAAAAAAGCTGTCAACATTAATGCACTTGGGGATAATAGTGGATTATTGCAAACGTAATGTTTTTTTGACGAGTTTATTTCCTGCAGCATCATAAAATTGCACATGAAAGTAATTGTACTGCCTTGACCAGCAGCTGTCATACCTGCTTTTCCTGTCTATCCTCACAGATTACAGTACAGGACATCCTTGAGTTTGAGACTAAATATAAGGGCTCTGAAGAGGAGCGGAAGGATGTGATCCAGCTGTATATGCAGCACGAGGGAAACATGGACGCCATCATGGCTTCGACAATGTGCTGCTCCCAGAAAGATGAGCCGAGGCTCTGCAGCATCATCCAGGCTGCCATCCAGAACGGAGAAGTCACTTCGCTTCCAGCGTTTACACAGGAGACTTACAAGAAGAAGGTGGCTCGTAGGAAGAGGGTGAGAAATGTGTTTGTGTTGAATTCAGAAAATTCCCACTGCTCATATTCACGAGTGTTGGATGGCCGAAAGACGCTTCCGACAATTTTACACTCTACTACGTATATCAATGTCCGTGATGTGATTTCAATTAACCTTCCAGGCTGCTAAGGAGGAAGAGGAAGCAGAAGAAATGAAGAAAGAAATGGGGCTCGGTGATGAGCATAACAGTCTTGTCATGATGCTTAAGGTAACAAATGCAAATTCACACGTATGAAGCGGTTTTGGGGTTGTTGTTGTTTTTTCTCTCTCTAAAACCATTCCTTCATTCTTATTTTTCAGCAAAGTCAGAAGTCCAGAGAGGAGAATTTCAACAATTTCCTCTCTGACATAGAAGCAAAGTACTCCAAAAAAAGTGAGCCCAAAAAAGGAAAAAAGGGAAAGTAGTATGCTCTGGATATAACAGAGACAATGTATATAAATAAAGGCACTTGTTCAAAAGAAAAAAAACTTTTAGGTTAGAGTGTTTGGCTCCATGAATGAGCAGCAGCTGTTTGACTGCTCCCTTCTGTATGTCCTTTATCTGGCCTCTCAAAATGTAAATGCATCTTTTATTGCTTGTCTTTTTTGTCAAAGTCTTCATTAAAAAAACAAATGAATTCATATTTATGTACTTCATCAGTACACAGCTTTTTAATATTTTTTGTATAAAAGAAAATGCATTGAAGAAAAGCTTTGATTTTCAAGCTTTGTCACCTATAACATGATACATTATTTTATTAATGAATGAAGGGAAAACCACCCTTTGTGCAGTGACCCTGATGTTACCTGTCAAAGCATCCC
The DNA here is from genome assembly GCF_023055335.1 of Clinocottus analis. NCBI lineage: Eukaryota > Metazoa > Chordata > Actinopteri > Perciformes > Cottidae > Clinocottus > Clinocottus analis. The sequence goes on from NW_027176240.1 coordinate 6,499,430, forward strand.
CACATGGCTTTGCTCAGGTTATAAGGAAAATGTACCTCAAATACAGTAGTTTATACAGACATGATTTAGTTATTTACAGTTTCTTCTATTCATACATTTATCTCAAGGTGTAAAAGCATGTGGACTACAGAGATGTTCAGCCACCATATTCCCTTTTCTGATTTTAAACTGAGTTGAATATTGTGTCCTTATAAAAAGATACAGTACCAAACTCTCTGATGTAGTGTCAGAGGGGAAAGAAAGTGCTTTGTATCCTCTTTATCCCCATCTTTGTGGATGTGTTGTTCCTGCATAGTCATTTACCAATAACACACCACAGAGGATAATATACTGTACATTCACATTAATAGATATACATTCAGATCATACATACAAAGTACACATATCCTCATGTGCAGGTCATACTGCACATGATGAAGTTTCTGTGTGTTTGGCAGCCACATAAGCTGATATCTGAAATACAAAAATAGGCCCAAAAAAAATACCAAAGCAGCAAAATATGAAAGAGAATCTGCTACTTCTGTAATAAATTAAAAAACAGGGGGCACAGATGCTGGAGAGGCTTGCACTTTGTTGAGGTGAATAAAGATGAATGGCTGAATGGTTTGGAAGCAAACTACAAGCCAGGTCTGCTGGCTCTGGTCGAGATGCTTCCTCTGGTGTAAGAGCGAGGAGGGACGGACACGGGCACCAGTGTCGCTGCGGGGAAGAGGAAGGGTAAATAAAGTTAATGGAGATACTGACTTCCATCATCTTACCAGCAGGTAAATCATACTTGAAGCCAGCTGCTTCAACCTCTTTCATTCATAGTTAAGTCTGGAGGAGTTTCATCAGCGCTTTAATCTACTGACCTGGGACGGGGGCTCGTGGGTCTGGCTCCTCTTCGTCTTGGATGGGCGAGTGGCCCAAGGGGTGGTGGGAAAACGAGTCCAAGAAAGATGAGCTGCTGATGCCAAGACTGATGCCCGTCACACCGATGCCAAGCGAGTCTGGTGGAGTTCATTAATAAATGAAGGAATGAATGTGTAAGTGAATAACTGATGTACTACAAGATCCATATCGTATGCAAGTAGGACAGGCAAATGAAAAGTAGCAGTCTCAGTGTACAGTATCAAGGATTCCCAACCAGGGGGATAAGCATTAAACACATCTAGCTTAAAGTAATGGATACATAGTTAAAATGATTTATGTTCTATATATTTACATGTGGTATATCACCATTTGTGGTATGCCACATCCCTTTTCCATAAGCATTGTTCTGATTTGATATGCAACTAATGAAGTTGAATTTCTGACCTGTGGCTACAGAGGCTCTCCCGGGCCGTCCCTGCCCGATGTTGTCCAACACTGTGAAGGAACGACGGTAAGGAGTGTCGGACTGGAAATAAAACCAGGGGTCAAACACATGGTCTCTGATGCTCAAATCGCGAACAATAACGTCGCCATTGATCAAACCATTCAAAAGATACACTTTGCCAACTCTTTACTTTTAAAGGCCTAAACCTAATAATAGGTTGAAAAAAGCAAGATACACAAAATCCTCGACCTGCCACCTGTGATAGTGTGCCGTATGTGTGTGCAGGACGTGTGACAATGAAGAGACTCTTACCCTGTATGTGTGAGTGGTGTTGGGCCGCGAGAAGACCTCCAGTAGGTGGTGACGATCCCTTGGTATCGAACTGCCGGCTTCGTCATTTATAGCACTGTGGGCGCGGCTGGACGGGCCTCTCTGACGCTGATTGGATGGAAATATTGGACAAATACACCGTTGGTCACAGGTGGTTTACTGCAATACAATACATTTTAGACTGTATACTTTAAGACCTTCTGGTTACTGGTTATCATCTATTATCTATTCAGAAAGCCTTCATTTAAACTCTGTGTCTGTTCAGGTGATGTAACAAGTTTTTCGTTTGTTGGAGTAGTTGTGATTTAGTGTTGTTTTACTCAACTTGTGCATGTTTGCACTGCAGCCCCGAGTGAGATGCCTCGGGGTCTCCACTGCTGATGGGGGGAAGCAGTGTGTTCCTGCTCAGAGGCAACAAGGGAGACGTCAGGCAGTCGCTGGCTGTGGGTCTGTGGAAGAAGACACACACAAAGACAAGTACAGATAGATTATTCTATGGTTTTTCTAACATTATACTTCCTTCTGAAAAGGCTGTGGGAGCTGTGAAAATTCACAGCTTAGGTGTGAGGATGAAAGTCAAAGGTAGAATTTGACTTTGTGTGAGAGCGTAGATACTTTTTAAATATAGAACAGACGTGAAGAGAAAAATGTAGATGTTTGTTCTTTCGTGCCGTAATGAATACTTTTGCCACAGCGGTATAAAATGTTGAAGTTCTTCCTCCCCAAGATTCTATGGTGACAGTACTATGATATTTAAAGAATAGTTTGACATTTTGGGAAATGAATGATGAGATGAGATTCAGATGAAATGCTCACACTTTCATTTATGTCAGGTAAATATGAAGTTGGAGCCGGGTGACCGTTTGCTTAGCTTAACGTAAAGGTTAGAAACAGGGAGAAACAACTAGCCTTGTGCCACCTAAAGATTAAAAAAAAGCCGCCCACCAGCGCTTCTGAACTCACTAATTAATGCTAATTAATGTGTTGTAACTTGTTTGTTTAATCCGTACAAAGACCGAAGTGTAAAACCAACAAGTTGTACCTTAACGGCTATTATTGGTCTCACAGCGATGACAAGTGAAGCAAAAGTAAAGTAAAACCACAAAGGTTTTTTTTCAGACTGTGATCTTCTCATCGAACATCATTTATTTTAAAAACCTGATATTTTAAAATCCTGACGTCAAAAATGTCATAAACTTGCGCTCCCTGAGTTCATCATTAGATATACAAATTGACATTCAACGTGAAAAGAAAACTACGCGGTGCACTTTAAACTGTTACTCTTTCCCCCGCAGTTCATAACAAGTTCATCTGTGAAGTTGGTTTCACACTTTCTATCACGCCGCCTTCCCATGAGCCACCAGGCACAAGTTGAAAGAGAGTCTGTGTTCAAAGTATTCTCACTCTGCCACTCCACAACTTCAGAGAGCGCAGGGGAGAACGAGAGTAAAAAAAGCGAGATAGGGTTTTGGGGTGGGTGTGGCGGGGTTCCCATGATGCCTAAACTCACAGACGTGTCCCACGGATGACCTCATCCATGGATCCCGCTGCATACGACTGGCTCAGACTGGGAACCAGTGGCAGGAGGGTTCGGGGAGGAGGGTTTCTACGCCGGGCAGACTGTGCCTGGCGGGACAGCGAGGAAGAGCTCTGCTCCAGGGCTCTGCGAGGGCGAGGTTTGCTGGAAGGGACGGCGCTGGAGACCGGTCTGTGAGACGCCCGCTCTTCTGGCTCGCTGTATGGCAAGGAGAGAGTAGAGCATAATCACTGAATGGTGCATTTCCACCTGCCACCAATTGGCTGTGTCCTCTGCCAAACAAGGTGTTAGGACCAGGGACAAAATCACGGCAGGAGAGAGACGATGTCTCTCTATAATGTGTTTATCTGTAAATGGAAAAACAAGGCCTACAAGACATCTATGTCTCTTTCATTCCAATTGGAGGGTTGAAATCACATATTACGAATACAGAAATGTGTGATTTTGCTTTTATGTTTTCATTTTGGCCCCAATGCTCATTGGTTGGAAGAGTAAAATGTGTCCATACTGGTTTCTTTCCAGCACAACAAGGTTCCTCTGCTGCAGCGGGATGCTGTGGATCACGATTAGATCATTCAGGTTGTGCTGGGTCGCTGCTGCTCCCACTGGGACCCTCCCCGCCTGAAGAAAAAGAAGAAGAACAGGGTTAAAGGAGAGGGAGGAATTAATAAAGATGCAAAAGGATGTAAATGATCAGGAGAGATGTAAGAGGGGACAGGTCCGATACAAATATTGTATTTTATGAAGGCTGGTGACCACATGGTTAGTTCATTCCATATGTACAATACATCACATAGTCAAAGCATGCAGTGATGTCGGGAGGACCTCATATCTGCTAAGCCACCAACCAAAAATAACATTCACAAAATGCAATAAAAGCAATAACTAGCACCAAAAAAAAAACTCCAACATTTGTGTTGTGATAGAAAGGAAGAATACAACATACATAAAAGTAGTGCATGTTGAAAACAAGTTGCAGTTAATAAATAAAAAAGCAGCAGTGACTGTGTTCTGGTTAATCAACAGGCACAAGCACATTTAGTCTAGAGATAAAGATGATGAGCCAGCATGGACGGCGTGCACACAACACACCACCATTTTGGCTCTCAGTGAGGGAGTTACATACAGTGGGAGGCCTTTTCTGCTTTTTGGATTTCCGTCTGGACTTGTGCTTTGAGCCCCTTGACTTTGTGTTCTTTAAGGAGAAAAAGGCATGACCAAAGGAGGATAGTGGATAAGGAAGAGAGGTGAGGCACATGAAGGGAAATAAAGACATGGAGAAAGAAAGAAAAACAGTACAAAATAAGCAAAAAAGATACACAAAACATGTTGGAAAAGTGAAGGGCAGAGAGTAAAGAGGGAAGGAAAGAAAACAGTTGATACAAGTTACTGAACTGGAAGCACTGAAAGACTGAAAGAGCAACAGGCAGGAGTGCAAAAAGTGTGGAACAGAGACACGCGACTCCGACCTCACAGTGTAACTTTTCTTCGAGACGATTCAAGATCAACTTGACTTGAGACGGGTCTTCCACAAACATCATTTTCTGTTTACAGTATTTATTGCATTAACTTAGAGTGAAGGAAATTCAAGGTCAAATATAAACTGTTGTTTGAATACAGCAATTTGAAGTGTATTTTATTTAAAAAAGGTCACAATTATTATCATAATTTACTTTGTTTCATTTTGCATTGTTTCTTTTTAAAGCCCAAATGGATTACATTTGTAAAAGGATTATTTTTTTGTTTAAAATCGACCACCTGAACTGCTGACTAAAAGTGAAATGAGGCTCACAGTCTCCTCCCCCTCAAACCACTGACCTGGAACTGCAGCCCAGCTGTGAGTGGGGGCACCTTGCTCTGGCCGAGTTTGGGCAGCATCGTCGGCAGCATGGAGAGCAGCATGAAGGGGTTCTGGGATTCCAGCGGCACAGGACTTAAGTTCCCAGAAATCTTTTCATCGCCTGCCAATCAAATATACAATAACTTCCAAATACTATCCGTAAGATTGGACAGTTGACGTTGTAAGTCAGGTCCGGTGCAAAATAGTTAAATCCAGCCCTACTTGAGGTGCAGCATTCCCAGTGGCGTTGAACCAGCTCTTTCATCCAGCCAACCAGCTGCCGCCACACATCATCAAACAGCAGGTCGAGAACAGCTTGATGGCGACATCGGTATGGAGAGACGGGGGGCAGAGAGCGATGCCTCCGACCCGACCCCGAACCATCCTGCTCCCACTCGTCCTCCCTGCAGAAGGCAGATGGAGAAAATATTTTTTAAAGCTGAGGTTCAGATATAGATTCTGGCATTAGAACATTACTGTGCGACATAAGGACAGTGAGTAACTCACAAGTCCCTGCTATCGAAAGCCAGGTATTCCTCCATCAGACCCTCCACTTCAATCACTCTCGGCTTGTCGTGACTGCTGGAGCCACTGGAAGTGCCAGGAGGCCCATCCAACTCTGCCGAGGAAGCCTCGATCAGCAACGCTCTCCTGCCCTGCACGTTCAACCTTTACACCCCAAGACAAGGGCACACATAAGTTAAGCACCGAAACACGGCCACATAAAACGCTCACAGACACAAGCCCCACACATCGTGCATGTTTTCTAGCTATGAATGATAAATAAACTCAACTTCGGGGCGCAAAAGAAAAGGAAAATCCTGAGAAGAACTTTTGTAGTATGCACATGCTCACACACTGCATAGTGACTTTAACAAAGTGTCCGTCACAAACTCCTTCATGTCAACTCAGTTTTAAACGTGGAAGTCCTGGAAACTATTCATCACAGCTGCTCAACAACAAGAAGTCTGAGCATCTAGGTCACAAAACCACAGTCAGCCAGGACTCCTCTATAATTGATGCCCTAACACCAGTCATCTGGACAGCCGACCAACGGCCTCTCGAGATAGAGAGGCATACTATTTAAAAAAATATATCAAGGAAATGTATCTAGCAGGTGAACTTGTTTGTCCTTTTGACATTTGTCACCAAGTGCGTCAGTGCGGTTGAGACTTACTCTGTGCCACTCTTATCTTTCTCCTGGGTTTTCACACCGCTCTCTTTGGCTGATGACGGGCAGCCGGGAGAGCTGCCTTTCCCTGAAGTAGCATACCACTGAAAGCCTTCATCACTGGGACACATCAGCTGATTCCCCAGGATCCTGAGTGACACACACAACGCGAAAATCGCAGAAAAATAATTAGGTTTTCATACAAGAGTGGATCTTTTTTTTTTAGGTTTGTCTCCTTACTAGGACCGACCTTCCGACCCTTTACTTCAGGGTACAAATGTGATCAAAAGATTAACCTTTGATCACACTTGTGCCCTGAAGTGAAGGTCAGTAGGAAACCGTGGAAAACTTACCGAAGATGTGGGAAACGTGTGGCCCACTGCTGACATTCATCCTGCAGCCCCTGGAGTATCCCTCCCCCGCTGCCTCTCCCCTCATACAGGTCTTTGTCAATCTCCTCAAACATCTGCTGCACCTGCCGTGACGCTGCCTTGTCGAACTCCTGAGGGATAGAAAAACAACAATGGAGACACAGGAAGGAAAGCTAGTCATCCCTCTGTTCTCATACACCAGCTCTGGGACAAAAATCTGTTTCTTTTCAGTCTGGTCGTCAGTTATTGGTAACACATTGCAATTGTTGTTTTTTTTGTTTTTTTAATCTCATGGCAAGCCTCAACATGCATAATAATGAGCCCCTATGGCCTTCAGAGATATATGTATACGTTTGAGGTCAATCAGGGTTGTTTATATGCTAAGACAAAAAACAAGTAAGGGACAGAGAGAAAGAAGTGAGTTAGTTTGTGCCACTTTTTTTTTTTTTTTTTTCTCAGACACAGCTTGAGGACAACTCACAAAATAAATAATTGAGTCCTGGAAAACATTTGTAGGACCAGCTGAGGCTAGACAGCACAGCATAATAACAAACCAATACCCAGTGGAATCATGTCTTGCATATACAAAGAAGCAGACAAAGAAGGCGTCTTCCACAGGTTTGCCAAAAGGTGATGAATGTTAGTAGGTAAAACAAAATCTGACATTAGAACGTGTGTGAAAGTCTGTCTTTGTCTGTTATTGTGTCATCTTCGCAACACAATAACTGAGAGGATGAAAAAATGCTTTGTGTGTGTGTATGTGTAGACTTACATCGTAGCCCCAGGAGAAAACAGAGCTCCTCTCTGTGGAGATGCCGGTGCCTGTAGAACTGTGGATGCCTGACCAGGACTGGTTGGAGTCCACTGAAATGACGGTAGGACAGTCAGAGTGGCCCGAGGCAGCAGACGTCTCTGAGCTACAGAGAAAGGACAAGAAGTTTTCGGTGTATGTGTATACAGTTTGATATGTAATGCGCCACCTTTTCTCATGTAGGGGATATATAGTTCACAATCTTATGTTTCCAGCCATCCCTCTTCCGACAGCAAACCATCACCTGTTTCAGATATACCCAAAGAATTTACCAAGTATATACAAACACTGTGACTCTTGATGTCACTATATAAACCAGGTCGCTGGTATGTGGCTTCATAAATCTTAGTGATGGTGGTTGCTGACATAATCAAAAGACAAGGTTTCAAAGTGGAACATAGAGGGCAAATGTCAAAGTAATTGAATATTCCAATAGCCTGACTCATTATATATTCTTTTAACTGCACACCTGAAGGAGGCAATGCGATATCAATTAATCCACTGCTTCTGGGTGTCTTGTTTCACATAGCAAGGGCCCTGAGAATCAGCTGTCCTCTCAAGACAATATAAGATTACACACAGGCAAGAGTATTTGTGTGTACTATCTCCAAGTACATTCACGTTGGCCTTTCTCTGGAAAAGGTTTGTCTCTCGGCCGAACAAGTCAGGGCTGCCTGTCTGTTGAATGACCATGGACTCAGTTACCTGTTGTGAGCGGAGACAGCTTCCTGGAGGTCATGGAGGTAATGCTGAGGCGTTTGGTTATCGTCGGCCTCCTCTGGGAGAGGGTGGTGGTCAAGGCTGCTGCGCGACAACCCACGTCTACAACAAAAGACAAATCGAGAACATTGATCAAAAAAGTCTAATGATAAAAGTGAGTTTGTGTAATCACATCTTTGAGAGGCGACGAGTGTCGCGTTTCATGAGTGATGACCTCACAATCACAACATGACAACACATCATGAAAATAAAGTTAATATCATAACTATTGTTCTGTCAATATACATTTCTCTTTAAAACACAAATAATATATAATTGCCCACAAAACATGACACCATGAAAAGAAGGAAATGGTATTCCTTCAAACATAATGGGACATAGTAGTTTGGGTTTTCCTGTCGAAACCACACGACAGACCTTGATGTCAATAGCTGGATCAATACAAACATGATTTCCCGGCCATTAGTCAATCACCCATCTCACTTGCCTCCAGTGTATAATACAAACCATCTTCCTCTGACAGCTGGGGACACCGTGTTTACAGTGCTCAGCTGAAAACGTCACAGTTATGAATTCAGCGGTGGCCCCTTGTTTTGCTTCTCTCGTACTCACATCTCTAGTTTGTGCGATACGGGTCTTCTATTGTACCGTGAAATCATTCTCCCTCGTCACCGTGTTATGGGCTCAAGCCCTCGTCTCTCATGTTGGCCTCCACGTCCTGGACTCGCTGGGAACTGTTCAGACGGAGGTCCAACATTATTTCCTCTGGTCCGCAGATAAAACGCCCTGAGAGCGAAGGAGCTGGACGCGTCTTCGGCTAACATTAGCTCCCGTTGGGAGGATGCTGTAAGCTAGCTGCCGTTACGTGGACGGGACAGATAACACGTCAACAAGGCACGAACAGCGGTGTGTATTCATTCATAGTGAGCGTCTCGTGCGGCCCGGAAGCTGACAATCAATCGACGCTACGTTTTACATTTTAAACTATAACGTGAGCGGCGCGAGCTGTCGCCACCTTGGAGGCGTTTCGTGCTAAAGTTAGCGCCAGCGACAACAATAATACGGCTGTCATGGATACGCAGTTCGCGTTGTCTCACGGGAAATAGATTTCGGACTCCCACCAAATAACCTTTGGATTATTAGCCATTTCACGACAATTCCCAGAATGCACTGCACAACGTGATTGGTGACCGGAAATACGAGTCTGTCAAAATAAATGCCAGGCAATAGAATGATTGTATGCAAGTAATATACGGTATCTCAATGAAAGTCATTTTGACTAAAACCTATATTTATTTGTATTAACTTCAGTAGTAGTCTGTTTTAATTTATATATTCATTTGGTGGCGTGTAGGTGGCTTTTTATCGGTAGGACAGTGGAAATAAGTTATTAAACTGTAGGAACTGTTGCCACTCGGTTGTTGTAGTCGAGTGGAGTTCACTGTCGGACCTAAACAGTGACGGACGGCGTGCGAGCAACGTCCGGGGAAATAACAAAAGTTTAGTTTCTTTCCCGCATTGAAATCTCTCCGGACGACATTGGCCTACCTTTTCACATCTAAAAAATAACAACATAAGGTAAGACCCAGAAGAGATTGTGCTGTAATACATCGTTTGTGGTTGACTGTGTTACCTCACGTCGGTCTTTACTTAACGTGAATACTCCTCTCCCACTTGTTATTTGGTCAGTCATTGAAACACCATAATGGACTGTCTGCAGAGGAGGGTGATTCAGGAGGACATGGTTCAGTACAAACTCTTCTGGATCAAGACAGACAGTTTAACTTCGCAGAAGACTGAGGAACATCTCACACATCTAGTAGAGGAGATTTTAGCAAAGGTTGCCTCACTGCTGATAAAATACATCTGGCAGCATCAGTCTTTCAACCTCAAGTATCATCCTGAGAAAGGTATTGTGTTGTCAGCACCTTAGAGATGAGTTTATTCCAATAGTGGTACCCATAATGATCTATACATGCATGTGTTCTATTGACAGGTGATGTACCTGCTCACATTGGAGGTAGCACTCAGTTTGGGGACAATGTGGAGGACGAGTGGTTTGTTGTTTATCTCTTGCAACAAATCACAGAGGCCTTCCCACAGCTCGTAGCCAGGTGAGACAAAATATGCTCTTAGTTCATCTTTTTAAAATAAATATCAAATGATTTAATTGCCATATTACAGTGCATAATAATGGGATGGGTTTCAGTTGTTTGATCCTCTGCTTCTAATTTTCATTTTGTGTTTGTGTGTGAAGCGTTGAGGACAACGATGGAGAGTTTCTTCTGATTGAAGCAGCAGATTATCTTCCCAAGTGGCTAAATCCAGACACCAGCGAAAATAGGGTGAGACGAACACATGAGATCTTTTTAGTCTTAGCCTTTTAAGTACAAACCACCTCCCAACACATACATTTACATTTTACATGCTTCCATTTTTCATGGCACATTAAATATATATATATATATATATATATATATATATATATATATATATATATATATATATATATATATATATATATATATATTCCTCTTGTCTGAAGTGTAACCTTAAAATTGTTTCACTAATTCTCTTTGCAGGTCTTCCTCTTTAGGGGAGAGTTGCATATTCTGCCATGTCCCTCCAAATCCAGTCCAGTGGGTTTCTCAAAAGATGAGGTTCCAAGTGTGGCACAAGCTCTCGTCCTGCTCTCCACCCACCCAGGAGCCTGTCGGGCGAGCCCCAAGATCTGTTCAGGTTTAAGGAAGCGATTAGAGGGGTGAGAGGATGTCTCCCTGTGTTAAACTCTATTTTTGAGAAACAAATGTGTTACAAAACCTTAATTGACAAGTTTATATGCTTTCCAGTATATATGTGCTAACCTTCATGACCTATTTTTTTTTCAGCAAAGAGGAAACAAGAAAAAAGTCAGAATCCAATTTTTAAACTGCAGAATCAGTGTTTGATACCATTTCACTACAAACGTGATAAAAAAACGCCTAAATAGTGACTCATTAACAGCCTCATGAATATTTTCTGCCAGTGGATTAAATTATATTTTCCAAAGGTATCACCAAGTACTGTAAATGCATCACTAAAAAACACAAAATCTATCTCTACTCTCCACTTAGGTACCCAGAGAAGATTGAAACTAGCCTCCATCGTGTCCACTGCTTCATACCGTCAGGTATCGCCACGGTGTTGGCACAACGACCAGACCTGGTCGCCCCTGCGGTGTCAGCGTTCTACCTGCGGGATCCAGTAGATCTGCAGGCGTGTCGAAGTTTCAAGACCTTCCCTTCTGACACAAGAGTCCTCGCCTCGGTAAACAGACTCAAAGATTCATGATCGAGAGGGGGAGGGGTTCCAAAGAAAGGGAATTATTTTAAAATACTGCTTCTCTGTTCACCCTCATCACCGTTTGTGTTTGTTTTTTTTAATTAGTATGTTCAGCTTTTGTTGACTGTCTTCATAACCTTCATACAAATTACAACGTGTACTGTATGAATATGTATTTCCAGGTGACTTTCACACGTTGCCTGTACGCCCAGCTGCAGCAGCAACAGTTCTCTCCGGACAGGAGGAGCGGCTTCACCCTGCCTCTTCCCTCTCATCCCCAGTACAAATCCCATGAGCTCGGCATGAAACTGGTGAGCCATCAGCTGTATTTTCTCTTTATTTTTGAGTGTCTTTTTGGTTCATACATGTATTTATTTGATAGTATGCAAGACGGCACTTCAGTGATTATATGTCTGTTTCTCTGTCATTTCCCACCCAGGCCCATTCCTTTGAGATCCTGTGCTCGAAGTGCAGGCTGCCATCATCAGAGCCCGATGCCCCCGTCAGTTGTAACCCTCAGTGGAAAGGCTTCATGGATAGTCTGAAAAGAAACGGCTACTTCCGGGTTAGTCACACTTTTTGGATGTTGAGGCCAAGAGGAATAGTAGTGACCTTAACACACACCTGTAATATTAGGTTAGGTGTAAAAGCACACATTCTTAAACATGTAATATACATTCATCCTCTGTAAGAAGATAACTGTGTTGTTGTCAAATGCAGGAAGAACTGGAAGGTTCGGCTCATTACAGGGAACTGACGAGATCTGCGGAATATTTCTTCAAACAGTCTGTCACCTCAAAGTCAAGGTGAGGTGTGTGTGTGTGTGTGTGTGTGTGTGTGTGTGTGTGTGTGTGTGTGTGTGTGTGTGTGTGTGTGTGTGTGTGTATGAGTGAATATGTCTGCCTGTGAAATCCAAGTTCATCTGCCTGAATCTACGTATTATGTCTCAGTGCTTCGTCCCCGGGTGAGGAGGTTCTCCAGCTGCTGCACAGATGCGGTCCGACCAACTTGGAGGAGCTGAAGAAACAAGAGTCACAGCTCCCCCAAGAGGACAGTGAGTACAAATCTGTCTTTTGAATTATAAAACCCTCTTGGAAAGAATTTGTACAAAGTTTGTAGACGCATCCTTTAGAAACAGTTGACACACATATTCAATATGTTGGGTAATGTTTGCTTGTTGAGATTGTACTACTTTACGAGCGTACTAAAGTAGAGCTGCTATGACCTCGCTAGAAAGAATACGGCCGTTGTCTCTGCCACATGGGACATTCTGCCTCCTGCAAAATTATTTTTGGTATGCATCCTCCATTCTCTACCCTCTCTCACTTTAGAGCATTTCACATAATTATGTTTTCCTTGTGTCCATCTCCAGGTGACGGCTGGCTGGATATCACAACTCAGGATTTGGAGCGTATGTTGCAGGAGAGGGGTGGGGCCAGAGCTGATGTCAGCAGTCAAAACTCCAGTTCTACCAAACGGCCGGCACAGAATGTCGGGGGTGCAGAGGAGACGAGGAAGGTGACGGAGGATGACAAGGAGGAAGAGGAAGCCGGTTACAGCCTAGTAGCAGTCAGTCAGGGGATGAAGAACTTCCTCAACGCCATGTCGTCGCACGAGGGTGCTGAACTTCCCTGGTGAGACTGACGCTCTGGCCAGTACACCAGATTGATTTTGACCATACTAAACAAAGATCATTAAAGGCACATTTAGGTCAATGAATAACATTATTGCGGGTCATTTTAGCGTTTTCTTTCTATGGGATACTAAAAGGTAATGGGCAGAAATCATACCCACACACATGTAGCGAGTACAGTAAATGGATGTTACACATGCATTGTTATCTCCTCACGGTCCACCTGGGCTCCAGATGTTGGTGCATGCACATTGTAGTCTGCCGAGCTAATGTATTCAAAATGCATTGTCCCACCAGAAGTGTTTCAGTTCAGGTTTCACATCGTTTTTCGTTGTATTCCAGGAGCAGCTCAACTCAGCCTTTTAGTTTTGAGCCTGACTCCATGGCCAAGGCACTGGACAGACTACTAGGTATGTTGAAGTTCTGAAAGATGTAAAACGAGATGTAAAAATACAATAAGAAACTTGCCACATCTTGAGTCTGTTTTATTTTTATTTTGTAGGAAGCAAAGAAGAGGAACTAGATTCAGATGATCTTGATGATGACAACTACGATGATGATGAGGAAGAAGATGGTGATGAAGAAGAGGTAGCTGAACAGGGGGAAGAGAAAGAAGGTCACACAGAGATGAACGGGACAGAAACATTGGACGGTCTGAGGCAATACATGGATCAAATGGATCAGGAGCTGATGAGCACTAATATCGGACACAGCTTCAATCCGGCGGTAAATTATATAATGACATACCCACATGTGTTCAGCATCAACCTTGAAATATATCATTCATTTTGAAAACACACGTGAAATAATGTGCATGTATCATCCTGAATCTAGTTATGGAACTATATTTGTCTTTTCCGCAGAATTACAACAATGCGGGCTCGAGCAATGGCTCCCCTCACGCCTCTGCTGCTGTCCCCGGAGAGGAGAACGAGGAGGAGATCCAGCCACTGGACGTGGATCTGAATCTGATCACAAACCTGCTGGAGTCCCTCAGCTGCCAGTCGGGGCTGGCCGGACCGGCTTCTAACCTGCTGCAGAGTCTTGGTATACACCTACCACCCAACTCTGACCCCTCATAAAGGACCAGGAGGAGCATCTGCATCTCCTTCATTCACATGGACGATACAAACTACTCGTGGATGTCGAAGATGTCCTGTAGAGCTTTTATTGAAAACAAACGGTTTCTCACTGGAACTTTATGTGTGCGCTGTAAAAACTGCATTCTTTAGGAATGAAAAACACGTTGGGTGCATTTCCTACGTCATAACATGAGAGCAAAAATCGTATTAAATGCATTTAAACCTGTCTTGTATGTAGTTTAAAGTTTACTCCATCAGATGAAGGTGAAAAATAACCTTTTTAAAAAATGTAATTGTTTGTTTTTTGTCAGCATTTAGAAAAAATAAATATTTTTGGAAATAAAGTCTCATTTCAGTTTATTAAAGGTATACATACACATCTTTATTGACATATTTATTGTTTTAAATGCATGTATTTTTTAAATATAATACATAGTTTGAGGAATGTAATTTGTCAAAAATAAAAGCATCTTATTAAATTCAGACACCTAAGCTTCTGGTAATAACTTCCAGTAGACTCTTAGAGATTGGTGTCGGCACCATTTAACTCTTTCCTTCTCATCTGAACAACATTACTAGTCAGATTCATTCAAAGGCAACAACGTCTACACACCTGTGGTTAAAAATGTATTCAGTCAAGGATCTGAGTTTGAATCTGTTTAACACGTTAAAGCATTTTCAATAGTCCAGTACAAATAAATATGTTACAGTTAATAAATCGCTTCTCATCTGTCAGAATCATTCAGTGGTTTAAATATCTTCATTTTAAATACTGTTCAGTAAACAATGTCATGTACAGTTGGGTCCAAAAGTATTCCTGTACTACCACAAACACTTATCAGACCAAGATGTTACAAAAAATAGCTCTCTTAGTTTTCCGTGAATAGATGCTTGTTATTTTTGTTTCAGCGCTAAAAGAGAACTTGTGTTGTTTGACTCGTGCTGCTGATCGGCTGACTGGTTTTATTGTCGCTGATTTGGCAGCGACCGCTCTCCCAAAAGGGCCACAGTCTGTTTTCTTGTTTGAAAAAAAGTTCCTTAATGGTTCTGTACATAACTGGAACAGGGCGATCTTGATCACTTTGGTCTGATGTTTTGTTGATACTGCGTTACAGATCAGGTACACGTGTTTCAGTCCTCTGACATTTACTCGTTTTTGCAAATATTTCACTACAAACGTCCACAAAGTTCTTGCTCAGTATAAGCGACAGCAGAAGAGACATGTATCACGAGCGTTGGTGTTTCAAATAAATAAGTAGAGCAAAAAAGTATTGCAATGATGTCTTGAATACGGTAAGTACATCCTTAACCTCTTCTGCATTTCCAATATGCTCTTCTGTTTCCTCTGCTGATAAGTCTGTTTTTTTTTTAAAGTGGCGCAGTATTCCATGTTGTGTTATTGTAAACGGAGAAAAAAAAACAGGATGTACCTTCAGTTTACAACTACTTCTCATTCCAACTGGTCACATTTTGTCAGACCCCTTTGCGCTGCTTCAGTGCACGGTGGCGGGTCAACAAACACATTGCTTAGGTTTTAGGCAACAAAACATCAACGTCATGGTTTGGCTTAAAACACCCGCGTAAAGTAAAACGGAAACTATGTAACACAATTAAGTCACAAACCCAAGAGAACAAAATGACACTGTGGCCATCCATGTGGATTCCATTACAACATACTCAACCGTCAACAATTGCATTAGTCCTTTTGAGTGAAACTACAAAAGCTGGAGGAACGGCTGCACCAGCTGTCTTGCCGAGTGCAGCAGCGCGGCAGCGAACGGTGAGACGCACAGAGCCGACATCCCGACCAGGAAGTTCAACACCATACCCAGCAGGAGAATAGCGAACAGGTATCCGTGGAAGAGCAGACTTTGCCAGCTGCTGTGACTCAACACCTGCCAGGGACTCTGCGGGTGCAGCAGCCACAGGAGGCCCAGCACGCAGCTCTGGTTGACCAGCTGGGCGTAGTAGATGTCACAAATGGAGGCCTGGGCGTCGGGGGCGTGGCGGTGCTCGGCCTCAGAGACTTTCGCCATGCAAGTCAGAGACAGACTGTGCAGGATTAAAGCCAGAGGTGCGTACATGTACTCCAAAAGCCCAACACCTGACAGACCCTGGGAGGCTGCAGAGAGGAAGAGAGAGAGACAGATTAAATCGAGGCGAAGAACCATCGGTTTCCGCTCGAAACGGCATCTAACCCTTTTACCCGTGACGACGAAAGACGTCCCGCCCAGCATGGAAATCGGGGCCGAGATGTGGAGGGATGGAGAGGATGCCAGCTTCTGAGAGAAACTGAAACCCAGAGTTACCATGGGAAGCAGGGGCAGGATGAGAGGGAAGAGGCCGACATTCGAGCTGTTAGCCTTGGCCCACATGGCCAGCACAGCATGGACGCTGTTGCAGATGGAAGGGACCAGCATCTTCTCACCCAGGGACCTGGAGTAATGCCTCAGAGGCACCAGATTCAGGACATGGAGGAGATTCAAAACTAAGATAGAGACCAGAACCTGGAAGAGATCATGGAAATATAAAGACAGTATTTATACGAAGCACTCAAAACTCAAAATCGAAGGCAGAAGTATTTATCTACTGAGATGAGGCTGCTAATTAAATACTTAATAGAAGTTTGTTCATCGATTTTTAGGCATCTGAGCAGACTGCGGGGAGCGTGAAGCATAGTGAAATCTCTCTTTTCAGAACTCATAAATCAGAGGTGCATGTGGCTAAGTTGACCCTCTATAGTTACATCAATAGTAAAGAGGTAACAGGCAGCCACACGCTTTCTTTACTGACCAGGTTATTTTTTAATTTTATTCACTATTGTTCTTTATAAATAGTCTATTTGTGAAGGAATGTTCACATGACATGTATAGTTATAATTATGTGCTTTGTATGGTCTCAATTGTTTTAATGGTAAAAAAGAAGAAGTAAATAAATCATATTAAAAGATAGTTTTAACCTTTGAGTGGGGCCACATGTATGTCTCTTTGTGTCGCTGTTTGGTTAAACATCGTGGGTCCTAACTGTTAATCAACACTGAACCCGTTGTGTCACTGCGCACCACCACTACCACATGATTTGTCCTTCAAACCAGCACACACACACACACACACACACACTGCAAATACTAACAGAGTTACAATAGCCTGCAGCCAACACTTCATTGTAAATGTATGAAGTTAACTGCCGCAATGATTAACAGCAATCCAACAGAATAAAAAAATTTTCTCGAACAATTGTCAATGAATGACACGTTATTATCATTAGTAGTAGTAGTAGTAGTAGTAGTAGTAGTAGTAGTAGTAGCATACTTTTTTTGATTCAGCATTTTTTACCTAACTGTACATACAGCATGTGTGAGGTTTTTTTTTTATATATGTGGTACTTCTGTAGGAACAAACTAGTTGTTTGACTTTTCCCTGTGTGTTGACAGAAATACTACAGAGACACATGTAATCGTAGTTGTATGCTCAAATACCCTGTCATGACACACAATACTCTCTGTGTACAGTACTTAACAGCAGGTGAGCCATGGTGTGCAGTGTTCTCTTTCAAGTACGCAGGTGCTGGTGGTTAGACAAAGAGTGCCTTCATATTTCATTGATTCAATAAATTGTGACTCGTCCTTAGAAACCAGACAGACAGCGCGCACCAACCTGGGCAAAGCAGAGAGCCACTGCGTATGGAAAGTGGTACTGTGGGATGAAGACGCTGGCCACAAAGTTTCTGAGTTTGTCGGCCAGGCCGTACACCATCACCACCGCCAGGCACAGGCTGGGAAGCAGGGCCTTTAGCGCATGATAAGACCAAAGAGTCGTTGGCGCTGAGGCACACCATTTACTCCTCCAGCGCCCTGAACTGTACACATGGGAACTTATTGTACAGGTCAAAATAACAACGACACCGATGAAACAAATCAACAAATCAAAACAAGAAAAATGTAAAACTAGCTTGTGCTTGAACTTTTTAACTCTGCTTTTCAAACGTGGCTTTGTGTGGATGCCAGGTTGAATGACAGGCTTAGATATCTGCTGTAATAAATCAAACTACGCACAATAAAGTGCAGCTATAAATTTTGGCAATGAAGATACAGCTGTCTTTATCGTTTGCCTGCGTTGTTTCCAGAATACCAACAATATTAAAATAGATATTATTAAAATAGGATTACCTTTTGCCTATAGACATGCTGTCATTCTGTGCAGATGTTGCTGCGAGTGGAAAAAAAAAATCATTTCACATTCGTGTAACATTACAGGCATTATGCATATGTCCTCCAAAAAACGGAAATACACACCTGGGTTAACCATTAGCTGTGTCTTCCTCACTAGTCACTGCAGCTGTGCTATAACTATGCAGGTGACCTGTGATGAAACTATGTCAACATAAAAGTGTCCTAGATCCAGGACTAAATCGACGCCATTACCAGCAAAAACAGCTCCTGACTTCCCCCCCATGGTTTTATTTGGTTGTAGGTGTTTTAATTAGGTGCTACGTATTCTTCCCTTTTAATATGTCTTTGAAAAAAAAATATATTGATGTATGTATCTGTTTTTCCGTCAAACGGAAAACCCCGTTTTCGATGCCTAAATAACATATTCGTACTTTTTATCGAAATATACATATTGGTTTTAATGTCTAAGACTATGTACGGTAAATATCTTTCTTTTTGTTAAATACATTTTTTTTTAAAGTTAAAAGATTATCGTAATAATAACATCGGGAAAAAAACATAACAAGACTACCAAGTTAACCGCTGCTCTAAAGAGAAACAGCTATTTACAGAAAACACAGTTAAATATATATATTTTAAAACTGTGCACTTTTTTTTCGGATACAAGCAGAAAAGAAAACGCGTTAGACATGAACTCTTCTCACCATTTGAAGTTCGTCATGAATCCGTATGTCATCTTCAAACTCCAACCATCCCCTCTGACGGGGCTATACTTCTACAAATAATAAAAACGCTTATAATAATAATATAAATCCACTTTGGTCTGAACAAACGTGTCAGTCCGCTTCGAGAGCCTCTCTGCTGATAGTTGTCGCGCTGTGTCCAGATGGACTTTGCTCATCCTGCTCTGTTGCTCTTATCTCTTTATTGAAGACGCGAGCTCGCTGGACAGTTATTCAAAGTCTGCTTCGACCAAGATACACAGGAGGCCACTGGGATCATTGTTTGCCGACGTGTTTCATTACACAACGCGTGTGGAAGTGACAGACAGGACAGCGTGTTGCCCTTGCGAGAGGAACGCCACCTTAATAATAGATAGTTTAAGTGTGTTGGTGTGTGTGTGTGTGTGTGTGTGTGTGTGTGTGTGTGTGTGTGTGTGTGTGTGTGTGTGTGTGTGTGTGTGTGTGTGTGTGTGTGTGTGTGTGTGTGTGTGTGTGTGTGTGTTCCTGCTGATGAGAGTAAACTCCCGCGTTGACACCTGTTAGTGGCTGTTTGCCTGCATGGCATCATGGAGTCCATGAGGGAAACAGACTCAGGCTGAGAGGTGCAGGTCAGTGCACTGGAGCAACACTGTGAAGGTAGATTTGTGTCTTTTTTTACCCCAGCAAATTTCTTTTTTGTAATTAAATTATCTCCAAATCTTTGCTTTCAATTCAAAAAATTGTGTCAAAAAACGCTCTCAAAACTAAACTATTTCTCCAAAAAAAAAAACGCTGAAAAAAAAAGAAGAAAAACGCTGTCAAAACTAACTAACGCTCTGAAAAAAAGCTCTCAAAAAACCCTCTCAATCAAAAAAGTTAAAGGTTGATTATTTTTTTTGTGAGAGCTGATTTTAGTTTTTAGAGCGTTTTTCTTTTTTTCGTTTTTTTTAGAGCAATTTTTGGAATTGAGGGCAAAGATTTGGAGATAATTTATTACAAACTTGAAAATTTGGAAATAATTTACTTACAAATAAGAAATTTGCTCGGGTAAAAAAAACACACAAATCTCCCTTCATACTAAATGCCGTTAAGATGCTTTCTCTAACGGCTTTCATGTGGTTTTAAAAGAAACTGTAGTGACTGAAGCACTCTGATATGTGGACATATTTTTTCTTTAATACTTAGTTGTGGATGTGTTCTTCATAAGTTCACCAGCAGGGGGCAGTCATGCTCTGTTTCGTCTCGTCTCACGAAGCTTTAGAAGCAGGTTTTTAGGAAGACAAAATATTATTAAAATATGACAATAGTGTTTTGAGGGAATTAAATTAACAAAATATTTTTCTAAAATAAGTCGGTTTGGTGTTGAGACTTAACCTTGAAATATGATTCATTTTCAAAACATGTGCAATGTGTGTCATCCTGGATCTAGTTAGAAAACTATATTGGTCCTTTCTGCAGAATTCTGCACAATATATATATATATATATATATATATATATATATATATATATATATATATATATATACATACATACATACATACATACATACATACATACATACATACATACATACATACATACATACATGCATACACATTCATAGCTATGTTACAAACTTCTTTATTTCAATGAGGCAGGATGAGGTTAAAATATCAGAAATCGCTTCTATCTGCACTTTCTGGGCCACTGTTTACTGTTTTTCTGTTTTCTTTAATGTCTTTTTTTTAATATTCATCTTTGCTTATTGTAAACAAGCATAAGGCGCAGAAACAGGGGTCAAATTTGAATGAATGCTGTTGAATGAATGTGTCTTTTGCATGTTTGTGAAGACACAATTTGATTAAAAGATGCTCTGATCCTGACGGAAAAGGAAGCTTTTTGCAAACGAAGAATACAATTTATCAATTCAATGTGTTCATGAAGCAACGCCAATATTACAATTGCTCTTGCCAAGGTTTATTAACCATTCATATGGACATTGCAGTCCTGACTTAGTAGCCTGGTGTGAACATTTATGTATCCCCATGTATTCTTTTATCTTCTGTCTTTTATTGTCTAAATACTACATTCATCTTTGTCTGTTTTTGTTTTGTTTTAAAGAGCAACTTTAAACATTGTCCTGATCAAATTTCCAGGTGCACTGCAACTATCGGGAGTTAATTTGTGTGAGGACTCCTTTCCAGGTCTCTCATTGATCACCTGTCACAGCCAGCTACCTTGGTGCTCTTTTAGAGCACTTAACCGTTACTGTGTTTCCCAGACTACCAGCTAATTTAAGGGCAAGGCTGAAGCAGCGCGGGGGAAGAATCACAGCCACAAGAAATAGTGCAACGTGGAATTTTTCAAATCTTTTGCCTTCCTCTTGAGATCTCCTTGTTTCTTAGTTCAGCATGTTTTTCTAATGAGGGGCTGCTGGGATCGGCTGATGCGTCTGCCAAATGACTTAAACAAAATGGGCGTACTACTGTCCAGGTAAAGAATTCCTGCCGGTTATTCAAATTGTGATGAACAAAAACAGTGCATTGGTGAAGTGTCTTGAATTGTTTTTTTTGTGTGTTTGATCTCCGATAACGTTTTCTGCATTACTGTGCTGAGATTGCTCGTCTCTGTGTGCGTGTGTCTCCGTGCGTCAGAGTGAACAACAGTCGGAGGGGAAACTCCAGCGAGCCTGTGAACACATCCCAAACAGTGAGCCGCATCTGTGTCAGAGAGGTCAACAATGACCATTCCTCCATCATACCTGTTCAGAACAAAGGTAATGGAAGTAACTGTACTTCCAAATGTTTGCACACACTGTACACACGCAGACAGACCATATACTCTTTGAATTTGTCTCCCAGCACCGTCTGAGCCTGAGAGGGTTCTGGTTCCTGCTTCTCCAGTAACGACGTATGTGGAGAGAGGATATGTCTCGTCACAGCAAGTGTACAACCTGCTGAGCGCAGAGGACGGCCAGCCCGCCCTGTATGATCCGTACTATATCCTCATCCTGGACTGTCGCAGCACAGAGAGGTCGGTGCTGCACATATCCACTGCACTGGGTGTGTGAGTCAGACACTATAAGCGAATGACAGTGAAATGCATCCTGTCGGCAGCACCATCTGACCTCAAACGTTGTCTGCTTTAAATCAACACATCTGTCTTAACAAAAACCTCACAAGTGAAGTATTTATGGTCTGTACATTACTTTAGATCGCTGTTGGTTTTCTTGTTTGGATGAACATGATAGTGGAACGTTCGTTTCAGCTGTAAGGTGACGTCAAAAAAAATTGTAGAGGTGATTTGAAGCACAGTTTTTGGAACTATTTACCAATTTAAAGGATCGTTTTGGTGATGTTTTTCTCCATTAAAAAGATGGAAACTAACAATGAATTGATTCTACCAGCGAGGATTGTCTGTGTTTTCAAACCCTGACATGCTGTGACTTGTTGCTCCGTCCATTGTTGTCCGTCGTTGAGCCACCTTGTTGCAGCGTCCAACATGTTCCCTATTTAAAATGAAGGGAGTTCATTTTGAGCCAATCCCAAATGAATACAATTCAATTGAGTTTATTTTGTGTACTTTTCCTTTTGTCTTATTAGTATTTATTCTTTCTATCTCCAGGAGGAACAAATTGAGTTGAGTCTTTATATGGAATTTATTGCCAATAAAAAAAAAAAAGTATGCTTTAAGAAATCTATTCAAGGACAACTTTGTGCAAAGTTGATGTTGCAAGTGATGATACATGCTCTTTACGAATGTGTGAGTCAGGTACGAGGAGAGCCACGTGGTGACGGCGCGGGCCGCTGTGACGGTGATCCACCCCGTGCTGGGCTGTCTGATCAGCTGCATTGAACTGCAGAAGTATTCTATAATACTGCTGTATGCCGAAGAAGGATGCAGCCCAGGTCAGAAAACCACATTCAGACACTAATAACGAGCTGACATTTTAGGCTTTTCCTGAACCGTCTTGATGAATTGTCTGGGTCCAGACCTTTGAATCCGCCCACTACTCCAAGTTTGAGTTGACAACTTATCATCCATCAGGTCAATGGGTCAATATTTTGATTCACTAACGGTGAAACTGATGACATTCCCGTCAGTCTCAACTGTTCCTGAGTATTTGACACAGCGCTAACATGCTCAACTAACCCAGTGAACATAGTAAACATATATCTGCTAAATCTTTGCATGTTAGCATTGTTGTAAGCATGTTAGCATGCTGACCTCAGCATTTTGCTCAAAGCCCAGTGTGCTGTATAGTTGTGTTGACATCTGCCTGACTATCTGTATTGACTCCTTCAAGCTGTCTATGACTGTCGCTGTCATTGTTGTGTGCCTCTGTGCATATTTCAGTGGGCAGTGTGAAGGCCAGGAAGGACTCCCCCGACCTCCTGCACTGTTTCTTCCAGCTCAGTGGTTTGGGAATGGACCCTGTGATCCTGCTGGGAGGATTTTCAACTTTCCGTGCCTTCTACCATTTCCTCTGCACACCACGTATGGTCCTGTTGGAACCTGAGCGGCACACTCTCACCATCTACCCCTCAGAGATCCTGGAAGAAGCTCTCTATCAGGGCTCGGCCTCCCAGGCCTCCGACTACCGCATCATCAAGAATCTACACATCACACATGTGGTCAATGCCACCGCCAACTGCCCTGATGCCTTCCCCAACATGCTGTGCTACCTGAGGCTGTGCCTGAGCGACGATGCCCAGCAGGACCTGGTGGAGGCACTGCCGCTGGCCTCCAGCTTCATCAACTCAGCCCTGAGGGCTGAGCCGGCCGGCCGCGTCCTTGTCCACTGCAGTGTTGGCAGGAGTCGCAGCTCGGCACTAACGCTGGCCTTCCTCATGGAGCATCGACGCTGGTCACTGCTTCACGCCCTGCGCTGGTTGAAGGAGAAGAGGGCGTGCTCGGCACCCAACGTGAACTTCCTGCGTCAGCTGCTCATCTACGAGGAGCTGCTGTTTGGGAGCAAGCTCACCTCCCTGAACGACATCCTCCGATGACTGGAGTAAGGAGGGGGAATGGAGAGCAGGGTGCACTGGACCAGAGGCGGATTCAGAATGTGGCTTACAGCTGGAAAAATTTGGATGGGCCAGAATATTTTTTCAGCATAGGAATAAAAAGTTATGAGGAAAAAAAAATGCCAGACTGGTAGTGAATTTAAGTATGTCTAGTATCCATGTATTCATTGTATTGTTATTCTATTAGGGGCACTGTTGTTTGGATTACTTCTTACGCACTTTTTCATATTTTTATTCCTGCTTTATATGCTTATGTTACAATCATTTGACCAAATATTTTGTTTCAATACTTGTTGAATTTTGTTCTACCGTTTGTTGAACAAAAAAGGAGGAAAAAAAGTCCAATGACTGGACTTTTTCCCTCCTAAAGTATCTCAAAACTGTGATAGAATTCCCTCACACGTTTGACATTAATCTAGTTTCTCCGTCAAATCTCCTCAAAATGTTTCTTGTGCTATGCCTCAATGAAGACAATACGAATTATACAGCTATTTCATTTTGTGATCTCAGCATAATAGAATCCCTCTTACAACATTTTGCTTGATAAGAAAGTATTTATTAATAAAGTGTAATTATCGTGTTTTACATGAGAAATGTGTTTTCTTCAAATCTGTTACATGCCACAATGGTATTATAATATAATATAAAATAGGGAGCATTATTCATGTTCGAAAAATATTTAAGGAGGCTTGCAGATAGTCTTTGTTTATCACAGACATATACATTCGCTAGAGTTTACACAGCACATGCCATTGAGATTTGTTGTATTGCAGCAAACAGTTAGCCTCTCTCTCACACCCTCTCTCTCTCTCTCACACACACACACACACACACACACACACACACACACACGCACACGCACACGCACACGCACACGCACACACACACGCACACACACACGTGCACAAACGCGCACACACATGCACAAACACACACTTGGCTCCACCCTGTTGAACTCAGTAGCATGCAGCAGGAATTCCCTCCCTCCAGTCACACTGTTTGGTTGAGAGGAAGGAATTTTCTGGAATGTGGTAGAAAGAGGAAGAGTAAACGCAGGTGAAAATGGGCAAAAAAGTTTGTTTGGCCAAGTTAAGCTGTTTAAAACTACAAAGAACATAAGCTTGGATTGGGCTATTGAATATATGGGTACACAACACATGCCTTGTCAAAGCTTTACGTCAATGAATGGTAAAACAATTTTGCAGCCCAATTTTAACACGTGGCAGAAAGGTGACGTTAGACACACGCGCGCGCACACACACACACACACACACACACACACACACACACACACACACACACACACACACACACACACACACACACACACACACACACACACACACGCACACACTGACATTAAAACCTGGAGCAGCCTACTCATCCATGGCTGTGTAAGACAAGAAGACACCTCCCCTAGCAAGTCAGCGCCAGCCCCCACAGCCTCTCGGAGCGGGCCGACTTTATGCATGTGAGGTTCTGCACGTAGCATTCAGGCTTTTGGGAATCCAGCCCTTCTTACCGCCGGGTAACGTCCCAGATAGGTCCCAGTACCCTCAGCGTTCACCTCCGCACCGTTAACTGATTCAGAGTCAACGGGACCGGGATCACAAGGACGCACACACACACACACACACTTCTGCCGCAGGATGCTCTCGTTCAGGTAAATATGGACTCCTGAGTCAGATAAGGTATTCTAAATGATGTCTTTAAAGAACGCTGTCGCCCTTTTTCAGTTGATTCTTCCGCCAGGTTGTTGTGACGGACTGCTGTTTCAAAGTTAGGTTCACGTTAGCCATGCTAAACTAACGTTAGCTAGCTGGAATGCCACTTTGATGTTCACGATAGTTCGCTGCAGCAGCAAAGAATATTACACGACTTTCAGTAAATAGAATGAGCTCAATTCAGTCGGAGCAAGTCGTAAATAGGCGAGAAAAGACAAGCGAGTCTGATTTATCCCCCACCCCGTGAATGCAACTTCGTCTATGTTGTGACATTCCGGTGCAACGCAGCGTGGGATGCTGCTGCTCCACACTACGTTACACACACACGCGCACACATAGGATACTGTGTGTCTGTTCCCTCTTGTGTGTAAACCGTCTGCCATGTTGCACACCACAGTGAGCCCGTGTGTATCGAGGGTGGTGTTTAGGTGGGGTGGGTGGGGAGGGGGTACATGCTAACAGTCACTGGAAAGTTTTGTTGTTATCTTTTAAGTTGCAGTCTCGTTGGTTTGTGGGTCAACAGACGGCGTTATCTGCTGCCTTTCCCCCATAAAGCACGAGCCCCCCTGCTGTCAAGTGAGCTCGCGGGGTTGTCGAGGGGTTATTCCTGGTGAAATCTGTGACGACTCCATTGGGCCGTGTGTGCTCCCGTATGAGTTTTCCCCGGCGGGGAGGGGCGAAGACGTGGCAGTCCTCTCTCCGTCCACATCCTGTGTTATCTGACTCCGCAGCTCCGCCACCAGCGAAACTTTTGCAGAGGTGAAGGAAGGCAAAGCCTCTGCGAAGAAGGAGCTTGATGAATGCAACGAGACTGGAGAAGTCTTCTCTCTGCTGACACAGCGCGTTGACTCGATAGTCTGTGATGCTTTCAAGGGCTGCGTTGTGTCAATGATGCTCAGCTTGTGGGGATTCACAATATTCAGTGAATGGGATCATTTCAGCAGACACTTGTTATGTCAGTTTTTTGTTGTTGTTTTTTTTAAAAATTAGATATTCCTTTATTAGTCCCGCAGAAAAGACATTTCAGGATTACAACAGCAAACAGGTTAAAGTGCACACAAAAGACAGTAACATACACATATTAAGTATGAAAATGCATATACAATATTTATACAATACAATAAAATAGAAGAGGAGAACATATTCAATTTGATAAAATGCAAAAATGCAAAGTATAAAGTGTATAAATAGTATATAGTGGAAAAAACTAAACAGCAAAAGCGGCTTATTGATGATTTAACTGACGCAGGATCTGGCCAGAGGTGATTTATTATGAAGTCTTATTGCAGGTACAGGAATATTCTCATGTATCTATTGCTTTTTG
This sequence comes from Clinocottus analis, assembly GCF_023055335.1. Classification (NCBI taxonomy): domain Eukaryota; kingdom Metazoa; phylum Chordata; class Actinopteri; order Perciformes; family Cottidae; genus Clinocottus; species Clinocottus analis. The sequence goes on from NW_027176240.1 coordinate 6,526,471, forward strand.
TTTTATTATCGTCACAATGCCATACATGAATCTTTTTAGGGAGATAATATTGATTATTGTATTTATAATTCTTTGCCTTACTATTTTTACAGACTGTAAGGCTACAGATTATATAATTAGATTATTTTTCGTAGCTTCTTTGTTTTTTAATTTCTTTCAAATCAAAGAGCAGGCTTTGTGAGATATGTATCATCTTGATGTTAAAAAAAGGGAAATTAATTGTAGAAGAAGTAGAAATGCTCCATTCATGCTCAAAGTTAGCCTTAAGAGTATGAATATATAATTAGACTACTAATATTATGTGGTCTTATGAAGAAGGGGTTAAGCTTCCTCCCCCCCAAAAAAATCCTGTCTCCAGTCCTTGCCAGTATTTCTAGCCTCCATTTAAATTCCACATATGAAAGCGAACTGGTTTGTTGACAGTACATACATTCAAAGTAGACAATACTAGAAGTGACAGGAAAACAGTAAATCGGTAAATTGAATACTTTTGGAATGCAACGAACATTACAAAAACAATTTAACAGGGTTTTCTGAGGGTGGATCCTTTATCCAAATTAAAGCACTGTGATAAACCCTCTTTCCCGACTACAAACATGTCTGAACAAAACCAATTCACACAGCTCTAAAGGTCAGAAAACTACAACTTTCAGGTACGTTTAATGCAAAATAGTTTTCTCTAACGGGTTTAAACAAACAATCCCACAGGTGTCTGTCAACGTATACGTCAAATGGCCATCAGGAATGTGTTGGTGCCTTCACATGACACGTACAAGCATGTACACATACAAACACTCTCACTACCGCTCACTGTCATGTGTGACATGACACGTAGATCCTAAATATAAATGCTGTGCTTAGAGCTTTAATCTTGACATTGCACTTAAACAATATTATAACAAGAGCAACACCTTTGCTGACACCCTGTCATTATTATAATGATATTCTTTTGAGTTTTTAGCCTGGAAACCTAAGTGGCAGTGGCATATTTATGGTATCATGGACTGAGTGGCACTGAAGCAGTTTGGGATTATGGTCATTTGTATCTTGCCAACAAAGCTTCTGTTTAAATATACTTTCATGCAATTTAATTATGATTTTACCAAATACAGAAGGCTCTGACAGATTTACGTTCCTTCCTCTCCGCTGCGTGCTGCTGACCTAAATTTAAATGTCACATGATGTCATTCTTTTATTTTCACTGGAAGCTTGTCCTTGTGGCAAAGGCGGAACCTGCCTGAGCCTGTTGTCTGCTCCCGGTGAAAGCGAACTTTAGAAATCTGCCTAGACGCACGTTTCATGCATGACCTTTACTTTGCCACTAGGTGTGTGTGGGTGTGTGTGTGTCTGTGTGTGCGTGTGTGCTTTGCAAGCCTGAAGGTGTGTATATGTGATGGTTTACAAGGGTTTTTCTTGTGCGTGCAAGTGTGTTTGTTTTGGATATTTGCAGTGGTATTCTTATTATTGTAGCTGGCACCTCTTGTGTTTGTATTTCATGCCACATGCAGCTATTTCACTGTCAAGACAGACTGTTAAAATAAAACTCTCTGAACTTCCCTGTAAAACTTTTCTCATTCCACAAACGTCAGTGGTTGATGAAGAGTTTCTGAACATTAGCGGTTCACTTATAGAAACAATATAACCAAAGTGGGGCTGCAACTAATTCTTAATTTCAGTATAGATTCATCTGCCGACTATCGTCGCGTTATTTTAATTGGTTTATTTGATGTGATTTTGTATCTTTTCCAAACAGTTGAACAAAGCACTATAACGTAAGACCCAGAAAAGCAGCAAACTCTGACATGTGAGAACTTGACAACCATCAATGTTTTGCATTTTTGGATTTCCTGAATCTTTACTGCCAATTTAGCTTCATGTCAGTGCAGTTAAAACATAGATATATATCTAGGTTTTACCCTCTCTAAACCTGCTCTGACTTTAATTTAAGTCTCAAAATCAAATTATCAGTCAAGTGTGATAATTTGTCTTTAAATGACCCTCAACATAAGTGTTTTTTTTAAAAAGATTAATGCCCCCAAGAGTTTTGGTTCAAGCCTTTAAATAATCCTTTTGCTTTACCTTTCGTTTTCTTGTCTAAACATATATTTCAATGGTTGTCTTTGTCACTTTTTCCCACTTTAAAAATCAAATTCTCTCACTCTTTCTTCAGGATGGAGCTGCCGTGTTTATGTTTACTGCTGCTGAGCTGTCTGCAGTCGCTCTCAGCCAACCATGACTTCTTCACCTCCATCGGTAAAACCGTCAAGCAAATAAGATTAGTCCTGACCTGTGTTATTTATTATTGCAGTGTTGCTGTGAGGTGTCTCTGATTTGTTTATTCCACAGGCCAGATGACAGATCTGTTGTACACAGAAAAAGATCTCGTCACCTCTCTAAAGGACTACATCAAAGCGGAGGAAAACAAGCTGGAGCAGGTCAAACGGTGAGTTTGACACATGGATTAATGCACAGAGATGCATCTATGTACACGAGCACGCACACATTATCAATCCCACGAATGCACTCAAAAACAGATACACACAGTTCTTAATATTCATGATTAATAACGTATTATTGCTTGTGGTTTGTATGCAATGTATCTAATTACGTATTCCTGTGATAGGTGGGCTGATAAGTTGGATTTGTTGTCAGCCACAGCCATACAGGACCCCGAGGGCTACCTGGGGCACCCGGTCAATGCCTTCAAACTGATGAAGAGGCTGAACACAGAGTGGGGGGACCTGGAGAGCCTTGTGCTCAGTGACACCACTGACGGTACAGATGACGCCGACCCGGTTTGGTTCAAATTATTACCTAAGTGCCAAAAGTTTAGAAAATCCCGGGAAAGTATTTGAGTACGTATGTGTCAGCTTGTTTAGAGCAATACTGTGCTGCTCAGTAACCTTAACGTGAGTTTTTTAAGGTAGAAGAGAACATTAGGCAAGGCGTAGAGCACATTTCAACAACAAGGCGATTCAGAGTGCTTCACATAAAACCATTAAAAGCAAAACATAATGCAGATTCAAAAACAGTTAAGAAAACATTACAACAGTCAAGAAAAAAAGAAAAACAATACAAGTTGCAGTGCAGTTTAAGAGATGAAATGCAGTAGTGAGATGCATCGTTGAGTCTGGTTCAATTAAAGGCAACCTCAAACAAAAAAGTCTTCAACCTGGATTTAAAGGAGCTGAAGGTCTCAGCAGACCTGCAGCTTTAGGGACACTTGTTCCAGATATGTGGAGCAGAAAAGCTGAACACTGCCTCTCCATGTTTAGTTCTGACTCTTGAAACAGAAAGTAAACCAGAACCAGGCCACCTGAGGGGTCGGGATGGGTTATTACGCTATTTTCGCCACATTTCTGACTTAATACAGTGTAATCCTCTCCCTCAAGATTGAAGTCGCTCCTTGTCATCTCACTGACCGTTAAGAGAGAGTATTTGTTGTCCAGTGTTCTGTATCCCATACGTAATCATCCCACTGTATCTCCCTCTCTGCTCTCCTCTCCATCGCTCTCTGTCTCTCAGGATTTATTTCCAACCTGACGATCCAGAGAAAGCACTTCCCCACAGATGAGGACCAGACCGGGGCAGCTAAAGCTCTCCTCCGGTTACAAGACACCTACAGACTGGATGCCAACACTATCTCTACAGGAGACCTACCTGGTAAGGACCTTCCATTCATGCATATCACAACTACACGGCACAAATCTCCAATTTCTTTTTATTTTAGGCAGCATTAAAATGCACCTTTTAGTGCCATGAAAGTCACAGTAAACAGCGGGCCATGTTTCGATGTTATTTCCATCTTAAAGAGGATGGTTTAGTTTTCTTCTGTAACAATGTTCCTCTTGTTCCCCGTGTATCATCTGCATACCAGGAGTGAAACACAAGAGCCTGATGACAGTGGAGGACTGTTACGAGTTGGGGAAAATCGCCTACTCTGATGTCGATTACTACCACACAGAGCTGTGGATGGCCCAGGCCCTGAAACAGCTCGACCAGGGAGAGGAGTCCACGATAGACAGGGTGACACTGCTCGACTACCTCAGCTACTCCATCTACCAGCAGGGGGAGGTGGAGCGAGCCCTGGACTTCACCAAGCAGCTGCTTGAACTGGGTGAGTCCCAGTTTTTTTTCTATTTTAAAAAGTGTACCAGGAGCCATCTTTTGTGAAGTGATATTGTCACTTTGGATTCTAACCTTCCTCCTCAAGTTAAAACACTGTCACGTAAACGTCAGATAGATTAGGAAGTGTTGCTTTTTTGTTCTCGTTTTTTGTGCCACAGACTTGCGAGATACCAGATTTTGTAAATATCTATAAATAGCCTTTAACTAAACACACAAAAACATTATGAAGAAAGAAACACACAAGAAAACCATGCCACTACAAGTCTGTGAAGCTCGGAGGAGAAACAATACCATGTTTTTACGACCTACAGTCAGAGATTGACCTGATAAAAATCTCACTGAACTTTATTTGGGTTGTTTGTAGATTTAGCCTCAAACATGAGATATATCCTATTATTCATGTATGTGGGAACTGTGCCGTTTGTCTACGTATATTTATTATAATCAGTAATTTGACTGAAATCTAAAAGGTTTTATTCATTCAACGTTGCGTCAGAATAGTTTCAACCAGAATATTTCGGTATCCCCCTTGAGAGTTACAGCCTTTGGATATTATCTGGTGTATATATCGCAGATAAATACAGGTGTGTGTTCACATCTTTAACTTTACCCGAGGTCGACCATCTGTAGTAATATTTCCAGTTCTATCCACATCAGATGAATGCCTCTGTGTCTGTGTTTGTTCCTTGTTCAGGAAACTCTTTTATACTCTCACTCAAGTCTTTATTTTACTTTTAATTGAGACATAGACTGGCGGAACCGGGACCAAGCAGAAGCCAACCCGCTTTACCTCTGAGCCACAACGTCCCCATAATACTAATACTAATGCTGCAATACGTGTCATGTCATTACATCTGAAACAATGTTCGGATGAAGGCTCGGACGTGATCGTTTTTCTTTCAAACGATCCCCTGAAGGATTCTTGCTTCTGAGGGCTGGATGGAGTCAGCCTGAATAAATAGCATTCGTTATGTCATGTTGGAAGCTCAGTTATTTGTGTGTGATATTCTTAGGTGACATTGCTGCAGTCCTCACTATCTTTAATCCTCACTATTATTTGTGCTGGTCTCTCATTTTGCCATTTTTAGACCCGGAGCATCAGCGCGCCAAGGGCAACCTGAAGTACTTTGAGTTCCAGTTGGAGAAGCAGAAAAAGGCTCAGGAGGATGTAACTCAAAAAGAGAAGGAGGAAGGGAAAACGACTGAGAAAAAGCAGAAGACCAAAAACAAAGCCTCATATCCACAGGTCCCCGAAAGGAAGAAGTATGAAGGTCTTTGTCGCGGCGAGGGCATTAGAATGGTGAGGAAGTGCGAAAAAGATGCAGAAAGACACAGTTTCTAACGTAATGCCAGAATGTCTCCGTCTCACCTCCTCGGTTTCCTTTTTCTCTCCATCAGACCCCCCGCAGGATGAGCCGGCTCTTCTGTCGTTACTATGACAACCACCGCAACCCCATGTATGTGCTGGCGCCCGTCAAACAGCAGGACGAGTGGGACCGCCCCTACATCGTCCGCTTCCTGGACATCATCTCCGACTACGAAATGGAGAGGGTCAAGCAGCTGGCGAAGCCCCGAGTGAGTGACTCTCCGTAGTGTCGGTGCTCCCGCGATGCCCTTTGGCGATTATGTAGGGATTGCATTGTTAGACAACAGCTTGCGTCCCCTGTTTACTTCCTGTCAGGAAAGTTTCAGTGAAAACAGTCTTGTGGGAACATTTGTTCAGCTTTTTTTTTTTAGTTTCTGTTCTGTGGTTTAATGTGTTGAGGGCTGGGAGGTCCAAGCTGTGAGGCTGGCTGATGTGATTCTGCTAGTTTGGCAAGCACACAGACACACACACACACACACACATCTTCATCTGTGTCTGTGTGTGTGTCTGTGTGTGTGTCTGTGTGGGTAAATCATGTCCCTGGCTTCACAGCTACGCAGGGCCACAATCTCAAACCCCATCACAGGAGTGCTGGAGACAGCGGCATACCGGATCAGCAAAAGGTAAGGCCTCCCCAGGAAACCGCCGAGAGCGGAGGATATAGGAGAGAGAGAAGGAGAAAGTGAGATTTCTTCCTCCTTTTTTACCTTCGATTACTCATCCCATTTATCCTCTGTGTGTATTACTCTATTTCTCCGCCCTTCCAAAGCTTAAAAGACTCACGGCTCCAAACAATTGTCACACTATTTGTTATTGGTCTAAAAAGCAGGTTCCTTGCAATATATTTCTCTCCTGGTAATAATATCACCAGAGACTCAGGTGGAAGAAAAAAAAGTAAAGAATGCCTTTTTAGAGCCAATTTATTGATTTGGTTGAAAGTAGGTTCAGGATCTGTTGTGGATAAGTTTCTGCACGGGAGTCTGCTAAAGAAAGGGGGAGAAATGTGTTCCTCCTTCTGCTAGTTGTTCCTAACATAGTGCATAAAGCCGGGAGGTGAATCAGAGGCACTCATTAATCCACCGATTGGTATATTTTAGTTTTTTGTAGCTTTGCCTCACGAAGCACTCTCTTGGCTCTGCTCAAGAATAACTGGACAACTAGTGACCGGATTTGCCTTTCTCTTCCCTCCCTCTTTTCCTCTAACTTTCCACTGGTCCTCTTGTGCGTATCACACTCTGTCATCTTTTTTCCCCTTCCTTTTTATTTCCCTGATTTTCCTCGACGGGGAACTACGGTAGTTAAGGCGAGCCACGGTGCATGACCCCCTAACCGGGAAACTTACCACGGCCAAGTACAGAGTCTCCAAGAGGTAAGGGGTCACAGGTCACAGGAGGACCACGAGGCCTCCTACAATCCTTCTCTCCATCTTCATCTCTGTGCCTTGGCTGAAACACTTGTTGAGCCCTGCACCCAGTTAACATTCTGACACAAAAGAAAATGTTGAGCTCCACTTGGAAAACTAACACCAGAGGAGGTTTGAATTGTGAAATCTTAATCCTTTATTCTTTTTTTTTTTTGCTGTAGCTGAAATATTCTCTATTTACCCAGTGAGTTAAAATGTTCATGGAACGGCACAATTGTGTCAGATTGTTTTCTTTCCCTCGGCCATCCTTCCCAGTTTACTTGAGATCCCGAGCACTGGACCTCTATTCCCCGTTGCACTTTCCAGGAATGCGTCTGTCACAAGTTCCCTCGTATGAACTCTCTACAGCTGCTGCAATTCTTCTCTGCTTCCACAACTAATGAATCAGCAAGAGAGATTAAGAAACTTCCTGAGTCTGGATGCACATAGAAACACAGACTGAGAGATTGTTATTCCCCTGCGTTGTTGTTGATGTTAAGAAAGTATTATCCTGCCGAAACACGCCCTCTTTCACTTCAGATAAGTCGCCTGCTGTCAGTTCAACTTTCACCCCAACCTTAAAATTAGCAGACGTTGCAAATTACCGAAAGAACCCAGGTTTCTTTGGTTTTGCAGTTCTCGGTCATTAATGGTTATGGTGGAAGGGTGTGGTGGTGCTTTAATGTTTTTATATGCGTACGTGTAAGCCAGCATGTACTTCCAAATTCACTGAACATCAAGTGACAAACAGAAGACTACATCTTCTGTTGCAAACCTAAAAGTCATCTTTTTTGACTACACCTTGGATAAAGACAGTAGCAGTGGCACTTTGGCGGCACTTAGATGTCTCTTACTGAAAGCACTTTGGAGTTTGACTTTATTGAAGAAATTGTACTCTCTTGATTCTTGTTCAGAGTTCTTACTCACGGTTGAATGCACTTATTGTAAGTCGCTTTGGATAAAAGCGTCAGCTAAATGAAATGTAATGTAAAGAGTCTCACCGCTCACTGAACTGGTTGCTGGACTCATCAGAAGCAATTGGTTGGCTCACATTTGTTCCAGCATTCCTTTGAAGATTAGATATTGTCAACTAAAACGCTTAATAAAAACAACACACACAAACACACACGCAAAAACACACGCACGCAAACACACACACACACACACACACACACACACACACGTTAAAGTAGTTCTGTTGAAATCTTCTGAAACTCGTCCACGAGACAGTGAGTCATCTCATAGACTTTGTGATGTCTTAAAAAAACTTGCTTCTGTCTTTGTGCGTTGGTAACTTCATGTAAATTACCTATAAAATATATTGAATTCTCTCTTTTTACTTGTGTTTTTTTGTGTGGATACTGTGGCTTTTTACACCAGTTTGAATTTCATGATGTGGCCTGCAGAGCTACAGTTGAGTCATGTTTTAATATTTCACGAGAACGAGTTCATTGCCGTGCTCCGTCGAGAGCCTATTTCATCAGCGGACCTTCTCTGAGAGCGAGCGTGAAAGGCAGGTAGTGTCAGGAAAGTTTAATCCATAAAAAACATCTTTGTCAAGGTTCTCAACCAGACTTCCTCATGAAATGTCCCCGTAGCTTGAAATCAGAACAACCCTGTACCCAGAGCTGATTGGAGGTTCTGAATCTCGGCCCGGTTTCCTACTTTTTATTCTCTTCATATCTGCACTCCCTTTTCCAACATCCTTTTGAAATGTCCAACTTCCCTTTCCCTTTGAGCTTTTCGTGGCAACGCTGCAGCATGACATGCCCCTCTCTCTCTCTCTCTCACGCTGTCGCCTATTTCAGAAGAAGTCTTTACTGCCACCTAGTGGACAAATGTGTGACTCACTGACGTGCGGTATAGCGTGTACTTCTTTCTCAATTGCTCTGCTTTCCCTCCTTATATTCCAGTGCTTGGCTCACTGGCTATGAAGATCCAATGATTGACAAGATCAACCAGAGAATTGAGGATCTCACAGGGCTGGAAATGGACACTGCAGAAGAGCTGCAGGTAAAGACTTGGTTCATTAGTTTAAGGATATTCAAAACCGTGTGTTGGCTTTCTTTCTTTCTTCTTTCACAATGCAACACCATACCGAATAGATCTCAAATACATGTGATATGAATTCGAACAACCCTTTCGCCCATCTGTTCGTGTATTTGTCTTTTGATTTGTAGAGTTGTAAGACTTAAATCATATTGTAATGCTCTCAGGTTGCAAATTATGGCGTTGGAGGTCAATACGAGCCTCACTTTGACTTTGGAAGGGTAAGCCCCTTTAGGATTCACACAAATTAATTCATCTGCATGTACAGACGTGTTAATATTTCAGGACATTAAACCTGATATTCACTCTTTCTCCACAGAAAGATGAGCCAGATGCCTTTAAAGAGCTGGGCACCGGGAACCGCATCGCAACATGGCTCTTCTATGTGAGTGAGCCTGGCTACACCTGAACACCCGTGTTGTTGACTTTAGATGGAACTTCCACTGCGGCCAGGCCATTTTCTCTCGTTTCAGAAAGCTTTGTGGGTCCATCTTCACGAATGCAGAGCATTATTTTTAATTTCTAGTCCCCTAGCTTTTAATGTCAAGACACTACATCTCAACTATGGTAATTAAATTACATCATAAAGTAACGCTGCAGCAGCCGTAAAAACTTGGTGCCGCAGGCTTAATAAAGCACTTCATTATATTAAACATGAAGATTTGGTAAAGTGTTGGATCAAAGAGTGACATAATATTGTCATCGAATTGGTGAAATAAAATAGTTGTATCTACTTTATCATTTCAAGAAAATGTTCCATGGACTTTTACAACTTTAGGTGCAAGTAACAGTCAATCACAACATGTACATGTTGAACCGTTTACAAAAAGAAAAGAACAGCCATAATTAATCTGAAGACTAACATTACGGGTAAAAAAAACAGATAGTTATACCTCATTATGTTTTAAGTTTAAAAAGCTGAGGGTAGATTTCTTGAAAATGTAGCCTTTGCTGGACAATGGACCGCCAGCACGCAAGGCTTGAAGTGAAATGTAGTCGCTGGTCGAAAAGCTGCGTATAAACTGTGCCGCAAAACCTAATTTTTAATATTCATGTGAAATAGTTGGAGACTTAAATGGATTGTAACCAAAGCAATAAATGTGACCTTGCAAAAAATGGAGTAGTACGACAAATATTTGCTGGAACAGAAAATGACTGGACTCTCCTTGTCTCTCTGGTGTAGATGAGTGATGTAGCAGCAGGTGGAGCCACAGTATTTCCAGATGTCGGTGCAGCCGTTCATCCCCAAAAGGTAACTCGAGTCTGAATTGGTCACATTATATAACCAACGAATCCCCAGATGTGTTTGTTTGTTATGAAGTAAAGAACCCACTGAACATATTCATTAATAACTATGATATTGTGTAAAATGTTGTTTTTGCCACATAGAGAGGAACAGCACCAATTATTTGGCACAATCATTATGCTGTCTCCCTCCCACTCAACACAATCCTCTAAAAGGGCCAGCATTTAATGCAAAACAAGATCAAGTTCTCTAACTAAACGTCTTTTTGTGCATTTCTGTCACGTGCATTTAGCAACACCAGCTAACCTCTGCTGCCTGCTGTTTGTGTGTATTCCAGGGCACTGCGGTGTTCTGGTACAATCTGTTTCCCAGCGGGGAGGGAGACTACAGCACCCGGCATGCAGCTTGTCCAGTGTTGGTCGGCAACAAGTGGGGTGAGCTCCTCTATGTCTTGTTCCCTCTAAAAATGTCTTTTCAAGACTCTTCTGAGAATGTATTCCAGTGGATTAAGCTGGACTTCATTTTTTAAAGATAAGTAATCAAAGGGCTAAATGTTTTTTTGTTTTTTTTCTGTCTTTAGTATCAAACAAATGGATCCATGAACGAGGCCAGGAGTGGCGGCGGCCTTGTGCCTTAAATGAAACTAACTGATGGCAAAAAGAAAACCTCCTCTTCACCTCCTCGACCCCCCTCTCTCTCTCTCTCTCTCTCCTTCCTCTTTGTGAACCACCCAGGACAAAGAACACTGCAGCAGATCAGACACGACACAAACACAGGGGTCCGAGCGACTCACTCCCTCTCCACAAAGACTCCCTTTTCTCCCCCCAGCTGTTCTGCCCACAGATCGTTTTGGGTTAATGTCGAGCCCCTGGAAAGTTTTAGCATCACTATGACAGATAACGTATGTTCTTATGATTGATGGATTGTTTGGGGGAAACACCCTTTTCCCTCCAATGTGTCCGTCTTTGCACTCGGTTTGAACTCTTCTCTCTGAGGCGAGGTTATCCTTCATCATGGACTTTAGGGACCAGCTTCCAACACCGGAAGTTTGAACCTTAAAGGAACAGCTCACGTTTTTTAAGAGGCCTATCTGATTTGTCGCATTCCTTTCATTTCATTAGCAGAGCAATAAAACTATGGCAATTAATTGGGGTTGCACACTAATTCTTTGTAAAATGACTTTCCACCTACAGTTTAATGGCTTAATTTCCAGGGGGATTGAATTAGCGTACACATTAGCGTCACTACATTTATTTATTTTCTTTCTTCACAAGTTGTAGCAATGTCTGCATCCAATAACTTGGTTTGAAATGTAAAAAACCAGTAAGTAAAGGCTTGGTGGAAAGAATGAACAATTCTGACAACAATTCAGTGTGGTGTTTTGTTTGAAAGAAATACTTTAAGGTCAGATCTGGCTCATGTCGCATGGCTACATCGATGCGGTACATTTTGACATGTCACATCACGTGTTCGTCTTCCTCAAAGACCAGTGTTCTTTTTTTTTTTTGTAAGTCATTTTAATGGTCACACAATGAGCTATTTTTAGATTTGTTGTACTTGAACATAGAGTGATTACAAATGCATGGGCACACCTAACACCCCGATGCTGCATACAATTGCGTATTTGTTCATCCTGATTGTACCAGTGTTGTGTTAGGACACGAACGACAACCAGCTGCCTGCTGCCGTTGAAACAGTGATAGTGCCAAAAGAACAATGATGATGGACATTAGGAAAAGTAAGAGTTGACTGAACACGCCCTATTGTGCCATGACCACCATGACAGGTCTAAATACCCAGTTGTTTTTACACAGTGAATGATTCTGCTAGGTTTTTGATGGTGTCCAGAGCTTTTTAGTGTGAGGAATATATGTTTTCCAAGGAAGAAACATTTTATTTATATGTCCCAAACCGAATTTGTGGTTTTTTCTTTGTCTTACATGAAAGTCTAAAATTGTTTTTGTTTTTCTACAATAAAGGCTGTTTTATTAAACTCAAGTTAAAAGAAACTGTTGCGCTCGGGTGGTTGGGGGTGTGGTGTGTGGGTAATGGGGAATTTTTGTGTATGTGAGTGTGTGTGGAGGGGGGAGGCCGGAGGGAGGGAGAGAGGGTGGCGGGGAGGGAGGAGGGGGGGTGTAGAAGTGTCACGTGACTGTCCGGTACTAATGATAACGTCGTTCGTTCATCTGTGGCAACCAGGGGCCAGACGACTGTCGGGTCGGGAGGACGAGGGCAAGCGTGAGAGAGAAGAAGCAGCGGCTCACAGAGAAGAAGTAGTAGTAGAAGGAGAAGAAGAAGAAAAAGTCAGGGAACTCTCCCGTCGTTACAGTCGATCAAGCGGTTGAGTTTCAGGGGGACAGAAAGTAAAACGGCACAATGATGATGACCCAGGTTGAGACCACGGTGCACTACGATAACGGCTACGAGGAGGTGTACATGCTCCAGGAGGATGAGTGGGACAGGGACATGCTGCTCGACCCGGCCTGGGAGCAACAGCAGAGGAAAGTAAGTCAAACTCGAAAACAATTATTTCAAATTAAATCACATCTTAGGTAGATATTTACGCACTCTGTGATGGAAACAAATGTGACAAGGAACCAGGGTCCGCTTTGTCGAAATACTATTAGATACGTTTGGTCTTAAAGTTAAAAGTTTGTGTTTGATATTTCCGTTCAACGCGAATACTCTGCTATCGAACAAGTTTCTGACGACTCCGTTTGGGCCAACGTTAAGTTCACCACAGTAAAAAGCGCAACATCCGGTTAACACTTTCAAAATAAAACACGACGGCGAACAACGTTTTTGTTATCAAGTGGATTAAACGTATATAACCGTATATAACCGCCAATTTAATGAGTTATTTGTCTTTGATGTGAACCAACTAAAGCTTGGAGCCGTTAATAGTGCAAACGTGACTTGCGAGGTAACACTTATGATGACGGTGACACTTGCGTGTTAGCCGATTCACATCAATTTATCAATGCGGTGAAATAAAGAATTAGCTAGCACTGACGAAAATAAGTAAACTATTGTCAGCCAGATGTGTTACAGGAGGTTTTATCACCGTATCACCAACTGGAAGCGTCACGCCTCTGGTTTCACGTTTAGTTTTATCTTGCAGGACAGCCTCACTTAACTTCCGGTGTGGTTCTAGTTACGTGCTGCTAGCTTGACGCAGCCGTGGAGGGCGGCTTGACGGACGGATGCGGCGGGTCGGGTGGTGGGTACCAGGTGTCTAACAATAGCTTTGCCTTCCAGCGGCTCTCCAGACTGCTGCCTCCCCGCTGATACGCGCGGAATGCGAGCTGTCAACAGATGCTTCTAACTCACGATGACGCTCTTGGGATTAGAATGAACGCTGCATCTAAATTTAACCTGGGGACCAAAAGGCATTATAGTAGGGTTAATCCAGTGTCCTTGGTGCGGAATTCTTTTGTTTATAGAAACCAGGCAGAAATATTGTACCAGCAGCACCGCCTCAACTCAATATAGCCTCAGCCTCCCACATTGTCCATTGGTTTTAGGGCTTTAAAAAGTTGGCCCGGGCCTTAAACTGTAGCCTTTTGCACAACTGGAGGCCGCCAGCTCCATGGGCTCATAACCTTCTTTGGCCCCCCACAAGGATGACAAAACTGTGTATTTCTGGTAACACTCGGCAGCAATAGGTCCCTGGTCTATGTGCACGGCTATTTTCACATCGTTTTATCTTCTCGCTGATTATAATTTGAAGTTGACAAGTTGCTCATTGGAAAGTGGTCTGGTTCTTGGAGCAGCTGTTTGAAGCGATCAGAATAGATAAAGGCACCAGTGGTGGTTTCATACCGCATCACATTGTTTCTTTTTTTTTTTTTTTGCAAGGTGGGATGTGATGACCACATACCCTTGTTTAACCCTTTTTCTGCAAAAAGACTTTTGGTCGTTGCTTTTTTCAAATAATTACCCTAAAGTGGCCATAAATCATCTCGCTCACGCCCTGGTGCAGCAGCCTTCATTCACACCCTACGAGCTTTCCTTCATTATTAATGGGACCTTTATGAATCTATTAGCTGACTCAGGTACTCCTTGAGTAACCATTGATGCTACAGGTTCTGTCTCTTCAATATGTTCAACACTTGGTTCTCATGTATTTTTCATCCACCTGGACACAACCTGCCAGCTTCTGACCTAGTGAGGCCCCAAAGGCATCAGTCAGTTCAGTGACAGAGTCGGTCCTTTCTGGATGTGATTCATAATTATTTTTAGCCTTAACTGTCACTGTCGGTAGTGCTGGAAAGGGAGGCAGGTGGCTTGGAAAGTGGGCAGCAAGGGTCGACGGCTGTGGGCGAATAAAATTTGGAGAACCAACGAGCCACGTTTTTCGAACAAGGAGGGCAGCGGTTCAATGTCACATACACTCCGGGGACTCTCTCAGTGTGGAATGTGATGGCCTTTACTCTAAAGCCTGTTATATTCTGTTCTTGCACGACACCCAGAGGGGAAGCCTGAGTCGCTGGCTGGGCACCCACATACACCCGTACCGGGCACAAGAATGTGTTAGAGTCAGGGTTGGAAAAAGTGCTCAGAGATCTTCCTCAAGTGCCTTTTGTTTAATTTATATATTAGCCAATAAGTATACATGTGTTAAACACTCATTTAAAAGTTAAGTTTTGAGAAATAATAATTGTTTGCCACATTTTATATTTTCTTATTTTTAATCTAACAGGATGAGAATACAAATTCATTCCCACATGTTATAAAAAATGAAAATGAAATGCTAAAATATTCAAAATGAAGTGAAGCCAAATGTGAACAAGTTGAAAACCCACTCTTTCCCGAATGACCATCAACTGCTAATACACGTTTTAAAACGTACTGTCAGCATCGTATTTCAACCACAGACTTTAAAAGTACTTAAAAAAAAGTAAAAGTACTCATTCAGACCTATTTGTTTTTTGTGAAGTAGGAACGTAAAAGAGCAACATGTCAAATCCAGCATCTGCTTAGCTTATATTATAGACAATTTAACTATCAATGAAAATAACAATGTCATTTCCAGCTGAGAATATTATTCAAATATTTTTTCATTGAGACAGGAGTCAACATTTCTGACACCTTGACAGACCCATTCATTCGCCCTCCGCATGGCAATGAGCGCGACTTGAAGAGCTGTTGTACCGTGATAAAGCTATCTCCCTGCAGCTGTAACCAATCACATTATAAGTGGCAAAATAGTGACGGAAAGTGACGTGAGGCGAAAACTCTCTCTGTATCCTCGTGACATTTTCACTCATGTTGACACAGCAAGACGTTTTGACGTTTTTTTTCCCCTCCCCGTCTCTTATCATGAGCCACAGCAGAGCGGTCTAAATTTAACGCCCTGTATCGGTCGGAATGTGTGGTCGGCTCCCAGCTTTCATCCATGCAGCGTTGAGCGCCCCTGAACTCTGTGGCTCGCTATTGACAGACTTTATAAAAATAGGAGTAGAAAGACAATGAGCCTGTCTTAACTTGATTTACAGTATTTCAGTGCCCCATATGGAGTACGGTTGTCCTCAGGGGTTGTTAGCTGTGGAAATACAGGAAGAAAAAGTTGAAATCGGACACTGATGGGTCACTGAAGGTTAATCTGCAAATGTAGCAGCGGTCAAACAGGTTAACATCGAATTGGCATGGAGTCTTGTTGAGAAGACTTGTTAAGCTGTGAGCTGCCTCAGTTTGTTTAGGTCGACAGAGAGGAATACCAGGCTTGGAGTGTAATCCATAATGGAGATTTAAAATCCAACTTGTGAAAACTCTCACGTGGTATTCTTTTCTTTTTTTTTTTTTACATCTGTGGTGCATCAGCAAAGCTTCAGAACTTTTAATGCACAGAGTGCTGTTCATTTGTTTGGTGATATTTGATCTAATCCCCTTTTAATTGACCTGGGTCTCCCTTTCCTGTTAGACATTCACAGCCTGGTGCAACTCCCACCTGAGGAAAGCTGGTACTCAAATTGAAAACATTGAGGACGACCTCAGAAATGGACTCAAACTCATGCTTCTTCTGGAAGTTATCTCAGGTTAGATCACAAAGGATTATGCTTCCTTTATAACTTCATGTGTTCGTGATTTATTCTTTCTGATAGTACACCAGTAGAATCATGTGCAGATTGTTTTCCCCGTTAGCTAATTTTTTTTTTATCAATGCAGTGTTCATTTTGATGTCTATTTTGCTCATAATGGGATATATTGGGATTTATATTTTTTCAGTTTGAGCATATACGACTACTTGCATATCTGACAGATGATGTTATGTTTGCAGGAGAGAGGTTACCTAAGCCGGACAGAGGGAAGATGCGCTTTCATAAGATTGCTAACGTCAACAAAGCGTTGGAATTCATCACGAGCAAAGGAGTGAAACTGGTCTCCATTGGAGCTGAAGGTATCCAACACCTTCCTGTATGTATGAACATACTACAGGGAATCAGGGGTCCAATATGAGCACACAAATATAGAACAATAATATTATTAATCACCCGTGTGCAAACTGATTGCAACAGGTTGTTCTGCCTTTCAGAGATTGTGGACGGTAATGCAAAGATGACTCTTGGGATGATCTGGACTATCATCCTCCGCTTCGCCATCCAGGACATTTCTGTGGAAGGTGAGATAAGAAAATCCAAATGATTCAAATCTAGTTCATTCTCGTTGTGTCCCCTGAATGTCTAAACATTGAAAAAGTCTTACCATGTCATCACGAGTATGAAACCAACTGGGGATTAATTTCCTCCTCAGAAACATCTGCGAAGGAAGGTCTTCTCCTGTGGTGTCAGAGAAAGACTGCCCCCTACAGGAATGTCAATGTCCAAAACTTCCATGTCAGGTAAGAGTTCAACACATCAAATACTGTAATAGTTCATGTGATCGAGAGCTGATCTAGGTTATCCTCTCATTCAATACAGTCATGTCTTATTCCAAGAAAAGGGATATCACACTGATGTGGAGTTTGTTAAGTGAATACATGTATCTAATGCTATTAGCAAGTTCTTCCTGTACTTTAAAAAGTACAAAATATCTTGACTTGAGTATGGCATCAGCAACATGCTGCCACCAGGTGCTGTTGCACCTTTCAGAGTAAATGCTAGCAGAGGACTCCATTATCTCTGAGCTAGGTTAGCATGTTACGTTGCGGTGTCTGGGGCCCGAGAGGGGAGCGGGTCGTCCCCTGAAGATTAACGGCTCCTCCAGTACGCATGTCTAGGTGTCCTTGGGCAAGATAATCAACTCCAAATTTCACCAGGCGAATGTGTGAGTTGGTGAATGTTGACATGTTTGTGTGAAGCGCTTTGGGGAGGCGGTAGATGAACGCCAGTCCATTTCCCATTTGAACTGACATGTTGGTTCTCTTTGCTCTTTGGCTTGTGAAGCTGGAAGGACGGCCTGGCCTTCTGCGCCCTGATTCACAGACACAGACCCGACCTCCTCGACTACTCTAAGCTCAACAAGGTGTCGTGTGGTTTCACGTGTAACCCGGATGCTGTGCTTCAGACCCAAAAACTAACATGATTGATTTCCACACAATTAACACCTCACAGTGTGACTTAATTGAAACAAATACAGACTCAGGATGATGTCGCTGAGGAAAACTAGTCTGTCTCTAGGACTGGAGGTGTTTGCCTTCTTTTTGGTTTTGAGCTTGAAGTAGTTTTTCGAGACTGTTGCTCTTACTTGTGGCACTTTTGGATACACTCAAAATATGTGGCATGTCATGGGAGTCATAGTTAGCCAGATAAAGTAAGCTGTCTGTGGGAAGTCTACTGCGTTGTCATCGGCAGAAGCTGTGTGCAGTAATGTCATCATTGCTGTTGATAAACAGTGTGTTGTTTGGCTAATGGATATCATCCTTTTTTAAATCAAGTTCTATGTTTCTTCTTTAAAGTGTAACGGTAATGTGTCTATACTAAGTGCATTTCTTTAATGTCACATCATGCTTCATTATTCTTCACAACTTTAGCATAATTAGCATGCTTTGCCGCAATGTTCGTGCCATTAATAAGGAATAAAGATGGCAATTTATATGCAAACCAAGGGATGCCTACCCTCAAATCATGACAAATGAATGCACAGGTTGACTTTTCTCATCCAGCTTATCGGTGTGTGCATACTACTCGAGCTAAAAGGTTTTTCAGGGACAACAAGTCCACCGCTCATTAGGATGTTCTGGGTTAAAAGGGACGCCCAGGATTCTGACTGTTTGAGCATAAACAGGCGAGGGCCTCAGTGAGCTGAGCTGCCTATTTGCAGAGCTACAGAGCCCAGCTGACAGCCCTCCAGTGTTAGTCAAGTAACAATAACGCAACCTTTCCCGACAAGAAGAAGGAGCTGTCTCAAACTGGAAGACTGTCTTGTGGGAATATTTTAGCCTTCTCTCTTCCACTGCAGAGTCTGTTTTGGTGTCAGGCGGCTAAGTTGAGGGAGGAAAACCGACAATAGATATTTGGTCCACAGGGTTTTATTGCGATTTTTCTTCTTATTTTGCACTGCAAATAAATTGGTCATGGCCTAAAAAAATCCGACCACGTATTCACGAGAAATCGGATTGCTGAGCTCACATAGGAACATTTACTTTACCGAGGCCAAATTAGACCCTGTACCTTATTTGTACAGTAGGGAAACACCGTGGCCGATTACGGGGAGTGACATTTTCGTTTGTTTTGGAAACAGAAGCGCTCTCTTTTCAGCACACAACGCACCGGCCCGACTTGGAGTTGACCCTGAATAGTCACAGCAACATGAGCCTAGTCCCCGCAGAGCTCGGGCTTAACTTTACCTCTGCTATTGTCCATGATGTCACGTTGCGATCCCCAGTTAAAGTTCGCCTGTCCTCATGAAAGGCAGGAAGATGTCTATGAGATGGGTAATATCATATTCATCAGTCACACCTTAAGTAAGGACGGTGTCCATTTTCGTTATTGGGAAAGGGCACTCGGGGGGAGTTGTGAGTGATGAGGCGCGTGAACCATCTACCATATGTATTTCTCTCTACTGCTTTTCCCTCCCTCTTTAAATCTCTCTGACGGACATTTTCACACACTTGGTCACACCTCGACTTTCATGCTGCCTGGGAGACAGTTGCATTGTGCGCCAGGCAGCTGTTGATGAGTCTGGCTCCAGGTGAGCGTGTTTGTTAAGCTCGCAGTGTTTCAGCCTGACCAGACAGCTCTGGTGTGGAGCACACACACACACATACACACACACAGACAGACAGACATTGGGGTAGCCTTCTCACCATTCATCCTTGCCACCATCCCATCATCAATTTACCACGCTGTACATCCATCTATGTGTCCTGCACTGGATCTGTGAGCAGCTGGCCCTGTCACGCAGTGTGCCACCCCGCTACCTTTATGGAACAGAGGTGCAATATGGGACAATAGCAGCGGCATGATAGTATGATCCCTTTCCCCCTCTGCATTCTCGCTGACCGCCCCATTAGTAGGGAAGGGTTCACTGTCAGCTGTTGGCTTAATTTAATGCACCACTGTGACTCTCTACAAACACTTGGTTTTCCTGTCAGTCACTTGTGTGTACATTTACAGGAAAAAAATATCATATGATAGATTAATTTACTTGCTGATTAATGTATATATAATAAAGAAATATTCTGTTATCTTCCCTCATCTCAAAGACATTTCTTTGACATGATACAAACTAAAAGATCAATTGCTTGATCGGAAAATAATTAGTAATTGTCATACTGATTTGATGTAATCGGTAGTTGCCGACAGATAAAAGCTCAACATGTGCATGCCATGGTTTTGAGAAGATTCTAAAGAAATTTCCCATTCAGACTGGTTTGGGACTGATCAAAACTGCAATCATCAACACGTTTAGTTCTTAATAAACATGGAGCTCCTGTGAACACTATAACACTAAAACGAATGCTCTTAAATGAATGTGCATGTACAGTAGGTAATCGGGGAGTATGATGTGTCCACCATAGCATGGAGGTCAGCGTGGCGGCATTTTAAATCCAGTGTTGCTGTTCAGTGATGGAGAATTGTGTTTCTTTATTTAGGATGATCCTTTGGGGAACCTGAACCTGGCTTTTGACATAGCCGAGAAACACCTGGACATTCCCAAAATGCTGGACGCAGAAGGTAATGTTTTATGGAGTAGAGACCAGAGTAAAAAGGTTAGCTTTCTTATATATATATACAGAACTTTGATGTATGTGTTTGCGATATGAAAACCACTGTATGTGTCTGAGGATATTCTGTCTGATGGAGGTCTGTTTTTGGTTTTCATTGTTTCAGTTAAAAATCTTAATTTTTTCTTCATCTCGACGCCTTTAGATATCATCAACACCCCCAAACCTGACGAAAGAGCGATCATGACCTATATGTCCTGTTTTTACCATGCTTTTGCTGGAGCTGAGCAGGTACAGTGGTCTCACCTATAACATTCCTAAAATCTATTTTTAGATGAGTTGGCTCACCCGATCCACATGCATTTTGAGAACAGGTGCACAAATCTATTGCCAATTTTGTTTCTGACATTCAATTTTGATCAGCAAAATTAGAATGAGTATAATGTTATTAGGGAAATGGAAAGGATCAGTAGGAGCATGGCCCCCTGTTTCTTTGCTGATGTAATTACATCACTCTGGTGCCCTGTGCTCTCAGGCAGAGACAGCTGCCAACAGGATCTGTAAGGTGCTCGGCGTGAACCAGGAGAATGAGAAAATGATGGAGGAATACGAGAGACTGGCCAGTGAGGTAAAGCTAAATTAGTAATTTTATGAAAATCATCTTGAATGATGATGACACATTGTGCAATGAAATCTTTTTCAACAGAAAATTAAACTTTGTGAATCTAGTTCAAAGTAAAAGGGTAGATTTTAGTTCATGTTAAAAACATTTCTGTCCCCCCTCTTATGTGTCCCATTGATGTGACAAGCAGAGACCCATCTGCTGAAAAGAATCAATAATTCATCGCGGTCTTCCTGAAACACTGCTCCTTTAACATGGCGCTCTCTTGCCTCTCCACTTGTTCCCATGTCGTCCATGCGGCTCCCAGCTGCTGGAGTGGATCCGCCGCACCACTCCTTGGCTCGAGAACCGGACTCCGGAGAAGACCATGGCGGAGATGCAGCGGAAGCTGGAGGACTTCAGGGACTACCGGCGCCAGCACAAGCCCCCGAAAGTGCAGGAGAAGTGCCAGCTGGAAATGAACTTCAACACCCTGCAGACCAAGTTGCGCATCAGCAATCGCCCCGCCTTCATGCCCTCTGAGGGCAAGATGGTGTCTGTAAGTGATTCAAGTTCAGGTTCTTCATATGATGTGCAATTATATTCATCTACAGTTCTGATACATTTCACAGTCAATATCTTAAGTGAGTTCAGACTGTGGTTTGGTGATTTTCATCGTGTGTCCAGGACATAGCCAGTGCATGGCAGGGGCTGGACCAGGCAGAGAAAGGCTTCGAGGAGTGGCTCCTGACAGAGATTCGTAGGTTGGAGAGGCTCGACCACCTGGCTGAAAAGTTTCGCCAAAAAGCCACCAACCATGAGAACTGGGCCAGCGGTCAGTTGTAGTTGTACTTTTGTGACTTTGACTGTCTGCACGCTTGCTTTTCTATCTACATGTCACTGCTACCGTATGTCTTTAGGTCTCCATATGGCTGTGTAGTCGTCACAGTAGCTCGCTGGAATCTGCAGTCCTGCTCCTCAGCAGTGTTTCCACTAACCTCTGGGTTCATTTAGACTGTTTTTTAATGAGATTTGACTGAAGGTTTTCGATTCTGTCCAATGCAATCAGCCGGTCGTGGACTGCAACGGATAATTTTCTCCATCAACCATGACCAAATAAGGCCTGTGTTTAGACCTAACCTATTAATCATCTTGTTCCCCTCTCTAATCTCATCCCTCTCTCTTTGCATATGTGTGACATTCAGGTAAAGAACTGATCCTCTCCCAGAAGGACTACGAAACAGCCACCCTGACCGAAATCAGAGCACTGCTTCGAAAACACGAGGCCTTTGAGAGTGACTTGGCAGCCCACCAGGACAGAGTGGAGCAGATTGCTGCCATTGCACAGGAACTAAAGTATGCACTCCATACAGCAGATATTTAGTTGATAGCAAAATTGGCTACTGCCATCTTGTTTTGTTTTTTTCTTTCTTGTAAATATGACTTCATATGATATATCATGAATAGCATTCATGGTTTAGACCCTCTAGACTTGCAACGGCACCTGTCTGGATATGGTATTGAATGACAAGCATCAAAAGACATAAGCATAACACTTCACTCAAAAAAAGAAATGCTGTCCCTCAAGGGTCCCAAAATATCTATTTTCTGTTCGTACTTGAGACAGTAGGAGAAGAAAAAAGGAAAGGCAGTGCAGGAACAGTTTCCAACATCATAGATTTTCCGTCATTTGCATGTGAGAGGGTTTGGAACCACTTTGGAAAATAAATATTTATGAAAATTACTTAAACCCTCTTTAGTTAAGAACAAGTCACTCTATCGCCGTAGAAGGCTGTAGTTCACGGTCATGCTGACTGCTGTCAAACAACAGTCAATGAGGAACACCTGTCCATCATTACCTTTTCAGTCTGGGATTGGTCACAGAATACTTCCTGTTTCATATTTATTTGGTGCTCTGAGACCAGAAGATGTCATTTCAGCTGACAAGTAAAATGGCTACTTGGATTCTTCTAAGGTATGTGACAGTCAAATGACTAGTTTTGCTTCTCATCTTCCATTCATGGCATGTTTATGATACTGTTTATGACTGTGCCGTTTTCCTTTACAGTGAATTGCTCCTTATTGCACTGTGCGCCTGGAATGTCCTTTGCTTTCCTGCTAAAAAAGGTCAATCATTTAAAGGACTCTACATGTACTTGGATGTTTACAAATTAATGTTAAACATTCTCACACCTTGGCTCACTAAACTTTTGCCACACAAATGTTTCTCCCTTAGGCCGAAGCCAGCGTGATCCTTCTGAAGGCAGTCTGTCTAACGTGGAGGGCCGTCCTAGCATCCATTATCGCTCGACCCAAGGTGCTCCTGCACAGCCTTCCAGTGTGAGTAACCCTGCTGTAGCGGACGAAGGGCATTCTAGTCCTGGAGCCGACCCAGCAAGCTCCAGCCTTACTGTGGACATGTCCAATGGGGCTTTATGGAATGCTCCTACTGTTTGGGATCCTCTGGAAGAGTCTAGCGCCACATCCAGAAACTCTCAGCCCACACCGAACGTCAGCCCTCCCTCTTTCCTTCAAGCAAGCGAGCCTAACCGCTATGAAGCGAACGTAGAGCCCGGCAATACAGACGGAGAAACTGAAGAGCTAAACCTTCCTGCGCTTCCTCCCCCTCCACCTTTTCCATATCCTGACTCCCGAGCTGCGGAGTTGAGTCAGCACACATCGGTCCTTGAGCTTGGAAATCAAGAGTGGGAAACGGAAGAACAAGGTTTCATGCCAGCGCCTCCTTATGCCTCGGCGCCGCAGGGGGATGAGGGGTCTACTGCTTCCACGTCGTTCCCCTCGCAGCCAGTTCCACTGGCGCTCACACCAGTTGGATGGAGCCCGTATTACCTGTTCTTGACTGGTCAGCTTCCTACTAGCACGTACAATCACTTTCTGTCGGATCATGAGATCGGCAGAGGCCACTTGGATGAAGCCCATTATGAGAGATACCACTTCCCCCACTCAGGCTTGGCAGACCCAGGACTATAGCCAACGCGTAAGTGACTAAACCAAGCTGAAGCGGATCAGATCAAAGGCAACTCTAGTAGTCTCTGCACTTCACTCACAGATATGTGTGGGTGCAAGTTTGCTTGTGTGGATTTTAAATAAAAGGCTAAATAACTGACTTGTGTTTTTTTTTCTATGTGGCTTCGGTGAACTGTTTTTAAATCTGTGGTGGGAGTTTATAAACCAGACTTTAGGCTAATTGCTCAAATCGCCAGTCAAATGCTATGGAAACGGATTTAAAAATACAGGTGTTCAACTGGATGCCTGTCCCAGGGTCCAAACTTGACACTGTTATCAAGGGGAAACCAATTTTGTGGTACATCTAGGGAACCCCAGTCAAATGTAATGCCTGCTTTTTATTTTATCTCCTGAGAACACAACAAAATCACTTGGTGCGCTACACACTAAATATATTTTGTGGGTAAGTCTGACTTTGCTTTGTATACCCTAAAAGCTTTTCAGTAGTTTTATTTATTTTTTTGCTCTTCAATGCCTGGGGAACAATAACAACATAAAGTTCTTTTCCACAACTGAGTCAAGTTGTCTCTGCTTTCTTTTTCCCAGTGAGCTGGACTACCACGATGTGGCTGCTGTAAACCAGCGCTGCCAGAGCATCTGTGACTTGTGGGACAAGCTGGGAACCCTGACTCAGAAGAGGAGAGAATCATTGGAGGTGAGAGCGACTTGATAGTGACTGATAACTGATGAAAGGTGTCCGTATCCAATTTACAGGTTCTCTCACATGGTTATTCTCATTTGAGGCAGAGTTCCTAAAACTTGAACTATGTATTTCTTGGCATATATTAGGATAAGTTGGAGTCTCCACAAGAGTGTGCTAATGTTCCACACAGACCTCGACGTATGAAGAATGAAGTTGCATACAAAACCAGCTTAATCAAAATGTCAGTGTAAGCACATTTAGTTTCTGTCAATGACATCTTAACAGTGAGGACATAAATGATTGATGGAGAACTGGATCCCCTCTAAAGTCCCTGACCCAGATAGCGTGTCGGGGATAAAGGAGAAATGGATGTAAGCGTCCTGTCCAGGAGGTGATTGGCTGAGAGCCTACTAGCCACTTCATCTAAACCATGCTGGCCATTTCAGACCTGCAAATGTGTGCGGGCCCTGGGAAATGGCCAAGGATTAAGTCTGAATGACAGGGACAGGTCTGTTTTCTGTCCGGCTCCCCGCCGTCTGCTGAGGGGAGGGGTTCTGTCATGAACAACCAAGCCACGGGGTAGGGTTAAAAAGGCCACACTAATGTTATGCACCCTCGGATTAGCCATCAAACAGGTGAGGGGATGTTTGTATGTGAGACATGAAGACGATGGCTCCTTTCGTTCAGGGCAGAGTCTAATGCTGAGCAATTGGCTGAATATTTTAGGGCTTTCATGATGTATAACTCGGACATGTGATATCTTGTAACCCTCTCAGCGGACTGAGAAGCTGCTGGAGACTATTGATCAGCTGTTCCTGGAGTTTGCCAAGCGGTCGGCCCCTTTCAACAACTGGATGGAAGGAGCCATGGAGGATCTGCAGGACATGTTCATCGTGCATACAGTTGAAGAGGTCCAGGTATGCACTTCAATAGCATTGTAGACTCCCTCACTTACTGCAATTCATTTCCCAGTATAATATAGCTAATGTTAAGATTGACCTGCACACTTTTCCTGCGGTGTTTGAGTGTTTAATGTTAGTTCACCTGTCGCACCCAAAAAGGAGACTAAATGATTGTATCACTTTTGACAAAATTGAAATTTTAATAAAATTCCAGGATTTCCCTTAATTTTTTTTTTTTTTTTTTAACTATTCCAGAGTCTAATCGCAGCTCATGAGCAGTTCAAAGCCACTCTTCCTGAGGCGGATGCAGAGAGACAGGCCATCTTGGGAATTCACAATGAGGTGCTGAAGATTTCCCAGAGCTATGGGATCAAGGCCATCATTATCAACCCATACAGCACCCTCACAACCGAAGAGCTTCTGAACAAATGGGAAAAGGTAGCGACGGCTTTAGAACTCACTTAACGACTCGAATAGCGAGGACCGAAGTCATTATTCAGATAGTGTTTTTCATAATTAATGCTTTTATATGGACAGGCAGCCAGAGTGCTACGATCATGTTTTATCGCTTAGTTGAAGGACTCGGCAGCCAGACTGAACCCAAAGCATAATACTTGTATAATTCAGTTTAATGTAAATGACTCTTTTCGGTGGGATCCGGATTTTGCTAATTCAACTCTTTTGTGTGTGTTTTTTAGGTGAAGAAGCTGGTTCCTCAAAGGGATGGTGCCCTCCAGGAGGAGATGGCAAGTCAGCATAACCATGAAAGGCTGAGACGACAGTTTGCAGCCCAGGCTAATCTCATTGGACCCTGGATACACACCAGAATGGAGGTCAGACATACAGGCTTCATAAGACATTTGACAGTTAGCTTCATCTAATCAAAGAGACATTAAATGGAAAATGATTATATTCAAATACATTGAATAATGGTGGTTGCTTCCTTGCCATTTGCATATTACAAAGTATTGTAATTCATATAAAATACTTTAGTCTTCGCCAAAGGAAGAGTACTTCCTGTTATATAATGAGATGCACACTTGAATAGTTTGCTCACTGATACGAGATGCACACAACTGTTTTCAGTGACTCATAATTGGTCCAAAAATGGAAGTTGACCTTGTTGGGTGTGTTTTACAGGAAATTGGCCGCTGCTCCTTGGCGATAGGCGGCGCCCTGGAGGACCAGATGACGCAGCTGAAGCAATGCGAGCACGTCATCGTGGCTTACAAGCCCAACATCGACAAGCTGGAGGGAGACCACCAGCTGATCCAAGAGTCCCTGGTGTTCGACAACAAACACACTAACTACACTATGGAGGTACAGTGTCACAAGACCATGCATGGACAGTATATTTAAACGCAAGGTAACTCATTGTAGTGCTGCATGAATTATGAAACTGTAAAACAAAGATATATGTTCTAGTATGAACCTTAAAGAGGTACACGTGGTGTTTTTACACGTTAACGTGCCTGCTCTTGTCGCCACAATGACAGCATATTCGCGTCGGGTGGGAGCTGCTCCTCACGACCATCGCCCGAACCATCAACGAGATAGAGACCCAGATCCTGACCCGGGATGCCAAAGGCATCAGCCAGCAGCAGATGAACGAGTTCAGATCCTCTTTCAACCACTTTGACCGGGTACAGCTCATTTACAGTTTCACATCACTGACTGATCTGATCAGAGATCCAGAAGCACGGCTGGGGCAGCCCTGTATTTAGAGATTGCTCCTTCGCTTACGTTCAAGCTACTTCGGTACGATAGAAAGTCAACATTCTGACTCGCTATGCTGCAGTAACACCAAGGATGATGCATCTGCCAAATACAAACTTTTGAAAGTGTGTGTTTTTTACAATCGCTTCATACTGAAATTTTTAACCTTTTGGGCATCAGCCATTATGACATTTTCAGAATCTTTAATGTCTTATCACAAAATGTTTGCTGCTTAAAGTTGAAAGTGTTCCTATTTAATTTATCACGGCACAAACATCTGCTTGTCGGTGTCTATTTGGAAAAGCAGTTTTTGGATGCAGCCCATAAATATTGCTGTCATTTGTATGGAATATTGAACCTGACAATGTGCTTCTGACTGTAGAAGAAGAATGGAGCTATGGAGACTGATGACTTCAGAGCCTGCCTCATCTCTATGGGTTATGACTTGGTATGTTTCACATGTGCACGGCGCTTTGTTATCATTATGTTACACATGTACTGCACAAACTGCTGATTCTCAATCCATGTCTTTCTCAGGGGGAGGTGGAGTTTGCCCGTATAATGATCCTGGTGGACCCCAATGGTACTGGAAACGTCTCGTTCCAGTCTTTTATTGACTTTATGACGAGAGAGACTGGGGACACTGACACAGCCGAGCAGGTTGTCGCGTCCTTCCGGATCCTTGCAACTGACAAGGTACGTTTGTGTTAGTGTGGCTTACAGGCATATTCTTAGACAGCACTAGTCCATTATGTTCCTGTCTTTATTTGCACTGGCATGTTGATTTATGAGCTACAATTTGTTCATGAGCAGGGAAGGTATCGGCAGGAATGTTTGTGGAAACGCATCTGACGCAAGATTTTTCTCTCTACAGCCCTACATACTAGTGGAGGAGCTGAGGAGAGAACTTCCCCCGGAGCAAGCGGAGTATTGCATTAAGAGGATGCCGCCTTACTCTGGCCATGGCGCACCACCGGGGGCACTGGACTACACCGCCTTCTCCACCGCCCTCTATGGAGAGAGCGACCTTTAACTGACTAGAAACATCCTTCATCTACTGACCGTGTACCTAACTTCCCCCTCCCCTCCATCTCTTGATGAATTTAAGGAATCGATACAGAGGTTGTATCCAATATGTTTAGTTAAATGTTTGTGACCCTACTAGATTATTTGTTTAGTTTTTAGAGATTAGACCATCGTCAAATGTCTTGGTTCTCCTCTTCTTCTGTCCCGTTAAATAAGAAATGACCTGAAACAAACAGAACTTGCCAAGTTTAAATTATAATGAGAGAAACAATGCGTTGTCCATTTTGTCTTGTGTGTTTTTGGGCAGAAAGTAGGATTCTGTGATGAAGGTAGGCCTCAAACAGAAATTCACTCCAACAAAAGAGATGCTGAGTAATAAGCCAAAATCATCGTAGTGTTTCTTTAGTTTTAGCTGAAGAAATTAGACAAAAGTATTTTTTTAGGGTTTATCAAGTCATGTAGTTTTCATGTTTCCTTTTTTTGGGGGGACTACAATCATCCGATAAGCGGTTTTGAGATGCTTAAAGTAAATTCACAAGAAGCAATTTTAGACCTGCTGCCATGCATTAATAAAATGGGTTCCCAAAATTTAAAGTATATCAACCAACAGAGGGGAAGAAGTGGGAAACTACATGACTGCAAAAGTAAATGTTGACAATTGCTCAGTGGTTTAGAGAGAACATAGCAAATTAAATGTGCAGTATTCAGGAGCATTGCGTTTTAAGATTAAACATTTTGTCAGGCATCAATAAATGTGTTAATGCTTACACATGCCTGGGAAAACTCACTCAAAACAAAAGCACAAATAAGGAGATGACATGAAGCCCACAGGGCCTGCTTGACATTTTGGCTTTAAAGGCAACTACATTGTTACCCATCTGTGTGTCGTATGCCTTTTAATGTGTGTACTGAAGTTGTTTTTCTTTGACACATTCAAAACCTTATTTTTTTCCAATATGGATTCCTGATTTGTCCATATTATACAACTGTTTGACATGTTTCCTTAAGTATACTCTAGTTCTGTACCAGTTTAGAATAACAATGAATTGTATTGATCGTCCATACACAAATGGAGTATTTAAATATACCGTAGTGGCAATAATTTAAACGGAATATGTGCATAACTCTATTCTCATGAAAATTGCTTTCTGCTAAAAACAATAACACTCTGAATGAGAAATTAAACGTTTTGGCATTTTGTAAAAAGAATGCTCAAATACTGTGAAGTTATCAAAGTGATGAAACTTTCTGTGAAGAGGATCATTGGCCACTTCGCACACACTGAAGACACTGGAGCACGTTATTTATTTAAAGTCTCAGTTTAGATTGCAGCAATCCCCTTTAAAAGAAAAAGTACCGTAGTCGCCACTGATCTCTAGATCCAAGAGATGTTCTCGTTTTTGGTGAAAGCTTTGAATCGTATTTTGGTTGGAGAATAAAGGTACTCAGGCGGTACTGACACCTTGAAAGATGTTTGCTGGCTCTGATAACAACTTCAGTGAGTTAAATGTTGTACTTGGAGGCAATGGATGAAATAAATTGAAATAAAGTCCATGATTTATTCAAATAAATTAAATGAATCCTTACTTGTACGATGTCTTTTATTTGACATTTCTCACAATATTACAAAACATATTCAAAGTCACATGCAAACAAAAGCCCGAAGTCACGAGACTGGAAGCTGCTGTCACACCCGTACTGATTGAGAGAGTCTGATGCTGTGAAAGATGTATTAACAGCAGTAGTGGTGGCTGGTATCACTATTATTCTACTTTACTAAGTAAAATCACAGTGATATCTTCTGAAGCTGCACTTTTTCCTCCCTTATTCCTGTTTGATCTAACAACGTTTTACTCCGAGAGCATTGCCTCTTGGGGCTAAAAATATAGATTGGGCCGTCTGCATTGCCTTTCAGGGCAATCAACTTACTACATTATGCAATATCTCCTACTGTACATGGAAGTGGTAGTTTAGTGAGAGAGTGCATAAATGAAAAGGTCATGTCACCGAAATGGGTAGAGCCCCGGGGGATAATGAAGCCATCAGTGAATGTTATTGCATTCATAGCCCATTAGATTTTGATATAGTTTGTGTACAAGTGGAACTTGTGTCCTTAGGGTGTGCCTGCCATGAAAGCAGTGAGGAGGTCACAATAAAACATTGTAGGCTATTTGTCTTCCTGGCAGCATGAACATCGAAAAATCAAATCTATTGTTTGTTTTTCAAAGAGATACAGAGGGGACAAAAGGATTAGTCGAGCAAAAGTTATGAAATGTTGAGTTAAAATACCCAGAGAGGGAATTTAAATAGTCCTCTCTATGGCAACACTTTAGAAAACAGATGAACTATCTCCTAATAACTTATAAAATAATTCCTGGGAAGAACTGTGGCATTTTGTACAACAAATGGGAAAAACTGAGACAGTTGGAACACTTCAACCTTATTAGGCTCACAGTAAAGGTCAGCTGAACATACATACACACGTGAGCTCTGTCGAGTGACAAACAAAACTCGACATAATGGAAGACTACTGTGTAGGTTTAAGGTATGAATGACAAGCGACGAGTATTTCCATTTTAATACTCCTTGTTTCTCCCCCATGCATGTGTCGCATTAGAGACGCCAAGTGGTGTAGAATGTAATTGCATTTTCGTTCATAGATTTGTCCCTCCTCTCCTACCGTAGTTAAATATTTTGTTCCTGACTCACATCTAATGCCACAACTCCTTTTCACTCACACTGTTTGATAGCCTTTGAAGGTCTTTATGCTAAATCATAGCTTTATATTCATGCATATGTATATGGCCAGTTAATAAGATCATTTCATGTTCCACAATTTTACAAAATCAAGATTCTCACTAAAGATCTTATACTCTACTTCAGATTCCAGGGTCTTCATTACACGGAGCTGCTGTTAGCTTTCTGCTAAGCTAACTCATAGACACAAGAGCAGAATACTTCTACTCCACTCCGTTTCAGAAACCACGATTACAATGTCTGCTACACCACATTCATTTGACAACAATAGTCACTTTGAAAATTGACATTATCAATACAAAATATAAATTTACGAATACACTATTAATATATTATTAAAGATGTAGATAGATAGATAGATAGATAGATAGATAGATAGATAGATAGATAGATAGATAGATAGATAGATAGATAGATAGATAGATAGATAGATAGATAGATGCTTTATTACTTTATGAATCCTGCAAAGGGACTTTCTTTTTTTTTTAAATTGTGGAACATTTTAAAATAACTTGAAAGCATTTTTTCGAGGTTGACTCCTAAATTGAGTATTCATCCCAAACCCACACTTTTTCCATTCACACCCCTCACATAGTTGGTAAACCGTCAAAGGCAATGCAAGCTTTGATCCTTTCCTCACTTGACATATAAGGCTCCCGCCAAAATGGCAGTTGTAAAAAGAACATGGAGTCCGGTCCCGGATTCAAACAGCAGACTCCTCCCTCACATGAGCGGCTCTGCACCTTGTGGCCCCTGTTCCTCCAGTCCTCTACTGTCGCCCTCAGTGCCAACAATGTTCCTCAAGTGTGTGTAATGTGGCCAGTTTGAGGCTCATAATGGCCGACACTGGAGGAGAGGCCGATGACGAATTCCAGTTTCTACGAACGGTGAGTCACCCATTTGTCAAACTTAGCTTCAATGTCATATTATTATTCTCTCAGGATATAAAAGTGATGTTAGCTGCTCATTAGAGTTCAGATAAGTTACATCTTTGAATTACAGACTTAAGTTAACAGTCTAACTACTTAATAAAAGATGAACAGATACCTGAGTAGCTCTAAAATGTTATATTTTATTATTGCATCACCCAAAGTTTTAATATTGTCTACTTTCAGTGAGATATTGTAGTAATAGATAAAGACAGCTAACTTTAGTGAACCATCAAAATGAAGTGTTCCTTTTTTCATTGAAATGTTATACTTATAAGAATCACTAACATATAATGTATTTAGGTTACAGTAATAACAATCACTTTTATTGTATGAGTGTGCTCTACTTTAGTGCACTTCTCGCAGCATTTTTGCTTTCGTCATCAGTTTAGTTGTATCACTGACAGAAAGGGAAGACCACAAATGGCTCTTTTTCATCCTCACTGCAAGATGTTGTCATTGCTCCCCAGTAGTGAGCTGTCCCCTCACAGCTTGTTATCTTTAAACTCTGATAAGGGCATGTCACAGGCAGAGTGTCTACTGATGCAGGCTGTGATGCAGATGGCTACTGAACCCAGTAATGATACACAGATTGAGACGTTGAGCCAATCCACAATATGAAATTGCATAAGATATCTGTCATACATTATTACATTAGATGCTGGTGAAACTTGTTCAACC
This sequence comes from Clinocottus analis, assembly GCF_023055335.1. NCBI lineage: Eukaryota > Metazoa > Chordata > Actinopteri > Perciformes > Cottidae > Clinocottus > Clinocottus analis. Next base: position 6,559,052 of record NW_027176240.1, read on the forward strand.
AAGGCAAGAAGCCAACGATCACTTTGGTTAGTACATGACAGGAAATAAAGTGGTTAAATTAATGGCATTTTTTGATGGTGTCCCTGTAGGTCAATGTTTATTTGATAGAAGTGTAATCATTTATAGGACCTAAGTGTAGGTGTTCTGCCTCCTATTTAATACATCACACTGAAATATACAGATTGGAATATATTGACCGGCGTCAGTTTCAAGACTTTTTGCAGTCAAATAAACATGTTTTTTTTTCAATTGCCAGTACTTTTGACACTTGGATTAAGTCTTGCAGCACAGTGCATTTTCATTTGCCAAATGCACCTTGAAGAGGAGCTGGGTCCTCTAGCCATCTGAATGCCCCACAGTGCCCCGGCACCGGGCAGTGTGTTTGACTGATAGCAGAGCACGGCTGATATGAAGAGTGGAAAGAAGAGCCAGACAGGGCAGTATCTTTCTAGAGAGGTGTTGGTAGTAGACCTTGCTGGACTTCGTAGACTAGTCGTCTGTTGTCCTTCTCTGCAGCTCTTTAAATAGATGTGAAAAGGCCTTATTCCTTTGACGTAGTCCATTTGGCATTTCGATAAGATAAGGTACATCTCAGTGAGGGAGATCTACTGTACAAGCATCTACAGTAGGGCTCGGCCATATTTTACAGATGTATAAGCAAGGATCTACTCTTAGGGGCACAATTCATCTTTTTCTACAGTCAGTTTTCATGTAATTTGTTCAGGGTTTCTGTAATTTAGAATTCATAAAGGATTTTTCATGCTAGCAGTAATGGGTATATATTAGGTCGCCGTACATAAAGACGTTTTGAACTCCACAAAATAATGTTGTTTGTATGACATTAAGTAGTGCATTGTTGTGTCCCTGACCAAAATGCTGCTTGAGAGCCTACATTTCAGAGGTTGAGCTGAGTGCTCAGATGTTTTTCCATGCTGGTTATAATAGATCTGTAGCCGCTTTGGTCTTCACAGACAAATCAGTAAAATCTTAATTTGCACTCATTCCCTAAATGCACTTCTTACTCATGTGGTAATATATAACTCTTATGCACACGAGAGCTTGTGGTTACTGATGGCATCTCTCTGTGTGTGTGTTTTTCCCAGGGAGATGAGGTGGTTTTGCAGAGTACCTTCACCTCCCAGGAGGAACATGTGAAGCTCTGTCTTGCAGCAGAGGGATTTGGCAGCAGACTCTGCAGGCTTGAGCCCACTTCTAACTGCAAGGTAAACTCACTGCCCGAGCAGTCTATTTGTCAAACATCGTCTTCCTCTTGCATTGTTTACTATTGAAAGAGAGATATAGAATTATGCAAATATATCCCTAAAACGTGTAGCATACTTGATGTGTGACAGAAATACACAATCATCTGCATGTTTGGCAACAATATAATACAAAATTTAAACTATAACATTTGACACCTGTAACAACACAACAGCTTGTGTTAAAGCTTTGTCTTTCTTTGGTAAGTTGTCATGAATGTCTGCTAATTGAGTCTGAACAGTGTTATTGTTAAGTTTCGACAAGTTTTTTTTTTAGCGTTTCCCACTGAAATTCCTCCTCTAAATTATTAACAAATCACATTTAACATTCGCCAATATTTAATTAAAGTTGAATGTTTCCAACTTATTTATCCAGCATTTTTTATAATGAATGTATTTGTCTTATTTCGTGTGCCAGATGTTGGGTCTATTATCCACAGTTTGCCCCTTTTCCCGATATGCTGTGGTCTTCATCACCGCTAACTGCACTGTTGGCCGTTGGATTAAGTAGACAAATATGAAGCTCTCCTCCATAACACATGCCCTACTGCCTTTAATTTCTACCAGAATGTGCCTCCAGACTTGTCTGTGTGTGGCTTCGTCATGGCCCAGTGTCTCTCTGTTCGAGCCCTGCAGGAGATGCTGGCTCATAGTGAGCACCTGGCTGCAGAGGTGAGAGTCTTCTCCTCCCTTCTGTTGATTTCTCTTCTCTTCTATTCTTTTCTAATCTCCCAATGCATCTCAACACTTCTAAAGCAGACATTATTTGCCATTCATCAATGTTATTCATACTATTATTCATGCTATGAATTGGATTTAATTACCACGAGTAATTAATTGGAGTTTAAGGCGCCAGAGACCCTTTCCAAACACTGTCAAAACAACACCGCCACAAAAAAGTTGCTCGGTTAAACAAACCTCATTTCAGCCTTGCTTCGCAACTGAAAGTAAAATAAATGTTGTTGGACTAAATTGTGCTATCCTGTGAACTGAATTGATTTGATTTTTAAATCGTCTGGAACAACACGATTAACTCAATCTTTTATCACAAGAGACAGATGAAGCCATTGCGAAGCAACAGCCGGTGTTGATTAGAGAAATAGAATATGAAATTAGAAAGGAGATTCCCATTCAAATGAATGTAGCCGGACGGTCGGAGCGGAGGCCATTTTTATGTGTACTGTTTCCGTGAAGCCTAAACAGACTTGCGGCAAGTTGCCGATTTGTTTTGCAGTAACGACTAAAACGAGCAGTGGAATCGTCACGTTTAGAAGCATAAAAAGCCAGAGTAAGTTAGTAAAAAGTAACGACGTCATGCTTCGTCCACACACTCTTGTCAAAGCGTGAGAGACAATTTAGTTTGGCTCATTTTCTTTAACCAAAGTAGCATTTAAGTACCGTGACTACACAATCCCACTGATGTATGTAATTGCCTGTTTTTATACTCGTAGAATGACCGCTGAAAACAATTAAATGTCTGTTCTACTCCTGTTCTATTTGTATGGTGTTGACATAAAGTAACAAGCGAACACATTTAATTACAAGTTTTATGATGATTGTTACTTTTATTTGCTCTCTTCTGTCTGAATATTATTTGCCATTTTTATATTCATATATTTGTGTTTCTATATATTCATTCTTCAATGTATTCACTTGGTTTCTACACGATGCTGTTTTGTTTCCTCACACTCTCGAGTTCAATAATGTTAATGTGAGTCACAGGTGGAAGCTGGAGGAAGCCATCGCACCCTTCTATATGGCCAGGCCGTGCTGTTCCTACACTCATACAGTGGCATGGTGAGTCATCTTGATATGATACACAAATACATCGCAAAGGGTGAGTCTTACTTTTTATAAGTTTAAGTTTTATGAACTTTTTCAAAAATATTTCTTCTTATGTTCACTGAAATGTACAATCCCATATCTATTGTTTATTTCACACCCAGTATCTCAGCTGCTTGTCCTCATCTCACGCTTCAACCGACAAGCTGGCTTTCGATGTCGGTCTGCAAGAGGATAAAGCAGGTAGTTTTTTTAAAAAAATCAACATTCTAATACTTTTTATTTGAGATACTTTAATATATATATACATATATATATATCATGTGGAACAGCAAAAACCTTCCTTGGTATGTATTCTGTGTGTGGTTCAGGTGAGGCGTGTTGGTGGATCGTCCACCCGGCATCCAGACAGAGGTCAGAAGGGGAGAAAGTGCGTGTCGGAGATGACCTCATACTGGTCAATGTTTCCTCTGAAAGATATCTGGTGAGTCTGTAAAGAAGTAACGTCTTTTATGGTTAGATGATGTATTCATCTGATGTGTGACTAAAACCAGGATACAATCAGAACCCTGCGTTTTGTGATTCGTTGCATTTTTAATAGTTGGCAATCTGTGTTTCCTCTGCCTCTGATGAAAAAAGCATAATTGATGATGATAACAGCTATTATAGCCGAACAATCAGAAGTTGCATTCATTCCTGATCAGCCCATTTTTGTTTCTTCCCAGCACTTGTCCTTTGGCACAGCATTGGACAACAAAAGCTTGAGTGAAAGCCTGATTGTTAATGCAGCCTTCCAGCAGACTCTCTGGAGCGTTGCTCCCATTTGCTCTGGAGGTGGGGTTGCTCAAGGCAAGTTTCTTTCCTTTTTTTGGGGGGGGGTCTTTAAGCATATTGGACAAACAAACTCTCCATTTCTGAAAAGATATAATCCTGAAAGCTGTCTCTGGGTATTCCAGCCACATATGATGTCCCCTGATGTTGGCCATGAGTCCCAATTTGGTTGCAAATGTTTAAAAGCAGACTATTTAGGATGTTTGTTAGCACTCAGAACACGAGCTGTACCTTCAATCAATACGAAGCGTACGCTCTTCTATTTCACTTGTATTACTTACACTTGTTTAAATACTAGTTGTTTTATAGACACAGTAAAATGTCTCCTTCAGTGTATATGTCGTCGGTTAATTGTAGGATACCTGAAGGGGGACGACACACTGCGGCTACTCCACAGCCATAGCGATGCATGTCTGACTATTCCATCCACGGAGCAGGGAGAGGAACTGCAAAGGTCAGTTGAAAAGACCAGCGTCCTGTCGTGTAAGAGCACAAAACGCCGTTTTTCATCTGTTGCCATGTTGTTTTTTCTTAATTTAGGATAATGCATTATGAGACTGGATCAGTTTCCAGCCATGCTCGCTCTCTCTGGAGGCTGGAGATCCTGCGAGTTGTGTAAGTATACAGAGGATTACAGCTTTAAACGTAACATTGGAAAACTAAAAAGGTGCTAAATAGTCTGAGAAAATAATGCACTCATACGCACACTAGTTGATTGTTGTCAATGTTATGTTGCACACAATGCTGCTGGTCACTGTCCGAGCAGAGAGAGGAATTTCTGTTTCTATTGTTTTTGCCCACAAAAGGCTGGAACCATATCTAATATCACTTGCCCAGAATGGAGTTAGGATTGCATGCCTCCTGCTTGCTCCCCAGCCACTTCAGCAACAAAGAGAAAAAAGGAAATGTTGTGGACTGTTCAGTTTCCTTCAAAGGAAAACAAAACAAAAACCAACTAAAAGCACAATGCTCTTGATATTCCTCAGTTGGAGTGGCAGACATGCATGCTGGGGGCAGCCTTACCGGCTCTGCCATGTGACTACTGGGAGGTACCTGGGACTTACAGAGGAGAAGGGCCTGCATCTGGTCGACCGACACAAGGCCGATGTCAGCACAACCTCCTTCTGCTTTCGATCAGCAAAGGTCAGGAGTCATGTGAGGAATATCCTTTTAAGGTGGCACTCATTGATCCTTATTCCAAAAGAATCTACGGAAGACTGTTTGTGAGACGTTCAACAAAAGATTTTTGCCCACAGGAGAAGCACGACACTGGCACAAAGACTCATATTGATGGCATGGGGGTCCCAGAGATCAAATATGGAGACTCCATCTGTTACGTTCAGCATGTAGAGTCGGGGCTCTGGCTCACCTACCAAGCTATTGATGCTCAATCCACACGCATGGGATGGGCGCAGCGAAAGGTACACTTATAGATTAGATTCAAGGCTGTGTATGGGCTTTCTTATAACAATGTTGCATGTGAAAATGTACTGAATTGCACTTAATTATAGTGAAAGACTCAATAGCAAATGATTGCAAATGATGTGTTTCCAGGCCATTTTGCACAGTGAGGGTCATATGGACGATGGGCTGACGCTGTCTCGCTGTCAGAGGGAAGAATCTCACACGGCCAGACTCATCCGGAGCGCTACACTCCTCTTCACTCGCTTTATCAGGTACTGGATGCCAGGATCCTCAGTTGGTGTAACAATGTCTCTAATCAGTGTGTGATCCATGGATCTTCACTGATCCAGTCCGAGATTGCTAAGGCCCAGGTCCTTATTGAAGAGGAAAACAAGACACAAAGTGTTGTTTCCCATCGTTTAGCTGTCCGTGTTAGTACTACGCCGATGCCAATGTATTGGTTTTAGTGTGTATGTCGGCTGAAGTTGCAGTACAGAAAAATGCCAAACCTTGTTTGAAGGAATTCAAGAAACTGAAAAATGTAAAATGTCACATTTAAAAAGCAAATGTGTTGTGACTTTCAAATATTGGGCAGGCTTCAAAGGCTTTAAAAATCTAGATGCGCCATTGATTTGCACATCAGACACACACACACACACACACACACACACACACACACACACACACACACACACACACACACACCTAGTTACGCCACAGACTTAGACATTTCTTTTGAAAGCAATACTTATAGGACATTTTTAAATAGCACGGGAACACTACCTTGCTTTTAAAAGGCCGGTACGGTATAATTACTGAGAGAAAGCTTTAAATTGAATTGTTTTTAAAGGACCCAACAATCTCTATGTGACACACTCTATCCTTAAACCTCTGATACGGCTGACATTAATATCATAGAAAATTCACAGGGTCAGTCATGGCCAACTTAAAATCAAAATACATTTTTAAAGATAGCAAAAAGATGTGAAAGTCTGGTAGTGTCTGTTTAGGCCAAACATGTATTACCTACATGTAGATATATTGTTAAACCTGCAGTTTCTCAGAAGCTATTACAGGAACCTTGGACGAAAGTGGCAGCTTCTGGTTATCCTGTGACTCTCCTCACAGTCTCTTTCAATACATTAAATGTCCTGTTCGGGGTATAAAAGTGCTCTATCTATTTGTATCCATCTTCAGGAAACTGGATAGTTTTACAAAACAAGGAAACCTCACATCTGTCAGTCTGCCAATGGAGATAGTGACACGCAGTCTGCAGGATCTAATAAACTATCTCCAGCCTCCTTTGGAGGGTCTTGGCCACGAAGCTAAACAGAACATCATGACAGCACTAAAGAATCGGCAGAACATGTTTCAAGAAGAGGTAAATCTATGTGTGAATTATGAAACTGACCGCACATGTGACATATTTGTCACTGTTCCATAAGTTTACTCTCTTTTCTTCCCAGGGTGTGATAGATTTGGTCCTGGATTGTATTGACCGTCTACACCAATATAGTAGTGGCTCTCATTTTGGTGCTCAGAGTGACAGAGGAGAAGAGTGGGTGCACATGCTCAACAATTTCTATGAGCTACTGGGTGAGAATTAACACACATCTTCTCAGTACAGATGGCTCAAAAGCACTTTCACATTATCATCTTCTGACACAGATACCAAATAGATGCACTTTCCTCCTGTCAATAACCCATTTAAATGCATTTTACTGAGGATACCTATCTTGTAACTGTTCCATAAATTGCCAAAACATAGTTTGGATTCTGTCATTTTGCATGAAATACATTGGTTGCCAAGTCTTGTGAATCCTGAACGCTCTTCAAATAAAATCCTTGTTTTTCTCCTTCAGCTGCTCTGATCCGAGGAAACCGTCTGAGCTGTGCACATTTCTCAGCTTCTCTCGACTGGCTGATTAGCAGGCTAGACCGTCTGGAGGCCTCTTGCGGTTGGTCGAACCTTTGTACATGTCATTAACGATCCTAATCTTAATTTGCAAAAAGATACAAAAAATAATAATGATGTTGATGTTATTTTTTTGTACAATTTAGTTTGAGTTGTTATGACATCAGTGATAGAATGTTGTGAAACTTCAGGTAGACACCGTTTTCTGCTTTACATAGTTTCTAACATTGGGTATGATGTCATATCTAAATAACATAACAAAGTATAGACAGTAAATATAGGGTTTCTTTCCTATAATCCATATACAGGAGTCTTGGAGGTTCTACACTGTGTCTTAGTGGAAAGTCCTGAAGCACTCAACGTCATCAAAGAAGGACACATTCTCTCTATCATCTCTTTTCTAGACAAGCACGGACGCAACCACAAGGTAATGTTTGGCGGAATGTTTTTATGAGAAGTAATTGTCATGCTTTACCATTAATGGAAAGACTTTTTTTTCTTCATTATTTAGTTTATTTCTCATGGATAATGCACTGTAAATATGCCAGAAGTAGTCAGGAGGCTGGTTTCCGTCTTGTTTCATTACGTCTGTTATGGCAGATTTTGACCTCTTCCCTAATGTGGGATAATCTTCACGTCTTACTCGAGCTTCTGCTGGGTGAAGTGCTGACAGGTTGTGTTCCAGGTGCTGGAGGTGCTGTGCTCCCTGTGTGTGTGTCATGGTGTCGCTGTGCGATCCAATCAGAACCTCATCTGCGACAACCTGATGCCAGGCAGAGACCTGCTGCTTCAAACACGTCTGGCAAATCAGGCCACAAGGTACGAGTGATATTGTTTTTTTTTCTCCGCCTTACTGTTTTTATCTTTGAATTATTTCAAAGATAGACGTTTACATCTGTCTCTAACTTGTGCGGCGCCAGTGCAAATCATGCTTGTTTGAAACTGGGCTGAAGGCTTGGCCCGCGCTATTGCCGCTGGCAGCTTTCTCGAGAACTGTTCATCGCTGGCTCCTGAGCGACACACCTGTCGTGACATAGTAGAGCATGGCTTTTATTAGTGCTGGTATTTTGCCTTTGCCGGCAACAACAAAAGTTAGTATTGCAAAAAAACTTCATGAAACCCATTATGATTTGCAACAGCAGAGTGCTTTGGAGTTGTGCTTGTAGGCTTTCAGCTCACTGACTCAAGGGAAGTGAACAAGAGCTCACAATATGCTGCATCAAAAGTGAAAAGCAGTCAATGAGCTTTTTAGTTCGAGTTTGTCTGCCTTTTACTATACAAAAAAATTCTACAGACGAAAGTTACGCAAAAGATATCAGAATCATAAAACAGCAAAGTCACAAACTGCTCATTGACTCAAGGGAAGTGACGAAGACTTTGGGCGGTAGGGGTGACCCTGAAAAGTCGTCAATTTGATCAAAGGCGCCTGATTCGACACAGTCGAGTCATCGCAGTGATGGAAATATGTGACAATGGATTAAAGGATCATTTATCATCCATAAATAACAACGTGGCTATTTCAGAAGCAAAGATTAGGACATTGAAAGGACATATATTCACATCCATGCAGGCAGAGATTCTTCGCGTTAGAGGCAGATAGATATCTGTTATATGGAAGTGTTTATTTACAAATAGTGTGTGTCTATCCTTGATTTTATTCACTCTTGTAGAATTACTGAGGGCTTTTCTTTTTCTATCTCTTTTCAAGATATAAGAGTGTTATTAGTCAACTATAAAAAGCTCACATCTGTGGGTGAAGGTATATCTATAATTATGTCCACATCCTTGATACAAGAAATACTTGAGATTTCTCGCCAGTGCAGCACTCATGTCTTCTCCGACAGACTTGAGTTAATTGAAGAATTATTCGGGTCCTTCTGTCGAGTCTCTTCATTTGCTGAGCCATATTTCCGGAATAGATCAGAGCAATAATGTTGATGTCCAAGAACAGATGTCTTTGTCTCAGCCCCTTCCAGTGAGATTTTTGGAAAAGTTGTTGCTGCCGGAGGTGTTACGGCTCACCTATTTAATCTTCGGACATTCTTCATCCCTTTTTTTTTTTTTTAACCTTATCATATTTCATCTCCGAATATTTTGTCTGAGTTTGCCAGTCTGATCTTGGAGGCAGTTTCCATTTCCTTTGAGCTTGTTTTTTTTTTTACTCCATCTGCCCTTTTCTTTCGTAGCAGCTGCCTTCTTTTATCATGCTTTTCTCTATCAGCAGCCTATTTTGTTCCTCAGGCCCTATAGCTTATTTTGTTTCATATTCTTCACACCTGCTCAGTCAATTCCCCTGCTCTCCCTCCACCTCAAGCCATTTCTCATTCTATCACTTTTACTCCTTGTTCAACTAACCTAAATACCTCATTAGTTCACATGCTTTCCTTTATTTCTTTAATTATTTTTCTCTTTTCCATCTTCTCTTCCTTGTTCACCACATTAAGTCAGTTCTTCCAGATGCCCTTTTTCCTATATTCTTCTTTTCTTTTTCCATTCGAATGATCCATTTCTGTGTAATCTCTTATAGCATCTTAACCGAGTCACACATTTATCTCCTCGTCCTTTCCCCCGTTCTCTCAATTCCCTTCGTCTCGTTGCTCATGTCTTCACTGTCATGATAATTTTGTCAAGGGCAGGGTTAGTGTCACGATATAAACTGGCATTTCTTTTTCTCAGACATTGTGTTGGCCAGATTGAATTTGAGAAACATATTGGTGATTTTCTATTTCACATACCTCATTGTATTGCTTGTCATACTCAGCTTCTAAATTGACTCAGGTAATTCTGTTTCAGTATTGATATTGGGGCGGCAAAAGGAGAACCTTTGCTAATCCTGGTTCTGTATTTGTTCATTAATGTATATCTTCACAATGTTCTGTGTGGACTAAAGAGAGTAACAAATGCCCTGCATAGGGAAAATGCAGTGTGTGGTCCTTCACAGGCTTGTATGGTAAAAAAAACAACATAAAACAAGCATCTAGCAGAGATTAAGCCTTAATTAAATATTCCATTGTGTAAAAAAAGAAAATAATACGTGTTGTTTATCTCACTCCAGTCTTAAATATCTATCCTATATTTTCAACTTCGTACCTGAATCTTTCAGGTGAAAATACATTTTTGCCAAGACTTTTATACACTGCATTAAATTATATGTGGTTTCTCATGGTTTCCTGCTCTCTCAATTATTATTTTTCATGTAGTAGTTATAATCATATTGCTGCACATGTTTAGAGACCTCTTTATGTTTTTGAAGTTAATATTGTACTAAACACATCATAATCAAACAATATACAACAGAATCTTATCCAAAGATATGCAGCACTATCTTCTATCTTCTTTGCCTTCTTGTTTATCTTCGGTATTCTCTGCACACCGCAGCATGAGACCAAACATCTTTTTGGCTCTGGGCGAGGAATCAGCCCAGCATCGGATGTGGTACTATGAGCTCGTTGTAGATCATGTCGACTCCTTCCTCACATCCGAGCCCACCCACCTGCGTGTCGGCTGGGCAAGCTCTGAGGGATACCAGCCGAGGCCCACAGGAGGGGACGGGTGGGGGGGCAATGGAGTCGGAGATGACCTCTACTCGTATGGCTTTGATGGGCTTCATCTGTGGTCAGGTGAGGATGAGATCAAACAAGAGAAACACATTTCAGACGACAGTACAAGCAAAACTGGTCACTAAAATGTGACTATGATCATCTCAGTCTTGCTTAGGGCGCATCATAGTGAGGGCGCATCATAGTGAGCAGGGGCAGGTTACTGATCTCTTAAGTTTCATTGATATCAAGGAATGCAATACATCTCAAAAGTATATAGATCAGCAGAAACTGTTAGTGGAACAATGTTAACAGATTGTACACACATACAATAGACCAGTTCTCAACCTTTTTTTCAGCCAAGTAACCTCTGACCAGCGCAAAGCATTTTTTTGTTAAAAATACAATGTAATACACAGCGCTGTGCCACCAGTGTCTGCTCTATTATGGAATATATATACAATTCAGTTGAATAACTTACACTTATATAATTGAATATTCATTAAATAACTATTTTTAAAGGATGTTTGAATTCATGCTAATTTTAAATATATATTATACATCTCAAGTACCCCCTAGGGTGACTTAAAGTATCCCCAGTGGTACTAGTACCCCCATTTGAGAACTACTGCAATAGACACAGCACATTTAAGTCCCGCCAACTCCAGGAAAACAATGCATTGCTCTCCGTTGACTTTGTATTAAGTGAAGACACCTGTCACTTTCATCTGCTAGCAAACAACAGACAAATGCCTCAAAGCCGTTTTGTGGTGGCATCCACTACCAACAAAAGCAAACAATGTAGAAGACATTTTTTTGGTTAGCTGCAAACCCAAAAATGTAGAATCCAGGCAGGAGGACTTGAGACATCAGCAGGAGGAATGGGAACACTGGTGGATTTTGACACCCAGTATGTCTCACGTTAAGTGGGTTGCATAAATTTTGTCCAAATGTTTGTATGCTAACTTTATTTCTGTAATTTACGCTAAAACATTTAGACAGTGTGTTACTTAGGTCAATTTTAGTCGACTGCTGAAAGATCAGAAAACAATGCTAGGTTATGTTTGCTGTGCCTTAGCTAACTCCAATATCTTACTAACGCATAGCTAACATTAGCACGCTAACATTATGGGACAAGTTAGCTGTTAGCGCACTGACATCTAACAAATCGAACAGTAACTTGCCCCATAGCATACTAGTTTGAGTTATCAACTGCGCTCGTGGTACACATCAGGTGCTAAAATAATCATTTGGCATGCTGTAACCTAATATTTTGAGCCAGCTAACGGTATTTTGTCATGATTGTGTCTTTTTTCCTCTCTGGTCGGTGAGGTTTTCTCATCTAGAATTTATGGTGTGATATCACTTTCACAAGAAATATTTAAAGGAAACTAAATAAAATAAGTTGACTTCAATCCTGTAATTGTGAGAGTAAAGTTACCTTTTGAGACAAACTGTGCATTTAATTTAGTGCCATAAAGGCCATTAGGGACATTAATAATGTTTAATAAAAAAAGACCAGCAAAGAAACTCTTGGGGTTATATTTAATACAGTATGGAAAACCCTAAAGTCTTAAAAAATGTGTTGCTGCACTTAAATTATGTCACATGTTTTGTGGAGGAGAAAGTAACAACCAACTTGCATCATGAATAAATCTGAACATGGATGACATTAATGAAAGGCTGTGTCTCCTTAATCTCAGGCTGCGTGGGCCGCAGAGTGAACTCTCCCTTCCCTCACCTGCTGAAAGATGACGATGTGGTCAGCTGCTGTCTTGACCTCAGTGCTACCTGCATCTCCTTCCGAGTCAACGGCCTGCCTGTGCAGGGCATGCTGGAGAACTTCAGTGCGAACGGACTTCTTTATCCCGTGGTCAGCTTCTCTGCAGGAGTCAAGTCAGTCGCGGACATATATTTTGGTTTAACTTACTTACATGGCTCGAAAGTTAATTTATACAACCTTCTGTATTCAATACTATTTGAAATGTGTTTTCAGTGAGCAGCTTCTTTTCCATAGTAAATTAATAATGATACATTTTAAAAATATGTCGAAAGTAGAAAAAAAACACTTTATTATTATGTATTTTTGTCTGAATTCATGCTTTTGGACCGCAATACTTTTAGTAAATGTCTTCCTTTTTCTGTAATTCAGGGTTCGTTTTCTGTTTGGGGGACAGCATGGAGAGTTTCGCTACCTGCCCCCACCAGGTTTTGCTTCGTGCTCTGATGCTTTGCTTCCGAGAGTCAAGCTGAAGTTGGAGCCATGTCAGAAATACATCTTGGATCGTGGAGAGGGGACACAAGAGCTCATCGGCCCCTTAGTACCTGTAACTCCAATGACCTTTACTCCCACACCAGTAGACATCAGCAAGGTAAAACAATGTGAATTATGTTGAAATATACCATATGCATGTAGTTTAGTTACCCTTACTGTACTGATATTACTCTCCATAGGTAGCATTGCCCCCACAACTTGAGGATATCAGAGAAAAAATGGCTGAAAATATCCATGAACTCTGGGCAATGGATAAGATTGATCTTGGATGGACACATGGACCTGTAAGAAAATAGAAAAAACATCAATAATTTAATTACATTGCATAAAAGAAATCCCCTTGTCACATAATATGTACATGAGAATAGTAGCTTCGGAACCTCGACTATTGAAACTTGTCCAGCTCTCTTCGGTTTCACTCGTGGCTTAAAAAATATGAACTTCTGTCAAATAGGTGCGAGATGAAGTTAAGAGGCACGATCCGTGTCTGGTGGAGTTCTCCAAGCTGCCGGAGCAGGAGAAGAACCAAAACCTTCAAATGACCCAGGACACCCTCAGGTGAGCCGTCTACTAAATGCTCTGCATCTTGCGATACACAAAACTTTACGTTATGTCTTCAAGGCTCGTTTTCATGGTTAGTGAATATCTTTGTTTGTTTTTCTACTGGAGGACTCTCATTGCTCTTGGTTTCCACATTGGTTTGACTGATGACCATGCTGAGGAGAGCGTCAAATACATGAGACTAGCCAACAAGTATGTGCGGGTTTAAGTTCATATGAAACATTTGGGGGAGATGAACCATTTTTTGTTGAGTTGATGATCTCATTCATGAATACTGTAAACTCCCAACTACATCATAACCACTCACTTAACAAAACCTTTTGGAAAAAGTTTCCAATCTTGACACGCTCGAGTTAATTTTTCAAAATTCCCCTTCACAGGTATGAGCAGCCCAGTGGCTATAGACCGGCACCAATAAACTCGAGCCAGGTTGTTCTGAGCCCAGCCCACAAGGAAGTGGTTACCTTGTTGGCAGAAAATGATCACAATGTATGGGCTAGAGAGCGCATCAAGCAGGGATGGACCTACGGAGCCCAACAGGTTTATACTGCATTGGTCAGAATTGCATTTGAACAACTTGTTGCCTATATGCAAGTAAGCTTGTTTTCAGTCTTAATCATGTGTGTAACCTTACGCAAAATGAGACTTCTTGTTTTCAGATAGTATTAAGAATGAATGAAATACTGTTCCCTGCACATTGTCTCCCAGTCACAGTATAGTGATGCGCATAGTAACAGTACACAGCGATACTGTAACAAAATGTAGTGGCCAATTTTTGCTCTTTGCATCTGTACGTTTAGGACGTGAAAGTGAAGCGTAGCCCGTATCTCGTGCCCTACAGCCTCCTTGATGAAAGGAGGAGGAGATCTGGCAGGGAGAGCGTCAGAGAGGCGGTCTGCACTCTGCTGGCCTACGGTTACAGCTTGGAGCCCCTCAACCAGGAACGCAGTACGTTTCAAAGCTTTGTCAGCAATCTTAACCATTTCACTTTGTTTTACTGTAACCGTCATAAGATAATGCTGTTAGTTCAATTAAGATTAGACTATGTTTGTTATCAACTAAATTGAAAATAGTTTCACCATTTTAGAGAATCCTCGCAATACGGCAAAATCTGTCAACGTTGTATGACAAAGATGCGCTGTATTTAATGGGAATTGTATGCAAATCATTTATTATTTAAGCCGATAACCATGTTTTTTTTCTCTGTTTCTCGGGTTGACAGCCACATTATCAAACACATGTCTCTTCTCTGCTGAGAAGTGCAGAGTGTTTCGACCAGATAAATCATACTCTGTGACACGGGGGAAGTGGTACTTTGAACTTGAAATAGTGACAGCTGGGAACATGCGAGTGGGCTGGGCCCGACCAGGCTGCACTCCAGATAAAGAGCTCGGCTCAGATGACCAGGCTTACGTCTTCGATGGATTTGAGGTGAGAAATTACACTTTGATAGTTCTCAATACAACCACATGACGAGCGTTTTTGTTGAAAGAACAACACATCCAATCCACTTTGACTGTTGTTTTCTCTTTGTCTTTTGAGTGTCTGGATTTACCCTCACAGTATACAGAACATTAATAATACACAAATCCAAATAGTCAAAATCTGTTTAAACACTGCTGTGACTTGGTTGTGCCATCATCAATGATGTCAGAGGATGTTTAGTATAGGAGGCAGAGACAGAATTGTTTCCTTAAGCTGGTCTGTAAAACATCCATCTCATGAGATGAATTGAATTCAAGCATCAGAAAGTGGAACAGAATTGCTAACTTCAACTTTCAGGAACTATCATCTGAATTTAACTTGTTGCTTCACCAAAAACCTGGCTGTAATTAAGAAAATCCACTGATTGAACAGTTTCTGATGGATTATCAGGCATTACAATTTCTGGTTGTCTGTTTGATGTACGTACATGGAATATCTCATAAACGCCTGAAGGGAATTGGACTTAAGAAAGAACTGATTAGAATTGGATGCCCGAAGGATTCTGTGATCTCACAAAACACCTTTTGGGCCGTAACTTTATAATTAATGTGCTTATTGTGACATTCTCTCACAAATGTCAAATAGGATGAAATGATGAAGTGATGACATTTTGGACAGATAACCTTGAGGCAGTAAATCTTGTTCTTTATAACTCATGTTCCTCCTTTTGCTTTCAGGCTCAGTGGTACCATCAGGGCGTTGAGCCCCTGGGGCGGCGGTGGCAGAGAGGCGATGTGGCGGGCTGCTTGGTGGACGTGGCTGAACGCACCATGATTGTCACGCTCAATGGAGAGGTGCTGTTTAATGACAGAGGATCAGAGCTGGCTGCCAAGGACTTTGATATTGGAGACGGTCTGGAAGAGTTTTACATTTTCTTCTAACTTCATACAGTATATTTGATAGACTTAGTTACTGTTTATTTATGTGAAAAACATAGGCATAGTTTTTTAATGTGACATTACTATCCCTTTGTTGAGAAAAATCCAAACTAAAGACAGAAAGATATTTATCTGATTAAAGTATTTTTTTGTCTCATATTGCACAGGCCTGTTGCCTATCGTCAGTGTTGGAGTGAACCAGATGGGAAGGCTGAACCTGGGCCACCAGGTGAGCTCTCTGCAGTACTTCACAGTGTGTGGCCAGCAGGAGGGCTATGAACCCTTTGCTGTCAACATGGCCAGAGACCCAGCTATGTGGATGAGTTGGAAACAGCCTCAGTTTACCTCCATAATGCCTGATGATCAAAACCTCCAGGTTAGTTTACCAGTCTGCAGGCTTTCTATTACCTAGCAGCTGATATCATATGTCTTCTCAAGCATGACATGTGGTGCAGTGGCTCTCTGGGACCTAGGGTTCTTTATAGCGCTGGTTAATTGACAGCACTGATCCTGAACATATTCTTCAAATCTTCTTCAAGGTCAGCAGAGTCAGCGGCTCAAAGGATTCCTTATCCAGTCTGAGGGTTTCTCAGCGGTTGTTTGCACACCACGGTGGTGGCAGTGAGATGGGCTTTTACCGGCTCAGCATGTCCATCCAGTGTGAAGCCATCCTCACTAGACCTGCGGGAGGCGTGCTTCCTGTGGCCTCCAGCTCTCTCTCGCCAGGTTCAGATGCTATTATGTCATATCAAAAACAATAAGGACTTGTTAGGTTTACCATGAGCTCGACAAACAAATGACATAAGCCCTTATGCAGCATGCAAAACGTACGTGTACGTACGTTTTACATGCTGCATCAGGGGTAATGTCATAGGGTCATATAGCTACAGCTATTAGGAGATAAAATGAAGTGAAATAATTAGTGCGAGATATTCTACCATTATGACCTTGATCTGTTGTTCTGTTTAAGCTCCCCAGGGTCCTGCTGTAATTAAATCCCATTGTCCTTTTAGGAAGGAAAGAGCAGGAGGAGGTGGACTCTGACTTTGAAGTGCTGATGAAGTCAGCCCACAGCTTTGCTGGCTCAAGAGATGAGCTCAACCATAAGGATCATAGTCACGACAAAACATCACGATTGAAACACCGGTAGGTTGTGGAGAACCTAAAATTGAGATAATATGTAATGAAATTTTAATACTTAAGAAAATGGAAGAGTAAACATGAATATTCGAGTCAATAGTGTGACTTAGAATAATAATGTACCAGTAATATTACAATGTTTTGTATTGTATGCCATATTTGTCTGCTAGGTGATTAAAATGACAAAAGCATAGCTATGACTGAAGTTTTCCCAAATGAAATGACAGAAAACAGGAAATGAAGATTGTTAAAGTAAACAAAGAGAGCACACAGGCTCTCCGTCTCACCACAGTCACAATTAATCTGCAAAATGATTTGTGCTGCATATAAATTAATATGAGTTTCTTTTCTGCAAGGTTCATGCTCAAGAGGACAAAACCAGAGCTAATCAGCACCAACTCATCTGCACGGCTTCTAGAAGATGTTGTTGTCGACAAGGATAGCTATGATCACCTTCTCCAGAGCTCCAGAGTAAGGCTTTAATTTTCTTATCATCTAATGTCATTATAGCCAGAAAATTACACAACATACAAATACAACGCTAATATGAAAAACCAAATGTAATTCCTGACTAATGAAGAATGATTGGCGTGTGGATGGATAATGATAGAAAAGACAAAATGTATTTGGACACTCTGCTGCCTCATACTGCAGGAAAATGAAACAAATTGCACTGCAGGGCTCATGCACATGCATTGTGCAGCTCATCAGCGCCTGGTTGGTCGATGTAATCACCGGCCACAATAAATAAAAACGTATTATGCAAATTGGAAAAACCAAACAATGACACCAGCTGCCCTCTCTGTTTCAGTATCACTACTCGGTGAGGGTTCTTCCAGGCCAGGAGCCGTTTAATGTGTGGGCAGGCTGGGTGACCTCTGACTTCCATCAACAAGACATGACCTTTGACCCTGACAGCGTCCTCACTGTCACTGTTACCCTTGGAGACGACAGTGGAAAGGTTCAGGAGAGGTTAGTAAACAGCAGATTTTGTATTCAATTTAATACTTGTCGCCGTCAGAGATGTTGATGCTTTCCCCATCATAATTATAGACTGAAATTATATTTTCTGTATTACTGGAACCCTAATTATGACTGAACTTCAATGCTATTAACTGCATCAACTACATACCAATTAAATGCATTCCTATCATTTTGCACAGCGTAAAGCGGTGTAACTGTTACATGGTGTGTGCTGGAGACGCAACAGGCCTGTCGCAGAGTCGCAGAAGTACGGGTTTGGAAATTGGCTGTTTAGTTGACACAGCTACTGGGCTGCTCACCTTCACCTCCAGTGGAGTGGAGATGGCCACCTTCTACCAAGTAGGTCCCACAGGAATCTATTTGAATTGTTTATACTTATTAGTATTGTCTTCTCTGTTCAGTATTTTTGTGTAATGAAATGCATTTATGTCTAAATTCAATACACATAAAAACCTTACTTTGAGCTTTGTCTGTTACAGTTGAGAGAAAGTCATTATAGTGAGCGATGTTTAACTTAGAGCATTGCATTGTTTAACTGAGGTAGTATTGTTCTATCTTATCAGGTTGAAGCTGGTACAAAGCTGTTTCCGGCTGTTTTTGTCAAGCCCACTACGAGCCACATGTTTCAGTTTGAGATGGGGAGCATAAAGGTAAAAAATCTCTCAATGTGTTATCTTGTGAAACACAATAGAAAGATGTGTTTTTAGAAAAGGGCAACATAATTAAGAAATTTGTGCGAATTGTTCAAAGATTAGATCAGTAATTTAATCAATCAGGTTAATTAGGGTGCAGCTTTGCTTTCAATCAGTGTTTCATTCTTTAATAATGTTTTGTAGTCCGTACATCTTTACCTGTATTTCTCTTCCTCTCCATCCAGAATGTGATGCCACTGTCAGCAGGTTTGCTTCGCAGTCAAAGAAGAAATGCAACCCCTCAGTGTCTTCCAAGGCTTCAGGTCCAGAATCTCAACCCAGTTTCATGGATCAGAGTACCAGCCTGTGCATTAAAGGTGATGGTGGATCGGCCAGATGAGCGCCACGGCTGGAGAGTCCAATGCCATGAGCCCCTACAAGTCATGACCCTTCAGATTCCTGATGAAAACAGGTAAAATAGTGAGAATAAATGTGTTTTTGGAATTGGGCTTGCAGACTTCAAGTGCACAGAAAGTGATGCATTGGTTTTTTATATTGATCATCCAGAATGTTCCATATTGATCTGCAAGCACCAGATACCAACTATAACTTTAATTTGATCTTGACCAAGCAACACCACTAAAATTACCTTTTGATTCCATCCTTCAAGGTCTGTTAACATTTTGGAGCTCTCGGAACTTGATGACCTCTTGACCTTTCACCGCCACACTCTCCTGCTCTACTGCTCTTTATGCGCCCTCGGAAACACCAGAGTTTGTCACGCCCTCTGCAGTCACGTGGACCAATCGCAGATGCTTCATGCCATTCAGAACCCCCACCTCCCTGGTCCCCTTCGCTCTGCATTTTATCAGCTCCTGACTCAGGTAGCTACTTGCTGTAGTTCATGTTGTTCTTTTCATTCATAAACAACACAATAAGGAAACTTACAAAATGCATTTTGTATTCTTGTTCCTTAGGTTCACCTCAGCAGCCACACCACAGCATGTCACATGATGAACCACGAATATATTGTGCCTATGACTGACCAGACAAGAGAAATCACCCTGTATCCCAGCCCTGCTCATGGTGTTAACGGCGAGAATGGTCTACCTCCAGAAGGCATTTCCAATACTAGGCTCAGCACATCCCTGAAACCACAGATGCATTTCTCATCTCCGTGTTTTGTCAGAAGTGATGAGATGGAAGGAGGTGGTACAGGGGACATAGCCCGCACAGACAGCCCAGAAATCCCTCTGGACATGTTGAAGAACCTGACGGTGGAGATGCTGACTGCTGGAGTATGGGCTGTGGGTCAGGGTGTGAGGGATCCTGTAGGAGGCAGCATTGAGCTTCTGCTGGTTCCCCTAATTAGACTGTTCTACACCCTACTGGTTATGGGGGTGTTTGGGGATGAGGACCTGGGGAAGGTTCTGAGACTGATAGAGCCGGGAGTCTTCTCCTTAGATGCCGGAACCATCGAGAAGGAAGAGGAGGAGGAGGAAGAAGAAGTTAGTGATGATGAAAAAGAATGCAATGGAGGCAACAAAAAAGAAGATTACCCCTTGAAACAAGGACTTCTTCAAATGAAGCTTCCTGAAGCCGTCAAACTTGAGGTGAACCAACCAGCAGAGTACTTTAACATTTGTCTTTCTGCTCCAGACGCTATGTTTTTATATGTTCCTATACGCGATTTAATACATTTCTTTCTCCAGCTCTGCCATCTGCTGTCCTACCTGTGTGACTGCCAGGTGCGCCACAGGGTAGAAGCTGTGGTTGCGTTCTCTGACAACTTTGTGGGTCAGCTGCAGGAGAACCAACGCTTTCGCTACAACCAGGTCATGCAAGCACTCAACATGTCTGCCGCGCTCACTGCCCGCAAGACCAAGGAGTTCCGTTCACCTCCACAGGAGCAGGTGGACTTTGCTGAAATATGCTTCAAGAAAAAAAAAAACATTCAACATTCTTTAGACCATACTCTTTACTGTGTCTGTTACCTGTGCATGATCTTTAGATCAACATGCTGCTGCGCTTTAGAGAGGATGAGCAGCAGGACAACTGTCCATGTCCAGTGGAAGTCCAACAGCTCCTCCATGACTTTCATCACCTTCTCAGCACACACTGTGGTTGGAACACTGTTTATATTTGACTTATTCATCAATAATCTTCTTTGAGCCAGGGCTCTATGAAATATCTACTAAAAGCCACTTACCAAGATTGCCACTTAGTAAATCTCATCTCATTGGCTGTTCTGCAGGCATTGAGTTGGACAGTGACACAGAGGACGAAGAGGATGCAGAGACGTCTCTTAAGGACCAACTCCTCAGTCTAGTAGCGAGAGTCATTGGACTGATGAAGACCCCAATACAAGTGGAAGGGAGTAGACCACAGAGCACCAGTAAGTGCATCGATGTTGTCAAAGCCCGTTCTTTGTGTATGCACGGAAATGAATATGCCAAAATGTACACATGAGATTGTGTATCAATACCATATACGTAGAAACATAGCTGAATTGTGACAGAAGATGAGATGGGTTTAAATCGATATGAATATCAAGTATTACCTCCCATCAGAGATGTTGTGTGCAATACTGCCAACTAAACTAAATGTTCAACAACCACCTAAAATGTAACATGAACTAATCCTAAAATGTAAGAACGTATTCGGTCTCCACTCTTCTTTTTTTTATCACTACTTTTCACCTGCTATTCCTTCAGAGTCCCTCAAAACGCTGATCTCCGAGACGATGGTGCGTTGGGCTCAGGAGACTGAGATGGAGGACCCTGAACTGGTTAGGGTTGTCTTCTCACTGCTGCACCGCCAGTATCAGGGCCTTGGGGGCCAAATGGCAGGACACCTCTGCAGAGCCTATACGATCAGCCAGGCGTCGGTAGAAGACACCATGGCTCTTCTCTCCTCCCTGAGCCAAATCCGCTCCCTCCTCAGTGTCCGCATGGGAAAAGAAGAGGAGAGGCTGATGATCAGGAGACTAGGGTAGGGGGACATTTCTAATGGGACGTGGGTTTGCTTCGTTTGACAACAATAATGTAATTTGTATTGATACATTCCTAACATATATACATAATGATATACTTTGCTGTGTGTAAAAAGTATTTCAGTTTTTGTTCTCTTATTTTTCTTTCACGGTTTTAGAGACA
Source organism: Clinocottus analis (assembly GCF_023055335.1). Lineage (NCBI taxonomy): Eukaryota > Metazoa > Chordata > Actinopteri > Perciformes > Cottidae > Clinocottus > Clinocottus analis. The sequence goes on from NW_027176240.1 coordinate 6,580,892, forward strand.
TCATGAATAATAAAGTCTTCTACCAGCACCCTAACCTAATGAGGGCATTGGGGATACATGAGACCGTGATGGAGGTGATGGTCAATGTTCTTGGGGAAGGGGAATCAAAGGTGAGGGGCACATTTACATTTATAGTGATAATATGGACAAAATGTGTGTAACAAAGAAGCAGGTCTTTTCATTAGTTGCTTACTCGAACAATATCTGTATTCTATAGGTCATGTACTAAAAGGTAAAGGGTATACCGTGTTGTAGCTGCATCATTAATTGAACAATACTCCCTGCAGGGCAGCCAGTCGTGCCATAACCTCCTCACATCTTGCTTTTCCTTACACCCATGCATTGATTTTTTCCTTGTTAGGAGATTACCTTTCCAAAGATGGTGGCCAGCTGTTGTCGATTCCTGTGTTATTTTTGCCGCATCAGCCGTCATAATCAGGGAGCCCTGTTTGACCACCTGAGTTATCTGCTGGAAAACAGCAGTGTTGGTCTAGGTAAATCTTATTCTTTTCACTGAGGCCATAGTTTGTTTTGTTGTTGCAAGGATGGCATTCAATTTTTAAACATGTAACATTGAAACTTTCAGTAAGTTTACTGAGTAAAGATATATTGCAGGACTGTTGTGTTGAAGTGTAGACGGAGGTGGTATTGTTTCTGACCCTCTTACTCTATGCCAGGACAGTATTTTCAACTTAAGAAAATAACCGTGTGAGGTGTAAGCCGCAATATCCTGACATTATTTATAGTTTATGAGTGGGTGTTGAGATTGTTTAATGACTTTGTCCCTTAGCGTCACCATCCATGCGTGGAGCCACTCCTCTGGATGTGGCAGCAGCCTCTGTTATGGACAACAATGAACTGGCCTTAGCGCTGAGGGAACCGAACCTGGAGACGGTGAGTTCATATTTGCTGCCTTCCCTCTACAGAGCTGAAGTTAATAGTCTCCATTATAATACTCCAGGGTCTCATTCATGATCTTTGCAAATAAACAAAACGGGCCCTGAAAGAGGCGTAGGCTGCTATCCATGCACAAGTTGTGATCAATAAAAACTAACTTGACCGGAGAACGTTCGCACAAGTATGGAAACTCTGACGCATGTGTTCCCACCTTGTGGAGACAGGGGAAACTGGCAACGCAGATGGTGAGGTGGTGAATTGTAACTGCTATAAATTAAATGTGAGAGGTTTTTAATACATTTAATTTCATTATAATCACTTTACGTCTAGATCCACTTCATCATTAACGATCACATTTGTGATAAACTCAAATTTTATATCATATTCCACTAATTATTTCATCAGCGCTTTCTGCATCTTACAGAGGAATAATAATCATCGGCTGTGAAAAGAATAACATCAAAGAGCATTAAATAATTACAGAACAGAGCATCAATAGTCTCCGGTGTTAATTATATATTCTAATGAAGTACATACATCACCAAGTACGATTTAAGTTTTCATATATTTTTGTGTGTGTGAAAAACGTGCAGTGAAACTTACTTATATATTTATGGTTTGTGCGACACACATCTCCAGTAACCTCACCTGGCACGTCTTCACCACCTGCACATATGGATTGTGAAAACAAAGCCAGTGAGAGTCCTAATCATAACGCTAGCCAAGTTCACCATAACAAAACTGAGATGATGGACTATATGGTGTTCCCCTGTCAAACCTCCATTTTCAAATGATATCCAGGGTGTGGGGGATAAGAGTCAACCCGTCTGATTGCTGAAACCAAATACATATTGTGATGACACTTGAAGTGATGCATGACGGCTGCACTGTCGCTGCCAGAGGACCAAGTGAATGGAAGAATAAGCAGGGAAAGCGTGTATACATGTGAATCCTACACAATGTTTTGTAAATGAGACGCCTGGTCTGTAAGGAACATGCTTTGACATTTAACATTGTTTTGCAGTGTGACATTTATTTCACTCATGTATGTTGTTTATGCCTCTCTGTGAATTATGAGTTTTCTTTGCTGTACCCCATTTGGTGTATGGTAGCTCCTGTATCTGTAAAACTAATGTCCTTTACTATCCAGGTGGTTCAGTACCTTGCTGGCTGCGGTCTCCAGAGCTGTCCAATGCTCGTGGCTAAAGGCTATCCTGATATTGGATGGAACCCTGTGGAGGGCGAGCGTTACCTCAATTTTTTACGTTTTGCTGTCTTCTGCAATGGTAACCCTTTTAATTCTACCCATAGCCTTCCTATTCAGAAGACATCATGTGATCATGTGTTTACATTCATGTTGGCGTGTGTGTTTACATCCTTATAACCTAATTATAAAAATGTCAAGGTCCCTTCACAGTATCCGGCTTAATTATGTAATTTGAACATTGTCTTTAAAGGGATTTTTGTTTCACAAACTGTATTATTAATATATTCAGTCAACCCATTAAGGTCATTTATCACTTCTCAGAGATTCGCTGCTACAATAGCATCATCCACATACAAAGATAAAAAGGTACAGGAGGCTGCTTCATGTCAGGCTTCCAATTAAGTAAGCTATTTGCAATAGAGGTAATTAACTATCTGGTTCCTCTACTATTGATTTTTCTGACTGTGAAGCGGTGCCCAGAAAGCTTCAGTTAAAATTGTCCTTCAGGGTGCTGACAGTTCAGCCAAATGTCTGGAATACTAAACTAAGTGCCTTTCGTGTTTTTTGTTGTTGTTGCTCTTTTCTGTACATGCCTTAAAGCTGTACATATAGGGACTTGGGAATTAATATTCTATTGATTATCTTGGTTTGTTTCTTAACCACAGGCGAGAGCGTAGAGGAGAACGCTTACGTGGTGTTGAGGTTGCTGATTCGTCGGCCTGAGTGTTTTGGCCCTGCCCTGCGAGGCGATGAGGGAAATGGCCTCTTGGCAGCCATGAAGGAAGCCATCCAGATCTCAGAGGACCCTTCTATGGACGGACCTCGCACCACCCACCAGTCCAACAGAACACTGTCAGTGTGAGATGTTGAGTCTCGTGTGTGTGCTAATAAGGGCTAACCTCCCGGTTCCGGTTTATTCTGTTTACTGGCCATCGGGGGGCGTCCACGAAATAATGACCCCCTCATCTAAGTCGATTTATTACCTCAGTAAACATTGTAAACATGATTTATGGTCTCAATTGCTACATTGAAGTTTTCCTCAATAATTCATGATGTGCATTTAGTAAATGATGGTCCAATTTTGAGTAAAATCGACAATGAAGCAGAGTGTGCTTAGGGCTACCTTGTGATTCACAATTCACGACTACAGTTTTGTCCGGTTTGGGACTTTTCCGTGTTATTGTCTTATAGCTTTAACCCTTTCACATTGTGCTTTCAGTTCATGAAAGTTGATTCTAACATTTAGTAACATTGGAACCTTCAATTCTACTTATCTCCACCCTCTCTGGTCACTGCTGGTTCCAAAAAAACAAGATGGCGACACTGGTTTTGAACTCTGCAGTTGGTCAGACCACAGACAGTTTTAGTGCATCGCATCTTATTTTCCAGCGTCAAAAGATGTTGTATCTGGATAAAGATGTTATCTGAAAGCTACGCTTTCTGTAAACAGCATTAAATGATAACATAAATGTAGTACAGCATTGTATTGGGTATAAGCCTGTTTCGCTCTTTGTTTATATGCCCAATCATAATAAGTCCCAGGATTCATTTTCTCTCAGGCTTTTTGGAGCAGTTCTTGGCTGGAATGCAGCATCTGTGTTCAGCCAACCTTCCCTTGCTAAATAGAGGTTAAATAAGCTATGTACAACAGTGGAACAGTTTAATGACACTGATTATTTTTAAGCTGCTTAATTCAGGATTTATGTAGAGTAGGAGCTGACCACTTATCTCTCTGCACTTCTTTTCATTGTCAGAATTTTAAATAAATATTGAGGTCATTAGAAATGAGGAGGAAAGATCGTATCTTATCTTTCTAACGGGCTGCTTTGTTGAGGAATAATCAATCATTTGATTCTATTAAAAATGATGATTGATGATATATTTTGGACGATGATTGTCCCCGGTTACAGAGACGTTGTCCAGGACAATGATGACGACCTCATTCACATGGGGCACGCCATCATGACCTTCTACTCGGCCCTTATCGACATGCTGGGCCGCTGCGCTCCAGAAATGCATGTGAGTGTTTTTCCAGCTTTCAGAAGCCCGTTTGCATTATTACCAGATGTCTCAAGCAGTAAAGCTTAATGAAGAAACTCTAAAAAAAGACTTTTAAGGAGTCAAAATGAGCCAAAGGAAGATAAAAAAAAGGACAGGCCCTCATACTCTTTATGGTTAGATATAAAACTGAGCACATTTAACTGTTCATTTGATGTCATAATATATAATGCTTCAATACCAATGATAACTGTGTTATTTGAATAAACTCCACAGCATGGACCATACTGTATTAATATGCACTGAATGTAGAGGATATTAAAGACTCTATGATCATTAATAATACTTATTATCATGTATGTTGTCATCCAATTTTCTGTGAACTTTGAACTCTGGTTCTGTTTACTGGATATTGACAGAGTAATTGACTTAATTATATTTTATTACACACTCGGCCACATGTGTACCTGACTGTCAGCACAAGGGCCTGTTGAAAAAAAAGCCTTTTGAAAGGATTAAATTATTTTTGTGTATCACAGTGGCATTGAAGTTTACAGGCAAAACAAAACAACGACAATTGTTGTGTTGCATTGTTCAAACACACAAAGGCTGTCAGAAGTCTAGAAATGCAATTAGTACTTTAAAAGATGAATGCAAACAAAATCGTAAAAAACAAAAGAAATGTTTCAAAAGACAAAAGAACAGAAACTAGTAGAAGTGAACCAGCAAGAGTTAATACACAATTATCAGGAAAAAAATACAATTAAAAAAGTCCCAACATAGTTTCTTAACTTGACACAAATTACATTTGTTCTGCAAAATAGGCTTCAACTCATCCTAATAAAGATACTTACACTGATGATACCAATTAATACAATATACAGTATATACATAAGAATGTCTTATTTTTTACAGTATCATCAGACAATGTTTAAATGAATCCATTGTAAGCTGTAAATGACTGACCACTAAGAGTGCTCTGTTCTCAATTGTTGTCCAGTTGATTCATCAAGGCAAAGGAGAAGCCATCCGGATCAGAGCCATTCTGAGATCGCTCGTCCCCATTCAGGACCTTGAGGGAGTCATCAGCATCTCCTTTCAAATCCCCTCAGTGTCTCAAGGTCAAATGAGCCAATCAGCCAATCATTCAGTGCTACAAAACATCCTCTTGTATTTAGTAATTGCACGGAAACTTGGCTCGTTTGCTATAATTGCTTTTTAAGTGATATTCTAAAGCCCCACTGTGAGATGTTTGTAGTTACAGGGTTTGTTTTACTCTCCTGTTATGCACCCTAACCCTCTGGACGAGAGGATCCTGAGCCACACAAAGTGATCTGCTCCCATAGTATATAGATCAATGTATAATACATATTTGTCAATATGACCTTTGGTCTTAGCATCTAATGTTTGCTTTTATTTGTCTGTCCAGATGGTCTGGCGGTTGAGCCTGACCAGTCTACAGTGTTCTGCCCAGACCACAAGGCAGCAGTGCTTCTTTTCCTGGACCGGGTTTACGGCATTGAGAACCAGAACTTTCTCCTCCACCTACTAGAAGTTGGCTTTCTGCCTGACCTCCAAGCAGCGGTCTCTCTTGACACTGTGAGCAGGAAAAGTTGTGTTTTCTTTCCCCTGTTCAGCTGCTCAACAGACCCAGTTACACACTGTAGGAGTGACTTGTGACTTCTCATTAACCCGAGCTGACCCTGTCACCATGAAGCATATCCACTTCTCTCCCAATTTACTGTACCATGTCATAACACTACTGAGATTGTTGAACACTCCTGGCTGACTTAAATGAATGACACATTGTTTTCTCAATTTGAATGTGAACATTTTTACAAAATCAAGATTTACTCTAATGAATTAATGGGTTTTCTTCTTAATGAAACTTAATAGTATGCCTGGTAAAAGTAGATTATTCTTAAGATATATTAATGTTAAATTTGAGGACATGTTTTGCTATTCTTGGTTGTTTGGACTCTGTAATTGTAACCTGTCTTTGTCCTTGCAGGCTGAATTAGGATCCACCGATATGGCCCTGGCCCTCAACAGATATTTATGCACATCTGTTCTTCCCCTGCTCACAAAGTGTTCAGCGCTGCTTTGCCCTTTAGAGGACCATGCTTCGCTGGTGGATTCTCTAATCCAGGCCATTTACAACCTGTCCAGGGCTCTCAGCTTGACCAAGGCTCAAAGAGACACTATTGAAGAATGTTTGCTAGCTGTGTGCAGGTATAGAGCTTTTTTCTTGGTATGATGAAGCAACCTGGTTCGGGTTCTCCCTTCTGCTCGTTGTTATTGTAAAGATTTGTTGCTAACTGCAGATAGGATATAGATTTTTCATCAAGTTGCTAATAGTTTATATGTGTTATGCGACAATGTTCTCTTTGGAAGCTGTGTCTTATGTGGTGTGCCATTTGTAATTTATACATTATTGCGCCGTTAGATTCCTGTGTGGACTGACTTGACTGCATTTTTTATTTTGACCAACTCATACGTTGAGAAGCAGAGAGACACAGTAACAAATTATTGATGCAAACACACAATTGCACCCTTGTTCCCACTAATTGAATCACTATAAAGCCTGTTTTGCCCAGTTTAGATGTTATTTACCAAAGTCAATCAAAAATATTAACAAACTAATTGGATCTTGCCCGTGGCATCTTCTAAATTATATGCAACATTTTCCGGAGACATGATAATTAGTCATAACATCATTCATCTGTGTGTGTGCATCTGTGTGTGTGTGTGTGTGTGTGTGTGTGTGTGTGTGTGTGTGTGTGTGTGTGTGTGTTGGTGGATGTTATTTGTATCTGCTCATCTGTGACACATTTTGCCCTCATTGGTGTCCTCAGTGAACTCCAACCATCTATGGTGCAGCCTCTTCTTCGACGTCTTGTCTTCGATGTTCCTCATCTCACAGAAAACAGCAAGATGCCTTTAAAGGTGGATACAAAGAAAATACAGTTTACTAAAATATGTATGTGAAAATATACAATTGTACACCAAGTTAAAACTGCTTTTGTATTTGCTCAATACTTTCATCAACCAGCTCTTGACCGGTCACTACGAGCAGAGGTGGAAGTATTACTCACTAGCTGGAGAGCCGGGTGACCACGGTTTGGCCTCTGAAGAGGAGCTCCACCTGTCCAGAAAGTTGTTCTGGGGCGTGTTTAATGCCCTGGCGAAGAAGGTAAACCATATTGAATATGTGTCAACCTCAAAATCACATTGGGCGTATGTACACTTGGAAGAACTAGTGCAAAGCCCCTTTTTTGGGACGGATTGCTTGGCCCTCGGTAGAGTTCAGCTGCAATGTCTTCGTCCAGTATCTCCAGCAGCAAGAGTAAACTGCAGTCAGTGGCTGCGACCTGTAAAGGCTCACTGCGGACGACATGCTAGACTAGTCCGCCAAGTGCTGAAACTCCTCCCCTCTGAGTGTTGTTTGCTTGTTTATTCAAAGTTAGATTGATACTGAATATTGCAACAACTCTCACTGCACATCCTCGGGAGCCCAGAAATTCTGTCGCCAAGTGGGAAGTAGATCAGAGATATCTCGAGATATGCAAAGGACATACATACACAGACATACACTACATACAGAGAATATTCGTTTTAGAGGTGGATATTTTCATCGAGCACCAGAGAAATGTCAGAAAAAGGATAAACGTTTGATATTTTGGCTGTTATCCTACCATTGATTTATCGCCTTTTCCCTCCCTATCCTCCATTAAGTTCAGGAGAAATGCCAAAAACCTGTGTTTAATTTTCTCTACTAGTAAACTTCTAGAATAACTTGTGTGGAGGGAGATAAAACACACTTGAGATTAAGAAAAAGTTTTCCATGTCCTGGTATGAAACATCCAACCCGGGAACAGATTTATTGGAATCGTGAGAATCTCTCCTCAGTTGTCTGCATGCCGGTACCAGCAGATTTCTGAAATGATACTTAGCCGACAGATGGAGAACATGAAATATGAAAAATAATTCTGGGCTTTCTTGTAACCCACATCAAACAGCTACAGAAACTGAGTCAACAATGCACAGAAGAATCTCTTCAGAGAAGTATTACAGGGTGTAAAGTGTAGATAAGGCTTCCAGGATATGAGCTACTCCATATATAGTGCTTTGCTTATTGTAGATTAGCTGCAACTAAAACAAACTTAACTTAAGTTACTGCAACAAGTAAAATGTTAAACCAGTTGAACATTTTGTGAGGTATCTTTTTTTGATTCATTTGTTCCTGCTTGTTTCATACATTATCTTTACAATAATTTCATTAAGCTTGTTATTATTGGCTGATTCCTCAGACATCATGCAAACAAGATACTTGAGGGATCACTCAGTTATATTTCAGTTAGAGAACTGTAATTTCTTGGCCACTGAACTAGGTTCCTATCAGGGTTTTTTCAAGCCAAAGTATTTCTGCAGCACTTATCAATACAAACACTTGAATAGAATGTGTTATTAAATTGCTTGTTTCTTCAGCTGAATAGTGATCTCTTTGTCAAATTCAGACACATGCTCAAAGTAAAAACCTTAATAAGGACACACGTTGTTGTTGCAAAGCTCCCAAATCCGACTTAACCCACATTAACCAATTGTAGAGAAGTAGTAAGTGCGCGTCCTGCAATCGAATGTTTTTTCAAATAAGCCATATTTGTTTCAAATCACCCAGTTTCATGTGTGCATATAAACATAATGACAGCACTTAAAAAGATCGGCAATTTAAAAAAAGGTGCAAAAATTGAACCGTGCATTCTGTCCCGAATCACACGGAGCCAACAAATCAATCATATTGATGACGTGTCGTTCCCTCTTTGTGAAATTGCTATTTTACAGATAAAGGAGGAAACACTGATTTCCATATATTTGATCTTCGTATTATTTATCAAATTTTACATTATTGCCCGGCTTCTCTCGGCCCAATCTTATCATGTCCCATGCTGTCTCTTTTTCTTGTTTCCCTCCTCCAATATAATGTTCCCTCTGTAACTGTACAGGCCTACGAGGCTCAGTTGTTCAGGCTGTCTGTCCAGTGCCTGGCTGCAGTGGCCATGGCTCTGCCGCCTGACCACATGGACTCAAGCTGTGTGTCCCACACGGAGAGAAACGCCTCGATGGACACAGAAGGACACTTTGACCCCCGGCCTGTAGATACCTCCAGGTAAGATCCCTACCAGGGATATCTATTGATTATGGATAAAGAATACTTTGATTCTGGATGACATGTTCAGCCCCAGGGGAAAAGGAAGCGGTAATTTGTTTGACAGAATTAACTCTTGGACAAAGTGTCATATTGAAAGACGAGTGGAAATGAAAATGTATTTTTAAATGCTCTAGATCAAAATGTCCATTGGTTATCTGCAGGTGTATCTAAAAGTGTTACTGCGCTATAGAGCTAAATTATGTATTTTTTAATTTCCCCGCTCTAGTGTGTCAGTGCCAGAGAGACTGGAGTTTGTAGTTAACAAGTATGCAGAGCATACTCACGAGAAGTGGTCACTGGACAAGGTAATGCCACAACAGTTGTTCTTTAAATCTGAATGGCCTGTTAAAGAGGACACAGTAGAGTTGTTTTGTGATATCTTGGCCAGGACTGAACCACTTAAGTTACATTTACGAGATGTTCTCTGTCTGAAAGTGTCAAAACATCTGCCTGTGTTGTGTGCTCGAGCTAATATGACGTTTGCATATTTTCTAACGTGGGATTCTTTTTTTTTTTTTACTGAATCTGTGTATTATCTCTGTCAGTTTGCCAATGGCTGGGTTCATGGGGAGCAGCTCTGTGAGAACACCAAGGTTCACCCTCTCCTAAAGCCATACAGGGCTGTGGCTGAGAAGGTAGAGTGAGAAGTCAAAGAAAAGAGAAAGAAAATGAAAAGCAGTGAACTGAGAAATCCCAGAGGCACTTTGCAGCTCAATGCGGTGTGTGTAATATAAAAGATTAAAATGCCTCTGTTCGTGGTCCGCGGTGGATGGAGTGGACAACAGACTTCTTTTGAAGTTTTTAGAATTTGATCATGTTTTGCGTTCCTGCTGTCCTTCCCTGACTTATAAAGTGTGGTTTTATACGAAGAGTATATTTCACCTATTTCAGGAGAAGGAGGCATACCGCTGGGCAATTAAAGAAACACTAAAGAGCATGCTGGCCTTCGGATGGACCATCAAGAGAACCAAAGAAGGAGATGCATTCGGCCCGCAGACCTGTACACGCACTGTGTCCCAGTCTGGACAGGTATGTGTACTCAAAAGCTCTTTCACTTCCTCTCTGGGCACCAAACGTGTCTGTTCTATCAAAAGTTTCACCATTCACAACTTAACTTCTCCGTACTGGCTTTCAAAAGTTTTTTAAGAACTGAATAATTTTGTCCTAGCTGTCTTTTGAAGGAGCATCGACCTTCAGCCCCAAACCTATGGACATGAGCAGCATCACCTTATCATGGGACCAGTGTGTGAGTAATGCTGCCTACGCAAAGTACTTACAATTTTTTCTGGCACACAATCTGCACAGGTCGTAACACTGGCCTTTTTGCTAATGTTGTTTAATCAGGAAATCTTATATTGCATTTAATCTGGGCTGCAGTTGTGAGTTGTCAGATATCATATAAGCATCTCAAAAAGAGAAATCATCTCCCATTGCTAACATGTTTGGAGTACTGCGTCATCATATTTGGGATACAGGACTCCTTGATAGGGTCCTGGACAAAAATAGTTTCCTTGTTGTTGAAGCGGCCTGGGCGTCCCTCCTGCTTTGAGAGTGGAGTATGATGAGCCACGACCAGACAGAAAATAGATTTAACATTTTTCTTCTTGTTGCTGTAGGCTATGGCTGAACAGTTGGCTGAAAACTACCACAACGCCTGGGCTAAGAGGAAGAAATGTGAACTTGAGAGTAAAGGTACCATGCCATGCGGTCAACAACTATTCTGCTATATTTCCTCAAATCCTCTCCTTCTCTTTTTCTCGTCGTGGGGAAACAATAGTTAACAAAATTGCAACGCATTTGACCCACTTATGCTCGCAGGTAGGGGTGGCCACTCAATGCTGGCACCTTACGACACCCTGACTGCCAAGGAGAAGAGCAAATTCAGAGAAAGAGCAAAGGATATCCTCAAGTTCCTTCAGCTCAATGGCTACACAGTGTGGAGGTGAGCACAGAACGAGCATGTGATTGCAAAAGGGTAATGTGTGTGTGTGTGTGTGTGTGTGTGTGTGTGTGTGTGTGTGTGTGTGTGTGTGTGTGTGTGTGTGTGTGTGTGTGTGTGTGTGTATGAGGTGGGAGGCAAGTCAGGCGTTCCATTTGACATTTTACAGTGCTGTGCAGGCAATATTAAGGATATTAAATGTCCAGCAAGGTTCATACGGTCATGGAAAACCTGCGAAAGTCATGGAATCTTAAAATACTATTATCATATTTTTGTGCAATATTGTTATATCTTTTATATTTTGTGTCTTTTTTTTTTTTTATTCATCCATAAATGTTCCTTCTTTTAATCAAACTACTGTCTCTCATTCATTTGTGTCATTTAAGATATACTGTAGGCTTTTGAATTCGAATTGTTAGTTTAAATACTACATTTCCCCACTTTTTCAAGTATACACCGAGATTTCACAAAATGTTTGGTCATGGAAATTTGGTTTAAAGTTTAAAATGGAAAAGCCATGGAAATCCATTCCAATATGTGTATGAACCCTGTTCAGATTTTACAATAATGAAGAGTTAATTTTCCCTGTTTGACTTTACTTCCTCGACAGGGATCGGAAGACGGTGGAGATAGACTTCCCAGCCACGGCCAACTGCTTTGGCTACACTCTCCTTCAGCGGCTGCTGTCTCACACAGAGGACGCCCAAGAGCACATCTTGGAGCTGGGTAAGATGACAGTGCTCATGAATATTGAGGCCAAAAACAAAAATCAAGGACAATAAATACATAAAAGAACTTTAACGTTATACATCCCAAAGGTATGAGTACGTTATATGCCTGAAACTGTAAGATTTTGAATCTATAACTGGGAGTTGGATCTCCACATTATATCAATAATGGCCAGCAGTCTCTTGCGTTTACGTTCAACGAGTCTGCCTCAGGGTAGTTTGGATTCGAACCATCGGAAAGCGGCGCACGCCAAGGCCTTGCTACGTGAACTGCTGTGTCTGAGGAGAAAATCAGATCGAGAGACTTGTACTGTCTCTATCGCTCCGTTTTGTTTGTTGTTTCATCGTAGTTTAAATCTTTGATTTTTTTTTTTTTTCATTTCGTTGTGCTTTTCTCTCCAGAGGTGATGCAAGCCAGAGGACAGATGTCTAAAGGAGAGAACTCTCCACACCAGCAAGCAATTCATTTTTTTCCCAAGGTTTGCCTCTGATCAAATGAATATCTAAACACAGTTGAAATCTTATGCCTGACATTGAATCTGTAACATTGACTTTAGTCCCTTCCAATTGAATTTTTTTCCAATGTCATTTTCTACCCTTCCCGTAGCCCTTTTTTTTTTTCATTCACGTCATCTAATTAGTTTTGTTAGATGGTTGCCGTGGGCAACCCCTCTAAGTAAAACCCTTTGTGGCGGTGTAATTTATTTAACCATTTTGGAAATCCATGTGGGCGTGTCGATTGCCATCGGGACACTGATTAAAGCTTCCCACACAGTTCTGCCTCTAAGGAGGCAGCGAATCAAAAGGCTTTGTTTTTCATTGATGGGACCCACTAAGTCAGACCCAGTCAGCCAATACCATCAACATTCATGCCTCAGATCTTTACACCCTACATCTCCCACTCAAACCACACACTCACACAACCGTGCACGTCTGTCTGTCTGTGAATTGGTCGTGCTTCATAAGAAAAGCTATTAAAGTGAAAAATGTTAAACTCCATCTCCCCACGGGTCCCTGTTGAGCCCGTCATTACAAGTGCATGAGAAACAGGCAGACGCTGCTTAGACTAACTTTTTTACATTCTGGTCATGATCAAAAGGCTTTCGAATCGTCTGAATTAAGGGGAAATGTTTTGAATCAACATGTGGGGGAACGAAAGTACTTCCAGAGATCTATTTGATGCAATGGTGCGGTCATAACAAATGTGTTTTTGAATTCTATATTTTTTCTCAGCGTGTGGGATGTTGCTTCAATGAGGCATCGGGACAAACAGGCACAGAATATATATATTTATATATATATATAATGCAAACACTTTTTTTAAAAACACAACCTTGAAGCTACAGTAGTCGTTTAGGAATTAATTTAGTAATTTAAGAGGAATGCGCATAATAAATGTGTCCATTACTCTTTTCCACAGGTTATCCTTCCTCTTTTGGAACAATTTGTGAAGAGCCACTGTCTGTATTTTCTGTCCACTTCTCTCTGCTCGAGAAGCTATGCGACAAAAAAGGAAAAGGAGATGATTGCGAGGTATGTCGCACACAAAACACATGCTGTGCTGATTACAATGGAAGTATTTCTTGTGCTCTTGCTCTTTGTCTTGTGATGGAACAATTCCTCAGTCGTGTTTTGGAGGATAATCAAAAAAAAAAAAATTTAACAGAGGAAGCCTCATTTTTCTGAGAATGTTTCTCTTCTCATTACTGCGCTTTTCTTTTCTCCTCACCTTCAGCCTCTTTTGTAAGCTAGCAGCTCTGGTAAGACACAGGATTTCACTCTTTGGTAAGGATGGCGTGGGAATAAAGCTCATTCACACAGCAATTGTTGCACTTGTTCTTTTTTTAGTTGATTGGTTTGCTCTTTAAGATGCTATTGTGTAAGATTCCAATTCATTGTGATTGATGCATGTTCTGTATTTTACTTTATTTTTGTCTGTGTGTACTGAAGTCCTGGATTTAGTGTGTGTGTGTGTGTGTGTGTGTGTGTGTGTGTGTGTGTGTGTGTGTGTGTGTGTGTGTGTGTGTTTTTCCAGGAAACGAGGTCTCATCAGTTGCAAGCTGCCTCCATGTTTTGTCTCGGGCGCTGGATGCCAGGTAGCTAGATGACACTACCGCCTCACTCGGCCTGAATCGATCTTTCTTGCTCTGCCTGCGGTCACGTCAGTATCACATCAGTGTCACACCGGCGTGTCGGGGGATGAGATGACGGGTGTAATTGAGCTACCGATGCTATCTAATTGTTTTCGATATCACTTTTACTCCTTGAGGACAATGTCTCTAAACTAAAGCATGATGTAGTAGAATCCACGCTGAGCAAAGATTGATGTCATTTTGACTTGTCTTGTGGAGAGATTGGCAACTGTTTTAGTCCATGCAACCTTTTATTTTCTAAATGTTCCATTTAACGAGTCTAAATACTTACATTTTTGCTTGTCGCAGAACCCTGAACTGCCATTTTCTCCTCTTTTGGCCTCAGGGCATTGATGAATTTAGCCCCGGAGTCCATCCAAGCATCTCTGCATTCATTCTTTGAGGCCGCCGCCACTGATCTGGAGATGACTGTGGAAAACCTGTCTGTGACTTTGGTCTGTTTACCTCAGAGTAGGAATCAATCGGCTAGAGGAGTAGCCAAGGTTCTCGGCTTCACAACCGCAGTTCTCCTTCCCACACTCACTTCCCTCTTTCAGCATCTCGGCAACCAAAACTATGGCGTGGACCTGCTGGGTAAGGAAGTCTTTACAATTACAAATGGAATGTGTTCACATACCTTCCTGTACCAGTAGTTCATATTCAAGCCGTAGTCTCACCCTCTTCCCTCTATATGCTATAAAGCTGGATGAACAGCTGGTTTCCACATCCTTGAAATCACTCACAGGGATTTCCCCTCAAACTCTTACCTTCTTCATCTTTGAAACCAGCTCTCATTAAGTGTCTCAGTGATGGCCACAGAGCAGCAGGAGCATATTGTCTCCTTCTCTAATACCCTGATCTTCCGGGAATCATTCATTACTTGAATCAGCAGCCATACAGCTCGTCTGTCTCTCTGTGATTGTAAGCTTTGTGCCCTTTGCGGTGTCTGAAAGAAAGCGAACAAGGATCTAAGCTTTATCTATCACCTTATCTTTCCAGTGGGGAGTATCCAGCTGTCCTGTTACAGGATCCTCAACAGCCTCCTCGCTCTTGGCACCAGCAGCAGCATCTACATGGAGGGGTACTTCCACTATAGCTATTTCCTTTTGATATTTAATATTATTGAGTTTGTGCTGATATATATTATTTTTTTTATTTCACATTATTTTGTATTAAAAACAATTGTACTTCTTACTTTGTGTACCAGGTAAGATGAGATAATCTTTTATTTGTCCCTAGTGGGGAAATTGCAGCATTGCAGGATTACAGCAGCAAGAGACAGTAGTAAAATATGAAGTAATTAATATATGTAAACAGTGAAACAGTAATAAAAACAGTCAAAATAATCCACAAGAGCACGATCACAAGTAGTTAACAATGTGTTTATACTGCACCAAGAGAGTAAAGTGACCATAACGTGACTGAAGTGTTTTGTTTTTAGCTCAGTTCGCTGTGTGTAGAAATCAATGAAATTCTCAAATTGTTCACCCTTATTGATAATGTATTATTGTTGGGCCTTTTCAAGTATGTATTAAGGCTATGGATACGTTCATAAGGACAAGGTAAGATAGAGGTAAAGAAAGTAGCTGGCCAGTTAATTTAAATTAGTAATCCTAACCCATAGAGTTGTATAATATTTGGACAGTAAGCTCCATGCCTACATCCTAATGCAGCCTTCCAATACAGGCAGAGGCCAGCAGCAGGTGCTTGTCTTGCAGCCTTGGCTGGGACTTTTCCTGTGTGCTTCCTGGAGCCATCCTTAAACCAAGACAACCCATACTCCATCTACAACAGCATGAGTGCTGCTCAAAGAGAAGGTAATAAGCAAACACACTGCACACTGATATTAATCTGTGTTGCCTGTACAATCTTGGTCTTCTTCAATAGCTCTGACCCCCACATCTTAACCTCCTCCCTGGTGTTCATCGCATTATTTTTCCATATCTGTTTCTGTCAGACCTGGGGCTGCCAGATCAGGTGGAGGACATGTGTCCCCTCCTGCCCTCTCTGGAACAGGCTCTGGGGGAAGTGGAGAAGTTGGCAGGCGCTGGTGCTGGAACTCGCCAGGCCCACTACATCCAGGTCACGGAGGTCACTTTGCCTATGCTGTGCAGCTACGTGTCCCGCTGGTGGTACTGGGGCCCCGAGGGCCAGCCAGACGGCCCAATCTGCACATCTGTCACACCTCAACATGCGAGTGACCTTCTTGGCCACATCCTCCGTATCATCCACAACCATGTGGGAGCTAGCCAGGGAGATTGGATGAAAGAGCTGGCAGGTATTGTGATCATGTGCAATTCTGTGATTGTTGTCTGGATATACTTTTCTTCCACCAACAGTTATGCCTTTTAATCTTTTCCACACTGTTAAAAGCCATATCTTTTCAGTTTTTTCCCAGCCGATTACTTGTAAAGCCGGCACTGAGCTGTTAAACAGCCACTTCCTGCCACTGATGGAGAAGTTGAGGAAGAGGGCCAAGTGTGTGCTACTGGAGGAGGAGCAGATGAAAGCAGAAGGGTGCGATACCTCCGAAGCAGAGTTGCAGATACAGGAGAAGTTCACTGTGCTGGTGCGAGACCTGTACGCCTTCTATCCACTCCTCATCCCATTTGTGGATTCGAATCGGTAAGGCATGCTGCCTAAGATGTGGGGAATTAAGGTTTTTATTTTAGGCCAAAAGCTTGTAGAGTAAGTTGGAGAAACGTATTTTACAATATTTTATGTTGACCCCCTCTAGTAATCATCATCTGGCTTTTTAGATACAAAATGTTCCACTAATGTTTGTGGAACAACTATTGGTGAAAGAGAAATTCATTGAGGATGCAATGCGAGTACAATTGAAGTTCATTGAGTGTTTATTTAAGTTATTATGTCATGTTAAGCTTTACATGAATATACTCGGCAGTACAACTGATGTGTTTTGGTTTGTCTTGTCACAGAGCCAGCTGGCTGAAAGATTTGAACCCTGACGCTGAGCAGCTGTTCAGCATGGTGGCAGAGGTCTTTACATTCTGGGCCAAATCTCATGTGAGGACGACATCTCGTGTTTTTTTAAATTTTATTCCTCACATTTCAGTGCATTTAAGTGAATATTGTACGCTACAAAAAAACAATTCTTCAACCTTGTTTGCTCGAACAGAATTTCAAGTGGGAGGAACAGAACTTTGTGGTTCAAAATGAAATCAACAACTTGGCTTTCTTGGTCAACACCAACAAAATGTCCAAGGTCAGCCATATTCACCCGTTGGTCTTATGCCATTATGCTTACACTGATGTGCAAGTGCAATACATCCAGACACTAGTGGTTGTATGGTAATCACAACTAAGTTGTCAACTGTTGTTGAAGTCTCAAAGTTAATCTATTTTTATGGCTTTTCGATGTTCAGTTCGACCATGAGCAGAGGATGATGAAGAGGAAGGGGGATCGTTATTCCACTCACACCTCTCTCATTGTGGCCTCCATGAAGAGACTGCTCCCTGTGGGACTCAGGGTTTGTTTTCCAAGCGACTACAGCCTCATCATGTTAGCGAAGAGCGGCTTTGCTCAGGTCAGTTGGAAATGTGCCATCGTTAATGTAGTCCTCATGATGACAAAGCCCTTGATGTATTATTGAGTGCATTTATATGATAATCTGCACTGTAGTGTGGTCGGACTGAAGGTGAGTGTCTGAAAATCTCCTTGGCATATATATATTTAATGTTGGCCATTCTTTTCTTTTCACAGAAGAACACTCGGGATGAGATTCGAGAAAACATTTCCAATTGTCTTATAAATCTTCAGTATCAGGTAAAGGCTGTCACTGGGGCTTTCATTTATTTGTGTTTGCACACAAATGCAAGACAAGATCCTTCGACTTCAAAAATAAAGGAAAAAGAAACAAGTATTTATTCATTTATTGATTGAAGGTAGATGTCTCTACATTCTGCATATTCATTGCAACGCCTGAGTGCGGGCGACTTTTAATTTGTGGAAGGCATCAAGTGTGAGGTAAATTAAACTGAAGAATGCTCTCATAGTCTGTTCAATCATATTCTGTTTTGTTTTTTTTAGTTACTCGTTGTTCACCAGAGACATCAAAGTGACACAAACAATATTGTTCAGAATATGCATGATCAATATGTTTATTCATAAGTAAGTGATGAAAGCATAAATTCTGACTCGTCATTACCATAAAGAAACGTTTTCAGTAAACATTTGAGACTATTGGTTGAGAGAATCAGTTGTAGTCGCAGTGAAATGGGCTCCATTGTTGTCGTGATTCATATAAGAATTCAAGCCAAGACATTGAAGGGAAATGAAGAATGTTTCAACTTGTTTATTTGGGTACACATTTCCAATTGCATGTGTTTTGAAGGTGCTCGCTCTGAATTCTCTTTTCTCATTGCCATTGGACATTTTCTTCCCTTAACGTGGCAGCTCTCCAGCAGAATATTTAATGGTTGAGAAACGAAAGAAAGAAAGAAGCCCAACGATGTAAATGTCCCATTCTTTCTTCCTCTCTTTTCAGGCATCAGACTGTTTGCAGCAGGAAACCCTTCATGCAGAACACCGGAGCCAGCTCGGGGTCTTCCCCGACGCCCAACAGACTGTAAACAGGATTCTGGAAGTAGCTCAAGTCCTTTACTACCTGGATCAGGTGAGCTTTTGAGTCCATAGAAAAAACATTTTCAGATTTGTATGCCTGTGGCAGCTGTGGCTGGATGTTTCTAGGTTGTCTGTCTGGTCCATTCTCGTGAAAGCGATATCTCAGGAAGGCCAGGAGGGACTTTGGCATAAACGTCCACTCAGAGATGATTAGAATTTGGAGGTCAATGGTATCCGAGACCTCACTAAATACCTTTCTGGCCATTTCTCGAGAATTGATGTGCAGATTATGACAGTTACACACAAATGTCTACTAAATGGAAGCATACAACCACAAGACAGGTGTTACTTCACCAATAAGTTATATTCACTGATTATAGTTTTGACGATTGTAAGCTCTTTTTTTTTTTTTTTTTACAGAAGACATATTGACATGTCCCATGTCATACAATGTGTTGGCGAATGGTTTTTTCTCTGCCATCATCATCATTTCCAAGAGCTGTTTATACAAGTTAGGATTTACCTCCTTATCAGCTGGGTTATATTACAAAGCCTGGGGCCTAAGAAACATCGGTGTGTTATTCCAAACACTAATTTATTTTGAGTATATTACATTGATAAAAGTGATGCCTGCAGTGCTACTGCGTGAAAAATGCAAGAAAAATATATGAGGATGAACCTCTACAACAACTATCTATGAAATCTCTTGGGGTCCATTGGAGGTTCATGTGTCTACCTTGTTTCATTATCCATGCAACATCTTTGTTTATCTTTGGCTGTGGGTTCAGGTGGAGCATCCGCAGAGAAGTAAAAAACCTGCGTGGCACAAAGTCTTATCCAAACAAAGGAAACGAGCAGTGGTGGCCTGCCTGAGGATGGCTCCCCTCTACAACTTACCCAGGTACAAACACATGATTACAATAGCATTAGCATATACAAATACTGTGGTATAAGCACAGTATGTTATGTTTGTGCCTTGTGAATTATAGTTGTGGTGTAACACTCTTTACTCTCGAGTGGATGCTCAAATCCTCACCTCGTATAGCCATAAGAGGCTTTAATGAATGAGCAATAATTGTTCTAATCATAGCTCTTTTATATTGTAATACTGTCCTTCTGGGCTGCCTTTTTTTCAATCTCTTATTTACATTTGTGTATGCATATGCTAATCTCTTGTTGTCTCCTCACCCTTTCCTCTTCCTCCCCAGGCACAGAGCTGTCAACCTGTTCCTCCAAGGCTACAATAAATCCTGGATATCAGCTGAGGACCACAACTTTGAGGAGAAGCTTGTGGAGGATTTGGCTGTGAGTCGAAAATACATATTGACGTCAGGAGTTTAAAAACAATTCTGTAACATACAAAAGTTAAGACAGGCCCATATGTTGAATTATGATCAGGTGAGAGACACACACTACTTTTCCATCTATAACTCTGATTGTTTAATCCTATGTGTGAATGCATCTCAAATATGCCCCATACGTTCTTTTGATATATATTTGTTCATTAGTTAATGCGCCCTATAACGATTACTCTACAATATAGTACCTCCAAGACCAAAGCACCAATACAAATGTTTTAGTCTGTGCACATGAACGTGCTCATGTTATGTGTATTACCATGTGTGTGTGTGTGTGTGTGTGGCAGAATGCTAACATGCTGGGTGTAAACATGAGTCACCAACCATTTACTCTTTCTGGACTGCAGAAGGGAGGAGTGACGGAGCTGTTTGGAGGTGACAAAGAGCGAATAAAGAATGTGGAAGAAAGTGACAAACCAATCGATCCCCTCCTCCAACTCATTACACACTTCAGTCGAAGCGCGCTGATGGAAAGGAAGTGTGTGTGTGTGTATGTGTGTGTGTGTGCACTTGTATGTGTGTATATTCTAAAAGATCACATGCAGAAAAAAACTCCTTTTCTACTTCTATTACTTATTCAACCCATCACTAAGAGCATCAATATTACATTTTTTAGAAGGGATTTCTTTCAGTCTGACATCTGTGGCTGTTGCTTTCTGAAAACCTGACATCTGTAATCTGTTTCAATTCTTTGTTGGTTCACCCTGCAGAAATGTTTGTTCCATGGGTCGGACTCTTTTTAGTCATGCATGATTCGGTCCACCAATCCCATTAAGGTTACGCTACGATATTCTCATGATATTCCTGCAGAGACTTGCATGCCCTCTGAGAGCAAATTATTAAATTATGGCTTTCTCTCCGCCTCTCTGTGAAGACATTAGGAGTGGGAGGGCACCTGTGCACTCCCTGCTGAGATGTAACCAAATCAACCAGGTTCCAGGTGTTCTGTTCTGGTCAATAAAAATGGGCACTACCACGCAGCAGACTTGTGAATAAAATGATCTCACTCAAGATGCACGGACTGCTTTGAGTCGTTTTGATGCTGATGCATTTAACGTTGTAATCAAGGCTCGGTTAAATCACGTGAATGGATCGGCTACATTGGCCTGGACGAGCTCATTGAACCAGCTATTTTTAGAACACTGCATCTGTTCACCTTGATAAACACTAATATGATCTTCTCCATCTCCCTTTTCACAGTAAGCTTGAAAATGACGGCCTCTATAAGTCCTACGCTGCCATAATGGCCAAGGTAATAGAACAAAAGAATTGTCTCATTTGTGGTCTCTTAATGTTTGTTAATATGTTTAAATAATGTGCCGTGCGTTACATTGTGTTGCTCTTGTGTCTTTGTGCATGTCAGAAGCAATATACAACAAGATAAAGTCTTTGTAAATGTTGTACCTCTTTTATATTGATTTATTTTCTTCTTTTTTAAATGCCTTTTGTCTTTATTACATTCCCTGTGTTGTTCTTTCAGAGCTGCCACAGAGAGGACGATGATGATGAAGAACAGGAAGTGGAAAGCTTTGAAGTAAGAGAATGGGCTCTTACTTTCACAACATATTTCAAGAGCTTTTTGCTTCCACTATATTATTTGTAACTTTTTTCATCTTAATGTCTTCCATTGCAATATTCATAACAAAAAGTAATACATTTTACTCACATTTGAGTTTTATTCCACGAGCAAAGTAGTTGCGATACAATAGTGAACTAACCTTTCTGCGGCTCAGGAAAAGGAGATGGAGAAGCAGAAGTTGCTGTACCAGCAGGCCCGGCTGCATCGCCGTGGAGCTTCTGAGATGGTGCTGCAAACCATCAGTTCCAGCAAAGGTAGATACTGATCAATTATGTATACCACCAATTATAATAAAGTTTATATTAAAGTTATTCTGTTGCTTAGTTCAGAGGGGCATTCTCTTTCAGCAGGTTGTTGTCGTTACTTCAGATGAACCGGTCGTAAGATAGATACTTTACATTTTGCTGAATACTGAACCAAAGACAAGCTGAGCTGTCTCCTGGACTTTAGAATGAAGTAAAGCACTTATGTGTCCTTTGTCATTGTCTATTTTGATTTAATTTGTTACTCTGCTTCCTCTGATTGTGATAACATTCCCATCCTATCAGGGGCCATGGGCTCCATGATCGCCCCGACATTAAAGCTGGGTATCGCTGTGCTCAACGGAGGCAATGCCACTGTTCAACAGGTACGGTCCTGCATCGTCAGAGCACACAACGTGTTTATCCTGTGGTATCAGAAATATGGAAGCATAATCCTGCGATATTGGCTATTTCTGCCTCTCATGCAGGTACCAGAAAGTTTAATATTGTGAAATAAAATATGTTTATAATATCACATGGAAGAAAGAAGAGTTAAGATTAGATCAGGCGACACGAGGGAATAAAGTTATTGTGGCAGCTCGATGGGATTGCTCGATGTATTGCATTCAGGGGAAGAGATGTGAAATACAATCATGGAAATTCAGTGTATATAAAACGTATAGTAATGCGTAATTAATCAATAACTAAAAAAGTAACGCTTTAAAATAAAGTCTACAGTAAACTGTGGAAGATGAAGATGTGGGTTGCTCTTGTCATCGCATACAAATGATAATTTTCAGTGAAAACTTTCAAAAAGAGACCATTGGGCCATTTTGCCCCTTTCAGAACATATCACTTGTATATTCTGTGTCTCCTGATCACAAAGCCTTAACACAAAGACACAACACCAACGCTTTCAGTTATGGAAAACATATTTTAAGTTATTTAAAGATTTGAAGTCATATCTGCGACAGAAGAGATCCTCCTCCATTTATCAGACTATCTTTGATGCTCTTGTGTGATAGAGGATGCTGGATTATCTGAGAGAGAAACAAGACGTTGGCTTCTTCCAGAGCATGGCTGGACTCATGCGGTCGTGTAGGTGAGTGACTGTCGGAACATTTTCCTGATGAGTCCCATCAATTGTTTGATGAAAATTGATGAAAGAGGGCAAAAAGGTTTTTTTTGTAATCCTTTTGTGTGCGTGCGTGTGGTTTTGTGATATCCAGTGTTCTGGACCTGAATGCATTCGAGAGGCAGAACAAAGCTGAAGGATTAGGCATGGCCAAGGATGAGACCTCAGGTACTGTATTCATATGGAAATAGAAACATAATTATATATATGTGTCTGTCAAGCCATGTCATAGCTGAATAGCCAGCTACATACTCTAGTAAATCATACTCTAAATTCAGAAAATCCTATTTCTTTTTTTATATTTCTCAGCGTGGAATATTATCAGCAACTGTCTCCCTTCACTCAACTATGGTCCAATTCTGTGTTTTCTCTCACCTCTTTCTAAATCCTTCGTACATTCTCTCATGTCTTTTTGACAGTATTACTCTGTCTTATGCCCTCAATCCTTTTAATTCTTGCCTAATCTTTTTTTTTTCCAGGAGAGAAGGTGATGCCTGACAAAGACGTCACCTGTGACTTATTCCGGTTCCTACAGCTGCTTTGTGAAGGACACAACTCAGGTCATTTGCCCAAAGCTGTCTCCACTTACACACGGTCGCAAAGTTCACACAGATTATATTCTAGTCTAGGAAAAAAAGGACCGCATACTGTAACACATAAGAAAGGCTTCATACACTGCTCAAAAAAATGAAAGGAACGCTTTAAAAACGCATCAGATCTCAATGTGAAAAGAATTATGTTGGATATCTATACTGATATGGATAGTTTAATGTCTTGGGAACAAAAGGATGCCACTTCTTTTGATGGAAATACAAGTTTTAGCCTACAGAACGCTTACATTTCTTATACACCCCGAAAATCAAAGTGAAAAAATTAGTGGCAGGCTAGTCCATTTTGCCAAAATTCAATTTCTGCAACTCAAAATGCTTTTGTGGCCTCCACCTGCGTGTAAGCATGCTTGACAACGTCGCGTCATGCTTCTAATGAGACAACAGATGGTGTCTTGTGGGACGTCCTCCCAGATCGGCCTCAGGGCATCAGTGAGCTCCTGTAAAGTCTGAGCAGCAACCTGGCGGCGTCTGATGGACCCAAACATAATGTCCCAGAGGTGTTCTACCGGGTTGAGGTCAGGTGATCGTGAGGGCCATTCAAGTGCATCAAATGCTTCATCCTCCAGGTTCTGCCTGCATACTCTCTACTCATCATTTTTTCACTTTGATTTTCAAGGTGTCTATGAAATCAAGCCCTCTGTAGGCTGAAACTGTATTTCCATCAAAAGATGTGGCACTCTTTCGTTCCCAAGACATTAACTTAAACAATCCACTTCAGTATAACTTTCCAACATCATTTTTTTCCCCACATTGAGATCTGATGTGTTTTCAAAGTGTTCCTTTATTTTTTTGGAGCAGTGTAGTATTTTCCCCCTAATGCAACTTCAATATGATGCTATTAAGAGATTGTCAGTAATTCATAATTGCTGGCCAACACATTAGCTTTGCTATAGCTGATGGCAATTGTCGACATTGTCTGCACAGGATATATTTTCATTTCATTTTTGTTCACATTTTGTCTCCTTCCTTCGTGTGTCAGATTTCCAGAATTACTTGAGAACACAAACAGGCAACAACACCACTGTCAACATCATAATAACCACTGTGGACTATTTACTGAGAGTACAGGTACGTCTACGGTGATTAACAGATGACCAACTAACCAAACCAAACTATGTACAGATGTTCCAGTTATTTGTCGGCCCACAATGCAAAATGTGGCTTCAATGTGGATACTGTTTCATCTGTCATCAGATACATCATGCTGTCATAGTGGCATTATGTTCCTTATATTAAATATTGTATTGAGCACAATGCTACCTTCACTTAAAGGAAATGGTATATTTAAGCTCATTAACCACACATATCTTTCTGTGCTGCTTTGTAGGAGTCAATCAGTGACTTCTACTGGTACTACTCGGGGAAGGATGTGATTGATGCACACGGACAACAAAACTTCTCCAAGGCCATCGAAGTGGCCAAACAGGTCTTCAACACACTCACTGAGTACATACAGGTCAGTCGTTTAGGTGTTATAGTGTCATCAGGTGTTAAATGCATTGGGTCAGCCCCTAATGAATATCAAATATTTGACACAAAAATAGAAACGCGGCTCACATTTATGTGTGTGTTCATCCAGGGCCCATGCAGTGGAAACCAACAAAGCCTCGCTCACAGTCGCCTGTGGGACGCCGTTGTGGGTTTCCTCCATGTCTTTGCTCACATGCAGATGAAGCTCTCTCAGGTAGACTATATTATTTCGCCCTTTCATAATTCATAACATTGTTTCATTCAATGCTCTAGGTGATAGTGCACCGTAGTCTTTCTTTCCCAGATGCCTCATTTTATTCTGCTGGCAAAGCCATTACAACTCATTTATGTTAATATAGTGTTGCACTAAACGTTAACTGCCTCTGGTTTTGTGTCTTGTAGATATGTAAGATGTGAAATGAGTTTGTGACTATTGTGAAAAATGTAACCGCAGATATAATTTCTTGCGTGCAGGATTCAAGCCAAATTGAGCTTCTGAAAGAGCTCATGGATTTACAAAAGGACATGGTGGTCTTCCTGCTTTCCATGTTAGAAGGTGAGATGTCCACTTATTCTAGTGTTTCTTTACAATGTATGGTTATAATTGGTTCGCAAATTATCACAAATTATGAATGTTCTTTCTCTGCCGGTCTCAGGTACTGTCGTTAATGGAACTATCGGAAAGCAGATGGTGGATATGTTGGTGGAATCATCCGGCAATGTGAAGATGATTCTCAAGTTTTTTGACATTTTCCTCAAACTTAAAGACCTCACCTCCTCGGATGCCTTCAAAGAGTACGACCCGGATCATAAGGGCTGCATCTCCAGGAAGGACTTCCAGAAAGCGATGGAAAACTGCAAGCGTTTCTCCCAATCTGAGATTCACTTCCTCCTCTCCTGCATGAAGACAAACGACAGTGACGTTGTGGATTACGAGGCCTTTGTGGATCGCTTCCACGAGCCTGCCAAAGACATCGGCTTCAGCTTCGCCGTCCTCCTCACCAATTTGTCCGAACACATGCCCAACGATTCCAGACTGAAGGCATTCTTGGAACTGGCAGAGTGCGTCTTGACGTACTTCCAGCCCCATCTCGGACGTATTGAGATCCTCGGCGGCGGGAAGCGCATTGAGCGCGTCTACTTTGAGATCAGTGAATCCAGCCGTACGCAGTGGGAGAAGCCGCAGGTCAAGGAGTCCAAGAGGCAGTTCATTTTTGATGTAATCACTGAGGGGGGAGAGAAGGAGAAAATGGAGATGTTTGTCAATTTCTGCGAGGACACCATCTTTGAGATGCAGCTGGCGGCCCAGATATCCGGCTCTGACACTGGAGAGCGGTGTGCTGATAAAGGAGCAGAAGAAAAGAGCGAAGAGGAAGATGTGGGCAACGGAGGAAGGTTTTTCCCGCATCATTGGTTGTTATTGCTCCTATCTTTACTTTCTGTCAAAAACCTGAAGACGGTGATGAAGATGACCCTGAAGGATATCTTCATGTCAGCGGTTCTCCTCTTCAGATTCATTTTAATGGCTCAGGTCCGGTGTATTCGCGTCGTAATTGGCGGCGTCTCGTATGTACTGTACATAGCCTTCATCAGTGGTGGGCTCATCGAGGGAGCCAAGAGGATGAGGGTATCGGACTTGCTCGGCTGTGTCCTTGAGCCAACTCTTGATGAGGTCACGGAGGTGCCAAGTGGTGTGGCTCGGCTCAGGAAGGACTCTGCCAGTTTCTCTTCCCAAAGAGAATTGAGGGAGATGGGGCATGTGGCAGCTGTGACCTCCCCCAGGGAGATGGATGCCCTGTCAGACATATTTGGCCTCAAAGTGAAGAAGGAGGGAGGTCAATACAGACTTATAACACAAGACCTCACTGCAAGTTTGACTCATCTGTTCAACGCATCCTCCAAAACGATTGCCTCTGCTGATGTTTCTGAGACGCATCAAGAGACGGTATGGATTCATTTGTATTTTTGGATATGAGACCATGTTCATAACTTATGTATGTTGTATTTTACACAAGTTGTATTCAGCATCATTTTCTTTAGTTTTGTCTCGCTTTGAAACTTTACTGATCCATATCAATTTTTAATTTCTATTTTCTAACTTAAGGCCCACTCTGCCACAGAGGAAAAAACAAGAGATGAGACAATGCTTGAATTACAGAATACAAAGTGAGTCTCTTGCTTTCCTATTAAATTCTTAAAGAGGGATATTTAACTTCTTCATAAAATTCTAAATATTTGATGTTGAGTCAATTCAAGTAGAAGATGATATCAATAGCATTGCACTACAATACAATATGCTTAGTATAAGAGATTGAAACCAATAATATCAACAATGTCAAGGTGTTTGTGTCAGACTTCAACAAAAAGATACTTGAAGTTAATAAGAAGTCAAAGTTTGATTTCATCACGTCCTGTATGTTTGTGCATGTAGTTTTTGCAGAGGGAAGGAAACTGAGAAGAAAACTGGGAAAGAGAAAGCGGAGGCAAGATGGAAAGTTAAGGGATATAATAAGTCAGAGGAATCAGAGAGCCAACACTCTGCCTTATGGGAGAAAATAATCACTCATAACAAAAGCCTGCTGGTAATTTACAAATACACTCGCTCATGCTTATGCATACAGACACCGACGCTGAATGTCTTTTCTTTTTTCCTCCCCAGAATTACTTTGCAAGAAAGTTTTACAGTATGCGCTTATTGGCTCTGTTTGTCGCCTTTGCAATCAACTTCATCCTCCTCTTCTACAAGGTAAGAGTTTGCTTGCGAAAACTATTTTAAATTACATTTGCAATGGTATCCAATTCTGAAATGAATGAAGTACATCTACTAAAGTGCTGTACTCACGAAACGTAGGTGCGCTATCTCATGTTCAGACAATTAATATAGCAGAAAAAAACAATTCAGCCGTGTAGAGATGGCTGTAGTTACTAGAGTATATTTTGTAAAATAAAAAACATAAGATCATCTCATGTCATAACACAGTCAACAGTCGCATCAACTGGACCCATCTCAACAATACAGGTACACAAATACATGTATTTTCGCCAGATACTGCGTCAGAGAGGACTTGTTTCGGAGGCTGTAGTGTGCTGCCGTTGAATCGTATTCCACTATATTGTGTGTTCTCATATTTTCTTTAAAAGTATGCCTATTTGGCTTTGGTAAAGTCACTCCTTCTTTCTGTCGTTTAACTGTCTTCCCAGGTAGCGTCGTTGCCTGCATCACAAGAAGAGGAGGCCGTCGTCACATCTGTTAACAGTGATGGACCGGACTCTGCCGCTAACGACAACAAGGGCAGAGATTATTTTGTGCTGGAGGAAAGCAGTGGATACATGGAACCGTCGCTCCATTTCCTGGCCGTAGCTCACACAGTCATCTCCTTCTGTTGTATTATCGGGTACTACTGCCTCAAGGTACAGAGCTCGAGCGTGTATCTTTGCAGATATATTATGACTCCATTCCCCCTCTTTGAATTTGTTTCTCTCCATCATTTAGACCGAGGCTCTGTTCCCAAAACACCGAAGAATTGACAATTTCGCACAGTGTTAACGAAGACATGCTTTGACTGGAACAGCTAATTTCGTGGATTTGAAGTTTTGCCAACTCAACACGAGGGTTGAATTATTGAGTTGTCACTGTCGTGCATTTGATCGGCAGGTGCCATTGGTGATCTTCAAACGGGAGAAGGAAGTGGCACGGAAGCTGGAGTTTGACGGGCTGTATGTGATCGAGCAGCCGCCTGAGGAGGACATCAAAGGGCAATGGGACCGACTGGTCATCAACACGCCGTATGTTCATAACCACATGATCATCTCATGTCATATCTACATCAAACATGTTTAATACTCCTGGGCCCCTATTAATATTCATGCTACACGTTTTACGCAACAGAAATGTTTTACTTACAGTGATTTTTTTCCAATATATTTTCTCAATTTTTTTTTTGTCTTTTCAGATCATTTCCAAGTAATTACTGGGATAAATTTGTGAAGCGAAAGGTACTATCTTCTACAGCTTAGACTTTTAACGGCAAATTAAAATGCGTTTCATTCTAAATGTGCTTATGGATGTATTTAATTGTGTGCATATTTCACTGAGTGACACTCCATTAAAAAACTAACTCAAACTTAATGATCCGTTTAATGGCAGGTGTAATTATCACCCCGATTCTCCAAAACAATTTTATTGTCTGCAGCGATAGGGTAACATTTGTAGCTTCCTCATTCAGCTTGCCTCTCGCGTGAAGAATAATATTCTTTGCTTTCAGGACATTGAGTCCACTTTGAGACTGTTCAACTACATTTAAGGAACGAAGGTTGAAAAGCAGGGCTGTGTAATTAAACTAGAATTCTCTACCTGATTGTACGAGTTCACGGCTGCATAAACAATCAGGAGAGCCAGACATAATCATCTGAAAGCCTTCAGATGGCTGCAAAGAAGCAGATTCCAACTCTACTGTTAAGTGTTTCTGCTAATCCGTTTTAGAGTTTGGAGGATGTAGATATTGCTTACCATACGTTGAAGTGCTCTTGTTCAAACATTATAAAGTGACATTAATTCTGTTACAGGCACAGCAGCCCAAGGAGGAAAAACTGCATCTGTCTGATATGAGTAAATAAAATAAATATTTGCTAGACATGGTTTACTGTACATATCCACATTTTAGTAGGAAGGTCAATACTAATCATTGATATATTGTCAGGTTGCACCCATTAATAATAACATAGACCAGAGTTAACACCAGTCATTATGCACAACCGACATGCAACCGCTTAAGATCATGCGTAGGCAACTTAGGTATAAAGAAATCCTTACTTTTTTCTGTTCAGTAGCGAGCAGAAGCAGCAGCTTATTATCTCGTCAGCAGAACTTAGCTGCCATCTCATTATTGCACAGACTGTGCAGAAGAATTCAGCCTCATACCTACCGCTATCTCCCGTCATGCTTTATTCAGATGAAAAGCCACAGGAGAGACTATTGTTTTATGTAAACCTGTCTTCTTGCCCGTTCAGGTGATGGATAAGTATGGTGACTTTTACGGCTGCGAGAAGATTAGTGAACTCCTCGGTTTGGACCGAGCCGGATTAGACTTCAGCTCGGGGAGAAACGAGAGAAGGAGACTCAAAAGACAAGCTTCCTGGAGTGCCCTGTAAGTATAAAAAAAACAAAGAAAAAGGATCTACGTGAAACAGCAGCAACCTAGTCTTTTCATTATTTTGGAATTGTATGCCATCTTCGCTTCACACACACATGGTGGATTATTTAATAGGATAGCGTTTGAATAGTGTTTTCTTGTTCGTGTTTGTCACACACTGATGCATAACAGATCAAAAGACACAGTTTTCATTGTATTTATTTTTGTATTATATAAACATTAGTCTGAATAATTAATAATTACGGCCTTTGAAAGGTATCACAGTATGCAGTTGTGTAGGTGAACTCAAAGCAGCCTGCAAAGCGGCAGCAGTGTGGCTTTCTTCTCCAGAGGATAGCGGCGCGTATGCTTATACATAAACAATTGACATAATGAAAAACATTTTCAAATAGGGAATTCAGCACTGCTTTCCCTCCGATGTATCTTACTGTAGAGATCCTCAATGACCCATCTGATGAACATTAACACGGCTGCTTGTTTACTGCTCATCCATGTGCGTGTTACTGAACAGGGGCGAGCACA
This sequence comes from Clinocottus analis, assembly GCF_023055335.1. Taxonomy (NCBI): domain Eukaryota; kingdom Metazoa; phylum Chordata; class Actinopteri; order Perciformes; family Cottidae; genus Clinocottus; species Clinocottus analis. The sequence continues at coordinate 6,611,657 of NW_027176240.1, forward strand.
CAGACGAAGGTCCTAGAACAGAATGTTGCACTTGAGGAGGAACAGGACATCCTGAAATGAAGACGCATAACAGGCGGGCCTTTTTAGAAAAGACAAGGGTCTGGTTTTAGCGGGAGACATTTTGGCTCTGCTTTTCGGTCCCTTACCACCGTGTTATCTGTGTGATGATTCTTTCAGATTTAACTCCATTGACATCAAGTACCAGGTCTGGAAACTAGGAGTTGTGTTCACTGATAATGTGAGTCCCGTTGAGTCTAATACTTTATGGCCTTTGCTCAGTTTGGTTGTGTGCCTCGTTCCTACAAAGCCAAGATAAAGGTGTCACTTCCTGCAATTTATATTAACAGATAATATAATATGACCAAGCAGGATGTGTCAAACATATCTGATATTTTATGACTTAACCTTAATTTGTTTAATCTCTTGTTCGTTTGTGCTAAAATGTAGTTTAATACAATTACACATGTTGCAGGAGTGATGTTGGTAATATCCTGTAATTCTGCCTTATCTAAAATACACATTTGTCTTGCTATCGCTCCTGTTGATCTATATTGCCTCTTTTTATGTGTGTATGTCCTTGTGTGTGTGTGTGTGTGTGTGTATGTGTGTGTGTGTGTGTGTGTCACAGTCCTTCTTGTACTTGGCCTGGTACATGGTCATGTCCATTCTGGGTCATTATAACAACTTCTTCTTCGCCGCCCACCTTTTGGACATCGCCATGGGCTTTAAGACACTTCGTACCATCCTTTCCTCTGTCACACACAATGGAAAACAGGTGTGTGTGTGTGTGTGTGTCTGTCGGTCTTTATTTCTCCATCCATCTGTCTTGATGTGTGCTCACATGTGCAGTTTGCATGCATCTGATGTTTGCTCTCACGCTGTGGGTTATATTGGGCCTTTTCCAAGATGAAGGAGCGTATTAAAGCCCATCTGCCTCTGTCTCTATCCCTTTCTAATTATGTGTGTGTCTGTCAGTTGGCCCTCACGGTGGGCCTGTTGGCGGTTGTGGTGTATCTCTACACCGTTGTGGCCTTCAACTTCTTCAGGAAGTTTTACAACAAGAGTGACGACATGGACACGCGAGACATGAAGTGCAATGACATGCTTACTGTAAGTTAAATGTCCACACACACACACACACACACACACACACACACACACACACGAGTCTTCTCCTCCACATATATCTATGTATCCTCTGTATCTCTTGATGTTTATCTTTCTAACACAAACACAGCCACACACACTCATTCTCCGCCTCTTCAGATTGAGAGAAGAGGAGGATTCAGACAGTGATCCCAGCCTCTCATGGACACATGGGTAGAAAACACTCCCTCGAGCTTCAGCATCGCTCTTTATATGACTATTCACTACATTAACACCGCCGTCTGCTCTATTCTAATGTGGACTCCACTGTCACTCACATAAGCGGGCGGCTGGGCAGCGATAGCGTTGGAATAAAACACTACTATTATAGGTGGCAGGGGGTATTACATTAAATCACTCAACGTGTTTGTGTTTGTGCCGGACTCGCAGCCGTACTTCAGCAACAGTGATTTGTAATCCCCGTCCCTTCATAACAATACCACAACAGCAATTGTTTTAGACAAATACCACGCAAAGGCAAACAATGTTAATGCAAAAAATCCTCACTCTTAAGTGTTTAACATTTAGTTTTTGCTCAAGTTACTTGTGAATCTTTGCATTCTTGGCACTGGCAGGAAAAGCAGCGTGCAGTCCTTCTGGACAACTAGAATGTTCTTGCCTCATGTGCGTACATAAACTCCTTGTGGGGGGAAATACTCTTTGAGGTCTTCATTTTTCTCAGTGAAATTGTATAATAATGCTGCTTCTTGTTTGAAACCAGTAGCATGGAGACAGGCATGGACATAAACCGAATAAATTATCATTCTTTTGCTTCTTCGATACTTAACATTTTCCCCTCATTAACTCAAACTGCAGAAAGTAAGAGAGAATGGCTGCTGGATAACTTTCAGGAAAAGCGTCCTCAACCAGAAGTGGCAAGCACATACATGACGACAAATGAAAATGTATTTCTTTGTCAGTGCTACATGTTCCACATGTATGTGGGCGTGCGTGCGGGCGGGGGCATCGGTGACGAGATCGAGGACCCCGCCGGAGACGACTTTGAGGTGGAACGCATCGTCTTCGACATCACGTTTTTCTTCTTTGTCATTGTCATCCTCCTGGCCATCATCCAGGGTGAGTCACACACCGCATTTGTCTCACAAACACGGCTCGGCGGTCCACACATTCTCCCAATGACGCACGCCAATACATTTTATTCCCCTTGTTTGACTCCAACATGTTTGATGAATTTTTCATGCGGAACGGAATTGGAAACAAAGTATCTGTTTATTCCACCAAGTCCTTCAGTTTCACTTGACATCTGCCACTCAGAAACACACACACACACACACACACACACACACACACAGCAGTGCATATGCATCCCTGTGAATAAACAGGGACATTAACACACACAATTGTGCCCTTTTTTATTTGTACCCAGGCTTGATAATTGATGCCTTTGGGGAGCTTCGTGACCAGCAGGAGCAGGTGAAAGAGGATATGGAGGTGAGGATTGACACTTTCTCTCATGCACACAAACACTCTCTATTCTATAGACGCACACACATTTGAATACAGACAAATACACCACTGGTGTCCCTTTTGAGTATATTTTGTGTGGAATCGCGGTTGTAAAGTATGCAATGCTGTGTCAGGTTTAGACACAAAGACCACTGCGGGAGCCATACTTGAAATCAGTAGCCAAGTAAGCTTGAGGTCATTTGTAATTGAAGTGTGTGTGTGCACAAAATGAAGTAGATTCAGTTGTTCTGGGAGCTCATGTCACAGGAAACAATCATACCATTGGCCTTAATGAAAGGATACCATTATCTCTTCCTCCAGAATGATGAATGGATAATAATTATAGAAACTTTAATCAGTGAAAAACAACATCCTTGGTAATTAAGTGTTTCTCTCGTTATTTCCTCAGAACTCTCTCTACGGCTTGCTTTACTCTTGTCACACAGTTTGCTGTTTTCATGCACAAGGTGGTGTTGTTAGAGAATGTTTGTGTATTTGGAGCTAAGTAGATGCAACAGAATACAGATGAAGATGCATTTCTTTTTAATTCCTCGCTACAGTGCATGCATCAGCCCCTGAAGGCTGCAGCAGGTGTAAACAGAGCCATGCCAAAGTAAACTCAGCGGGTAGAGTAAGGGACGTTACAAGAGAATTCAATAGCGGGCCGACAATCAGCAACAGGCGAACGAGTCCAAAGTTGCAGGAAAAGCAAGCATGTAGTCGATGACTGGACCACTGAGGCAGCGAGGCGGTTTGGATCGCCTGACGAGCCGCTCTCTGAATATGTCAAAGGAGCACATGTGATGATACAGAATGCGTAGTGATCATCGTCACTCCTACTTGAGTGTCAAGCACACAATAGTCTGTCTCTGCCATTGTGCAGTCACGTGGAAAAAATGTCCTTTAACGCATGGAAAAAGCAGCTGTAAACACACACAGTTGCTCTGCTGCAGTCAGCTGTGATAATCAGTTTTTGCGGCTACTCCCATACGCCCATCATCTGTTGCCCTGTTCCCCTGAAACACATACTGCATTCCCCAAAAGCCTGTTTCTTCTCCCTATTTACCAGCACAAAACCTTTGTACAGCCACATAGTAAATAAGGTTAAAAGACTCTTGAGTAGCTGCAAAATGATGCAAATCCCCGGCGAATATGGCCTCTGTGTCCTATGAAAACCTGGCAGCCGGCGAGTAATCCTGGGAGTGTTGAGTTGCTTTTATTTACAGTCTTTTGCCTTTTGTTGGCGTCCTTTGAGTGTTGTTGTAAAAAGAAACAACTTTTAAAAGGTGTCATTTCGTTCCACTCGCGGACTAAATGCCGTATTTCAGTCACAGAGCACTTAAAGCAAAGGCCTCTGATCTTAAAGTATGGGATTTTTTGTTTTATTTTCTATAATTCTCGAGAGGACTTTGTGTTTTGTTGGAGCCTGTTTCATGAATCATTACATGTCTTACGTCTCTCCTCCTGCAGACCAAGTGTTTCGTATGTGGAATAGGAAGCGAGTACTTTGATACGGTCCCTCATGGCTTCGAGACTCACACTCTGCAGGAGCACAACTTGGCCAACTATCTGTGAGTTGATTTCATGCTCACTCTTGTAACGCCTCGGATTGCCAATGTCTCGGCCCCTCGTGATTTTATAAATACGAACGCTCACAACTTGATATGTTGTCACCAGAAAAGGCCGGCCTTTTGTGATTCTACCTTTCACAGGCGGAGAGCAGCTTTAATATTCTCTGGGGTCTGATCAGTCGCAGTGTGAATAAATAGACAGAAGGATTCAGAAATATTTCCATCTGAATTATCTGAAGGCAATCAGATGCCCAAAAAAATAAATTAGAATATTATCATTTTTGTGTGTATTGGTAAAAAAAAAAAAAAGAATCCTCCTGTGTGCATTTCTTAATATTAAGACTGATTCTACCCCAAACTATTCTGCATGCTCCACCATCACTAAACCTTAATGAGAAACAAAGAAAAGAACATAAAAATAAATGACTCCTCCTTCAGTATTCATTAGACAATCGTTCATCCTCTCGACTGTTCAGTTTATCCGTATGAACCGTCATCCTCTTCTAAACACCGTGGGCCTGTTCTTGGCGTAAAATATTAACAGCAAGTTCTATGTTTATCCGCCCCAATAGACCTCTTATCGCTTGCATTTATAATTCAGATTCGAACCATCGTCTCGTTCCGTGATTATCAACAGTTTAATAACATACGCGTCGGAAAACATCGTCTCATCTTCAGGCCGTCATGACAATTAGATAAAACGCTGCACACCTCACAGTCTTTGTGAACGGCTGCTTAGGCCCAAACTTTAGAGAGGAAGCAATATGTCAAGAAGCCCCGTCGACATACGAATACAGCCAGAAGCAGGTTAGAAAGAATCACAAGACACCTTTCAGCGTCTGCTGAAGCACTTTTGATTGCAAACAGTGTGAGAACAAAAGCCCTCACACTGCTTTGTTTGTTACTCACGGTACATGTTTATGTTCATATACACTACGCATATTTTGCACTTTCACTATTGTTTAATGTCATTTCTTGAAGTAATACTCTCTGCTGTTTCATTGTACATAGAGTTTTGCTGTATATATCTTTAATCCCCGTTATTTATTTTTGGGTGTCTGTAAGCTGCTACTACCACAAACACATTCCCCCTTTGGGATGAATAAAGTAAATAACTATCCATCCATCGATCTAAAAAGGGTGAAATGTTAGAAATGAGGAAATGTTTGTGTCGAGCTAAATGTCTTAAAGGCAGAAACTCTAATTTATCATATCACAATTTTCTTTGAATTTGAAAAAAATTCAAAAACATTCGGGTCGTGTTGTTGCATTGTTGCCAAATCAGTAATTGCTGTTGGCAAGAGCCTCTTCCACTGCATTAATATGGATTCTTCCATGTGTTTGCATCCTCTCACTGGTGGACTTCTCCCTCCTCGTGTCTATGTATTTATGTACGCGTATGTATGTAACATGTCAATCTAACCTTTTACAGACAGAAGCGTCATTACTCACTGCTTCCTTCCTCTCATTAATCATCACACACTTCAAGCAAAAGACTTTGTCTATCTCTGTATTTCCACTTGTAATACCCAACAACTGTTTCCATAATCGCCACAATCCCTGGATTTGTGCACACAATCTTAATTGCATAAAACGTTCTCCATGTGGGAGAGATATGTGAGTCGCTTCATGAATTCCATCTTCTGTCCCCACAGATTTTTTCTGATGTACCTTATTAACAAGGATGAAACTGAACACACAGGGCAGGTACAGTAGTCATCTGGTGTTTTATTGCACGATCCAATCAAAGCGAGAGCAAGGTGTGCTCCCGTTAACGCTCTCCAACAATTCAACTGTCATCGCCAAATGCCACTTTCCTGACTAAACCCTTCCACGGCGGTTTCCTCCGCGTCTCAGCGACCTATTTATTTCAGCCGTGACAAAGCTGTAGTGTAACCTTTTCAACTAAGACAGACTCTGTATTCATTCTGTCTCTCACAAGCTCCATCAGCCCTGACACGCACATATTTTATGATAATGCACATGCCAGACATCCTTTTTTACGATTACAATGTCTCTTTTTACTCGTAAACCATTGTGGTATTACAGCTATAAATATGAAGTGAGCGGTATTTTGATTTATTTGTTTTATCTTTTCACAATAACGTATTTGTAATTTTGCGTTTAAAGAGCTTTTTGTTTCTTTCTTGAGTCTATGAAACGCTGCACAATGTACTATAAAAATGTCGTTTAATCCATTCTTTCTTGGAATATCTTGGAATCATCTTGGTGAGACAGAAAGCTTTTTGAAAGTGATGCGGCAGAATTGATTAAAGGAAGACACCATTACATTTTATCTTCCTGCATAATGTCGGACAATTGGGTGCCATTTTCCAAATGCAGTTGGGTTCTGGGACTCATCCCTCCGTAAGCTCTTTGTTCTTTCGGCGCCGTGTTTTTTCTCAGGTGTAGATTAAAGAGGAAGCCGCTCGGGTGGAATGTGGAAAATGTCCCCGAGGCCGGCTGGACAAATATTGGAAGAACTTGAATCATTCTTCGTGGACATGGTTGACGCTGTTATTTCACTGAAGCATGGATACGTTTGGCATCGCTAATGACTTAAAGATACGTTACAACTCTGTTGTCTTTGCCAGGAATCCTATGTGTGGAAAATGTACCAGGAGCGCTGCTGGGAATTCTTCCCTGTGGGAGACTGTTTCCGTAAGCAATACGAGGATCAACTGGGATGAACCTTAAGCTGTCACACCGGAGCCATCCTGATTGATGCCCTGCGACTCACTAAACTGCTTGACTTTTGTGTGTGTGTGCACTATTGATTTTGGACTGATTTTCCCACAAACTATACTTCATGTTTATGCACATAAGTATTTCTAAATGAATTTGATTAAACGATGTGGACTAAAGAATGTGGACCACATGCTATGTTCAGATTCAAAATGAATGTGCTGTTTGTTTTGGGAGTCTCGTTTCGTTTTTTTGGGTCTTAAAAAAAAGTATTTATTATCTCAAAGCTGGCAATGCAAATTGAGCTTGGCGGCACTTTTCTTGTGTCTCCGTGTAGCTCATGTTTTGTGAATGAAGTGATTTGTCTTTCTAATCACAGCCTCCCATCCTTCACCCTGTGTGACATGCAGATAAACACTCTCCCTCTGGCATTTGTTCTATTTACCCTCCTCTTCCCTGTTTCTTCGCGCTCTCTTCTTGTCTTCTGTGTTCATCTCTGCAGGATCCCTCTCCTCCTCCAGCCCTTGCTGCTTATTCTTGTTGTTTTTTTTCTCCTTCCCCTCCATCTTTCGGGTCTCGTCCCCTCATCTAAAGCTCTTTTTCCCTTCCTCATTATCAGCCACTATGTAGCACGCCGGCAGGTGTCCCGTTGCTCGGGTCAGAACGTATCCGGGGAAGCGGATCGCCGAGCTTAATGACGCGTCTTTTCCCCCGCGACCTCCGGTGGACGAGAAAAGTCTCCGGGGAATCCTCGGTTCCGTCTCATTGACTAAAGGAGCGTGACGAGTTTAGTTGAACTGTTAAAAACTCACAGGGACTGTGCGTGTGTGCGCAGAGCTGAGCAGCGGGGGGACAGGCGTGGGACGGCCTCCCAGGGATATTGTCCTCGTTATGCAAAGGTCGAAAGCGTCTGATATGTATTCATGTTGCTTTGGAGTTATGACTTGTAAGCAGGGTCACGACTCAATGGGCAACTGGAAGAAAAGAAAAAAAAAAACAGTTGCTTGGTAATAGATGAGGTACTAAATAAAAAGTAAATAACGAATTAAGCAATAATTAGACTAATTGGAATATAAAATTGCTTCTGTTAATTAGTACAAATTGGGGCACTTTATGCGCTTTCCCCGTTTAAAGTGTGATAGTTGTGTAAATTGTCACCAGTCGAACTACATTTTGATTAAATTGTCAATCTGCGACGTGTGAGAGACATCGCTAATGTGAGACAGCACGGAAATATGATTCCCATTCCGCTTCTTGCTGACTGATTGGTCCTGAATGTGTTCACACCTTTCTGCAAACAGTTTTGATTATTCCACATTAGAGTTAGTAATGAGACTCTGATGGCATGGTGGTGTGCGGTTCGCTCATGATGTCAGACCCCCGCAGGATAGTCGGGATTTAGTCCATCAAATATATTGGCTCGAGTTGGGGAATCATCTTCCACGGTCTGTCACTTCATATGCCATGTGGGCATGAGTATGGATATTTGTTAGACAGCCTGTTTTCGTCATCCTTTACTGCTGTCTAAGAGCAGCGTCACCACATCCATCCAAATCATCATCATCATCAACATCACTCCACATCAGAGCCTCATCGTTTCCACTATTGTTTCTGTGGTTTCTAAGCTACAGGAACTACGACTCAAAGTTTAAGAATGTTCAGATTATTTTAACCACATTGTCAACTCTTTCTAATTAACTGTTGTGCGTATAAAAAAAAAGGGAGGGAAACAGGATATTAGCACCAGAGACGCACACAGCACCAAGCATTCATCTTTCAGCGCTCTATTTCATAATGCCACGATCTATAAATAAGCACCTTAGAGACCACGGTACTGGTGAGGATTCATATCTGCTGGCTCCGTGGCGACCAAAGACTGAAAACTCATCAAAACTCTATTCATTTGGAATTTTATCCCGTTCTGGTGTGTATGGAAATCAATCAAACTGTCATAACGCCAAACCCACAGACATCCAACCCCTCTCTGCAGGAGAGAAGGTATAGCCTTCCACCAGCCGAGTGAACAGAAGGTCATGTATTTGAAGCAGGGCATTCCCCCAAAACAACCCAAATTAAAAAATACTCTGCGGGTAATTGCCAGATCCGCCCGATCAAACGATATTGTGGAAAAGATGGATGTCCGTTAGCAGCCGCCAGAGCTTTCTGCTGTGTTCTTCAGGATCTTTCCATCCTGCGCTTTGAGGCCAGAAGGTCTGGACAGTTAAAGTTGAGGAGCCTAGTTTCTGTTGGCTTGAGGTTTGAACAGTAAAATGTGCGTGTCCTGACACAGATCAGGTCCCTAATGTCAAAGCAGAGAATCATGTATTTTAACTCTGGGTTTCCTCTGTGAATCCAGGGATGAAAACTCATTGTGAACTCCACAGCTGATGGGTGTCATTGCAGTAACCGTTTCACTGTGGCTGTTCTTCAAGTTCACCTTCCAACAACAACTCTCAGCCACACATACTGATATTAAACACTTGCACATATTTGTCTAAGATTTATTTGACATTCACGAGGGAAAGCCATTTCCTTTCCACAGTGGTAGGTGCAGAAAGTGCAGACCTCAAATAAAATAACCAAGGCTAAGCATGCAGTCTTTGTAAGGTCGAGCAGACCGAAATCTTGAATATGTTGAACCACACCCGCAGTTTGCCAGACACAGCGGGAGTTTTAAAATTAGGATTCAAGTTCTTGCACCATAACAAGAGAAATAAGAGCAACATCAAAACATCAGAGACGTGCACTGTTTTACAAAATGTGTTTTGGTAGCACAGCTCAGTAGCTTTTAGCCTTTGAAATATACACAACATGCAGAGCTTTCCAGAAGGTAATATTTTATCAAATTGAGTCAAAGAATTTCTTGTGAATTTTTTTTTTTTCTGCTGCAAAAACCGATCATAATTCATCATAATTGCCTCACTGCGGAGTTCCTTAAGTTCTCCTGTGTCATACAACCCATGTCAGGAAGCTAGTGAGCCTGCAGTGACATATACATAATATTAACTCGTCTGACTGCGACCCTCGGGCAAAATGCATCTTCTATGGGAAATCAATAAGCTCCGGATCCATCATGCATAACCTTCAGGTGGGATGTCTGCATGGTCAGGTGTCTTTACTCTAAATGATCACGGATATGCTGGCTAATTCTTAAAATCACCTCTGATACTCGCGCTCTGCACCCAATTATATTCATGGGAATCTAATCTGACTTGTGAATCAATAAAAGAGGACAAAAGGAGAGAAAGTGGAAGAGAGATTGCAGCTGTGAATGTACTCAAACCTGAAGCCAAGTACGCTACTTGGCCTCACATGAGCAGCGTTACGGCCTCCGACTTCAGTCTGGGAGCTCCTGCCCGGCTCCGATTCTGGCTGTTTTGCACATAATCTCTGGGTTTACGAATCTGTAATATAGCTTTATCGTAGTATTCAACACTCGATAGTGTCGGGCAGTGTCTTTCTTGCGCGCTTGTTTTTTGCGCTCTCACAAAGGTCTTCCGAATTTCGTTGCTTTTCGAGTGCTGCGTGGCATGCAGACGCGCCGCTTGTGTTTCTTCTGCCTCCGCTCCAGTCAGCACGCAGTGGCGGTACGCCGTGTGCATTTATGGACGCCTTTTGAGATTACATGTAAGTAATGGTCTTATTTTTCATCCGCGCTGTCATCGCCAGACATCCCCTTTCCAAAGTTATGTCCTGAGTTCAGCCGCTGACTTTCTTAGTTCCACTGACCTGTCAGGAAATCACTTGAAGCCTGTCGGCTGCTGCGTAGCATCAGAGGGCCTCTTAGGCAGATGCACAAGGAGAGTCTTGACCGTGCATGAACAATAAGGCAAGTTCTTAAGTTTTAAGTTAGAAGAGTTGCTTCGGGGATATAGGCGCTTTCTGTTGTTGCCCGTCTTTACAGAAGCACAAATATTGTATATTCTCCCAAAGCGCTAGCTTTGACTTTAGTGCTTTGAAGCATTTTCGGTGGAAAACAATGATCTCACATTATCCAAACTTTGCACAGAAATCATTTCGCTCTAGATATTTGTTCGCCCTCATCTCCTTTCCGATACATATGATTCATTGTCTTTACTCCAGTAGTTGGGTTCACGTTACAGGGGGAAGGAAGGGAAGCATGGAGGACAGTTCACATTCGTCAGACAGAAGGAAAGTTTCAACCTTTGGACACGAACGAGAGTCTGATCCTCCTGCCTTGCATGTGTTATGGACCGTTAAACACGGTGAGAGCAGATGCACACAGAAAGGGCCTCATTGGCAAAGTAAATACAAAAAAAAATCAACTTAATTTCGGCTATGTTTTTGTTTTATGGGATCCCACCTGCTGTGCCGCAGGCAATATGTAGTTTATGACACAAAGTGCTCAAGACCAGATGCACAGTTTTGACATGCATTGTCTCATGACAGTCAGACCGACCCCTTCCCTTCTCATTACAACTCTAATTTTTTGTATAGAGTAACTGTCCTCCAGTAAACAAGCATTACCACCAGTGACAAGAGGTGGGCCTTCCAAATTACCATTTATATTGGACAACTCAATGCCAAGAGAAAGCCAATTACTCCACGAGGCTTTAGTAAGGAAAATGGATGGACGAAGGCCGGGGAGTGAGGAGAAATCCCAGCGCGTGAGGTCTTTTTTTTTGGTGCATCACTCCTCTTTGAATCCCGCATCACACCGGCGTCGTCTTTCATTTCGATGGCTGTTACTTCACAATCTGCAGACGGAGTGGATTTTGTCTCTGCAGGGCTGTTCACGCAGTGATCAGAGCCACTGAAATTTGAAAGGAGACAGGTGCTGCCTTTAATAATTGAAACTGGCAAATTGGCTCATTCAAAGGTAAGCCAGAGCAGTTGAGGAAATGACCCATTTTCCAGTCAAGTGGAATTAAGTGCATTTCACAAAATCTGTGTTGAGGAGCACTTGTTTATTGGCACGAATTATTAGGAGTTTAACACCAATTTGATTTCTATCGTCGCACCAAAAAAAAAAGAAAAGAAAGACTAACCTAAAGCCAAGAGAGATGAATATCAATATTATCTTTAATCATCATTGTATTCAATTTCTAACTACTTTAATCGGGGGACTCAAGCCTGGCTCGGTTTAAAAGAAAGTATCGTCCAAACTGTTTTTGTATCCACAGCTGTGTGGACATATGCCTGCTCAGCTGTTATCCTTAGTGTGCGTGTGCGTGCGTGTGTCTGTGTGTGTTGATGAAGAAATGCAGTTGATGAATATTGTAAAATATAAGAAATTGTATTATTAGTCTACACAAACATAATATTGCACAAAACTAAACTAAGTTGTTCCCACATCTTTAAATAAAAACGTGTATTGAGTGTGTAAAATACTGTTGTTACTTGTGTTACAGAACGTGAACAAACTGTTTTTGTTTCAGCTTTTCATTAATCAATATGTAGATTAATCTCTTTTTAATCTTCGGGCCCCCATGTTTTGATGTTTTTTGTAATGAATGAAAATGATGAACAATCGCTGCAACTGTCAATTATTTTCATTATCCATTAATCTTTTGTTTTTAAGATTAATGGATGAATTGTTGGTTTGTTATATTCAGACAACACTCATACAGGTTATTCAGCTAAGAAGGAATTGTTCCTAATTGTTCCTGAATCTTTTCATGTTTCAGCTAATCGATTTATCAACTGAGCATTTTATTTATATTTTAAAAATGTCCATTAAAAAGCCGAACAAGAAATATTCTTTACTGCACACGATTTGTGTTTGAGTCTATCTTTCCAGCTGGTACTTTATCACATGCAGTAATAATCTGTCCAATAAAACTCAAACTATTTTCAAGTGAGATAACAGAAACAGAGAGACACACAGCCGCCAGCACATTCTGGAGCCGATCCCGCGTTAGAAGTGTTTGTAAATGCAAACCCGTTCATGTCTCCTTGGACAACATGTGTGAGTCTCTCCGATGGGAGAGGTTGTCGGACATTGGGAGGCAAACTAGCAACAGATGGTTTGGTGTTGTCTAGCCGATGCTGTAAAATGGATAATCAAGCACAGTACCATAGAAGACTGTACAGTAACTTCCAGCAAGTAAGTACGCCGTAGTATATTCCACATTATGGTTACTGTAAAATGACTAACTGTACCGCCATTGTTGTTACAGCAGTTATCAAATACTATACTTGTCATCACAGTAACTGTGTGCAGCAAATCCTAGACTACTGTAACATGCATGAATGTATTCATTTTAATACTGTAAAGGAATAACAGTAAAATATTTACATACTGTAAAATGAAGACCCGGATTTTTTTTTTTTACAACAAAAACATTTTAAAACGTTCAACATTTAGCTTTTTTTTACTTAGTAAAAAAAAAGATAAACAAAATGTTTTCATGATATTCTTGAACATAGAACATTTTAAATGTTCCTCTTTCTCCAAATTGTACAATGACAATTAAAACATGTTTTAAAGTAATTTGACAGTAAACAGTACAATTCAAGCACTGGAAGCACTACAATATCCAGATCCAGGTCCAGGAGGAAATGTATAAAAACAATTTCAAACAATAAAATGTCCATGACTGACTTCATTGTTGCTGTATTGAACTGAAAACCTCCTTGGGTGGTCTTCTTCTCCATGACTCGTGTCTCTTCCTGAACTGGAGTCTTCTTCCTGGGCAGAAGTCCTCTTCCCTGCAGTGGAAGGACAGAGAGACATTGGTTACCGATTCCCATCAGAAATACCACAATATGTTTCTACTACTGACAATTTCAGCCCACGTTGTGCTTTGTCTCGTACTGAGATCTTACCAAGCATGATGAGCCCTGGAGTGCTCTGCAGGGACACCTGGGCCTCAACATCAGCCTGGGTGAAGGTTTCCTGCTGCAACACAAGATAAACACGCAATAGTACCATATTTACAAGGAGAGACATGCAATAAACCATTACTTTGGTGTTTCCAGTCAAATAAAATGTGTATCTAGGGGGAAAGTGAGAAGTAGCATTGTTTAATCTGGACGGTGTGGTTCACGATTGGGCATAAGTGCAGGATAGCGATGGGTTCCCATAACAAACGCCTACATTTTTGGTTTGAAGTTTGAAACTTGTAACTGTGTAAAAGTCTCACCTGTTGTGTAGTTGCAGAGCTAGATTTGGGAGATTTTGTCGGGGGTGACCAACATTTTGCCGCGCAAAATTTGAACTTAGCCTCTCTGCTCCTCCTGAGTTTCTCCCGCGGTTGTGTCTGTTTTTGAAAATCTTCTTCTGTTGCTAACTTGGGGACTCTTTGGGGTAAATATGATGTTTATGCCGCAAATAGGTTAACAGATGTGCTCCTTAGCGCCATCTATTGTCGGGGAGTTTGAAAAGAAACGAACGGCCATCGGTCAAAAATCTCAATTTTTTTTTGCTGTGAGAAATTGGTTGTGTGGCGTGAGCGCGTGTGTGAAAACATGCAAAAGCGTGTGTCACACGGCGAAACCGTGGGAGTTGGTGGCTCTGTAGTTGTGGTTCACCTTCAGTGGTGCTAGGTAACTATCCCCGTGCCACGTGGTGGTGCCGCATGGTAGCTAGCTAGCAAGAGAGAAAAGAGTCAAAACTTCTCCAAACAGCGCTAGCCTTAGCTAACGAGCGCACCTACACACACACACACGCATACATGTCGGCGATAGCGTCACACAAACGACTCCAATTCAGCAATCAATTTATCAAATAAGCATTTTTATCTATATTTTAATAATGCCCATTAAAAAGCCACAAAAAAAAAAATCGTTAATGCACACAATGTGTGTTTGAATCTAGCTTTCCAGCTGGTACTTTATCACAAGCAGTAATAATCTGTCCAATAAAGCTATTTTCAAGTGAGATAACAGAAACAACGAGACACACAGCCACCAACACATTCTGGAGCCAATTCTGAGTTAGAAGTGTTTTTAATGCGAGACAGGGACTCCTGCCTGATGGATGCAGAAGTCATCCCGATCATTATGTCCCGAGGTCCAGTTTTGCATAGAAACGTGACAAACACCCCCCACCCCCTGTCCTGTTTCCTCACGAAACACTGCTTTAAAACAGAGGTTCCTCGTCTTTCTGGGCATAAACGATCCGCCTGCACCCATTCGAGCCTGGACACTGCACGATGCAAAGTGGCAGATGGCTTTGATGGCAAACACAGTCGAATGAGGGCAAATGTGCTGTGTGAATGGCCTCACTGCTGGCAAATCGGCTTGTTTCTTGTCTCCTAAAATGACCCAGCTATCGCCGAGGGAACTCCACATGTGCACACATTCATAATTAATCTTGGTTTTAAAAATTAGTACTGACTAGACCAATTAAACATTGTGTAGATAGCACACTAGAAACATGTAATTTTGAATACATTAATTTAGTAGGTTTGCTTCAATATGAAGACATGCAGGCTTGTGTTATTCACATTAAATTCCCTGGTGGAAACAGAGCAGTGTGGACTTATATAAGGCAGCAAAGTCTCTCACTTTGGGTTTCTTTCATTGTGCAGCTGTCGGCTCTGAATACCTGCCACGGTTGATTGCTGTGTAAATTCTTGCATGCGGTCACAGAGAGGAATGAAATAAGTCTGCTCCTCTGTCAAGGGCACGGAGAAACCCTTCCCCCGTCAATAGAAACACTTGACTGGAGGTTATCAAATAGATATTATCACAAGCCAAGGACAGGTTTGACTCGATTACTGACCAACACTTATTTTCAGTCCTTTCCTCAGGGGTTAGAGATCAATCTGGTTGCCTTGGGATGTTGAAGCAATGTTTGATTAGCGGTTGCCATTCAAAGGCTCTAATACGACAAATAGACTGAGTTTAAATTGCCCTGAAAGCTTTTCTTGCTAGTGTCAATTTGATCGATATGTCGTGTAGTAGGTGAGTAATTGTACATTGTTTACGTGCATGTTTTGTTTACTTTTGTATTGCGTGTGCATGCAGGGACCACGGATTAATTGGATCGCATCAGATTGACGCTTCATCAGTCAGTCAAAACATTTGCGTCCAATTTGTTTTACAATTTAACAAAAGTCTCATTACACACCGAGCACAAGCCATCGCCACGGTCGATCTGAATTCCACATGCAAACGTCCCTCTATCAAAAGTCCTGCAATCAAATATGCCTCTAGATTAATCTGTGTATGTGTGTGAGAGGTTTCTGAATATCAATACAGGCTCATTGTTGTGAATGTGATTCGGATGGTTGACTGACGTCCTTTTCTAACGCTTATCTTTGTCATTATATTTCCATCATTAAGGTATTGATGGATTGATATCAGTTATCATGGATGGCTTTGTACTTGTTGCTTTGATCAGGTGACGTTTATTTTAATTTAATTCCATTGAGTTTGGTTTGGCTGAAGATTAGTGAATGTGAGAATGTGCCAATGCCAGATCTCTCTATCTTTGTGCCGGCGCCAGATCCCAGTGATAATCCAAAACCATTATACTACGTGTCAGTTACCAATGGCTATCAGAGGCAACCTGGACATTTCAGTCACAAAGGCATTCATTAAAGCCGCAGCGGGAACAATGCAAAAGAAAAAAAAAATCACTTGAGGGAAAGCCAGAAAGAAATCCTCACTGTCAGGCAGATGGCGAGGAGATGATTAAAGTCAGCACAATCCACGTTAAATCAAAGATGATGCTCATCGACTGGAGTGCTGCTCAGCAGTGCGGCCACTTGTAGCCATACTCATGACTGCCATGTTTTGGGTCAAGCCGTTCAGGACTGTGATGCAACGTATGAAGGTGAAGCGCGCAACAAACTAGTTGTAAGATCGATGTTGTATTAATATTTTGAAGTCTGGCGAGGTCTGTCTTTCAAAGGTACATGGATGGAACGTCTCGAAAATGATTTGCAAGATGAGCTAAAATACTAGTAAGGCTTAAAAACAGTGCGAAAATACAAACTAAAATCCTAAACATCTACTAAAGCTGTAGTTTAATTCTGAATGACTGAAAAAGCCTAACAAGTTAAATCATTTATCAGAAGGATGTAATCACCAGAGTGCACGAGCTGACCACACAGACACAACTCTGTCCTCTCCTTGTTTTTGCTGATACTGTAATGTAATGTGTTCATTTATTATTCCTTCCCCACTCCTGAAAGTTTTTATTTTGTCTGAACTAATTCAATGCACCCCCCTTTAGAGATTTCCCTGGAACAAATTAAAATATCTCTTCCCCACCACCAAGCTCCTATTATCATACATTACGTGCAAATATCAGCGTCGGCTTTCAAGGCAGGCCATTTTCTTTAAACAACTGGCCCTGTGAACCGTCACTAAGTCCAGCAGAACCATCAGCCACACTCACATCTCCCATTATTTTTGCACAATCTTCCTTAAAAGCATATGGATTAAGAGGAGCGGTGCACCTCACTGATCACACTGCAAATGACAGCCGGACAGCTTCCCAGTGGCCGCCCCGCTTGATTAACAATCAACATCTCTTTAAGCATGAACAGATCTGCAATGAGGCGCAAACATCTTAGTAAAATAAAGTTCAACACAGAGACTCTTTACAAACGCAGATAATCTCAGATCCAAATGACCTCTTTTAGTTGTTCCAGCCTGCACCAGAACAATGAAAAAGGACTCTCTATGAGTTACAATGTGATGCTGTGTTGTAGTATTTCCACCAAGCGGCCACGCTGACGTTTCGGTGTTAAACCCGGTTGCCCAAAGCTGCTCCTTTTTCAATATTTATACTTCTGGAGGGATTTATGGTTATGAAGAGTAAGACTGCGGCTCCGCAATACTAATAAGAAAAGTTTCTATATTTTTCGCCCATGGGTACTTTTCAGAGCTGTTATGTGATGTACAACTCCCAGAACATTGTGTGGCTATGATAAGCATGTCTTGCCATCATCGGGTTCAGCGTTCCCAAACAACAGTAGCTGCTAGCTTCGTCTGTCTGTCTGTCTATCCACTGCTCCTGACAGATGAGGAATGAGGCCTTGCCTAGAGTCAGACAGAGGAGGGGTGGGAGTGTGCCAGACAGATAGACTGAGTGTAGCAGTGAGTGAATATGTCAGGTTAAAATGCTGCTCCCCTGTAATCCCTTTGGCTCCTTAGATTAGGACAGACATGATGTAGCGCCAACTGCCAAATTTGTATTCTGGTCATCTCCCTTTCTTTCCGCAAGAAGCAACTTTTGGCCATATTCACTCCCCCGCTGCTTTCAAAGGAAAAGCAAGCCAAGTAGGGGCTTAGTTTGCATTATCAACAGTTCGAGCCGAGCCCTCAATTTAATTTCGACCTCCAGGAAATGCAGCAGCAGATGTAGTCATCTTTAGTCTGCTTGTTCTTTTCACAGAAAGCCAGTGCGGTGAAATGTATTCATTCATCAATGTCAGATGAGGGGAGGAAAAAAAGAAGAAAAAAAATTGTGCACGAAAAAATCTCAAAGCCACAATATTCAGGACAGTGAAAATGATTAAAGTGCAAGATACTAATCATGTGCGCTGCAGTAAAACGTAACCGCCATGCTGGCCCCGCTCTGTCAGTCTGTGCCTAGGCACAGTGCCGCTTTTGAGCTAAATGCTCTCATCAGTGAGAATGCTAACATGCTGAGGTTCAATTTCGTTTCCTACCATTGGCACAATCTTATTTTAGCGCGTTACCATGTTCACATATGCTTGTTTACACAAAACCCAAAGTTCAGCTGAGGACGATGTCATTAGTTCCGCAGGTATTTAGTCATAAAGCAAAGTATTTTATGACAAAAGGAATGTAATTTTGTCCCGATGGTAGTGCTGGAGCTAAAATTACAGGGATTCACCAAGGGTGCAACGTTGGGATAACTGGAGTCGTTAGTATTCTTCTTGGCACCTTGAAACCCTTCCACAATGCACAGTGGACTCACCGAGCAACAGACGGACAGAGCCGTGCCGCTGGCACACAGATGAAGGAGTTGCCTTCTCAAACAACAAATGTAGTGGTTGAAGGGTCGTGGTCCCTTGTTCCGGTTAGATGTCTCGTTCTTTCAGGTAAATTATATCTTACTGTGGAGACTCCAAACCAGCACCCAGCTCAGCACCTGCCTTTTATTGTTAGCTTTCCATTCTAATGGGATCTGTCTCCTTCCTGCCTTCACAAGCCCTCTCTCTCTCTCTCTTACCGTACTCACACTTCACTATGTCTCTTATCTAAATCCTTTGTATGGTGTAAATAAGCCCAACAGTAGACAGACAGTCCCTTTGCTATTGGAATTGTTCAGTTACCTTGACCTGTGGCTGCTCATCTCCAATGCAACCATTCTTGATCCAATTGTGATTCCCTCAGCTGTGTCTGTGTTGCTTCTTTTGCTCCTCTGACCGTGTAAGTGGATAGGGCTAAGACTCATATCTCAGAGTGTGGCTCAGGTAAAGTCAATTGATTTCTCCTCTCGTAAAAAGGAAGGAACATATACACATATCATTGAAGCCCTGGGGAGACCTAGTTTCTGATTTTAGTTACTTTAATTGTCTCCATAAATTGGACTTAATTTGTCAGCTGAAATCGCATTATGATGATTGGCACAGGAGGGGATGAGAATTTTAACTGATCTACGCAGCACTAATTGGTTTCTCACCCAGCCCAATTTAGAGTGAGCAGCCAGCACGTCACGAACCTACATTGTGTGATAAGAAACACAAAGAGTTCACCCTGCCTGTGTACGGCATTTGGTTTATTTAAGGTGCACATACACACACATCATGATGTTTCTACAGCATAAAAACGTCAAAAATCCAGCATAATTTAAAACCAAGTGCATAAGCAGTAAAATTAACAGAATATTTGTATTTATAAAAACACAAATAATCCTCTGGAGAGACTGAGGAAACCTTTGGTGATTTGTATGTTGAATATTTGTCTGTGAGCCTGTTTTGGGCTCAAGGTGGCGCTAGAGAGAAAAGGTCGGGATGTCACTAAAAACCATGATGATTTATTTTCTGGAGATCCTAATAACTTAAACCTCCTCTCATAATAATCAAACTCACTAAGGATGATCGTCATCTCTATCTCTGCTTTTCACCAAAAAACAATAAAACAAAAAAACTTCTGCTTCTAAGTAAAAACTGATCTTTAACGTGATAATGCCTCCCATCTTCCCTCCTCTGTCCTCCAGGATCCTTAATATTGTACATATTGTGTAAAACAACTCAAATATATATTTTGTTTGAAAACAAAAACTGTTATTTTTTTTCATTTTCACACACTACATGAATCTTGATCTGTAGCATGATTTCATTCCTCCGTCCCTCTTATTTTGGATCTGTTTTTATAGTCGTTTGGATATTGGAAATTGTAACATTATGAATATCATTGTCATTGAAGCTGACTTTGAAGTCACTTTTCTCTAAAACTGTACAGTAAACTCTCAAGGCCATACACATGTGCATGGCAGGGCTCAATTTGAACAAGACTGCGTTGTAATTTTACTTTACAAATGTAAAGATCTGTTTTTATAGCCATTTGGGTATTGGAAATTGTGACCTTCTGAATATCATTTACTCCAACACTGTACCGTACAATCTCATGGCCATGTGCATAGCAGAGGTCCCACTGAACAAGGCTGCATTGTAGTTTTACTTTACAAGTTTAAGGATCTGTTTTATAGCCGTTTGAATATTGGGAAATTCCTTTTTATGCTATCTAAGCCACCATAGACCACCATACCGTAACACCAGGAATAGCGGATGAGGGCTCACTTGACCGCAATGAAACTATGTCGCGTGAAAAGTAGACAACTATATCTGTGTTTTAAACGCACCCAGGTTGAAGATGGCAACAGTAGCTCTCCTGCAAAGAGCACAATGTTTAATCACATTACAGCAGTTTTCAGCAACAGCAACGTAACGGTCGTAAATTGTCAGCCGGTTTAAAAGATTATTGTAAGTATTATAAGTATTGCCAAGCTAGTAGTGATTAATTACATGATCTGCGTTTGTTCTTGTGAACGGCCGAATGGTCTGTCACTTTAAACTTTTAGACAGTGTTGTGTGTCTGTGTGAGACTGTGTTGTGTGACTGTGTTGTGAGGCAGTGTTGTGTGACTGTGTGAGACTGTTGTGTGATTGTGTGAGGCTGTTGTGAGATTTTGTTGTGAGACTGTGTTGTGAGACTGTTGTGTGACTGTATGGGTAACATAATATACAATAATAATTAGTACTGCATTCATCTCATTGTTCGATTCGATTGGCTTCCACAACTTTTGTTCAACTGCAATTCTCGTCATCCTGTAGTGTGGGTGTACTGAGGACGTCTGACTGAAGCCTGTGTCCACAATGTCCGAAGCTCCAAAATCACGGATAATTTTTTTGTGACTCCAGGATTGAGGTTACGACGTGGAAGATGTAGAGGCCACATAAGAACCCACTAGCGCAGGACCGTGCCTGGTACCAGTCCGTTGGTCCCTTGGTACCTGGCCGCACAGAAAGAATGAATAAAGAAGAAAAAAATTACTGTCTGTGTGTAACTTCAGACATAACCTCTTGACACATGTTAGCAAGTTACGTGCTACGTTACTCCAAAAACGAAACTTAAGTCTGTTTCAACTTGGTGTTCTGTATTAAAATCAAGGCAGAATATCCTGACATTGCCAAAAAAGCTCTGAAAACCTGCTTTCACTTTCAACAGCCTGTCTTTGTGAAGCAGGTTATAAGTTAAGCAGAGCTGCTCTGTTGTGGAACCCGAAGGAAGGCATTTTTGCTTTCAGTGGACCTAAACCTACGGTTTACGAAATCTGCAACAAATTACTAAAAGTATTGAACTTCACTTAAGTCAAACTTTGCAGAGATACTGTTAACACATATTGCTATTTTATAGTAGAAAATATAGAAATGAAATGCATACTTAAAAAGAGGAAATGCATCCTGGACGTTTTTTTCTTCTTTCCTGTGTTTTATAATCAACTGATAAACCAGTAACACATATACTGCGATATGAACCTTGTTAACTGGTATCACGAGGTGATACCTTTTGAAATGAATAGCCCTTGTGGTTGAGTAGATATTCTGTATTTAGTATGGGTATGCACACCATTTGGAATTTTTGAGAAACATATCCGGGGCTCAAGTGGGGCTAAACGAGTTTTAAGCCCTTGTTCACACAGCCACTTCCTATTTATTCCTCCCTTCACAATACACAATCGTTTTCTTAACAGTAAGCAGTGACTTGAGATGTTGCATGCTGTCAACACTGACAGGTGCGGAGTTGCACAGCAGCAATTAGGCATCTATGTGATGGGAATCATGACATAATTATTGTGAGCAGAAAAAGTTCTTTTAGTGTTAGTGTGGACACAACTTGTTTAAAATACTATTGTTGACATTTTGATAAGCGCTGGAAAGACTTTCCAAAAGGCACACTCAGATTTTGGACACTTGCATAAAATGGTGTACGGTAAATATAGTTCAGTGGCTAGTAAACAGGAAGTAATACCAGACAACCATGCAGTAGGCGGGACCTTACGTTGGCATTTATTTAAGTTACTGTTCCCATGGTAAAGAAATAATCTTCAAGCTCTATAGGACTTTGGAAGACATTAAGTTTTGTGTGTGGCGTAAGACCTCTTCAACATAGATCTGCCGTGAAGAGCTGTCCATATTCGGAAGTGTTCATATTGTTTTCATTTGACATAAGTGTCAAACTTCCTCCAGATCGACACTATTCTATTCAATATTTGCAATGTATTTTTAAGTACAGTAACATAAGAAAGTTGCAACAATGCATTAATTCATACATGAATATGGGGGTGTTCGTACTATATCCGTCTTGTTTTTTTCTCTCTTTTTGTCTGTGTAACCGTTTGTGGGCATTGTCCCTCCCAGATGTTATCTGCCCCTGCAGAACATGCATTGTCAATCCTGCAATCTTGGCAGTCTTCAGTGCAGAACCAATAACACAGGAGGTGTGATTATAAACACCATGGTATCCTGGCAAGGTGAGAAAGTAGTACTAATGTGCACACACGTTTATCAAGGTTATTTTTTTCTTGCAAAGTTAGCAGCCCCCATGTAGGGACGGTGCTGACATGTCAAGTGATTATAAAACACATGGCATTTACTGCTTTTCAGGAGAAAGTGAGGAAGGGGCAGCCAAAGTGCAGCTTTGTTATGTAGTTGTGAAAATGTACTGTACTCTCCATATTTTAGACGCAGCCTGAGGATGGACTATATTTACAGATGATACAGGGGATAGGATTTTGTTGAATCACTGTAACAGTTTTTTTTTTTTTAATGAATTTGAAATTATGTGGCAGTGTGGATATTGCTTATCTTTAGTAAGAGTGTCTGGCTACAGTGATTATTTAGATTTAAAAACATACCTTTGACAAGTGAGAATGGATAATTGGGAAATGGAATAAAAATGTCAATGCACAAAAATAGATGCAGGTTTTGTTGCATATTAGTTGGAAGAATCATGTTTTGGGAGCTTGCTGTATCCTTTGAGGATCTATAAGGGAGCAACAGGCAGCCTACTAGAGAGGTTTGATAACTTAATGATCTTAAAAAATGACAATGTTGCAAATTGCAAAATTACCACAATACTCTTTTATCAGAGGACGAGCATGCAATGCAGAGTTAGTTTTAGGCTACTCCAAATTATAAATTAATTAATGTACAGTAGCTATATATTTATCTGGTTAAGGAAGGTCATACATCTTTTGTTACTGGTTTTAAGTTTAACTGGGATTTTTAGTTTTATGATCAATTTGTCTTTGTAGTCCAGTCTCTCTTGGTAGTATAAACATGGGCTTGATTTACTAAAAAACTAATCTTTGATTGAATTCCATATTTGAGACTCTGAAGCAATTTGGAGGCAGATATCTACTTTCCATGTTTTATTAACCCCAGTGCCCCCCAAAACAATACAGGGGCAAAATTCTTCATCATGAGCTCATCCGCACTCTGAGTTCTCATACTCCCATGAATCAATACCAAAGCCACTGATGTGACATAGCAAAAACTGCAAAGCCTGGTGTCACATGATGGAGGGAGTAAAGACCCAAACGCTAAAAACCGTACAAAGAACATAAACGATCCTAAAAAACAAGCAGGATTACAACACAACGGAACACGGACCAGGACCAGGACCCGGACCCCACAGGCACCCACACAGCACAACTTTTGAACGTTTGAATACAAGGGGACGGAAACGAGACACAGGTGGAAATAATGAGGGCAGACAATCAGGAGACACATTACAGAAACAAGGCATACAGGGGCAGGAAGTGCAGAGACGCAGAGGACAAACTACAACATAAAACAGGAAGCCACCCAACACCGTGACACCTGGTTTTACAAGAGCATAGGTCCATTTTACATGTTTATTACACTTCAACCACAATATTAACATAAACCATAAATATGACTGGAAGGACTCAAATGTGACTCGAGAGAGCGCCTCAAGTTATAAAAAAATATATTTTTTTATATCCCTAGCTTGCTGCCACACATGAATGGCGCACCTTTCTGGAAAGCTTACGACCCACGGAATCCGCCAATTGCCCCAAAACAAAAAAAAAATGGCTGGGGCTCAAGTGGGGCTAATTGAGTTTTACTTCTTTTTTTTAAAATAATTGACGCTAGAGTGTCTTTAATCTTTTTTATAATTCAATCTTATAATATCTATCTGAAAGATATGTGCAGCTGGGTGAGCTATTTGATCGAGAAAGAACCACGTGGACATATTTTACACAAACACCAGAAACGTATTTTGAGATGTTGAAGGCAGAATACACCTCCTGGCCTCTCCACTGTTGAAACGTTTAAACACCAGTTTCTTCTCTGGTTTGGTGGGAAATGAAGTGAGAGTGTCATTTACACTCACTTTAAAAGATAAGGTATGTTATTAAAGGGAGAAAAAGAGTGAGAATAGCTTACATTGTCCCTTATTTTTTTAAAGTCTCCTCTCCCTTTATCACAAGGATATGAAACAGCCTTTTGAAAATCCTGAAATTGCATGTATGTTTATTGAGTTATGTTTATAGGTACCTGGAGTATCGTTCAGCTCAGCTATGAGACATTTTTCTGTCATTCATGTTGTTTCCTATGATATTATGCATTGTTGCATCATTTATCAACAAACTGTCAGTGTCACTATGGTTAGTACAAAGTGTTTTGAATCTTGCAGGATGATTTACAATATACAGTGTGTTCATTGATTTGCATACACAGTGGATTTATCCCTGATACATTTTGACCTTTCCGGAAATTATATGAATTCTATTATTTTTTCGTCACACTTGGGGTGCAGCCACTACCTTGGTCCCAAATGGAATATCTCAAAAACTGTTTGATTGTTTGCGACAGAATTTAGTACGCCTATCAATAGTGCCCAGAGTATGAATTCAAATGACTTTGTTGATCTTTTGTCCTTTCACCACCATGAGGTCGACATTTGTGGCATTGAGTGAAATGGCTTGAAAAACAAAAGGATATGAATGGACATGACACGTGGTACACACAATGATGTTTCCCTAAGGATGAATCATAATGACCTTTTTCTCTCGAAGTTTAGATTTTATATTTCGGTTCATGACTAAATACCTGCAAAAAAACAGGAACAGCTGGTTGTAAACTCCGTCCCTAAGTACAAAATCACCAACACTTTTTCCCTTGCAGACCGACCAGTGCTCTTGTTCTCCTCCATCATGACATCCGGTTTGCTGTACACCTGCTGCCGGAATTCATGTGAATGCATATTATACCTGCTAAATATAAAGCATGTATAATCATCATGACGCTTAAGCTTGGAGTGTGAATCTTCAATGCTCTCACCATTCGTTTCAATGATTCTTCAGCCCAATGTTGTTGTCAACAAAGCAACTACAATTTTAAGGTAGTTCAACAAGTTTGCGGTCTGCCGAGTGCCGTCTCTCTGCTCGGTGCAGATGGTGTGTGTGTGTGTGTGTAAGATCTGCCTTCAGAGAAACACAAAGATCAGAGGAGAGAGAGGGGCAGGAGAAACAAGTGTGACAGACAGTCAATGACAGCAAAATGCAGTAAAGACAAACACTGAGCTGAAAGGAAACCAGACTCACCGTTATGTTCTGTCACTGCTTCTTGATGCATCTTAGAATTGAGAAATCTCCACAGCTCTAACTTAAACGCTGCTCACGCCTAAATTTTTCACGTAAATATTCAGTTAATCTTGTTCCTAAAACAATAATGTTCATGATCTGCACAATAATACAATTTGTTATATCATGTATTTGTGTCAAAAATAAGACCTTGTAGGTTCGTTTTTGCAAAGTGCAGATATTGTAATGCTGGATATCTTCTCATGAGGTAACGAGACGTGATAAACTGTTTCCCAGTCCATCAAACAGTATGACCCAGCATTATCCCGTAAGCCTGGCTGAGACGGCTCTGATTAGTCCTGCATGAAGAGCTAATAAGAGTCTAACAACCAAGACCAGATGTGGTTTTTCTTCAGAGGGCTGATGAAGGGAAGGATATTTATCAGCATTTAACCTGATTGTGTAAGTGCAAAGAGATAAGCAGGGTCTATGTGGGTGCTTAAAAGTAGACATGCAGACCGATCTGTGCTCTACAGCATGTGTGGGCACACACACACAGTAATTCGTTATTATATTGCATCCGTTTATTTGCCTTTACTTATCTTGAATATTGCTTCCATCCTTTTGAGCTCCTTGGGATTTTAAACATCTGGGCATTTGGATGTTGAATCCAGTAACCAAGCCAAGAATGTGCTTAGGGGACAAAAAGGATGAACACCCTCATTTTGGCTTTTTGAGGTTCAGCTATTATCCAGTAAGATATAAGGGTTCAAAACTCAGAAATGGTGCTCTGTGACTATCAATCCGCCCACTTGTTGTTTTTCTATCGCTTGTGTCCTCACTGTCGCACTAATTCCTTATCACAGGCGAACACACGTGCCCCAAGAGTGCTACACTCTACCCAGTAAAACCCGTTGGGTATCTTTCTTTCCTCTATGAATATTGAAAGATCAGTATTTGACTAACCAGGTGTGCGGTTGGTAAATCATTAGGCAAGGAGTGGAGCTGGGTCTTGAGGAGGAGAGACAAAGCAGCATATGGCAAGCAGTGGTTAAGCCTTGGCATACTGATACAAACAAGTGATTTATGCATTGTGTTGTTCAATGAGGGGAAAGCCCCATTTTCGTGGCTCGAGGAGGAATTAGTCCAACTGGGTCCGTCTGCTCTGAGCCACGCTGGTAAGTTATCTCAAGCATGGAAAAGCCTCAGTCTATACCCCTGTGTGAATAGACAATGAATGCCAGCAAACAATATTTATTGCAGAATTCTGTAGTGAAGATTTTGTAGAATATTAATGTTTGACATTCAAGTTCATGCGTGTTGTGTCGTTGACTGTACAGTTGCTGAGGAGCTTAATAGCGAGAGAGAGAGAGGTCAAAAGATAATTAGATTTGGCTTCTTTATCTTTAGGGATGTTCCATACCACTGATAGTGATAATTAATTAGCTTAGACCTTCGGCATAATTAAAACCCTCAATAATCTGACTTTTGTTCTGACTGAATAGCTGCTGACTGATGACAGATGGGCTCCCGGAGAAACAGGGCAAGTCTGGTGGGTAGGGCTCTGATTTTGTTTGTCAACTAGAAGACTGTGTCATACGTCGCTCTGCAGATCTTTTTCACAGTCATTTTAACTTCATCTGATTCTATTGAGAAGAATATGGTAGATTTTATGAAGGCCGCTGCGTTGGTGGCAGCTCCTTCACCTTGAGTCTGACTGAAAGCATGTAGTTATAAAGACGACTTAGATTGTCTGAGTGGCTGTGGATCAAACTCTAATAAAATGTTCCACTGATTTCACATGTACGGTTTACTTTTTTTTTTAAGAAGTCCTATTTAGATTATGACGAATGCTATTTAATGTCTAAAGTCTGAAGAAATAACCTTTGTGGTAAATAACCTGATATCGTAGGGATTTTTTATCCCGACTGAAAGTACAGGCTGGAAGTGTGGCCAAAGGTTGCTGTTTTTAAGTCATGGAATATCTAATGAACGTTGCTAGAAAGTGTTATGTTATGATGATTTTGTGACTACAAGTCAGGATATCTCAGCCTCTGCGGATATTTTTTTTTATTAGCTTGAGGTAACGTTTGTAGCCATTAAGTGTATATTCATGAGCCTGTTTATAGGATTTTTGCTTAAACACTAGTTAAATGGAAACAAAAAGTCAGCTAGACTTGTAGAGCTAACGTTAGCTTAACTAGCTAGCTGCTGTTTATTCTTCTCCTGTGTGACGTCAAGGTCTCATTGTTTAAAAACAGATTGATACTTTTTTTGTGGTAAATCTTCCATCATTATCAATTTAAGATACCATGTGAGTTTGTTACACCATTTATCTCTTCATTCACCATACATTACCATATATTTTCCAAGTCCACATTTAAGTTGTTCAGAATGTTAAACACAGCTTCTTAAACTAACTTGCTCCTGAATCAGAGCTGTTGATTTACAGCATGTTGCCTTCTCTGTGTTTACCCAATAAATAAAACATTTTGATGCACTGCAATCCCTAGATATGTTTCCAGTGGTGTGTGCTCATCTGAGTTTGGATGAGGAGTTTCAAAGTGTGCAAAAACAGCCAGATATGTTTGTGTCGCAATCGTCACTATGACGAACTTTCATGGTGAATGACTGAAGATCCTGGCGTTGACAGGCCGCAAGGCAAAAAAGTTCAGCTGGGAGACAGTGAGGGACTGGGCCTACTTGCGTATTCTACACAACAACTTGCTAAAGGACGGGGATGACAGTGGGGATGACAAGTCAGGCTGTGATCAAGGTCGGTGCTAAAATGTCTATGAAAATGTAGAATTCTTTAGACATAGAGAATGTAGGTTTTTAATTCATGTGGAGAGAAGGCAGAAGAGATGCTCTAAGAGGGAAAATACTGTACGGGAATGCTTGAAGTAAAAAAAGACAAATGATGAGAAAGAAACGTAGATGTGGGAATGCTTGATAATTCAAAACTTCATTGGTATTCAGATGCTCTTATCTCATTGCACACGTAAAGGAAGAACACGGATACAGTCTCTCTCTCTCTCTCACACACACACACACACACACACACACACACACACACACACACAGACACACACACACAGAAGTCACCCTGAGGGTATTCGTTTCTAATTATTTTTCAGGAAAAAAAACACTTCTTCTAAATGAAAAACACAGAAAATCAAAGACTAGTTGTGTTCAGTATGTCATTTGCACCAGTATCCAACCAGCATCACTATTTACATGAATACATGTATTCATATTTTTCTATGTAAATGCTGCCCCATAAAGTATGGTTATGTAAACAAATGTGATAAACAGTTCTAAGTGATAGTAATTTGTTGATTAGTGCAGATGTGTTATTCCCCGGTGTGTTCGTCAACATGAGGGTTTAAAGCTTTCCCACTAAAATTGCTCACGCTGTGAAATCAAAAAAGTGGGATCAGACAGACACATTTTTTCTTTGAGAGTAACCCTGAATCACTGTGGTTAATATGAAACATAAGCGGTGATGTAGAATGTTTTCATGCTGCATTTTGAAAAAAAACCCTAATCCGTGGGTTTTTAGAGCTTTGAGTTTTTGTCTGGTCAAACTTTCTTTCTTGGTTCTCTTTCCCATTAAATACTTGGGCACAAATAAGAAGTTTACATTTCTAAAACCTTTCTGTTATCATTCGCATAGATTTTTTCATGCGATTGCTATACTTCAATGATCAGTCTACTTTTATCTGTCATGTGCAAGAAGCTGTAAACATTTGCTATCTCGAGACTCAGTAATTACATCATAGACATTCGATTTGATGTTAGGCTGGCAGCCCTGTATCAATCTTGTTATATGATATTACAAACTTTTAGGATTACAGTTCTCATGGTTCATGTATTTTGCCAAAATACAAATAAGGACTAGTCTGCTCACAACAATACAGCTTGTAGTTGTTTTTATGGACAACTGAGCTTTTGTAACAGTATTTACATATACATGTTACTAATCATCACATTAATTATAGATGGTGTATTTTTTTTGGTATATATTGATTATTCCCTTTGTCAATAAAATAATACAATACAAGAAAATGTTAAAATGTCTTTGTTATCATACATATATATATATATATATATATATATATATATATATATATATATATATATATATATATATATATATATATATATATATAGTGTTTTTTCCAACACAAAAGTGCGTTCAGGTTTTCTTACTTAGGTAAAAAGTCATTTAAATATTTCCACATTATTTCCTTGTAATTGGGTGTTTTGCTGACGCTCTTGAGAGTGGAGGTCAGCTGGAAGAGGCCATGATGAGGTGAAACCTGTCTCTATAGACCAGTGGGCTACTGTCACTTGGTTATCAGTGTATCCATGCAGTTATTGAGGAATCACACAGTGTGAAATTGCAGGAAGGTGAATGTTGAGGCTCAGCTCAGAGTGTGTTTATCGAGGCCCACATAGCAGGTTTGCTGGACTAGAACCGCTGACTAGCTTCTCTTTACCATCTTATTATTTATGATGTGAAAAAAATAAATCCTGACACCACACTAACTTGACACTATAGCATTACATACTTCTCTGTACGCTATCAACACTTCATGTGCGGTTTGTATGACACACTGATCACATCTCCAGATGTCATTTGCAGCCTTCATATTCAATGTTTGCCCTATCAGCCCGGGCGTAGTCTTCATTGAAATTAAATAAATTGGCTTTTATGTCAATATTTGTCCTCATTCTACCTTGATTTATTTGTCTTATTCTTCTCCACGTTACATCTTTGCATGATTGGGTGGAGTATGTTCATACTCACAGATTAACAAATATCCAGGAGGCTATAGGCGAGTACACAGCACACCAGACATGAACTCCAAAATTAACCAACCAGATCAGCAAGTGTCTAAGCCATCTACTTACAGCAGTCACAATATTATCTTAGCGTGCGCACACACACCCACACACGTGCGCGCACACACACACATACATGCACGTTGATATAAACCGGTGTCCAGATGGAAAGAACTGGTTCCTCACTCACAGGATGCAAACAAGCCGCTGATGGGAAAGAACACACAGACACACTGTCAAATATGGCCTCTAGGCATTAGGATGATGAGAGCCCTGTAAATGTCGGAGGAAGTTGTCGCGATGTGCTATTCATGTCTCGAGCCGTTCTCTATATTCATAGAAATATTGCGCGTGTAACAGGAAATGTGGTCCGAGGGTCTGCAGTGAGTCTGAGCAGGAAGCTCTGAGGCTCCATTCCACGAGTCCCTGCAGCCAGCCGTAATTGGCTTACACATTCCTCCAAGGATTATCACTCTCCCCTTATTTGTGTTTATGAAAAAAAGTATTAAAACGTTTGCTTTGGCTCCTTGAATAATGCGCAGTGTCAAAACACGTTGAGTTAGTTTACGCTTGCATTGTTTTTTTTTCTTCTTTCCCCCACACATTGAGTGAAGTAAACAAGTGAAATGAGGATTTAACACTTTCACATAGTTTGGTTCATGTGTGAGCGCCGCCAGATTGAGTCTACAACTTCACTGCTTTTTGTTTCCTCTTTCCTTCCCCCTCCTCTTCTCGTCTTCTTGGCCTCTTCAACGGGAATAGCAACACACAAAAAAAAAACTAATTTAAAAAACGCACATTTTTTTGTACCTCTTTTGGCAGCTTGATTGTGTGTAAAACAGATCATTTGCTTGCAAAAAAAAAAAATAGGACCATTCTTTTGTGGTTTTAAATTGCAGCCGAATCCTTTTTGGAAAGAGACTGCAATTAGAAAACAGGACATTGCTTGCGCATTGAGTGCCAAAGGAAACAGCTTGAAGCTTTGGGTGATGACAGTGTTCCATTATTAAAACGGATACAGCACAGCCGCTGGCAGGGAGAGACCGGCATGAAATGAGGAGGACCCTGACCATTTTAATCTCGTGTGAAGTTTGTCGCGTTCATCTGCCAGTGTGCGTCTCGAGCTCCTCCAACGCAGAGCTTTTCTCTATGAATGAAACTGGACTTCTTCATTCGCCGGGTGTGCCACCTGCCGGTGCGTCACGACCGCTCCGGCCAATCCTGACGCAGTGATCCTTCGTGCGCCCTTGGAGATCCCGCGGTGCTCCTCAAGTCGCCGTCCAATCTACGGCTCTCGGTGACGGTGGAAGGCGAGCCTCGTTAGCCGGGAACCGTTAGCGCTTCAGATGTGACTGGATTGGACTGCCGTAGCCCGCTGCCGCCGTGCCAAACGTGGACCCGTGACAACTTGGACTGGATTGCCATTCCCACATCTGCTTCTGCTGCGTTTGACCCTGCGCGCTATTGAGTGTTATGAGGTAGGTAAAAATGAGACAACAACAAAAAAGAAGGAAAGTTTTGTAAATGTTGTGTCACAGTGAAGTCTCTGGGTTTTACTCCCAGAACCGATTCCCGGCTGCTTTATTTGTGCCACGCTTTTTTTTCTTCTTTTTTTTTGCTGCACAACGCCACACTTTGAAGTTGCAGACACAGCGTTGTGTTTGACTATTGGTGAGGCTACTTGTTCACAGAGCGCACGCTATATGCAGGATACTATTGAAAGCTTGCATGAGATGTGCTTTTCTTTAAATGCAAGTTTGTTTGCATGTGCTGCTGCCCCCTCACCCCCTCCCCTCCTCGACTCAGCATCCCTGCCCAACCCCTCTGCGCTCTGCGCTCCTCAGATGCTTCTCCTTCAAAAAGGCGATGTCAAATCTGTGTTAAGTTCATTAAAAACAACGCCAACGTATTTGTTTTCTTATCTGAAATCCTCTGAAGTGACAGTAAATGAAGAAAAGAAGAAAAACATTGCCACCAAAAGGGTTATCGTGCAAATAGCATTAGTTATTATCGAGATCAGATATGAAGTATTTGTTACTGCATTGCTGTGGACAGAGCATGACATTAATTGTGTCCCTACATGGCAAGCGGAAGGCTTTCATGATTTGGGGTGACTGTTTATTTATGATGCCCATAGATGGCAATGTGAAGGAATGTTCCCTCTTGGTGACCTGGGGGTACTTTGACATTGTGCTGGATAATGAGCAAAAGCAGAGGGTACGGCATCTGTACCGTGGAGAAGATGTTTTTCTTTTAGTCCACGGCTGCTAGTCTTTACAGAGGCCGAAGTTTGACAATACAGTAGCCCAATATGAATCACAAACTATCCCGCCACGTCTGCAAACCTCGATAGTGCAACATTTTAATATGTTGCATATATCAACACTACCAGCGTGTTTTTACATTCATGTATCAACAAAGGCATTGTTAGGGAACAGTGCAGTCTAGGGCCGTGTCACGGTGAATGCACGGTCTGTTACTAGTCTGTTAAAGGTGGAGCAGGAATGTGTTTAGATGATTATGACTTTCCATTGCCTGCTGTGGGGAGAGACGCAGTGGAGGACATTCAGAAAAAGCGACGCATCAAGGAGAGGGCGAGGGATTGTTTTCGGCTTACCTCTCTTGATAGATGGGTTTGTTGTTCACAGTGCTACTACCGTATTGATCACCATTATGACTTTCCCATATGGGCTGTGTGGGCGGAGGAGAGAACTTTGTGACATGGGTGTAGATGGCTAAAGTGGGAGGAAAATGTCTTTGCTTTTACCCTTTGCTGCACTTGTGGTTCTGCGTGGGCGATGCACACAGTGGCTTGTTGGCACAGACGCTTTTGGTTTATTAGTTCTCAGCTTGTCAATATGTGCCGATGCTGTTGAAAAAAAAAAGGTGCAAGGTTAACCTGACATTTGTAAGTCATGTGGGGGAATATGTTTGTTTTTCCTCTACGTCTCATCATCAAAGGATTAGTTTTGTTCGATGAAATGATCGATACACTCTGTTGTCTGTAAGGTCATGAAGCTACCACCAGCAGATTAGCTTAGCTTAGCATCAAGACTGTAAAATGCCGGTTAACCGCTAGCCTGGCTCTGTCTTCTAGGCTGCAACTGTAGCTTCATATTTCCAGCGCCTCAGAGCAAATAACCGTATGTTCCAAAATGTTGACTTTTCCCTGAAAGCAATTACATGGATTCGGTGCAACTTATTTTAATTTTAAATGGGAGTGTGATAGATGTGTTAGATAAAGATTGACGTAGACACGGCTGTGTTATTGATTTAAAAATGGCAGAATAGGCAATAAACATGTATTATTAAGGGAAATAGAGCTTCAGCTTCTGTATGATTCTGAAAAAAAAAAGCATCACGCAGTAAAGGCTATAATCCTCAGATCGCAGTTGCACCGACTGGCACCACTAGGCTACTTTTAGAGCAGGCAACAGGAGACAGTGATGAGGATTTTACAGGAGTCAGCTGGCCAAACAGACAGGCTAACTCCCCCATTGGGTTTCATTAGGGCTCGTCTTGATGTTAAAGCCTTTTTTAATCCACTTTCACAGCCATGCAGACCACAACAGAGCCGAGCAGTGCATCTATCTTTAGACAGAACACGGGCACAAAGTTTTCCATCTCAGTTCAATCATTAAAATAATAACACAAATTCCCTGTAGTTGGCCTAAAAATGTCTCCGTTGAAGTGTTTTTATGTGCAACACTTGCGCCGGCAACTTTCGTGCTCTTTGGAAAGGTGGTTTCAAGTGATGGAGTAATTAAAAAGCCAGTGTAAAATGTATATAAGCATTGAGCTGAATCAAATAAATGGGCGCCAATATCCAATCAAGCTATTTGAGTCAATATCTGCCCAATATCTGGTGCCAGAGCAACCCTGGTGATTTCAGCAAAAGATAGAAGAACACTGTTAATTAGTACCCGCACGACTCCGTTGCTCACGAAGAGCTGAGTCGATGCAGCTTTGCACTCGTTCCTTGTTCCTCCGAGCAGACGAGCTGCCTGAGGGCGCGATTACAGCAAAGCCTTCTGGGGTGAGTGCTCGGACTCTTTGTCTTTGTCTCCACTTTCTGGGCGGCTACTGTTGTGGTCCCATGTTGGTAGCACCTGCTTAGCTTCAGAAGCACATTGCTGGGAAGACACTGAAGGCCTGATGAGCAGCTGGACGCTGTAAGCAGAAATAGATTTGATGTGGCCATTCATTCAAAATGAATACATAAGAAGGAGTTTAATCATAATTATATTGGCGCCTCAAAATAACTTGTTATTGACTTAAATTTGGTGTCGTCTCATGGTTATATTACTTGCAATATTGGCGCCTGGAGGATGCAATTGAGACTTTTATAGCTAACATAATGTGTGTTATACTTGACAGTCATCACTCTCTGACCTTTACTAGTTGGCACTAGCTTAGCTGGAGCTTCCCCTTATTGGTGGCAATAAGGTGTTCACTTCAGGGCTGTTAACAACTGCTGCTCCGTGTTTATCTTAGGATATTATGTATGTTCAGCACACAGCAATCCGCACACACACAAATCAAGATAATGCAAGTGAGATATAGTTCAACGGTCAGGTATCGGGCAGGAAAGGAAGGCTGATTTACGAAGGCAGAGAGGAGGTCATCTCCGTCATCCACATAGGTTTGTGTAGGTCTGTTCGCTATATAAACTCTCCGGTGGGTTGCACATACAATCTGTCAGCCGTAACTGTAAATGTTGCACTAAGAAACAGCCCGCATGCATGCCTTTCATACCAGTATTTCCATACTGTTTCGCAAATGTCTCACACGCTAGTACCCTTCACTGCACCAGCAATCTTCCTTCTGCGATTTTTTTTCTTTTGCCTCTTTTAGCGTTTTCTTTCTTCTGACCAAATTTCAAGTCATTCCTTTTCTCTGTCTGTCATGTTTCACTACCTCTCACTCTCTCTCTCTCTCTCTTTCCCTCTCTCCCTCTCCCCCCCCTCCCCCTCCCTCTCTTTGAAACTGTCGTACTCTCTTTTCTTCTGTTCTCTTGACAAAGTAAACCTCACTCGAGGGAATTCAAACTCCTATCTTTTAGACGACCGCTCTTTTTATGCTCTCTGTCTGCGCTTAGCAAATGAATTAATAACAACTTGCCAGTCCATCATTTCCCGTGGAGGTGCAGAGGGGTTGTTTCCAGGCAAAAGAGAGCTGTACTAACAAGAGACATGGACGACAGGGGATGATAGAGCGCTTGTAAAATATGTATACTGGGAGTCAAAAACTCCTAACAGAGAGTGAATCTGCAGCAGCTCCAGTAATGACGGGTGTAACGCACAGAAAGGGAGAGATCATGACGATGATGGATGTTTGACTTGGCCTGCAGGAGCCTCTAACTCTCAATATCTAGCTGCGTATGTCTTTGTTTCGATTAATGTTGCTTTCATCCATGGCTTGTTTGTTATTCAGAGTTAATGTAGTTTTACATTGTATTGATTACATTAAAGATTGCTTTGTAAATGAAACTCTAACATACGGCATCGGCCTTTTTCTCACCGAGCTTTCAGAAACTATCCACAGTAGCTCTGGACGATGGTGTTTGTGTGAATGACATTTTGAGGTAATGTGAGCTGAATGTTTAGTCGTCTTAATAAACTCTGTTTGTTTTTTGTATTGTATTTTGT
Organism: Clinocottus analis; assembly: GCF_023055335.1. NCBI lineage: Eukaryota > Metazoa > Chordata > Actinopteri > Perciformes > Cottidae > Clinocottus > Clinocottus analis. The sequence goes on from NW_027176240.1 coordinate 6,648,027, forward strand.
TTAATTACGCTCTACAGGTAGAGATCCTGTAAGTAGGTTGTACGAGATCATCTTTAGAGAGCGGTGACTCGGCGGCTACAAATACGTATGAGTGAGCCGCGTCTGTGGATGAAGGGAAACTGAAAGTAGGATGAAAAAGGGAAAGGAAAAGATATTCCCTTGTCACACCAGGAAACATCACTGCAACAAAACGTTCAAATTCCTTTTTAAAGTATTGAAAACAAATTGAGGTTAAAAACTCAATAATGTTATTCCACAATGCATATTTTCCATTTTAAATAAACCCTGCCTTGATAGTCTAATAGTGAGAAAGAGTGTTTTTTGAATGTTATTGATTCTTTTTCCCCATTGTTGAATTCTCAAAAAGATGCCTCCTCCATCCTCCGAACAATGCAGCATTCATGATTTATTATTTCAACAAGACAAGACGTTGTCTGAAGCACCGTCATTCATGTACGATTGGATAAATGCTTACAATGAACTGAAAAGACTTTTACTCATCAAATGTATGACACGCACTAGGAAGCTGTTTCTCAACATTTAGGCAGCACTATGGATGATGCAATTTGCAGTTATGGGTTATGATTGCAAACGTGATGGAGTTGTCTGTCAGCGGGGCGTTTGATTGGATTTTTTAAACTGAAGGAATTCAAAGAATATCACACACTGTGACATGTTTTATGCAATACATAATGATATGACGGGGTTAAAAGCTATGCTTTTATACACACAGATTATTCGATAGAATGTTGTCACATCTGCTCAATATTCATGTGTTTAGGATCGTTCATAATTCATGATGGGAAAGTCTTGTGACAGATGTTGGTGGAGACAAACACACATCTGTTGGTGCAATATGAAAAAAAAGGCTCCTTTACTCTTTGATGCTGGTTCACGTTTAGTTAATTTCATTAATGTTGCTTAATATCATGCATCACAATTTGTATCAAAGCGCTTTACAATCTGTTCAACATACAACACTTCCTGTCTGTAGTACCATGAATTCGAACGAGGAAAAAATCCTTCCCTTTAAGAAAACCCCTTAAATGGTGAAAAAGAAAATGGAAGAAAGGTCAGGAAGATGAACAGAATGAATTAAAAACGAATACAGTGCCTCTGAGAATTGATAGACACAAAACATAATATTGCGATACTCAAGTGTAAAGATATTTTCTTCCACCCCTCATGCTCATATATTTGTGGGATTACTCAGGATACTTTTTCATTATAAGTGTGAGATGATTGCTGATTAAGCATATTTTTACTAATGTCACAACAAGCACCTCCTAATTACAAACTGAATGAAACGTGTTTGAAGTCACGACAACGTAAAGTTAGATGAGATGCTGCTGTGTGATTAGATTCTTGTCAAAATTAATTTGCCAGAATCTATCAGTAAGTAAGTTCTTTTTAGGACTATGAAGTGTAATGTTTGGCATATTGTTTTCCCCACTTTATTTCTGGCTGACACCCGCTCGCTTTTGTAATACAGCTCATCAAGCACATATCCAGTGAGTCAAATTGTGTGTCAAGCACTCATCTTGAACACGCATACTGACTAAATCACATTATTTTTGCCTTTGAAATATTTCATCTACGAATTATGTTTCAGGTTAGATTAAGGTGAAGAACTTTCTGGCGTAAATGATTCATCTTTCTTACTTCGCGCCTCCTTCATTTCACAGTTTTAGTTTTTTTCAGTGGAGAAAAGAGGCAGCCATGTCACGAGGACGAGCTTCACCGCATCGTGGATGTTTTTCACTTGAGGGGGAGGACAAGTGACAGAAATAAAGCCATTATAGTTATACATATGTATTTGACCCTGGGACATATTACTGAAGGACATGTCTCACAATCTATTTTCAGCCATGTGCCTCCACTGCTGTTGTTTTGACATCATCTCAGGAACCCCTCTTTTGTGTAACACCTGCCACACAATTAAAACAGTGAGAGGGATTTTTTTTTGTCCATATCAGAACTTTTTAAACTACTTGTGGAGCAGCATCTGCCACAGGAGAGACAGAATAGGCCGGCGATTATGTCTACTCAGAGGATCATAGCGGTGGGTGTCGATAAAGGACACTGTTGAGGACAATGACAAGCTCATGGGATGCATTTTTTCTTTTTTTTTTTAAAAGTGAGCGAGTGCTTTTTCAAGGGGTTTTGGAGTTGCCGATTGGCCGCTGTGCCGACCTGTTAGAGCTAATACCTCTGCTGAGTCGCTGCCAGCTCGAATTTTGACACGATTTAGGCAGAGCCGCTGTGCAAAACAGCAGCATTTCTATAAGCTCACTATGCAGCGTGTGTGGTGGTTTGATCTCCTACACCTGTGTTCATTTTAGTGCGTGACTTGCTTTTTCAATGCCACTGAGTTATGGCAATTTTTAGACATCCCCACAATAGTTGATCTATGACTGTTTTTTGACAGAGGCCGTGATTTTAAAGGGTATTCGAAAAGATTTTGCAACCAGAAGTGCCACAACCTAGAGCTTCTTAAGACATTTGTAGGCAACCAAAATGTTACAGTTAACATTCATTATCTGAAAAACACACTGTCAAAGGGTTTAAGTTGTAAGACCAAAACACGGTCTACTGACAGACTTGAAAAAGCCGTGGTAGCAACCTGTCAATCACAAGGTAGCCACGCCCTAAAGCATAACATGCTTCATGGTATATTTACTCTAAATGGGAGCATAATTTACTAAATGAACTTCATGATATATTGAAGAATACTTTAAACAAGCTATTGAGACCATAAACTCACATTTAAAATGTTATAATAAATAAGGAGGGGTCATTTTGTCACACTCAGACTTTGTACAATAGGATTTTCTTTTGCAACCAGAGGAGGCGCTGTCTGATTATTATAAAGAATGCAAGTTTAAGTGACTTCAGAATTCGCTTCACTTTATGACTCGAAGTACCACCTGTGGAGCACTTAAGAAAAATGTCTGTGCCTTATTTTCCCTGAATAGTACTAATGAGAATTTGAGCAGATGCTGCAGTCATGCTTTGGGGATCAAATATTGATATTTAGTTCATTGTTATATTAATGGAAGTAGATAATTGTTAACATTGCTGGTTTTCATTACACAATTTCACAAAAGTGTGTTTGCTGCTTCTAAATGATGCTTGGAAGTTGCCTCGTGTAGCTCGATGCCCGTCTCAGTATCAAGTTCCAACCAAATGTCAAAGTTAGACTGACACGTTCAAGTAAAGTAAAATGAACAACTTCACTTGAAATTTGATTTCCTAGTTTTTGCCCTGAAGGGAGTGTTAGAGTGACAATTTGCCCCGTTCTTTAAGGGAGTTCAAACCAGCACCTGTCTTTGAGTCCTTCTCCTTCTTCAGTTTGATTGACATTTCAGAAAGAGTCGGGGAGTTGTAAAACTTGTACCAGGCCTGGGTGAGCAGAGCGAGCCCTCTGGCTAAACTCTGCAGAGGAAAATTAATCCAAGCCAACAAGACTTGCAACCTCCAGGCCAGCAAATCAAATCCTCAGCTGACATTTACATGAGTCTACAGCAACAAAGGCGGATGAAAATAATTTAACTCCAATTTGCTCTTTTGTCAGAGTGCGTCTGAAGAAAAGTGTGGTTCAATACTTTTTTTTTTTGTCAACGTTTTCCTGCACGTTTTCTCCTGCTGGACAGGTTGAGGGCTGAGACAGAATTAGACAAGAGGGACGCAGCTGTACGATGTTCCTTTTGGGGATTTGAGGTGTTTCATAATAGTACCAAGCCGACAACCGCCTGATTATAAAGTAGAGTAAGTGAAACCCTTTTTGTCCTTCAACCAAATTGAAAATGTTGCCTTCAGGCATTTACAATGAGCTCTTCTTCACTCTTTTTATTTCCAGGCCTTTAAATTAACAGACTGCGCGAAGCAATATTAATCACAGTTCTCTTAGACTGATGAAACACACAACAATAAATAATTAAGAATGATGAATAATTAGTGAGAAGTTATTCTACAATCCTTTATGTAAGTATCAATACAACAATGTAAAAATGAAAAAGCCCCAAACACGATGCTTAAGTGGCCGAAAGCATTATGTGAACACAATATCTCAAAAACGTCTGGAGGAAATTTCTTCAAATTTGGTACAAACGTCCACTTTGACTCAAGGTTGAACTGATTCAAATGTGGTGGTCAAATGTCATTGTGACTATTTTGGACAGACATGGTACAAACTGCAATTGACGAGTTGGCAGAGGCGGATATTCGACTTCAATCCCCAAAAAGTGAAAACAATAGATTTATTCTCGAGAGGCCCAACTCCCTGTCATGCTTAGGGAATGGCAGCTTTCCCTTGCTGGTATTTTCACTCCTACATGTTTTGTGGACGGACCGATTAACCCTTTACACTTACCCAGGGATTACTTCCACTTAACGAAGTGATAATAAACTCCAGCTCATCACAGGAATGTGTGTAACTTGGCATGGCATGAAAGCCTTGTGGGAGAAGGGCAATGACATGAATCACTGGAGTAGATTTTAGGATCGGTCATCTGTATTGAGTTCATCCTTATCAGCTGCGCAAACCCGCTGGCAATAACAGGCACAAGATTTATCGAACAGCTTTGCAAAAGAAAAATCGTAAAAGCATTTCTGTCGCCTTCAATCCAATTTCAAATCGGCGTCCGACAGGCTCAACAGAATTATGAAGTACGACAGAAATGGGGGAGATTTGGTGGAGGACTAGACTGCCAGAGTACATTAACGTTAGTGGTGTCTTTGGGATGAAAAGCAGGCCAGAAGCAAGAGGATGGATGGAATTGCCTGGCATGTCTCCATACTGAAGTTTCTGGCAGGGTCCGTAGCTGAAAAAAAGGAAACTGTTTATTGGCTTCATACCCTCTGTGTTTCTTTGAAATGTAATCATAACCCAGGTTGGGCATATTTATTGCATATACAGGAACACACTGGAGTTACAAAAGCTAACTATTTATCAATATTTATTCAACTAAACGCATGGTGTAAATATGAAAATACAATGGTTAAATCAGCTTGATTTATAAAGTCTGGATTCCTGGCGAAGAACTCAGTTTAAATCTCTTCAAATCGAGGTGGCAAACAAGGACTTATTCTCCAGCAGCAGCAAAGCTGGCAGAGGCACCCGGCAGGAGACCATTTTAGTTTCAGTTTGGGAATCTCGCCGCTTCAGACAAACCTGTTTGCACCGAGGCGGATGGAGTCGCACAGCTATTTATCACTAGCCACAGAGCACAGCTGTGGCTAATGGAAAAGTCATTAATTGTAATGGTATTTGCTCATAAACAAAGAAGCTGCAATATGATATTTTGACCGTGTGATGGCAGGAAAGTCAGGGGATCACCAACGTGATTACAAATCATCCCGATATCTCACATCCTCCTAAATTGAATAGCAACCCACCACAAATGTCAACATGGTGGCGCTAAAAAAAAAAAAAAAAAGCAAAAGGGAGTGGATCATCAAAATCAGTAGGATTTGTCCTCCCGGGTACCGAGATCTGGATCAAAGTAGGAGAGTAGCTAACCGACAGTGTCATCCATAGCCTGGCAGACAGCACTGCGCACGTCTCCGGCTTTTATCACATTTATTGGTCAGGGATCGTGTACAAAACACACAAATCATGCACAAGAAGAACAGATATTAATTGTAACAGCTTTAGCTGCTAATTCCCGTCGGCACTCCCTGGGACAAAAACTCACTAAGAATCATTGACTGAAAGCAACACTCTTAAGTTTTCACCCGGATTGTTTCATTTAGCTCGACACAAAAACTTATGCTATCATAACAATTTAACAGATTCTATAATTACATAATAGTTCTACTCAGAGCGGGTTTTAAATAATTTAGCCTTTAAACAGGGCACTGGGATCTCGCCAATACCTAAATACTGTGAGTGTGATTACAGAGGGCTTTGAGCTGGTTGAATAAATTGCTGCTGCTCTTCTACGCTTAAATACTCTCGTTCGCTCTGATAATTCATTCCAACGGCTCCACGTTGTCCACGACCTTGGGTAAACTCCTGAAGTTCTCTCTCAGGATGTGCCACTGCTTTGTTCCTTTCTCTTTACTGTTCATGTTTATTTAACCACTGTTTTTTAATCCAGATTAGTCTCACTAAAGCTCTTTGAATTAATCTTATTAAATCTCTTTTTCCCCAGAGACATGAAGGGGCAGTTTGAGTTTGTAGTCATCTGCCTCATTTTCCTTAAGCCCCTATCGTTACATCAGTCACATCCTGCTTAATCCTGAACTGTTGAGAACCTCCAGGGGAGCGGCGTAACCCCGTGACCTCTTTGTCGCCTCTCTATTTGTTATTTGCACGATAGATACCAGGATGTGAAGTGACATCATGAATTAACGATGACGGACGGTTCTTTTGAGATCAAGTGAAACAGTCTGAGTCATTTCCCTGTTTTGGTTACGACTTCTTTTATTGTATCCCAGCTTTGGCAGTGAGGTGGAGTGCAGCTCTTTGCTCTCCATATATCATAATCAGGATGTGGCAGTGGTTATTTACATTGTTCACAATCCGGTGTGTGGACTCATTCTTAATTCGGTGGTGACTTTCCAAACACTATCTTTTACTAATGGGAAGAAAGTTAATCATGTTACCGGCAAATCCGTGTGTTTGATAACTCGCGGCTTGATGGAGTTGTGCTTGAGACGTCTCGGCTGTTCTATGAAATGCTTTGCCACCGAACAGCAACATTTACAAGGCGAGAATGAGGGCCGCTGAGGGCCGGAGACTCCAGACAGTCCAAATTCCTTCACTTTTTGGCCTTCGGAGCACCTGGCGTCCCTGCCGACGTGACGAAGAGCTGCCGAAGGGTGGAATACAAAAAAGCTGTCAAAATGCTTGAAACACAGTCGATCACAGTGGGTCGTAGTGCCGAGATCAGGTTGTTAAATTAACCGGAACAAATTGTCTCGGCAGATGTTTCAGATTCAGCTGGTTACTGGATACTTCTTCAAGTACAGTTTGCGGTGCATCCACGCGGCTTTGACAGGGTATGCTGATTTAAGCAGTTTGATACTTAAATGCTTCCTGTCAACCCGGCGCTGCAGGATACTTGCATGTCTGACCCTTTTCTCCACAGGCAGACAGTAGTGCAGGTACTATACCTTCCTCATTCATTGAATGCTACTTCGACTGGCTTTATAAGACACTGGAAGCTTAATTCATTTGTCTCTTAGTAAAATGGTTCAAAGAGAATACAAAAAAAAAGATAATTTGCATTGCAGATGGCTGAATCGGAGGCAGACGTTTTTCCCCATCGGAGGCAGACGTTTTTCCCCCTCGGAGCCGCAGACACTTTTTCTTTTCTCTTCTTTTTTTTGCCGAAGCGTTGATATTTTCAGTTTAGTGATGCAAGTTTGTCGTCATTACTTACTACCATTTGAACAGGAACAATAATACCTCAGAGAAAATAATGACATGTCTCTGTCACTGTTCGGATGTTGTGCTAGTTTTCCTTCTTCTTGTAACACTATATCATACAATAAAGAATGTACAAGTATCTGCCAAGCACAAACAGATGTTTTAATTGTGTTTCATTGTTGTTTAAGCAGTTTTGAAAGTTTGTCCCTATTAGGATTTGTTTTAGATTTGGGTTGGGTGGAGTTAATATGTCTTTCGCTGCAGGGAAAGGAAACAAGAAATCCCTCATTATTTAATATGCACTGGGTTTTTTTTTTTCCTCGTGCTGCCGAAATCGAGTCTTTACTGACAGAATTTCCTCTAGTTCTGCACCTGATACTCTTCAATAGTCATACTTCAATAAATGCATTCACATTGATTAGCTTTTACCCCCCCCCCCCCCCCGCCTCTATCTCGTGGGACACACATTCCTCACTGCCATCATCGGAGCCTCGACGTCGTGATTGCATGGGCGTGTTCACGTTCAATGCAATCGTTATTCAGTGGAAGTGACAAGACTGGCGCCCGGCCTCACACAGCGCTTGTCTAAACAGCGAGGTCACTCGATCTCAGCTCCCGCCTCATTCATCAGGATGACATATGCAGATGGGTGGCTGTGCACCCATAAGACCTCTAGACATCAGCGTCTCTCCACGTTTAACCTGCTCCGAAAATCTATTTCCGACAGCGTGTCTCTGGAATTTGAGAAGTTTGAGCATCTGTCGATGTGTTATTTCATTTCACTTTTGAATACATCAAAGCTCAGAAAGTGTCGGCCATGCGTTACACTGTAGATTCACAAGCTCCCGGCGTTGTGTATTGCTTAATGTAAACAGGAATTTGACTTAATTGAATATTTCACACGAGCCATCCCTCTTGGTTGTGATAATGATAGAGAGGAAAAGGAGAATGGGAAAAGGTGGGAGGAAGGGATGATATAACGTTTGTGAACTTGAACAACACCCCCCCCAAAATAGCAACTAGAGAAGCAAGACTCTAATCTGTGACGCTCGGCTGAATTCACAGCCTTGAGGGGATCCGTGGACACAGGAGATTAAGGGCTTTTTAGATTCGCATGTGCGGACCTGAAAAGAGCTTTTGTGTTATAGTTATGCCGCAAGTTCTGAACCAGAGAAAATAGTCCTTGTGTGTTCGACATAAACTGTCCCAAAGCACATCATCAGTAAATGCAGCGCCGTGTCTTTAAATGGAATATGCATGTCCGACACGTTCTGCAATTGTGCCGTTTTCTCTGCATTAATAATCCTAAATTGTCAAAACATGAACCATCAATTTTGCATGATGTCCTCTCCATCGTCAAGCTCCCTGCAGACTCAACAAAGTCCTAACTTCCTCTTTTCGTATTTTTTTTCTACAGTTAGCCTCGCCATATGGATGAAATTTAGTGAGGACTCAAGTGACTGGCCTGAATCAAAAGAAAATGGAAAATTAATTTCGATGAAGGCCCCAGGGTGAGCAAGCGATACATCACATTTATAATGAATGATTATGATGTCGAAGTTTTTGGGGTTTCAGATTTCTTAAGAAGTAGAAGAAAAAAAAAGTGTGGACCTGAACAGCACATTTGGCATATTCTCTTTTTTTTTTAATCCTGTTCTAATATAAACCAGTGCTGCTTTTAACTTCTTCTATGCGCATATGGGGATATTTTTTTAGCTGAAGAGATGTCATGGTTGGCGTTGGCTGTGTGTAAATCCATTTTCCTCCTTCCCCGGCTCACTATTTGCTTACACTGGGCATAATGAACCATTAATTCACTGCTGTCATTCGCAGCCCACAGTCACTATGAGCAGAATTAACTCTTGAGCCAGCAGAGCGAGAACAAAGAAGTGCAGGCGCATGAGCTTCTCTGTGTTTGTTTCACTCCAAACATCAAACTCTGGCTAATGTGTTGACAGGGTGGATGTTTTCTAATAAACTGCAGTTAAGCTGCACTCTCTGATGCGTGTTGTTTTGATTGTGTTTTGCATTTTCATAATTTTTTGACGCTCAATGTTCCCCGCCTTGTGCTGCAGGTATTTTTCAGACTTTGAACAAGAGATGTTTTTCTGTTCCACGGTGGGTGACAGAGCAGAGCTGTAGGTGCTCACTTGTTTTGTCCTCACTTTTAATAAAGTACCGTCTCAAACCAGAAACAACACTTAAACACGGTCGGCGTGAGCAGATTTGTGCCATACAGAGAGAGAGAGAGAGAGAGAGAGAGAGAGAGAGAGAGAGAGAGGGATATGTGGCATGAGATGTAAGAGCACAACAGGTGCACTAGGAATACAATCGTGAGGACATCTTTCTACCAGTTACACCGTCACTTTTCCAAGAAAAGATGATGCTTAATATCTGCAGAGCGCTTACTTTAATCTCTAACGTTGGGCGGCTTTGTGCCTCGCCTCTCCTGATAAACGTCCTCTGCTGGGCTCAGGTTTCCCCGTGGCGTTGGGAATCACTGGTACAGAAGCATTTTAGTCAAATAGACTCGGCAGCACTCAGGAGCATCTCTCTCTCTCTCTCTCTCTCGGGTTGATTTTGGAGTGTCTTTTTAATTAGTCTGGATTGCTATTCCAAAATCTCTCATTAATACCCGGTTGGAATCGGAGTGTAGTAATGATGGAGAAATTAGCATGTACCTGAACATCATTATCTCTTTACTGGATGAGAAAGTGTGTCCCCACGGAGAAGGTCATTGGCATCCCACCGGACAATGCCACAGCTGTGAAATGAAATAAAACCTTGACTGAAAGATAGACTTTGTTTGATGATGTCGGGGCGACATGGCTTGGAAACAAAGACACCGCACCGTTTCTTAATATGACTGCTGGTAACCTGCAATTCTAAAAACATATCCTTTTCACCAGCTGTAGGGCTCAGTTTCTAAATCCTTTTCCCTTTTCTTTCCTGTTTTCCCTTCTGTTGTCTTAAGGGGATTTTTTTTTTTTTTTCATCCCAATAAGACTAGTTGACTGCTGCTGCTTGTCTCTCTCCTTGTCACCTCCTGAGGCCGAGGCTCAGCTGCTCTATTCCCGCTCTCTCCCTTATCGTCACACAGGCAAAGAGACACAGACGGTCTAATTGGTAATAAGCCTTCAGCTGTCATAACTGTGGTTCACCGCAGCTTTTTCGGCAGAATGTGAAGATGTTGGCGTTAACATGCTGGAGTCGTATAGCGTTCAGTATTACCGGGCTATTGTGTGTCTTACAGGTAAACATGTTCTCGTTGTGGCTCTTATTTTATCAGCAAATTCTGTCTCGTACTTTCTCTTTGCAGATACAGCTTCAGATCTCTTCTGCATTACTGCTCATTGCTCACTATGTTCTCTCGGTGGAGATCCTGGGTCCTCTCTGTTTACAACATACTGTTTGTGCAGCGTAAAAAGGTCAAACCGGACAAATAACTTGCGAGGAAGAAAAACAAATGACCCAAAGATGTTGTTCCCATGATTTCTAAAGGCAAGTTTACACTACACTGGTAAACTTATGATACTCCGTGAAGCAATTCCTTGAACACACAAACACTTTTTTTTCACATTATGCGTGTCAAATAATGGCCACAACATATTAAAAATCACCCAGTGAGCCTCACTGATGTGTGAGAAGAGACTTTGTTGTCATCGGTATGTTTGTTTGTGTGAGACATACAGTGTTCTCTGATTAAAGAACCGAGGCAACGGGACTTAATAATACATTTGTTCTCCTGATGTTGTTAGCCTCGACCTTTTGCCTACATTTTTCGCCTCTTCCAGAATCCACAGGAAGTATTTCATGACTGTCAGTGGTTTTGCAAGATGAAGGTTGGAAATAGCTTTCGCCTTATGGTCGACCTTCTTTATTTGAAAGCCAAGAATAGTTTATTGTTGGTGTTGGCAATGAGACAATGTCAGTTAAATACCTTTGTGCATGAATAATTGTTTTCGCTCTGTGACTTTGGAATATAGCCTTCTTTATTTTCTCATTCTTTCCTTAGCTAAACGATATTGGAATGAAGTGCAGTGTTTTGGAGACGATGTTCTCCCATTTCTGATGACCGATGGCAGGAGACAGATGAAAGGCCGAATGTAAAAAAACATGCCTCTGCCTCTTTTTCTCCCCAACGCCACTGCTCTTTTCTCCTCCCTACCTCCTGCCTAAGCTACAGCGCATCCTTTCACAGTCCTGAAATAATGCAGGCGGGGAGGAGAGGGGAGCTGCCAGACCTGTTCATAGACACACCACATATATGCAGAGACACGTGCACACATATTCCATCTCCCGCATCCCTGCCATCCTCCGACTTTATCACATTCTCACTTTTTTCCCATCTTTGTTTCTAAGGTGTAGCCGAATATATGGGAAAAACAACCCGCATAGTTTTGGCTGAGTGAGCACGACAGCAACTTTTGAGCTTTTGGGACTCTGAATTATTTTGTGGTACGTGTGGTGAGGAAGCCCCAGATGACGGCTGGATAAACGGGCCGAGACATTCCCCTCCCTAATTTGTCAAGCACGCTACAAATATCAATCAAAAACAACGCCGTCAACATGAACTTCAATGAAAAGCTTATTTGTACACCAGCTGGATATCACACGTTCAGAGCAGCTCATGAACAGGAATTAGGTTGTGCTTCGGTCCTCTCGCTATCACACACAGAGCTGGTGCTGTTCCTTATTGTCTTTCTGTTTCACAATTCCTCCTCCTGCAGTTAGTTACTTTTGTTTGTGCGCTCAGTTTGTGGTCCCTTTTGTCCTAGTAGTTGCATTTATCTTCCCCTCCCCCGTGTCGTTTGCACCTTCCTGCCTCACGCCTCCTCTTATGCTGTCGACTCACATTCAGAATAACTCTAATTGAGTTTTTGGACGGACGGCCCGGTCTCAAACGCTCCGTGAGCGGTAAAAGACATTTTGCATTACGACATCAAAGGGGCGCTTTCCGCACCCGCGCTCCATTACACTTCCACACCCACCAGAACGTGGTGAGATCAAATGAACATCTGAGGTCAGTGGAGCTCCGAAGGGTTAATGATGTCGAGACCACGCTTGGATTCTTAATTCACACTCTGGGCGCATAACGACCCTCAAACCATGTACGTCTCATCCTCCCACTTGTGATGACTCATGCACTTTGCACTTTTCGATCAACCTGTTTATTTAAAGCTCTTTAAATGAAATAATTTGACTGTAATTTGACGTGTCTTTGCTCAGATCTGGCATTATCCGACACTGTCTACTCTCCACAGGATCAATAGGCTGGTAATAGCGTCAGACACGAGGGAGACGGAACATTTAAATTCAGCAGTAGCATGAAGTATCCTGTAGTACAGATACTTATTTGAAGTTGAACGCAATTCACAGTGAAGTGGCACATTCCTGAGATCTGTTCTCCAAGGTTCAACGTTTTTTTTAATCATGTATCATAAAGCTAGCGCCCCTAAACCCCTCAACATGTGTGATAACAGCTACACCTCTTACCTGGACAGAGAAAATGATGCGACTACATAATACCCTGACATCCATCTCTACTTTGGATGTGAAGTGGGGGTATTTGAAGTAAACTGCTGTACCCTCATGCAGTATACAGAGATTTATATGAAGCTTTCATATCCGGCCCTACAAGACAGATTGTAATCCACTGAACTCAACTGGGTTGAAGTAAGCTAGATAAACACAGGGAAGTGTGTGTGTGTGTCTCTCTCTCTCTCTCTCTCTCTCTCTCTCTCTCTCTCTCTGTGTGTGTGTGTGTGTTTGCATGCCCCAATTAAACACAGGAGATTCATTATTATGGCAATGTGTCCCTTGCCATAATGACAAAAGGTTTTATCCGAGGGGCCATTCAGCATAGATGTTATATCAACCCAGCAGGTATTACAGGGTGTTTCAAGAGCCGGTTATTGCGCACACAATCAGCTATCGTTTCAATGTTGGTATCACTTCAATCACAGGGTCATTGTTGTCAATGCCCTCACCGTCACATGAAATCTGGCCAGAGCAGAATTCAAGGTAACCTGAGTCTTCTGGTGTCTCTTTTAAATCCTGTGTTTTTCACACTGTGCACTCTCTTCACTCTTGGTATATGAAACTTGAGTTTACAAATCTTTGTCCTGATACGCTGGCATGATGCAAGCAGAGTCAGTACTGAGTAATGGGCGCTCCATCGCGCTTCTAGTGCTCAAAAACTGTGGTCTGCCTGTGCTGTCACGCTCCCATTTGACTTGAACATAATAGCCAAATTCTTCCTTTTAACCATATTAATCACGACTGGATACACACACTGTACATAACTGAAGGGTTTGTCTTCAAGGGAATAAAGGTAGTCACATTGTCAATTGAACAGCATTAAAAAAATGCGCCCCTCCTCTTTGGCTCAAGGAGCGTGCCAGAAAGGGAGAGAGGGAGGGAGTGCAGCGTTGGTCGATTGAGCGAAAGAGTGAATGAAGAAGGGGATCGGCTTTAGTGTGAACGAAGCTGGGAATCAATAGAAGACTAAAAAGTCATTTTCTCATTTCTTTCACGGCGGTTGCATTGTAAAGCACAAAAAAAACACATCCACACCTCCTCACAAACCTTCGGGTAGGTGCCGGATCCTGAATGAATGCAGCCTGAGGCACGCTTTATCCTATTTTTTTGGACTCTCTGTTTCAAAGCCTGTGAGCCTTGGCACACCAAGGGGCGTGAGAAAGCGTCATTGATTACCTAGGAATAAGAACGGACCGAATAAGAATGCTTTTTGGTTAAGGGTAACGCCCCCACGTGGGGTCCAAATGCTCTTTTTTTGACGCCCAGAAACATCCCAAAAACGGTGAAATAAGAACATTTTAAATACAGGTAGATGGGAGAGTTTCTACAGACACAGATACCTACACACACTTGTCAGTGATGCTTGGGAGTGATTATTCTTGTATCAGTTTGTACATAGTTTTTGGAAAATTGTTGCATATTACACTTTTAATGATCATGGCGAACATCTTTCAACAACATTAATTCAATATATATTAAAAGATGTGTTCATTTGCAAGCGCTAATGAGGTTACTTTTGAATTTTAATAGTTTGACCCTTCTATTTATATTGGGATTTTGCCTTTGAAGGGCTTCACATCTCGTCTCCGGCTCAAGGAGTTTTTTGTCAGGTCACAAAGACCCGTTCTACCGTCAGTGTTGATGTGTGAAATGTCTGATTGAATGATCTTGAATCTGTCTTGTAATTGGCTTTAATGGGGGACATATCGTCTCACGAAACTCTTTAGAAAGATGCCTTTTAACAAATGAGAGCGAGAATGACTTGCTTTTGGCATATTTTCAAGGCCTCGGTTTTTTTCTTGCGTTTCTTAGAACGATTACATGCGAATACAGCAAATAACAGCGTTACAGATTGCTTCAAATGTGTTTAACTCCTTGAGCAAATATGTTTTGTTCAAATGCACCGCTGACAGTTCTGAATGTCACTGTTTAAAATGTTACTTTTTGCTTGGATACCTAGACAAACAGACTTGCTTGCTCACCGATCCAAGCATTTTAAAGTCATGTTCCGCAGTTCATTTTACTGGCCTTTCAAACCATCCACTCTCACTCTGTCTCATTTTAATCTTCACCCCTCACTGCTTTCTTTCCTTTACAGCCTCATGGGCTTCATAGTGGCTGCTTCTCTTCCATCTGTTTCCCAATCAATTTGGTCTCATTTCCTGCCAATTGGTCCACCTCCATGGGCCAAGGCTCATTTAACAGGAAGCTTCCCATGTTCAGATCATCAGCTGTAGTTATGGCGTTCAGTCCCTACCTCTTTGTGTCACGGACGCTTGCCTGGGGTTTTGCCACTTGATTGAAGTTTTGGATATAGCCCTTTAAAAGACCACTGGGGGAAGGTGTGTGTGTGTGTGTCTCTGAGAGAGAGAAGGGGCTGTGTTTTAGCAGATGGCTCACAGATATACTCTTAACAACGTGAACCTTAAATGAAGAAAACAAGTTTGTGCTTTATTGATGGAGGACCATGGTTTCTGTTTGTTTCATATGCAATACGTGTACAGTCAAGTGCACACAGAGCCCTGTCACTTAATTTTAATTGCAGAATCGTGCGTTACAGTTTGCAAACAACAACCCATCCTCCCAGTAAAGCTAACATGACGCTTAATTACCTTATTGCCACTTTCTTAAACACTGTATAATCTGTACCCATCATCATGTATTTGCTGAAGACTGGCACCAACATGGTGCCAATCTGATCTTTATAAACACTTATGTCTCACCCATGCAGTTTTGTATTATGCCATCACTCTTTCAGTTCGAGCTGCTGTCCTTAACCAAGCCCTCTTCTTGAATTCACGTTATTCTCTGAGTACAACAGAAGGCTTACAGAAAAAAACCCTGAAATGTGTCCTAACCGATGCGCGAGAGAGATTTTTTTAAGGTAAGCTCTGGTCGGCAGGACGGGCACTGAGTGTTGAACAGGAGGAAATAGAGAGCAGTCATTGTGGTCAGCGAGTTGCAGTTACACCTTGACTTATAGAAAAAATATGTGGACGGTTGACACTGTGGTGAAGGTCTTATTTGGGTTGAGCTATTTCAGGCATCCGCAATTACATTTCCAAGCTGACGTGCATAAACCAATTAACAGAATATCTCGGTCCACCTTTTTGGCCGGAAAGGTCCTTTAAACCTAGTAATTACTCTCCAGTGAGCGGCGCGTGTGACTGCACTGTGCTTTTCCTGCTTGAGAGCAGCTCATACATGGACTGCTTTTTACCCGAGTACATGCGTCTTGTTTACACGTCGAGGCATATCCAGGCCTATTCATGAGAATACTTGTCATCTTTATTACGATTCATGAAAATAGACACCAGATCCAACCAATACAGAGCCTCTGTGTCTGTCTGCTGCACATGAAGTAGCTGGTCTTATCAGTGGGAGCGGATGGAGAGCGTCCAAGTGAGAGGCTCAGTCTGGCTCCATGTATGTCATAAGTAAGAGGATGACCTTGGCCGAATCTCAACTCCAGTCCATCCAGTAGAAACACACACACACACACACACACACACACACACACACACACACATACACACACACTGCCTTGCTCCTACACATTCCTGTATGCAGTGTTACAGCTGGAGACAATATATACTCCCCCGGTCCATCACTTCATCAAAAAAAGCCATTTGTAAGACCCTCCTGCAGAGCCTTGACATGCAGGTGGTTAAGATACTGAGTCATTTGTTGTAGTTACCATGATCGCTTGAAAGTTGATATCAGGGGAAGATTTACTTAATATTCGTACCCTTTTGCCAAAGCATTTAATGATGTTTGAGCCCTATTTTTTTTTTTTTTAATCGTGGACCAAACAGAACTTGCTTGCTTTTAAATCCACCCGACGCTGGGTGTTTGAGTCATAAAACTTAAAACCCAAAAGACATTAATCAAGGGAAGTTTCTCTGTGTAGTTGTTCTCGCTTCGCTGCTCGCGCAGTGCAGGATAAACAGCCAGTGAAAGCTGATATCGATGTGTTTTCGCCCGATACATTTGAAGAGCTCTGCTAGTAGATTTATATGTGACAGTTAGGTGAGATAAGGGACTCCATTTAGGAGGAAGAGAGAAGTGCTGCTGTAAGTGAAAGTGCCATGCGATTTGTACAGTCCAGCCTGTATTGAAGTTGTTTGCTGCCTCTGTGGTTTCTCTGTGCACCTTTGTGGCCGTGTGCTGCAATGTTGGCCTGAGGAGTGTGTGTGTGTGCCTCCTTTAATACGCACACAGTAACCCGGTGGTTCTTTTCACCTGGCACCATCAACTGTTACTGTTGCATGATGCATAGCCGCTCTTTGTCATTTCATGGCCTAATTATACTACGTGGAGATTTATGCATCACCACATTAACATAATCTAATGAAAAAAAATATTTTTTAAATAACCAAAACGATATGCCATTAATGTGTTCAAAATGACATCAGCTAGTTTAGCATAATCAGATATGTCACTACATATATTACACATATCTATGTAAGCATAAATGAACAAAGTGACTCCTACTTTTAGGAATTTAGATGTTAAATTATTGTCATTTTAGGAAACAAATCTAAACTTTTAGCATCATCTGTGTATAAGACAGCTATATACATATATGATGCTAAAAGCTTAGATACATACAATTTGACCCTCTGCATTACCTCATCCTCAGCATTTAGGAGCTATCGGCTCCAGTGTCATGAGAGCAACTTGGGTTTTAGTGTAAGCATATATTAAGTGAACAAAGTAACTCCTACTTTTAGGAATGTAGATGTTAAGATATCATCATTTTAGGAAGCAAATGTTAACTTTAAGCTTCATATATGTATATAACCATCTACATACAAGTGCATACATAAAACCTGACCTCTGCATTACCTCATCCTCAGCATTTAGGAGCTATCGCTCCAGTGTTATGAGAGCAACTTGGGTTTTAGTGTCTCACCCGACCCGGGAACCTGGGATCACCCGCCAACCTTCTGGTTAAAGGCGGACCTCTTGTCACTGAGCTGCAGCTGTTGATTGGACAGATGTTTCCTAGCAACCATTTTACTCCCTACACATCAAGTACTCTCTGTTGTAGGAGTCACCATAACAACAACCAGAACAACATCTGTTGATCCCGACCAAACCAAACACTTATTTAGTATTGTTTTTTTGTGGGGAGAGGGGAATATTTGTACAATGTTTTGTGATCTGCCCTCACATCTAACAAAAGTTTACTGATTAAACATTAGTTTATTTTCCTATTCATCACAGTTGGATTTCAAAAAAATGAGCTCTTCAATATTTTTGTCTTCAGAGTGCTGCACTGTGAAACCAAGTGCTGGAGCGTATATAATTACTTGACCTTTTGTCGGTTACTTTAAAGGAGTGGCCTTGACATGTAATGCTTTTCAGATTGGTAATGAGCTATTGTACGTTCACATTCACACTCTATCTGGATAATTACCATTTCATATTATTGTGGGAGAAACCCACTCATTCATAGAGTATTTCATGCAAATTGAGACTCAGATCAAATCGAGTTGCAGATTTAAAGTGGAAACTCGAAAATGGTAATTGTCTTGTTCAGCCCTCTTTATGGCTCACTTGAGAATGCCCCCGCAGAGTCAGCTAAAAATGTGGAGCAGATAGGCCAATGAGGTTGTCAAAAATAGGATGATGCGCTACTCCATCTTGTGTAAATGCAAGACAACTATTTTTATTCAAATTAGTTTGGTCTTCATGCAGCAAGTAATAATGTCAGTGTTACACAAAAAAAAAAAATGTCACGGTGAAGGAGAATCCTCCTCGCTCCGAAATGTCATGTAACTCCGATTAGAAGAGAGATGTTTTCTCGAGTGACCTTTGAGGTGCAATTTGTTAGTGTAACTCGAAAAGGAGAGTATCGCGTCCTCATTTGTTTCACGAAACTCAAAGCTTTTTTTGAATTATTAGAATATTAGCACATAGCCTTTGCCTTGACCGTCCTCCTCTCTGTCACCCTCTTTTTTTATTTACCCATCCAATCAAACTATGGCTCCCATTCTATATAAAAAGCCTTTTCAGTCTGGGAACTGCCTCATGACTTATGATTATTTTTAATGGCAAGCTCATTTTTTTTGTAGTATATTCATATTTGTCTCTCAAGACTTGAAGACTGATTTAATGAGCTCTCATAAGGTCTGCTTCCTTTCGCCCCTGGCTAGATCTAGCTATGTGCAGCAGGCAACTCTACTAGACCAAGACTATATAAGGCATGAACACTTCCCTAGACATGAAGACATGCCATTCTTCCCTTTGACAGATATTATCCAGCGGGGAATGGTAACTACACTTCTCAAGTAGATCCTTGATTAAAACATATGCCATGATTAATAAAGATTCTAACACTGCCCCAGATGGAAAAGTAGATTACTCACAGCAACATGCTATTTGGCAGCGACACACATTAAAATATATACAAATTAGTTGATGAATGAAGACCTTTCGTTCAAAATTTATATTTTCTGGAGAAAAAGATTGATGGTCTTTCCTACGTGTTGAAATGTGCCCTCCATTCCCAATGCTCGGAAAACACGTGAGCCATAGGTGTTCCACTTCCTAATTTGGACACATCCTCTTTAACTCATTATTACCTTCCCTGTCTTCCTCCCTGTGCCCCCTTGATCCCTGTCTGACTCACAGACGCCATGATCCGACCAGAGGAAGATAATCGTGCACCCCCAGTAGACAGCATGGTAACCAGAAGGCAATCTGCTGAAAGGTGACCTCCAGACGCTTCACCTCCCCAAAACATTTGGTGAGTTAAGAGTCAGAGAATCCATTGTTTTCACAAATTACAACATTCGCCCCCCCCCACACCCTCCCCCTTGGCAAGGATTGTGACTCCAAGCCATTTGTTAACGTATACTGTATGTTAGACATTAGTAATGTCCTCTACAACAGTTACCTTGCATGGCAGCTGGATTTTCTCAATGTCACACGGTCACGTCAAGTGGTGCATTTTGTATCTGTCGAGTCAGACCAATCAATGTAATGTGAGGAGCAATGGGCGTACCTTAGGTGTGAGTGAGACGACAAAGTTGGCGACCTTTCATTCTTCCCAACATAGCGGCTCCTGAAGAGGTTGGTCTAAATGCTGCAGTAGTATTAGTTATGTCAGGGAACGGCAATGGAGGCTTTCCTCAGCAGAAAAATGTTGTTTTGCTCTTCCCCCGACTCACTTCAGTTAAGGTTTAATTGACAGATGGTTCATCCAATCCCCAATCTGTATATTTTGAACGTGACTGCCCTTTTCAAAACATGTTCCAATGTCTGCTTCTCTGATGGTTCTGTGTAACAAACATACACTGTATGAAATATGGGCCTTTTTTTGGAGAGCCATTGTGAAGCTCAAAGTGGGTATCTCCGGCCGCCGCCATCTTGGAAGTGACGTCACAGCCCAACGTGAGCGTTCTGGCCCTCAAAGCGTCTACGCCCTCAATTATGCTGAACTTCAAGCCTTATTATAATTCAAACAACTTAATTGTATGAAGATTCACCTCCATTACAGATGTCATGAACAGTGAAATTAAAAAAAGTTTGTTTTGTCCCAGGTTGACAAGTTCTGCTGTAAATGTGGGCATATTACCATGGGACTCTTTGGGGATTGACTTGCTTCTGCAGCCTGCAAGTTTTGACATTTCATTTCTCAAAACCGCTTGGTAACAAGGGCAGGGTCAGGTTACTTAAACATCATCTTTCTTTTTTTTTTTTTTTTTTTGTCACCGCTGCCATAAAGAGAAATTTGGAATTTATAATTTTCTTTATAATGTTGTAATTTTTTCTTTGCTAAAGCATTGATTGACTCATGCTTAAAGGTTCTCTGGTCGATTATCAGAGCGTTAGTAGAGCTGCAAACAACTATTTGCTATAGAAAAATAAATAGATGAGGCTGCTCTCCCTCTTTGTGTGTAGTAAACCGGCACTTGTGGCCTTTTAGTGCACGCTAGTGCAAATGAACATGCCTCACTCGTTAGCTCATGGCTCATACTGCGGTTACAGCTAATAAGGTCATCCCAACACTACAGTTTCCCCTCAGGTTAACACCGTTAGCGCTGTCAGCACTGTTGCTGAATTAGCGCTGTTAGCAACGTTAGTCCCAACCCCATTGACTCCCACTGAAGACTTAAAATCTCCAATGTCATTTTGTTTTTGAAAAAGGCTTGGCTATTTTCAACGTTAGCTGGTTAATGTAACTTCTAGTAAACTTTAAACTGCCAAAAGTAAAGTGTATTTGTCTGAATCTATTTCATGCGGCTGATTAGTGCTCGCTTGGTGTTCTAATGGGTATTTTTGGCAGCAGGACGGTTTATGGGGGATTGACTGAAAATAGACTACAATGCATGTTAATCCTAATTTAGGGAACACCTCAACCAGTGCAACATTGTGGATCAGTGAATTGTTGTTGATACTCTTTCGGCAACATAGGAGGCTTTGGCTCCACATGCAGTGCTAAATTGATCCATTGTTTGTGTTAAAAATAAGATAAATAAAGAATCGCACTTCTTCTTAATCCTTTTTTTGTTCAATCTGAAAAACCCTGTGTCTCATTTATGAAGCTAGTGCAGAAAGTGCCCATGTGAAATGTTAGTGAATCATCTTTGACCTTAATTTGGTTGCACATTTCTGGCAGTGTGATATTAGCAAAAGGCAAAGGCACAGAGGGAAGCACTCCTTAGAGACGGGGGCAAACCATCTGTAACTTATTATTTGTAGAAACTAAATGTCTGCTCACATGAGACTGAAAAAAAAACAATAAACAGACATAATAATGGCAACAACAACCACAATACCCCAAACGCCGATCCTACCAGTACTTATACTACTAATAATGTGTAATAATGTGCAATGGGATCGAGAGAGGGGGCAGAGATATACGGAGCTTGTGATAACGTTGGCTGTGCTGCATGAACACGGCATATGTGTGGTTTGAGAAAAACAAGTGGTTTGTTTTAATATAAGGAACCTTAGAAATGTTGTTGGAGGCGATGTATTGGTCCTGCAGGAGGCGGGCAGTCAGTTCCTCAGCAACTGAAATGGATGTGTGTGTGGACTCAGAGAGGCTAAGGTTTGGTTGTACGGCCTAAATTGCCACTTGTGGCCTGGCAGCAGATGTACAGGAATCCAGGTCTTGTATTCCCGTAATCTCTTATCTCATGTGATTTCAACTCGGGTGAGAACATAGTGACAAAAACATTTAATATGTCCATCGTATAGGCGATCCTTTATCTATTACTCCATGGCTACAAACATTTGGCCTCTGAGAGCTGATGACCACATATATAGTGAAAGCTTTTGCATTCACTGTATTTTTCTGAATGAAAACAAATGGTAATCATTGGTAACAGGCATATGGCTGATTTTGTGTGACAGTACTACCAATACAATGCATGGTGCCGAACCTGCGCTGGGACAAAAGAAAACAGATCCTACAGCTCCCCGAAAAAGATGCAATTAAATGAAATAGCCGATGGTGAGAAAGCCTCTTTATGGAAATCAGGTTTGCACTGAAGCAATGATTGATTATAGACTTGTGTTCATATAATAGTGGAGAACCTCAAGGCTATAATCAATTTGATTTCTGTAAGAGAAACAAACACAGGAAAAAACTATCAAATCAAGCAAACAATACAAAATATATGATAATAATTGTACTAAAAGGGAAAGGAAAGGCTCATTTGTCAAAGGAAAGAAATAGTCCATATGTGCACTGTAAATGAAGTTCCTCTGTACAGAGTTCATTGGGTTTGTCACCTTGTGTACAGCAGCACTGGTTCAAAGCGTTCAAGCATTGGATGGAATTCAGTCAGCATGCATTTCATTTGAGTTCTCAGTAACAGGAGGCGCAGACAAGGTTGGACAAGAGATATGGTCGAGCACATTTAAACATGAGGGCCGGAAGAGATAAACCATTTCTGTCACCTCATTTCTTGGAATATGATTACCTGTCCGAGGTAATGTGTTAGTAATGCGTTCGTCCGACGCTTCTTCTATCTTACCCGTTTCAGCTATTGGTAACATTGATTTTATTGGACTTTCATGATGTTTAGTGGCAGATTGTAATCATTGATTCAAGGTTTGTAATGCTTTGGAAACCCGCAATTGAAAAGGTCACTGGGGAAATCTTTCTAAAACAGTATGAGGATATTGATACTCCAAAAATGTGAGGACAAGTTCTTCAGTCATATTTGTTGATTAAGTCTAGTTAACAGTAAGACATTACAATAATTAAATGACATTTTTCTCATCATTAAAAAGTTTGTTTTTGCAGAAGTTACTGCTAAATCATACTGCTCAGCAGATATATATAATCTACTCTTAACTCCTGCATGCCTTACATCTCTTATGCATGTATCTCATGCAGAAATAAAAAATACTTACAAGAGATCTCTTGCTGATTTGAAAAAAAACACAAACTCTAGAAGAGTGAAAACACTCTTTAGTTTTTGTATATTTCTGTAGTCTAGTCTCAGATGTTGAAAAAGTTGCAAAATAATCATGACTACATACAGAATTTTTCCATTTCCCCCACTTTCAAGAGCCACAAACTACGATATTCTGTCGGTCTCTGTCGTAATCTGTCAAATGTAACTTGCTGGATATCCTAACCATTTGTGTCAATATGTAACTGAAGGAGTGTTTGAGAGAACAAAAGGTGAGTTATAGTGAAAACCGGTCCAGTGGGACTTCATTAGGGTTTCGGGTTCTGCATTATGATACTTCAAACATTCAACAAACCTATTAAGTATTCAGCTGCAACTCCCGGGGGACCACACTTACAATTACAGAATCATTCTTGACTAAGTTAGGAAATCTCTGATGTAACAAGCCCATAAATATACACATAGAGACGCAAAAACACACACACACACACACACACACACACACACACCATAACCTACTCTGCTGAAGTCTTTACAACCCACTTAATGTTTTTATGAAACATTTTTCAGTTTCAGTGTAAAGTTGGCAATGATGTGTGTGTTCTAGGAATGCAATAATCATGTTTTTTATTTGGCCCAAATCCAGATCCAAGTCATTAAATATTTAGTATAGTTGATCTTTTATTCAAAAATAACACAGGAGCACATTGAATACTAAATTAGGTGTTTGCAAAAAAAATAATACTAAAACAGCTTATGGTACACTTTATTTTACCATGTTTCACCCCCACTCTTCATGAAACCCCACTTGAATAAGAATTGTATGAATTATATTTTGTCTAGTGTAACTTTCTGTACTACTTGGCTCTGTGTAGTATTTTTTTTTTTAAAGTTGGGAGAGGAAGGTTTGGACAGCCTCTTTCCAGCCATAAAGTTCAAATACAGTTTTTAACCAATTGCAGCTCTTGAGAAGCTTGGAGCTTTTGAAAAACGTTGCTGGAATAGATGCACTCTTTGCTTAGTCTGTCCTATCGCTGCTGTCAGTGTGTCTATCCGTCTTCATTGAAACTGAGTGCTGCTGTGCATTTTTGCTGTAACTCTGTCATTGTCTTGTTCATTAATCAAGCTGTATTTTTTCGAGTAGTAAGTGTTTCAACAGAGCACAATGCAATATTTGAACAGCTGCACAATGGGTTGCAATGAATAATCGATCTGACTTGGGTTATTCTGTGGTAACAGAAGCTTTTAACATGAATCAATATGATTGAGATGGAGGCTGGTGAAGAATGTACATTACTTATGGCTAAAAGGCCGGGCTGTCAGTGTGACTTTCTTGCTAGATTGAGAGAATCGTGGAGCTAATACTGCTCACTACTTTATTGGAAAAGATTTGGCAACGCTGATCAGGGTTTTTCAGTTCGAACATTGTTAAGAATTGAACGTACAATTGCTATATTTTTAAGATTAGTTGTTAGTTAAGGTTAGTTGTACATTGTACGTACATTTTGAAGGTAATTATGATCTGATGTCTTGATTTATCAATGGAATTATTCTAATTATTAGTATAGACATAATGCAGAGAGTATGTGTGTTATTGAGCATATGTATCTATCTATGTAAAATAGTATTTAAAATGTAGTTTTTCTCTCTGTGGTTGATAACAACAGCTGTACATTACATGCCGGCATCACATAGTTTTCCAGAAGCTGTGAAATTGAACACATATAATGCATGATATTTGGAATACAAATGATATTTTCAGACAAGCAATATCTTGTAATGTAAGTCTTTTTACATGATATACTTGTGGATTTGAGTTCACCAATGAAAACCAATATAATGACATTGATCTTTCACCACACACGTTTTGCAGATACAGTGATTTGTCTCAGCCTCAATGTGTTTGTTGTCATGTAAAAAATAATACAAAAACATGTTGCTATTTACAGTACGTGTATTAAATCCAACCCTAGCTTGCCTAAAAAAAAACAAAAAAAAACCTAGACCTTATCATATAGGTGCAGAAAGACGTCTTTCCATTCTTTACAGTGGAGAGCTGTCTGCATGTGTCATATATCTTAGTTGCTGTCGGGGACAGTGATGAACTTCACAAACACTGGGGTGCTGAGATGGAGCGTCCCTGTGGGTTTGAGTTGAAGCCTCGGGGGACCGACTGAAGAAGTCATGGGTGTTAAGGAAAGTGAAACAGCGCAGCTGCAACACTGCAGACCCACAGCTGTGATATTGTTTCTGATGGCTTTTTATTCTGGAGTCAGAGCCCAGAGGGGCTTTCACGTCAGCAACTGTTAAACGCTCTGGAAAAGAGCAACGCTTTAGTTGTGTTCGGCTATTGTACCGTTTTGTTGAAATTGGTGTATTCCAATATTTGGTGGTTGTTATTGATTGTCATTTGCATTCCTAGTATTCCAGTATTATCTTGTACTTTGTTACCCTGGCTCATCCCTCACCCACCCATGTGTGATGGCCCATATTATGTTGCACGCAATGAGTCTAATTTGGTTTTCTTCCATAGTTCACAACCCTTAAGGCAAGTCTCTTTCCTGCACTTCACCAGCTCATCCATTGGTGGCTTTCTCTAAAGTCGGTTTTTGCTCAAATTGCTGCCTTTTTTCTGTCAATATGTTTGCTCTACAGCAATCTTTCTTTCCTGTGATGAGTTTTCCTTCTGCAAAAAGCCTGCCCTTTGCTCAGCGCTGATCTTTTTTTAGTTTTGGTTGACCTATTGTCTGGGCACTTTTTCAGGAACTTCTTTTTTATTACTTTATCACCTTGTAGACCGTGAGCTCTGCTCCTACCCGTGCTGCTGTGCACCCTGTAGACTTTCCTTTGCAAAGCCATACCACTCATCCACAGATTCACTTCCTGACCTCTCCAACATCTTTAACTTTGATATTTATATCTCTGGTAATGCCTATGATTGCATTGGCTAAAGGAAAACAAACCTACAATATCCCCACACCTTCATGATCTTGGGATGTAGGCATTTCTTTTTTTTTATTCTTCTGCCATTTCTGCTTGCTTAAATGTCAATTTGGTTTCAGCTTCTTTGGCTCCATTTGAAGCAAACAGTACATTTACATCACATAACTTAACTTACATTTTTTTCTCGACCTTCTCTTTGTTCCCCTTTGCCTCTCTCCACACAATTCCTTGTTTTATTATCCTTCCTCCAGCTGCCAGAACACACAGTCCCATACCTGCGAGAGACAGTGTCCAGATGTATCTTCCCAACTTTTCTCCTGTGACATAAATATCATTTTATTTCGTGAATATTTTGATTCATGCAGCTCTTAAGTCAACCCACAGGCGTGTTATTCTGCAGCCTTGGAATGTGTTGGTGAAAACCGTGCTGTAGTGTAACCTCTGTACATATTTGCAGTATTGAATACATTAGATACGCTGTCCCCTCTCACATGACCCTCCAGGAATATAAATCGCAACACATTGCCTTTTGTTTGCTATCATGGATTTAACAATATACAATATTTCTTTCCCGGCAACCTAATATGGAAACCAAAAATACAAGACTTTCGACATCTGAATAAAAACTACCTATATTATCGAGCAGCTAGACTCTAGCTTTCGCATGGAACAATATGAATTAAGTTTCAAGGGAAATTACCCATTTTATTAGCTGAATAGTGTTACTGGACCTCACATATCTTCTTAACTACAAGCAGGAAAAATGACAAAATACTTGTTAGGATACAACACTAAAATACAGCTAGAAAAAAACGTTTTAAAGTAGTCCATTTAAAAGAAAGACCATTGTGTAGTCACAGCACTTAATTAGATTGTATTAGCTTAGAAGGACTCCAGCGCACTAAAAGTGTTGTTTTAGCAAAGGAAGTTAAAGACTGGAATAAGGCAGCACTTGTATTTCAATCAGGAGAGACTTGTTTAGAATTTAATAATAATGTATTACAATTGCATAACATTTGAATAGTGCAAAGTCTTTGGCGGTTGGACTCCATCCTGAAAATAGGATAATCGATGGGCGGTGATGCTGAGGTCCGATAAGGCAGAATCCCCCCGGAGTCCAGACACTGGTGGTGAAGAAGAGAGTTGCTGTAATCCGATGAAGAACGAGGAGCCTGACTGATGCTGATTGGAGGTGCCTGGGGTGGAGGAGGGTCACAACTGTTTTGAGCTGAAATGACAACTGACAGCGGCAGACGGGGGAACCCATTTAAAAGCTCGACAACAACGATGTGATTGGCTCAAAGAAAACTGTGCAGAATCTGGTTGGTTAAATTAAAGTGCACGCCCCCCAATCAGCTGATGGAGTAATCACAGGGAGAATTAGAGACTGAGATTATGAATGAAAAGGAGTGTAGAGAGTGTCTTCCTGATTTCAGCTTCATGATGTATTGGCAAGCAGCGGCTTTATTATTTGAGGGTGAGTAAAAATGGCTTTGATTCTGTTTCTTTTCCAAGTCAATTTGTAGCCAGGTCTTGAGATTAATTTGCCAATTGCTCAGCTTCTGTTTGATCAAGAATATCCATGCTGCTGTTTCACTGCTGGATCGATAAAGCTGGAGGCGCAGGGGGAATTCAATAGAAGTAGCATGGCCTTAGGGATGCCAGTGCTGGCCAGTTAGCTGGTCCCGCCACTTTAGTTCAGACTGAAATATCTCAACAACTGTTGTGGACTGCAGTGACATTTTGTTGAATCATTCATAGTCTCTAATAGATGTATCCTAATGACTTTGATGTTCCCTTGACTTTTATTCTTGCAGCGCCATGGTGTTCCCTTTGGGTTTTTTTAATCACTCAACATTTATGAGATTACTATCGCTCTAAAATTAGTTTCAAGCATTAATGCCCCCTTTGAGTGCCATCATCAAATCAAAATATTATAAGCCCATTACTTTGGTTTACGACCAAATACCTGTAAAACTAATGACATTCCCACCAATTCACCTGTACTTTGTGTTAAATGCTTTTTAACAAATGGTATCATGCTAACTAAGATGGTCAGCGTGGCAAACCGCTAGCTAGCATTGTCATTTTGAGCATATTAACATGTGCACGTCAAGTGCTAAACCAAAATGTCCAAGCCACTGTTGAGGAGGAGTAAATCCTGCAACTCGTAGTTGATATATTTGGGTTTGTAGGTCTATTATAGTCCACACATCTTCATCAATTCAGCGGTGAAAGAACAAAGAAGAAAATGTTTCAGACAGGCATGTTTCTCATTCCAGCGTCTTTCAAATGAATTAAATGATCCACCAGTAACTTTGAAAAGAAGCATACACACATTCTTATCTCCGTCTTTGGCCCTCAGTCATGCTCGTTTAGTTATTTGGTTTACACGACCCCGTCGGAATTTTTTCCTTTTCAAAGTCCACGATAGAAATCACAGCCTGTGTCATAATGTCGTGGTGATGAATCGGTATACTGTATCTGCCGAACACTGTATGCTAGGTCTGTTTCATTATGATGATACATTATTACAGCTTCCACAGACCGCTGAGCTACAGAGAGTCTGTGGAGGATTGAGACTTGTGAGCGGAGCGTCTTGAGTGCTAATTTTTCTCTTGGACAATTCGGACAATCAGACGTACCCTGTGGTGTTTCAGTCACAAAGGTTTCAAAGAGCGAACCAGGCCACACACAGGGAATGCCATCTTTTTTTTTTTTTACATCAGTCTGAGAATCAAAGCAGTGAAACATCTTCGATAATGAAGCTCGTGACTCATCTTTCTTCGTCATTGTATTCCTGTACGTGGGGAAATCTGCAATATTTCTTCTCCACCTGTTAAAATGCTGAAACAGAATGTACGCTATATTTTCCTTATCTCAAAACTGGTCATTTGTTTTCTGTCATACCTTTCCATCCATATCCTAGGTTCTTCCATCTGCCAGTCTCCTCATTTTTGCCTTTCTTATCCTCCCTTAATTTCTCTTTCACCGAGCCATTCATTATAGGCAGGGTGTCATGCACAAGCTGGTCCTGGTGTGATGCATTATGTGTGGTAAAATTCACAGATAGGGCATCTGTGTGATAAAGACTGCTTTCAGAATAAATGGACATCTGTCCTGTGGACCCCTTCGCTGCTCCTGTGCTGCTCTGAACGGAAATGCACCATGTGTTCAGCACTCACAGTGGGAAAAGGGATTTGCAAACTGAAGTATTTCCAACAGTCAGCTTGAGTGATGTGAAAACATTTCTTTTTCCTCTTATAGGACGGAAACAGATTGCTTGTGTAGTACGTAATTAACATGTGTTGTCAAGTTTAACTCGCAATTGAAAGTGTGTTATTCTTGACAATTTCATTCAGAGAAGGTATCCAGTTCCTCATGTGCTTTTCTTTTATCTCCCAATCATCTACTCACTTTCTGATGCTAACGTTTGATGCCTTTCCAACTTCAGCTTCGCCTGGAACCAAACCTCTCTTCCATTTTTAGGTTTCAAGTTCTCTGAAGATCTGATTGATGATTCTGGCTTTAATTAGTATAGCCTGTTTTAGTGATATCAGCAATTCTTTACAGGCTATGCTAATCTGTGCCAGAATTAGCAATGCAATTGGGACGGATGCATTTCTCCATGACGTTTATTGCACTATTGCATTTGATTGAATTTCTATTTGTATTTTTTGCACTGTTTTGAGTCAATATGTACAGTGTACAGGAGCTCTGCCTGTATTTGTCTATTGTGCTGCAATCAAGTGGCCTTTCCTGAGACATCCACTAGGCAATAATGATTGTAAATGTCAGTATCTCGCCACCCCCCACCTTGTTTTCTCGCCTCATCTTTGTTTTTGTAACAGGGGTATCATTTGTGTCAAAAACACTGCACACCACTGGACCCAGGAGCGGGTGATATTTGTTCTGTTGCTGTGATCTCCATTAACGTACAATGTGAGAGGTTCCTAACCTGTAGACACTTAATTTGATAGCATCCCATTCCTTTTAAAGAAAGCCATTATCTCTGCAGAAGCTTGTTTGACCTCCACTTTGACAAATGTATATTGCGGTGTCTTGTGCTGAAGGCACATATTGTATGGAGAACAGATTCCCTCTGGAAAAAGCTTGATAAGGTTTCATTCTCTCATTTCCATGTTCTCTTTTGGAGTATTTTGAATAATCCGTTTGAAGTTGTAGTCTTTCATATTTGCATTGTTATTGTGATCGTCATTACTCTCACTATATAGTGCAGTCCAGTTCGAGAGTTTGTACTCATGCAAAGGTTCAGAACATCACAATAATGTTCAATTGAACATTTTTTATTCTGTTTATTTAGGTGTGAAGCATTGTCACCACAAAAAAAGCCACTATATCAACTCATCTTCTCTCTGGGTATTGAAACCACTTGTTCCAGCTCAATTCTTCTCTGTTAACACCATTGTTTGACAGTGAATTACGATATAAGGATGCTTATCATATTGGGCTCTTAGATTTATTTTTTTGTGCCTTCATTTTGGATGCCAGTGAAAAGATGTGTGCTTTGTCTCGCAGTAGCACTTAACATTGCCACTAAAAATCTCCATAGTCTCTGGGCATATGAGACACGCTGGTTTTGAACTGCCTTTGGGAAGACTGAGCATAAAAGAGTCGGTCCATTATGGGTTAAAGGCCCTAGTCTCACTGTCCTCTTTACTTCTTTTTTGGAGCAAAACATGTGAAATAACTTCTCTGACTCATAGTCTCTCCGACTGTTGTCTCTCCCTCCCCGTCTCTCACATGCGTGTTTATCTCACTCGAGTCGATGGCGACGCTTATCGGGAATACACATATTTGATTGGCCCGAGTAGCATCACATGATATGATTTACAACGCATGTGATTGGTCGATGCGTTTCCTGGACAGCTGAACGAGTGCCGTAAAGGCTGGAAAAGCTCTGCCACTTAAAAAAGAAGCGCTCCTTTAAAATTTAATAATCCTCCTTATCCCATCTATCGGTTTAATCGTCTGGGTTCTGATACAACTTTGTCTGGGTTTAGACCCGGTTCACCTATTAGTGACCCCTGATATAGTAGTTTGTAAGACTGGAAATATATTTTCGGTTTATCTGGTGGGCGACATGTTAATAGGGTGA
Organism: Clinocottus analis; assembly: GCF_023055335.1. Lineage (NCBI taxonomy): Eukaryota > Metazoa > Chordata > Actinopteri > Perciformes > Cottidae > Clinocottus > Clinocottus analis. The sequence continues at coordinate 6,679,384 of NW_027176240.1, forward strand.
AACTCATGCCTATGTGATGTCTGATTGCCAGTCTAAATGGAAAGAAGGACCAAATAGTCAAATCTTCATATTGAACAGCCAAATCCAAATGATTCAAATCCCCAAAATACCAGATTCGAGTCAGTGGAGGAACCGGAGGCGTAACACATGCACAAAAGATTCACAGGAACTGATGATGTATGTACTAGACAAAATTCAGAGGTCATGCAATAATGCAATCTGTAAGAGCAGATCCTTTGGGCCCAGGTTAAAACCAACACTGTCTTCTGTAAACCAAAGTCAAAATCACATTTCATGGCTGAAAGAATAGCTGCTCCTAGGGTTTGAGAAAAGTGTCCTTTCCAGTTGACTTCAACCAAAACTGAAATCTAAAGGATTTAAAAAAAAAAGAGGTTTGTTCTGGCAGTTAATTACATAGTAATCTGTTCATAAACTATTCATAAACAATGCATTTCTATTCTGTGCCTTTCGCTCACAACTGATAAATGGTGCTCTGCCTTGTGTGACTTGACTGCTCCGGGGGTGGCGCACAGCGTGTGTCCGGTAATACTGAGATACAGGTAAGCCGCCTGTAAACCAGGCCTCTGAGGGACTGGCATTCTGCTGTGGCTTTTGATTGGCAGGGGAGCAAATGGCACAAGCATCTGGAGGCACTTGGATCAGACCCCGATAAAAAAATAAAAATACAGACACGCGCAGAGATGAACGGATAAACACATGTGAACACACACACACACACACGTGCATAGTGCGACCCCCCCTCTACCCCCAGCCCTCTCTGCTTTGTGTGTGGCTCCGAACAGGAACATCAATCCACCTGCGTCGGCCTCACTTTGAAGCAGCCGAAAGAGGAAACGTGCTCCTATTAACATAATCACCCGTGGAGTTTTTCCTCTTGTACGTTCTTTAAAGCTTAATGTTTTAAGTAGTTTGCCATCAGTTATTATTTAGCTTTCACGAGGGACATGATTAAGTTCTACTGTCTCTCCACCTCTCGCACACACAATTTACTCCGAATTTTTGTAACATGCTTGGGACTCAGGATGATTGATTTTGGTATCTGACGTATTAGTCTCCTGCCCCCCCAGTGTCCCGTTATCTACATCTATGCTGATGAATCATCTGTCTTCAAGGCTCGTAGCAATTAACCGGCCTGTTGAAGATTCCATCCATCTTGTCCAGCTGTGTTTAAAACACTAATGTTGCTGTTTAAATCAGACGCACAGAACATTCGACTTTACAGAAAGCCAATGATTGCATTACTCCCCTCGTTACATCAGCTTAGGCCCAATGAAGTTAATGCTCTCAATTATCTATTCCCCAGCCCGGCTTTTATTCCTGTCTGTCTTTTGTCTCAGCAATCAGCTCATCAATGGAAATAATGTTTAATATTTCTGGCTAATTTTGGCAATGTTACTTTCGAAAAAATGACATAATTGGTGAAACGCTCTGTCTCTCTCTTATCATATAATATAATATCATATATAGGTCCTGGGACAAGGATGTTATGTGTACAGATTGTAAAGTCCTCCGAGGCAAATTTTGTATTTGGGATTTTGGGCTATACTAAAAAAACTGAATTCAATTGAATTCAATATCAATGTCCTGAATTTGTATTTATTAAAACACTATTTTTTAATGCCATATCAACATATTGCCTCATGATACCGACCAGTATTTGAAGTCAGTATCGGCCCAAAAATCCAACATCAGAACCGGTATTGGTGCATAAAGGTGGAGCCCCTTTTTTTGTGTATTTATCGACAGACCATTGTAATTTGAATAGATTGCATATGGATGTGACATTTTGGACTAACCCCTTCGTCCTCACTCTGTTACCTTTCATCCTCAGTCAGTGATAGACCCCGTTTAACCTTGCTGATAACATTCTGGCTGAATCCTGCCCATCAGCAGAGAGAAGGAGAACTGAATATAGTGCAGGGCCCCCTGAGGTCACCTCTGCACAGTTCTGCACTCCAGAGCACCAGGCCCCTCCATTTAGTAAAGTAATTTGACTCATTACCTCCCTCCTCTCCAAACTGTATGCATGGAAAGTGTTATGCCTGAGCTGCTCGGCTCTTAAGCCGCCTTACTTTACGAGATACCCACGATGTGTGTGGGTGCATGAGCGATCGCACATGCTGGGTATTCTCCCTCTGTCTCCAAACATTGATAAGATGCTCGCAGGGAGAAATTCTCTTATTTTGCACCGTAGCCTGCAGCAAAAATAAACAAACTACAACGCAAGTTCAATTTTCACTTCGCAGTAAATCAAGACGGGAATATATGATAAGTAATTGGAATCCGAGTAATTTTCCAGTGCACTGAGGAAAATTAAATTGACTTGAGTTGAAGATGGAAGCTGCTGGGTTCTCCAGTGTGCAACATATTTCATCCTCTTCTGGGTTTGGCATCTCTGCAGTTCTATCATGATTTGTAAAAGCTAGATTTCGAAGGAATCTCGTGTGCTGATTCTGACGGTGACATATTTTGAATAACTATTTGATGCATTTTGGTTCTGAAAACTGGGTTGAGTGATAAGATGTACATTTTTTTTATCAGTGATTCATATACTCTGACATGTACCTCTTTAGTATGTGTAAGTGTAGAAGGCTATTGTGGGCAATGTGGCAAATCAATGAGCAGAACTTTGTTTTTTTGAATCATTTGTTTTCCATCAACGCATCGATGGGACATTTGTGAGTTGCCCTTTGCCTTGGATAAAGTGGACAAACACAATACATACCATTTTTAAAGACAGCCTTTTGTGTTTTTGGACAATTATAATGGGCATTTTTCATTAAGCAATCCGATAATTGATAAATCAAGAAGACAACAATTGGCAGATGAATCAATAATGAATATACATGTTAGTTGAGCTTCCACTAAGGTAACTTTTATTATCGTCACCTGCCATCATTTACTTAATACATCACAATGTTCACCATCTGAATTCTCTAAAGCCCAATGTGATGTGTTCAAAATCACTTGTCGGAAATGTCAGAAAGCCTGACAATTGAGACACTAAAAAGAGAGAGCATTTGTTTGTTTTTTGCCGGAGAAAGTACTTTGATGGATACGCAATTATAGTTGCAGAATTATTTTCTGTGTATTTACTCATCAATTCTTTCAACTTTCCTAGTTATTTGCAGCCCAAATCAACAGACTATTGGAACGAAACTCAATGAAATCACATACATTCTGATCATCCGCCCGTAGTGGGAAACTTCAATCATGTTTTTCCTCTTCATTTACGTTGCATGATATTTTGATTTAATACTGTCACTATCAATGCTACTCTGCTGTCAGGTTATCTTGTCTTTCTGCCTTTGTTTTGACTTTCACCTCATGAAAATGACAGACGATGGATATGGGCCGTGAAGTATTTCTCAGATTTAATATCAGATTCGGAAGATGTGACTTTAATAATGCATTAATTATTGTTCATTTCTCGAGAACATTCAAGCCTGGCTGCTCCTTGTCCATCAGCTGAGCTAACTGCCATTTGTGCGGTGCAATATTGCTCACAGCTAGTTCCACTGTGAGTTATTGAAGCTGAAAATACCACCCTGTCCTGCAGTCAATGACACTCCATCGATTCAGCCTATTGCCTTTTGGCAGGAAAAAAAAAGCCCTCTAGAGGATTGTTCTTCCTTGGGGATGCTTACGTAAGTCACACATTTCTCTTGCTTAATGCATTTTTCTCTGGGGACACAACCAGCCGAGCTGTACCAAAATATTAGCCTTAAGAGACCCTACTTCAAGAGTCCACTCTACATTTGATTTGTGGGCTAGTGCCGCCTGGTTTATTTGCAAAAGCTAACGTTGTGTTAAAGTGGATTTTTATGCCCGTCTGCTTTTCAACATTTCACTTCCCCCAGTGAGACTGAGGTCAGTTCACGCTGGCTGCAGTCTGAATATTCATGATCAGTTCAAAGTACTGTTAGAATTGGATAAAAAAATAATACATTCCAACGAGATTCCGCTCATTAAGTAGACTATTACTCATATGATTTGATTTGAAAGCCACAATTTAAATAGTAGTGTGGATTATTTCTCATCCCAGTGGATTTCAGCAGCAAAGCCCGAACCACTCTCTGACGTCTCGTGATATTTCTCCATTGTTTCTTTGAGGAATAGCAATTTATGAAAAAAAAAAGGTCATTATCCTGCAGCAGGTCTCGCTCCCTCTGTCATGATACACTTTCCTGCTTGTTACTGTCCCTCCTCTGTCTTCTTTCTCTTTCCTGCCTTTTGCACAGCATATTGTGCCGCCAAAATTTGCCAGAAATAACCTTACAGATGCGCTCGCAAATTCCCATAGCTGGCAGATGGCACAAAAAGCCCTCCATCAGCATCATAGGGTGAGGGGCAGTGTTATTGGTCAGCATCCAATACTGAGGGACGCAGAGTCCTCCAGTGTGAAGGCTATTGAGAGAAGAGTTAAAGCTATCAATTCATGTACTGAGAGTGATAAAGGAGAGAGGTTATGAAAGTTTTGAGTAGCATGAAGTTCATCTACAAAGCTGCTAACTTTCCAAAGTTATGGCATAGAGCATAAAAGATTTACCTTGAATGAAGCCAAAATGGATTTCTTCACCTCCGTGTCTTTGATGATAGGTCGATCTGTGCACACTGGGAGACTCCGATTGCATACTGCAGGTGAGAAAACGTAATGAAAAAGATAGCGCACACAATACTGTATTCTTACAAATGACTAATTTTACCACCCTGGTGTTAGTTCAACCGTTCATTTTAGTATTATCTTAACACAGTGGTAGATTATAACCAAAATTATGGACTCAAATTTGGAATGACACACACATTTTATGCTACTTCTCAACACATTTCAAAAGGAAAATATTGAACCTTTTACTTTGCAACATTTATCTTATTTTATATCCCACACCAGTTGATAGATTACAATGCACTGTCATGGATGAAAGCACATGTTTATCAATTAGTTAAAATTAGCTCCATCACAACCAGCTAAAACAATACAATTCAGTGCTAATGCATGATAGGATATTACATTATAATACTGATTGGTACTTTTGCACGATGAGAGCTTTCATTTTTGCTGATAATAATTACGTACTAATTATTATTCGTGGATATCATCTGGCTACAAACAAGAAGCATTAAATTACGATTACACTAACACTGCAAAGGTAGCGGAAATCTTTCTATTAGAAGTTTTGGAGATACATAAGCCTTGAACATGGATATAGCAGCTTGGAAGCATGAAAATGTGATTGCACTTGAGCTGGCCGATGACTCACTTTTCACAGCTGAAAAACTTGGTGGCCATCCGCTCGTCTGCTGAGTTTCCCTGGTTCCTCAGCTCTTTAGGAAACGAATGCCTCGTCGATCACGAGGAGATGCGTGTGCGAACAGAAGTTCAGAGCGTGCCTTCATTTCCTTAAACTTAATTTGCTGACCTCATGTCCCTCTCTATCTGTTATGATAAGAACTATGGAGGACAGAACTTGACTTAAGTATGACTAAATAAATAAAAGCTCATTTGCATACAAGGACACAGAAATGCAGAAATAAATAAATGAAGAAATACATGTGGACACATACATACAGACAAATGAATAAATAAATACAGAAATGTTTAAATAGATTTATTTAATGATGTCCTGTTTAGGTGTAACTTATATTTATTTATTCCTGTATTTCATTTATACATTTATTTAAGCTTTAATTGATTCATTCCTGCATTCATTTATGTATACTTAATTCATGTTCTGTCCTCCATAAAGAACTGTGTTGCTTCTTCTCAGGCATAAATACAAGTGAAATGTCTTTCTTTGCTCTCGTAGAAAATAATTTGTTGTTGCCCAGAAGCAAGAAGAATGTGCTTGTTCAGCTTTATAAAGCACACAGCGGCAAAACACATTCACTTGCACGATCAATCCAACTTACTAGCAATGAAACAACCCCGAACCAGTAACGGCTAATGGATTCCTCTCTTGATTTCCTGTCGAGCCCAGTTTCCAGGTTGTATTGGTTTGGGTGTGTACTCGCCTGGCTTTCACTGCAGTGTGACTCGCTCCGCAAGTGGATCCAATAGGATTGAAAGTCTCTTTTTCAGCGAGACCCGCAGCAATGAACGGTGTCTCGCTGATTCTGCTGCTGCACCTGCCGCCGATGGAGACAAAAGCAGAGACGATGAGATGTGATGTGATGCGAAATCTGAGAGCCACCGCGGTGTGTAGCCGGTGACAGAAATGCCTCGCTGACACGGTGTTAATGGATTCACGGGGACAACATAATGCAAAAGTCAATGCCTCGGGGTGCCGCCTGAACAAAGCTAATGAATTTGCAGCGAAATTCCATCAGAGAGGGACAAGAATGACAAATAGTTCTCGGTATTTGATGCTCGGCCCGTGTTTATGTGGAATAATGCAGATTAGTACCGAGCTAATTGTATCATCAAACCCACAGGATGAAGTTGCAGAGGTTCCAGTCACTATTATTAAAATAATTCTCCCACGGCCCAACCCATCGGTGTTTCAATAAATCATTTCAGCATGTTCGAAATCAAGTCTTATCTTATCATCCCCAGACCATGTGTTATCTGGTTGCGTATGAGGGGCCGATACTAAAACTGTCATGGGAGTTCATGGAGTTTATTTAAAGTACGAGAGAACGCGGATGTGGAATAGCAGGCGCCGATCAAGAGAAAATATGGATTGAAATATATTAAATTGAGAGATAAAAGAAGAAGAGATAAGAGAAAATACTTCTTTTCTAAGCCGTAAATGAGAAGGTCTTCTCCCTTACTTCCTAACCGCATCACTTGTCTTCAGATGAGAGTTGTTCCTGTAAAGCAATATCTCATGCAGTCCAGTCTAGTGTATTAAACTCGACAAAATTACTACAACAACTTGTTAGACAATTCTTTAATCTAATTTTTGGGTCTTCATGACTGTCAGAACAGAAACAGCTATCCCTCTATGAGGCTGTGACAGACATAGACTAATTGATCCACGGTTAATAAAACTCAGGGTTATAGTCTTGCTGACACAAAAGCTTTGTCACATGGTGCGTAAGAGGAAATGATGGCAACAGAAAATTAGATAATATTACGCAAGAGCACATCCACTGGAATGAGCGGGACTTGACAGGATAGAGGATGTTACATGAGGACATTAGTGCAGCTGGAAATGACTGCAGTGACACGATTGACAGGATTTTACATTCAGCCGCTCGAATTGAAATGAGACTGAAATGAAGAAAAAGTGTGATCCAGCTTCTCGTGTATGCTGTTGGATATCTCAGATTATTTAAACATTGCATACAGCTGTGGACGTCTATGGAAGCCCATTTACGCAAAAAAAAATAATTCATGATTATGACTAAAATAGAAGTCATAATTGTGACAAAAAAAGTCATAATTATGACAACAAAAAAAGCAAAAATATTACAAAAAAAAAACTGAAAAAAGAAAAAAGTCATAACAAAAAAGAAAAAGTATGACAAAAAAAAAACGACTTTTTTTGTTGACTTTTTATTTTTTATGTCATGACTTTTTATTTTGTTGTCATAATTATAACTTTTTTTTGTGCCGAAAATGAGCTTCCATAGGTATCGGTACGTTCGCAATCTACATCATCAAAAATTCCTGGTCTCCTCAGTGATAATAATAGTATTCCAACATAAGCCACAATTGTGTCCACTGTTTGGGTGGCCAATACTTGGCATAACTCGAACATGACTAAGTCAAGGCCTGTTTCATAACAAAGGTTTGATACCATCAGCTGCGTATTCGCACAGTGCCGTCGTCCCGTGCGCTGACACACAATCGCAGGTCCGGGGAGCGCGGCGTGACCGTCACCCGACCTGGAAGCCAAACGTGGCATGTCATTTGTTTGTTCGCGAAGCTAATACAGTCACATGTGCTGTGTAATATAACCAAATTCAATCTCCAAGTGGGAAAGTGGAAGAGAAGGCCATAAAATATATCTTCACTCACACAGGCTGGAAATTTGACTTTCAAACGGCTCCATGGATAATTTAAGGTTCACAGCAGTAAATGTCTCACACGGCAGTATTTCATTAGGCGAGGCGCTCGGTTATAAAATGCTTACTTGATTCTGTTGTCTCACCTCCCACAGTTAGAAGGCTATTTCATCCCTCTCAGGAAACCTTATCGCAGACTGTCCTCAACACCTTAAATGCATGTTCGGCTCACACTGATTTTCTAAGTAATCAGCCAAAAAAGGGCTACACAGCAACCACGAGCAGAGAAGCTGACTGGCTGTGATTGTGATTGCCATCAAACCATAAAAGACACAACACAAGATATCAAATAGCATTTCTTTTTAATACGCCGCACACAGTTTCGTGACTCTCTGTCTTGAGTGTCCTCAAAAGACGCTCCCTTCACGGCTTTTTACTTTTATAAAAGTGGCCAATCTAGTTCCCTGGATGGCTCTCAGTCTGACACCACACGCTGTGAAGGCTGGCTTATTTTTTGGGGAAGTCCTGCCTTGTTCTCCCTGAGGGACTGGGATTGTGGAAACTTGGCAGAAAGTGCCGCGATGTTCGGTGCTGAGCCGTCGCTCTCGGTTAAATAACTCGTTGGTCCAAATCTTGAAGACAGCTCAGAAGTTTCCTGTCGTGACAGCGTCTGTAGGTATAACTCTGAGCTGCTATTAATCCTCTCTCCTCATTGAGCTGCCGACAATGTCTTGAAACTGATGCTGTTGAGTTTATTGGCATTTGCCTCTTTTGATAGACAGCTGCGGTTGCTACACTTAGAAGGTCTCATGCCGATTATTCTTCATTTATGTCCTCTGCCTTTTGCATATTATCTTCACAGCTCGAAATGCCGTCTGCTTTATGCAGCAAATGATGAATGACAAAGTGATTTTTAGACAGATTATTAAGTGCACCACGTAGACACAGTCATACATGTCTTGTTAAATTAGTGCAATTGCTTAATTTGGAAAGGCGGTTAGCTGTCACCACTTACAGCTCTACACTCTGTACACCGTCATATTTCTCAGGATTTGTAATAAGTTGATTATTATTTTAAATGGTGATTTGTCAAAGCTTCTGTAATGTCTAGCGCACTGTGCATTTTGATGTGGACCACTTGTTATTCAACTCAGGTGGTTCGGGGAGTCATTGATGGCTGAAATGAATACCTTTTCTTACTAATGAGCCCACAAAAGACAGGGTAGTTTCGAGTACCATCCCCTCTTGTGCAATTATGCGTTGAGTCTGAAAGTAAAAAGCTATTGTAATGACTCATTATTTCCCAGTGTTGCTATGTGTAAATGTGTGCCAGCGTTTCTCACCTGCTGTTCCTAAATATGCTTCCTTGCTGAGCATGGACACCTGTAGACAGCTCTGGTGAATTGTTGTTTTTTGTTTGTCTCTTCAAAGACATCACCTTCATATAGCAATCCTATTATCCTCAGGACAACTTTATTTCTTTTCTAATGATGAAGTGTTTTACTCTGAATGACAGCTTTAAAATGAGTTTCAGGAGGAGCGATGAGACGAAGTAAGAGTTAAAGGCGAGAATCTGTTGCTTGATTAAATGAGTCTCACAGTTCTATTATTCAGGTTCTGTCTCCATCATTATTTTGATAGAAGAAGAAAAGAACATTCCTCTCATTAGACAGCGAAGACAGGGACAGCGAACACAAGTTGAGATAATGATACTCATTGGAGATATATAAAGAAAGACCAGATAAAGTAACCTGTCAGGCCTTTATCACAAAGCGTATCTGCAATTTACAATGACAATGCTGCCAGATTTACCACTCCCTGCTCACGCTATAGTCTACAGCAAGGAAGAACACTGGACAGAGATTGTTGTGTCCTTTAGAGGCATTTACAGACCGAGGGTCTGACGAATACACAATAAAAAAAGCAAAATACTAAAAACTATTCATATTGCCTGTGATACATTTTTTAGATAGTTGCAGAGCTTTTTCGAAAAATGGTTTGAATGGATTTAGGCAGAGGACCATCTACCAGGACCCTATTGTCTTACAGTATCATGTGGCAGTCCCTAGAAGGTACATTGTTGTAGAGCCTAGACGCTACTCGAAGACATTTTGCTGAGTTTTCTTTCAGCAAAATGCTCTGATTACATTTCATTTCCTCTAGAAAGCAGTTCCAAAATGTATATTTCTGAGGCTTTTATTGTGAAGGGTAGGAACAAAAGGGCTGCGCTGCCTTTGTCAAGGTTGAAAGGAGGGATAAAGTATGCCATCTTGGTTTGCACCACTGAGCCTCCGTGTTGTTGTACATTGTAAATGTACGTATTCAATATGTCTGTTCCACAAAACATGATTGGAACGATGGTTCTTTTTGCAGTTAAAACACTCAGTAAAGTCTCCCTCGTTCCTGAAGAGAACAGTTTTTTTTCAGCGCCTAATATTTGCATTTAGTGTGAAACTGCTCGTGACAAAAAGAACAGTTTGAAAAAATAATAGATGTGCGTGTGCTAATGCTCTAAAACCACAAAATGTAATATATTCCAACATTTTTCAAAGAAGACTGCAAGCTAGATAACCAGATGTCTTCAGCTTACAACATTTTCTCTTTTGTTTTGGATTCGGGAAAGACCAAAAAAAAACAAAAAAACATCTTCCTCAAATTATTAAAACCTAGAGATTATTTCTCCTACTTAAACCCAAGCAATACATTCATGCCACTGAATCTAAATGAAGGTATACACCTTGTATATGTTGCAGTAAATGAAAAGCGAAGCTGCTCATATAACTCACGTATTATGTTGGATGTAAATCTTGCCTAATTCCAACAGCAATTATACCCACTTTAAGTGCTCATCTCCTCATCTCAGTGCGGTCGTATGTTACCGTCATCGAGCACGGACGAGGACAGAGCGGCGTAGCCGGGTGGAACCAACTGTAATTAGACCGTGGAGAGAAATGATGGACAAGCAAAGCAGTCACAGACAATTTACCCCAGAAGTGAAGATGCATTCCCTGCTGCTTTTTCCATCCCAACACCCTCATCCTGCACCGCAGCCTCCCACAACTACACCAGCCCGGTCGGATGGTACAACCACATAATGACCTCAATCCATTACAAGTCAAAACTTGTTTTTTTGTGTGCTTATCATGTTTTTTCCTATCAGTTTGGCCGACCTTTTCTCCCCTCTAACATCCTCATGTCATGCCTCGTTACCTGTGTGTTTCTCGAACATCCTCTTGTTTAAAAATGACACAGCAGGTTTCAGCGGCCGATGAAAAAATATTTCTACTTGCCTCTTGGCATTCAGGCAAATATATTGTGTCTACCCATCGTTTTCCTTCTCTGTGCTTATGTCACAAACATATTTTGAGTGATTTCTTCACTTATGGTACTATCATCATCGTCACCCATAGCAACATGGTTTTAAATCACATCGTCCCCGAGAGATTATCATTCAAGATAATGGGTAGTTTCATAATGTTAAAGTGGCTCTTGGCGTAGACTGTGGTGCTGTGTTGTCTCCTTCCAAACTGTGCGTTTTCACATTTTAACAGCCTGGCTATCCATCACACATGCCATGTTTGAATGTCTCCAGGGGACAGCTGATTTATTATCCCACTGGAAATGACTGTGCTGATGCTGTCGTTTGGTTAAAAAAAACAAAAAACGCCCCAACTCTGAAATGCTGGGAAGAGAAATGAAGACTAAGTTGAATTTTTTTTTTAATCAAGGCGGTTATTTAATAAGGCCTACTTAACGGAGGTCTGTTTCTTTAATGTATGAAAGAGACTCTCAGCTAAAGACAATTTGGCTAATTTCCTCTCTGTCTTAATTTTACTCTCCAGCCACCCTCATGTAGTATGCTAAAATCTTATTATGAATTGCACCCAAATTGCATCATCGTGAAGGCATCATCAAATTAGTTTTTGCCAAAGTATTCTTCAATTCCAGTTCTGCGCTGCCATTTCCACATTCAGTATTGGCATCGCTGGCGGATGAATATTGAAAAAGACAGGCCTTGCTGCTCTCGTTCAGTAAAGTGCCAACATGCATCCGCCTCGATTAGGGAAATTGGAAGTTTTCTCCGATGTTTCTTTAAATGTTGTGATGTGTGCCGCGGCAGTTTAGCAATAAAACACGAACACACAGGAGAAATAAAAGTACAGTTAGAAATAAAGAAGAAATCAAATGCTTGTTATCCTGCAAATAGAAAACAAACACAGGAGGCATCACATTGTGTTTTCAGAGTGGAGGAAAAGGGCAATATAATTGAGCTGAGTATCGATGTACTCTTTACCTCAAGTGAAGGTTGATGATATATGGACACCTTTAATGACAGACCTACTGCAGTCAGACCCTCAATTTTTCAACGTGTGTCACCTTCTAAAGACATATTGAATGTGTTCACACCTCTGTGTGTAGTGTAGTGTTGTGTTGAAGGTAAACTGCACTTTGCCAAATGTCCCAGAACAAAGTACAGAGGACGTGACTCCAGCGTCCTCAACGGTGGCTGCAGACTCAGACGTTGCTCCTCTAAAAGGCAGATTAGTAATACACAATGAAAGACATTTGAGGGGATGGTATCTCTTATTCTCATAACATCCCATATTTTCAATTGGAGCAACCGCTTTTTTTAACCTCTCACATCTCCTTCATTAAATTCCCAACACATTGTTTACTGGTTTAGTGGACGGCGTAAAGTTATTGTGCAAATAATGTGGTGAAGTTTGTTAACCTCTTTGGTCGTGGCTGAGATATCTCATCAACTTTTAGATGGATTGCCAATTTGTCTTTGGATATCAGCTTGGTGATCCCCGACTTTTCCTGCCACCATGTGATTGGCATTTGTTGTAATTGGATTGTCTAGAAATTACTTCTCATCTATGGCCATCATCAGGTCAATATTTTAGTTTGTCCAGAACTTTGGTTCAATCAGCATCTGCTGTGCTCACTAAATATTTGCATGCTAAAACACTAACTAATATACCTGTTAAACAGCAGCATGTTAACATGTTGACATCCGCATTTAGCTTGAAACACCTCTGTTTAGCCTCCATAAAAGTCCTAATTCAAACTCTGTGATGGGCAAAATGTGTTTGGTGAGAAAAACAAAAAAAAAGAAACTGATGGTGTTCTTTCCACATTAGTGTGAAGAGCACAGAAAAAAAAACCTTTGAGTTAATTAACTTCATTCAGGCTGGCTGATACACATCTGACTGTTATTGATTTTTGGCATTCAATGCTTGATGTTTAATGCCAGTTTGATGCGTGCTGGGACCCTGAGTCTGTGTGTAACAAATGTAGGAAGGAGAGAGACAAAGAAGCAGCACACCAAAATGTTTAATATATTGTGCTGTGTTGAATTAACCATCAAAAAGTAAAATAAGAATAAGCGGCAAACCTTTTCTTGACTGGATTACATTGATTATGTGTGTCCTTTGAAACATAATTTCTGGAGAAAATGATTGTTATGCAAACAACTATTGTATTAACTTCCCAAGAAGAACAAATGAAAAACCTTCTTTTCTTTGGAAGAATTGAGTGAGCACATAAAAGACGTGTCATTAAGGTTTTTATAAAAAAAAAGTGGACAAAAGCTGGCTGAGATTGGATTTAGAGAAACAAAGTTATGTGCAGGGGTATCCAGGAGGGAGATAATGGGGTCCATTGACTTCTCCTTTCCTCGTTTGTAGGCGATGAGGAGGAGACATGATTGATTGGCCAGATAAAGATGATCATGATGAGTTTGATTGAACACTGAACAAACATTGGAACTGTGGTCCACTGAGCATCTGTCTTACTTTGCTCTTCCCATTTCATTTTCTGGTTGGGTCAGTGAAGTTAATTACTTTCCCTTCACATGATTTTATCACTGCCACACAAACACCTTCAGGGGGGACTATAGCAGAACGTACTTTTTAAACTTGAAATAGCTCCCAATATCATTTATATAAACACCAACGCATACTTGAGAAGCACCTACATTATTAATATTAAGGTATGAGAACGTATATGAACAAGAAATACCTGAAACAAGACTTCACCCTCGGCTTTTGTTGCAAAAAGAATTGTCTGTGCTCCACTAAGCTGTGTTGAACTATGGCCCTATGTGGGCTTTATGTACAAACATAAAGTCTCATCATTCATCTTCAAGTCAGGAGTTATTATTTATAACCTTCAGACAGACAGACTGGCAGTGGGACGCTGAAATTGTCCTGCAGACTGTAACAAAACACCAAATAAATACGATGCAACATCCCGGAAAACGATAAATGCTGCAAATGTTGAGCAATGTTTACTGTGTTAACAAACAACATCGAGGATCACTCTTTTCCTGAAAGTGTCCCAACATGTGACTCAAAACAAACACCGTGCAGACGGCCTGTGATAACGTGGGTGGCGAGGGGGAGCTGCACGGGAAAAAGCTTTCAAAATGTAATTTGAAATGCGATACACAGTATGAAGTAGGCTGAAGCACATCCCCGAACAAACAACCTGCTATGGTCAGTCCCATCTGATCAATGAAATCTCATCCAACCTTGTCCTTCCTCCTCCTGTAATAGCAGCGGTTTCCCCGCACAAATCCCTCAACTGAAGGCAACAGGAAGACAGAGTGTCAGAGCCAGAGGAGCAGAGAGAGAAAGGAAGAGGGTGACTGAGGGACTGGAGAAAGAAACGCCACAAAAAGATCCAATAAACAGTTTGTAATGCCTGTTTGAAAGAAGTTGGGCCCTTTAGTGGATAACGGTTTTATTATCTGATTGCTTTGGATAGTTCTTTTTGGGAACTGAGGTACAGCGATATAGACCTTCACCTGTAGTGATATAGACCAGTATACCTGTAGCGATATAGACATGTACCTGTAGTGATGTAGACCTTCACCTGTAGTGATATAGACTTGTATACCTGTAGTGATATAGACCTGTACATGTAGTGATATAGACCTGTACATGTAGTGATATAGACCTGTACATGTAGTGATATAGACCTGTACATGTAGTGATATAGACCTGTACATGTAGTGATATAGACCTGTACATGTAGTGATATAGACCTGTACATGTAGTGATATAGACCTTCACCTGTAGTGATATAGACCTGTACATGTAGTGATATAGACCCGCGCCTTCTGTGAAAGAGACCTATAGGCAAGTATCGGCTCAAATTGATCCTTTTTTATTTCAGACATGAATTGCAAAGTCCCAAACACACCAAACCGACAACAAACAACTAGCCCCGATGAAGGCCGACTGTTGCGTCGCCTGTGTCGCCTGCATCGCCTGCGTCGTGGCCAAAAAAGTTGCAATACAGCCAATGACCAGCGAGCATGTACGTTCTGCACGTGCTGGAGAGGCGGCGGTAGTCTGTAGTCTGGATACCTCGTTCAAAAAGTAAAAAACAGAAGAGCTGCTGTATAGCGGGGATATACCGGCGGTTATGATACAGACGTTAAGCAGCGTTAACATATTTCTGTATTGGAATTACCAGATGAGCTGCAAATGAACAAAAGGTCTTTCTGTGTGCCTTCTTGACGGAAGTGGTGTGCGGCACACTTTTCAGGCCTGAAACAGATGTATCAGGAGCTTAAATCTATCCATGTGGTCGATACCTCTGGTTTAATCTGGAGGTTAACCTCGATTCGATTTCAAAAGTAGATTTCTAATGGCAAAGTTATTAAAGTTATCGGCACATTTGTTTTTTTGGTATTTAATATATTTAGATTTTTTTTAAAATTTTGAGTAAAAAAAAGTTATGTTGTGTCCTGTTTTTCGGTATTTTATATTTATCTTTGCACGAACAAATCAATATGTAATGAATAAAAGAAGACATGGCGTTTCCTTTTACACTCTAGCCGCAGCGTAATCAGTATATCTGATTGTTTTATTGGAGTGTTTGACTTTAATTGTGGGTGTGGATTTGTGGGCATGAACAGGAGGAAGTCAGAAAGTCTGATAAACAAAACGGTCATTTTATGAGTACACACTGGTATTACAACTTCTTCACAGTGTCAGAGAAGTTTCTCTAAACAGGACACTGATGCTTACTATATATGGAAACCATAAAAGGATGGATCTTGGATGGCTAAAGAATACCTAAGGTATGGTATCGTAGTCAACGGGTCAATGGGTTTGTTCAGGAATAAATATTACACATTAGCTCTTACTCATGAACTCTTTCCACGCTATTTACACTCAGTCCTCACTTGATTATTTCCTCAGCCTTAAAGTCTGACAACACTGGTGGGGACAAATACGGTTTCGTTGTTAGAATATATATATATATATATATATATATATATATATATATATATATATATATATATATATATATATATATATATATATATATATAATTATTTTTTCCATTTGGGAAATGGAACCATCAGCACTTCTAGTTAAGTTTAATATATCATAATGATAATGGAGGGTTGTTAGGCAGCTGAAATATCTCAAGTAATTAAAACATAATTTGGTTTTATTTAGTGCTGTAATTGCCAAATTTCCCTCTCTGCAAACACAGTAAACAGTACAACACCACGAGCACTGGAAGAAGTTGTATCTGCCGGATGATAAAACACTTGAAAACCTTTCCTAATTTGCTCTAATTTGTGGGAAGAAGACATCTAACCAGATGAAAACACCCCAGCGCTTTCCACTGGCCGGGAAACAGAATCATCCTCGGTAAACACGTAAACAGAACATAAGCAGCTGACTTGAAAAGATACTTAAATACTTAAAAGATGAACCAGAGCTCACTCATGTATTTAACTCATTTTGGCCTGTGGTGCCGACAGGGCACGAGTCCACCTAAAGAAGGGAACGCTGTCGTTTGGTTGGATCTAATGACATCACCTTCTGGGAGTCTACTGGGGTCCATCAGACCCCTCGAGTGTTTATATTTCAGGAGGAACTTCCACATCAGCAGCACTGTGTGTTACCCACGGGCTAAAATCATGTCTGTTGATAGACGGATCTTCATCCTCCGAGGACCAAAGATTCCTTTATTCTGTCATCTTACATTATTCTAGAAACAATCAAGAAAAGCTAAGCTAAAGTGTGCCTGTTCACTGACTGCAACACACTCCTCACGCGTCAAGACTGAACGGCTGTGACGTCTGTAGAAAAGTCAATTTAGGAGCAGCATCATAGGGTTTTACAAGATTGAATGTAATACGTTTAGGTTACACATCAAATAAGCAGCGATGCTTTTCCCCGGTGGAGAACATGTTGTCGTAAAACATCAACTCACGTCAAAGACAGACACATTGAAACCAAACTTTTCACTGCACATCCTTCCCACTGACGTTATACTTTGAACACACTAATTCATATACTAATGATTTCAGCAAAAACCTGACAGTTGGTCTTGTTCTTCTGACTGCAGCGAGCGAAAAGGAATTCATATTAAAAGGATTTCAAGCATAAACACGGCGACTTTGTGTTATTCTATTGACTGCAGTCAGTAACATCCAAATCAGGTATCACAAAATGATTTTTGCAAACTCAAAAGATGTTTGCAAAGAAACTAAACTGCGAACTGTAACAGTGTGGGAGTCGTGTCCTTGACAGTCAGTGGAGGCTGTGTGCAGAGGCGACAGTTCCCACATGCACTAGAGAAGCACCACCTGCGGAGTATTAATGTGCTTAATTATCTCTGGCTTTCATATAGTCGAGTAAGTGCTTGCCTCTCTTAAAGCTCCCCAGCATTTGTTTTGTTATTTTAATACCACAAGAAAATACAGAGGCTTCGGCTTTCTGAACCACTTCGCACTAAGTTGGGTCGTGTTGCTCTGTGAGCATGCCGAGCGCTCGATCTGCGAAAAGCATCAAATAAAGCTCACTTTTGGATCAAGAAATAATCAACTGTAATGGTAATTACATAAATCAGATGTTACATGACAACAACAAATAAAAAAAAACAAGCAGAAAGATCAAGGCACTTTTATTTAGCCTAATATAATGATATGCATGTTCTAGAGACGAAAAGAAGTGAGAGTGTAAATAACAGCATTATTGTTACTTCACACCAGCCTACGTTTCTCTCCTTGTCCACCAAGGAAAGCTGTCACTGTCTCTTCTTTGTTCCACACAGTCAACACAACCTGCTCGGCTGCCTTCGTGTCAGACAAATGAATGGAGAGGAATTATAAAATGAATATATCGGAGGTTTAAAATCCAGAGGCTGCACAATACACATTTTGATACACAAATGCTCCCTCATACCAAGCTAAAGGGGCTGAGATGGAGCCTCTTCTCCTGCAGAAATGCTCTCCTGCTCAAATGAAATGCTGGTGTCAGGTCTCTCTGGACACATCTCCGCCCACGAATCGAAACTTAAAAGCCCAAAACTGCACCCTCAATAGCAATGAGTGATCGCTCTGTCGATAAAAAGCAAGACTCACCCATGATGAAACTTTTGCTTATGTCTTGTAACTGCTGGTATAAATTGTGTGTATCGACTTGCCAGGTCGATACACTTTTGTACTGCAACATTAAAGAGTAGAATAACTGGATTATTTTGTCTGACTGGGCTCGTAAACCTGCAGCATGTGTCACTTAGAAAAGTGTTTGCATCTCAGCAGGTACATTTATTTGTATTATCCTTGCGAGGACAAATAAGCAGTGTTCTGCAGCAGCTAATAATTGAACATTGACATAATGATGAGGTTTGGGCTGTTCAGCAAGCAGCGACTGTCTAAAAAACCTGGTTGTGTTATAGCATTCGGTGTACATACAGGTGGCAAATCAGAGCATTCATTTGAATGGGGATCTCGGGTGCGTCAGCGTTGGCAAAAATTTGTCTGCAATTCCAAAATATCCTGAATCTGTCCACCCCCAGAGGGAGAGACTCTGGAAAAAAGTATTCATTAAATGTCCACAGCACTGACAGACACAGGAAGCCTAATATGGTATTTTTGGGAAGTGTATATTATCAGGCTCTAAATTTACCACCATCATGACACTGGGAAATCATTAATTTCACCCTATCTGAGGCATAATATCAGCATAACTCACTCTGTGGCCATCTGGCTGATATGTTTCTATTCGCTTTATGCTTAATGCCAAAAAGGATTCCAATTTCCAATTGAGAGTCTAATTTTCGGACTAAATAAGAAGAAAATACTGTCATTACTAGAAAATCATGCCAACACACACAAATCCAATACGTTCAAACAGCCTCCTCGTCATTCTTGCAAGTTTTAGATGAGCTTGGATCTAGAATAGAAACATATTTGCCGCTCAAACATGCAGGAGGTCATAAGATCAATTCTTTCACTTGAGTCTTGACTTCATTGCGTTTTACAAAACTGACTGTAAAATCTTAAAATCAATTCTTGGATTAAGCGGAAACTGAGACTAGTGTTCTGCTGCACGGTGCTGCCTCTGGGGCCGACGGAGCTTGTGCTCAGACGGGGGAATAGGGAGGCGCAGTAATTCAACCATGATGAAATAAAGACACGGATTACTTTTTTTATTCTTCTTCTTCTTCTTCCAGATCAGGAGAAGAGAGTCAGAGATGTTTTTTTGTTTTTTTAGCCGGAGAAAAGGAAAAAAGACTGTTTATTATGCAACATATCCACAGGAGTGGGGAACATGACACCCATTGTATGGCATGTTTGATTTAAGCCATGTTTACAGAGAGGCCTGCCCTCGACGCACGAGGCATGAAAAGGCCGAGTCGCATTGTGTCACATAGACAAACAAGCGAGCGGGCAAATAGGCATTCATTATCGCGACTGATCCCGGATGTGGATATGATCTGAAATTCCTGGTTCAAACTTATTGCGCACACTGGAAGCGCAGCAGGAAAGATCGCCGTGTTTGCTAACACCTGCATATTGTATTGATCTCGGTGCACACTGAGGACTGAGTGAAACGAGCAATCAAATGCGTATTGAGTTTAGTTTTTTTTGCAGAGAAGTAGGTTTTAATTTCTACAAGAGCCTAGGGTGTACTTTCTCTCCGTCGGGAAAACTTCTTTTTTTTTTATTTTTTACCTCATCTGACCTGGTTCTCCCCTGACAGTGTTTTGTGTGAAACACTTGAACATATTCGACATTCAGCGCATTTGTGTTTGCACATGAGGAGAGTACAGCAATTTAATGTGGCTTTGAGTTTCAAAGTGAACATGACTACCAATTTAGGGACTTTGAAGAAGGATAGATAGAAGTTAATGAAGCGTCACGTTAGCTCAGGCAGGACGTGCGCTGTAAGTCATGTGCACCCGGCAGCTGATAATCAGCTGATCCAACAAACATCAATCACGTTCAGGGATTCAAAGAAGGCGGTTGTCTGCTTAAGCTGCCGGCTCCACAATCATCCCTCCAGTTCCCATCGTTTAGGTCTTATAGGTAAAAAAAAACAACAACCATTTTTACCCCCTGCACTCATTTGACATATCAGGAATATTCTGTTCATCTTTGCAGGATTATTGATACATTTTCTACACGTCGTTTCATTTTTGTGTGAGCGTGTGGACGTTTTAAAATGACAAAACAGTGTTCAGGAATCACGTTCTGCTCGATGATTCAAACGATTGAGCTTTGAGTACAACCTTTTAATCTTGACGTCAGATTAATGACGGCACTAACGACGCAGAGTGGATTCCTTTTTCTCTCCGTGCGTCACCAAGTTGATCTTTAATGCCGGCATGTGTTCAATATTTGCTGATAATATTTGCAATATTTGCAGACCTGCATCTGCAAGATGATCCTCTCCTTTCACAAATGGGTCCTTTCACTATTTGAATACAAAAGGTGTGACTGTATTCAAGACCTTACATCTTGATCATGCATGACAGCCCAGTGCAACTCCAATTCCCACATTGTAGCGGTAGAGATCACCTGTGGAAAATAGAAAGAGGGATTATAAAATAATATCAGTCAAACCCAGGCCAGTGGGGGATTTTAATCTCCTGCTATAAGTTGCTGCTCTCCACATCCTCCTGTCTGTCCATTTCTCCCCCTTCAAACATGAATGGATCCATTGAAATTCAATAAATCAATGAGTCCATATGAAGACATTCTGTTCAGGGAATGAGAAAAAGAGAGGAGTTGAATCCTAGTATCCTTTTTACTGATTGGTATGATTATATATGAAAGTTTTAAGGCTACAAAATGCCGACAACCTCTGGATTATACTCTTCAGGAATGACTGACACACTTGAGTGGTCACGGTGTTTATCTTCATACACTATTGAGTAATATGCTCTCTCTCTCAGCACTGTTTAAATAAGTTGAAGGGCCTCTGAGTCTCCTCGTTGGGTGTTGACATCTGAAAAAAGCGACAGACAAGAGGCCCCAGGGTGAGAAAAAATGGTCTGGTTGATCAAGAGGGAGGTTGACCAAAGCAGAAAAACTAACTCTTGGTATTCTCTGACAAATAAAGGCATGTGTTATTCTTTTCTGGGCTGAATGCAAGTCCTCGAACAGAGAAAAATGTAATAGACAGTAATTAACTGTCTCCATTCTGCATCTACTTTGCAGAAAAAAAGCAACACAGTCACTGATGTTTTGCTGCTTTTAGCGCGTGTGACGAGAGTCCAGCAGTGCAGTATCAGTAAACACTGTGATTTACCTCTGGCACCAAGCATGAGGAACGGCAGGTGTAACGCGATTATGACAAAGGAAACTTCTGGAATTGTAGATCATTTTTGACAAACAGCGGAGGATAACGGATAGGCACAGCGATGATTTGTCATAACATGCCGTGCTTGTGTTACCCTTCATCGTGTAAGTGGGATTGTGTTACCCAAAGCCCTTTAGAAGAGACCATTTTGAAAGCCATAAACTGATGACACCTGAAGAAGAAAATCAAGAGGTGAATATTCATGGAGTCATCGCAGCTAACGTGTAATTTGATTGCATGATTACTTTATAGCCTGAGAATGATTTTTATGGCTGAACCACCCACATGGTTATCTAGTAGCCTGCTCTGGTTTGTGTTGTCTCTTGCAGTGAGTGTTTCCACTCTTATTAGCCCTGCTGTAAGTACGTAATAGGAGTCAAAGAGAGTATTTTTCCACTCAGCATGGCTCCATACAGTATCACAGTCCTATGAAGTTCTCATTACTCTCCATCCTCGTAATGTTCCTGTCAGTGTGGCGGATGGGAACCATTACACGCCACAGATCATCTTTCACTTGATGCAGGGCCCCCCCATAAACACTGTCAGTCTTAAAATTAAATTTGTGTATTAGCTCAGTGGTTATGCTAATTTCAGAATGTGTCTAATGTGCTCTGCAGTTCCTTCTAAGGAGGGCGAAAGACACGCGGCACTCGTCAAAGGGATTACACCACTTTTCAGATATATTTCACGATATGTCAGTTCTCATCTATTGCTTCTTCTCCATTTAGCTCCATTGTAATCCCTCAAAAGTAAAGCTCCTGGCTATGAATGGAATTGTTTTCTTGTTCCCCTCCTTCCGTCTTGGATGTTTTCTGACAGACCAATAACAACAAGCCTCGACGGCAAAAGCCAATTGTCAGTGCAGCTGATCCATCACTCGTCTGTCGCCGTTAGCATTCAAGGTTCATTAAGCAGCAATCACCCAATATAAAATAGAATTGTGGACTGTGAGCCTGGTGGTGGGTGGCACTCTCCAACGGGCCCCTATTGAACATCGTGCAGTATTAGGACTCTTGTGGTGTCTCTATTCTCACTATGTGAACCATGTTATATTTGACCCAAACCGCTCTAAACCTTTTTTAATACTGTTTTGTCAGTTTCCTGTCTGGCTTTGTTTTGGGTTTTTTTATGCCTAACATCCTGCCCAGGGACAGCAGATGACATTAAGCCTTTATGCTGGCACATTTGCAACTTATTGATGTTAATGAAAATGTATTAGATGGATAGATGAATGAATAAGTAGCTTCTCTGTCTACATTCACCCAATACTGACTTTTGTTTGCTGTCAGATTGAACGTGAAGAGAATTTTTACCCTGGTGGACTGTTTGTACAGTCTGTGTTTATCCAACCCAAGCGGCCAACGTGTCCATCTACTGTACTTGTGTGACAGCTCAGACTCTTGACTGCTGTCAAAACTTACCGAGAACTTACCAAGTTCTACCTGTTATTGTTCTCCAGACCCTTATTTTTCCTTTACGCTATGTATGGTCACGAATTGGAGTCTTAAACCCTCGAGATATGTGCAAATTCTTGGCTCAATTTAAAACAGTCAACTCACATGAATACGTCTATAACTCCCACCATGTCTCAAATTTACTTTGCATTTCACGCACGCACGCACAGACACACACACACACACACACACACACACACACACACACACACACACACACACCGAAAACTACTGTTTCTCTTTTAAAAAGGAAAAACCGTCAGCCAATCACAACTTCTGTATGAAATGTGTTATTAGTTCATGTAATCCAATTTCTACTCAATCCAATGTTTTGTTGAACTCGATGAATTAAATATAACAGCGTTTTACCGAAAAGTCATAGAAGAGGAAATGAATTATACTTGGGATGTAAACGCAAATAAAGTAATCCAGCGAGCCAAATACTTTGTATAAAGTGCTGTGTTGACAAGGGCATTAAATATTAATACAGTGAAAGTGAGTTGCAGGTAAATTCAGTCCAACTAGTACAAAAGTTTCTCTGGTGAAATCTACAATATTAATATAATATATACTATTTTGGGACGGCATTCTATGACATGATCATAGTGGGAATTGTACAAGAAAAAAAAAAACATCTGAGATTATAGATTTGTGATACAGGAAGTGGAGATGAAGAAGCGCTTATCTTCATGTTCTCCCCAGTTTAAGCTCCGTATGTGCATGCATGTGTGAAGCAACCACATGCACAAGCCCACCCACTGACTCCTACGTGCATTTGTGTTTATTCATTATCCAACCTGTCTATCCAGATCCGCACGTCTGGGTTGGGTTTATCTGGAGCTGGTTAAGAGAGAATGGGCTTTTAATACTGAGAAAGACGGATGAGACCACTAAGACTTCCACAGAGAATTTAGGGAATCAAATTTAAAAGCTATTTGAGGCTCCAGTGCCAGGTACAGTCACGTCACCTGTGTTGATATTATTGGATGAAATAGGATACACCCTCTGCCAAGTCGGTGTGTGTGTGTGTGTGTGTGCGGGGAAAGAAGCAGCCAGAGAGAGCGGGAAGGGGAGCGGCGGCCGGGCCGTCAAAGTGTGAGTGAATGAGACGGAGGGACAGCCAACGACGGGAGATTGTGTGTGTGTATGTGTGTGTGTTTTTCCACGGCCCTGTGAGCGTCCATGTTTGTAATACCGTTAGCGTGTCATTTACCGTCTATGTAAGCCTGTCTGCATCCGCCATGAGAGGTGTTTGGACTGTATTGTATCCAGTTCCGTCCGCGTCACCTCTTTTTCGTGGCGATACGGTACCCTGGATCATTATCAGGACTTCTTGTAATCACCTTGTTGACTCACTGTCCTCTCAAGTGTTTGAGCATTGGCAACTGGCGATGTGTGTGTGAGAGTGGAAGAGAAACAAAGTGTGATGGATGCCAACATTTGTATGGGTGCTGCGTATCTGCACCGAAGAGTGTGCATGCATGCATGCATGCATGTTGTGTGGTAGCACACAGTTCAGTGGTAGACATGGTCTCCATCATCTGACAGCCCTCTGTCCTGAGATGAGAAAGTCCGTTGTGGTCCTCCTCTCCTACATATATCTTGTAACTTACATCCCCCATGCGGGAGGTGTGACTACACATGTCTCCTGGCACATTCCTAGCTTTCCTGACAATACCCTTTCACCTCACTCTCTCTTGAACCCCTTACACAATCCCGTATCTCTGCCTCCAGCTTTCAAAGACCCCTCTTCTCCTGCTGAAGCATGTTTACATAGGAGTGAGTGTGTGTTTTTTCTCCCTCTCCGTCTCGTTCGAGTGCCTGTTCAATAGACAGATGGTTGCACTTCCTTTTAAGGATTGATCGCAATAGCCTATCATTTACATGTGTATAGCACCTGTGTAGGCTTGTATTGAAGCGAAGGCATGACGAGTGAGGCAAAAGGTCAGGGCCTGGATTGGACCCACAGAAAACAACATTGTTTCTCCAAGCGTGGTATTTCATAGTTTGGATAGGGGGAATTGTTAGGAGCGAGC
This sequence comes from Clinocottus analis, assembly GCF_023055335.1. Lineage (NCBI taxonomy): Eukaryota > Metazoa > Chordata > Actinopteri > Perciformes > Cottidae > Clinocottus > Clinocottus analis. The sequence continues at coordinate 6,704,470 of NW_027176240.1, forward strand.
TGTCATTGTGTCGAATTTAATGCACGAGCATTTTTTTCCTCTGACTCATCCACCACAGCCTCATTTAAATGACTTGTTTTAAAACTCACACAAGGTATGCACTGGAACGACAGAAAGGTGAACTTTCAACGCTCTCCGTGCAGTCCCTCTCAAGTGGCTGCAGCCTTTTGGTTTGACATATCCCTGAGCCATTCTTCCACTGACTCTATTTTGCCACTCTATTTTGCTTCCCGTCTCTTGCGTTCACATACACACATACTACACAGGCATGTCTACGTGTCTTAAGAGTGCCATGACAAAATATTCCCGCAGCTTGTTACTGAGGCTGTCAAAAAGCAAGGAGACCCACCACAGAGGTGAGGATGTGTGTGAAATCCCATGAGCCTCCAGCACTGGTCAAGAGGATAACAACATCCTACTTCCTTTTCCACGTGGATATATTCTCCTCATGCCACTATAATACCACAGCTGAAGCCTAAAACATGAGAAATTATGTGTATACTGTACACAACTGTCTAGATTGCTTAATTTAGGTGGAAAAGTATGATTTGTTAAAAAGATTAATTGCAACAAGTCCTGCAATTATAATGACCAATTTAACTGAAGACTGCCCTCAAGATCAACAGATATCAGCATTTTAAAAAAAAATGTATATCAACGCCTTCAAATTACTTATGGACAATCAACATTTTTACTCTTGGTGCAGTGGGACAGTTAGGTTAGTTAGCTTATCAGCAGCAAATATAGGCGACAGGCAAAGATCATGACGTGGGTTAACGTCACTACTTCGTATGGTGAGGGATCAACTGGATCACGGTTAAATAAACACAATGTTGGCAACGGGGAAACAATGGGAAACAAACCTTGCACTCTTTCATCAAAGTTTTATGTTGTGCTGATCCGTCCAAATACACCTTCGCTCCAGATAGACAGGACATATCCTTTTTGGGCTTTTGCTGAAACAAGTGATGCTGTCATTTTGTCATTATGCATCTCAGGTATTTAGAGCTTTTGATCTAAATATTAAAAACCGCCAAAATGGACATGAATCATAACACAGGACTTGACACCTGTTGCTGGTTGAACAGGTTGTACAACCATCCATTTACTTCAACTTCCTCTCTTAGCTTCATTCTGCAAGAACGATTCCTGATTTGGAGCTCAATGTACCAGTTAATTTAATTCATGATTGCAAATGAGTTGCATATGGAGCGAGGGTTGCAAAATGTATTATTGCAAGTTTTGGTTTGAAAGGAACAGCAACAAAGAGAGGTATCCCACATAGCTCACATTTTGCACTTTGTAAATCGTAGTGAGGTCCTTCTATCTGCTCTTGGTCCAGCAGAGATCTTTCCAAGTGTTTTGGCCGGATCCCTTGCAGCCATCCTCCGCACCCTGCATAACCTCTCCCACTGATTATTTCACTTCCTCGCATTGTTATTTTATCAAACTGAGTGCCCGTCAAACTGCCGTCCGTTTATGGCCGCTGGTGCCAGTGTAAGCAGGACTCTGACACTCATCTGTGGTAATCTGGATTGCAGCAAAAAAGACACCTCAATAAAAGCAGATCTCCTGGCCGCCTGCAGTCATAAAGGAGAATAAACAAGGTTAGGGCAGAATAATTATGCAGAGCTGCTTCCTGGTATTAAGGGACTGGCGGGACTTCTTCCATTGTACAGAGACGAGTCCTGTTTCTCTGTCCCTATACAGGCAGAAGAGTTTACACTGGCCACTCTTTAAACTTGAAGATTCACACTGAATGAGGCAAGTATTGATATTTCTGTGTTTGGCTAAATGGCTTTCTGCTTCGCCTTCTCTTCCGTCCAGTAGATAAAGTAAAGTAAAAGCATATTTGTCTCAACTACTTTATCAAGAATGATGATGTCAATTCACCATTTCTGTAAACCATTATCTTCTGAGTTGGCCTGAAGATAATGCCTAGTGCATGGTTTCAGGGATGGCAATGTAGGTCTATTGGTCCACCACTTTGGTCCAGCATTTCTAGAGAAAAACTATTTTAACCAGCAGTCATTACCAATGGGTTGTGCTGCAGATGAAATCACAATATTTGAAAAAAGATCATGAAAATATAGGTTAAAGACAGCTGCTGATTGCCTGTATTGACATTTAAAACAAGTGATCACAGAAAGTAAAAGCTCTCCCTCTATCAGCTGTTGGATTGTCTATAAGCAATGACAAGTTTACAATGTAAAAAATATAGTCCATTGCCCAACCTTATCGTGTGTCGACCCAACCTTCTTTGACCTTCTTTGACATCAGCAACCTTCAATTCATTTTAAACCACGTAGCATTAGACAACTGTTATTGTCTCTGAGTTGCTGAAGCAATAGTAATCAGAAATGAATCCAAGCATGAGCAGACATCAGCAGCAATGATCAACAAGTTGATTAGTTTTCATTCATTACTTAGTGCTGAGACCATTCTGACAGTTTTATGCAAAGGAGGAGAAACATAAGGTAACGCATGTCTAGTGAGGGATAGCTATGTTCACCTTGTGTGTCTTGGTTTGTGTTTGTGTTACTTTGGTTTGCATCAGTCAGCTTCTAACAGTTGTTTTCAGTGTAATCCAAAGCCATTAGATTATTATATGTTAAATACATGCTGTTTTATTTCAATTATTACCAAATGAAGATCTAATCAACATGACTGTATGAATACAATTATCAATTAAATATTTAAAAAAAATACAATACAAATTCCACGCTATGCAAAACAACATTCACACAAAGATGGCACGTTGGCCAGAAGAGACTTTATTTTTCCACTGTGGAGAAGGTTTTGTCATCCTCTGCTATAATCTTTTTAATTCACCTCGTATCTTCTGCAAATCTTCTACTGTTTGCTGTTTGGGTGCAGAGATATTCTCACGCACTGTTGGTGGTTAGATTAGTGGTTGGCTGCTTTTGAGAGGCACATTTCTTGTCTGAAACACAATGTCAAAGACGGGCCCGTCAGGTTTTTTTTTTCTGAAAGTTTGCTTAGTCATGTGGCCTAAACCTAAAAACTAAACCTATGTTGGAAGTTGAGTCTGAAAAGACTCTCTGTACCTGACACACCCAAACTGATGCTACAAATAACCTTCCTAGATCGTAATAGTTTGAAATGTAGGGTGTTCAATTGACGAGTTGATATTGAGAATGTTTTGCAACCAACCTTCTCTGACTCTTGGCGTCCGGGGAAAAACACACAGTAATTGCAAATACTTATTTGGTATTTATACCGCATGGACTGTCACCAAAACCCAAAATTGAAAGGGGCTTTAGAGACAGCTGCAAGGACGAACTGTCTGAAATTTAAGTACGATGTTAGCAGATGGAGTCTAAATGCCATGTTAGTTGGGAATATAATATATGAAATCTGTCAAGACAAAACATTTTTGCTTCCCTAATTTTTCCAGTATTATTGGACATATGATGCCTGTAATAAAGGTGATGCTTCAAGGGCTTTTGTTACATAAGTCAGAGGAAGTTTGGTTTTAGTTTTTCGGTTGCCTCGCTGGCTTGCCACCGAGCGACAACCTCCGGTGAAAATGCAGTTCCTCAAACGACAATTCCTTAAATTCCCAACTTTACAGCAGGAATAAACATGTTTACAGCCTAGTCCAAAAAATGGTCTCTATAGTTTATACTCCCATTATCGGACCGGACCGCCCCCCTTTGGGATTCACAACGGCTCTTTCGAAACATATGATTGATATCTGCCATATTGTGTACAGTCTATGCCTATCACACATACCACAAAAAAAGGTAAACAACAACAAAGCAACCAGTAAAAGTTGCGTGTTGTCCGTCCATGCTTTTTCCTTACATTAAGAAGATTGAATATGAATCTTTCACTTTCCTTTGATAGTCCATTCTCAATATTATCTTACCTATGATTATAATTTAAAAAGAAGTCTACCGATATATTACATTTTTGTGTAATTTTAAAGTGTAATTGTATTTGAAACTCTTTGTCAGTATCAGCAAAAATACACATTTCTCAAATACAATGAGAAATAAGATTGGAAAAGGTCATTAAGGTTGGAGGCCGATCGTAAAAGCCTCTGAACACCCACACAGGTGTTTTCACTTAATCTGGTTGATTAGACTTCTGATCAGGACGGTGTGGGAGGGTATGGACTAATTGAGTGACATCTTCCTGAGTCTCCTGTTCGCTTTGTTGCACCTGTTAGGGCGGGGCAAATTATACCTTACTCATTGCTCATTGGTGGATGATGATTTGAGCGCTAAAACATCCTCATCAAAACTTTGGACACCATCAACCTGATCAGCCAGAATAACTGAAAACACATCTTTGAATGTTCAGAGGCATTACGATTACAGTCTTTGTTCATTTGGAAACACCCATATTAATGTTTTGAATACTTCTGGCCCCATAATTCTGGGGACAACAAATAGTTAAATACACTTGCATTGTTTTAGTCAATAAGTCGATAAATAACTAGCCTTTTTCCATCATGCGGTGTGCAGCCTGCCACTGATATTCTCACTGTAGCTGCTTTTCTTCACTCCAATACGCCCTGCAATATTTAGAACTGATCCTCTAGCATAACATGCCGAAAATAATCACGTCTTGAATGCTGACATTTGAATGCTGTCAGTGTTAATCCCACTGACAAGTATATTGCCTTTCGTTTGACTGCTTCACAACAAAAGCCGACAAGTATTTTGCCAACGTTAGGTTTGAGTTAGCGCTAACTTAATAGAGCTTTCACACTGCTGTAAAAGAGAGAAAAGCAAACCGTGAGATGATATCAGTGCCTCTGCATTACATGCATGCATCATTTCTCGTGAACCCCTTGTTCAGTGTATGCATCGTGTTCTCTTTCCACCTCACTCACTTTGATGCCATAATTCTTGGTACTGTTGTGCATTGAATCGTGACTCCACCAGCGATAACATATTCAGCAAGTCGTCTTTGGGTTTGTCACGTTTCTCACTGAAACAAACCATCGTAGTCAAAGGTGGACATCCTTTTTTAGCTGTCCTTATCTACAGCTTTCACAAACCTTTGTTTGGAGGAGGTGTGGTAAATGCTTCACACCGAGTTAAGATTTGCCTGACTGAAATTCTTTGAACTTTAAGAGTGGATTAAAAGCGCCCCTCATGGACTCCAGCAGGTCCATCTCCTGCCAAGTAGGCACTAAATGCTTGTTCTTGTCAGCAGTGAGTACCTGACAGATGGCCTTGCGCTGTTTCATAACCCTTGCCACCATCTTCTGGCAGCAGCTCCATCACAACCAGCTTGTGATAGATTTAGCTCATCCTGTGCATTCCCTTTTTCTTTTATGAACAACTTCATTATAACCTCTTTTCACCCTTACTCTGATTTAAATAAACAAATATTGGACTGAATCATCGTTGTTTAAAAGATTCTAAAACAGATATTTTCTATGAAAAGATATTGTGGAAAAATGAGAAGAGAAAAACAAGAGAATGAAATCTCTCTCTCTCTCTCTCTCTCTCTCTCTCTCTCTCTCTCTCTCTCTCTCTCTCTCTCTCTCTCTCTCTGTTTGTTTGTTTGTTTGTTTATTTGTTTGTGTGTGTTTGTGTAGCTCCTCTATGTCCAATTATACAACAAAACCAGACAAATATGATCGATTAATTAATCCTAATAAATTAGCATTGTAATTAGCATGATTACCCATACTGTTTTATCAATCTCCATTTATTACTTTCTGGGTTAAAGTCATGTTTTGAAATCAGGCTTTGGCTTAAGATTCTATACCAAATACTGTAATGGTGCAGTGCTTTGTGTTTGGCTTAGAAAAACTAGGTTTATCTTAATAAATAAATGAGGTTATAAATGTATACTACAGGTTCGGAGCAAACACTTCCCGTGGGGCAAACAAATACTAATTAATAATTGTCAGAGTGGCTCTGATGTTTTCCTGGGCACAGATGTCATAGGTGGGCAAAGGGCAACGGACTGCAGTTGCTCCTCTACTATCTTCCTGCGCCCTGTCGGCAGCTCGAGGGTCTATGATGAATGAAAAATGGTTTGCACAGAGGTTGAGATCTTTAAGCGACTTCTTGAAGTGCTTATTACCTGTGCTAAATAGCAGCATTCATACAGAGGCAAACAAAACCAAAATATGTGGTAAGTCAGAGCCTTTTTCCGAATTGATAACACTGCTTTTGTCACAGATTCAGATTGTACTCAATAAATATGAATTACGATGGATAATAATAATAATTATTGTAAATTGAAAGATCCACCTTGGACACCTTAAATGTAACACTATTGGGATGATCATGCCTCTCTTCATTCTTCACTTGAAGTAAAGAAATGTAACGCACCACCTCCACGTTAATATAGCGTTAGCAGGCTATCCAGCAGCCATGGCTTCGTAAAAGTGACCCATTAAATCCACAGATTGAAGTCTTGAGTCTTTTCTACACTTTTTCTCCATCCTCTTCCGTCAAGGCAAACATCTCCATGCGATATAACTATGCAGCAGTTCATCTGCTGGGTCGTCTAAATATGTATGCATTCAGTCTGTAGTCTGCCAAAAGCCTGAACTCCACTTGTGTCAGTCCACTGTAGCTTTCCAATTATTGATTAGTTTTTCTCCACCTGAATAGTAACCTTTCATTTCATGGTTGAGTCTAGCTCTGTCTTGTTTGGCAGTAGCCTTTTCTGTGTTGTTGCTGTTGACGCCTGAGTTGTTTTTTTTCAATAATGCCTCATTGCAGTAAAGTGCTAAAAAAAAAAACCTGCCTGATTCCAGATGTATATCAGCACTTGTCTCAAGTGCACATTACATAAGACGCTACATGAGCCACTTGTAAAGTTTGACACATGCCAGCATTAAAAAGCAAAGCCAATATTGTTTAGTTTCTTTTTAAATGCAGAAACTGTTGGTTAAACCTCCCCAAGCTATATACCTAAAGAATGGTACTGGGAGAAATGCAACTTGTACAACCGCATCCCTTTACCTCAAGGCACTCAAAGAGTTGCATCAAATTATAGCAACTTCAACCTTTATCAAAAAGCACTTGTCAACAACTCATCATTGTTGGACCTTATCTGTGCGTATTGCTGCTCTGCTGCTAATCGATACTAAAAATAGAAACCTGAAATGGCCTCGTATTAGCCACCCAATCATTTAGATGGATCCTTGGACCCAACTTGGATTGCGCTGTCCAACCCTGCTCGGACAAAATGTCAAGGAACACGAAACACAGTAAACGAATATCGATCTCTCTGTGCACCTAAAACCATCACACCTACGTGCCTTCAAGTCAAACGTAAGATAATGAGTTTAGCGTGGGTTTGGGGAGAGAGATAGACACTATAATAGCTTCACTGTCATAGCAGCTGGTTTACAAAGTCTTGCCCACAGACCTGTGTTGTCATCTGCTGCCTATAGTTTTCATCTTCAAAGGCTTGATCAGTTTAATTATAGGGGAAAACAGACAAAACCACTTGTCCTCTGTTGTTCAGCAGTTTCTGCTCTCGTGGGACGACAGATGTAAAACTATGGTAGTTAATTATTGCAATTTGAGGCAACAGTCGGGCTTGATTGTCTCATATAAATATTTTTGCTGTGGTATAAGTCAATGTTGGGCACAGAAATGGAGCATACATAAACAGCTTACATATAGACAACACATACATTGTATATACTGTATATTTGACAGCATACCTAAGAAAAACAAACATGTGCCAACATTGAACTATCATGTGACTCTCTGGGAGCCAACAGCAGGTTCAGGGGGTCTGACATTTGGCCTTTTCCCATAGGAGCCACTCTTTTCTCCCCTGTGCTGCAAGCCTCCTTCATCTCTATTCCCCAGACATGACACTTTTGATTGTCTGTTTCTCCTTCTTTTATTCCATTATTTGGTTTTCAAATTTTTAGCATTCGGTTTTCACGCCAAAGTAGCAGATTAAAGACTGATTTCTGTTAGGCTCTTACCATTTCGAACACATTTTGCAATCGCAACACAAGGCTGTCTTGCACTCTCAGTCGAATCAGTTTTCTTTTTAGTTAGTTTTTTTATTTAAGTTTGTTCAATATGTTTTCCCCATTTATGTGTGCACATGCATGCACTATCTATTTGTCCATGCACACAATATATATATATATATATATATATATATATATATATATATATATATATATATATATAATTAAATGTATGTGGCCGTGCATGTTAATGTAACATAAACAGTAACTGTGTGAAATGTGAAAGCATACGTTGTGTGTATGTTAATGGGTGCAGTGCTATATGTCCATAGAAGGGTTAGCGGGGAGCCGACTGATAATAGTAGAAGCAGCGTGCGCTCAATGTCACAAACGGCTGTCAGTCGCTGTTGGCTACTGAGGTTCTTTTAACAGCTCCATGGGAGGTCGGAGATTCTGTCAAGGCACAAGCGCAGCACTCCACTTCAAATATCTTTGCCTGTGGTTTTGAAATAGTGTGTGTGCTTTTGTGGTTTTACTGTATATATGTTATCTGCACATGTATTTGTCTGTGTAAATGGGTGGTGGTGGTGGTGGTGGTGGTGGTGATGGGGGGCCTCAGGATAGTGTCATGTTTCAAATAAACCATTGTCATAAACATCAGCTGAAGGACACCAAGTTTGTGACTTTCACATTAAAAAGAAAGCTCAGGGTAGTGAGCTACATTTATCGAATCACACAAAGCATGTTTTGTGTTAATAGTTACTAAATATTCTGTCTCATCAGATCTTTAGAAACGTGTGAAAGTTTGTTTCTTCTATTTATGGTATGTAGATGTAATTAAATACCACAAATAAATACCCATGTCCACATGATTTAGATTAAATTCATAATATTCAAAAGAAAAAGCAGAATGAGATGTAACAGATACATTTACAACACATTCACTTTTAGCACATATTTCTTTTTTGACAAAGCCAACTCTACGTTCCTCACTTTTGTTATCAAGCATGACTTTTTTTTTCAACACTCACACAAATACGCAGACATCTGAACATAAAACACATCGGTAATTACAACTGATTCACAGGAACACTTGAAAGGGACAGGACATGCTGCTCCTCATGAGATCTCCTCATGCTATTATCTAATTATCAATAACTGCCTCGACAAAAAACACAGGATTTTCCGTTGATTGTGAAGGGATCCCCAATCAAAAAGCAAACCACCATTTTCTCTCTGTTTCTCTGTTTTGTCTCTGTGAAGCTTTCTCAGAGAGCTCCTGAAACACTAGATCAAGTGTCTGGTGTGAAACTAACCAAGGCAGGATTTGCATTATCAAACTGACACCTAAAGCCTTTATAGTCAGGCAGGAAGACACGCCAGAATACCTCCCAAGGTCTTTGAAAGCTCCCACAATTAATTTCCCTCTTTTTTGTCCTCCACTCTCCAAGCTGTCTGCAAGCCTCTACTTACTATGATGCCTCCATAATGTTACAGCCTAGCTGTCGCCAGCAACGTCGTCTGTAACTTCTCTCTGACTTTGACTCGGGGTATGAACAGACACCAGTTGTGTTCTAGCTGTTCCCTGTCATGTTCAGAGTTTGAGCATTATAACCACAACACACACCACTAGCAAACCATTCCACCCTGTGTGTGTTTGAGTGACAGACTGACAGACAGACTGACATAAGAAACCAGATTTTAAAGAAAGATCAACAGCGTGTAACTTCCACACCCGATCGCACGGAAGAAAACCACCCCCGTTTAAAGTCTAATGTCACACAAGGTGAAATCCAAACGCAGCCATCTTGACAGACCAGGCGACCATGTGGGAAAATGCATTACGTATGTCTCAGTGAAGTATCTTTGCAATTTTCGGGGTGTCATAAGTGACAGGTGTTGAATGCAGCCAGTCTCTCTCACTGGAAGGCTCGGCTGTCTCGCCTTGTTGATTTAGATGCCACGTTGTAATTTAAAATATGGCTTGTGATGCATTCACAGTGTGCATACTCATTGTCTACAAATTAAGTTATAAGTGATTGTTTACTAAGGTGGACAAATCAGACCCGAGCAGCGTTGTCATTATAGACAAGCAGCTTGGTAGAGTAGGTTTCTAGCCTCACCTACTGGATATGAATAGAAATGGCGACTGCTCATGTGCACTTTCTAATTTTTTTCTCTCTGTTACTCTCTATTCCCTTCCCCCTTTCTCCTTTTGTGCCAGGTCTCTCTTCCCCCCTCTCTCTGTACCTACCTTCTTCTATTTCCTGTCTTCCTGTCTCTGTCTTTAGAATATGCCAGGACATAACAATGAGCTCCAACAGCACAGACCCTGGTCTCTTCCTGACTGCAAACACCTCACTAACAGCAGCCGGAGCCTACCCACAATCCAATGCTCTCCACCAAGGAGGAAGTGGAGGAGCCCCCTGGTTGGTTTTTCATCGAAATACCCTGGATGATAATTCTTCTTCCACCAGCCAACTCTTAAACCTCAGCGCAGAATCACAAAATGGGAATGGAACTGCAGCCCTCGATCCTTTGGGAGGCCACTCTATTTGGCAGGTTGTCCTTATTGTCTTGCTGACAGGCATGCTGTCATTGGTTACCATCATCGGCAACATCTTAGTGGTGGTGTCCTTCAAGGTTAATCGGCAGCTAAAGACGGTCAATAACTACTTCCTGCTTAGCTTGGCTGTCGCTGACCTCATCATTGGGGTCATCTCCATGAACCTATACACAGCTTATCTTGTGATGGGCTACTGGGCCATGGGCAACTGGGCCTGTGACTTGTGGCTAACTATAGACTATGTGGCCAGCAATGCATCAGTTATGAACCTACTGGTCATCAGCTTTGACCGCTACTTTTCAATCACCAGGCCTTTGACCTACCGTGCCAAGCGGACCACTAAGCGAGCTGGGATCATGATCGGCCTAGCCTGGTTTGTTTCTCTTGTCCTGTGGGCCCCAGCCATCCTATTATGGCAATATTTTGAGGGTAAAAGGACAGTGCCCTCAAATCACTGCTACATTCAGTTCCTCACAGAGCCCACTATAACCTTCTGCACAGCTGTGGCGGCTTTCTATCTGCCTGTGACGATAATGAGTGTACTCTACTGGCGCATTTACCAGGAGACCCAGAATCGTTCAAAGGAGCTCGCTGGGTTGCAGGGTTCCGGGAGTCGTGGTGGGATAGGAGGAAGAGGTGGGAATGGCAGAGCAGAAAAATCACGTTTTGTCCATCAGACAGGAAGTTCGAGAAGTTGCAGCAGCTACGAGCTGACCAGGTTGTCCCGAAGAAGAAGCACATGCCGGGAACTGGTTGGCCGCTTCCACTGCTGGCCTGGTGTTCGTTCATGGAGACCTGGCAGTACCCGACAGGGCGAGGGGGATCCAGACCAGAGTAGCAGCGACAGCTGGAACAACAATGATGCTGCTGTCTCGTTAGACCACTCTGGGTCTTCTGAGGATGAGGACGGTGGGGGCAAAGAGATGGTTTCCAAGAGTCATGCTATTTTCTCTATTGTTCTCAGCCTACCTGGAATAAAGGCTGCTGTCAACTCCCAACTCACCTCATGTGAGGATCTGGATGCAGCCTCAGAGGAGGATCCCCTCAGGGGAGCGGAGTATAACCGAGACACCATCTCAACAGTCACCACCAACACCACTGCCGCTGCTACCCCCGATGAGGCAAACAGTTCAGAGAATAGCTATCACCAACACTTCTGCTCACGAAAGATTCAGTCAATGCCGACCATCCAGGCTACGTCCAACCAAGGCTCAGATGGTCCGCCAACAATTCCTACCACAGCCGCCGACAATACCACCACCAGCACTACCACCACCACCAAATCGCCCTCTGTCCCAATATCCTTCAAAGACGCAGCTCTTGCAAAACGTTTTGCAGCCCGAGCCCGGACTCAGATCACTAAGAGGAAGCGCATGTCCTTAGTGAAGGAGAAGAAGGCCGCTCAAACTCTCAGTGCAATCCTCTTTGCATTCATCATTACATGGACACCGTACAACATCATGGTGCTGATCAATACCTTCTGTAACGTTTGCATCCCGGAGACCCTGTGGGCAGTAGGCTACTGGCTGTGCTACGTCAACAGCACGGTTAACCCCATGTGTTACGCCCTTTGTAACAAAACCTTCCGTACGACCTTTAAGATGATTCTAATGTGCCGCTGGGATCAGAAAAAAAGACGGAAGCAGCAGTTCCAGCAGAGGCAGTCTGTTGTTTTCCACAAGAGGATTCCCAGGGAGTCCACGTAAAGGACAGGCAGTTTAGATGATTAATAACGGGGAATCGAACGATTTAACATCGGACAAGGAAAAGGAAGAAGCAGACATCTAGTTGTTTCTGTGCAGTTTTTTTGCTTGGAGATCCTTAATGTGTTTCTCTGCTGGTATGTCAAGCACAGCAACCCTATGTGGTTTTCTTGCGGTATGTGTTTGTGTCAGTGCGTCCATTGAGCAAAGCTGTATGAATAAAGGGTTGTGTAAGGTCAGGTACAGAGATGAAAACTTTCCTAATGTCCTTGAAGAACTCTTTACCATTTCAGTGTGGGAAACAATAGAAAAGGGCTTTAAAATGCATCGCAGGAGAATATTTGAAGTGCAATTGACGCAAGGGAAAAGGATGTCCTTGTCACAGGGTTGGGGATTTATTATCATTTCTCTCTGTGGGTAGCTCGATATGTAACGTGCAGAGTTGGTTTTGCATTTAAAACAAAACTATGTTTCTGTAATACGTCACTGAAAGCCAAGACAAACACTATTTTCTGTCACAGGCTTCTACATTGTACTGATTTGACCCGTCGCCCTCTTAACATGTGTTTTTATCAGAACTTCTGTACATTGCCTTTCTACATGGATATAGCTTTCCTGTGTCTGATGGAATATAACAAAGTTCTTGGATTGTGTCCTTACTTTCAGTCAACAGAGATCTTGTTATTTTTGTGATATTCATGTTTGGTTTTCTAGATATTCCTGAGATTTTGAGCCAGTCTGAAAATGATTCTTCTGACAAACTGAGTTGTGAATATTTTGTGTGGCACTACAGTCAGTGAACTGCTGTTGTGTTCAATGTGATTGTTGTGGTTTTTATGGTGGAGACAATAAGTACATTGGTTGTGTTTTATGTACTATGTACTTGCAGTTCTCTGTCATGAGTATTGATTATACATTGATGATATTATGTTTGTGTACATTTGGATATTTCTGACTTGATACACAGTGATTGATTGCACACAAAGAAGTTCATTTATAAAGAGGTGTGTTTTGATTTTACACAATCTTTCAGATTTTTACAAAATGATACAGCTAAAATACTCTTTGTAATTGCCCACCCAGCTTTGATATAGTAGAGCAAGGGCAGCCTCTAGTGGCTTCAGAAGGACAAGTGCAGTATCAAATTCCTACTGCAAATGTGAAGACAAAAACGGCATTTCTTTCCATCATAATTGTACAACAATTATTCATACCTTAAGCCTGTTTTGTTTTATGAATTGGCTTTGAATTGGTTTTCTGAATATAATTTATTTTTTAAATCCAAAAGAAAATCTATCTCGCCACAATCATTGAAGTTACAATACTTACAATTTCTGTCAAAACCTGATTATTCTTTTTTGTTTGACATCATATTTATGGGAGAGGTTTTTTATTATTGTTATTATTAATAAAACTTGCAGCAATTGATTTGTGAGTAGAAATTAAAGCTGTCTTGTCATAAAGGTTTTTTGATACAGTAAAGGGCCACACACCAACAAAAGTCAGCATAAAGATGTCAATAACTTTTCATAATTTGTTTGTATTGCACATTTTGTTATTCTTATTTTAAGCAGTTTTTTTAATATATATTTTTTGCCACACCTAAATCTTAAATCATGTGTCAATTATATTAAAGGTAAAGGAAAAACTGTACGCCAACTGGCATATTGAAGAATGTGTCGATTGGATTATATTGATGCAATGATATGACTTATTTGTTGTATGCAAAAGAGATGTTAAAAAATATCCCATGCTTGTCATCATTTGGGTACTGTGTTTGCTTTCAACACAATGTGCTCCAGTGTCATGATACGTTCATCAAAATCTGAGATTTTTGTACTTAAATATTGGGAATGTAAACTACCAAAATGGTGACACAAACATTTTGTTACATTTCAAGTATGCCAATCATACTCATATTTTAAGTCAATAAACAAACAAAAAGATTTTGACAAATGATCAGTTTTTATCGGCAAGACCAGATAAGTATGACCTTATTGTCTTACTGTCATTATACAGCTGTATCATTTATTCCCTGCCTATATATATATATATATAGCTATCATTTTTCAGTTTGTCGAGTATCCCCCGCTGACTTTAATGGTGTTTTTGTAATTTAAATATCTTATATCCATTCTATTCAGAAACCTGTAGCTGTGTAAATCCCTAATTAGGCTCAGTGACGTGTCTGGTAACAGCTAACATCAGCAGGACACAGCTGAAACCAATGTCTTGATTGGAGGGGCGGACTTAAAAGTGGCACCAGGGTGCACCGAGACGGAAAATGCCAGCTTGATATTATGTACGGGGGATATTCTTTTTCAAATATGATTCCTTTCTCACTGTCTGACTCTACCACAACATTCACAAAGAGTGTCTAGTTTTAACCAGAATCTGAATAAACTCGCGAGTTGTCTTTCACTGTTGCGCAGTTCTGTATATGTTCACATGATGAGGCCTGATGAAGTTAGTGAGCCGAGTCTCAAACAGTGCTAATGGAAGATGGCCAAACAGACCAGACATGTGATGAGGAAAATACCAACTTCATGTGACCCATGGCTGAGGAGCGGCTCAGAGACGAGGACAGACGCCCAATTGTGTTGTTTTCCTCAGTTGGTGCTGAACCACTGAAGGGAATCCACCAGTCAGGCAAGTACACTGTCCTTAATATTTAATCGTTTTAAATAACGAACAAAAAGGTTTGTTACCGTTTCACATCGGGATCAGCAAAAAGATTTCCTGAAGCATTCAGGAAGATGAAACTTGTATTAGTTATTCAATTGTTTTGACAAACGCTAACTTTGAGGAATGTCTGAGTTAGTAATTTCTAGTAAATATTATTTTAAATTTGGAGCCTTTTAGAATGTGTTATGTATTTGTTTATCTATTTGTTTGTGTGTCATTGGTTTCTCCCACTTCATTTTACTTCTTACTTTGGAGACGATATTCATAATCAGTGTCAAATGGCTCAACTTTGTCTCTACCACACCCATTTTAAACAGTCTGAAGATGTGCCTACACACACACACACACACACACACACACACACACACACACACAGACTTATATGAATGTCCACTATTAGCTTATAGACATGTTTATAAATTAAATGTTTTGCTATAATAATGCTGTAATGGGGCTCCACCGTGGTGTAGTGTCTACTGTCACTTTCAGCAAGAGGGGCCGGAGTTCGATCCTCAATCGGGGGAGTCCTTCTGTACGAGCTTTCACGTTCTCCCCATAAGGTTAATTGGCGACTCTTAAATGCCCGTAGGTGTGAATGTGAGCATGAATGGTTGTCTGTCTTTATATGTGCCCTGCGATAAACTGGCGACCTGTCCAGGGTGAACCCTGTCTTTGCCCAAAGTCAGCTGGGATCAGCTCCGGCGCCCCCGTGACCCCGAATAGGATAACTGTTTGAATAATGGAAAGGAGTACTGCGTCTTTAACTGTAGACACAAATCACCTGAGAGGAATTAGCTGTTTGTTACTAGTGAAACAACATTTTCTATTAAAGACTGATTTGTTACAACCTGATTCCAATTAGAAAATTGTTACGTTTCGTTTTTATGACTATTTGTTAGTGTTTTGATAATTGTTACTGGAATGAATTTTAGCTAACTATCTGGAAAATCAAAACATCTATACATGTAATAGAAGCTAAGCACAGAACGGAAACATCAAATGGAACAATCAAAAACACTTCACTATAAACAAATACGTCTACAAACTGCATGGCAACAAGAGACATAAGACTTCCCATGTTAGCTTGCACTAAGCTTTAACCTCTCCACTGAGAAGAGATATTCTCTCCTCTGCCATTGAGAAGCTAAGCTTGCATTTATGTATTTATTTTAACATGTTTTTCCTTTACTTCAGCCTGCCTCGATCGTCTCCCCTCCAGATGAAACCACTGTGTCGGCATGCACACCATTAAGACAGTGGAGACCCAGGTGCCCTTTCTGAAAGAGAGTTTCTTCACCAGCACTTTCAAAGGCAGGAGGAAGAGCAGCGTTACCAACCTCCTCTTCAAACAACAACACTCACTCCACAGTCAACAACAACAACCGTGCATTTTAGAGAAACAGCAGCAGCACCATCCTCTGCAATTTACCTCCCCTTTATTAGAGAATGAACAAGGGCAGCGCACTCCAGAGCATAAGCGACTTGTTCGCTCAACCAGCAGCCCGTTATGCAAGACAGCCGAGCGTGCACGAGCAGATGGGGATAGAAAGGAGGGGCAAAAAGAGAGGAAGGATCAGAGAGAGGCTGTGCAGGGTAGGGGGGTAGAGCGAGGAGTGAGGGTTAGTGAGCCCGCGGCTGTCAGTGCCAGTCCCCTCCTCCTCTCATCATCAGCGGAGCTGGGAGAGGCAGCGTCATTCTCACAGCTGCCTTATACTGTAGTGGGCAGACAGCAGGGATTAGGCATCTCTGATAGGGCTGTGACCAACCGAGGGCCAGCATCAGTAGGCGCCCAGCAGGAAGAACAGCATGCCCATCCTCGACCCCAGCACCATGGCCTGTTAGCCAAGGGTGTCCGCCTGCTCAAGAACATGGGGAACCAGGAGGCAAAGCAGAAGAGAGGAGGAGGAGGAGGAGGAAGTGGTGGAGCTGCTGGAGATCTCTCCTGTGATGCCGATGCTGACGAGAGGGAAGTGGACAAAAAATCTAAAAAGTCCCACAGTAAGATAAGTAAGGGAGGAGGAGAACATAGTGGTAAGAAGAAATCAAAGTCCGAGTCGAAAGGTTCTATGTTTTCTGGCATGAAGATCAGGAGGAGTATATCAAAGACGAAAGGGCTGTCTCAGGATGACATGTTGGAAGATGGGAGGTCGGTGCACCCGGGCAAAGCGGGGCAGAAGTCCGCTGCCGAGGCGAGCCTGTCAGCTGATGAGATGGGCTTGCGATCAGATGTCGAGGGGGACCTATGCTGTTTGACTGCAGACGGTCAACAGTTTCTGGTGGATGAGATTGGTCGAAAGACAAGCTCTGGGTCAGATGACCTTTACAGTTTTCACTCGGCAGCAGCTGAAAATGAAGACCTGCTCTCTGACATCCAGCAGACCATAAAAAAACAATGCGAGGCCAGTGACAGGCTGGAAATGGTGACTGGCATCTTATCCGAAGGGTCAACATCTGAGAGGAACAAAGTCTGTGAGAAGCTATTTAATCTGGATCAAGAGGTGTTGTCATCCTTTGTTGGTGCTGAATGGTTACCTCAAGAAGAAAGTGAAGGGTGTACCAATTTAGAGAACGAAAGCTGTTCTTCTGGTCCAGGTTCCCCAAATGAAAGTGGTCCAACATCTTCAGCCCCGGACAGCAGTGGCAGCCTTCTCCCAAAGACGAACAGCTCGTACAGCTTTCCTGACACTACACCCACCAGCACCTCGTACGAAAGTGCTGAGGAGCACCAGAATGACCTGGAGAGTCCCGTTCTGCACCCACAGCAGCCTCAAGGTAATCGGGCACCACAGACCAGAAACACATGTGTGCCAACTGTCTGCTTGGATCCCATTGTGGCGGGGGCGGGTCCGATGGGGTGTCACAAGAGTGCAAGCAGCATGGACCTGTCTCTTGAGAGGGAAGAGGAAACTGGGAGACGGGACTTCCTATCCCTGAAAAGGAGGAAGAGTAGTTTGTCTTTTGGTCAGCTAACAGACAGCCCCCCCGTTTTTCAGCCAAGACGGACGTCCTCCACCACCTCACCCTCAACTGTCAAACTCTACCCTCCAGTCCACCCCTCCTATGTTAAGACAACCACCAGGCAGCTCACTTCTCCAATTAGCTCCCCCATCACCAGCCCCAACGTGCCCAGAAAAACAGACGTCCTCGTAGCTTCAAGTGAATCTACCCATGGGTTTAGGAGGCACAAGCAGCGGTCTTGCTCCATTGCTGGACCCCTCGGTGAGTCTGCAGACTGGTTTACAGAGCTGGATAAGCTAAGAGGGAGGCAGGGGGGCAGGGCCAAAGTTCCAGAGCAGGAGACGCAAGAGAAGAGTCCCACAGGTGGGACATACTGGACATTGGGCTCGAGGAGAGCATATTACGGACGGCAGACGTCCACTGCAACAGCACCCTACCTGGATGTCTTCTCTGGTGAGTCACATATAACACAGGTAACTGAACCACTGCCGCACATGAAGCTTATTCAGACAGATATGAAGTAACCACATAATAAATTAGCAACACATCTTGACAGTAGTGGTTGGATGTTGGTATCAAATTGATGACCTAATTTAGTTGTTAAAGACTACAGCAATTTAAAGGTAGCTTCTTGTGACGGTACAAGAGAGGAGAGGATTTTGTTTAGGTTTCTTGATGATAGAGTGAACCAGGAAGGAGTCAGAAAATATGAATGGATAGAATGAGGTCTGTCTCAGAAGAACTAATACATGACAAGGAAGTGATGTGAACTATGTAATTAATGCTCTTAGCTCAGGTTCATATAATACTAAAAGGTTTGTATGGATTTAGATGCCTATATATATATATTATTTTTCAATAAAAAGACCAAAACCAGCAAGATGTTTGCCCCCCTCTTGATACTGTCCCACTTCCTGTTTTTGGTACTTAGCTTTAAGCCTATTTGTTTCAACTGAAGCGATGCATCTTTTTTAGGAAAGCTAAGTGGTTTCCTAAAACAGGGCATTTTAGCTTTCAGCAAGTGAAGCTCAGACACAAGTTTATAGTGCATCTATCCTCAGATTGCACTGTATGGTGTATATTGGAAAATACAAGTTCATACAAGATATATTTGTAAGTAGGCTTAATGCATTTTTGGTTTTGGTCTTTTCATGTGATTTGACAGACAACTATAAAATGTCACCAGGACTAGCATTTTATATTGAAATACAAACATTTTATTTAATAGAAAATCAATTTATTGACTCCTCTGCTCTCTTAGAAGCAACATTTTACTCACTAAGTAATACATCATGACAAAACAAAAATTCTATCCATTTAAATATTAGGGTTTTTTTCATTTATTTATTCCTTTCTTGTTGCTGTGGATCCCAAATGGGCCTTTTTTGCTTGACTCCAATCCCCATCCACATTGATATTAGGTTATTTTGCAATGGTATTGTGTAAGGGTTATGGTAATTGTATAGTTATAAAAATTCTAGAGACAAATTATCACATTATACAAACACAGCGAGAATAAAAGTTATCATCTAGGAGTACAATAGCTCATAAAAATCATCATGATGAAACGGTGAGGGTTCTTCACTGAGTAGTGTCTTCAGAACAAACGCCTCCTTCTAATAAAACAATAACACTCTGTCCTCCTTTCTGTTGTGGCACACTTCAAGAGCTCAGCTGCTCTCCACTGTCTGAGCCTGTGCTCATAAATCAGACCGAATGACAACACTGCCGCCCACCCAGGGCGATGACAGACACACACACACACACGCACATACACACACACACGCGGGACACTATTGGATGCTAAACCCAAGTGACAGTTTATCTGCGTGACAAAAATGAGTCATGATATGAGGTCCGTTCTCATTTTGTCAGGTGAATTTATTGTGGCCAAGCAATGGAGGTCATTTGTATCTTGACCACTGGGCCTATCTGGCATTTCAAAATTAAAGGACATATGCTGTTCTGTTATTCACAAAGGCTCTGGTTACTTCACCACTTAGTCACTCGCTAATTCAGCTGTGCATGTGACATCAGTCTGGCGAGTTATCCAGGTCACATTAGTATGGCGTGGGACGACCGAAGAAGGGGGGGAAAAAAAGCAGATTTAACTGTTAAACAACCGGTTAGTAGAACTAGTGATATATTTAAATGCTTCACCTGACTGATATGAATTAATTAAGTTGGCCTGTCTTTTTGTACATGTCTCTGTGAATTATGTCACACATGAGATGCAATCAGTTTTCTGCATTAGCCCTCATTAGTGTTTGATTTTGAGCACTTTGTTGTGTTTTCCAAAGTCCACAGGACCACAAGTAATGTCATGTGTTAATGTCTCTTGAATCACATGGTTTAAAAAAAGTTCCTAGCTAGCCTATTACCATTAACAACTGATTACGGTGTGTCATGGTTGGACTCTGAAGCAACAGAGTTGTGTTTTTCCTCAAGGCTCCACATCCTATGTTGATGTCATTTAGTTAATATTTTGTCCAACCCCTAATAATTACTTCTGCCATTGGCAAGAAACAGGATTCTTCCTCATCTGGGATCCAGACCTGGTGCAGGGATCTTGAGATTATGATGCACAGCTCCGGCTCCTTGACGAAATAAAATTCTTCAATTTGTGTTTTTCCAGTGCATTTTCTTTGAATGTAGAAGTAAAGAGCTGTACAACCGCACCTCAATGTTACACCATGTGTTTCAAACCAATAGTGATATTACTGGATGCACTGATAACTTGGGTCTTCAATTTCATTTTGCGTTTGTTAATTCTTTACAAAACCCAGTTAACACAATCCCTCCTGCCATCCCCATTTAAATGGTGCGAATAGAGTTTGCGCATGTAGGTGTTTAATTATCACATCTGAAACTGAGGCGTCACTTTTCAACTCTTTGGTGAGTGTGACACAGGGTGTCTCGTTGAACACTTCTGCCTGCCTAGTTGTGATATATAAAAAATAAGTAGAATCATGATATTTTTTTAAGCACAGAAAATGGAGCTCTTTATTCTCTAGCCCAGTTCCAATCTTGCACTTCACTACCTTTTCTGTTCTCAGGCCGCTCTTTGTTGGACTGTCTGTGTTTGCCTGGTGGAGATGGGTCTGCAGAAGAGGAGGCGAAGGAACTGTGTCACCGAATGCTGGCCCGGAGCCTGCTGCACCCCTTCAGCGACAACACAGCCGAGCTCCACGGTGACAGCCCTGCCTCAGCAGTCTTTAATGTAAGACCTCCTCTACACAGCCTGTCATCATGTTTGTTTGTGCTAAAATGATGACATGAGCTGCCCTACATCAGCAACTCAATGAGGATATATTCTAGTGTTAAAAGTACAGGGATCAAAATGTCTCGGAGGCAAAAGCTGAGGCACCACCGCTCCAGTTTGGATTAAACCTACCACGTTGTGAAATTTGTTGTTAGTGATGGTCCTGCAGGACTGTGGCTGAATAATTGAAAGGATTTGACATCAGTTGGCTACTTCTTGGTCTGAAAAAATGCAGCCAATGCGGAAAATTCCTTCAACTTGCATTGTCACTTTCGGTTGAACAAAAAAAAAAAAAAAAATGGCCAAAATGCTGAACTTGTTTGCCTATCAAATGATGTACTCAAAGAATGTAGCACAAAGTGATTGGCAGTGACCAACGCGTGTACAATATCCAGAGCAATGCCAAGCTTATCAAATCTGTTTCTATATTTATTGCTGTGTTACCGTGACTCCTCCCAGAGACATTTCAATATCTAAAGAGCATGTCGAAAGGGTGACCACATGCAAGTTAATTTCATAAATCTTTTATTTTCCATTCCCGTAATGCTTTGCTCGGACCTAATCTCGTGAGCATCGCATCACCCTGCACAGTTCACTGTCATTTGCCCTTGTAGCTGCTTATACAACTGGACTGTTGCTGTTGCATGGCTGTAGACTCTTCGTCTTGTTTTTCTGCATGTTGATTATCCTGTGAACAGATTAGTGTTGGTCTCTAGTTGCACACTGCTCCTCCCACCACATCACCACATGTGCATGATGCATTATGTACATAAAAGCATGCGTAGAAATTATGTTGATGCATAAAGGTTCAGCATGCATACATAAACATATAATCATGCATGCTCTAAAGCTGTTTTTTCCTCATAAATCTCTGAAATATAGTAATTATTTTGCTTGCCTACCGTGCAGTCATAATAGACCTTAAACCTAGAGAACTTTCTTTTTTATGTTTAACTCTGCCATATGTGCACATGTATGTATGTCCGTATGTACACATACATACAAAAGGACAGCCCCAGACATCCATACATGTTCAAGCAATTCCTCGCATGGCTGGATTAATAGCAGTCCCTCTTACACTCACTCAGTCACACACACACACACACACACACACATCTGTGCTTGCGTAGATCATCTGCTGACCATGTTATGTAACAACTCCACGTGCCTTGGGCTCAGGCTGCTCTTCCCCAGCAAAAAGCTCACCATGTCAGGGTAGAACAGGATTGCACTCCTGCCCCCCACCCTTTTTCTTTTTTTTTTTGTCCTCACTCTCTGCCTGCCCTGGAGTCCTGCATTATTCAACTTGTTCAAAAATAGCCTTTTCTATTGCCATTCCAAGTACAGATTTAATTGTTATTGCTTTTTCTCTAACAGCTAATCACTTGAAAAAAAAGAGTCGGTCGTTGTTTCTCTTCAACCTTTTCCGTTAAACCCCTTTGAAGCCTCCAATCTTTTAGATCTGTTTTCCTTGAACAGTTAAATTCCATCTTGATATGAATCACTTCCTGCATCACCTCTGCCCTCTATTCCTCCGTATTACAATCCTTTTATTTCCATCGTCTCTCAACTTCCAATTTGTGACCTAAATATGGTATTGTATCCAATTTCTCCGCTTTGCTGGAGTGAAGAAATGTATGAGAGCTGGGTTTCTTGTTCTGCATACCGCCTGAAATTAAATACTCTTTTCCGACCAAAAATTGGGTTTGAGGAGGATGAAAACAAATGTCATCCCTCTCTCACTTGGAAAAGCATTGCCGAGTGCATACATACTAACGACTATCAATATAGCATGTTTGTACTGTACTGTTGGGTGTATGTGTGTGTGTGGGTGGTCGGTTGTGCTTTATCCATGTTGTGGGGACATAAATCTGTAAAAACAGTCACATGGTGGAGACTCGCCTTCCTTATGAGGTCAAAATGGACGTCCCTATAACATAACTCATTACATTTTAGGGTAAAGTTAAAGGTTGGGATTTAGCTGGTTGCTGTTAGGGTAAATCTCCACGTAATTCATGCAAGTCAATGTAATGTCTCCAAAGTTGTGAAAACAAGACTGTCTGCATGTGTGTGTTTCTGTCTGCATGTGTGTTTTTCTGGCTGTAGATCAGGTTACCATAATCCAGCTAATGGGTTTTGTCCTGAGGAGAAAAAAAAACTGTCTCGGGACAAAAGGAGGAGCATAAACATTGATTATTGTACATACATTACATGCTTTGGATCTATAAAGAAGAAGAGTGAGTGATTTAATGTGTTTTACTGTGTGCTACATTGGCTATGAAAAATGAAAAATCTTCATGGTTACACAATAGAAATGTGCCGAAAATGCTCCCACTCATATCCCCAGGGGATGTTGTTAAACTCATGCGGCATCCCATCATGTGTTCACACTGTATGACATGTACGGTTGCTAGTAGCCCTCGATGGGAGCAAGTAGTTTTGAGCACAAATGTCTGTCCTTGGATCTGAGTTAGTTTGTTTTTAAGCTTGTTTTCCAACCTGTCTGCAGGAGGAGCAGCTGTACACCTGGGCTTCTGTAGGCCTGCCAGTGTCGTCTCACCTGTGGGAACTCTATGGGGGGCGAACCACAGGCAGAGAGCAGAGCTTGATATCACCTTTGCATCATTCATCAGCCAAGATATCAGGAGCTCTACACTCTCAGGTTGATTGAATCCTCCGTTACATCTCAACATATTTTACAGGAAGGCCCGGTCTACACTCTGTGCTTGCTTTGATAAAGTATGTTGGTTAAACAATCAACCTCAGAGAGCGTTGTGCTGTTTATATCCAATCGCATGAAGACAGTATGAGAGAACCGAATATTGTATGTGTACCTTATTTATTTAATGTACTCTACACAAATGAAAACACGCTGATGTGAAGTGCAAAAACTTCAACATTTACAAAGTCATCGTCTTCACAAAAAACTATGATAATACATCAGAATACATCTTTTTGCAAGACTGTCTTCATGATATAGTCCATGCAGTGGAATATTTTAGTTTTTTTATTAAAAGGAGAGACAGTTATTTGATTAAGCCATAAAAATACCATTTTAATATTAATTATTAATTTGTAGTAATATCAAATATTGCACAATTTTCATTGCAAACTGTAAAGAAAAGGGCTCTACTACTGTAACCAACAGCCAGGGAGTCATGCTGCTAGAAGTTTTACATCCTCGTTAAATAAGCACGGCAAATGCACAGAACTGTGTCAATACAGTTTCAATTCCTTTTAATTTTCGAATAGTATTTTGAGTGAAGAGCAAAAAAAAACGGACATTGAGAAATGTGTATTTTGAAATACAATCCATAATGTCCATACAGGGCTATGAGCCATTGAAGAATGCACATGTTCAGGGTTTTATTTTATGTATATTTGATTCAAAATCAACAACATGTGTGCAACCTGTCAAAATGTTGAGGAATACAGTCAACCTCTGTCTTTTGCCTGCAAACCCTTCTTTGTCCACCAGAGGTCAGGCTTGTCTTGAAAGACTTGTGAGCCTATCGCAGTGACCCTCCCTGTTTCCAGGAAGAGTTAATAAATTAGGAAGGCCATGTTGACTGAACATTCTCCTTAAGATTCAATGATGTGACCACAACTGGGGAATGTGTGCTAGCAGACACGAGCCCTCCCCATCTGAGGCCCAACGAGACTCTCTGTCTCTGGGGTTAAATCTCTCAGTATCCCCTCATCCCCGCTCTAACCAGTCTGGAGCCAGAGGTCTGATGGAGTCTAGACATAATATACTTTCTTGACCCTCCGTTAGCTCGCAGCTCTGTCACAAAAACTCCCTGAGCTGTGGGTGTTTTACTGTTTATAGTGTGCAATTTATTGAATTACAATGTGTCCAAGATTTAACAGCTAAATTGTATGTCTGCTTTTTAACATTTAGAGTACACCATAGGCTAGCCTACCTGCTTTTAATGGAGGTATCGTGGAGCGAAAGCCCCGACTCATGGGTTTTTCTCTTTCTTCAGTTTCCATTTGTCAACCTACGCTACGTTAAAATCTTTGTTTTTCTTCACTGACAGACAGAATCCAGCTGGTTGAAGTCGGGTCAGTCATCCTCAGAGGATGAAAGCTGCCTCATCCCTCAGCTGGAGAGGACTGTCGATGACCTGCGGATTAAGATTGCTGTGTTGCAGGGCCAGCAGGCCTCCTTGGCAAAGAGCAGCGGCGATAATGTGGGCGCTCTGGGCGATGGCCACCACAAGGCCTCGCAGATGACAGGAGGGAGACTGGGGAAGATGAGCCAGGAGGTGTCCGTCCAGACCTCACCTGTGGAGGAGGGCTTTAAGTTTGACGTGCCTTTCATCGGAGGATCGGGCAGCGTGTCGTCTTCCGTTTCATCCTCCATCCCCAAATCTACAGAGGGCTTTGTCTGCACGTGCCAACAGAGGCAACAGAGCGGCGCCCATCAAGCTCCTCCGCTCTCTGGAGGTATGCCTCCACCTCCTCCTCCACCTCCACCGCCTCCTCCTCCTCCACCCTTACCCGGGTTTGGACCTTGTCCCCCACCACCTCCCCCTCCTCCTCCTCCACCTCCACCACCAGGTTTTGGACCCCCGCCCCCTCCTCCTCCCCCGCCCGGGTTCGGACCACCACCGCCGCCGGGTTTTGGCCCTCCTCCACCACCCCCCCCTCCACCTGGAATGGGCCCCCCTCCTCCGCCTCCGCCCCCGGGCTTCGGGCCTCCACCACCACCAGGCCCCATGCTCTCCATGATGTCCCAGGAAGCTGCCCCTGCCAAGGCCGCGATCGAGCCCCCCAAGCCAATGAAGCCACTCTACTGGACTCGGATCCAGCTGAATGCTAAAAAGTAAGGATGTGCCGTGAGATAGATGTGGATCATTTGCACAGAGGTATTTACTGAACAGTAGAGAATTGAGAGGAAGCTTGTCCACTTAAGATAAAGATCGCCACGTGCTCTAACGGCAATAGAGATGCTAACCTTGCGGAAAATGAAAGTGATGCAGTCCAGGCATTGTGGTCAGCGCTGCATTTACTTGAACCAGGTTTCCTTTTTCTTAATAAGGCTCGGAAAATTGTAGCTGAATAAACATCTAGAAATAGACTACTTGATTTACTTGCAAGTGAGGAACTTGATGATGAATTTTAAATGTAATTTGTTGCCTGAGTGATTTGACAAATGGATTTTTTTATGAGTGGATTTTTACGCAGCAAAAGATGACAAACGAGCACTCGTAAAACAGCAGCGGATAATCTAGAACTTGCAGAAATGCATTTTGTGGTGAAATAAAGACACGAGTTATGCTATAAAAGTGGACTAAGTGGCTGTAATTGTTCAACAATTCATGGCAGATTAAGCCTTACCTGTCATTGCTCCTATAATAAATCCTCTTTCCTCCTATCTTTAGACCCATTGGCTCACTGGTGTGGGAGACAATCGACGAACCGAGTGTGGACTTTAAAGAATTTGTGGAACTTTTTTCCAAAAGTGCTGTTAAGGAGAAGAAAAAGCCAATTTCAGATACAATCAGCAAGTCCAAGGCCAAGCAGGTAAGGTGTGTGTGTGTGTGTGTGTGTGTGTGTGTGTGTGTGTGTGTGTGCCCCCCTGCGTCACCAAATATGGTTTCTCTTCAGGGCTTTTCCCATCTTCACTCTCACTCCTCTGATGCCCCGTTCCTTTCCATTTCTCCTCTCCGTCGCTCTCCGAGTTGCTTTGAGTGACAGGAGGAACTGCTTCAGCCAGACAGTTATTATGTGGTGTGAGCTCTGGCTCCCACCCGACTCCCCCGTGACCATCCAGTGGCACCGAGCCAATGTCTCGCGTGCGGTGAGGAAACCTCACGACGGTGATGACTGTTGAGAGAGACGGGGGGTGGAGGGGAGAGTGGGAGTCAGGGTTGGGAGAAGAAGGAAAAAAGGGGGGAGGGAGAGAAGAGCCTGGGAGCAGTATTTCATGATATGGTTCCTCCCATTGTGCTTTCTGTATGACTTAGTTTAATGGTCAGACTGTTTGCCTCCCCAATGCCCTTCATGCCACTCCATCAATCTACAAGTCAAACATTTGACGTACGATTTAAAGCTGCTTTGGTCAGGATTTTTCTGTTAATGTACTATTCGTCCAAAACGCTGTGTCTAAATCACATGTAATGTCGCTCCCGGGACGAGGTTTCACCCCTCTAATTGACACCCAGTACGTACACCAGACCGTTGTTGCCGAGATAAAATATTGGTCTCAAGAGTGGACATTGGTCGGAAATCTTCTTAGTTTATTGGAAGTGATGAATTTAAACTCAACACCAAAATATACGACAAAAAAAGGTTCCAATTTAGTAATTTCTGAAGCCACATTACATCATTTTTTTTTAGTAGTTTCTAAGCTTCCAAAGCTGTATTTGTTGATGCCACATGGTCCATCCAAGGTGTGTAAAAGTTGATGGACCTTTTTATTCTGGTTTTATGGTCAACTGGGTCAATTATTGCATTTCTTTTGCCTGCAACGTTCAAATGCGTTACCTTAAAAGGTGAATTTAAGAAAGTAAAATTGAGAAAATGACCCCCGAATCCAGAGGGCTAAGGAGTTTGTTTGGGCGCAATAACAAGTCACTCATTTAATCTTGACCAATTTTGTTGGATTTTCTGTTTATTTTATGAGCTTTTTGTGGAAAATCTGAATCTATCGTTGTAAAATAAATGAAGGGGAGTAGAATGAACAATATTTCCCTGAGAAATGCAGCAGAACAAAACAATACAAGTACCTCACAATTGTACTGAAGCAGAGTAATTGAGTCAAAGTACTTTGTTACAATCCACCACTGACTTTGACATGAAGCAACTGAGACCTGCTGATCCCCAGCCTGTGTGTGTGTGTGTGTGTGTGTGTGTGTGTGTGTGTGTGTGTGTGTGTGTGTGTGTGTGTGTGTGTGTGTGTGTGTGTGTGTGTTAAGTCAATCCTTTCATGGGTTCACTTGATTGTTCAGGAGATTTATGTGATCTTCACGCTGCGAAGAGTCCTGTGTAACAAAGTAGCTTTACCATCAGCCACACGCGTGTTTCATGAGGAATATGCACATCCCAAGAGGTAACGTGGTAACTGCAGTAGCTTAGTTACAGCCCTTATATGTACCACATGAGAGGGGAAGAAGAAAATCACCTTGAAGCTTTGATCCAACGGAGCACAAAAGTCAACAGCAATGGGGAAACAGTAGATAAGCTCAGTGAGTTTGCCCTTCACGAGAAAATCCTTCTTTCATACAGGGATTTCTTTTCAAACACTCTTTATAAATAGCTGTCATCAAGCGTGCAGGCACTACAGGAGATGTCAGATGGTTTCTTGAACATTGCAGAAACCTAACAGAGGGAATTGACTTCTGTACAGAGCAGCGCGCCACCTGCGAGTCTCGATATAAGAGATGCGCCCAATGAGTGAACCCGCTCTTCTTTATTGAAATATGAACGTTCCTCAGTGAGGTTCTTGTGATTGATGGGGCTCGGAATAAGTCTGCCACCACATCGTGCAGTAGCTCGCGTTGTGGTGGTATTGCAAAATAGCGAGGGACGAGAGACAAATTGAGGAGGGTGTGGGTTGAATCCCCTCGGTCCTCGCTCCACAAGGCTGCTGTGGATGTTCGGCAACACAATAGTGCTGAAAATGATAAAGGCAATAATGGGGGAAAATACAAACATAGGCAGAGCTGTGACAGACCCCAATTCGGAGCCAACTTTTGACATTTCCAGCTCGAGAGGACCGTCCCTGGGCCTCAAGACGATAGATCCCATCTCGTATTACGTGCAGCTCTTCCCGTCTGCTGTGAGTTCAACTGTCTGGCTGATGAGAAGCATCCTTTCCAGAGCTACCACTAGAGAGCAGCTTTGACGTCAGTACGCGGCCAGTGGAAAGCCCTCTGCTGACATCAGTGTCAGACGGGAAATGCTATCATCGCCCAGGGTCGAGTGTTGACCTGCGAAGAAGTTTAAAAGGACAGCTCTGTGACGAGGGGCATGCAGCCATGCTGCTGGTTTAATGCCAGGGGAATCGGTTTGAGATTGAAGGTTTTTGTTTTGTTTTTATGGCATTCAGGGTCAATCCGGCAGCATTTTGACTGCTACTTGATCTTTGAGATGCAAAGTGTGTTTTCACTTGTGATTGAATGAATTCTGAAATGCAGCTCAGGTCTCCTCAAAGCCTCCTCAAGGCCGTACATCCTGCGTGAATGAAGATATGAATGAGGGCTGCGACGAATGATGTTTTCATTATTGACTCGTCTTGTGATCGCTTTCTAGATTCATTTATTAATTGTTTGGTTAATACATTTTTTAGAACACCGAGCAGCAGTCCAAAGTCCAAAGATATAAAATGTGTGAGACTAAAATCCTCAGTTAAGATGCTCAAGCTCGGGGATATTCGGCATTTGTGCTTGAGAAATTCCCTAAATTATGAATCGATAATTATTGGAATTATAACAAATCATAAGAGGTCAGCAGTACAGTGGTCATACCACTGGGTATTGTTGTGACATCCGGCTATTGTGTAGACTGTTGATCAATCAATACGTGGATTCTGCAAAACTTTATTCCCTCCATTGCTCATTTTTCTGAATGTCAGGTAAAACCACCCTCCTGTATATTTCAAATGTATTCACACATCACACAATACAGTCTTATCACAGTTTTAGTTCAACTTGAGCTTGATCCCAAAGTTAAATGAGAAATATTTTTACTCTTAATACCTTTTTGTACAACTGGAAAATGCACAGTTTTATTTTCAGGGCCCTTCTGAGCTGCTTTTGAGAGGACAAGTTGTACCTTCGTGGAGTATTTCTCACATGTGACTCAGGGCTGTATGGGATTGATGAAAGTCCATATTGGCCAACGCTGAAATGCTAAATGACTCAAAAGATCAACATATGATTAATGTGACTTAAAGTATTTTTTACAAAGCCAAACCTAGACATATGGATCTCATGAGACTGCTGCAAGACACGGCACATTTTAGGGTTGTTTTGTTGTCCTTAAAAAAAAAAGAAGCTATTTACCAAAATAATTTCTCTAACCGTAGTGGTTCACGGCTCCAGCTGTGTCCCATTATGAAATAATACTACTGATACACTGCGAGAGCATTTTTACATTTATGTAAAAAGTGTAAAGTGATATCAGGCAGCTCTGTGAACCACTGAACTCAAGTTTAACCTGTGTCTTCAGTTAGAAAAGTCAGGTCAGCTGATGAATCATGACTAATGACTTGTTATTTCACTGCCATTAAACCGCTCCCCTCCACTAGCTATCGCAGTATCACCGTAGGAGTCATCCGGCATCATATCTTTCCCGGCCTGTCCCTCGAAGTTGTGGCTGAGCCGGGAAAATGGAGACAGTTTGGGACTGGTGATATAACTTCCTGTGCGTTTGAGAGGTCTGTGGTCTGTGTGATCTGGTTTCGATGGAAGCGTTGTGTCTGGATCACAGTCGGCTATGGTTTCCTATCCCGTCCCCCTCACCACTCTGCTTTCCCCCGGTGCACACTTGTGCTTACTCAGGCGAACTGAGATCCAAAAATGCCCCCTTGGATGCACTTTTCCATGCTTCATAACAACACCGACTTGATATTCAACTCCTGGCTGTTTGACGAGTGGAAAGCTCAAAGCTGTAACTATTCAGCCGGCGTGTATTAATATTGCAGCTTTCGGAGCAGGTCGGATCTTCGGATACGGCAGTTTTCACGTCACGTCCGCTTTGCAGAAGAAGAAGAAAAACACCCTGCATTGTGCAATTCTATGAAATCCAATTTAATGGAAACCATAGGGATTCTGTGTTGTAATCAGTCGCAGGGCTTCATGTGATTATAGTCAATGTCTTGTTGCGTAAAAGGTTTCATATGTACGACTGAAACATATGTGGAGAAAAAGGAGAAATTGTTAATAATTCAGCTTGACAGCTTTTTAATTTCTCTGCTGCAGCTGAATGGTCTTTCATTTATTACATGTGTTATCTGCATGCGTGTGTGCGTCATGTCATGATATTTGTTGTATTAACATCCCGGTTCTTTGTCTTGTCAACTCTTAGGTGATGAAGCTCCTGAGCAACAAGCGGTCACAGGCTGTGGGTATTCTGATGTCCAGCATTCATCTGGATATGAAGGACATCCAGAACTGTAAGTTTCATCGTGGTGTCGTGTATCTGCAGTCATAACTCTTTGAGACGAACGTTGTTGCACATTACAGTGAAATAATGGAAGGATGTGTCCGCACACGTCCTGCACGTTATGCAGTATGCAGGTGGTGTCAAAGACAGCATTGTAAATGTGCAGAAAATGGAAAATAGATCTGTAAGTCCAGTCGATTTTTACAGCAAAAAGTCACACATCTGGGACTTGTGTGTGTGTGTGTCTGTATACCATGTGTATTTGTGATTTACTACTAGTATTTTTGTTATTATTTTTATTAGGTGTGTAGGGGAGGCACTAACTTACAATAAAATGCGGACACTTTTATAGTTTATTGATACATCTGAATGTTGGCCAAAGTATTTCAGATTTAGTTTTTGGACTGCGACTGTTCCAGTTAATTATTAAAAACATATTGTTTTCTCACTCGACGAGGAGACGAGTAAGATTGAGTGTTGGCTGAGGTCATTACCAAATCTTATACCTCTCGCTCTAGTACTTATCTTTATCACGAGTCATAATGTCCCAAGCCATCTGAAAAGTTTTCCCTTTGTTACTCTCCCTTTTCTTTGCTCTCATTCTGCATAATCTCTCCCCATCTAACATCCACGTCATGTTTCTCGGCGGCGCTCCGTCTTTCCGTGATGAGTTGTCACCATCTTGTCGAAGCGGCTTTGTTAAAGTCATTCAGGAGATGTTGATGGGAACAGACTGTTTTCCTGTTTTAGTTACTCTCTGATTGCTCTCCAGTCCTCGCTCATCCATATGTCTAAACACTCTTCCTCGTCTCCTCATCCTTTGCAGTCCTCCGACGGTGCAGCCTTTATTACAGTTGCAACTCTTTATCTCAAAGGCAGCTGGCTCGGTTGAAATGAATGCGCTCGACAGAAACCGCGGTTGGTACGTTTTTATGGTCTGTTGGGCTGTTTGGTCTGACTGCAATATTTTCAAAGCATTTCGGGGATTTTCACTCTCCTGGTCTGGATGCCAGTCGGTGGTGCATCCATCTCGGGTGAGGATGTGAGGGCGAGCGAGGGCCTCTCTCTCTCATCAGCACTGTCATTCATCTCCTATGTTAGGACAGCGTTTGCCGAAGTGTATCATTAGCGCTGATTGGAAGCTTCAGTATATCATTGGCGGTAAGATCAGAGTCAAGACATCTCTGCCTTGCACAAAGTCACACTGAAACGTGTGTTTTAATTATGTTGTCATTCATTTTACTTGAATGATTATTAAGTGTGACTACGTATTCATAAAAATACTCATTATTTAACCAAAGACGTTATATTACAATCCTGCTGTTTTCCCATTCCTGAAATGATCCAATGTCCTCGTCATTTGAGGTTTCACATGATTCAAATCACAATCTGTTCACTAAAGACAGATTAATTCTTCAACACTACATAATTGTCCCGTTCAGCGCAGCGATATATTGTTTGGTTTATTTCTTGATGAAAACCATGACCAGCGAAGGCATTGTGACTTGAACATCTCCGACTCAAAGGAAAAAAACCGACAACTTCTGAATCATTGATTTAGATCGTGTCTGTTTTATGGCATCTGCACACAGAGGAGTCAATATCTTTTTTATTTTCCTCCCAGCTGTTGTTGTTTGGTGCTAGACTTGGCCGACACGCTGCATGTTTTCATAGGACACCTCGATGCTGCGTCTGCTTCCTATGAGCCCTTTGGAGCGCCAGTCGCAGAATGAGATGCCGGTTGCCGGCGCCACGCTGGGTTTGAATGTGGTCGTCATGGTAGACCCGGGCAGATGGGTCTGGCTTTTGGTCGTAAGGTCTGCGCGAGAGTGATGATACGGCTTTCACCCACGTTTAAAAAAAAATATATATATTTAAAAAAAAAGCTGTCTCCAATCAAACCAGCCAGCCAGACTCTGGTTCTGATAGTAATGAAAAGCAAATGGTAACAAGAGAAGAGTGCGAGAAACTAAAACAGGGAGAGTCAAAGAGGAGGAAGTTATTTCTGTGGTGGCTTTGGAAGCGAAAGGAGTGTGAAGAGGTGAGAGGGTGACGGCAGAGAGCTGGGTGGATTGCCCCTTGTGGCACATGAGTGATTAAGAGGGATGCGGGATTACATGAACGGAGAGAAAGCAACATAAAAGCAACAAAAAAAACAACCAAAACCGAGCTGACTGCATCAGAACAACAATTGCTGCTCCAGGCGTTTTGTTTTCCCAAATGCCTGACCTTTCTCTAATTTAGTTTTTCCGGTGCTGCCCTTTATTCTTGTTTGCTTAAGTTGAGTCAATGAAAAGCTTCTAAGAAGTCAAGTCACAGACTCCAAGCGTGCGATGTGACGCAACGTGAACACTGTGATATGAGTAAATTGCTCCCAAGTTCCCTTTATCCCCTCTGACACCGGCTGTTCCCCCCGGCACCTCCACAGCAAATGAGCAGATCAAAACAATGTCAGTAATTTGGACACCCACAGCACGGCAAAATACATATGTATAGGTGTGGAGTGCTCCGCCGGGTGATTGTGCGTACAGCAACAGCCTCAACACCACAGACCCTCAGGCTCTGTTTGTCTTTAAACATTTACTTTCAAAGGATTAATGCTCACGGGCGCCAGGTCCTCGCGCCGAGACAAAAAGGAATTCAAACACGGGAGTTCAAACACAGATCTTTGTACCTTTGACAGATTTCTAAGACCTCCGTATTTATGTTTTAGTTAGCGGCCCCTTCTACGCTATCGTGATGAGAGCTGATATCCATGTAAAAGTCACCGCACTGTGCAGGGAGAGTTTTGACCTTGTTTTCAAGCCGAATTCTGCGCCAGCGGAGCTGCAACAAAGATTGGGAAAGTGTTTGGGTCGATGTTTTGTTGATCGTTGTTTCAGCCAAAGAAAATGTTACAATCTGAAGTGGATGCTTGTTTGCGTTGCTTTGATTTCTGACTTGTTCACGGTTTTCCACGAAGGCTGCAGAGGAACGTCTCGACGTGCTTCAGGGTCAACGTTCGCGTTAACCATGTCGTCCTCTCCTTCCACCCACAGCCGTCCTAAATATGGACTACTCTGTCGTCGATCTGGAGACCATGCAAGCTCTTTATGAGAATGTGAGTATCAGTATCGGGCTGTTCATGGTTACAACAGTCATAAACATGCTTTAACTTTTTGGGGCTTTGAGGAGAGGATGATCAAGGCTCATGTGGACAGAGGTTTCAGCAAAGTCAATACACTCATGAAAAGACAATATCCCAAACTGAAATACGCTCCTGCACTTTCCTGCCAATGCAGGACAATATAAATACACAATGTTGAGCAACAAACCCAGTGGAGTTACACAAAGTAACACCACTGACAGCTCCGGATGATCTGGAGTGCAGCATTCGGTGTGGGAAAAGTCTTTTCTTTTTCCTCTGTGGTTCCCAGTAGAAGTATTATTTTGGAACAGTTTGCTTGTGACAAATAGAATGATTTATGGTTACACATTTCATGCCATATATAAATAACAGGCAATCATTTTATTATGGAGTGAAACCTAAGTGGACCCAAAAAGCTGTGATATCAACAAAATGGCAAAGAAATCATTCATCAGCTGTTAGTGTTGTTGTATTTGGAAATTCCCTGCGGGTAAGCCACAAAACACCAACCGCTATCCATCAACAAAATACCTTGTGAGGACTATTAAACGCTGAACACTTAATTGAATTGAACACATTGATGTATATTATAAATATGTGTGTTTATAATATAAATCAATGTGTTTTTTGCCGTCATAGAAATATGTCCACAGTGAAGTGATATCTCTATGCGGATTTCTTATTCCATGTTCCACTTAAAAGGGCAAACTGAAGGAAGTGTGTGTATTAGATACCAAAACAAACAGGCGAACCACAAAGCGTCCTGGTATGTGTGCTGTTTGGTGACAGAGTCCGTCTTGTGTCGGTCTGTCTGCTGGCCTGGAAGAGGACCAACGCTTTCACATAGTAAACATGTTTTCGCCACACTGGATTTGATTGAATTCACTTTTTTTGTAGCGCCCCTGTGCAGAGGAAACGATTGTTGAGAAATTCCGGGATTTTGTGTCACACGGCTCCTTTTTAAAAAATACTTTAAAACAAAAATAATAAAGAGAGCGACTATTGAGCGTCGCCAAGTGTAACGGCCACATTGTATCAGGTCATATTCGCATGAGGAGAATTGCGGCGCTGTCATCGCTCCCATCCAATATGTCTCCATAAAGGGCCATGAAGGGCCCCTTGTATACAGTGAATACATATTCATCAACCTTCAGTGATAGGAAACCTTCCCCCGCTCAGTGGAAACGGTTCAGGACCCGTTCGTACTCGGGGGTCAGTGTATATAAAATGTAACATGAAAACAGACATGTTTTCCACATTTCGGCAGTAATACAGTTTTAAGATGCTGTGAAATTCCTGTGAATTGTTTTTTTGGCACAACTACACAGGAGAGGCCTGGACCTTTTTTTTGGCTGCCAGAGGCATATTAATAATGTTGATCATGGGAATGAGTCTGAGGCTTGAGACGAGCTGTAGTTATGAACCAATGTGTCATAACTGAGGATCAAAAGTCTTCTAACCTCTCCACTCACCCCAAGACTTCAAGCCCTCTCCCTCTCTCTCCTTCTCCCCCTTATGGCCTAAGGCTATGTTATTGAGTCGAGGAGCCAAATTGTTTCTCTTTTGTATTGCGAGACTCCATCCTGTCTGTGGGTCTCCAGCCCCCTAAACCACAGTTGGCAGCACAGTCAGCCTGTCTTGAGGAATGCGAGGGGCTTCTAATGGTTACACCCTCACTCACTGTGCTAGGAGTAAGATCACACACTGCTCTCCCTCACTCTCTTTTTTTTTTTTTCTTTGTGTTTCCTCTCACAAACAAACACGTTGACCCACACGAATGTGCACATACTGTACTGTGTGCACACAGGCAGGGACAGAGTCGCTCAGTCTATGAGCTGAGGATTATGGCCGCTCCCGTTCTTTGAACAATGAGCCGACGCCATTAAAGGGGTCACAGTGATAGTGGGACACCGCTCCCTCCCCTCTAATATCACAAGCTATAATCTGGGTCCAGACAGTCTGACGTTCAGACTCCTTTCAGCTGACGGTGGCTAAATGTCACGCAGGTCAGTTTGAGCCATATAGTCCCTCCTATGAACTTTTACACCACAAATAATCCCCTCAAGTCAAAGCCTTGTGATGTCTAAATATATTTAACATGTTTAGAACATGATGCAATTTGTCATTTGCACAATATTCGTTGGCATCTCAATGTGCAAATAATCTCATAAATGTTGTTCGATTGAACATTGATTGACATACCCAGTGATTAAGCCCTGGCTGGCACTGTTTAGCTCTGCTCTATAAACCTGGCTAACCAATACCACTTGGCTACCGCTAGAATTCTGGCATCACAAATATCATTCTACTTTCTTTTGCATTTCATATTCCTCCTGGGACTGTATTTCTCATGCTAACAACCACTGCAACATGCCCGAGCAATTCAAAGATCACACACTAATGCCTACTTGTCCCCAATTACGCCAAACACTGCTGGGCTCTGATGCTGCCCTTTGAAAAGGATCTGCTTTGTATTAAATATATTTACACTTGAAAACATCTCAAGAGAAGGCGAAGGAGAGCTTGCCCTCGTCGACAGAAGGCAGCGGTGTGTAGAATACTAATCGGGCCCTCGGTGCTTTTGATGCTGCCGTTTGATGTTTTCCAAGGATCCATGCCGAGGCCAAAAACCCTAGAGAGAAGGATGGAGAGAAACAGAGGGCGAGACCAGGCCGCTGAGACTCAGACTTTGGGGGTCTTTAAGCTCTGGAGAGACTGAGATGTAGTTTACATTGTCTTCCTGGGGCTGGTTTTATTGTTTTACCCATCTGCGTCAGAAACAATCTATTGTCTTTGCCGCTTGCGAAACAAAGGGGCATTTGGCCTGCTTTTTTTTCCCCTATTCTTTTTATACCACCTTGTTTAAAACTGTGGCGCGGGCTGCAGGATAATAGTCAGGAATGTAGTCTGGCTGAAGCAGCTCTTTAACATTTATAAAACGTGTACTGTATGATGGCATTCAGTTGAGATGAAGAAGAACAAAACGGTAGGATTATTAAAACTTCTAAAGGTTTGTCTCCATAGAGAAATGACGCTGCCTGAACAAATTTAGTCCAGTTTAGCTGCTCTGGAGCTTTTGATTACATTGCATGAGAAAACACCTTTGCGATCCTGCAAAATAAGGGTATATTGCACATCAATCAAACCGACTCACACTTCATATTGTTGCCCAACTTATTATAGGTCCATCTTTTCACATAAACAATGTTTGTTTCATAGATGCAGTGCTTTGTCATTGTCATTTTTACATTGTACGCGATGGACACTTCATACCCCCAATCCAGTGTGAAAGAAATGCACACAAAATGTGTCTAAAAGACAGACGTGTATGTTTTATAGTTGAAGTATGTGACACTTTATGGATGATACATTCATATATTTGCACAGTTGTATGGTATCCTGTACTCAAAGTACCTCTTGGTTTTGCGTGCCTACATAACATTCCCATCTTAACTTCATCTGCATTTTCATGTTACAGAGAGCCCAAAATGACGAAATGGACGGCATTAAAAAGCACATAAAATCATCCAAAGACAAGGAGGACGCCAAGCCACTGGACAAGCCTGAACAGTACGCGCCAAGCCTACCGTCACAACCAAAAGCATTACATGAGTTTTTAAATGAATGTCGTGGTGACTGATCTTGTGCCTTCATCAGGTTTCTCCTCCAGTTATCCCAAATCCCCAACTTCTCTGAACGAGTGTTCTGCATCCTGTTTCAGTCGACTTTCCAAGAATGTATCACCTCAATCGTCCGCAAAATAGAAATCCTTCAGAGAGTGTGCAAGGTGAGCCACGGGGCCTCTTCTCGTTTAATTTCCTTTTCCGTCACTCTATTTAACCTTCGTGTCTTTGTCTCATTTGTGTGTGTGTGCGTGCATCAGACTCTCCAGAGTGGGCAGTGTGTATTGCAGGTGCTCGGCCTGGTGCTGGCTTTTGGCAACTTCATGAACGGAGGTAATCGGTCTCGAGGGCAGGCCGACGGTTTCTCCTTGGATATTCTGCCAAAACTGAAGGACGTCAAGAGCAGCGTGAGTCTGTGTGTCCCAGGGGTGAAAGCAAATATCACTCGAGCCACGAGAGCATACACTTAATTAGGTGTTAAGGAGACTGGTGGGTGTATCAAGTTTGGCAAAATACCTAAAAGATAATTCATGAGTTCCCACAGAAACGGTTTTATTCTGTAATTGACATTGTACGAGAAAATATGCGGTGTGGGAAAATGGTGAGTCTACATGTTGATCTGGTCTGTTGAAAGGGACCGTCACTGCTGCCAAACATAAGGACCGTAGCTGTGCAGATTTAGGGAGAAGCCTTACTGTTTGCTGTTCTTATTCAATATCACAACGGGCTCAGCGTGCCCTTGGCACTGCCGTATAAGGACACAGTGGTTTGTGTTTTTGTGGCGGTGGACTAAGTAAGGTATCCATAAAGTACATCAAACTCTCTTCCAACTCAGAGTTATGAAAGCCATCCCGGCCCAGTCGTGTTTTATTGTATTGCTCCTCCAATGCCATGATTTATCCACAACTCATACGACCGCTTGACTTCATTCCCGTTCGCGATGCACAAATTAAAACGTCCTGCTCCCAAATGATTGAATTAATAAATAAAGGGCTTTATTTATTTGGATCTTTTTCTTTCTTTTCAGGATAACTCCCAGAGTCTTTTGTCCTACATTGTTGCTTACTATCTAAGGCACTTTGATGAGGTATGTTTTGGTTCCTGTTTATTTGAATCACTTTTCTGTTTGAGTCTGATTTGCTTAGAAATCCTTCCAGAGCTCTCTTTTCATCTCCCGTCTTGCCAGAGGATACCATGGCTTATCCTTTATCACATTATTTATTTTCTCTTTCCTCATTTACGGCAGAAACAAATCTCTCTCCTTCCTTGGCGCTCTCTCTTATGATTCTCTTTCTGTCTTTCACTCTTCATTTCTCGCTGTGCTTTGGTCTGGGTTCATTCAAACCTGCAGTCTGTTCATTGGCACAGCATCCAAAGGAGCGCTAGTGTAAATAATTAGGTTCTCCAGATGAGATGAACTCAGTACAGTGCTGCTTGCCAAAGTCAACCTGCATGACATGTCTCTAGCACTCACAACGGCCTCGTAGTAACTCTGATGAAGAGGATTGCCGTGTCCTTTCTGCAGCGAGCTTCATGGTCAGTATCTGCTGTAGTTTCCGCCGTATCTTCTCTGGGATGTTTAACTGTTGATAAGAACACGTCTGACTCGGAGGACATTTATTTCAATCTTGCCTGATGTCTACAGTATATACTAAAGAGGCCCTCTCCCAATTGAGGAAGATTGACTTTGACACTGGTGTGTGTGTGTGTTTTGTGCTTTACCAGGATGCTGGCAGAGAGACGTGTGTCTACTCACTGCCCGAGCCCCAGGACCTTTTCCAGGCCTCCCAGATGAAGTTCGAGGACTTTGAAAGAGATCTGCGCAAGCTGAAGAAAGACCTCAACGGTATTGCCATCAACCTACGCTCCTCAGTTTTCCACATCTCAAAGCTTTAAACTGCATATTTACAACAAGCTGATAAACCAATAGTAAAGTCGGCCGTGCCGTATCTATGGATATCTATGGAACTGCATGTAGCAATAGAGTATGTATTAATCCATCCACGTATCTCCAACACAATGGAAAATAACCTGACCAGCTATGGTCATGTGCGGATCGTAGAGGCGGGTCAACTGAGAGATAGCATCTGTTTGTCATACAGACGAGCTAACCAGAAGCAGATGTGTCTTGTCAGATGTAGACTCCTGTTGGACCTGGCGTGGCTTTACTGTCCTCATGAAATAGAGATCAGAATATACAGAGGGCAAGGTCTGGGGACTTCCAGTACCTGTGCGCACTATCAAAGGTTCAGCAGCCATTCGCTGGTCTGGAAGAGACTCTCCTGGAGCTCTGCATCGCCTCACCCTGCAAGCCGCAAACCTCCAACACGCAACAAGGAGACTGTTTTAAAGAGACTTTCCGAATGCTCCTGCATGTCTCTGTGCATGCTGTGCACTCTGCCCAGGGCTGTCCTAAATATGATTTACGAATGGACTGATTTGGTTAATGGCTGACTTCTTGGCTCTTTAATTAATGTTTTTGTCTTTCATCAGACAGTTGTTCAATCAGTTCTTGCATTTATACACATGGTTCATCCATTACATACTGTAACTTTCAATGACTATACAAGTAGTGGAAAAATATTTTAGTTTCACAATCCAAAGAGTAAATCATAATGTCCATTAAACTATGAATATGAATACTAATACTAATACTATGAAGTCATCTTTCAATTAAGTAAAACATATTGTGTGTGGTGTATATATATTAAACGCATACAGTACAATATAAATAAACTGGTAAACATATGAAAGGCTTCTGCAAACAATCTGGTCAAGAATGAGTTATGTCATCAAGACGTCAGGAAAAAAGTGTGGAAATTGGATTATGCTTGACATGCCAAACTGATTGGTTGAGTGTAAAGAGCCCTAATGAAAGAGGCAGTTGGGAAATACTCCCTTTCATTACTGTCTCAAGTCACTCAGCACTCTGAACACTTTCCAACGACTGAAGTGCCTTCAGGTGGAAAAAAACAACAACATTGTGTATCCGTGTGTGCAGGCGCGCGCGTGTGTGTGTGTGTGTGTGTGAGAGCTTGCAGCTCGATCGACTATTCCCCAAACCTGGTCTGTTCTCTATCAAGCTTTATGGATCTTTGCTGCTAAACCAATCAGGTGCCTGATCTGTGTTGCCAAATATTGTTTTTTCCTCTGCCATAATGATTCTTTAGGCTGTTCATTATTTGCATTTCATAAAGACGGAGTTGCCGGCAGGGGAAATGGACTTGCGTCTGCTGCGACCCCAGTGGCGGTGGCTCATGTTGATCGTACATAAATACATCATCACATGCTATACCTGCAGACCTCTTCATTACCTAGCAGAGCCAGCTGAGCGCTCTAACAGACGCGGGCCTTTCGATGACAGTTCCCACAGGGGGGGTTCCGATAGTTAGGCGGTGCAGAAATGGCCTTGGCTGGCCTGGAGGACATCAGTAAGCAACACAGTGGAGGGAACTTGCTGTGTACCTTTTTTTTTTTGGGGGGGGGGGGGTTGAGGCACCATATGGTCTATGAATTACCACTAGCCCAGTCCCGACCTCCCCGTTCCCTGAAGCGCCTCATGGCCTCTCCACCTCCGAGGCACTTGAGCGGAGTTTGTGTATCCGTTATGATTGCAGATAGAGCGTGACGATACATTTCTCCCGGGATCACAGCGCAGGCCTTCCTGGTTCCTGGGGGTGCCTTATTAGTCATTATGGGTCATTATGTCTTTCCCGACACTTATTCAGCTGAAATTCAGGGGGAGGGTTTTCAAAGCGGGCTCAGGGCTCAGCCGGCGCGCAGTGGACACGGTGGAGGGTTGTTGCCACAAAACAAAAGCTGGATAACATATTGATGTGCTGAAAGACTATTTTCCCCCTCATCATGATCA
This sequence comes from Clinocottus analis, assembly GCF_023055335.1. Classification (NCBI taxonomy): domain Eukaryota; kingdom Metazoa; phylum Chordata; class Actinopteri; order Perciformes; family Cottidae; genus Clinocottus; species Clinocottus analis. Next base: position 6,746,314 of record NW_027176240.1, read on the forward strand.
TCTCTTGTTGTTTCAGCGTGCGCAGCTCAGACGGAGAAAGTTTGCAAATGTTCCTCTGAAGACAACCTGCAACCCTTTAAGGGCAAGATGGAGGAATTTGTAAGCCAAGGTGAGCCTGTTTTTTAAATCCATTGAAGCTGATGATTGATATGCCTCTCACCTCATTAAAGGATAATCAGTTTTTTGTTTTCTTTTAAACAAATCCCATGAAAAGACCAAAACCATCACTGAACTGAACACGTGGTGTCTGTGTAGCCAAGCCAGCTACATCGTATTGCTCTGTACCATGAGCAACAGTGTGCTTCACTGATGTTCTTTCCATCATTTATTTTTTATTTCTTTATTTTTTGGGGCTTTTTTTGGGGGGGTTTCTTTAGTACCATGAACATGGGCACTTTAGTTTAACGATTTGTATGCCTTGCAAAAAAAGTTCCGAATTTCTTTCCTACAAAGGTCCAGCAAGATGTGACAATTCCTGCTTCAAAATAAACTTCCATTTTCACAATAAACTTGGTTATGTTGAGGAAAGCATTGTGAAAGACTTGGTTAGGTTGAGGCAACTAAACCTACGTGGTCAACCTTTGGGTTAAAAACACTACACAAGTGGTGTTACTTAGGTTCAGCATTTACGTGACAAATCAACATTGACTTCTTGTTCCACGTGCGGCAGAAACATCTTCTGGCTCAACGACCGTTGTTTGTTTGCCTCATCGACCCCCGCCTCCCGCTCATCCTGTGTCGTTGTTTTGTGTTCTGTATGCTTACTAGTTTTTAATTTCGTGGGGTCACTACAAATTTCAGTGCGTTCACTTTCGTAAGTATAGCTTTGAACGCTGCAAAAATGTATGTTCAGTCATAGAGACACTGTTTTATGAACTCCTATTTGTGAAACATTTGCTGAAACTTAATATGTTTAGTTTGAACAAAGTTGTCTTATGGCTGAGCACCACAACCTTAATAAGAAAGTTGTAAATTAATTGATAATCTGACTATTTCATTGTTTGTTTTGTTGAAATCCGTCACATATTAAAATATAGATTATCGCCAGACTTAATCTGATAATGATGAATAGTCTGTTGCTCACCCGCGTTACCATCAGGAGTTAAAACATAACAAAAAAAGGAAATTCATTCCTCCTGATTCCAAAAACATTCTGCGTCGGGCACCCTTGGCATATCTAAGATGAAAAGGCATCTGTGGTGTGAGAGTTTGTGCGATAGCTCATCAATCAGAATGGTGCAAGTCTTCTACGTCTGCAGACACATTTCCAAATCTGTTTCATGCTTTTCTCTGCCTGACTGAAACACTGGCTGAGTTAGCGTTGTGATGCTACGCCAGCTCGACGAGAGCACGGCCAGAACATGCAATGCTTCTCTCACAACATGCATGCAGTCCGATTTTGATCACACACACACTCACTCACACACACACACACACACACACAGGGTTCACTCAGTGTTGTTTCCATCGGGACATCTGTTTATAGCAGGGTGTATTGAATAACTCACAGCTATTGTTTCTAGTATGCACATCTTCCTCGGTGGATTATGACTGTTAGCTGGGTCTTTTATCTCGATCTCTACCTTTTTTGTATAAAGCAGCGTATACCTCGTGCTGCCTCAAAGGGAGATTCAGGACGGCCTGAGATGAACCTGTCTTGCAGTCTGTTAAATTGAGTGCGGAGAACAGAGCTGGATGCCTGAGATACTGGAATAAAACTCACTTTGTTTCTGATCCATTTCATGTCGTACTTTTGATGTCATATGTTATTTTCATATATTTATCTTTTTTTTCCTGCCGTTTGAAATTTTTCCTCAGTTCCCAACTTTTTATTTTTCCACTCCGTCTGCTTTTCTGTTAAGTTTATTATTCTATCAGAGAAGAGTACACACCCCTTGTGGCCGCCATGACCTTCTCTCTCTATCGCTCACTTATTTGCTTCTATTAGGAAATCAATTCAACTTTCACAGTTAGGTAATTAATAACGGGGCTGTTAATATGCTGATGACTAATTTATTGGAAAACATGAGCTTCCTCTTACTCTGTTGTACCTTCTCGTGTCACTTGTGGTTGCAAAAAAACCAAACAGATGGCGTTGCCCCAAATATCTAACTTAAGGCTTTAATACGTGTTTTTTTATAAGTGTTTCTTATATACAGTATGGTATTTGGTCATGAATGAAGTATTAGACAAATTAGAAGGGGAAAAAATCACATTCTTCCCGAGGGGAACAGAAAAGTTTCCCTGCAACATTTGACTCAACCACAAGCAACAAACTTATGATGGTGAACAGATTTTGTGCCAATCCAACAAGTAGATGTTGAAATATGTCTCTGGATGGATGAAAACCTGTGACTTGTTGTAGATGCTAGATGAAAAATGATCACCAAATCTTTAGGATTCATCCTCTGGGCACCGTGGACAATCCATCCTGTGATTGCCGAGAGATTCCACTCTGATCCAAGGCGGCTGGCAGATTGATCAAAATTGCCACCAACAGCATTTTAAGATCTGAAGGAAGTTTTCATCTTAGTTCTCAATATTATGCAATAAAATCCATTGACAATGTTTATCCGTCACGTCCACCAGTTGTCACACAGACGTGCATTTGTTTTTCTCCTCCATAATCCGACATCGACAACAATATTCGGATATTGAGGTCTATTTCAAAGGTGTACGATTTAGTTTGTTATGCTTATTTTAACATAACAAGCCAAATGTCATTCGTTCTGTAGCATTGGCTTTGACCTTGGCTACGTTCAGTTGGCTGTGACCAATCTTTCTGAAGGACCCAGCTCACAGTTCTCTTTAAACTGCTTTTGTATTCAGATGAGAGTATAATATATAGCATATGTTCCTCCGTGGTAATGCTCACTGTCCATTTTAAAGGAAGTCTGCAGATGAAAGCATCTCTCTCCATTTCCACCCCTTTCTTTTCCTTCTTCTGTGTCTGAGAGAAATATGGGAGCTCTCTCTTTGATGCAAATGACGAGGTTTTTCCTCTGAGAGCAGAGTGCAAGCACCGTAACATGGACATGTGACTCACAAGGCTCCAGACGGGATTCTTGGGGTTCCTCCGCTGCGGCGGTGAAAAAAAGAACAGCCAAATGTCTTATTTTTGTTATTTCTGTAATTTCTAAAAAGCCTGGGGTTAAACTGTTTCTGGCTCCACAGTTTAAACCGCTTTTGTTTATTTTCTGACCATGAAACTAACCACAGAATAACAGTGGGAGCGGACTTGTTGGAGCTTGGCTGTTTGGTCTAGCTCGATTTTCCCCGCTCGCTTCACAAATTCTCATGCATGCAGGCCTTTGATGGAGTCACTGTGACTAGCGAGAGAGCACTGGCCATGTGATAATCTGTTTCTGATGGACATAAAGATTAGTAAGACTGATGTCCAACCCTCCCTCTCTTTTCTACTGACTACCACGCTGCCTAGGACGTCACCTCCCTCATGTAGACAGATTGTGGTTGAAATCAACATGTATACCGTCTTATAGTAAAGCCACGTATTAAATAGTCTGGTCTAAACGCATTAAGCAATAACAAAACTGACACTTTTTGATAATATTGTATATATTTTCTTTTTCATTGTAAATACAGCAGTGTTGGGGAGTAACTAAGTATTACTCAAGTACTTTACTCGGGTAGCGATATGGTCGGCAGATTGTAATTCAAGTGGTCTGAGGAAAAACGTGACTTTTGCAGCTTGTCCTGTTTCCGTTTTCAGTCCTTGTTTAATCGAGCCCGATACGGCCAATCAACGGTAATTTCAGAGAGAGGTCATTTCTATTGGCTGTTCTACAAATGCAGATGTGCGTGAACCCTGATTGCTCGGCAGAATATCTTGCAGGAAAAATTGGTATTCCAGCCTTGGCAAGAACTGCCCACACTACAAAGGAAACCACAAAAAAAACAAACACTGACTCAAAAAGAGAGTATGACAATATTGAAGGGTTTCAGAGATGGAGAGAAGATGTTGCTCATAGTTAAGCTGTCTGATCAAGGTTGTGGGGGGTTCACAGCTCTGGTTGGATGAAGGCTAAATTAGCATTTTGCCATCATGTCTTTGCCGATACTTTTGCGTTAAAGTTGGCAAAGAAAACAAAATATTCTCATAGAATTGCTGCGATATATATCGGCACCAGGATCACAGTCAATATCGAAGAATCGGTTACTTTATTGATTTATGCCTTTTCCAGAAAACTACCTGCCCTGAGGTACTTAATACTACTATGAGGTACTTGAATGCAGAGTATTTCTGCAATATACTATTGCTAGTTTTACTTGAGTAAAAGATCTGAATTCTTCTTCTGCCACATTTTCTAAAGAACACAATTAATCCAATTTAATTCCTGGTGAATCAATAAGGAAAAAGTTAATAAAAGGGAAACGGAGCTGATCTGTTTTATTTGATATTCAATATTTCTAGAAATGCATTTGACATCACACGCCGCAGAATCGTCCGGTCACGAGTTCTAGCAGAATCTTAAAGCGTCTTTCCTCAAAGGACAAAGCACAGTTCTGATATTGAGACGCTTTTAGCCAGCCCCGTTCATGTTGTTTATTAATTTGTCATCATTTATTGAACCGTCAGCAGCGAGGGACGCGATCGTGGGATACAGAGTCATTTAGCGCTGTGGAATGGGGAAGCACAGTGCTGGGCTCAAAGGGTTTGTCTGAGATCTTTAGATGTGGCTCTGGCTTCAATTACACGTAGCAACCAGATATTCTGGGGATAAGAGAACAGAGATTTGTGCCAGGACAAATTCTCCGTCCCATCTACTGTCATTTCTACCTTGGAAAGCCACGAGGAGGTCATCGGTCCTTTCTGATCATTTGACAGTTTTAAGGCAGCGTCAGTTCCAACATAATTGACGTCGAGGGGACGTAGAATCTGTGTGGGGGAGAACGAAGTGTCTGACCTCAGCTTTAACATATAGACCAGCAAAATAAAAAAAAAAAGAAACAGCTGGATTGACTCTACTACGATATATTTAAAAATCAGCATGGGTCTGAAATTTGATAAGTAGTAACCTGCAGCCTTTTCTTGACTGAGGCTGTCACATTTCACTGCTGTTCTCTCATATCATCATTTATAACGCAGTTAAAATGATCCTGATGGCCCACCGAGATAAATGTTGTGGCCTGCTGCAAATATGTCCTAATGTGTACCATGGAGCCCGACTCGTAGCTTTTTTCTCTTTTGCTTGCTCACACCTCTCACACAAACACACACACACATACAGTCATCTGTCTCCATTGGATGTAACCGTGCACAAAGAAGCACTTGTCCTGCGATGTGCAGCACTCATTTGTCAGTTGTGCAACAGCAGACAATCCAACACTTAATAACCTGCGGGCACAGCACTGACCTTGGAGATGACTGTTGATTTAAGTAATGGTGACATGTGGAATCCTCCTATGTACAAGTTGCATCGTGGGTGAAAGATGTACTTTCTGATGTCACAAGAAATCCTGACCGGGTCCTAATCCTGTATTCACTTCTTTCCTTTCATCAAATGTGTCGTCCCGTGCAGCCACGACCGAACTGGAAACGCAGGAGAAGCAGCTGGCGGACACTCTGAAGACGTAAGAGCGTTCTCTTATTTATTTATTTATTTATTTTTTCTTTTTCGTTCAAACATTTTCAGCTACTTCACCTCGACTATGCAGACCCTTTTGGTTTCATGTCATGGGTTTACATTAGCGCTTTACTCCAGCGCGGAAACATTGATCACGGTTGTGAATTTGAAATCCAATCCGGTTGGAAGTGGTGTATTCTCACGGTAAAGAAATATAAGCTGGCTACTTTGTCAATATTTAGGATCTTTGGTTCCTACAGTTACATGGAAGGTGCAGGCCATCATGGCCGGCCCTCAGTAGACGGGAGGCCCCATGTGCGGTGTCTGTGTTGTTTATCTAAGCGGAGCGAGAGTAGACAGCTTTGGCTCCAGGCTTCTGTTACTGCTGGCGAGGAATGTGTTCCTATAGCACACTCCAAACAAAGAGACCCCAACCTGTCCTCCGTATTGATCCACTGCAAATGGCCTCCACATTTAACACTTGAACATGTGTCATCCCCTGCCATATGCATGCTTTCCTTTCGTCAGATCTGTCTTGGTCTCCTGGTTGAACATGTTTTCTCATTCCTCTCTTTCCTCACCCGCGCTGAGAACAGTGTGTGCGTTTATGTGTACACAAACATACATAAAAGCTTGTTTACACCATGGAGAAGAGTGACAAAGCACTATATGAGATGTATAATAGTTTGATTTTAGTTTTGGAAGTTAATCTGTCAGAGAAATATAATTACTTTTGCTGCTTTCGGGGAAGGAATTCCATTTTGTGTGCATTGTTCGCCCATCATTTGTTTGGCGAAAAACATATTATTCCCAGATTACCTTTCATATTTCGCATATTTGTTCAGCGCTAAGTTTCACAAAAGTTGGCGCACGTCTCCGTCTGTTTCATGTTGTAATAGTTTAGTCTGGAAGTACTGTTTTTGTTCTCTGTCCTCAGCTTCTTGGAGTTAAGTGTGTCCTTCTCAGTGAAACCCAAGGCAGGAGAGAAAGAGGTCTCTCCCAACACGTTCTTCTCCATTTGGCACGAGTTTTCCACTGATTTCAAAGACCAATGGAAGAAGCAAAATAAGCTGATGTTACAGGAACGGTGAGGATTTCATGACATGTTCCCTTTTTTCCGAAGGTGACATTGTACTTGAAACGGATACTCACAGAAGTGTTGAACCTATTGTCCTAAAATCAAATCCTGCTCCAATGTCAATGGCTTTTCTGTCACTCTTTCTTTGTCTTTAGGAGAGGCACACCACTATCTGACCTTTTTTTAAACTGTCATTACAGATGCACCAATGTTACCTTCCCAAAGTAAAAGTTCCTGAACCATTAATAACTTGCAGTACATCGTGTTCACTGAAGATCCTATCAGATTCATTCAAATTCATGAAGGGAAAAGAGGTTAAATGACCCAAATCTTTGTCCTCACCCCAGTAATGAAAAGAACACATGCAGCATCCAGATAGCTTCCAGTGGTTTGATGAATATAAAGATACTGCTGCATATGTCAACAAAAAGCAAATTGGTCCATTATGTTAAATGAAGATTGAATTGTGATATGTATTTGTAAGAGAAGCAAAATGTCACAAGCTTTGCTTGTTCAGTAGGAAAGACTAAAAAGCATTAACTCTTTGCCCTTTGCTAGAGGCAATCATCCCAATTCTCTGTGCTGGTTTTGCTTTTCGACTCCAGTGGAACTATAGATATTCATCCTTACCTGTTTGGACATGCAACTCTGGCACACGCAGTACCCGAGTAATGAGTGAGCAGGATGCATGTCTGTTCGTATGAATTCTTCCTCACTCAATGCCAACATGCTGACATTTTATCTTTTTTAAAGCACAAATGAGTAGTGACAGTGCTGGCTCTGCGCATGCACTCGTAAACTATCTGAGTGAATCATTTCAAAGTAGGAGCACTGGCACTTTGACAAACCCAGATCGTTGTGTCCACATACACCAAAAATGATGAATACCCCAATGACCGTAGTCTGGATGACCAACGCTGGAGTATTTTTCTCCTGCATATTTCTTTTTTTTTTGCTGATAAAATAATGAATTTCAGCAGCAACGTGAATGATTGTCTCCCTTTTTTTTTGCTGTTGAGGTCTTCATATGATGACTAATGGCTGTAATTTGTTTCTTTAGGGTCAAAAGGGCTGAAGAGTGCTTCAAGCAGGCCAAAGAGAAGGCTTCCTACAATGTGAAACCCAAACATGCAACTGGAATCGTACGTCTCTGCACTTCTTGTCACAGTTGCTATATGGTTGCGTCTGTGCTTTCGTTTGTTGATGTAGCTCCAGAAATATCGTCCGCTTTTCCTTTTTTTCTTCTCTCGGTGCAAATTGTCTCCTCCTTCCAAACACTTGTCAGGGTGTTGAAGAAACAACACTCTTGAGTGCCAGTGCTGCTCGCTGTAAATAACTCAGGTCTGTGTTTTACTCCACAGAAAGCCAAACTGGGTCAGAAGATCTGAAGCAGAGAATGGAAAACGATCATTTGACCCAGCCTGTTGCGCGAGCACCGCCTGTACAATCTGACGTGACTCATCGGTCGTTTTTACAGCATGTATTTGCTTCCGGTGTTTGTTTTCAATTCATTTCGACATGTTTATTGTGAGTTAGTTCAAAGTGGATATTATATTGTTTAAAAGTGGAATGAAAAATGACTTTCTCAGCCACCCTGTCATGGCACTTGCATAATTAAATACAAACATTGCCACCAAAAGACATCCTCAAACTGAGATTAAATGTTGTTGCTACAAATTTCAGACTCCGCCGTACGTTTTCCAGCAACACTACTGAGGATTTTATACGCCGTGTATAGCCTATTTTCTTTTTCCTAAGCCTAGTTTTAAGTAAGGAATGAGCACTTCCTCTTTATATCTCCATCAGTGGTGAAAAGCACAGAATTTTATAACATTTCTACACGGTCGGCATGGATCACCTGCCTGACTGAAAGTGCCTTATCGCACAGTGGAGGGGTCAAATCAGTGCTCAGATCAGAGATTATTTTTGAGACGTATCACCTGTAATGAAATGTTACATGTGAAGAATCTGATTTACATCAGCTGAGACATGATAACTTTATGCCTAATAATTCCATCAAGCTTGCGTTAGAACCTTGTGATGAGTGTAGCAGCGCCTATATTGTAGTATAATGTCTTTTCATCCAAAAAGGCCACAGTAGTCATATGATCTGATATAGACCTACTATTGATTTCCTCCGCAGTAACGTCAAAATGTTTGAAGCAAAAACCCTATGCAGTTAGATGTGCTTTCACTACTGTGTGTGTGTGTGTGTGTGTGTGTGTGTGTGTGTGTGTGTGTGTGTGTGTGTGTGTGTGTGTGTGTGTGTGTGTGTGTGAACTCCCATATGCAAACGGAGCAATAGGAACATGTTTTGTGATCATGTGCAATACCAACAATGTGTTTTGATTGAATACCCTTGTCATAAAAAAAAATATATTTATTGAATAAAATAAATGGCATACATTTTTTAAATTGAAAAATCTTTTCCAGTCATCATGTGTCCGTCTGTGTATTGGTACAGAACTACATGCACTCGAAACACCGCCGTTTTGTATGAAATAGATTTAATATACTTTTCACATATACTTGCACACATACATAAAATATATATATATATACTGTATATATTGCATTGCACCTCCATTACACATGCTGCAGTATGTTTTTTCCTACTGGCTAGTATATTTGTGGCAAATGTACAGGATGTAGCCAGGCTCATGTCCAAGCAGGACGATTCCACTCGTCATTGCTGTGTTGCTTCATGTTTCTTGAAATATTGTCCTTTATATCAGCGTGTGTATCATTTGGGACATAATAGGAGTCAAGGAAAAGATACAGGGCAACGCATACAAAACTTGGAGAACACCAATATCTTCTACAAGTTAAAACATTGTGGCAAACTGTAATTACTGTATCCACCTGCATATAAACATGTCTCATTACAGGGGTCACACTATTTCTACGGTTTCTATAAAAAGCTGAATTATCAGCAGTATCCTTTGTTTTGTAGTTTTAAAACTCCCAGGCACTTTCTTTACTTATCACAAATGTAGAAATGGTCAGGTTGATATAAACTTGAAATAACAGGGAGGGAAAAAGTGTTTTAATGTTTGAAATTGTCTACTTCATCATCAGTGTCTCTTGTGCAGTCTTTTTCAACAGCATCAGCTTGCCCACATGGCCGCTAGTCTCTGATTAAATCAACGTTGAGCCTTTGTTCAGTAATACCAGTTCTGTGTTCCATGTCGTTGTATTGTAGGACACAGTGCAGCGTAGTTCAACTTGGAGCCAGTCCTTGTTTTGCAAAGTTTGTGAGTTTCTGCCTTTGACAGATAATGTGTCGTTCAAATCTTTAAAGGCCGTCTTAGTCCTTCACAGTTTCCCGTGGCCGCTCACATCTACAGACATGCAGCGGCACTGCTTGACCCTCTGCACCTTACGATGTCTGAACGGCGGCTGCAGGTCTGGGCAGTCTAGCTGCACCGTGAGCTGTGTGATGCGGTGCGGCCTGCAGAAGGAGCAGGACTGGAACGGCTCCTGGGCCTTGCTATGGCTTTTCCTTCCAGAGCCCGAGGCTGGGCCTCGATTCTGTCCTTCGCCCGAGTTTGGGCCCATGTGGCGGGGGATGTAGAAGGAGTTGCACTGGCCGTAGCAAAAACGGTTGACCACAGTGCGGCTGCGGCAGCCCTCCTCGCTGATCGTCTGACGGAGGGGTTGGGTCTTGCACCAGTCTCTGCGAAGGTAGCGCCGCTCCGTCACCACCAAGGCCTCCCGGCTGGAGGACAGCACCTCCGGTTTGGGCTGCAATAGGCGGTGGTGACGCTCTGAGGACAAGTTCCCTTTGGTCTTGTGTGGGGATGGGATGGATCCCTGGGGCCGGTGCTTTTTGGTCTCTGCAGTGATGCAGAACACCCCAGCCAGTATGACTGGGATAGTTATTCTCCACAGCATTCTGGAAAAAAAAAAAAGAGAGAGGCACATGACATTTCTCAACGGATACAAAAAAAAATATGTTTTCTGAATAATAAAACATCTGTTGAAGCGAATTTCAAAATGTTTGCTGGTGTAACTCTAATTCAGGCACTATGTGATGATACATGTCAATCTGACAATTGCAGATATTAGTGTTGCCATCATATTTGTAATTGTGTAATTATGTGAATCTGTATTCCTGTTAAACCACCTTCGCTGCCCAGCCTTCAAGGCATCGTTGAGGAAATGAATCCATCACCGGGTCCCCCATTTGTCAGCATCTCCGTGTCATTACTTCTATTTGCTTTCTTCTCGGCTACGCAACTCTTCCAAAAATAAACAAAGCGCTGCCATCAAAGGATACACTTAAACACCCATTATGAGAAGGGGAAGTTGATTTTATTGGTCACGTCGCCGGGTAAAATAATTAGGGCTTTGCTTACTTTAGTCATGAACTATGCCGCAGATATGTAAACAGGCATTAAGGGAGGCCCATCTGCATGTTATTAGGGGAAGAGATGGGGGAACTCTAACGCTTACCCTTCGGGAGTCCACTCTTCTATTCTTTGGTGATGTACGATGCAGCAAACTGAACTGAGAATGACCCAGACTGTCCACAATCACCATAATATGAAAGGAACGATGGCATGATTCAGAAAAAGGAGTTCTCTGCCTGCCTGTCAGGATGGAGTATCTGCCCGTGTGCATGCTGTCAGAGTTTGCGCCAGTACATTTTTGACCATCACTCGAGCATCTTTTCAGCAGATGTTGCTCTTGACAAATATTGCATGACATCAAGTCAGAAATTCTGACAGAGAACCAAAGTGCCTCAAGGCCATTGGCTGTTCCCATTCACAGACTCTTCTTTGCTGTACACATTCGTACGTCCCACTTCCTTCCTGGACCTGCAACTCACTCTGACATGGTACAAATTACTTTATCATAATCCACTTAGTTTTTTGTCTCCTTTTTTTCTGCCCTTGACCCTGAGGTCATGCAGCTCTGTCCGAGCTGCATGAGATCTCAAGTCAGTATATCACTATCCCGGCAGCGCCTAGCGTAAGCTAGACAGCAGCTGTTTGTCCAGCTTGCAAAAATGTAGTTTGAATTCGAACCAGACTTTTTCTTGAGGATATCAGGATATCTAAATATGTTGGAGTTACATAGACACCTGACTTTGTAACACTTTCTTGTGCAAATCTGATCTCTTGTTTTTGTCGTTTGCTTTCTTTATTACTGTAAGAGATGAAAACACGTGTGGAAAGTTTGTCATAATGCAACACAGGGTTGCACAAAGAAATGCAATTGGAGCCCATTTGTTACACAAGAAAAACATGACAAACAAAACAGAAACAGTAGTGCATTCCTGAAGTGCATTTTTGAACTTGCATCAGAAGGAACACATTCACATTCAACATTGTCCATCAACTTCGAGCACCGAGCAACATTGACACAAAAACAGAGTCTGCTTCCTCTCGTCCTGTGGTCCACCTGCCAAGCGCAGCCTGATGCGGGATGCCATGATGGAGCCAGGCTTCTATAGCTATATATGTGGTTTTATTTTGCCAAATAGAAATCTTAAATATTAAAATCAAGACGGAAACTGCAGCTCAGGGCTTTACTTCTCATATAGGCACACGTTTTTACATGCAAACACAAGCTAGCACACACACGCGCCCATCCTAAGGTTAGAATAACTAAACCCAAGACTCCCCCCTGGGTCCTTCACCAACTTCTGCATCAGAGAGTCACGACCCCACTCCATCTTCCACTGATCTACCTTCCATGTACAACACGGTCTCATTTGTCAGCTGTTCCCTCTCATTCCTGCTGACTTTGTATTTAAATGCATGAGCCCCCGCTCAGGGGAACCGGCTCAGCTTCTGCATGCAGCCTCTTGTTCCCTGTTTCCCTGTTCTCCCCGCTGTCCATCGTTGAAAGAGGCACCCTTTGACTCCGGTGAGCTACAGTCTCCGATGCTCCGGGGACTTTTGAAGGATGACCTGACTGACTGTGTACATAGGGCGTGACGGATGGCCTACCCAGCCAGCAGCAGCGCTCCCTCTCCACTCCCAAACTCTGCCTAAGTATGATAGTGTCGGCCCTGCTAAGCTATCCTAATCAATCTCTTCTGCGAGACAAATTGCGGTTTTTGGGGCAGGGATTCGTGGGCTTCGGGGGGAGCCCCTGAGGTGGTTCGTGGTTTGGGTTGGGAGATCGACGGGAAGGGGCTGAAGAGATGCTGGGGTTTGGGACAGATGACCCATTGGGAAAACAAAAACAACATTGGGCTTCATGCGTAGTATATTCCCTCATCCTACAACTGTTCATCGCTCCACAAGCTGTTTGTCTATTCATTTATTTCCTGTCACATGTGTCTCTGTCCATCTATCTGTCTGTCTCTCCTTGGTGCACAGCACTAATCACCACAAAGTCCCAGGGACGGAAGGAGCCTGTGGTTCTGTGTGTTTAATGCTGAGGCAGAACTGAACCGGACCTTTCTGTCTGCTGAACACCAATATTGTCCACAAACACAGCTTTATATTTTACCAGAACCACAAATACTTAGGGATACGCTCCACTGAACTGTGGCAGACTTTGGTTCCAAAATTCAGACCTCTAATGAAATTACAAATACCAGAAACAAATACCAGAGAGACTGCCGAGCACGACACAAGCCTTTTGAGAAACAACTATTATCATCACTGGGAACTTGTGTTTTGTTTTTGAGAATGGAATTATAATACCATAGCAATGTTCTCTGAGTGGATAACAATGGGTCTTTTTTCCCCCGTAAGTCAAAGACAGACAAACGAAATTAATCAAGAAAATAAATAATAACCCATTCAAGACTTTCAAATGTGTGCACACAGATGTACTTCCACTAAACCATGTGAAACATCTTCCCAGCATGTCTTCAAAGGCAGGTTAAAACAAACAAAACCTGATGCCTCAATTATTGGTGCGTCAGAAAGTCTCATACACAGACTGGTAAGTGCAGTTAATTACAGTAGAACTGCATTTAATTCACCGTGCAGCTCAAACCTCAATCACACAAGGGTAGCCGAACACACACACACACACACACACACACACACAGGATATGAAGAGGGAAAGAGAGGTAAATGAAATGTTTTCACTTGGAGCCAATTACAAAGAGGAACCATGTCATTATCTGCATTTGCGGATTCTATTTTCCCAAACTACGCTCGGCTGTTGGCTCATTAACAGTTGGAGGGGTGGGGGCGTTTGGGGGCTTTTTCTCTGTAAATGTGTCTAATGCCAATATTGCCAGGAGGCTGCTTTAGGCCGTTTGGGCAGCCATTTGTCACCACAATCCATCTTGATAATGACTAGCAGCCCATATATAATGCTTTCCAAGCTAAGTACTGGCAAGAATGTTAGGCAACTCCTTTGCCTCTGCAACATTAAGTGCTTTAGTGGAGGATGAGAGGCAATTAGAGATGCTATGATAGTACAGGGTTTCACATCTCAGATCAGGACGACGCTACTTAGCTGCAGTCATTAGCATCACCTTCCATTTGCACTTAAAGTTTGTTTAAACCCCATAACATGCAGCTTTTTCCTTTTGTTTTCCCTGAAGTAGCTTTAAAGGTGCTCAACTAGAAATTTAGAGCATATCTCGTGCCTCCACGCGGCTCTCAATGTGGCGACAACTGAGCTTGTGGCCAGCAGCTAATGGCGCTAACAGTGCTTTGGTGGGAGCCATCTTCGGTTGCTCGCTGTTAGCTATCAACGGTCCACCTCTTCGCCCATTTTTGGATCAGCTGGGAGTTCGGTTGCGTCGTCAATGCCAAGATGGAGATGGCCGAAACCACGCTCAGAAACCTGTGAGTGGCGTCATGAAGACAACTTCCATATTTTATACAGTCGGTGGTCGGGTCGGCGTTAGTGGTAACCTCCGTATGAGCGCAGTGGAGAGGTAGAAGGTCTCCATTCTCCGCTCAGTTAGTCATTACTTCACCTTTTCTTTACACAGCAAATAGTTTTGCTGCTTGTATTATAGTAATGTTGTGAGTCCCAAGGGAGTTCTGGAAGTGTTAAGGTTGATACAATTACCTTTTTTCACATTACCTGACAGAATCACACTTATATTCTGTTGATCCAGATCATTTTAATGTTATATATGTTTACAAATGACATACATCCGAGCCAATTGCTTTTTTTATAGCTTTACCATGCCATCAAGAATAAATAATTGCTCTGTGGGTTTAGAACAATGTTTAGTTGTGATCGCAATGACTGGTAAATCAGCAGGCCACTCACTGCCTGTTAAGGGGTTTAATACTAATCATTTTAAGCCATTTTTGCTCTCACACAAGGTGAATGTTGTGTTGGTATAACGAAAACATATTTTAACAGAAAAAAAATCCTGCAACTGGCCAAAATGCAGCATACTCTGCAATTTTAATCCTCTTTCCTCAGTGTTTTCTTAGTGCCTGTTCATGTGTCAATTTCATATGTTAATAATGTGGTTGGCAGCTTGCATTAAATACCAGTTTTACTGTCTTTAGAGGCCTACAACGAAGGGTTTTCTGTTGCTAAAGAAAGTGTAATGTGTCTGCGTGCTAAATCCTCTTTGACATCAGAGCGGTACAAGGTGGTGCAGTCACCAGAGCTGTAAGAAGGATCAGAAGGCAAAACCCAACCATTCACCGCACGCATACAGCAGGAACACATGCACACATGTGTTTACACACCGACTTGGATATACATCAGTCCACACAAATACACAAAAGATACATACAAAAGAGAATACACACCTGTACACATGAACAGAGAAAAAAAAAAGAAGGGAGGATACTTTGCACACATGGATCACAAATTCACGGTGTACATTAACATCTCTCAATTCTCTCTTTTTCATATTCACTGTACAAACTAAACTGACTCGTAATCTCACTGCGATGAACACCTCAACACACTGTCATCACTCACTAATTCTCTCACTCACAACACTAAATCCCGGGAACCTCCAGCCGCTAATTATAGTAATTTAGGAGACACTTTTATCCAGAACACCTATCCAGTACCTCGAAGGCGTATATTTTATTACTATGGGTGGCCCCAGTGGGAATCAAACCCTCACTGCTGGCAGAAATACTAAATAGCTGTACAACGACTGCTGGTCGGATTACATGGCTCGGTGCTTCGTCATTCAGAGACTCACTGAGTCACTCACTATGTCCGTCAGTCTTTTACTGCCCACTTGTTTCAAAGTGCTAGTATGTTGAACCAGTACTTAATTGTCTACACTTTTCAAAGTAAATCCAAAATGTTAGATGATAATATCACTTGTACAGTCACTGTTTCTTCACATATACGCTGCAAAGGATGTCCATCATCAAAGCATTTATCATCGTACTTTGAAATCATGTCGAGAATAATTGAAATCTTCACTTTCTTCAATGACATGGTGTTCACTATTTGTTATGCAAGTTGACTTTTTAAAATACACTCAGAAAGTTCTTTCTAATGGTAACACTGTTGAAAAAGAGCTCTTAGACTCTTGAATAAAGTATTAGAGAGTTAAGTCGGTGTTATAGCAGTGAAAAGCATGGTTTATGTACCTCTCACCACAGGCTCGCAGCGGGACCGTAACGTGTCGAGGATGCAGTCAAGGGAGGATGTCCACCTTCAGTGGTCCTTGCGTCCGCTTCCAAGTTTCGGTTTCCATGGCAACATAATCTGTAGTATCCCGAGGCTCGTCTTCGCTCCTCTTTTTTTCCTCTGCCGACTGAAGTTTTCCTAAATCGGGGACTCGGATCTGTTTTCCATCCCCCTGGACCAGCAGTGTCTTTTTCAGTCTAACTTTCTCTTTTTAGGCTTTTTGCTGTTTGGTTTAAGAGAGAAGCTCCAGATCTTCAGTCACAGAAAGCCCATATCTTAGCGCTGTGGGGACTGTCTCTAGTCTGTCTTTGAGAGTGTTTGACTCACTGTAAAGCCTGCCTTAGTTTGAATCCCCACCACCCCCTTTCCCTCCTCAAAACTGGGAGGGTTTATCCTATTGGTCATTGTGTGAATCAAACCAAGCTTTCTTTCATTTCGGTCTGTCTTTCCTTGTGTCTGTCTCTCTCTGCCTATTTATTTTTGCCTTTGATATATATATTTTTTGTAATCCATCCATCCATAATATATCAAACTTTGTCTTCTTTTTTACCACGGTAAGTTTTCTTTACCCATTCCTCTGTGTTTGACATTTACGGTTATATTTTTAGGAGAGGGATTACATTTTGCCACGAAGGACAATAAAGGACAACATTGTGAAGAAACAATGATGTCCTTCAATACCCTTAAATTATCCTCATTGGCACTGTGACCACATCACATTACAACCCATAATCCCCAATCCATAAATCATTGTATGTAGCCAGACACACTAACACAATGCTTTGAAAATTGCCACAATTCACATTCCTCGAAGCAACTCAGACAAAAATGTTTGTCTTTTTTTGTGGCTCTTGCAAAGCTGACCACTGGGCACAGAGACTGAAAAAAACTAGCTGTCACTTCTGCCATCAAAGACATGCAACATCAACAGACCCTGCAAAACCTCAGATGGGTAGAGTCAGAACAATAACCCCTTCAGCAGATCAAAGGATGATGACACTCTCGCATGACAAAACGTAATTTGTCTGCAGAGTACTGTGGTGCATTTTGTTGATCTCGTAGGAGCTGGTTGCTGAGAGGAGGCAGATCCCTGCAGTAGGAAATAACTTAACACCCTCTAGTGGCCGAAACCAGAACTGCATTATCCAAGCGCTTATTGGATTTCTTCTAACCCTGCAGGATAAACGAATAAATGCTAAAGTTGCATTTTGTTTGATCAAAAAGTTTGAAAAAAAATCCAAATCCCGGACAATGTAACAGATAGAGGGCCAACTTTAATAATACAAGTCAGTAAAAGTGTCTTTAAATATGGTATAAAAATAAATGCAGGAGAGAATAACAAAGAATTATGTTCTACATAAGACAGGAGACAGTATTTTTGTAATTTTGATTGTGACTTTACAAGTGCAATGAAAACCATATGTGCTAATTATTGTAATGCAATAAAATAATGCAAAGCAAAATAAATGCACAATAAATAATCATAATTATAATAAACATAATATATATATGTATATATATATTGTATATTCATTCTGCACAACACTTCCCATAGTGTGACAAAGTATCTGTGACCCCAGATCATGTAAAGCGATGACATTGGCTAGATTTATCAGTTTAAGCTGTCATTTTATTTAATTTTTTCCACGTGGTTGTTTCTTTTTTCTTGTCTCTGACATCATTTGTTTCGGCTGGAAGTGAGAGAGGGGCCTCCGATCCAGCAGTTACAATGGAAAGAACTGGAACACTGAATTTGATGTTTCTTCAATGGCATTTTTCATCCTGCCAGTCTGTCAGTGTCCTCACAAGTCCAGCAGTGCCTCCTTTCTAAGAATACTGGAAATATATCAGGTACTGTAAGAGGAGAGTGAAGAAGGAGCTTCCTCTCCATGGACATGCAACATCCGGTGGACAACAGACGAACAGACGGTTCGGCTCATCGCCCGGCTGAGCCAAGAGCGGATGGACAGACAATGATGACGCAGAGATGAGATGGTCCCCCTCTCAATGTCCCAGAGAGAGAGAGAGAGAGAGAGAGAGAGAGAGAGAGAGAGAGAGAGAGAGAGAGAGAGAGAGAGAGAGAGAGAGAGAGAGGGATGGCATTGATTTTAGCATGATGGCACATGACTGGTCAGCCTCTTGGATGCTCGTGGTTTCCCCTGTGGTGGGAGAAGAGAACAAAAAGGCAGAACAGACAGGGGGAAAGGAGAATGAGGTCAATATGTAAATGAGAGTGAGAGAGAATAAATACATACTTTCTGGTTGAATAACAATATGGGCAGCCATGCATTTGCATTGCATGCACTGTGCAAATTTAAGATTTGAGCTGAATGTGAATGTGACACCGGATATAGTTCTACATATCTGAAAGCAGTAAACAAGCCGAAAATAAGTGTCTGCCACAATAGTAACTGGCAATGTATAGTGTGTGTCGTTTTGTATTGGGCATTACCTGGAAGCGAATGCCTTCAGAACAAATTCTTACTTTTCTGTGGGGACACAAAAAGGATGCGTTAAGGGATACAAATGCAGTGTGCAGTGGATTCTTGGTTCGTCACCTTCCTAAAATAATAGCCGATTTCGTTGCCTAAATCATCTCCATGTGATGCTCGCCACCTCTGGTACAATCTCCTATACATCCTCAGTTAAACAGATAGTTAGTAGTTGTGGTATAATGGCCTATTTCAGGAGTGTAACTTAGGCCGTTATATTTTGCCTATAAGTAAAAAATAAATAAAGAAATGACTTGGGTCATTATTTTAGGAAGGTGATGATGTATAAATGATTATGTAGAAAATGAGAGCACGCATACTCCATCATTACTAAGCTATTCAAAATAGTCACGTAGTGCATTAACAAGGTATTGTATAATAAGAACCGAGCTGTCATAACAAAATCCTCTTTCCCAGGATTGCAAGCTGTGTAACTATAGGAGGCATGAGACAGAGCACATAGAAGTGTGCGATTTAGAGTGATTCATCACATTATGACAGCCTCCACATCTCTGGTATTCATGATGGTATCTTTCAACCCAACAGGAGTCCTGATCAGCATCCCCACCCTCCTCCACACCTGCGGCACACTCATATGTTTTATTCACTCTATCTGCTCCTCATTGGTATTGCTGGCGGGCGGGTGCCATTTTGTTTAACGTGTTCTTCCGTTTGACCTGGTTTGCACCTTTAAACAACTCTACCACAAACATTTCTGTATTGAGGAATAATAGATCTACCTCTCTTCATCAGACACAGTACATTATTGGCAGGAGACACACACACATACATATACACACACACTAAAAGTCTGATTCATCAGACATTGAAACGTCATGAGAGTGGATGCCAGGAAGACTGAAGAGTCGGTATAGACCTGCATGAAAGTTTCCACATCTTAAATATCAGACTAAGTTTTTCATCCAATGTTTTGAGTCTCGTGTTTTTTCACCTTCTTCTTAGCCTGTAATAACTCCTGGTAGGCACTGGAGCGGATGAATCGGCTGTAGGAATCACTCTTCATCAACTTGTAGATGTGTTCCTGTTGGAGAAACACATGAAGTGGAAACAATTTACCGAAGCACATTGTGCTGACCTGAATTTGATCAAATGTAACATTTCATTGACCACCAAAACAGAGTTGTGATTCATAAAATACGACGTAAACTGATGCAGTTGTATCAGTGGCAAAATACGAGTTTCAAATCACAAGCAAAAGAAGTTGAACTTTTCCATCCTTATGTAACGAACACGAACAGAAAATAGCGGCGGATGGGATTTAAGGTGTTGGTGTTATTTGAACCTGTGCATCCTCAAAGGCGTAGCGTCCAGGATCTTTGACGTTCTGGGTGGTTTTGCCGTAGCTCTTAGAGTCCACGTTGATGGCACTGGGTGCTCCGGGGGCCAGAAA
Source organism: Clinocottus analis (assembly GCF_023055335.1). Lineage (NCBI taxonomy): Eukaryota > Metazoa > Chordata > Actinopteri > Perciformes > Cottidae > Clinocottus > Clinocottus analis. The sequence goes on from NW_027176240.1 coordinate 6,766,426, forward strand.
CTCCTGCCAGATCTCCTGAACCCGGGTTGGAACTTCTCTGATGGGACGCTTCTTCAGCTCCTGGACCGCCAGCCAGAACCTGCAGACCAAAGGTAGACAATGAAGGAGCTTTGACCACAGATTGGAAGCAGTAAACCATGGAATTCAGTTTTTAGTCACGCATTTTGTGTAATAATTCCATTTATTTCCACGCGCATGCTTTTCCTTTTTATTTCAAATCAATTTCATCTTTTCAGCACAGAGGAGAGAAAAATGCCAGGTGAGAATGCGAAGAAATTAGAAATAGCTGCAAATGAAAATATTTCAGTGTTTTCCAAATCCTTCTTGAATAATTGAACCAGATTCAAGGATATTAATTAATTGCTACATCTCACTACTGCATTTTATTTCTCAAACTACACTGAAAGTTTTATCAAATCTTTTGCTTTTCACTGTTTTTTAAAAATGTTTTAATGAATGTTCCTAATTCTTTTTAAATCTTGTTTTCTTCTGCATTATGTTTGATGCTTTTAATGGTTTTATGTGGAGCACTTTGAATCGCCTTGTTGTTGAAATGTGCTGTACAAATAAACTTGCCTTGGCTATGTATGTCAGTAGAGAAGGATTTAATGGTGGACAGCATCAAGCAGCAAGTACAATGTTAAAAAGTTAGGGTTTAAAGTTTGAATATGTCCATTAATAGCAGCATGTTTCATGTTTGTGATACATCCGTTCAATTATAGCAATCAAAATGATGCTCAACATACTGAAATATTAAATCACAATTCAATTTAACTGACTGCATTATGAGCTTTGGGCAGACACAATACATGCATGTACCATCAGAGGGAGCAGGGGAGCTGTGCTGCACAGTGGTTCGCTCTATTCATAGTAAAGCTGGCTGCATGCATCTTTGATACTCTGCAGTATTTCTGTTACCATGAATAAACCAATTAACATAATATTCCTTCCCACCTGTGTTATTCGAGACACAGCTACTGGGGTGCATTCCCTTTTCAAACGCTGCACCCGCCAGCTCTCTCTGCTTTGATTTCACAGTTTCACTGGAGGTTACAATTATACATGAAAAGAAGTAATGACCCCAGTAAAAACAATGACGGTTGTTAGCTTCCCACAAGCGTGTGTACAGACAGTAAAAACCCATTCGAGGGAATAGTATTGATCATGTCTGTGAGCAGCAGAGACCCACAAAAAAACACTGTTTGGTTATTCCAGTCTAACAATATGGACATTTCACGTATGTTTGTGTGTGTGTGTGTGTGTGTGTGTGTGTGTGTGAGGGTGACCGTGAGTGTGTGGAGCTGTGTGTGTTCAATCCTCCACAGTCTCTGACGTGCACATTTTATGTGTGTGTGTGTGTGTGCTCTTTTTAATCACGTTGTGGCGTCAAATATCTGTTCACACAGTCGCCCTGTGGAGACACATGTGGGAACACAAATCCGGTCCCACAAAAGTTAACCGTTCATTTACAGCTTAAGACTTGGTTTGTGGTGGAGGGTATAATTTGCAAAAGGTTCAGGCAGCTGTACGGGTTGTGATTCAGCATGTGGCAGCTACGGGCGAAGGCTCAGTCCGTGATTCCAATTACCAAAAACATGACTGGATCCTGCTGCCAGCTGTATTAACAGACAGCGCTCTTAAGTACGATATTAAGGCACTTCACCCGAGTGTATCAATGTTGTGCTACTTTATACTTTATTCATTTCAGGGACAAATGTTCTTCTTACTATTTATAATTGTATATATCGATCATTTATTTTACAGCCGAAGTTTACTGGTTGCTTTTGTAGAAATGACATATTAAACATTAGATCGTCTTATCATGTGATGACTTGTTGTAGATTAAATTCTAATAAAAGACCTGATGATGTAAAATATTAATTTCCACTCCGTGGATTAAAACAGGGCAATATTTTATATCAAATCAGCTGAGAAAACAACATGTTTTCATATTTGGGTGTGACTCACTCTGATTATGCATGTGATTATAATGAATATTGATAAAGTCAAAATTATTTATTGAAGCCTTAAGGTCAAGCCCCCAGGGGATTATTCTCACGAGTGTGTTGTGTTGGTGCGCACCTGAGATTCTCTGAGCTGAACTCAGACTCCAGGAACTTGAGGAACTGCTCTCTTCCCACTGGATCTTTGAGAACCTCGTCGATGCCGAAAGCCCACCTCTTTACCCTCTGCTGGCCGGGCTCCTTACTGAAGAAAGACACACCAAAAAGCAACAGCGCGCCTTTCACAGATCATGCACGTGAACGATGCACACCTCAATATCTCAACCAATCGGTGTCAGGTTAATCAAGACGTGTACCAACCTGGCTTCAAGCTCCCAGAGTGTGGCGTCATCTGAGATCCAGGGGTTTGATGGATCTGGAGGCGTGAGGAAGGGGTCGTATTCGATGTACTGCTCTGTGTAGGCCAGCAAACTGTTTTGGAGAGAAAACAGCGAAAGCGTATGAATGACAGCAGTTTGTATCAGCGGTGGACATTTGGCATTTATTATCTATCTAGTTATCACATCTGGGGAAATTATGCTCCATGATCATACCTTCCTGCGAGTGACTATAAATGAGATGTCTATTTGTAATTCTTTAATTAAAGGAAGCAGTGAGGTGAATTCCTCATTCTCACTGAATGCAGATCACTTTTCACTGAAGGAAATGACTAATGAACGCTTTGTGTGCCACCCGGTATCTGGAACCGTCCAATGAGGGCATTGTTCGGGCCCGGTCGCTCTCCCAAGGTCATCGGAGCTCTCAGTTCGACGGCGTGTCAGGCCGTTTAAAGGCTCAATAAACAGATCGATGGCTAAACTGAATAAAGACACAAATACCATCGCTCACCTCTCTGCCACTTTGGACATTTTCAGTCGATGCCTGTCTAATTGCAATTGCCAAAAGGTGATCTGAAACCACAGCAGGGAACACATTAGCACGCATCAGTCTCCATGAAGTTACAGTGAATTGTTGGTCGACACGTAGATTTCAACAAGTTTACTTTTTTTGTGTGCAGGTCAAACATACTCTTTACATGTTATGTTTTTATTTCAAACATATTGTAACAAGAGTCACAGATGAAAAATGAGTACTACGGTTGCAATTTGAGTGCTAGTCTTGACTTTGAATGTTTAAAGCTCCTGTTTTTAGTAGCAGAGCGCCACCGGCAGGCCTCACCTGTTCCTGCAGTTCTTCTTCTGTCGGCTGCTTGGCCTCTGGGGCTGGAGTGTGGGTCGGGCTGTGGGTACGGATGTCATTCTGCAGCCCATACACAGACTGAAATGACCAAAAAAAACCACAGACAAATGAACAAGAACTATCGGTAATAGCAGCTGTGTAGCGAGTGACAGCCACACACGGAACAATGCGTTCATGTGTTCATGTGTTACAGTGTTATCAACCCTGAACTCAACAGAAAGGTGCATCAGTGGGATGGATGGGCCGTACCTTTCTGGTTTTGTGGGGGTTTTTCATTCTGGACGACTTCTTTATGTCGACTTCTGTTGTGTTCACACATCCAGGCTGTGAGACGAGTGAAGAGAAAAGCGCACACTTCTGTTAATTCAGCTCAAATTGAATTATTACAACTTCAGCTGATTTGTTCCTCGCCCTCGAGCAAACGGCAAAGGTACGACTTTGCCACCATGACCCGAGTTTCAGGTAATAAAATCCAATATGCCGGGGCTGCAAAGTGATTCTCAGAAGTCTCCGGGACAATGTGTTGGATGCTGGTTAATTAAACATGAAATGTGCCAATTCTAGCAAAACAAGCAAACCAGCGGGAACTAGTGTGTGCAAATTCCGCCTGATTGAACAAGTGGTCTAATCTCGGTCTCTTTCGCATAACAGAGCGAAGTAGCTTGACAGCGTCACTGTGAAATTTGAATTAATATTGATTATGTTGCTCCGAGGATGCATAAATTGAACTTATTTTCCAATTAAGCATGGAGCAGCGGCTTTCAGAGAAATACAGCAGAGGAGACCCTGTAACCTCAGGGGGGAAATAAATGTTAATGCCAAGCAACTGTGTATGAACAAGGTAAAGAGCAGCGGTGAAGCTGATGTGTTGTGACAGTTATTGATGTGGCATTTCATGTGTATGGCAGAGGAATAGACGACGGAGGATTTACAGCGTGTTCGCCTCTTTTTACTCAATTCATGTACAGCTTATTTATGAATAACATGAACTCCGTAACCTTTTTCAGACCAATATTACTTTGTCGCGCAGCTTGATGCAGGTGAGATGTGTTGAATGGCTTAAGATAACCCAGAGGGCGTAAATGATATGTTATATCTACAGCGTGTCATTTTGATTCTGTGTGTGTGTGTGTGTGTGTGGTGGAGATTAATCAGAGTGAAATAGTTTTTCCCAATAGCGTTCTCTTTCGCAGAACTATTTCAGATAATATTGATAGGGTCTGCAAATATATTGGGAACAGCAAAGGTGACGACGACATCAGCAATTTCACTCACCACTGGTCTGTGCACGTCCCAGAATGCTCTTTCCTGACTGTCGAGAATTTTCCTCTCAATTTTGTCTCTTTTCTTATCCACTCTGACGGAACAAAAAAAGCGGAGTTCAGAACCGTTTTTACAGAGCTTTGAATGCAGCTTATTCCAACACACATGTGATTCATTCAGTCCATCACACGTGTAATGTGCAGCTCATGTGTGAAGTTGTGCGCTGGTGATTACAGGAACCTTGTCGTGAAACCACTAAATTCAATCATGTCAGAATGAGGGTGTAGGAGGACTCACTCAACGCATGTGTGGCTCTTATAGAAACCTACTTCGCTTGTGCTTCTGCTTGCATAAAAATGAACTCCCATTTCCTGGCGAAAGCTCTCTGTAGCCTTGCTAAGCTCTCCTGCAAGTGAAACAAAGAACAATCGAGGAGGGGGGGGAGGGGGAAGAAAAGGCTTTTGAGGGATCTGGACTGATTATTTTTACCGTGCATGATATGTACAGTGCACGGCTGGATACCATCTTTATTGATCCCCGCTCACGTACAAAAGAAAAAAAACCCTGAGTACAACTAAACCGGTGATTCATTTAATAGCTTCGGTGAAAGGAAAGTTACAAATGATGCAGTGGCACACAGTAAAAAACAAATGTTCTGAGTGTCAGAATGAACGAAAAAGGCAAAAGATAAAGCCTGAGAGCTGAATGCAGAACAGATATGTGACGACGGGAACGCTGGCATTAACAGACCTCTCTCACTTACCGCTTCATAGTCTGCAAGCTCCAGACGTGCTTTATTTTGCATTGTTCTTTTGCAGAGGTAAACAGCTGGGAGACGGAGAGAGACAGAGAGATGGGTGATACGCCGAGAACGGGAACTCAGCTTTAAACAGCCTTAAGTGGCCCTGCATTTACTCATTTAATCCTCTCAACTGCACATTTAAACTGGCCTGCAAATCACAGAGGTCATTGGCTGTGCATGTTGTCTCAGCACCTGTCACAGGGTGTGTTGTTTGTGTGTGTTTGCCTGACTTTTGATGTCTTCCTGTACTATCATCATCCCTTCATCCCTTTGTTAACTGACCCTTATGTGGAAGCTTCATTATGCCATTACGCTGTTTTCATTAAGGCGCATCGTTCATGTGAATCAGTTGCCACATCTGAGACACTCTATCTTCCCCTAACACTCACAGGATTAATCCCACAGCGAGCATTAGCCCTTTTTTTCCTCTCCCACAACTCAAACAACAAATGAAAGACCTGCAAAGCTGCGGCCATGCGCGCAAACCCTTTTTGGCATTATGAAATGTTTATCTCCACTGGTCTGTAAACAATGAGGAGCTCGTCAGTGTATCGGTATTAAAACCTTCAGCCAACTGTGCACAACAAGTGCACGCACACAAACACATCCCTGGTTTCCTTCACTGTGATCAGTGTGTATCAGTCAGAGAGTATGAATAGACATGGGATAGGAAACACACAGTATTGCATGCCGACTGCAGTATAGCCGATTCAAACTGTGGGCCAAGCATACTAAAAAAAAATGTGATTTAATGTTTCTTCCTGCATTTTCATACTGCAGTTGCCTCATTTGTGTGTCATCTTTTGACTTTTTGGTAACGCCAGCAGTAATACAATATCTGCTGGACAAATGTACTCCACAAGCTGTGTGCATCACTTGAGTCTCTTCAGTGCTGCACGACGCACAAAGCAGGTATTAGACTTCACGCAGCTCTCTCACCATAGTCTGTGTTTTCTGGTTCCCAGCAGTTTGATGGCCAAAAGTATGGCGTCTGAAGGGAAAAACAGGCCATTAAGAAACCTTACATCTTTGACAGCGTACAGCTAACCACATGGTGCGTCAAAGTGTGCACCGCCATGCGAGGTGGGCACACAGTCACAGCCGTACATCTGTCACAATAAAGTATTTTGTTGAATAATGGGCTCGGCAAAACGTCTAAACTCTAAAGCACATAAGCTCCTTTCAGCGAGCAGTGGGAGCAGACACCGGCATGAATCCTGACCCTCCTCGGCGGCCCTGTACGGACTGGCATCAGATGAAAACCGATTACCCATGAAGCAAAGAGCGAAGTAAAGCCCGATACCAGCACAAACCTTTATTTACATTGGTTAGTTCTGAGCTGCACACTTGAGGGAGCTCACTGGCTGCTAAACCCCTAAAAGTGTCAATCCCACGGTTAACATTCAGAGTGATGTGTTTTTTTTTCCTTCATTACTTATGAACCTTTAAGAAGTACGACGCACAACAACTCCTAATCACCGCAGCACATTATACACATGCACTTTAAATGATTTATCTTGAATACAGCCATTAGAGTTGGACATTTGTCATGTGTGAAGTGAGTTTTGTGCTTTACCGCGAGGAAGGAGCTTTCGAATGTCAATACATATTTGTATTTTATATGATCTTCTCCAGGAGATTATGTAATGGTAATGTGTGTGCATCTTTCTATCCGTCCATCAGCTTAATATATTTTGTGCTCATTAATGATTGTCCGCTCGATGACCTCTTGTGGTTGCAATGATTCACACTTGAGCTAGTTAGCTGTTAGCATCTGGTGGGCGGTTGAGTCATGCGGTGTGTGGCTAACAGAACGAAACACACAGCTCCTGTTCTCTATGAAAGATACATGGAACAAGTCACCGCAAATCAAATCACTCTGGAATCACTCTTTGAATTAAATCCTTCATAACATGAACAGAAGCAAACATATTATCTCTAGTTTATATGATGCGATAACACACGCACAAAATGATCCTTTGTGAAGCATTTCCTCTCCTTGGTTCAATTTTAAACATTGCCATTGATTTCTAAAGTTTCAGAGACCTAATAAGATCCATTAACACAAATAAGAATCAGAATATTACTATGGTCACTCTTACCTGAAACCTATAGAAAGTGCCGTCATCTTTGAGCGTGAGGACGTGGTCTGAGATGGGGAAGAAGTAACCATGTGCAGCCATCAGAGTTCCTAGGTGAAGAGCTTCCACTTGGAGAAAACACAGAAATAAAGTTCATTTACAACTTGATGTACTCTTGTTCGTTGTGTTCCTTTCCCCAGTAATAGTATACGCAAGCACATACAACTGTACTTTTATTTTCTCTACATAAAACACATGTATCCATCTAGTACACGTGTGATTTGGGATTGTGTTAAAAAGTTGAATTAAATCCACACTGTGAACTGTCTTGCAGAAATCATCCGAGGCTGTTCTGTGCTCTGAAGGAACATTTCAGGAAAAACACTCTCAGAAAGGTGTCTTTGTGCTCAGCTAAACTAACCGGCTGCTGCCCTTAAATTCAAAAAAATTACACGAGAGTGGTATCAATCTCTTCAACTACCACCAGAAAACCAATACGCATGATTTCCAAGGCAAACCTGGGTAATAAGGCTTTATATTTTATGTATCTATCTGTCCTCTTTAAACACTGTTCATTCAGTTTATCATGAGGCATTAAAAGATCATTTGAAGAAGATTTTCTGATTATCCTGCCATCAATAGTTCCTCATCTCTCATATTGAGCCGGCATGCTGTTTTTTTTTTGGGGCCACACAAGCAAATTAACTTTATTCAGCATTCATCCCCAGGTAGAAATTAAATGTTGACAAACTGATCAGAACAAACACCAGAACCTTAATTAGTATAGCTGCTGCTCTAACAATAATAATATGGCAATAAACCACAGTTATGTAAAAAAAAATACAAGCAGACGCGGCGCGATACAACGAGAACAAGACCGAAGGACATGAACACAGAGGACGTAAAGACAAGAAAAGGATATGATCTGTTCAATAGGAATAAAAACACTATAATAAGGTCTGACACTGCTTTGACTGGATACCAAACGCCACAGCAGGAGGTCACGCTGATTAGCCCACCATCAGCCGGAGAGGCGGAACTCATCAGACAAATCACCTGGTGTTGTGCTTGGTTGGAGTGAAAACCTGCATCCCTCGGGCGCTCCGCAGCACATGATTGACTCGCCCAGGTATAAAACCATCAGATAATGAAAACATGTAATCATCATCAACTGTGTGTCTCGTCTGCCACCAGTCACTGCCTGCTGTTCTCAACCTGTAACCCCTTCCTGGCGTCGACGTCTATTATTCATGTTTCGTATAATGTATTGACAATTTCCGAGGTAACTGGCCTTCTTTGTGGTAATTATGAACAGTATATAGCACGCCTGTTTGTGTGTTGATTCAGACAATAATATTCCTGTCTATTTATGCCGTTGTGATTGAAAGTTTTGGTGTAAAGCCCCGGGGAGTCTGGCAGTAAACTGTGATCTTAGCTCATTAATAGGCTCACAGATATACAGTTTGAAGTGCGTGACGTAGTATAAATAGGCAGAGTTATGCCTGCTTTAACAGGAGATTACTGCATGTATGTGTGAAACACTCACATCTCTGGTCTCTTGCTCTTTAAAACATACACACACATCCATACATCCACACACACACTGGGTGTATGTGTCAGTGCGATGAATACAGATTGTCTTTTCCTTTCGCACAGAGGTGACTGTGACAGCTTTGAGAGGTCAGGATGCTGATGTGAATGCATGCGTGTGTGTGTGTGTGGGTGGGTGTGTGTATATGTGAGTGTGTGGGGGTGGGGGTGTGTGCATGTGTGTGTGTATGTGTGTGTATTAATAAATTATGACTCATAAGTTATTTAAACCTGTTTACTTATAAACACACCCCTTCCTCCTTGTGCACTGCACAACCCACTGCACTATTTCTTACAGCAAAACTATCCGAATATATAATATATCATTTATTAGATTTTGGTGTGTTATGAAGTGAGAACAAAATAGAGTCTTCTTTGTCAAATAGCTATAGGGACTAAGGCTTATGTATGTCATCTGCCAGACAGACATTTACAAGCAAACAACCGCTCACTCATATATCTTTTTACTTATTATCTATTCAGAATTAGTATTTTCTGGATTGTTTGTCAGATGAAAGTCAGCAAAGTATGAAAAAGGCCGTCTGGGACAGGGAAGTTGGAGCTTTCTGACTCCCATTCTTCAACCAGTTGAACGATCTGCTCTCATTTTGTGTGCGTCCTGTTTGCTGAGCCTTTCTGCTTCTGTTGAAGAGAAGCTGAGGCGGTTTTCTGATGCCACCTGAGGACTGAGTGTTGAACGTCATCCCCACAGCCATTAACTGATTTATCTAAATCAATCCTGACACTGCATTGCATGCTGTTATTTCCAATTTAGGAAATCACCAAGCACACGTTAAAAGGCATATCAAATGAAATCAAGCTGAGCATCATTTTCTAATTTAGTATCCCTTTCTTTCAGCGCAAAGCCAGCAGTAGAAATACTGTAAAAAATACATTAAAAAAAAGCTGTATCCAACATTTCAAGTTGCATCCATTACAGAGTAAAAAAAAAAAAAGTCCCAGCGAAGAAGAAGCTGAGCGGAGTTCCCCCATCCAGGGAGGTGACATCCCGGAAATGATGGTTAATTGGGCGGGGCCAACTCCAGCACAGTCAAATGAAGGATCACGGCCGGGATGCAGTTAATTAGCATGATTGTATTGGCATAGTTCGAGAAAACGTTGCATCTATCTGAATTAATGGCTGAGATATTATAAACAGTGAAAACAGACGAAAACAGTGAGCGCGGCCTCTCTTTCGTTAAGCTAGTGTGTGTTTGTGGTTTGTATTGTGAACATGTCCATGGTGGCAATGGGAAGGTTTTTTGTGAAGCGAGACTGAGAACGGCAGTTGCACATTTATAATTGATAATCAGCTGCACACTGCCTCTGTTGGTTTGGACAAAGGAGCCTTATTGCTGATTTTGTAGATAGAAATTGATATTTAATGCAATCTATTTTATTCTTTAATTCATCGTGGGCCCAAAAGAACAAGTCTGCATGTGCTCAATCAGACTAATGTGATCACAGGTTCTCCGTGGGATGAATTAAAGGTCCACTAACATTGGTTTATTTTGTTGCTTAAGAGTCTATAATGGTGAATTCCGGGTAGCATGTGAGCTTCTGACTCCCATTTAACATATAGCAGGGTTTTCTATCCGCTTTACAGCTGACTAAACCTTGGACTGGAATTAGTCAAGTTGTCAAGACAGGCCAGCCTCGAAGTCTGAGGGGAAAACACCCTTTGATTTCATCATATTACCAGCTCTGTGCCAGACACCCAGCAGTTTGGAGCCCTGCCAAGTGGAGTGTGGGAGTATTCTTCAAGCTGAGGGTTATCTAAATACAACAGAGGAGATCTTTTGATTTTGTAGTCAAATTTTGATTATTATTGTTTGCACTATACACTATGCGCTGTGAAAAATGTACGTTTTAATCATTAAGTAATGCATTAAGTACTTGTTTGTTCCTGTTTGGTTTTATTTGGACTCCACTGCATACAACAGAGGAAAACATCTTTCTTTAGTTTCTAGTTACTTAAAAGGTTCAGATTTTGTGAAATACACTGAAATATTTAAGATTGACCCGGTCGCTCTCAACAATTGTAGCTTGTGGCCGCTCTCAGAAAACTGTTACTCAGATGTCTATAAGGGAAAATATTATTTCATCTCTTAACTTCTTAGATGGCTCCATTTAAAAAAATAAAAATAAATAAAAAGCAGAGATTGAAGTCCAAAATGTCAGAATGTGGATCAGTACTGTGTTTTTTTTTTTCTTGTTTTATATCCCGTTAATCATTTCACAACGCCTCTGATGTATATTGTATTCCTTAGAGCTCAATTTAATGGAGTATTTTTAGATCATTGTATTGGTACTTTTACGTAAGCCAAGGATTTGAAGTTCCAACACTGGTTTCAATCAGCTAAGGGGGGAGCATCTATTTAGAAATCCATGCTTTTCTTTTTCAGGCAGTTAAAATTTTTTATATGCCGGAGTAACAATGTACAGAAGGACGGTCTGATGGAAAAAATACAAGAGTGACTCTTGAGTCTGATGAGGAGGAGGTCTAAAGAATATTGGAGGAGAAGTCCAGGACCATCATAGAACAGAACGTGTCCTCGCTGACGTCCTGCCTCAAGAGATCCTTTTCCTTTCTGTTCCACTGAGTGGATTATGTGCTCTTTCATATGCAATTCAGCCTCTTAACAACACACCAGCTACACACTCACTCACGTTTTGTTGATAGTGTGGTGAATAGAGCTATTTTATTCATCTGGTGATTTTTCATCATTTTAAATCTTTTAATTGTTGAAATTTAACAGCTAAATTCCCCCCACAGGAATCTAAATTATTTACGCTAAGCTACTTTTATTCATGTATGTATGTGTTTTGGTTTTTTTAAACTGTGATGACATTTTAACAGTATTAGGGTCCAAGTTAAACTGAACTTAGAGCCTCTTCAGCTAAACTGTGTCCAGTTACACGAGGGATTCAAATCAAATCCTTTGCATTTCTTTGGACCACTAAAAAGTGGTCGTTGCTGAGAGTTTAGTGCACTACGAAGCTGCTCCAGTTGCCGGCTGGTGTAGAGCGAAGCCCATGAGGAAGTGCGTTAAACCTGCATTCTTTCTAGTGGCCAGCAGGAGGCGACTCCTGCTGATTGGAAAAAAAAGGTCAGATTGTCTATTAGAAAATCGCCCTACTTCTCAATTGATTTGCTACCTCAGTAAAGATTGTAAACACAAGTGTACGGTCTCAATAGCTAGTTTCAAGTCCTCTTCAATGCATCCTGGTGTTCCTTTAGTAATGCTCGGTCCTGTTTGGAGTGAAACAGATGATAAAGCAGGGTATAATTCAAGACCTTGACAGGCTGCTACCACGACCTTGTCCGGCCTGTCAGTACAAAGGGAGAAAAACCCATTTGTGGGAGCATCTCAACAGGGTGGCTTTGTCTCTGATGCGTCAGGAGCGCAACCCTCAAGCATCTTGGATAAAAGGATGAAAGCGGCTCGGCTGGCGTTTTCCACACATTTCTTGCCGCAACATGTGAACGACCCCTTAACAAGCCGTCAGTATTTTAGTGCAGTTGTGATGTCACAACTACACAATATATGACCATAGCCTTGCTTTCACACGTCCCTCGTTATCGCCGGTATTTAGTCTTTGTGCCAGTTCGCCATTGCTCTTTCATTCTCGCCATTGTTTGTAGTGTTTAGTTCTTTTCAGTGTTTAACCTTTTTTTTAATGTTTTATTTAGTGTCCTGCCTGCTTCTCAACTGTCACCCTTTTAATTTCATCAATAAATCATCGAGCTCTTCCTGCTGCTGCGTACTCATCAGCTTTAAGTGATGTAAACAGGAAGTAACATTCAGTCAGCTCTGTGGAGATGTCGGCTCCACGGAGCCTTGTGTCTTAAGCTTGATATTTACATTTTGGTGAATATTCACCTTGGAGTGTCATGCTGAAATAGCTGCTAGCACTTCCTGTTTACTCTGCACCCACAGATGTGTAGGGGACAATTAACTGGATTACTAAACTTCAGAGAACGTCTTTATTTTCAGTTGTGAGATCAGATCATAATTAAGTTTTTTTTTTAAAACATTTTTTAAATTATAATTGGATTCATGGACATTTATCAGCGATGCCTCAGGCATGCTCATATCACTAGCAAGAGTAAATCACACCGGTTTCAATTAAATGTGTTCAAAAAACATGTACTTATTTCAAAAGAACAGAGCCTGATGGCTGCTGTGTCCGCTTCAGGGTGTCGATCATGTCAACCAGTGGCTCCTCGTTCACTTTCAGCGTCTCTGTGTTTCTGATCCTGTCACACATTCCACCTCATCTTAGCTTGTTTTCATCCCACATTAGCCTGTTTGCAAAACTCTTCTGTCTCCCGCCGCACAGCATCAGCTCTCATCCCCCTCCCCTGCAGCACATCCCCTCATCAGTCCCTCACTATCTAAGCCTTCCACTTGCAGTTGCTCCCTGCAAGATTGTCTTGTGTGTCACTGCTGAGCTCGCCAGCGTTACTCCTGAGTCGACCGCGTACCTGCCTGTTCTGGACTACAGATTCTCGTCCTGTGGATTTGTTTGCCTTATGACTCATCTCACGGTGCTGGCCCTGTGTGAACTTGAGTAAACCAAACTATCCTGGTACATCTGCCTCTGTGTCGTGCTTTTGGGTTCCTGTGTATTACGAGTAACGCTTACAGATCCCTTCACAAGCTGTCTAATGTGCCCAATAATTCACCTTAATTAAACAGGTTAAGGCCGGTAAGCACTTCATTGCAATAGTTCCCATGCCAGATAAAGCAATTGGCTTTAGATATACAATGGAACATAATTTTTAATTGCCAGAATTGTGATGAAAGGCATGAGTTCACATACATGTGCAAAACCTTCTGCTAAAATGTCCTAAAAGAAGATTAAACATCTTGAGAGAATCTTTCGAGGCAGAAATTTGCATCAACTTATCAAATACAGTTGGAAACTAAAAAGATTGCAAAAATAACAGGATAATGAGTTAATCTGGAGTGTGTCAGTATATTATCCAGCACATTTATTCAGCATAAAACCTCCCAATCCCCAGTTTACTTTGATATATAACATAATCTTCCTTTATATGACAAACATGCTGCTATTGTGCTATGAGCCAAATTAATTGCGTTTCACTTTGCTGTGTCTGTCAGCTCCGCCAGGAGTTTGTCTGTGCTGAAGTCACTTAGTTTTGCACAACACTCTGTTCATCGCCGCAGGGCAATTGACAGCTTGTTTCGTGGCCGTTTGCAAAATAAAATGCACTGATTTAATTAAAAAGGAAGAACAAAAAGTGTTAAAGGACATAGAACATCTGCTTGTTCACACCTGTTTTTTAGACCCTCGAGAAAATGTCCGTCTCTGACCATTATGATCTGGAATAGTATTTTGGAAGAGCATTTTTCCAATTGCAGATTACACAAAATGTAATAGAATACATGTAAATGTGGCAATGACAGTGAACAGTGCAACAAAAAGAACATTTGTCCGGTTCAAGCACATTAAGCAGAAGTGATTTGACAGGCTTTCTTGTTTTTCATGCTACTTTTAGCATAGCACTTCCGATACATTATGAATCAGGGCTGTCTGAGACATGTGGAAAAGCATAATCTCTCAGGCAAATGTAAATGATTGAAACTGTGTTTTTACTTGAACATGTTTCTTGACGTAAATGAAAAGACAAAAGAAAAACTGAAGCACAGGAACAATCTGGACGGTTCAACTGCTGTCAAACAACACAGAGGTGTTTTATAATGATCCAACTGCTTCCTTGTGCCCTTAAAAAACACACACATAAATAAGTGCATGCCTTTCTGACCTTTCTGATACAAACGCACAATTGACAAATGCAGGAAAAGACAGGCAGATCCTTGCATACAAATGTCACATCGCAGAGAGTTGATGAGTCAGCTGAGTATCACACTGGCTGAACTATGAATACTGAGGCACACACACTGGAGCAGACAAACACTGATCTGTACACCCACACACACTCCAGCATCCAAATAAACACACCTACAGTACATACACAAACATTTAAAACACTTCTAAACCAACACATTGTGAGCGATATTTCTTTATGACTATATTTAAGACAAGCAAGCGGTTTTAATTGTTCACAATTTGCCCAATTTGCCCCAATTCAGAGCTCTGCTTTTTAAAAGTATGCTAAACTAAACTAAGCTAAATCAGATGTTAGCAGTTACTTTTTTCATGGATGTTATGACAAATAACATGGATTAGTTTGACATTAAATCCATAAATGTCATGTTAGTTATGACAACAAGAAAGAAAGACTTTAACGCAAATTGTGGCATTTGTGTGCTAGGGGTTTTGAAGAAATTGCCTTCATGGAACTGTGTGTCACGTTCATAACTGCATCTCAGCAGCCAAACCACGATACCAAATGTGTTTTTTAAACACCGGTATGCACCTGTCCCTTTCACCTCATGCAATATCTCTGTCTACACAACCCCCTCCACCCCCCTCCCGCCCCTCCTCTTCCACCTCTCTTCCTCCTCGCCCTGCAGCTCAGCATCTTCCCCCTTACCTTGATCTTCAAGGTCCAGATTCTTGATCATCCACTGTACAATTTCAGAACCTGAAATGAGAGAAAGCACATAAATATGAATCCCTGACATCTAATATATTGTGTGCTGAAATACTTTTTTTTTCATCTAGATGCAAATGAAAGGGAAAACAATGACTCTCTTAACCCTATCTACTTCTCCTCATCATCACAGTGCATACCAATTCCTCTCGCGTTGCACCATGTGGGTGGGTAATAGGTCGTCCATTACCAAATTTTCTTCTCTGACACCCTCTCCAAGCCAGCTTTCTTTGGATGTAGTCCATTAATATAAATGACCAGCGAGTTACAATGAAGCAGCTCGTGCACTAACAACACAGTCCGTCTGACTTAGCCACAGCACGGACATTGCAGTTGCAATTGTTTCATTTAATAAGGCAATGCATCAGAGTGGACATTTGCAACGGTCACAAACTAAAATCAAGACGTTAATTGAGTGGAATAAGGTGTGAAAAGAGGCGAGAAGAAAAGCCCGCATGTAAAATCTATCCATTGTAAAGACAAGATAGTACATGTGTATTTGTTTGTTTTTAGCAGTAGTTTAGGGATCATGTATGCTACTGCCATTTCTCATGGCTTGAACGTCAAACCTTTTATACGGCTGATGTCATTTTTGCAATTCATCTTCCCTATTTGAGAATGCAACTGAATCATTTTCACATCTCAGAAAAACAGAACAGCATCCTCTGCCCCCCCTGGGCATTTTCACACCTAATCACGACATGTAACTTTGGCACTTTGGCAAAATATATATTTTCCAAGCTATTATTACGGTCCGTCATGCTGACGGGTGAAGGTTTGCTGAGGAGACGAGAGCCACAGAAGGCAGGGAAAAAGGTGTGAAAATTGAGTCATCAGGGAATTCATGCTGTGAGACAGTCAGCCCCGCGGCTGTCTCTATGTCCATCAAACTATCTTTCTGTCGGTGTTTTTGTCTTCATGGAACCCCGTTGCTTTGCCGCGCCCCCATAACCAGATGAGATTTTTCATGGATTAACATCATTAATACAACCCCATTTTCACACTAGCAAAGTTGACCCACTTTCTAAGAGAGAGCTTAAATGAGATGTGTACGGTAATCCTCTAACAAGGCTGTTCTCCGATTTGATTAATATCGTGCACATGGATTGGGCTGTGCACATAGTGTGTGGGTGTGTGGGTGTGTGCCGGTGCAAGCATGTGTGTGCATCAGAATGTGCCAATAATATGAAAGATAAATCATATCAAGCATGGCTAATAATGGATATTTTCTGCTGCAGAAAGTAACAGCATACAGCCAACGGCATCATGCACAGCTCAACATCCACATATGAAGTAGAGAGGATGTACAGTAGAGGTTGTGAAAATACTAGTAAAACCACATGAGTTCAAAATAAAGACTATGCACAGAGGAAATGTGTGAAACGCTAGAATATGCTACGTATAAAAGATAGGACTCAAAGGACATACCCTCGTGTTGTACGGACACAAACATATACCCAGTCCATGAATATATAATTCATATAAACTCCATGCAATGTGAAATATTGTCAAATACAAGATCACACAGTTTGAGCACCTGTGTGTGATTAGAAGTATTGCTTTGTTAAAATACATCTTTATAATCTGGTTGCCCGTAAAATAAAGAACAATAGCCTCATTTGACAGTTTTTATGAAAAACAAAGTGTGGGATCTAGGTAGATGCACCACGTCTGTTCCCAATACAATCATTTGAGAGCAAGTGCTGTTACTCAAACAGGTGAATTTGTTGGCAAGTGGAAAATGTGTTTTTTATACAGAATTGAGGCTGCAAAAAGTGGTGCGGAGGAAAAAACACAATGGAGAAACCTTGGTTACACCCGTGGCTGCTGCGCTTTCCAGCTGGTGCGGGTGCTCCAGTGAACATGGATTAAGTGGCCGTATTCACAGACTTTGTCTTAGTTGCATCCCCAGAAACTACCAGAGGACGAGTGCTTGAAGTCTGAGCATTTCACTCTCTTACGCCAAAGTCACGCATTCTTGATAGACACTGCATGCATTTGTACAAAAAATATATTTAAAACTAAAGGTTATGATGGGTTTTTTTTTAGACATAAAGATGACATGTAACTATATTATTTAGGTCTAGGTTAAATTGTGTCAATAAGCTTTAATGGCCATGTACATTTTGACATACATGGAATTTGACGGCGGATTCTGCGCTTCGTACTTCTTTTTAATGCAAGAGCTAGATATAAAAAAAGATGAATATAAAAGAAAGACCAAAAAAAAAGGACAGAAAAACAGAAAAACAGTAAACAGTAGTCCAATGTTCCCACGGACAAAGCCGGTGTACTTGATTGTATAATATCCAACAAAAAGATGGAGCAGCGATGATCTAAGCGGATATTGCTTGGCCACATGAAACATAATTAATCAATATGGCCACTCACTGTTTGAAACATAGATAGCCCCTGTGTAGAAGGCTTGGCATGAAAAAGGAAACAGAAAAAGAACTGTACATCAGCTTCCCTCTATGTGCACGAAAGCATTCGTCATCTTTCACTGACGTCACTGAAGCTAAAGTTAGATATGTATATGTATCTATGTCTATATGTTGCTGCTCACTGCCAACCATCCAACCTCGGCCCATGTCAAAAAGGGCCTTAGCGTGGCTCTTAGTTAGCAGTCAGGGGGACCCGTGAGGGTTCTGGCATTTGTTGGTTCTCTGACACGTCATTATGCAAAAAAGGAGATTTTGGCACAATGTTGAGAAACTCGCACTTATAGGAAAATCTTGCATTATTGGATTATTTATAAATCCTTAATATTTAACAAGATTTCGATGCCGTTGCATTGCAGAGCTCTAACTCTTATAAGCCGATATAAGCTTTTAATTTGATTGCGTAATACTGTTGGTTTAATACTATATGTTCATATTTCTGCATATAGCGCATGACAGCGATGATGGCCTCACTCGTCTCCATTTTTGAATGCAGTGTTTAACTTGAATAACCTCTTATGGGTTATCACTCCAGGATGGATTCTTACGTGTTGGGTTGCACAATCCAATATGATCCTCTTGACATTCTGGCACTGCTGGTGTGAAATGTAAAACAGGACAACTCTCTAAATACTTTCAGTGTTTTGTTTGGCCAGAAATGAGTACTAGTACGGTACTTAGTGAGTGGGAGCGGAGTGAAGTAGAGGAGACAGTAGAAGAGCGTACAGAACGGCAAAATGATAAAAGCCTTACCTGAAAAAACACTGGGGATCTTGGTTAGAAAACTTTTCACTGTTCGGATGGGGATGCCATTTTTCTCATCCTGCATGCGTGCTATTACTTCCTCCATCTGGACAATAACACGGAGACAGTGGGGAAGAAGAGGAGGCTTGCATTAGTAAGTGAAGGCTGTGTCTGGGAGGAAGACAGAAAGCAATGAATGGATGCAAACTGGTTCTTGTGTGGTCCAACCATGTTTTCCAAAGGGGGAGAGGAGGAAGTTGGTGACTAACAACAATCCCTGCTGTCAGATTTCTGCCTCTGCTTTGACGAATCTCTCTTGAATTTGTGTCATTTGTCACAAAAAGCATCCAGTAAGCCGCTCGTGTTGAATTCTGCCACAGCTATTGAATTCAAAAAAAGTCTCGCAATGAAGTTTCTCGTTATGCTCCATCACAGAACGTTTACACACATCCGGACTTCACATGGCAGGGAAGAAACATTCATAAAGCCACTCAAAAGACATTCAGGACACGAATGTTTCGCCGTCCAAATTTGAAGCAAAAGCTGCACCGAGGAACAACACGCAGTGCCAAATGCACACACACGGAAACACACGCACACACACACACACACACATTTGCACACGCCGCGGAGACAGAAATGCTCTGCGAGTCGTCTCAAGGGCTTGGCATGGCAACACAAGGCAGCCTCGTTTCCAAGAAAACACAGAAGGGAGCAAAGCAGAGGGTAGAGCATGGCCCTGATGCGTCAGTCGGATCAGAGGCCAAGAGAGCTCCCCAAACAACCCCTACGGTGTAAAAATATACACATGGAAAATATGTACACAGAGTTCAACTGCCTGGCAACGCACTCATATGCCCTACGCAAACAGATACACATTAACACACATCCAAAATGTGTTGCTTCGTATCCCTGCACCTGTAAAGGATTTTCGGTGCTGAGAAATATTCATTGAGGATGGTCAGTTTCTGCCAAGTTTTGTCTCTTCACAGACCAGCAGATTCATGACTGAGAGATTCAGGGCATGAATTATGATTTTTTTTTGGTTTATTTCAGTAACACATTTTACATTTAAAACCTCGCAACATCGATAGGTGAAAATATGTCCAGTGAAAATAGGATTCTAGCGATGATCTAAAAAGAGCACAGTGTATTGTTTCCAAGTTGTTAAATAATGTTTTTCAACAAGACAATAGGCCTTGTCTATAAAAAGAGTATCATAAAGTCATGTCCAAATGAAATTGGCATGCTTGACAATGGTGGACGAGCTGCCAAGATGTATTTTAAACATGGCGATGAAAATAAAGTATCCTAAGCGGTTTCATTACAACACATGTGACACGTGACTCCTCTCCTTACACGACTTGTACAAAGGTGATAAAGTAGGCCATGAATAACACAATGAATTATTGCAATTACTCGGCATTGAGGAAAGAGTATTGAGTCTTTGTTGGGACAATCAATTATTATAATGAGTCGTTGTGTATTTAGTAGTTCGACGTAGTACTATATAGTATCTATCTAGCATAGATGTGTTTTGGGATATTGTGTGGTGTGTATTGATGTATGAAATTGTCTTTTTGGTTTTGAATCAACTCCTTTTTTATCTGATGACATTGAGCATATAATCCATAGTACTTAGTGTGTGGTGTCTGGACGTTGTGACTGTGCGCTGCACCGAATTGTGATGTTTTTTCTCACAAATCCAACTTCATGGATCGCCCCCCTTAATTTAGTTTCGTCTCCATCTTCCGACGACATACACACAACTTATCCGTGGAGCTCATGTGGGAAAGGTAACACAATTGGTTCTACTTGGTACGAATGAAGCTTTTGTGTGTGGGGGGAGAAATGATTTCCTGTGGCCATATTGTCGAGAAAGGAACAGTTCTGATGAAAAAGCTGGGTTTGATATGTAAATCTGTGTCTGCTTGGGTTTGGCAGTTCATGAGCTAGTACTGAAGCATTGTGTTATAATAAAAGCGTGTAGCTAGTCAAATACCCTGGAGCTACAAACCATCCCAGTTTGGGATTGGAGCTTAATTGACAATGATGGAGCACAGACAAATAATGCAGCTAAGTAGCTACTGGAAGACGATCGGAGACCCAGTAAGACTGAGAGACGGAGGAATGAAAAGAGAAATACAAGAGTACACATTTTCAGAATAGTTCAACCTGTTCCTTTAATCTTTTGTTGCCTCATCCTGCATGAGGCAGGTCAGTAGATCTGTCTCGACAAAATATTTATTTATTAGAGTTCTAAAAAACAAGTTCATTTTCTGACGCAATTGCAACACCTTAGTGGAAAAATCAATCCTAACTGCTTCTGTCTGTGACCTCCTTGGATTTCGGCTTCCATTTTGTGGTTATTTGGTGGATTTTTCTTCTTCTCGCACACATCTGATGTCTGTATTGTTCCCCACTGATACCAATGTCACACCAATGTTACACCAATGTCTTCACCAGTGGGAGTCTTAATGGACTCCTATGCACTCCCGCCAGCCACAAAGATCTTTTTTTAATAAGGGGCACTGCTGAAATTATAGACGTTCACTACTTTGTTAAAAGTCGTTCGGGGAAATGTAAGAAGTCACTGACTGAATTAATGTGAGACAAGACAGGTTGAAGGAAAAAGGGTGAATATTTAAAAGAGGCTTTTAATATTTGATCACAACACAATGGAAGCTGTTGAAGTTCAGAAAATGTTGACATCTAACAGTTGAAGTATCAGAGGGTGAGGTTTTTTCATTGGTGTTTCTCAACCAACACTAGCTAAAGTTAGAGGATAAGGTGTCATTATAAAAATACATATGTGATTTAAATTCCAGGAAGAATCTCAACCGGGTCAAAATCCAACCATCAACACAATAAATACATCATTATATAATTCAGGCGTTCAAAGCTGCACCTAAAGCTGACGCACAGACAAACAACAAAATAATACAATTCAAGTGGCCTCCTTTTCATGTGTCGCATGCATCAATCCTTTTGTTGTTTTCAAAACATATCTCTCTCATTGGATTCGCATTGTGTTCAGCTCATCCCCCGTTGAATAAGTGTGCCTTATAAATGGCAACCTTCCCTCTGTATCTGTGCCTCGCTGTCTTTCTCTGAGAGTCAGCTGCCGCTGTGAGACAGAGCACACAAGGACAACAGCACCAGTGATCAATACTTCACACACCCTCTCCCATCTCTGCAAACCCTCACCGCCTACACATGGTAAAATGCCACCAGCGTGAATATTCAGGATCTAAAGCTCTTGAAGTCGGGACGCTCTCTGGCTTCATGTTGTGAGGAAGAGAGGAAAGTCATTTCCCTCCAGAGAGAGAGGAGGCAGAGTCTCTCTCTCTCTCTCTCTCTCCCTCTCTCTCTCTCTCTCTCTCTCTCTCTCTCTCTCTCTCTCTCTCTCTCTCTGTCTCCGTCTCTGTCTTCGTCCCCCACCCATCCACCCACCCAGGGTCTGACTGCGTCTCTGCAGCCTCTTAACAGATAAGAGTGAGTGTTTTGGCTGCACAGTGTGAATCATTGAATAATGATGGCACAGGACTCGGTACATATGAAGTGACTAACAAAAGCTCCAGATATAAGCACACACTGAGCTTCGGCACACGGCTCCGAGGACTTCAAAGACGATCACTGGGGGCACTTGGGGGCCAATCAGAATGTTCTGAAGCGCCATTTGGAGCAAAAACACATTTCAAACGGGATTCGTGAATCAATGCTGACACGTTAGATTTCTTTTTAGCTGCCGTTAAGTGCACCATAAGTCCCTTTATTTGATTGGCTGTTTCTAAGAAAAGCGTGCCGATAAAAGGATCGGTTATAAGAAAGCTTCTATCTGGAGCACAACAGAAAGGTGGGAGTTTTTTGGGAGGAAATTTCAGGAATTGTATCGTGTGGCACTCGTGTGTGTACTAACTAAAGCAGGGATTACCCGGCTTGAAGCAGGTTGTTCTCATCGACTGTTTGTAGTTACTTATCGCAGGTCAGCTGCTACACTTTCGCAATGTCGGCAGGGAGAAGTTCAAACACACATACAGAGGGAGAGTGACTTGGTTCGCCGCCCGCTGGACATTTTCACTTCACCTTTACATTGGTAATAGTTTTTGCAGCCGTATTAAGGCTCAGAATATCAAATGCAGCACCTTTAATGTAAGCGTACGTACGTAAGGAAAGTAAGTTATCTACGTAAATTGCGAAATCAAGTTATTTGAACCCAAACCCCGATCTTTTCGTCGACCCAACCGAGAAGTTTTCTTGGCGAAACAACGCGTTCTGCAGGGGCTCGTCCAGGTGGACGGATCACTGATCACTCAGAAATAACTTTTTGCAAGACATCCCACGAACTGTTGTAGGAGGATACAGCACGCTGCTGGAAGAAATACAAACTACTATGACCGTACGATTTTACGCTACTACATGCCAGCCGGAAAGCATCTATTTGTTGAGTGTATTGCACAACCCGCAGGTTGCATTAAATCGTTTCCTTCCTTAAAATAATGATGCAATCCGTCTCTAGTGTTGACCTAGATTAAAGTGACGGGGGGAAAAATCATCAGTCCTTGATGAGCTCAATCTTATTTTTCAAACTGCTTTAATTAGATCATCATCACCTACATACACTTTAAATCCCTGGAGACCTATAAGTGTTTAGACTGAGGGACCCATTAACATGCATTAACAAATAGCAACTTAGAAGCATGCACTAGTTTAGTTCACAAACCGGAAAAAGTGAGCTTATCCTCTCTTACAATGTTCTGAAATGAATCTACGTTTGATCTTTCTTCGACTGCAGCACGTCTCATCACGCAATTGGGAACTCATCTAGAGTCCATTCCAGTTTCTCTCTGCCTGTTCAAATGTAAGAACCTCGCTGATGACCTGCTGAGGAAATTAATAGCTCTCCTTTTTTTTTCCGTCTCCTTCTTCCCTCGCTTGTCCCTCATCCCATCTCTCTCTCTCTCTTTTGGTCTCATTCCCTGCGCGAGGTGAATATTACTGCATCACGCGTTCTGGGGAGAGTGGCATTACCTTGACAGTGTTATCTGAGGACAAGTATGTCTACATGAGGAGAACAGATACTATCCCCAACTCTGCATCACACAAACATGCACTCGCACATCACGGACACATCCACACGCACACACACACACACACACTCCCATCATGAGACACTGAAGACACAGCCATTACCAGTAACATTGCGAGCAGAACATATATATAGTCTGACAGAATTCAGAGATGCATGCACACACACACGGACAGATATTATGAAAGCTTATGCATCCAGCAGTTGGGGATTATTATATTTGAAAACGTGCGGTATCAAAATAGGTGAGCAACCCAGCTCAAGTCTGACGGCCTAAGGCGGTGCGAGAACTGCCTAAAGAGGACCGGTGGCTATATAGCATGACAGCTCGACTAGATAAAACAGTCTGTGCAGTTGCTTGATCTCATTTCCTTTTGAACCGCAGTGCTCGGCGCCGTGAAGGAGGCGGGACCTGCGGTGGAGGCTGAGAGATGATATTTCACATTTTCTTTTGCCCTCAAACACCCGCAGTGGTTTACCGAAAAAGACGGAACGCATGCCCGTTTCAGGTTCAATTACTTTTAATAGGATCAATACTAATTTAACACAAGCACTTAAAGGTTTACATTACGGCTGCATGAAAGCACGGCGGTGTGTTTTGTTATGACAAATGAGACGCACATGTCTCGCAGCCTGCACGGTAGGTTTGCATATGGAGCACATCCCGACGCACAAGCTTCCTCCTTCACGGTCTCAAAGACTTCCAGCGCCGTTCAGATGTTATTAAATGTATTTTGTCTGGCATAATGTTACCTTCTGTATATGATGTGATGCTGTTCCTCTCCAGTGGTGACCTAGATATAGTTGAGGAGGAGAAACTCAAACACCTTATGTATTCACATCTGATGCACTCTCTAAAATCTGTGAAGACGGAACTCTTGCTTCCCCTTTCTCTTTCTTTCCTTCTCTCTTTCTTGCTCTTGCTCTTTCTTTCTTTCTTTACTTACAGAGAGACATTAAACAAACGCGACCAAACGCAAAGATATGCTGACCAAAGGCATTATGTAATGGCCTTTGTGAGATGAGAGCACTTTGCACGGCCATTACGGAGCTTCTATATTGACCACAAAGCTTTTTTTAATCAATCACATAAAGTACAGCATTAACAAAACATCCCCAGTGATGCTAAGCAGCCGTCGGACAACAACAAAATCGTTGCGTCTATTTTAAATATTAAAGTGAAATAAATGCACATCACTGCATATTACTGATGAGACAAACCCATCAGGAATATTGCTTTGGTATAACATTTTAATAATTCCACATAACTTTACAGGAACGTGACAAAATGTATATGATATTCATTTGCTATGAATTATGTTAATGTTGTATATGCATGATATTACTTTGGGATAATGTAATAGAAAAATTGGGATTGCTAACTACAACCAACCAATCAAGCATCAGCACGCTATTTGTTTTGTTATTATACAAGCAAATACTTTCTGGACAAAAAGAACAATATTGCTGAAATGGATAGATTATAATCCTCCAACAACAGCTGGGTGGGACAAGATTATTTGAGATATAACACCAATTGAATATTTGACATACAGGTCAAAATGTGTGATTAAGGTACTCTATAGGTACAAAATATATTAGTAATACGCTGGCAGCTTTTTGTAATGTATTTAGTTTTATAATTATTAGTTGCTGATGCGTGACATGGCCTCCCCTGTTTGTTACTGTTTGATATTAATTTACCTTTTGTATTTGTTTGTTCTCATCTGTTTGTGTGTAATGGGAAGTATGACGCTGTCTTTACTGTGGATGTGTACTGTTGCTGGAGATCTGTTGGCCTCTTTTGTACTTTTGCACTACTAAGATATTGACCACACACACTATCACAACAGAGCATGTACTGTTACAGCGCCTATAAAAAAAAAACAACTGCATTTTTGTGCCCAACTGGGAATTGTCAAATGTAATAAAAATAACATATTAGCTCAACTAACATGAACAAAACGTTGTATTGTCTGTTAAATTCAAACAAAGTTGCTCAGACACTTCATCCTGCACCTGTGCAGCAGTGCACCACTTGGGCATTCAAAATCAAAATTACCCTGCAGAAAGGTGGGGGAAGTTATTGAGCTCATGCTGACAAGGTTGTTGAATAGATGCCATGAATTCTGAGTTTCGGAGTTACCACAGCAACACCGTCTGCGACCACTATCGCAAGGACATTGCAGTTCGCTGTCGCTCATTCATAAGAGAAAGAAAGAAGAGGGTTGTGGGGGTTGCATGACGGGGGCAGGATGGAGATGAAGAGAAAGATACTATATATATATATATATATATATATATATATATATATATATATATATATATATATATATATATATATATATATGTAGGGGGAGGCATTATTGTTTCCTGTACCCATTAGATATGATGTACGTTAATAACTAAGTATACTTTTGTTCAATTATGTTGCGTAACTAAGCCATGTGGTACATTAAAGTCATATTTTTGTTGGTATGGTTTCACAAAATTAGGCTACAGAGAGTTATATTTTTACTCCTCCAGTATTTGCTATTTAATTAGAACTTGCAACAATATTGATATTATTGGAAATGTGTGATATTTAAGTTGCCCACTCGTGTCTTTAACTTTATTTTAGATCCCACCGTTTGTGTGAGTGAAGAAAGAAAAGTTGGGTTGTTTGTGTTGGTTATTTTAAGACCAACTGCTGCCCACTTATCAATAAGACTCTGACTAACAGCTCTGTTCATTATTGATTCATCTCCCAAATATTTTCTTGAGCAATTAATCAATAGATTGGCCTACAAAATGTACAATTACAATGTCCCATGGGTCAAGGAAACATCTACTGATTTGATGTAAACTGACATAAAACCAAAAAAAGCAGCAAATCATCAGATTTAAGAAAGTGGACCGAGCAAATATTCCTTTTTTTAATTTAACTAATCATTTTCAGGCCATTCACAGATCATTAAAATAGTGGGCAATTCATTTCCTGTTAATAGACTAATTGATTAATCGATTAAAAGTCACACCACGCACAGGCCAGAGGGACTAAAGCATGTTAAACATAAAGCCTTCTGGGTTATTTACTGGAAAAGACTTGAGATTCAGAGCAAGGAGGCAACCGCGCTGTTTGCTTTGCTTACCTCTCAATTTACATGAACTATTCAAATTCATGATCTGTCCTATTTCCAATGACTTTCTCTGTCCCTGCCTTGACTTTCTTCCTTTATAGTTATAGCTGCATATTTAGCATTTCCATTGTCCTCGTGGCACTCTCGTTCCCTTACGCTTCACTGCTCATAGGTGCGATGAGGTTCTCGGATGTTGAACGAGAACGGACAACCCATCTGTTCCACAGCCGCCCGAGATCGTAGAACACGAGGAACAGATGCCGAGGTGACAACACTGACTGGACAGAAGGCAATTACTCTCTCCAAACCGAACCTGTATTTCTATACGCTGCGATTTGGATTCTGCCAACCAGTGATTAGCCATTTAACAACATCTGCAGTTTGGGGCCGAGTGAACATGCTTTCGGTTGCATTCATCAATACTCTTCTGTCTCTGTGTACACAATCAAGCTCCATTGAGCCATCCGTCAGATGGAGCATCTGTTTCTTCCAATGCCACTTCGCTGTTTCACACTTCAGGATGCTTTCTCAGCCCGCACGTTTGTTTCCTTTGTCGTCCTCTTTCTTCATTCCATGTGATTTGTAATAACGTCGCATCCCTCCAGGTACAGTAGGAAGAAACCTGAGGATGCTTCTCTGACATTTGCAGCTTTTCCAGGCTAATATAAAGATCCGCGATTTCTTTCAGATTGTAATTATTCCTTTTTGACGCCTCCTCTCTCACCTCGCACCTAATATCATTAATGTGTTTTATAATGTACCAGTTGGTGCTATACTGCTTTGTCCATTATTTCCATAATATAATACTGTGATAAGAAAACACTGATGCCGTTGTTAAACACTGTTAGTCTTATGCAAGCTCAGATGGACAGATGGCTTACTTACTACAGACGTCGGTCTATTTGGATGCTCACAAATGGATGTTGTCAACCATGATGCCTTGTCAGCTTTGAAATGCACCTCTAGGTGTGACTGAGAGCCTTTTAATAGCTTGATCTGATTTGGCCTGATTTGCTAATGGATGAAAGTGAGACTGATGTTTGCAGGCAAACCAAAAGATCTCTGATTTGCCGTGTGGTGTTATTGACTTACGGTTACAAGAGTGGCGTGTTGTGTGGTTTAATGCGTGTTTAAATATAGCGCCATCTTTTTGTTCGTGGCTGAAAGCATAATAATGTGAGTAAGGCATTAGATTTGAACCAAATCCAATCGAAGTGAGTCAAACAGGATTGTGCCATGCTTGCTGAAGCTGCTCTGCGTTACGCACCAAAACGAGACGTGACGTCTGACAAACGTATTGAACCCATTTTCCTCCTCGTAAAACATTTATAAAGTACGTTTTATAAAGTATTAAATATCCATCATAGCTTACATCTGTTTACTCGCCAGCAGCCTTCTTCTTCCCTGACTCTGCCGGCACGTAATATCTTACGCTTACACGCTTTACCGCCGCCTGTAAACGCGTGAAACCAGTGGTCGGACTGTACATCCACTGACACCAACGATACCAAACCAACGGCAGATTCACTCAGCAAGTATCCAGGTGTGCAGACGGGAGGAGGAAGGCAGGGTTTGAACTTCTCTTTCAAGCTCTCCTTTGATTTGTCACACAATTGCTTCTATCACATTTTGTAAGTACCGAGCGCATCACCATAAATACCTTCAAAGAATAAATGTCTAAATGTGTGCATGGTTATGCCAATTCTTACTAGTTTTATGAGTCATTTCATCTTGTTCCTTCATGTGACAGCCGGCTTTTCACCCGACCTTTGACTGTGATAATAAAGCTATTATCACTTTGTCTTAAGACGAGGTTTGACAACACGTCCGGCATACTCACACCTTTAGTCTCATACTGGTATCCTGCTGTAGCATTGCAGACTTTTTTTTAAGATTAATAAAATATACTTTAGATAAAACAGCCTAATGAAGTCTCATTAGACTAGACATCTCTTCTGCTCAGGTTTTTTTGCTGAAATAGTTCAGCTAAGATCTATATTATCAAGAACAAACAGCCCACATTTATAAAAGGTCACTCCTTACCTCATTAATAAATATTTAAACGTGGTGCTGAAGCCATAAAGTGCGCTAAATGCTGGAGCTGCATGACGTACGTCTTGTCTGTAATTAATTCCGAGGCAGAGTTTAGTGGATAGTCCGTATATTTCTGGGCTGAAAATCAGAAGCAAAGAACAATCACGGCCCCCTAAGTGGACCCTTTGTCTAATGTAGAAAAGGTCCATGTGGATGTCTGAGTGAAGGAGGGAACCATGAGTCATCTGTGGCACGTCCTTTTTGATTTCTGTCTCAAGCAAATTTGACCACCAATCAAAGTGAAAATCAGCTTCTTTTTTTTGACAGGCTAATAATTAGCAACATTTGCTCTTTCCAGGAAACGTCAATGCTGTTCTCTAGACATTTTTCTGTACAACAATCAATCTCTGTTTACTCCCCCAACGTCATAAAAAGCCTTTCATGATATACTACGTGGTTGGCAGCGTGTAATCTTCTCCATCATTCCCCTGCTGGATGTATAATAATCAAAAGTCACTGGTAAAGCATTGGGCAAAACAGAAGAAGCAGCAGTTGTGGTATTCGTCTGGTTTGATGGACAGTTGGTATTATCGCTATTTCATTTAGAAAGCTTTCCAGGTGGTTGCTAACAGGTACATGCATACACCATTCCCTTCTTCGCGTGACTTTCAGCAACTCCGACAGCTTTTTTGAACACAGGGCCTCCTCCCTCCTCTCGTCCCCAGAGAATCGTCGTCCCTGGCGTATGGCTGCAGAAGGATGTTCAATATTTCCCCTGACTCCTCAACATCTCTCTCTCCCCAAGGGAAACAAAACAGGAAAGAGACAAGCATTGAATCATGGATGAGAGGTAGTCAGCCAGCTATGCCTGCTCCCTGGAAAGAAAAGACACTGGCATTTATCCTCGTTTGACATTGCTGCGGCTAATGCGGTTCTTTTTCCAAATTTGCGAGCCGGTAGATTTCTGCTATCTCATGCTTTATGCAACAACAGCATATTTTAGAGAAGCATACAATTCCTTAAGGATATCGTATTGTGTTCCAATGCAAATTAAAGCTCGATGTGATTACTTTTTTATTGAAGAATATGAACATTTAATTTGACCATCTTAGTGGCAAAGTCAGGAACTGGATGTACTGTTGTTCCCTTTGGGCTTGACATCAGACCCTCAGAACGTCTTATACTGAGTGGAAGTATATTACCATTTCTGCAAACAGTCCTTTCTGTTTACATCCAAACAGAAAGGACTGTCTGCTGTTTCTTTTCTGTTGCTGTTGTTTGTTTGTTTTTTACAATTGAAAGAAGTAAAAAATAATGCTGGTGAGGTTTTCTATGCATTTCTGAACCTTCTGTGATCTGCAAGCATCAGGTTGTTTATTGTCGAGTACACTGGTTCTCAAACTGTTGGGTGCGACCCTCTAGTGGGGCGCGGAAATATTACAGGTGGGGCGCGGGGGAGATGCAGATTCTTTAAAAAATATATTTTTATTTTTTTATTTTTTAAGAACCCTTTACTAATCCCACAGTGGGGGAATTAATCTCTCCATTTTACTCATCTTTGGTAATTAAGGAGCTTTGTGCTGCTTCAGTATCACTTCAATATGAAACTATGGGGAGAAAATAAATATATATATATATATATATATATATATATATATATATATATATATATGACAAGTCAAATCAACAATTATGCACAGTAGAGTTCTACTAATCAGCGAAAGCCTGCAGCGTCAAGCAGCAACATACTTTCCTAAGAATTAAATATCAGACTTACATTCAAGTGGACTGAAATATGATACACTGACTATGTAAATAATCAAACGTTTGCTAACATGTTCACCACATTTTCTATACAGGCTGCCACCAAGTTGCAAAAAACAAAAACAAAGAATGAACAAGTAATGCTTCAAATTGAATCCCCTGATCCTAAAACATTCTCTTTTACATATGTGTTGAATCTCCCGTCTCTTGATTTCATGCTGGGTTCATCTCACCGTGTAATACATTTTGAAATCAGTGTACTCGCAGCCGCGGTAACAGAAAGTGGACTGACAACTAAAGTAGTAGCGACACAAGCAGGAGACGAGTGATATACGTGTAGTGGTAGTAGTGGTTGTATTGATGGGCAGCTGTAACAATGGGGATGTAAACGGTGGAACTCTAATTATGTGAGGGAAAAGAGCTACTATAAATCTGCTTGTGCTTTCATTTGACGCGTAACAAATACAATAGTGTGTTTTTTCAGCTGCAGGTGACCTAAGGCCCATGTATCCCACGCTCACACGCTGTCCGGTATTACCTCAGGTTTCATTGTTGTCTTTATTGCCTGTATTAATCTCATCACCAGCGGCTTCTTGTTCACATTGATAGTAGCACTCCCGAGGCTGGACCTTCTTCACTTTTCTGTCTCCAGCTGACGCGATTTTCTAGACACAGAGTTCTGCCTATTTCTAAATCCACTGTGATCTGGTGTTCCTGGCTGGTGGTGGGATAATGTTCCTAGGGCAAGGCCTCTCTCTCGCGTTCTCACTCTCATCTCCTTGGTGGGCGGGCAGTGGGCGTGATGACTAAGCCAAGGTTGGCCATGTGCGAGAACATAATCCACTGAAAGCCAATATCCCTCCTGCCCACCTACCGTGATTTCAATATTCAAACAGCGTGCAACCCTAAATTAGTAGATAAAGTAAGAAGAAAGCGACAGTACTTTTAGATAAATTGGCAAAAAATAGAACTACATATTGAAATACTAACGGTTTCAAAAAGATGCCGACAGGAATATTATCACACTTAAAAGAAAACATGCTACCATCTATTCATCAGCCATGCACAAACAATTACAATGAAAAAGTGATAGAAGATGCATTCGTGATTAGCAATCAGCAGACACAAAGGGGATTTGTACTTAATCGTCTTGCTTTTATTTTTGGTGGTTAAACAGTGCCGTCTGGACATGGGAATAATGTAGTGTTAAATGAAATCGCCCGTCGAGTTAATCCTTCATCAAGGCAAGCCTGTTAGCGCTTTCCAAACTGTCTGGCTTTGCATTTCAGGAGTCTTATCATTGGGCACCAGAGAGCATGTTTACTCGGGCCAAACGGAGGGACGAGGATGAGAGGGAAACAAAGGGAGATCCAGGGAGGGATGCTGGGTGTGGAAACGGATGAACTGGGAATAAAAAAATAATGGGAGTATGCAGTCTATTTTTAGATTCAGAAAACATGAGCGAGGTAGGAGGGGAGGGGGGGGACCAGAGGGGGGGCGGCTCACTCCTCTCTCCATGCCCCTCACTTCCCACATTCCTCCTTGGCACGTGCAACAGACACTCAGGACGGCTCTGTGTGCCGTGAATACCAATAAGAGAGAAGCAGCTGGATACTGGCACGCTGACATTCTTCTGCCTTCCCCTGTCTGCAGAACCGAGACAGGACGAGGACTGGGTATCTGACGAGACATGTCCACTTCAGAGGACACGGCAGTCGGGATAGACAATAAACCGATAAGGGCAGACGGTTTGACGCGAGTGACACTTGAACTACGGAGCAATGACGATAATGGACGATAGGCTTTGTCGAACCACTCAAACCTGCTGTCACTTGTGGAGTGATTCAGACCGTCATCAGGTAGAACAGCGGGGTGATTTGTCTGACACGTAGATGGAAACTTTATCACCGCTACGGTTGGTCGATACAATTTAGAGGATATTTGCTAAGCAAATTGTGCAGTAATTCCAGACATGATAACTATTTGCAAAACTTGTCAAAATATTGTGATTGAAATCTTATGCATCCACCTTCACCCTGACACATCCTCTTTCACTTGCTCCAACATCAGCTCTTCCATTTACACATATTGCTGACAGGAAGGAAAGCCGATATCAACAA
The DNA here is from genome assembly GCF_023055335.1 of Clinocottus analis. NCBI lineage: Eukaryota > Metazoa > Chordata > Actinopteri > Perciformes > Cottidae > Clinocottus > Clinocottus analis. The sequence continues at coordinate 6,799,262 of NW_027176240.1, forward strand.
ATCAAATCAGTCCGTTGCAAGGAATAGAGAGCCGTCCTTCCATATCCTATTGCATTGTTAATCCCGACCTTGTCTTTTTTGATGCTGCTCAAGCTTAGATCACATGTTTCATCTTTTGTCAAGCAAAGGCAGCAAAGAAAGAAGAGGCAGTGCTGCCAATATGCATGTCCACGAGATCGGTGGTGGGGCTTTATTGGCAGATGGGAAACACTGTTAACAGTGTCCAGCCTCTGATTTACAGGCCGAGCGGAGATGAGATAGAGGACCTGAAACACAGTATGTTCTAATTAAAATAGTAGGTGTACTGTCAAAAAGAGTAAGCATACTATTTGAGAAAATGGTACATTAGTAATATTAGAAAAATGCCCAGAAAGCTTTAAATCCTATTTCTGTATATGTATTTTTTGATTGATGTAGTTTTAAGTAAAAGGTGCGTAAGCTCAGCCACTCTACTACAGGCAGTGGTCGGAGAAAGATGCAGGTATTTCACTTAAGTAAAAGTAGCAATACTATTATGTAAATATGCTCTGTTACAATTTAAGGTCCTACATTAAAAATCATACTCACAAGTACCAGCAACAAAATATATGTAATATTCCAAACGGCAAAGTATTCATCACGGAGAATGGCCCACTTTAAAATCAAATGTATTATATCACTGAATTATAATTAGTGATGCATTTAAGTGTACATCACTTGAATGTTGCAGCCGGTAAATAGAATATCATAGAATATATATTGTTGTTGTCCATAAGAGGGGAACATGTGTCTTCAGCTCACCACACAAAGGAAACAACAACATAAAAAGCAGAGAGGACGTTAATAATTGAAGCACCTCGAAAGAGCCATATGACGCATTAAAACAATTCATATCAGTGTCTGCGTCTTAAATCCTCTTCAGTCATTTCTCTGAGTTAAGAATATTGATGGCACTCAGTCGCCAGAGGGACTCTAAAGCTCCTCCCGGAGATCAAGAGCTCAAACCGGCTGAAGAGAAGATGGGAGCAATCTGCCAGTACACTCCTCGCTTTCTTCCTCTTCCTCCCTGTAAAAGAAAATGAAGTCAAGGCCATTTTGGGGTGCAAACCCTTTTACTTGCCATTGACTTGTTACTATAAAGTTTGTTCTCAGATCTACAGTCGACATGTCTTCATTAGGCTGAAAACACTCTCAATTGCTTTGTTCACGAGTTTTAAAATAGAGCTAATTGTATTTGCTCTGTGCGCTGCTGGCGTTTTGAAGTGGAGTTGTGTGAGTTGTTTTTGCGTCGGTGTATAACTTACAGTAGATGACAGTCGTCCCACCCCCAGTGTGGAGAAACAGACTAAAGCACCATCACAGGAGCGTCACAATGTGTTGCTGTGGACAGCGAAATGTGTGTAAGCCACTTCAAAGTAAGGCTAACCTAAAATAGGCTCATCAATTTAAGTGTACGCTATATTTAGACTATTTTCCGACAGGGAATTGAACTCAATGCCACTCTATTAACAAAAACAGTTCCCCATTGGAATATAGCTTAATATAGCGTACGCCTAAATGAATATTGACTTTTTTAGGTGGGTCTGTCTTTAATGGGGTAAAAAAACATGTTGCTGCTCCCCCCGTCCACAGCAGTACATTACCTAGTACTCCCTCCTGTCTGTTTCTCCAAACTGAGGGTTTTGGTGATCGTCATCTACTGTCAGTAATACACTGTCAATGGATATGTAACCCCACTTCCAAACTATCCCTTTAATCCATAATAATGAATCAAAATGAAATAGTTAAGTTACATTTTGTATTATTAAAGGAAAAGCTATGAAGTAACAAGTGACTAAAGCAATTAAACACCTGTAAAGTGTTATAATATTTGCCTCCGAGATGTAGTTAAGTGTAAAAGTAGCATACAATGGAAATACTCACGTTAAAGTCTCAACATTGAACTCAAGACAGTGCTTCCTTGTTATTTTCCATCACTGCCTGCAGGTTGTCATGGACTGAGCAGCACATTTTAAAAGTGTGTGAGTGTCAAAAGTAAGGATACACACACACACACACACTCATGTTCTGTCACTCTGTGAGCTAAGGGTGTGCTGGACACAGAGTTGAAGTGTTTGAGATAATAACATTTGACAGACGGCTGGTGTGGTTGTCATGGGGATTCCAACAGAGCAGTCATCACAGTGCAAACAAATCGGACGGCAGGAGAAAGCACAACCATCGCAGAGAGGAATCTCTCCATTAGCTGATCAGCGATGGCACACTGGAACGAGGAGCATTTGTGAACCTAAATGAGTAGAATAAGGGTTATCGAGATGAGAAATTCTACTGAAAGTAGTGGCGGAGTAATTTAGTTTGAGATGTTGGCCGTATTATGCCGAAAAACAGCACACACTGCATTATTTTACAAGATAAACTCTACCCACACTTACTATGTAATGCACTGCATTTACTGTAAGCCTCTGGGGAACAAGACTATCTCCACGAAATATATTAACAATCCACTGATTTCAGTCTGAATCAAATGACCAATATCCATAGAACCACACGCTGAGCATTGCTAAAAACATTTATGTGTTACAAATATTCAAATATATTTGAAAGAATATTGTTTATCATGTATTTCCATGCCACCAATTTGCTCCATCCGAACAGCTGTGACTAATCGTCTTGTTTAAACTGCTGCCTGGACACGAAAGACGGCCTTTGACTCAATTTGAAGAGGCCAAAAAATATTCCATGAAGATCCTAATTTACCTTTTTCAACCGAAATAACTCTCTCTCTCAACTACGCCTCCAAATATTGAAATAATATATTGAAAATAATTTAGGCTACTTTGTATTTTTCGTTCAGAACAGCAAGCGCAGTTAAATAAACTCTACTTCTTCCATATTGTATTATACCTCACTAAATGCAGTACCTCAAACATGCATTCTTTGTCATGACCAGCAGGGGGCGACTCTTCTGGTCGTAAAAATAAGTCTTAAGGTAAAGAAGTCTATGAGAAAATGACTTGACTTCTCTCTCGATTTATTACCTCATCAAACATTATGTACATGAGTTTATGTCTTAGACACTCTTCTTTAATACATAATGATGTTCATTTAGTAAATTATGGTCCCATTTAAAGTAAAATAAACAATAAAACAGGGTACGCTTTATGGCTTGGCTACATTGTGATTGACAGCTCGATTGACAGGTTTGTACTGGGTGGTGTCCGGGTGTTTTCATCTAACAGCTTCAACTCTTTCACAGTGTTTTCAGCTGATATTGTATATTGTACTGAGCTCCACCCTTTCGAGTCGCTTCTGGTCGCAGAAAGCCAAGATGGCGACGGCCAAAATGTCAAAATCAAGGTTTCAAAACACACATACTGGTTAGTGATGTCACAGTGACCACGTCCACTATACAATCTATGATTTAAATATAACAGAAACTCTCAACCATATAATAGTTCAATTGAAGGATATGATTTAAAGCGTGTTGAAGCAGACACATACACACATAGCCAAGCTGTTTAGGAAACTCACACCCCAGCTGTATACATTTGGTTTGCTGCTGCCATATGTTGCTGCATTTAGCACAGAAAAGACACAAGATGAGAAAAAATAGCAGCAGCCGATTGAGTCAAGATGGCGCCCGGGGTTTATAGACTGCGCTTTACTGTGGATGGCTGTGCTTCCTAAGCTGAACTAATGGTTGTGAAGCTGTGAGTCTCAGTAGGCTGCAGGTGGAAGCTGATCAACACAGTGCAACCTGCCAGCTCAGAGTGTGTGTGTTCGTGTCTGTCTGCCACAGTGAAGTTGCGAAGTGCGCGGTTTCAGACAAAGGTGAGCTTCAGTCTGTTTGGAAAATGACGATTATGTGTCAAAACGTATGAAAATGTACCCTTTGGAACGATGGTTGTTTGACTCTTATTATTTAGCTGGTATTGGATTTGCGCAATGGCGCTCAGTCATGGCAGGCTAATCACTGAGACATGATTGCTTTTTGGAGAATAGCTCCTCATTGTTGAGAGCGGCACCGAGCTGCAGGGGGACAATAAGGACAGCGCTCTCAGTTACAGTTACAGTCAATTTGGATGGAAAATGCCACAGCCAATAGTTGTTGTTTAAAGAGAGTTCCCAATAAAGCTCTGAGTCACGAGTGAATCATTTCACACAGGAGGAGAGATGACGACGCTCCGGCAGGGTGTAAAAACATTCCTCTCCCTTTCTCTCTGCGAGGATAAAAGCTAACTGGAGTGGCATGGGCTCTGACTAGGGCTCTGATGACTTCAGAGAGAGGCGAGGGATGTGAGGAGGGGACAGACAGAGGTGGATGGGTGCCTCACTGGAGTGTGTGTGTGTGCGTGTGTGTGTGTGTGTGTGTGTGTGGGGTGGGTCGTGTGCGTCATGGTGAGTGTGTGAGAGACAAAGAGACAAAGTTAGTGTGATGTTGTGAGTATATGAGAAACATCAAAGACCTGAAACTGAACAAAAAAGGGCATGAGATAGGGGGGGTGGATAAAAGGCATAGAAATGGAAAGGGCAAAGTGTGAACACCAGCGTGAGAGACAGACGGTGAGTGAAACTGGAATGAAAAAGTCCGACGTCTAGACTTGAGAGACAGACAGAGACAGAATGAGAGAGACAGACAGACAGACAGACAGACAGACAGACAGACAGACAGACAGTCAGACAGACAGACAGACAGACAGACAGACAGACAGACAGACAGACAGACAGACAGACAGACAGAGAAGGGAGGTAACGCATGACATACTAACAATATTCCTTATTTCTATTTACTTGACGTGCACATATGACTTTAGCTTTGGCAATGATTTGAGATTAAATAAACAAAGGTTGTTTTGGAGAACGGCATTCCTCCAATATTTAATTTTTCTTTGGCAGGATGCGTTACTGAATGTTTTGCAATTAAGAGAAATTAGGTGGCAGCGTAGTCGTTCAAGTTCCACATAATGGATCTGATGTCTATTTAACTATTATTCTTCACAACCAAAATGGTATCTACATTCTAAATAAAATGCATAAATACATTCACGTTCATAGTCTAAAGATTGAAGCCACAACAGAAAGAAAATGCTTCAGACTTGTCTTAAAATAAAAAGGAAGCACTTTCAATAGACTGAATGCAAGGATGTAAACCTATATGGAAGGGATGCAATTAAAAAACAAAGAAACCGATAGGATACCAAGTTTCTAGGATGAACAGAGACACAATGTCTAAAGCATTAAGACATAGAGACGAGCAGGCGAGCGGGAACTTATACGTGGTTGACTTTAGTGTGGGAAGAATCGCACCGTCAACAGAAACAGCGAGGAGCATTACAAGGAGCGACCGCACGGACTTAGTTGAGGATGACGTGTTTATAGATGGATGGTCAAGAGAGGAGGCACGCAGCTCTAAACGATGACACGTATAGATGTATCTACGGGGTTAATAAAACGGTCACTGTCTTGCTCCTTTAAATGTTACCCCTCTCCGTTTCCCGTTCGTCCTAATGGAGCATCTCTGCCCTCATTCAGGCCATCAAACTGGATTCATTCACAACTCTGGCCTGGGTCCTCCTGTAATCTTTTGCGAAATGTCGAGCGGGAATTAAATGACTGGACGGAGGCGAGGCCTGAGTCAGCCTCTATCTTAATGCCCAGGCTTCCTTGGACCCTTATATAACCCTAACAGACAGGACTAAAGGCTTCAGCTGTGGCAGCCTATACAGAAGGGAGAGCTTAGAGCAAAACAGACTGAAGCATCTCTTCACTGTCTTCACAGAACGGCTCAAACCATCTCCCAGTGAAGACCGCTATTAAATATTCTAACTGTCGTTTGAGGCTAAACGATGTCAAAATTCTTGATTTCATACACTGCATATTTTCTGCTCCGACTCTGTTCATTTGCAGTTATGATTTATGCTCGCTGGCAGCATTTAGTGCCAACGGAGGAACTACTGTGGCATTTGGTTTTTAATATACAAATAATGGCGATGTTTTGGAGATTGAAGATCCAGGTCCTGTTTTATACTAAAGACAAATGTAGAATTTTGTCATGTTCAACCACGATCATTCCGTAACATCAGCCTAAAATAAACCATACTTCAAATGAATAGTCCCACCTTTTTAGACATATGCATATTCATTATTCTGTGGAGTTAAATGCCAAGATTTATATCACTCTCATATTTGTACCTTCACTGTGAAGCTGGAGCCAGCAGCCAGTTAGCCAATGAAGGATGGAAAGAAAATCTGCCAACCGGCATCTCTAACGCTCACTAATTAGCACATTATATCTAATTTATTCAATCCGTACAAACATGTATAACGTGTTAATTAGAGAGTTTTGACGCTAGCTGGGCAGAACAGACAGAAGTGAGAGTGGTATTGAGCCTCTTTTACAAGTGAATAAACCTATTTCTAACAGAGAAATAAAACAATTAAAAGAGCACTTGGAATAACGGTTGCGTCACCGTGTTGAAGTTGTGACAGGAGGTATTACCAGAAGATTTCTCTCCAGTGCTTGAAAGTCATTTCGTTGACGCCAGTTAGAAGACTTAAGTGTCAGAGTACTGTTGTCAATTCCTTTGGTTTGGGTAAGAGCTCGAGCTGTTGTATTTTGTACAAACTGAAGCTGTCTGATGGTCTTGTTCGGAAAGGCCTGAAAACAGTTGTCAACCCTGCTGATAGCAAAAGCCTGAACACATTTTAAAAAAATCATATTTTGACATAAAGCCTCCGGGTTTGGCTTTTTGAGATGGTAAAATGAGGACTTAGTTATTGCTTCCACATGGTTTTTAAAACAGGTTTGTGAAGACACAAAGGCCCTTTATGGATCATTTTCATTTTGTCTTTATTCCGCCAAAGAACATTTGGAGACATCTGCTAATTTGGTCGATGCATTTGGGTATCATCAGCATGGCTATAATAATAAAGTGGCAGAATATAAAGGCCCAACAATGAACCCCTGTGGGACACCTCATGTGGTTTACAATGGAAACAAAAACTCCTGTTGGGTGAATATGATCTGAACCACTTGATAACAATACCTGCATGTCCAACTCAATGTTCCAGTCTGTGCTGTCGTGCAGGGTGTTACGTTCAACTGTGTCAAAGGCTGCACTTTGGTCCAGTGGCAATACGACTGATGTTTCAGTGTTGTGATTACCGAAGGAAGCCGGACTCAAAGTATTCAAAGTCCCCATTTGATTTGATGAAGTTATTTGTTTTACGATGGAGAAAATACTTGTTCTGCATCTGGGCTCCTACTATAGGCCCAATGTTCATGACACGTGGCACAATGGTGTAGCATGGGCCGAGGAAGGACCAATTACATTTTGGAGCAGACTGGAAATACGGACAAAAAAACTAATTATTTTTCACTTTTGTTAACATTGCACGATAAGGAATGACCTTGGCAAAGGTCTGCGCTCTCCGAGTTAAGAGTATATATTCTGTCTGATGTCTTCAATATTCCCCCCTAACAAAGACGCAAACTCATTGCCAACCTTGAAGGGGGCTAGTTAACTTCTCGACAGTTGCAAATGTAGCACTCAGGACTTCCTTTTCAGGAATGTTAAATGTTGTTTCCATGGTACTTTCTGTTTGTTGTTGGTCTTAACTTTTACTGGAGCAAAGTCATCCATCAGACCAACTGCGTAAACAAAGCATAGAAGCTCTTATTTCGACACACACAGAGGGAGAGCGATTCTCTGCTCAGGACGTCAACGCCCCACTATATCTATACAAAGCAAATAGTTCATGTTCTAAAATGAATGCTCTGAGTTTCACATTTAGCCCCTTTTAAAGAGTCCATTATACAAATCCCCAAAAGCTACAGTTTGACAGGAAATGTTGCAGGTTTTAAACATTTTTTCTGCAAAGAATTTAAAAAAAATAGTTTCCCCAAATAATTGTATGAGAACAATGGGCAATTTAATGGCACTGGCTTCCAGCCCAACATAGTATGTAGATGCAAACAAAGCTTGATGAATGGCAATAGCCACTTCTACTGACTAATTGCCCAGACTATCAAAGAAAGAATGATTATTCAGATGTGGAAAGTGATAGATTAACAGTGATAACTCTGATACCTTCCCTGTGCGCCTTTCTTTTCTGTTCATTTTGTCGTTTCATATTATCTCTTTGAAGACTAAAAAGTAGGACAGTGGAGAAGGAAGGACTCACAGAAAATGTACTGAACACATACACAAAATTGTTTGTTATTCAAGCAAGAAAGCCTCCAGTCAATTATGGTGTTTGTGGAATGCGTCACTTATAGATGGCATTGTTACGAGACGCAGCATTGCCGCGTGGATTCTCACAGCCCCCGTCGTATGATGGCAGCCTTTCTAATTGCCATTTAGGTATTGACGTCAGCAAAGACAGTCAAAATGGATTAGTTTTAAACACACAAAGCCATAAATGCCAAATTTACATCCAACCGTGTCTGCCAAACACCCACACTTTCCCTCAATTGTGTATGCAAAAACGAACATGGATGTTTCCACACACAGGAAGAGAACTCGCCTGGCTGGCAAGCTGACATACAAAGAGCCCTACTTCACACACAAAGATTTCTCTCTGATCTGGCAATTATAGATCATCCCACCTCACCCCCTCCTCGCTCTCTTTCTCTCGGTCTTCCTGATCTTCTGATTGCAGATAGAGGGAGACAGGCAGTACAAGAACCCTTCAATCTGGCTCTCAACTGAGAAAAAGCCGAAAATGTATTCAGTTGCCGCCGCTTTATGACTCACAAACAACATAGTATGGTTGGGAAATTGTATTGATAACGGTGCAGGCAGATATGGGTCACGTTTAACAGATGCAAATTAGGCATGGATTGAAAAACGCTTTCCAATGAGGGGATCTCTGCTGAATTTGTTGTAGTCTAAACTAAGTCTGCCGTATTAATAACGGCCGCAGTTCTGCATCATCTAACATTACTGTATTACCGCTGTGTTGCAGTGATGCAGAGGGAGACGAGGGAAAGTCTTGTTCCTGCAAAATGATCTCTTGTTCACAGCCACTTAATCAATTGACAAAATCAATAGCACGCACTAATACCATTGCCCTGTTTGTTATTTGTTCGTTCATTACTTCATTCCTGAGTCGCACTAAAAGGATATGGTTCAAATCTCATAGTGCGGCATCAACTCCCTTTTCACGTTCCTGGAGCTGAAAATTCAGATCAGATGCTAATATTGTGCGAAGAAAAGCTTGGAAAAGAAATGTTGATAATCTTTTTGACCTGACCTTTGACCACAATTATTCTCTCTTGCATAATTATTCCCGTTGCAGTATAGTTACATGCAAAAGCTATTTCTGGCTGACAGCAGCTTAAGAAGAAGAAGAAGGAGAAGAGGAGGAGGAGGAAGAAGAAGAAGAAGAAGAAGAAGAAGAAGAAGAAGAAGAAGAAGAAGAAGAAGAAGAAGAAGAAGAAGAAGAAGAAGAAGAAGAAGAAGAAGAAGAGGTTTTTTTGGCATTTGCTACATAGACATTGGGAAATGTGGCCACATGGGACTCTGATGTTTGTATCCATGACATGTACTATTTGATCTAATGACGTGAAATCGTCTGCGTGACTGTGTTGAATGATAATTTTGCTTTTGACTTGATTTAACTTTTGCTTATTACAAGTACGAGGGGCAAATTGAAACCGCCGTCAAGGACATTAAAGCTGATGATTCTGATGATTATTTCATGCATATATTCACCACTGACTCGTTTATTTTTCTAGTGTATGTAAAGGCATTACTGGCAACAACATGTCTATAGTTGTACATCTACTATCAGGTCAAATAGCTTCATATAAAAGTTTCAATAAAAATACTTTATGTTGGATTGTTCTGTTATATGACAATTGTTTGCAGTTAGCTTTTTAACAAATTGTCAAGTGGTGCGAGAACAATACAAAAACACATCATTGTTATCTGCAGAAAAGTTTCATCAGGGACCAATTACTGCAGAGATGCACCGTATTGACATTTATGTAAGCACCCAGAATTTAAAACAGTACTCTCCCATAGGAACTAATGCAAACAATAAGTGCGGGACATATGTTGCATGGGCTCAGTGGGAAGAAACGCAACATAAAAAATAAATACATATAGAAATCATTGGCTTCACATAGAGACAGAAGACTAGAGACTGCTAGAAGAAAAATTACTGAATTACAAATGCCCGTCTGCAGCTCACATGTAAGTAAGAGTGGGCTGTCAGACACTACAACGCAGAGGAAGAACAATAGATATGTCAGTACTACTAAAAAAGTGTAAGACTAAGTCCTTCAAATGAACATTTTCAAGAAAAGACGAATATTGTAGCATTTGGATCAATAACATATTACATTTCAAGACAAATAACTAGCGGAGACAAATGTTTTTGTTGCACTGAAAAGCTCCGTTCATTTTTCTGGGGTGGGAGGAGTAAGAGAATAATGTTCTACCAGAACATATCTCACATTTTGACTCGATTGCATCAGAAAACTTGCGATTGCAAAAAGTAAATATGCTGCACCGTTTTTAAATGTGTTTACGAATGTGTCAAAGCACAAATGATGTTGTCAAGATGGGTGTTAACTGTGTCTTCAGCCTCTGTGCTCATTTTAAGATTTTTTTTTTTTACTTGCTGAATAAAGTTGTAGGTGAGTACTGACTTTCACTTTCGGAGGATGAAGTGAATGTTGAGAAAACTCTCTATACTATTTCTCCCTAAACTTTATGTGAAATCTAATCATTAAAATACGACTGTGTTCTCTTTCCTCTTTCTTACCGCTCACTAAATTACAATCAGCACACACTGTCGCATACCTACAAAGACACATACACACACACACACACACACAGCGCCGGCTGCTCGCTCCTCGTGCTGAGTGGCTAAGAACTTCACCAGAGCTGTTTTCGGCTCCCATAAAAAATTCAGGACCCTCTCTTAGCAACATTCGCCCTACATACAGCAGACACACATGCTCGCACATGCATCAAAGCATTATTCATGGTGCACACATCTGAGCAGGCATGAAAACACACACACACACACACACACACGTACACGTACACACACATACTGTACACTCGGGTACATTTGATAATATACAGAAACCCTGACAAGTGTAATGGGAGAACAGAAAGACATCCCAAAAGGCTTTCATGGCAGGTCTTTCTGGTCAGTAATGATCTAGAGTCCAGATCATGTGTGAGGGTCTAGGCTCTAGACCCTCACACATGCAGTGCAACCATTGAAGCTGCCCACTGAACATTTTAATGGCTTTTCTTGATAAATAGGAGGAGTTCTGACATCTCACTTGTAGTTAGGGTCACTGACGACTGTTGTCAATAAATCAGTTCATCACGAAGCCAGCTGTGTGTGTGTGTGTGTGTTTGTACATCTGTTTCATCAAAGGCATGTGTATAAATGCTGTGTGTGTGTGTGTGTGTGTGTGTGTGTGTGTGTGTGTGTGTGTGTAATTGTATGTTTGCATTTTTGATACATCTTGTGGATGTGCATTCAAGCGAGGCGCCCGTGTGCATGCCTCCCTTAGGAAAACAGACGTCTCCTCACAAATCTCCACAGCATGCAGGTCAACACCTCAGCTCACCCATCTATTTTCATTAAGGCGTTAATGACAGGAGTGGAGGAGTGGACGGGCAAGAGACACGGAGAGTTCAAGGATGTAGTCGTGCTCCCAGTGGAAAGACTATTAAATCAGAATCTGCGGTCCTTTACCATCAAGCTCATATTACGTAATCCTTCCACTAGTACAGAGAGCGACATGGACGACGTGTTTTTGTAGGCCAACACCGGAAGTTTGCATCGCACTGGTTTTCTCGACCAAACGCCAATGGAATTTTTCTATTGGATTTTAGATTATTGTATGAAGCACTTGTTACAGACTGGCTCTTTTGAGACTCATAAAAGGTTCAAAATTCAAGCGATGGGTGTTTACTTTTGTAGTTGATATTGTGGAACAAAACAAAACATTAAAATATCTTAAACCACATCCCTTACTTTAGGCAACTTAAACAAAAAAAAACACTGACTTGGAGGTAAGGGAACTGGCAGTGTTCAAATGAAAACTCATTTTCAGGTTGTAGGGCTCATTCCTACAGCACTCTATGCACTACTATATGTACTACTATATGTGCTACTATATGTACTACTATAATTGCTACTAGCACAATTTCAACTATCAAGTACTTACATTTTGTAAAGAATTGCACAGCGTATTTATGATTCTCCTGCACAAGATGTCTGAACAGCAAAACAGAACATAAAAGCATGTTTCCCACTTGAGAATTGAGCCCGTTTAGCGAGGCCCAGTCAGTGTGGGTTGCAACACCTCTGCCAAGTAATCTCCATCTGAAAAGCATTTGGGGCACCTGTTCATCCCAGCCGTATCCACACGTCTCCAGACAGCTCTCCTCCAATTGCAGTTTTGAATTAAACCCACTCCAAAAACACAATTTCCTCTTCACTGCCGCCACCATGTTCTTTCATTCTGCAATGCATCTAGGTCAGTCAGTGTGCTGAGCCAAGCTGCGGCCATGTGTGGTCAAGTGTTGAGAAGTGAAGAACTTGATGGTTTCATGACGAAGATATAAATCCGACCAAACATTTGAGAATAAACAGACCCTTGACCCTTAGTTTTGAAGACATAATATAACAACTTGAAGGAAAAAGCTGCAAAGTAAACAAGTGAGCTTTTGATATTGGTTCTAAAGATCCTTCATGGCATGATTGAAAAAGCTGGACTTTCAGATCAATAGCAGGAAAAAAGCAAAAGACTTCACATGTTATTAAATTGCTGGCAAGACCTTAAGTGTATATTTAATATTCAGGATGCGTCTCGCTTTCATGCCTTTCGCATATTTTAAAACTGTTTTATATTAAAAGGGAGACACCCCGGGCAAACATATCATTTTTCATTCACTGGTCAATTTGTTTGGGTTATTTTGCTTCTGTGAGACTTGGAAAAGAACACATCCAGAATAACTATTTAGCATATTATTATATTTAATATTTCTTAAAAGTAATGTCAAACAAATCATTGTATTCTTCACCTGTAGTGTTCCAGAAAATATGGGTTTCGCAATATATGTATTCACACCAAACTTTCTAGTTTTATTCCTTTCTATAATCTCTGTAAAAAAACAACAACTTTTACCTCTAATATGTCAACTAAATTACACAAGAATGTTGAAGCCTGCCTCATTCAGTGTCCACATTTCGGTTTTGGATATGTATGTAAATAAGCACATATTTGATAATATAATACCTAATTTGTATATCAACATACATGATCTGAAAACTTGTAACACAAAAGAAATGTGTAATTGTCTTAGTGGAAGAAATCAGCTGGAGAAGTGTCATGGTAGAATCTGTTTGTTTTTTTCAACTATTCCCCTGGAATTCTATTTAATAAGAGATATGTTTTCCTTCAACATTACAAGGGATGAAAAAAAACCACTCACATGAATCTACCTCCTTCATCCTCACTATTTGGCTTACTTATGAACAGGCTAGTTTATCGACCAGTCCTCCTGCTTTGGGACGATGAAAATTGTGACTTAGAAAATAAAAAAAAACAACCTTTCTGAAACATTTCTGCTTAGCAGCACTTCCCCGCAGATCTAGTCCCACGCTGGCAGTACCATTGCCGAACACACTGCGAGTGCTATAAAAGACCCTCAATCTATGATATCATGCTAAGCGTATTCCCTTCCTGGTGTGCAGATGCTGTCACAGATGGAATGGGACTATTCGCTCAAGGGTGAAGAGAATGAAATGAAGAAATTCACTCAACGCTTGAGTCATCCACAAGTAAGTTGAGAAAACGGTCACTTCATTGGTACATCTGAGAGTGAAGTAAAGCATTACATTGTCCACATACACACAGCTGCTGTTGCTCTGGTGTGATACTGTAGACATCAAATACATTTGCAGAAAGCTGGAATCCAGCCTCACTTGATTATGGAATGATGACACCTGGTATGACTTAATTAAGTATTTGATTTTATCTGCAAGACGTGTGACACGTACAACATGGTTCTTATTAAAGGATGTCAGAGAAATACGCTAACAATAAGACAATAATGACACCACCAGGGAACAGAAGCCCTGTTGGTAGCGAGAGCAATTTTCAGAACGGTTTATTTGTAGGATAATCTTACATTTAGCTGTTTGCATCAAGGGAGAAGAAACGATTAAAACCAAATGAGTGTTTGAGGAGCAGTGCAAACACCCTCATATGTATACATATATTTATATATAGGCTAATTTTGGGCCTCAAAGTAAATACACATTATCTTCCCGGCAGATTATTATTTTATTAACCAGTTTGATGTTTGGAGCAGTGCTGCATTGAGGTGTCTCAGCATAGGGCCAGTTCACTGCCCTCCCTTTTTCAAATTCTCTAATGTAAAAACAGATTTAACAGGAAAATGATACACCGCTAACAGTGTAATGCACAATTGTTAAAAAAAATAAATTAAAAAGCCTGTGGCTTTCTTTGGGTTCTATTAATGTCCATCAGTTAAAAAGCCATCCTCCAAACATGTTCGCAGTCAAAGCTGATGGTTTAACTGAAAAGTGTGTGTGTGTGTGCGTGTGTGTGTGTGTGTGTGTGTGTGTGTGTGTGTGTGTGTGTGTGTGTGTGTGTGTGTGTGTGTGTGTGTGTGTCTAAGAGACAGAGCATGATATGCATGTTGTGAATTGCATGTTCTGTCCGTGCTCTCATCAAGCTGGCGTAGCATTACAACCCTAAATCAACCATGGCACAAGAACACTATCTCGCCATTAGTAATAGCAATTTATATTGCACAGCTCATCGTTAAGTAAATTGACGCAAGAGAGCCACACACACACACACTCTCCCACACACACACACACATACACACACACGTGCAGACTAAAAATAGCAGCTGCCTTACCTTTCTGTACACTATCATGTTGGGGGACTCATCCGCTACCCCGTTGGTCCCCTGCCCACCGCTGTTGGTCTGTGCCATGATCCAGTGAGTAAATCTGCCACTGGAAATGTCAGGTGCTCCTGTTGTGGACAGAATGGATATTTTGGTTCATCAGAAGAACAATGGAGCCTGAACGTGACTTGCCTTTGCGTTGCCAAGAAGAGATCAATTTACATAACTTGGATCACATTTTAACATATTTGACATTTCCACATGGAACAGATGTGCAGAGCTCCAATTCGGCTACATGTGTTCATGTTTTACAAGGTCTTGACAAGGACATGATTTGGGTTTTGCACAAGGTTATTGGTACAATTTGAATTCCCAGTGCACGGGGCAAAAGTTACACTTAAACAGCAATGATTGCTAACATGTTATCACTCTTTTCTCTGTTGCATTCATTGTGCACAAAACAGAGCTCATCTTTTCCTGTTTGTTTTGATATCAGAGGCTGCAGCAGACAATCCTCGACTCCTACATGGCACCGTGCATCCTAAGATTGCAATGGCAAGATAAGGTGAGGTGAAGACCCGGACCCTGACAACGATAAATGCAGTGAAACAACAACAACACGCCGTTCACGGAGAAGGTATAATTCAGTTCATACACGTCCATTCGGGTAAACAGTCGTAGTCGAGACGTGCAAGATTGTGGAAACGAAACGGATATCGTACGCACGTTACAGCTTCATCATTATTTCTTCACCACACGACACCCACACGACATCCTTGGGAGCTTTAGTCTGCAACACTAAATAGCCCATAGCACGCAAACAGCGAAGTCATGAAACCTGCTCTTAACATGAGGCCGTCATCTCTACTATGCTGTGTTTTTCTCACCACAAGCCACTGCCCATTACCAGCACCTTGGACAGCTACCGCAAACCGCCCTCGCCTGTTGTTGTCTTAATCACGAATAGCGCGTAAATACACTGACAACACAGCGGCATCGGTCACCGGAGGAGAATGGAGGGAGGTGCGGGGGGGGTGGGGGGAGGCTTACCTGAAAAAAAAACGTGCCGCCCGCTGTAGGAGTCCTGAATCCTTGCAGAGGTGGAAACCTGGTCCGTCGCGTTCAGTGTGTCAACTGGCAGACATAGGTATGCGAGGATCGTTCATTGGCAGCGTGAAGAGGCAGACATTCGGTGGACACTTGGTGTGGCACAGCTCTCTGTCTCTATCTCTCCTCTCGCCTCCAAACGATGCTCAGAAGCACGGGCGCGCCGCCTCGGAGCGCCGCGAACGCGCATCGATCCATGACCAATCGCGTGTGAGGAATAAATTACAACGCGTTTTGGAGATATATCTAGTTTCCCCCCAAGTCAAAGTGTACTGCTATGCATTGCGGTGGTCTTATGCTGGCCTCGAAAGCTGGGACAAGATGGAATATCTTCGCACTTGCAATCTTTATCAAAGGTCGTGAGGGGACAAAAGAAATCACTAGTTTCATTTCCCTTTCTTTTCTGAACAGGGGAACTAACTCGAATATGTAGACTGCTGCTGTTGTTGTTGTTGTTGTTGTTGCAGTTGAACGTAAAGGGATATTCAGCAGAAATGAACTGAAATCGTTTGAAACACTGAGGAACTTATAGGCTTTACTTCATGTTTACTTCATATTTCCACTCTACCAAATTGCACATAAACCTATACAAAAGACAGATACAACACAATGCAGTTCTGCAATAAATTAAACTACACTGATAAAGACAGCCTGTTACAGGACTATAGTGCAGTATAATTAGCACATGATAATGCATCAGTATTCAATTATCATTGAACATGATCAAATTACATAGGCAAATAATGGGTATTGACAGAGCTCATTTTACGTATTACTTTTAATATAATTATTTTACATTGTAAAATACATATTGATGTAAATGACTACACATACTGATATAAGTAGGATCTGAATACTTCCCCCACTACACAGTGGTGCTCAATGACAGTCATTGAGGTGCCAACCTTTGAAGAAACCTTGTATAAACTATTACCATATGAGCATCTGATTGATGAACGTCACTCTCATTTCAACAGTTTTTAAATCTTTTTTTTAATAAAGTCAAGTAGTTAACATGTGCCTTTTAGTTTTTTCACCAACAAGGTTTCTATAACAATCAGAACACAATAATTAACATAAATACTGAGACACAGTTTTTGTGCCAAATCAAGATTAACTGTCTTCTTTGACATACCCTGGAATAACATACATGTAGATGAAACATAAAAGGAGCAACCTGACCTTGTCAAAATCTTTATTTTGACTCTAAATGTTAACAGTAATAAACAACAGTCAAAATCAGGGCTGCATTTTGAGAGATTATGCAGTAATAGTCTTTTTTTCTGACACTATTTCAACAAAAAACAGATAAGCATTAATTTCAGAAAAAAATATTTTCACTTGGGTATTTTACTCAAATTCAGCACTTGCATTTTATAGCAATTTCCATGTAACTAACTGCACAGACTGCAAATGTTAGAAATTAAGTTTATATGATTCAATGCATTCAGTGTTGTAGATGTAAATGGATAGATACATGAATAGAAAATCTCTTCATATGCTGCAATCTGTGACTTTGAGGTATATGCAGTAGTCCAGGCGTGAATGATAACAGATGTGCCCCTCCACGCTATATATACTGTATGCATCTGTATGTTTGCTCATCTTCCACTTCGCTCTCTCGGGACTTGGACTCTGCAAGATGAACCTAAATATTCAGTTCACTCGTTTTCCCTTTGAGCTCCAACATCAGAATTACAACAATGTACAACCATAAAGAATGATTTTATACCAGCTTTGTGAAGCTATCAGGTTACAACGCCAAACAGAAAAACAACTTTCTGCCTTGGGAGATACTGAGTCAACTGATGTCCATATTTAATTTTGTCTTTGCAATATTTACTTGTTAGCATATCATCTGTTATGATAATCATCTGTTTATGTGCTGTAGCTTTTCCAAAGTCATTTTATTAATCCATAAAAACATGCAACCAGATGCTGCTTCAATAGTAAATACATCAATTTTAAACTTTGAATTTTTCGGGAAATGATTGCGAAAGTTACCTTTTATTAAGCTCAACAACAACATAAATGTTAATTTTGTTCTTAACCATTTTCCTTTTGACTGATAAATAACTTTTGTCTGATTTGTGATTCAGAGAAAGTATCAGTTTGTGCTTCAGGATATATAAATATATAAACAAGCAACCGTTGCTGAAGTCCATGCTGTTAAAATGACCAAAAACGAGTTTCTCTAAATCTTCAATGGATATAAATTAATATACTATAAACTATTTATAGATCTGATGCAAGACGATGCAATTATTGTCTTAATGTGGTTGATAAGGCTCAACTCTGATTCCATTATAACATCAACATTTCTAACTGACTTTCAGTCTTGTATTGCATTGGTATCCATGAAGTGAGTTTGGAGTCATTTGCAGGATTACAGAATTGTATATATATATATACAATTCTGTAATGTGTATATATTTGAGTTATTTTCATTCTATTTTAATACATTTTAGCATCCATTTCAGTACATTTTAAATTGTTGTTTTCGCTCCTGTGTAAGAAACGTATAATATAAATAAACTTACGTTCCCTTGTTTTTATACAAAATATATCTAGCAATATGTCATGGTAAGGATGATGTCATCCCTAAATGTTCCCTCACCCCTCACCCTCAAAATGCTCCGTTACAATTACAGCTCATTATTCATTTGCACGAAACCTTTCCTCAAAACACTGAAAAGGGATGTTTGAATATTTCAATGGATGCCAAGCTATCAACGTCTAATGAGTGAAGTTGACAATATTGTCAGGTTTGGCATTTCAAATGTTCCTCAGGTCAGTAATAACAATGGCAAAAAAAATAAAACAGAATGCCATTATCTCTATGTATAATACAGTATTTGTAAACACAATGAACAAAGACAAAGCCAATACTTCACAATTTCAGGCCAGGGTTATGGACTGTAACCATGCAGTGAAATGCATGCACACCTCAATATTGTATATTTTATAAAGATGTATTTGTTCCTTAATGTCTCCCTTTCATTGTGAAAATAGGAGTCCACTCTAAAGTAACTATTTACATTAGGTTTACCTATTTATGGTAACCTATCCACAATGCAACAATTTCACCACATTTATGAAAGTGGCTACATTGAACTTTATCAAAACCTATTTATTAATCAAAAATTTAGCAAAGGCCCATATCATAGATAGAAGAAAAATATTGTCTGTTTTTTCTTCATAGGTAGGTCAAAATAAAGTCAAAATAAGAAACACAACTAAGAATGGCATTAGTGTGGGTCACATACTATCTTTTATTTATTACATTTTTGTATTCTTAAATTTAACATATTTAGAAAATAAGGAGACTTAAAGGTGCACTCAGCATATAATAACAGTTTATTATTGTGCCTCAATGGCGTAGTTTTTCTTGGCTATTAAAGGTTTGTTCTAAACTTTACTATATTTGGTAAGTTTACCGTTATTTCCCGAGTGGTTTCCATTGGATGAACTGGGTCCATGTCTGTGACGGCGATAGAGGCTGAAAACTCAAATTCCCACAATGCACCGCTCCATACTTCATCGTCGAACAAAAACGCGGAAACAAAAGAAATAATCAGTTTGTCATAACAAATAAGACCGGTTCGACCTAAAGTGAGCTTAGCTGTAGCTGACAGCTGTCAAAGGTAACACTAGCTTCGCTTAACATATCTGAAAGACTTGCCATGGCCCTAAAAAGAATAAGGAAGGTATGTATTTATTTTCTTTAATGTACAGAAGCGGTTTGGGGCGATGCGGGGAAACTACGCAATAGCATCTGTGTGCTAACCTAACGCACCAGCGTGAATGCTTCCACGAGAGGATAACGTTCATGGATTCACGACGCAGCTTTTACTTCTCCGATATGTAGCATATGTCTCTGGCGAAGACACGTACCCAGGAGCCAGTTAGCTAACATGAAGTGAAGCGGTTCAACTTAAAAGGAAGCTAACTTCCAGCTAACTGCGAGCTAAAGTTGGCCTAACGAGCGGTGTCAACGCCCTGTCCGTTTGGGACGTGGGCCACTTTTCAATATGATTTAATGAGCTACCCGACCTTTTAGCTTGCTGGTCCCTTACGCTCGTTTACAGTTGAGCAGACGGAGATGTTTTATTTTTCTTTGGAATCATGGATGTTACATTGCGATAGAAGCCGTCAAACTCTGAAAATGTTGTTTGTTCATTTGTACAGGAGTTACAAGACTTGGGGAAGGATCCTCCAGCTTCATGTTCAGCTGGACCTGTAGGGGATGACTGTAAGTTTGAGATCCCTGCACACGTAGTGTTAAAAAACCCTGACATTTTCCAAATTGTAATGCTGTAATCTGTCGTTATTGTTTGTGTTGCATTGTTGCAGATTTGTTGGTGTAAAGCCTTGATACAAACACAAATGTTCACACAGATTGTGTTGTCTTTCTGTCTTTCTTTCTTTTAGTGTTCCACTGGCAAGCCACCATCACGGGACCGGTGAGCTTTTTCTGGATTAGTTTCCTAGATTTAGATTTTTTTTTTTTTTTTTAATTTTAACCAAGCTTCTTCTGGATCTTTAGACAATACTGGTTTCTGTTGACTTTACAGCCCTTTCTATTCTGTATTGAAAGCACAGACTGGCACACTCCATCCCAGTGTTTGTCTCTAAAGCATTTCTCTATGGCATTTCTTAGACAATAGGAAAAGGGGAAATGCTATAAGGCCATACTTTAAACAAATGAGATGCAACACCTATGTAGTTGCTCCCTCAAAACTAACAGTACTTGATCCTATACAGTACTAGGCATAATTTAACAATTCCTTTCCCTTTCTATTTTAGAATGACAGCCCGTATCATGGAGGAGTCTTCTTCCTTTCTGTCCATTTCCCCACCGACTATCCCTTTAAACCACCAAAGGTAAGATTATTTATCTTCGATATTTAGTAGCTCAAAACAACATCACCTTGTTAAAATGGGCATTTTACACTATTTTCAGAAATGGAACAAACGATTAATCAAAAATTGATAGTAAAAATTGTTAGACCCACTCACATGATCAGAAAGTAATTTAATCTATTAATGCTTTGTTTGTTGTTTTTATAGCTGGCCTTTACGACGAAGATTTACCACCCAAACATCAACAGCAATGGTAGCATCTGCCTTGACATCTTGAGGTCGCAGTGGTCCCCTGCTCTTACAGTATCAAAAGGTAACCAACATATTCATTTCGCCTGTGTAAATGTCCTCATGGAAAGGTTTTTCCTTTAAATAAAATATATAAAGTTAAATTATATCTCAACTATATTAAGTTAGTTTTTAAATTTAACTGGATCAATTATATATACTCTTATAGTAATTCAATGTGTTTCTCATTTCGAGCACAATATCGGCAGGATAAATGGTGTACTTTTCAAAAAACTACTTTAACCGCATTGTCTTTGCCCTGCAGCTTTAAATTTAGCTCATTCAGGTGTGAAGTGATGTCAACTAAAAAAGCCATGTGCAGGGACTTTATCTGGTTATGGAAACCTCTTGTTTCAGCTCTATTTCCTCCGCTGTCATGGTTAGGAAGTGATTGAATCTGATGGATCATATTTATTATATTTATTTTTCTTTGCCTGGAGATGAGCTGAACGAGTGTCATAAAGACGAGAAAAGCTGTGCCTCCTTAAAATAGAAGCGCACTGTTCATATGTAATAATTCACATAGATGGATAGATTGATGGATGGATGGATGGATGGATCTGTGTCCAGATACAACTTGGTCTGGAGCCGAACCGCGGCCCGCCTAGTAGTGACCCCTGGCTAGTCACCAGCACTTTGTAAGATCTGGTTTGTACCTAAGGTTTATTTAGAAGTCACAAGGAATTAGGCAGAACATATACTTGAGAGGGAATGGCATAGATGTTGAATTCCATCAAAAACAGCAAGGCAGTGATGCCCATTTGGTGAAACAATGCTATCAGCAAATCTTGCATAGTTTCGATTTCCAGCCTCTATGCACACCCTAAACCTGTGGCCTGTGCTTTTGTCACTTTGAAACATTAAAAATAGTTAAATTGCACATTTTGTACTGGACAATTGGAGTAGAACATAGGATGTTCATATATCTGTGTTGAAAGTAATGGATAAAAACACACTTTTTAAACTGATGAGATTTTGATAGAAAGGTGCATGAAATCAAAGCTTGTCCATTTTGTATTTAAATTGGTTTATGGTTTATATAGAATTAATGAAGGAGTTGGAAGCCGTTTATAATCTAATTGAAACTTGTGTACATACTAATTTATGGACTTTTTCTTCCAGTTTTATTATCCATATGCTCCTTGCTATGTGACCCAAACCCAGATGATCCCCTAGTCCCAGACATTGCGCACATCTACAAATCGGACCGACCAAGGTGAGTACAAAAACAATCAGGTTTATAATGAGGAAATACTTTAAACGGTCAACTCGTATTGAGAAACTTGTTATTCTTCTTTCTCTATAGGTACAACCAAGTAGCCAAAGAATGGACTGAGAGGTATGCAATGTGAGGAACTGGAGTTTCAGCAACAATGACGCATCCCTAAACACCTCAAAATATGACAGTACTGTTTCAACTGCTCATCCACTGGTTCTAGTTGAGGTGTGTTATTCGCTTGAAGCACTTTCTCTACTTGGACTTTACTTGACTTAACTGTTTTTACTGTTTATCTTATTTGCCCCTTAAATTTGCGTCATTATAATTTGTTGTGGTGTGATGGCCTGATTCTGCTTTTCTTTTAAGAGATTTATATTGTACAAGACCTTACTGGATTTATTTTTCATTATTTTGCATTAAAGACAATAATCGATACGTGAGTTGCAACTTGTTTCTTGGCTATACACATGAGTAAACTGAAATTGTGAACCATCTTGTTGTGGCATAAAATGTTTGATTCAGTCTACACTACAGTATATTTATATAACCAACAAATCAGCCTGCCCCTTACTCTACTATTCACATGGCCACTAGGTGGTAGCCTTTACTGTTTACCACTCAAGTCTTTTACATCAGGACCTTTCTCTCCTGGACAATTTTGTATTCACATTTGTGTCTCATTTAATTCATGCCCATTTGTTAAGTAGTTATTCATGTGGATAGTGGCCATTACAGTGTCATGCTTCAGCAAGGAAAGTGTCTATGGAAATTAGACCGTTATCATCATCTCTGCTGCGATCCAGTACAGTTTACACTGCTTAGTTTAGAGTCAGCACAGTAATTGAGCAGCTTATGATGGGTCCTTTTGATATGTCTTCATTACTGTGCAAATATACTGATACTCATGTAAAGACAAGCATACACATGTAATGTCTGCAGTGCTATGGTTATGTGAGGAATCAGAATACTAGGTTTTATGGTGTCTTGTCCTTGTAGCCCATAAATATGGGCACAACCTTTTCAAATCTAACGACCTACCAGAATAAAAAAAGACATACTTTAAGATTCCTGGTGATAATAATACATTATTTAAGTAACTGCCTTATCACTGAAGGGAAGGAGCTCAAATGTCACAGATGACATTTCCACCTTTAATCCCAGATTATTGTTTTCACTCCAAATGTGTAAGCAGTAAACGGAGGGAGCTGTAGTACAGCAGCACTTTGGTTACTTTGCTTTGTAATTGAAGCTCCTGTTGTCAGATTCAGGTGGGGCTGTCTGAAGTGCACCATGGCTCGGAAGTATGACTCACATGAGTTTGATTTAAATATAAAGAATAACAACAATGAATCACAGGCTCGGCTCTGTTTTGGAGGACAAATCAAAAAAAGCAGCAGATCAAAATATACAGACATAATACTGTGTGTCTGGGATTACCAATACAAAAGAGTTAAGCTAACGTCATAAACATGTCAATTCAACAAATGGAAAATTGCATTACTATTTCTTGGCCACAGCACGAGAATAAACCTGGAATTATATGATACTTGCAAACTGTTCACTGTATACATGAAGGACCTCCTGGTTCTGTATTACTTCATCCCAAACCATTACAAAAACTTTTGATTGTGGCCCCTGATTTAATGTTGGCTTGCTCCACATTTGTTTTGGTTTCTCTTTCCTGTATTACTTCCCTTTACCCAATCTCAGGATGTGTAGTGCTTCCTCTATAAACCAATACATTGGTTGCATGCGGGTCTTGTTATAAACTGAAAAACGATCATTTATAAAATCAAGCCTGCCTTGTTTTATTTTCATATGGTATATAATTGGCTCGTTATAATAATTAGCTCATAAAAAAGTAGGATTTTGTTGTGCTATAATTGACTATAATCTCACAACAGTTTCACACAAATGAGTCTTGGAAGTTATGTCCCACAGTATAAAAAACTACTTTAATCTACTGAATGTCTTACAAATACTAAAGTTTTGAAACTTCTCTTAGAGCCGGGAGGAGGAAGACGTTTTTCTTTTTTTGTTCTTTTTTTAAGAAGTGTTTCTGGGAGGAGCCCGACTTTTTTCAGGGTGACACGTGAAACTTTCCCGAGGAGTTGGTTGGTATGTTTGCTGTGAGCTCCGTTAACTCGGTGGACAACCTATAGCTCGGTGGACCAGCGGGCTGCTGCTGCCCTCTTTTAAAAAAAAAAGAAGAGAAGAAGTCTGCCTGTAAATGGGGGGAAACAACGAAGGGTCTTGAAAGAAGCTTGCGGAGGAAGGTCTCAACTGCGCTGCAATGAACCCGCACAGCACCGCAAAGTGACGGAATAACAACAACAAGTAAAACAAAGTTAACAGAAGTCCAAACTGCTTCGCTTCAAGCTCGACCTGACTTTGAATAAAACGCAGTGGCCACTGGAGAAGTTGCTGCGCAGCGCAATGGCTGCCCACTGCGACGCTTTAAGCGGATACTTGCAGCAGTCGGACCAGGGCTCCAACAGCGAGCGCAGCGCCGACTCTCCTCTCCCGGGATCAGAGGAGGACCTGAGCGGACTCCATCTGCCGCCAGACCCCGAGTGGACCGAGGAGAGGTTTCGGGTAGACCGTAAGAAGTTGGAAGTCATGTTATTAGGTAAAACATAATTTAGGCGGCTAACTTCAAAGCGGGTGGCGAATTTGAGTCTTTGAACTGGGTGATGCGTTTTTTTTGGTTGTTTTTGTTTAGCTTGTATCCTGTCTAGTTTCATCCCCTGTCCCGTTGTTTCCGAGAAGCTTCACACTTTATCCGCCCTCTTTGGGCCCTTTTGTTTATGTTAGACACACAATTACACTTTCGCTTCACAACTACCATGTTGGTAACTCCTGCGCGTGGCCGAACGAACCAATTAAGACAATTAGGCTTCAATTAGCTTTCGGCTTTCAATTAGTGTTATTAAAGTAAATTACATGTTGACCGAGAAAAATAAGTTGGTAGTTTTACGTGAGTTGGGCGTACTTGTTGTTCAAAAACTTAAGTTTGAAAACTGAAAGTTGAAGAAGCCAAAGACATGAGACCAAAAAATAAAACAACTCGCTGTTCTTATGGAGGTAGTAACAGGCCCCGGCCACAGGCTGGCGCTGCACAAACTCCCATGGTGTGCGTTTATTTGTTTGTAGACTAAACTGATGCTGACCTGAACATGGCGTTTGCTTACTTTTCTGGAAAGGGGGGGAAAAAAGGCTGTATACAAGTACAATAGCAACCGTTTTTTTATTGCAGTTTTCATGACTTTTGTCTTACAGCTTGATGCAAGATTCCTACAAATCGAGTTTTTTTTCACCATCATGTTGACTTTGTTTAACGTTACAATTCGTTTTGGTAATGTAGTTCATTCACTGTGTGATCTCTCCTCTGATCACGTGCAAGGGATGGTGAACATTAAACAAGCACCTCCAGGCCAGTCTCTGTTGAAATGGCCCTGAAGACTCAGAGCTTGAGGTCATTTATCACACATTTCAAAACACACAAGTGAGGCGAATGAACAGAGAAGCAGCCAAATAAAAACCATAGAGGAACATCTCAATTATCATAATTGTACTGTAAATAGAACAAGCGTGATTTAGCAGTCTGATGAGTAAAGCTTTTGGTTGTATCACTGTAACTTGGAGAAAGCTGTCCGTTTGTAATGTTTTAAGTAGTGATTTAAATTTGTGACTTCTTCTTGGAGACATCATCAGTGAGCGTCTAGTCCTGATGTAAGTTTATCCTACACGCACACACACACACACACAGAGACACAGTTCCCCTTGAGAATGTCCCGGTTGCTGCCTCGCAGCTCGGTACATTCCTCAAAGCTCCATGTCATTCCCAACTCTTCCAGGAAAACAACTTAACCAGAGGCCGGCCCTAAAATCTGAGTGTGTCCCGGACAAACCGTGCGCCACGTCCTAAAAGTGCCTGTGTTTTTACGTCTGTTTGTGCCGTGGTAAATCTCTCCAGTCTACCTGGGCTTTATCATTATGTTAGTGCAGTCTTGTATCTCTGCCAACATCTTGTTTCCCAACCGCTGCATCATGACATCACGGGTGACACTGCGGCGAGGTTGTGGGAGTAGAAACGGCTGCCGAGTTCATCTGTCTCCTAGTTTTTCCGGTCAGTTGTTGGTTCAGGTTTAAATGCCACAGTGTCTCAACTGTGAAACTGCTCTAACCTTTGGCCTCTGGCCTCTAATACAGGATGTCTGGTTGCGTTATGTGAAGCTACACAGTCGTTAGCATCTGTTGAGTTTTTGCAGCATCTGTTGAGTTTTTGCACATGAGAACCAAAAGCTACATTTGTAGTCTAGATTTGTTTCAGAGATTGTAGCCCTAGATGTAAATTCAAACTCCAATCTAAGGGTATTTTAGTCGCCTCAGGTTAGGTCAGATCTCTGGAACATCTGGCTGTGTTTTGATTAGACGAGCTGCAGAATTTGACGTGGTACATCATGTTCTGAAGGCCAGAATCTGAACTCTAATGAAATCATTTTTTGGGAACTCCCGTATATATTTTTACTTTGTGTTTTATTTGTTTGTGATGGTATCTCTATTCTTCTCTTTCCTGGAAATTTAAGGGTGCTTGGCCGAAAAAAAAGCCACAGGGTTCAAAATGCAGCGATTGTTTTCCAAACAAAGCGTAGCGTTTACATTTCTCACTGGATCCAAGTAATGTTCCTCCACTATTTTGCATATTTTTGTGGAGCTGAAAATGCCATCTGTTTCAGCAGCAACCTACACTTTTACAAACGATTATGTCAGTGGTTAATTTTTTACCTTAACTGCTGCGAGCTGCACTTGTGCACAGTATGCTAAACATTAATGCATTATGGATAACACATTCTTACACCTCATGAGAGAAAGACAGAGACACTGATTTATTGCTTCTTTTTTCAAATAGTGGAGAAAAAAACAATTGATAGATGCATGAATAAATACACTGCACAAATAATAGGGACGCGCTTTGTTTTGGGAAAAACTAAGTATTGTTTTTGAATTTTTTTCAGGCTGCAACTGACAATTTTTATAATTGATCATATTTGCCAGATAGGTTAACCTACAAAAGGTCACACGATGCTCATCAAAACTTCCCACAGGCCAAGGTGACATCTTTTAAATGTCTTGTTTATGACAAGCAGTCAAAATACCAAAGATATGCGGCTCATAAAAGGAATATTATAAAACGGAAACATAAATCCACACATTGGAGTAACTGGAACCACACAATATTTAATATAAAATATTACAATACAAATACATTTATTATGAATATAATCTTTCCTAAAGTTTCTGTTGACCAACTATTCGATTGATAAATGTATTTTTGCCGTTCTAATTCAAAACAAATGATGAAAAATGTTACGACAGCATAAATATAAGGATTCTATCAATTATTTAATTAGTTTAGTTTCAATTTTTATGTCTGCAGTCTAACTAAACAACAATTTTCCTGTGTTGTCCATTGTACCCGACTCATAATTGTCTGATCAAGTCTTTACTTTGCTCTCTGTGTTGACATTGTTTAGATAAGAAGCGAGCTAATTGCTATGATTAGAGATTACATGTATGTTTGCCAGATTACATGCTTTTGTCGTCGACCTCTTGGCTAATAGGTTGGTTGATGTATGTTTAATCACAACCTACTGAAGGGCAATCGAACCGCTTTAATGATGGCAGATGCTCAATGATTTTATGTGATGTGTTGCTTCCATAGAAGGTTGTGAAATCAATCTTCAATTTTCTCCTTCTGGATGTAATATACAATATTTTTAAAGGTTTCAACGGAATAACCAATTGAGCAGATGACAAGATACATTGATATAAATAGTATTTTTGGTCCTATTTATTTGATGCATGTTATGTATACATGTTTCTGAAATAGTTTGAAAAAATGCATTAATGTCCTTTTTATTTTCAGCATATTTTCAGCTATCTCATCCTCAGCATGTTATTCAGTGTTTGATTGATGGATATGGCAGACAGCTTGCTATAGTTTTTAAGGTATGGCCAAAGACAGCAGATCTCCTGTAAGTGCATTTACCCCAATGCCTGTGAAGTCTATGCCCACAATGGCAATTGCATTAGATTTTAGTCAGGAAAATTGTCAATGTTTTTGCTTGGCTGCCAGTTTCTCAGGATAAGGGGTCATAGTGGGACATCAGACTGGTGAAGAGCCATACATTCAGGGGGTACATGCATTTTGAGCAATACAAATGACCCAGTAGCACCTTGTGCCAGTTAAAATATGTTACTCACTGACCAGCATGTCTCCACACCGGAAAAAATATCCCAGCGTACGCACTTAAAATACCGGCTCTTTGGATCCGCAGTATTCTACGCCCCCATCTCTGGCACCATCCGCATCAGGAGAAAATGGAAAATTGTTGACTTCTTAGCAATTACAAATTTACTGTCTCTGGCATTGGCAGGCTTGCAGGTTGCTGGGCTTACATCAGTAAATAGTGTATAGTGACAACAAAATCTCACCCTGCCAGCCATCTGGGTTTAACTGGTGTACTGTTGGCACCCCAGAATAGAACTCCCAAGTTAATGGCTCGGGTGCCTCGACACAGGCTTGAAAGATAGTTTTATGTGTACAGAGAACAGTGGAAGAGAGCTCGGGTACCTTTTTTTTTATTTTATTTTTTAAACTATTCATTAGAAAGTTAAGAGACATGGGGCAAGTGTGGGAAAGATGTAACATTTTCTTCCACCAAACCTAGTGAAACAAGGTTTTCCACATTCCTTTTTTTCAAAGCACACATCAGCGATGTATTCAGCTGCGTATGGGTCAATTTGAGGTTTCCCAGCTCCGGCTACGATGAGTTTAGTGGTGTTTGTGACTGAGCGCGGCCCCCTGCTGAGCCAGTGTGTGCACACAACTTAACAACATGTTTGCTGAGTAACTGCAACAACAGCCTGCAATTAGGCTAAGTGAATCATTTTCATCACTGAACTAATTTGTGTTCCTGTTCCCAAACTGCAGACTATTATTGGGTGGCTTTGTCTCAGAATGGAGACAAAAACTCTATTGCGGTTTATGATAATGCAAAAAGCAAAAGGCCTTTGCAGGTTTTCTCGGTATGCAGTGATAATGTTATCACTACAGAAGAGGTACCGCGACGTCCCCCGATGCCCTCTGTGTAGAGGATGCTAATGCTGGTTGTTCTGAACATGTGTTGAGACGTTTCTCACACGCAACTTAATTTGTAGGACACCAAAAAATACGAATATGTTAATTTGGAGGCCAGTGGAAACTCCTCCCCAGAGAATGGGGGGAAAATTTGCCCTTGAGTGAAAAAGTAATTATGATTTTCCGTATTTTCCCTTTTTATTGTTTGGAGAATTATTTCTCTGGCTTCTATACCCACATAATGAGGTGAGTATGTGTGAGGGCCTCATCCTCCTCTTCCTCCTGGGTGCTGAGTAAGACTCTCAGACAGGAAGTGAGTGTCTTATGGGGAATGTGCTGCAGGCTTTCTCTGCCTCGCTCCCTCTCTCGGTCTCCCCTTCTATTGCTCCCTCTTGAGCATTCAAACACTGCTCTGTTGTTCAAGCTTCCATCGGATCCACTGTGAAGTTGTTGGTCTTCATCCTAAAACCACAACACAACCCTCACCTTCTAATCCAACTGAACCAAGGCAGGACTATGATTGAAAACACTCCAGACATCAGATACACTTGTTTTTGTTTCTTGGACTTTGGTGGCTAAAAAGTTGATTGGGCTGCTGTACAATTAATTGAATATAATCATGATGGGATGTTAGCGGATTTTTGTCAACGGTTAGGATAAACAACACAATAAGTTGATCAGTTGGTGAATTTCCTTCTTGGGGTAATCGAGAATATTGTCA
The DNA here is from genome assembly GCF_023055335.1 of Clinocottus analis. NCBI lineage: Eukaryota > Metazoa > Chordata > Actinopteri > Perciformes > Cottidae > Clinocottus > Clinocottus analis. The sequence goes on from NW_027176240.1 coordinate 6,829,504, forward strand.
TGAGCGACTTGAAAAAAGCCCCTTTGGTCAGTATTATGGGAGGGAAGTGAAAATTAGAGTCCAATATAAAAAAATAAAACTGGAATTATTATTTATGTAAGAAAACATACTAATGTATGGAATCTTTGTATTACTTTGTCTTTTATTTATGCAGAGAGAACTTATTTAAGATTGTTTGAATGTTTTTTACAAAAAAATATGTATTTTTTATTAAATATATTATAAAAAAGATGCATATATGTACTCTCTGTACCACAATCAATATAATTACTTATTGACTAAATGTCAGGGGAAGTAAATTCAGTATTAGTTTTAAGTGTATTTTGATGATTATCAGGATAATGTAGTGAACTGCTTTTTTCCCTAAATAGTTAACAAGAAAAATATATATGTTTTTTAAACTCATTTTCATGTAATGGCGTTAGATTAGTCTGATGTGAAAGTATGAGAAGGAAACTTTGAGAGAAAACCTTGCACAGATTAGCTTTTAGGAAAAACGCAATGAATAGTGGAAAACAATAGACTGAGCCTGAAATGAGGTTGACATCTGTCATTTGGAGATTTGTGATGTTTAAACCAGATTCTGACTGGATTCTGTACAAAATGTCTGTGTGCGGGTTGTGAAGGAACCAAAGCCGCAACAACAATCAGCAGCAGTTTGTATTGTGTAGCTGTGGACCACAACAAGAGTAGTATTACAAAATAAATCTTCCCATCATGAATTTCATCAAAGTAGTGCTGCATTCACTTCTGTCAGTAATTTGGGTCAGTCTGATTGAACTTTGACCTTTTTGAAATGAGAGCGAGCTTCTCCAGTTGTCAATTTGAAGGAAAGGCTACAATTGACTGGTTGTTTAGGAAGTATTCATTGTGTGCTTGTTTATCTGCCGTCACAATGATGACTGAATAGGACCTTCACTCCTAAAATAAGATTATGGAGTTTTATCGTTTTAAATTTGAGAAATTCTGATATTAGCTTACTAGCCATGCTAGCTCCAGCTGTTCTTTTTCCTCTCATTGTACTTTCCTCAGTTGCCTCTTTGCCTTTCTCTCTCTTTCCCTCTCTCTCTCTCTTTCTCTCTCTCCCCCTCCCTTTCACTCATACTGAGACATGCTGATACAATTAAACAATTCTATTTGACTTTGCTTACGCGTTGAATTCCTTCATCCCGGGCATGATGAAGCTTTCAGGAGCTGTAATATAATTGAGCTTCAGTCGGCGGAAAAACCTGTAATTCATTACTCAAGAAAATAAAACCAGGAGTCCTATTTCAGCCATTCGAGTGGAGCTGGAGTGCCGTGACCCATTTCTGAGCTTCTGGAACTGTAAATGGGCTGAAATGAATACCTGTTTTTCTACGTCCCTCAAAGCTCTTTTTCTTCAACCCTTTCTGTCTGGTTCGCGGTTGCTATTTTTGAAACGTTTCTTTGGGGGGGGGGGGGGGGGGGGCACCCTTGACTTATCCCGCACGCGTGCGCACTCACCACACTCGCATAAATGCACACACACACACACACACACACACACACACACACACACACACACACACACACACACACACACACACACACACACACAGACCAAACCTTAACCACTCCCCCCCCCCCCGCAAGAGCTTTCAGTGTTTATCTTTGGAGAACCTTGGGTTTTGGTTTGTTGTTCTCTCTCCTCATTCAACATCCAGTACAATCTGCCTTTTCTCCACTTGCCTTGATTGAGAGAAAGCGTTTTTATAAGAGGACCTTATTGATCGAATCCTGGCAGACGACTGAATATTCTCCTCTTGAACAAAAGGGAAGGGGGGAGGGGAGGAGTGAGTCCATGGGCAGGGTTTTCATATAAAACCCGAACTGAATTATGTTCATTTCCTCCGAGCTGCTCTGTTGCCCATAAAGTTCTCCGATTGGTCATATCAGTGGAGATAACCCAGAGGTTGAGTCATCAAGTAGAGTAATTGAGGAAATAATTCCCCATCACTAAAATTCTGCACTGATTCCGAGCAGACGTGTCTCACCCTATGGCTGACATGCAGATGAATGTGAAATGTCAATGATTTCCCAACATCCCGATGTAATGTTCCCAGTGCCACTCTCAGCCAGTTAAGTGAGACTGACTCCCTTCGCTCCGCGGGGGATCTAACTTAGGAGATACCAGGCACTAGGAATGTACAGCGTTAGGTAATAGCTTGGCAGCATTCACACAGGCGAGATAACGGAGGAGATGATAACCCAAACATGTTACCAACAGCAGCTTCATGCTGGTCTAGGACAATGTATTATTTCCTGGACGGAAAAGATCCTCTTGTGTAAATAAAAATGTGAAAGTGAGGTCATAATGGACTGTTTATAGGGGAAAAAAACACAACTCGAAGTCTGTTTCTAATTATTTTTAGACCTTCTCGTTCGTGTGACCTCGGGGTCGCCGAGTCTTGTTTCTCTGGCCCGGTGTCGTCTTTGTCGGCGGGAAAGTACCGCAACATATGGCACTTAGTGCATATATTTGATAGCACAGTTGCTTGGCAACCCTGCAGGAGTTGAGATGAGAAAGGAGCCGTTTCGAGTGCGACTATTGCACGGTGCAGGAGTTATAACTGACATGTTCTCCTTAAGATTTCAGGTCTTGTTTCGGCTCCTGTGTGCGGTTTTATACGACAAACAAACCCCTGTTTTAATTAAGATGTCAGTCCAAAATAATTGCATCCCTTTTTCAGTAGAAGGTAACGGTGAGATGGTATTAATTAGATGCAATAAAAGCAACATGAATCCTGAATCATGTGCTGCATCGTTTCCTGTGAAAACTACTGTATTGAGATCTAATTACAGAATGTAAAGAATTTTGACAATAAATAACACACAAAATGATTTTAATTCAAGGATTATTACTTGAAATGAATCTTCAAACCAGAAGCAAATTAAATCTTACATTGCTGAAAAATAAGTGAATATATAATTGTTTTTATTTTGTAGAAAATTGGCGGTGTAACATAATTTCTTCAAAGGCTTTGGTTCCTAATGCTTCAAAGCCTTCCATCTATTTTCACAGACAACTTTCCAAGTAGCCATAGCATTTGTTAACTCAATGTTAAGAAGCAACTAGTCATTCAACAAGTGATCTCACATGATACTTTATCCCAAAAAGCAGGATTTTTAGAAGAAGGTATATCACAAAATATAAAAAACCTCCCAATTGTCTTTTTACATACTGTAGATGAAGAAGTCGCTGTCAAAAGCTGGGGATGCTTCTCCGGCGGTGTTGACGTCAAAACTCCTATAAAACAGCCGATTCTGCTGTAATTGTAAACTCACTCTGTGATTTAGTTGCCACTGAGAAGCTGCTTTAAGTGTTTCTCAGAGCTGGAAGCTTTTGTTTCGTAGCCAACTTGTCTCACGTACGCCAAAGCAGCTCACAGGGAAACTTAAGTGTTGGTTTTTGTCTATTTTCTTTTAGATGTCGAGCCTATTACTGCCAACTGTGTGTCAGTTGCAAGGTGATACACTTGTAGAAACATCCTGTCTTTGAAGTGAGGTGTTTAGGCTTGATGGGTAAGGACAGCCTCTCCGTCACTCCTTAGCAACCCGCTGAATACTATTGATTGTACTGAATGCACGGCTTCTCTTTATAGTCTGAACCTCTTATTAACCTGTCAACTGGCCTTTTTTGCTAAAATGACTGTGTGAGGGAGAGAAGTGGGTGATACATAGATGTATACTGTAAGACATTATAGATTTGTCACCTGTCTGATTTCACTGCATCATTCACAAAAAGGAAGCTATTCCTTTTGAATACCTATGTCTGGATGACGGGCAACGTTGCAAGCAAATCACTAAATCAGAACACTCTGCAATGTTGCAATGTGATGAAGTCATTTATCTGGTAGTTAATCACTTGATTCGCCAAAGTTGGACATTCCCGGCTCGTAGTTTTCATCAAAACCCTCAATTGAACTTCCAGGAAATATGCCATGATAAAATAATAAGAATAAAAGATCACATGTACGTTGATGGATAAATGTTACTCCCCCTGAATGAGTGATGCAACTATTTTGGATACTGATTCAGCTGTTGATGCATCAAATAGTCACATTTGACATTAACTGTTCGCTGTAACATCTGGTGTTACAAAATCTGAGACAAATGCTTGTTAATTGCAGATTATTTATTAACCACACATGTCTTATCTGAATCTAGATGGAAATGAAAATGATCCCGCCTTAGTCGGGCCTGAAGTAGGACAGCAAAACACATCGTATCCTACAGACTTGAGAAAACTACACTGAGTGGTACAGATCCCCTCAAAAATCCACACCACAATCATGTTATTGTTTTTCAATCAAAATGACAATAATGTAAAAGTTATCGTTCCCTCTCATATCCCAATTTGAATTGCAGTTGCACCCAAAAATAATCACCGTTGGATATTTGTTTTGCTAAATTGTTCCACCCCAGCATGTCGACATCCCATGCGTACGTTACAAATACACGTGTTCCCTTATCGGTGAACATGGGAGCACCCGGTGAGGTCGCTGCATTGCGTGTGCGTTGTTGTTGTGCTTCGGCTCCCGGAGGCCTCTTCTCATTAGCTGCATGTTGAATCAGCTGGGAGCTGCTTTGCACACTGGAGAGAAGGACATTGGAGAGCTGGCGTAAAAAAAAAAACATCACGCTCTTCCGCTCGCTTCCTAAAATACGGGAAATGTAGTTCTTTCATCGTCACGAGAGCTGAGAGGTCTGGCTCTGATAGTCATCTGTCTCACTTTTAAAAGGCGTGTGAGCCGCCGGTGGACTGACACGCCAAACCTTTCCCCGATCGGAGTGGTCATTTTGTTATGAAATCCTATCCTAGTGAAACAGGAGTTGTATAACTTTTCTCATTGCGATGCTTGCATATACTTTAGTGAACGCCACAAGTTTCACCTCAAGTCCTCTTGTGATTGGTGCCAGTGCAGAGGATTTTGTGTAAGCAGCTCTGCAAATTTAGAGATTTAGCCCGTGCCTTCAGGGGCTCTCCTTGCTTTTTGTTACTTAAAAAGCTCTTGTCTTTATCGAAATCCTTCTGACTTCATAGACTTCGCTTGATAATTCTGGCATGGCACAAATGTTGGGTTAACCAGGTGCATTAACTCCCCTGCTTTTTTTTACATGGTGGTTATTGAATGAATGGATATTGGCTGACATTGGAGCTATGAGTTATTTGCCCTTTTGTTTGTGGAACGCCATTGAGGATTTGTTCACCTTTCTGTTAAACCTGGACTGAAACTATCTAGTAGTGAAAATATTCATATCAAGATGTCTTGGTTTGGCCTGTTATGCCCCGTGTTTCTATTGATTGTTTGATTGTTGTGTGGATCGAAGCCATAACTGTAAAAGTCAACACTGTTTACATTCCTTCAGTGTCAAAACAGCGGAATATCCCAGAAAGTTCAAGTCTCTCCACAAAATAATGGATACCAGACCTCGTTCACTCTGCCAGCGTCGAGTCCTTTATGGCTTTCACTGCAACTTCTCAGTTCTTTACGTGCAGTGGTTCTTTTTTCTTTCTTTTTTTTTTTTACTTTATTACGTTCGGCATTTTCCATGTTACATTTTACATATGTACATGAAATTTGGTCTCTGCATTTAACCCATAGCAATATAGAAGCAATGGGCTACTGCTGTTAAAGCGCCAGAGGAGCTACTAGGGGTTCAGTGTCTTGCTCAAGGACACTTCAACATGCGAACTATGGGTGGACCGGAGATCGAACCGTGAACCTTGCGGCAGGACGACCACTCTACCCATAAGCTACAGCCCTTAAATGGAGACAATAATAGGGTGTTGATTTGATTAACTGTCATGTTTACCTTGTCAAATGAATAGACATTTGAGATATCTATTTTAAATTCATTCTTTGCTTCGTATTTAAAAGAAACGCCAGAGGACAATTCATAGCGACATGCGATGTGTGCTCAGGAGTCTCGTGTTGTTTTTCAGCTGTGATGCCTTTACAATCTGCTGTGCTGGAAGAGAGGAGCGCTGTGTTGTCCTCTCATAACCTGGGCCAAGAAAACGCCATTAGACCATTCTAGCACTAACGGAAACAAGGCCTCGTCGATGTAAATCAGAGCTGCTAAAGGCAGTAAAATATGTGAAATTAGGGATGTTGTTTTCAACGTCCGATCAGTCTTAAAGAAAGCCTATAATTTGAAATGGATTTTTCGGATGGCAGACAAAATAATAGCTTTCTGGGTTGTCAAAGGCACGAACTGTGCATTTTTGTGGTAAAATGCCTGTCAATTATTTGACAACGGCAACCACGACGAATGTGAAAGATTCAATGTTGTTGGTAAATCAAAGCTACAAGACACACAAACAAATGTGAATATTGTGAATGCTAGATTGTAAATTTGAGAGTCACCATAATTTGATTTGGTGGTTTACTGACTGCATTAAAAAGGTTGCCACTAAGTAATAACAAATGAATGATTATGAATGATCTACAACTTGTAATCAGTGGATTAGAGGATGAAAAACCATCTTAAATGGTTTGAAATGAATTAGCCTTATAATCATTTGTTTTAGTTATTCAGTCACATCATGTTCAATAAAGTTTTCTGTTTGAGACGAGCGTTTCTTTTCTTAAACTAATCACTGTCTTGCCTGATTAGTCCTGTCTACATCATTCTTCGTTAAAGAAGCTATGGTAGTGGGTGGTGACTATAGCAGCAGCTAATTCAATATCTGCTCCACCAATTTAGCATCGCAGTCCTTGGACCTGCAAGTGTCAGTCAAAAAACTAATTAAAAAAAGGATCATAATCAGTATAATTTTCCGACTCTGCTAACATTTTCTTTCCCACCAACTTTTTTCTAATGCTTCATGTCAATCAAAGAAAGAAGCAGAGTTTTCACAATTATTTCTTGTCATCACAGTTATGGCTCTCACACAGGATGATGGCATCCTCGCTCTTAATCCCACCTACAAAGGTCTCATTTGCGCAGTTGTGTTTCCATCATGCAATACACTTAACCTTCTATTCAGAGGTCTTGAACCAGACGAGTGCTTGTGGTAATGGAGAAACTGTCTGCTTGCATAAGCACCTCCATGTAGCTACAAATGTCTCAAGTAACTGAATCAAAAAAGTTGTTTTTTTTAGAAAGCTGAGCCACTACGTATCTGAAACCTAAAAGTGCGGTTTTAGAATGAGCGGGTGAGACTATCGGTATCTATATTGTATTTTCCAGAGTTCACGGGACACCCCGCTGCACCCCTCTTGCCTCTGCTCCCAGTTCTCCCACGGCCGCTTTACACACCACATGTGTGCCAACAGGATGTTGTGCTCACATGGTTCATCTTTTCACTCGTGTTCCATATCAAATTCCTCTCGGCTCAAGTGGCAAACATGCTGTTGCATGGTTTGAGTTGGTCTTGGGTTGCTTCAAGGTAACGAAAAACGACCCCAAAACACCCTGTATATCTCATGTTTGTTTTTTTTTTGTCTCATGAATCGTGTCATAAGACCTTGTTTGACATCTCAGTTTTGACAAGTGCAAATGCATTGAAATGTGAAACTGCTAACTCGGTAACGGCAAACAATTTCTTATATCTACCTTGTGTGCTGTTTTTGCTGACGTTGAAATAAATACTTACAGGAGATGTGCAAAAAAATCAGCACCTCCAATACAATAATGCCTCTTTTGGATGTGCATGTGTTTAGAAGAAGAGATTGTATGTAATTCTTTGTAATTTAGTGTTTCTATTGGAAATGGGTTTTGATGTGGAATGAATATGTAATGTATTGAACTATAAATATAGTTTTGCCAGTGCTACCTGCACATGGCTTGTTGTCTCATTACCTGCCCTAGTTGCTGAGCCTCACAGGAGCTGCAGCTGCTCCTAGTCCCATCTGTCACTTTGCCTGACAGCATCCTCAGAAGTCGGGCAGACGCACGGCACAGGTTGCTTTTCTTTTCCCTTCTCGGTAAATGTTTTCTCTGAGGAATAACAGACCTCTGTCACATATCCAGTAAGTTTACAAATTAATAACAGTTCCGAGGAAGCGTACGCTGGGATGTACTGTATGATCAAAAGAATCCAGAGTTCAACAACATTACTGAGAGTATTATAACTTGTTTGTAATTTTGTATTTTAATTGGCTTACTATGTTGTTTTTTTAATCCAACTCTTTAATTGGCCACTTAAAGAGACTTTACCTTTTGGGATTTACTTTCATTTAGTTGATAAAAGAACACCAGAGAGAAAAAGAGCACCATGAGACTTTTTCCTACTCGTCTACTGAAACTGTCTGTTAGATGTTGCTGCTCTGCTTTTTGTTTGTATTAGTTCTTTCAGGAAACGCTCGCAGCAACGGGGTCTTTCATCAACTTGACAACTTCAGGCCACCTAAAAGGAGACAGTTGTTCTTAGTCATTCTACTTCAAAGCTGAATGTTATCGCAACTAAATATTAGATCTAAACACTTCTACTTACTATCGAGATAACCAAATATATTTCTTTTTGTGTAAATACAGAGCAGCTGGATTCATCATCGGCAAAAAATGCAACTCGCAATCATGTTTCATCAACGTCAGTTAACTGTTTGGCATTCCTACATAATACATTACTAATGCAACCAAAGCACATTGTAGATTCAATGTTTCTTCATGTGTGATTCAAGAAAAAACTATAGCCCTAACTCTTTTCAGTGTTTACGGTGAGCTGCATGTGATTTCCACTGTCTTCTCCATTTATGCATCTGGCTGTATGCCAAGTGCATCCCAATGAGCACCAGTCGCTCTGAGAGAGGACTGCGACTATAAACAAAGATCTGTGAGACTTGAAACTAAAGCGGCATCCAACGTTGCTTTAGCAACTCTGTTATTTCCCCGTGTGTGACGCCCTCCATCTGCTGAAGTCAAGACAGTGAAACTGTGTTTCCAAAGCAGGTGAAGTGATGAAAACATTGACATATTTGGATGTGTCTGTTCCTTTGCTTTACTTTGTGGCTGAAGTATTGAATTGGGCATTGTCTTGTTTAAATTGAGGCTCCACAGTATAGTGATTTAGGGTTATAGTTGGGTGTGGGAGTGTTTCTTTCATTTTTGCGACCGCTTTATGAAAATGTATATTGAAATGCTTCTAGCCTACATTGGCCATTAGTTTCTAATCCATATCCTTCTTAGATATTGTTTTCCTTTTCATTCTGTCTTGCACAACGAGCCAAAGAGTAGCCAGAACTCATCTGTTATCGGTGTAATCGGGTGCTGAGCGTTTGATGTACACAAATTTCATCTGAAAAAGGACTCGCCTGTTGAGCCAAGGGTCTGTCCGTCTCCATGGCTTCATAAACGGCGCTCTGCACGCGTTTACTGGGCAGCCTGCGTTAAGTACAAGCATGTGTTAAATACTCACGATGTATCGCCAAAGGCCATAATGACAACTCTGGTGGAAAATTCAAATGTACTTGAGGGTTTTCATTTTCTCTTTCTTTTTTTTTTTTTGTGCTTTGAAATGTGGTGTTGATGGCTGAAGTCATAACGATGGCTTTCACACCCAGCTTTCACATCTTGCCGTGTGCGCTGCGGACGCTGCATACTGTGTAAGAAAGAACCGACCTCGATCTCAATCTTATGCTTGTGATTTGCTTTTTCACACGCAGAATTTAATATATTCAGGTGAACCTGATAGTTGCCGACGAGAGTCCTTGTAAATTTCATTTTCAATCAAATATAGAAAATATACATACAACAAATAAACACGCTCTGATACTTGTTATGTCACAATTATAGAATAATAAATGCATGTTACTCTTTGCTGGTTAAAAAATTTAAAAGAAACACTCCATACAATGACTACATGCTCTTACTTTGAAATGCGGAATGACAAAATGGCCGAGTGATACAAGTGCATTTTGGGACATTGAGACTTAAGCGTACAAGTTGTAAATGTTCGAAAGATATTTACAAAGGCTTTTTATTTGTGAATTAATTGAATGTATTCATATATTATTTATTTGTGGAATTTATGAATCACTTTTACATTTGCGAATCAATTTTCTGTAAGTTAAGTCTTTTTTTGTTGTTGTTGTTAAAAGTCTTTTTATATTTATATGTCTCGCACGGAAATAGCATTTAGACAAATCTTTCGCCAAAAAACGGCAACAAATCCTGTTCCCGTCATCTCAGATGACCGAGGAACAGGATAATCCTCCTTGCCGAGCAGAGCTGTATTCGGCATCAACACAGCAGCTCCAGCTTGAAGCACTTGCAGATGTGTTGGAGGGACTACAGGCATGATTCGCTTCATTGATTGGACCGCTGTCAGCTGAGGGAGTTTCTTGGCATTTTCACCCAAAAATTACTTTTCAAATACCAGAACCCTCATCGCCTATTTCATTTATTTTTTCATGTTGGCAGTTCAGTTTAAAGATTTTTAGATACCGCACTCCCAGAGTGGGAAGTGTACAGTACGCTGACAGACGAAAAAAAGCGTAAAAGCCGTTTTAAGAAGTGCGAAATAGACACCAGTAGACCGAAGTGTGGGATAAAATACTTAACTAACGTCTACTTCCAAATAGTTTCACTTTATCCATCAATTTGTCACACAGAAGCTGTATCCAATCTCCGGGATTATGGAAAATGACTCGGAACATTTTCCGATGAGCAGTATCGGTAACCGCGCCAAACCCAATATCCCAACAAATGGAGATCCACCATAAGTACGGATCTGTGTGACGACATTGTAACACTTTAAGGCAATTAGATAATCTGTGTGTGATTTGGCCGCGTAAAGGTTACATTGTTTGTTTTTTCAAAAGAAGAGAAAATGTAGAACTGAGCTTTGTGTGGTTTCAAGAATGTGTTTTCTCTCTTTCTTTGTCTCACTCTAGCTGCCTCTGAGGGGAGAGTCAACGGAGGAGAGGATTTCTTTCAGAAGGTGAGTGTGTAGTCTGCACTTGCTTCATCTTAAGGTTGTTTTCAAGCCCTCTGGGCTGCACTTCTCTTTCGGTGAAGGGAGGAGATGTCAAGTGCTCATCCAGTCACTTGTAATTACGGACCTAAACAAACTACAACAACACAGCGACAATGACGTTGAATCACTCCGGGGCTCTGATCCTATAACACAGCTGACACAACACCAGTGGGCCTTTCTCACTTGCATAATATATACCATAATACACCAGATCATCTCCTCATATTTGAAATGAGAGAGACTGACATTTTTTGTTGTCACTGATTTAATTGGTTAGTGCTCCATAGCTTCGTTACATCCAATAAAAAACAAGGATGTGATTCGGTGATCTTGAACGGTTTTCAAACTTGCTCCAGTTGTGTCTCTAGAGCTCATTGATCAGTCGCGTGTGCGACTGGTAATCATTTCCTAAAGGGTCTTTCATAGAATGTCCTGCCTCAAGGATTAGCTTATTAAAGCTATTTCATTGTCTCTGACAATTAAATAATTTTGTTCATTAATGATGCTAGCGTCACTTTTCTTTTTGTTCCTACAACTAATCCTGAGCAGACCTGGCGCGATATACACGATGTGTAACACTGATCATGAAGGAAAATGTCCCCAATTAGCCAATCAGAAACTTTGATATGCTTGTTGATCCGTTGCATTAGTAATTCTTAATTTTTATACTGCACGGACAAGATTGCAGATTGTGTTTTTTTTCGGTATGATTTTTCTATTTGAATATATTATCTGTCAGAGTTTCAGGTTCTTAATCACTGTGAAACAATGAATAGAAAATGTTGCAAACCCTAATCCTCACACCGTTCTTTTAAAGCACCATTATGAAGGAAAGCAGCGATTACCGACATTAGATGAGACTGTGAATGTACGAACTAGCAAACAATTAACCTTGATATCCGCTCCATTTGTTTAACTTGAACCTCAAGTATTTGAGAGAAAGTGTGTGTGTGTGTGTGTGTGCCGTATCAGAATGAATGGAGACTAATCACACGGTGCTGAAAAAGAAAGAAATCTCATTTTCAACAAAGTTAACGGCTAATTTAATTTTGACAGCTGGTAGTTCATTAATTATTGGCGCACTATAATGGATTCAGTCTTGTTTGAAATCCAGTTTCCTGAATGTTTTAAAGTCCCCCCCATAGTATGTTAATGGCCTGTAATGAAATAAATGATGCTTTTTTTCTCCATATTTGGTTTTGGAGGTTAGGGAGCTGTGTTAACTGTCAAAGAAGAAGGCAATTTAACTGTCCCTGAAGCAAGTAATGCAAACCAGGCGCCTTCAGATGCTCCTCCCAGGAATCTTAACAGGGACTCTAGATATTCTCTAAATCTGTCTCCACCTCTTTTGGTTTGGATGTAGCTATAATGTTTAAGGAGTGAAGGTGTCTACCTCGCTCCACAAAGCTATTCGGACAAAATCCAGCTGTTGGTGTATTGACTTTGCCGGTCACATTTTTCATTTTTTTCAAAACTTTCAAAGAAACAGTGGTTACTAGCGGTTAAATTGTCAATTAGAAATTAGTGTGCAGCTGTTTGGGTTGGCAGGCCGGCAAAGCGCAGCGAAGGAGGAGTGCTAAAGTCATGTTGTTATTGTAGAATTTCCATTTGGATAACTCAGTATAGTTTCCCTCTGATAGCGTGATCGCCATACATGCCTAATTAAAGTCAGGAAAATAAACACGGGCTGAGTCTGTGGAACCGTATTGTTGAAAGAAAATGGATGAGGTGTGTGAAATACCTTAAAGTTGATGAAAGTGGAAACTCTTAGTTGGGCTGCTTCCTCGCCGTCCAAAACGCGCACACACAATTTCTTTCCTCTGACAGGCTCATCTCGCTTCATGTACAGTGAACATTTTGCTCTGCATGAGCACTCATAAACACACACACACAGACACACACACACACACACACACACACACACACACACACACACACACACACACAGTGAGACCAATGTACATGTGTATCAACTCTCTCTCTCACGTGAGTCAAGTTTTGGCGCACACATTTTTACATGTTAGGCTTAGGGAAGGACATTTGGCAGTTGCCTCGGCAGCGAGATTCGGAGTTCAGTCGCTGACGGGAGCAACATAAAACGGTCAACCTACGCGCTTTCTCCCGAGACCCGCTGGCTGTGGTCGATAAAACCCTCTTACTCACTGTCTGCTGGACTTCCTCTGTGTCCGGAGCAACATTTTGTAATAACCCCCTTCATGTACTTGGACAGAAAGTTAAGAGGATAGCAGACAAAGCGGGACCACAGGAGGGTGCCACAGCTGGGATATGAACCTTGTGCTGAAGTCCCTGCAGCTCACATGGGGGGAATCTTGCCAGTTTCATGTCCCTTTTTTTTCTCTTCAGGCATTGTTTTGGTCTCCTATCTCACATTTTCCTCTTCCCTCCCACTATTTCATCTTTGCATTTCATTAAACCGCTGGTATGTCACTGCTATCAGTCTGGTATTACAAGGTTGTTGTCAGTTCTGCAAATGACTTCCTTGAAGCGTGCGTCAGTGAACAGTTCCGTCACAGGTTTTGGACTGAGAACTGTTGGGAGTGTCAAATCATGGCACAGACCGCTAAGCTGTTTGGAGAGCTGCGCACAAGTTGAGCTGCGGGACAGCGAAGGCTGGTTGAGATGATAACTGTGCGCCACAGAGGGGCTCGGAGTGGATGTGAAGGATGCTTTTGAACCCTTTTGCAGTTCATCCTTGAACCCCCTTTCCATCACTCTTTCCCAGGAGTTGTGGCTCTGTAAATAATGCCAGGCATGATGTATAAATGCCAGTGCACTCAGATCTTAGGCCAGGCGTAATTTATTTCATTTGCTTTATAGCACCGTAGCATCTTGTATTTCGCTGCTCCGACACTTGGAAAATAGGAAAACGGAAAACTATGAAGGTGAAATATTTGGTTGGCATGAAATTGTGAGATGTCAAAATACAGAGGTTACTACTATCAAAACGCATATAAACTAAACTTTTTCAAGCAGTCGGGAAAGACGTGGAGTCTCGAAAAACATTTTGACAGTCAATGTTTTCACAGAAGAGCTTTTACTCTGATGCATGTTGCTCTTTCATAACCGTGCACATGTTAGCGTTAGCCCCGCAGTGTAATGGGGTTTTAGCTACAAGTTAGCACTCAAGTTTTGAACATGAACTCAGTTATGACTGTTGTGTCTTGTGGGAACTGTTCCGTCCACGCTGTTCCCTCAGTCTTTTTACCCCCCCACCTCCACACACACACACACACACACACACACACACACACACACACACACACACACACACACACACACACACACACTCCAGCTGAATCAACAGCTGCACCATCACAGTACAAGCCAGGAAACATGCATCTGCCATGTTGATTGCTGCTGTGCTATAGTATAACACGCACGCACACACGCACACACAGAGAGTCACGTGTATTGGACACATGCGGTCTTTCAGGACATTGCCTTAATGATGTCCTGTTTGATTTCACGTTCGTCTCTGCACACATCTGCATGCACCAGCTGCAAACCTCTCAGAAGCTATCATGTCAAGGTCAAGCCGGGAAACTGATCAGAACTATAGTCATTTATGTATTTATTCGTTTCAGAAAGGGTAGAGTGCCAGAGACTATGACCAAATGTATAGGTAACTTAATTTGTGCAAATATCTCGACCCATTTGAGAGGTATTCGCTCGCCCCTCCATGAAAAATAAACGCCATCCACCCTTTTAAAATGGTGTGTGGTCTGTCAGAAATCAGTCCCATCTGCACTACGTTGCCAAGAACAGCAACGCTGACAGGAAACAGGTCTCTCTGAACAAGGCTCTCTTTAGAGAAAAAGTTGATGAGGCATAGGCCCTAAAGTTTGATAATTTTATCAAAGTGTAATTAGAGTTACTTCTGATGTGTTACTTTTGTTCTACACTGCAGGTTTCTACATCTTGGCACTTTTTAATGACCTCTTTATGGAACTTACAATCACGCCCCCACATTGCCACTGTAATTTTAGCGCCCTCTGAGAGGTTGCGGGCGGCAGTGTTGTATTTCTTAAACGTGTGGATTTTGTCAAGGAGGCGTTCAATTTAAAACCAGACGCATATGTCATTGTCGCAGGAGACCAAGCCAAAAGAAATGGGGAACGATGGAGGAATTCATCACTGAGAACAAAATGTCCTTTAATGTTGTGGTGCATCCAGCTGTTGGCGTGATCACGTGACTTCAGTTGATGGAGGAAAAGTTATTATGTCGCTACAGGGTATTTGCGATTTATTGTCCTTTTTACCAGACGACTGTGGGATGGTGTCATGTTGTAGATTAGAGTCCCCTGTGCCTCCAGCTAGTATGAAACCCAGTAACGGAACTCATCATATTTTGGTTTCAGGCCTAAAGTTCATAGCGTGTAAAATCATTCTGAGTAAATACATCGGTATTAATAATATTATTGCGGCAGGAGGGATGTGAAGGTCTCCAGTCGGAGGACATTAATGTGGGATCATTAGCAAGCTGGAACGGTTTTCAGCTTAGTCATGCTAAATGATGCCACGGAAGAATCCCAAACCAAAGTGTGTGTGTGTGTGTGTGTGTGTGTGTGTGTGTGTGTGTGTGTGTGTGTGTGTGTGTGTGTGTGTGTGTATTTTTATGTATATATATTCATATGTATATATATTTATGTATGTATATATATTTATATATGTATGTGTATATATATTTATGTATATATATATATATATATATATGTGTGTGTGTGTGTATATTTATTTATTTATTTGTATGTGTTTTATCATTCCATCGCAGTCTCAAACTGTGAAGTAATGGTGAGAAAAAGATATGTCCGTCAAAACACAAATCAGTTTAACAGCTTACACATGTGGCCCGTACCTTTTGGGCGTCAGTGAAATAATTTTTAAATCATTGAATTGAAGTTGAAATTATTATTTGTTTTTATTTTGGACCTACATGTCTTCGAGTTTGGGGGAAAACCGGATCGCCCGGAGTAAAAACCCTACAAACAGGTGAAGAACATGCAAACAGAAATTGTGTAAAAATCTTAGAGGGAGAAGGTAATGGGGAGGAAAAAAAGTCAGGATATCACATCCATCAAGACACAAATCATTGTAATGGCTTATACGTGTGCCCTAAGTACTTTTTACTATGGGAGTCAGTGAAATAATTTTTAAATCATTGAATTAAAATTGAAATTCGAATTTGGTTTTATTTTGGATCTGCATGTCTTTGAGTTTGGGGGAAAACCGGAGTGCCCGGAGTAAAAACCCTACAAACAGGTGGTCAACATGCAAACAGAAATTGTGTAAATATTTTAGTGGGGGAAGGTATTGGGGATAAAGTCAGGACATTACGTCCGTCATTTTTGTTTTATCATTCCAACGCATCCTCAAAGTGTGTCACAATCTTAAAGGGAGAAGGTAATGGTGAGAACAAAGTCAGGACATGACGTCCATCCTTTTTGTTTCACCATTCCAACGCATCCTCAAATTGTGTCACAATCTTAAAGGGAGAAGGTAATGGTGAGAACAAAGTCAGGACATGACGTCCATCCTTTTTGTTTCACCATTCCAACGCATCCTCAAATTGTGTCACAATCTTAAAGGGAGAAGGTAATGCTGAGAACAAAGTCAGGACATAATGTCCGTCCTTTTTGTTTCACCATTCCAACGCATCCTCAAATTGTCTCACAATCTTAGAGGGAGAAGGTAATGGTGAAAGCAAAGTCAGGACATAACGTCCGTCATCTTTGTTTCACCAATCCAACGCATCCTTAAAGTGTGTCACAATCTTAGAGGGAGAAGGTAATGGTGAGAACAAAGTCAGGAAATCAAGTCCGTCATTTTTGTTTCACCATTCCAACGCATCCTCAAATTGTGTCACAATCTTAGAGGGAGAAGGTAATGATAAGAAAAAAGATGACGGGGGAGGGAAGGGGGAGGGGCAAGGGAGGAAGGGGGGGGGGCTTGTAGTGCTCTCTCTCTCTCTCTCTCTCTCTCTCTCTCTTCTATTCTTCCACCGTACTCGTCTCACCTCTCTTCACCCTCAACTTCCTTTCTTTTGCTTGTTTTTTCAGTTCCTTGATGTCATTCTTCAACTTCTCAGCCCTCTCCTTCTTCTGTTTTTTCTCCAACTCCTTTTGTTTCTTTTCCTCCTCGTTCTTCTCATTTTTAAGCTTCTGCTCTGCCTCCTTCTTTATCTTTGCCTTCTCTTTATCCGTTTTTTGGGAAAGCTCCTTGAGGTGCAGGTTGGTGACCTGAAGGTCAGCGTGTTCTTGTGTGAGGAGCTTGAACTTCTCTTCTAGTTGATTGACTTGGTCATCCTTTGCAGAGAGCTGACCAGTCATCTCTTCTTGCAGGTCGACAGTTTGTTGTGTGAGGAGCTTGATCTCTACCTCCTTTTCTTGGACTTTGTCATCCTTTGCAGAGAGCTGAATAGTCATCTCTTCTTGCAGGTCGACTGTTTGTTGTGTGAGGAGCTTGATCTCTACCTCCATTTGTTGGACTTTATCATCCTTGGCAGAAATCTGACCAGTCATCTCTTCTTGCAGGTTGACATTTTGTTCAGTGAGGAGCTTGATCTCTACCTCCATTTGTTGAACTTTGTCATCCTTTGCAGAGAGCTGACCAGTCATCTCTTCTTGCAGGTCGACAGCTTGTTGTGTGAGGAGCTTGATCTCTACCTCCATTTCTTGGACTTTGTCATCCTTTGCAGAGAGCTGACGCGTCATCTCTTCTTGCAGGTCGACAGTTTGTTGTGTGTGGAGCTTGATCTCTACCTCCATTTGTTGGACTTTGTCATCCTTGGCAGAGAGCTGAGCTGTCGTCTGTTTGAGTAGGTCTACTTCATGTTTGAGAGCGTTGTAATCGTCCACCAACTTCCTCTTCTCCGCCTTTTGTTCCTTTCTAAATAATCTCTCTTTCCGAAGAGCTCCAATCATTTTTCCTTTTTCCTCCTCCCATTTGAGCTCATTGGTGTTAATCAGATTCTTCAGGGCGGTATTATTTAAGGCCAGCTCCACAATTTGTTTGATCAGTTCCTGCTGTTCTGTGCCGGGTGTTGGAAGGTTTTCTTGCTTCTGCACCTCGTCAGTAGGACTGGTGCCATGGTGAATATTGTCGAACGATATCAGCTCTTGTTTCATGGCCTTAAATTTGGCCTCTGCTTCCTTTCTAGAGGCTCTCTCGGCCTTTAGAGCTTTGAGTATTTTCTCCTTCTCCTGCTGGTGTTGGAGTTCCTTGTTGGCCATCTGCTCTTCAAGGGCAGCAATTCTCTGGTCCTGCATTTTTAGAGTTGAATTGCTGTTATTGTTAGTTGAGTACTGTATTGTTGCTTGAGTACGGTATTGTTGCTTGAGTACGGTATTGTCGGTTGAGTACTGGTGCAAGTTGTATCTTGATAGTAGAAGTTCGCTTCGTTTACATGAAATGTAAAAGTAGCATGAAGAACTTGTTCCAGAGGACTCTTACATATAGAAACATCCTCAACGTGCCTTTGAAATCTTCAAAGGCTTGACTCCTCCCTCTTCTGGCTGAGTCACATGACTCAGATCACAGGACATGGATTGGTCCCTTAGTTACAGAAAATAGAATGTATTTTCTGTAACTAAGGAACTAATCAACATCCTGTTTACAAGGATAATAGTGTGATCTGAATCATGGCCAATATTATTGTATTAATAGTCTTTAATAATGGCTTGATACTTAATGAATAATCCACAACTCCATAGATTTGAGCAATTATCCCCCACTACACATGAATAGAGTAAAACAGATCATAACATGTATCAATTTAATACTGTGATAAACTATAATTTAAAAAAAAATCTTTAATCACAATGAAAGGCACAATGAAATACACTTGAAACTAGAATGCCGTAAAGCAATAAAAAGGTCGCATTGGGTGGGTCGTATTGGCAAAAGGGCCCCGCTTCGCTTATTGTGCTTGAATATTGTCAGCTGTACAGCACGTCCGGAAAGAAAATGTCAGATGCTGTTTTCACAATTATTTTCAAATTTTCATTTTGACCTAAATATTGCTTGCCAAAAAAAAAAAAGGTTAAATATTACCTAATGATTTTCAAATTTGAATATTGTCCACTATACAGAGGGGTACGACTAAACAGCTTATCTATTTTCATGTTATCATGTTTAGTGTTGTCAAAGTACCCCCCTTTGGGTCATTTAATTGGCTTATTGTTCTTTCATCTGATTTTTATATATATTATATATATATATATATATATATATATATATATATATATATATATATATATATATATATATATATATATATATATATGAACTAAATAGTTTGAATCGTATGAAAATAAAAAACATCCATTACTTTTATCGCACAGAATGATAGTAAAAGGTCCTTTTAGTTCTATGATTCAATAGAAACTGTGAGTAAACGCAGAGCCAAAAGAAGGGAAATGACTGGAAGCATGTTTCTTTGCCGCTAGATCGTAATGATATTGCCCAAAGATATACAACATGGTCCAGCAGCTTAAAAGAGAGGAGGAAGAATGCAATACCCCTCCTACTGTCGTACAAATGGGTTTTGCAATGATTTTATTGGCTCACAACGATCAGTTAGGAGTTTTTTGTAGGATTGCAGAATCCAGTTTTTTTCCAAGGAGCTCAAAAAAGATAACTTGCAGCTTGCGTTTAATGAATCAAATGATTCTCAATAAAAGTTAAACTGATTCGGTTCATCTTGGTCTGCTGGTGGCCGAACGGTGGGGCCAAGCGCCTCAATCCGTTGCTCATCTAGGCTGTCCATTTTTATGTGTTTATAGGATGTTGTAGAAAAATCAGTGAGGCTTGAAAGAGCTCCCAGTCAACCATCATGGGCTCTGAGTTTATAGCTGCAAAGTGAAGAGAGGCACACATCAGGCCTTTCAGGGCCGTCTCTCTGGTTTTACAGGTACGTGAGACGCGCCGTCAGAATGTGTTGTAAAAGATGCTAAACAGACCATGCTACTTCCAGGAGAGCATATGGGGGGGATTAAGCACTTCCTTTTTGGATCTGTGCTCCAGTTCCCCAAGGAGTACAGGCTGTTGTTGATATTTGGCAAGGAAAAAGAGCAGATAAGATTTGAAAATTGTTTTATAAAAACAAAACAAAAAAAGCGCAATGAAGGCTGTTAATTGCGGCGCTAATAAGCCCAAGATCCTATCTTCATTGTTAGTGCTGATGGCTCTTAATTCCCTCTCTCTTTCCCATTTGTGGCTTGTTGCTTAATGCACTGGACCACCGAGGAATATTAAGTGCTGCTAATGTAATGGATTGAAGCTGTCCTCGGGTTCTTGTCTGGAGCGTTGCAAACTTCAACTTCGTATCTTCTCTTCTCGGCTCTGAAAGACCCAAGCCCCTGGAAATTATTAAAGCAAACAAAAAGGCCCTTGTGAAAACAAGTATAGTGCACATCGAGGACGGAGCCATTAGCAGAGAGCATGTAAGCTTCGCATTTTTTGGAAGATTTGACAGTTTTTCCCCTTGTTTTTCCCCTCCCCCGATAACATCAACCACTTGTTATGGCAGACGTCTCTCAAGGGGTGTGTTTGTGGATTTGTAGCCAGGAAGCCGAGCAAGGTGAGCTGACAGCAGCTTCACCAGCTCCTCAATCTTGCTTTTTGCTTTTGTTTTACAAGCAGTTTGCATTTTTTTTTTACATCGGTACATGTGCTCCTGGTTACGATGACTAGACTTGTCAAAGGGCTCACACATAAATATCCTTCACATGTACCAAATCCAAGTGTACTCAGTGGATTTTCTTTTTAGTTTCGTACTTTGGTGGTGTTGGGGAGGGAGGATTTGGGTGCTGAGCGGAAACAAAGCCAGATCTGGACACATGAGCTTATATCATCAGACAAATTTGAAACTGGACTCGCAGCTCTTTTGATTGTTCCCTAGTGTTCCATAACTTATGAATACGGTTATTTTTTTTGGAATATTTCAACTTTTCATCGTGAAAGGCTTTTGGATGTTAATACTTGTTTCATGTTCTCTGAAGTCAGAAAATTAATGTTTCCCAGTAAATGCGAAGCAGTGAAGGTTCTCCACACTCCAAGCTAAGCCAAAACCACATTAAGACACTGAAAAAATAGATCTACCAAGATCCTACAGTAAATAATACTGACTACAGCATTTGATCATGCGTTAACTGCATTTTTTTTTTTAATTTTGCATTGGGAGGATCTTATCACTGCTGCACACAGGCGGTGTACTTTAAATCTCTCCCAGACGGCGTAGTTCAGACCTGAGTGTCTTACGGTTCTCCCAGTCCGGCCCACGTGGGTTCAATCGAAATGAAAAATAAAATAAAAAGATGCACGCCATAAATGCAATACAAGGCCACTGCTTTTACTTTGATGGTAATTCATGTACGCGTGCGTGTAGATGATTGTCATGATTTGCCACTCGCTCTTTCGCTCTCCTGAAGGTTTCCCCTTCGCTCCCACCCTTGCAAAAGTTTTTTTTTTTCCCTGTAACCTTTGGGGTTCATTTTTCCTGATACTGTTTGAGGTCCCGGGACAGGGATGTCGTATGTGTACATGTTGTAAAGCCCTCCGAGGCAAATTTGTAATTTGGGAATCTGGGCTTTACAAAATAAACTGAATTGAATTTGAAAAGTCAATATTGTATTTTGTTTTTGTTTTTATCTGCCCATTATGACATCTGTGATAAATTGGTGTCCGCCCTCCCTCGTTCTGTTTCAGATCATGGATGAGACCCAAACGCAGATCGCCTGGCCGTCCAAACTGAAGATCGGCGCAAAGTCCAAAAAAGGTTTTTTCTTCACATTACATATTCTAATATAATTACATATTCAACTTATACTTGATCCATTTACTTCTTCGACTTCTTTATTTTGCCTTGTGTGACATGAGTAGTAGAACGATGTGCCGACAGAATCTATGAATCTACTTTCTACAATGAACTTGCCATGTATCAAAGTCCATAAGCTCAGGCTTAAGTTTCAATTAAATTTCCTTAAAAGTATCTGATGCTCTCAAGTAATTTCTGTGTAGCAACAAAACCGAGAGCTAAACTGAACCAAATGAGTGAATGTCGGGTAACAACATAGCTGGGATAGTTTTCCTCTTAACATGGGTTAATGATTATGAGTCAATGTTTTTTTAACCAGAAATATGTTTTCAGTAAAGTCATTGGACTCAGACGGTCAAGGGGGAAGTATTTCAGGGTTGCGCTTGCATTCCATATTAAAAATGTCTTTGAGAAGTTTGAAAAGATGAAACTTCATCTGTACTGGAGGAATTTGTCATTTTGCTGAGGAGGAGGAGGAGGAGGAGGAGGAGGAGGAGGAGGAGGAGGAGCAGGAGCAGGAGCAGGAGGAGCAGGAGGAGGGAGTCGCTTGTATCGAAGCTCCCTCATTTATTGGCTGAGTTGTTCAAGCACTCTGTTACCAATAAAGCACTATCATGGTTATTTAAAGCTCTTCCGGGAGGGTGGTCGGGGTTGAAGGAGTAGGTGTAGCTGTGCCCTCTTTGTTGTCCTCAGGAGAATTGCCAGTGTGTGTGTATACGTGTGTGCGTGCGTCTTCAAACCAGATGTGGAATCCGATGACGTTATGTAACTTCCTCACTCACTCTGTATGGAAAATAGTTGACGGGAGTTGCATCAGAACATTTCCCCCCCGTAGATACTTAATCAACTGTAGGCCCTCGCAAGCTATTTACATACAACCATCCATCCCAAGTGTTCATTCACAAAACCAATACCACCTGGAAACGATGTTCTGTGTACGAATATTCAAAATGACCCTTGATTTTTTTTTCTTTTTTTCTCTCTTTGTTGCGTAAACAGAGAGGAGCAGAGGGGAAGAATGTTGTCTAATCACTTAGTCGTCTTATGAGCGAGTGCATTTGTGGGAGAACAGACATGATGAGCTGACTGTGTTTTAACAACCTGAATATAGACTAATTCTGCTTTTTTTTTTATTTATTTTTTTTAAAAATGACTAGAGATTCTTTCGTCCCTTTCTGTTGATATGACCAACACAAAGCAGTCTTGCTCTGTCCTTAAATTAGCTTGATGATGTAGTTGTTTTGAATGATTCTAATCTAAAATCATACTCCTTTCGTGGGTGTTAGTTTTCCATGTCTCGCATTAGTCTGGTCTTTCATGTGAAGTCTGGGATCGGTTACGCTCGGCAGGATAGCAGCAGATGTGGATGGTGGGGATATGTACGTTTGTAACCTCTCCCCATACACGGCCACACTCCATCGAAATGCCAGCTCCTCTATTTGATTTATCGCCTGCGGCTGACTGGCTGTCCCTGCCACCTGCACAGGTGTGATAAGGCTAGTTGTTAGCCCCCGAGGGCAAGCAGTCATCAGCACAGTGTTGGTGATTGGAGGAGCCGTATCGCTCACGGCAGGTCTGCAACCCCAGCACCAGGTGACAGAGCGGTCAATACTCTGAGATTGTCTTTATCTTTTTATTTCTAAAAGTCTGGCTCAAGATTTTTGTTTGTGCGTGAAAAATATCTTAACACTCATCCTACCTGCCAAGTATGCATGTCCATATATCTGCAGATGTTTTGAATGAGAAACGCCGAGCCAAAAGGACTTAATTCCCTTCATTTGTGTGGTATTTTTCGAATGTAGTCCTCGGCTGGAAAAATGCTTTTGCTTTGCCAGCACGGAGCTCCGGGTCAGAAAGTTTCTTCTCTGTCAAGTGGAACTATGTAAAATCTGTGCGACTGAAAACATTCACATTGTGCAGCTGCAAGACTTCTCTTGTTTTGTTTTTTTTTGCTTTTCTAGCTGTTGTGTGTGCCACATTAAGACCAAAGGTGTTCCTTTTTTATTCCATAATCAATCATAAAAAAAAGAGCAGTCCATTTCTAAAAGTGCGGGGGTGTTCTTCATCACGACTGCAACACTCGTTTAGGCCAGCTAATGTTTGCCAGATGTGCAGGTTCGTCACTGGAAGAGCTATACTCCCTCTAATGGTCACAGATGGTACCGCAGGAGGAAGTGGAGGATTTCTATTGTCCAAAGCAACAGCTGTATGATGTGAAAATGTCCTGTAACCAGCTCTGAGACGGAGATAATTCTCCAACTGCTCTCTCTGCTTTAACCTTTGGTTTTCTTTGGTTTTGTTTTCCTGTCTCAGACTGCAGCTTGTTTTTTTTTTAAAGTCCTTGCCCTTGTTACGCTTAAGATCTAGGATCTTTGGTTGTGTGTGTGTGTGTGTGTGTGCTGAGGTTGCCTGACCCCTGTGACACTTTAAACAGGATCTATGCTTGTTTGCTGGCACTCCATGTTCCCCATCGTTCCCAGTGCACATTAAATGGATAGCAGAACCAGATACCTCCTATAAAACAGAATTTTATTTTTGCCAGCCCGTGCTCTGCCGCTCCGTCTTGTATTTTGCAGCTCCGTGGAGAGCGCCTTGGTTTGGCCTTCGAGAATTATTCATCATCAAAAGCATTCTGTGAATTGGGAACTTCCCCTGGCGTCGCAATTGTTTTTTTTTTCGGACCGTCATTCTTTTTCTTTCTAGTTTCAGACTTTTTGCTCCTTGAAAGTGTAAACATGCATCCGTATGACTTTAGTCACACAAAATCTGCTCCAGTTGAACCCAACTGTGGATGCTGTAAGTGTGTGGACGGGGAGGGGTATTCCTGGAAGGGGGCTTAGTCGACTTCCTGCTGCTCGGTACAGTTAAAACAGAGAGGCGATGGACCATGAGTGTGTAGTACATGCCTGTGCACATTTGAATATATGCGCGAGTTCATGTGTTTTCACATTTGCGTTCTCCAGGGGTCCGGCATGCGGCGGGGCCAGATGTAGGCTTACCCAACCCTACACAGAGAAAAGCATTAGCTGTGAATGTTTTTGGTATGCAGTGTTTGATTATTTTCAGTGAAGTATTTAGAGGCTCTGGAAGCACAGTTTACTCAACCTATTAGGACCCCTTTTTACGAGCGTGATCGTCTGTGGGCCCACTGACTGTATTTATACAAGAATTTTAGGATGTGGCCGTTTCTTCTGCAGGCTCGTATCTAATCATTTCACGAGGAGACAGCTGTGTGTGTGTGATCGCTGATAAAGAACACATGTAGACGTGCTGAGTCATGTGCAACCATGAAAGATGCTGAAAAATGAGTTGCTGTATATTTTTGCAGTCACTGAATGAGGTGCAGGGGGAGAAAAAAAAATGTGATACACGTCACATGACGGTATTTTTAAATGCCTAAATTGCAGCAGAACAATTCTCTCCAGCTAATGGTGTCCCTGTCGACTTTACTGACTGACAGCTTGTGCCTGAATATAATTCCACAGAGCCCCCACCCGCCGAATGTGGTTGCTTGCCGACTTAAATGAGACTTGGCAGATATCAAAGCAGCAATTACTGTTGCAAAGCTTTTCTCCGACGCCCTCTAATTTGTTGACACATCCAGACTGCTGTGTCATGTTTGCTTGAATGGATTGAAATTGTGTCCCACTCTCTCACCTTATTGCTTCAAGGATACAACAAGGGTTAGTGTTGGTGCTCTCTCTCACACACACACACACACACACACACACACTCTGAACATGCATTAAACATGCTCTCTCTTTCTCCCACTTTGAATGTCTCCCTGCAGATCCACACATCAAGGTGTGCGGGAAGAGGGAGAATGTGCGGGAAGCCAAAGACAGAATTATGTCCGTCCTTGACACAAAGGTACAGTAAACATCTTCGTCACATTAAAGGTAGACTTCGTGTTCATGTGTGTAATTCTCTCCCCAAGCTCCTCTTTTTCTCGCCTTTCTCTCGGTGTTCAGTTTGAACCGAATGCATTTCACCTCGGCTCTCCCGCTGGTCCAAGTGACAGATTGCTCACAGCAGTGTGGTACAAACTTGGCACTAATCTCTCCAGATACTCATCCCTTGCCTTGCAGTGGGTTGCGTCGGGTGTGCATGCGGGCTTTCATTGCCATGGCAACACAGGAAATAAAGTACCTAGGGGGGGTGTGTGGACTGCACTGTAGCACCCCCTGGGGGCAGGCAACCACCCATGCACTCTGAACAGCCAAATGCAAAAGAACAACACATGATTGGCTTAGTTTACAAGCATCTAATATGCCGTTGTCACGAGATGTTATGTCATAGTGTGATTGGTTTCTTTGAATGTACTGCGTGTTTTGATGCATCTCTTTGAAATGACTGCAACATGTGAGAGTGTTTAAAAGAGGGGAAATTGTAAGATTGGGATATTTTTACTAATTTTGAATAAATGGGACAGATGTTGCGCTGGCCTCTCAGTGACACGGCATTCATAATCAACAGACATTTTATTTGATTTCACTATCATGTTGAATTTTTTTTTTTGCTTTGTGGAAAAATGCAGTTTATTAATCTTTTGTCATTTCTGTCTTTGTCTCTCTATTCTTTGCCTGAACTAGGGCACGTCTTTATTGTTTTAATTGTAAAATTGTTGTAATCTTAATTCCATTTAAAAGCAGAAGTTTGACTATCTTGTTTTGGGCCGCCAGCTTTATCATCCTTTTTTAATGTCAAAAACTTTTTTTTAAAAAGCTGTTAAGTTTTAATATTTTTTTCAGTTGAGAAAGTCATCCCCAGTAGGGAATCAGTTTATCTCAATAACGCCGGTTTGGAAATCTACACAGATGTTTTTGGAGCTGTGAGAAGCTGCTGGCTGTATGAGATCAGCCGGTGGGCATACAAAAAGCAAATGTCGACAGTGTTTTTGTAATTACCCTCACTGCCAGAAGGGGTGGACACAGGTCCACACTGAAGGTTTAACTATAGGGTATTACAAAAATATATTCCATTAAACCAATAACCACCAATCTGGCTAGTGGCTGACTGGCTACTAGCTAGCAGACAGACAGACAAGTTGGTTTAATTAAAAAATATCCACATGTGCTTTTGTATGATGAACCCGACCGGCAGGCGTAACGGTACTGATGTGGTTAAGTACTTGTGTAGTTCCTCGGAGCAGAGCCATCGACGCCAAGAGACGCTACGAAGTGATTATAAATATCCTTTCATTGAAATGTGTTTGAAGTGTGCATGCACCTTTCTCCACCCGCTGAGCTCCTGCAAGCATTATCAATCATCATTGCAATACAGCCCTCTCTTTCCTTTTTCCGCTCATTAGAGTAACAGGGTAACTCTGAAGATGGACGTCTCTCACACGGAGCACTCTCACGTTATTGGCAAAGGTGGCAACAACATCAAGAGGGTGATGGAGGAGACGGGTTGCCACATCCATTTCCCAGACTCCAACAGGAACAACCAGGCAGAGAAAAGCAACCAGGTATGTGGTGCTACTACATAGATTTATACTGTGCTGTCCTGTTTTCACTGAGGCATGATGGATGGATGGAGGAAGCAAGCGGTTTACTGCCGATCGATCAAACGGTTCTCCCAGTTAAATATTTTTTTTTTACTTTATCTCTTGAACCACAACTTTGCACGATCGATACTTTGAGTGTAACTACATTGCGTTTTGCTGCCTGGAGTGTTCGCCACCCGTCCACGATTTGTGCTCTGTAGTCGCAGCTTAAGTAGTTCCAGGTAGTTTTTTTGATCTGTGTCACGCTGAACCTTTAGCCACGGGGTCTCGGGCTGGTCAGGTTGCAGAGAGTAGGTCCAGCTGGCTGTTGTGATTGGCCAACCCAGAGGAAGCCGTCGTGTCTTGGCTGGACTCGGTGTAGGAGAGCAGCATGATCCGGTTGTAATTGCCATGAAAGTGTAGTGTGAGGAGTTCAGCAGAGCAGCCAGTAAATTCACTTGTCAGGCGCTTTTATTAGTATATTCTTAAAAGTCTGCTTCACTGATTTCAACTTATCTCTGTGGATTTAGCATAGTAAGGTATCATTCTGCAGTGTGTAGAGCCGCCAGTACTCTGTATCTCAGACTGTTCGACTCCCTCCAGTCCTTCTCCTATGATGCAAGTACAGGCTGATAAGTAGCAAGAGACTCCTTTTCAGGCCCAAGACCCAAGCTGTCTCTTTTTCTGCTTTCAAAAGCTTACTGGCAGCAGCAGAGCCTTTTTAGTTACAGAGCATATTGAAGTGCAGTGGTGTGGATAAGTAAATATAGATAACCGTGAAAATCAATGGAAGTGGCTTCTTACCTTATCTTCTCACTGGAGTTGGGAGGATTCAGGATGTTGTTCAATAATATTTCAGCACGCTAACATGAGGCTTAACAGTCGTTTTAATTTATAAAATATATAAGTTGATGCTCACAGCACTTCCAGTGCATGTGTGCATTTGTATCGCATGCGTGTGTTTTGTTTGTATGGAAGTACCGGAAGCCAGAGATGAAGCAGGCTGCTCGGCTTTCTCATTTATTTTTTTAATAATTTTTTGAGGTTTTTACAAGGTGAGCAGTTGCCTATTAGAAAGAGGGAAAAGAATAAGACAGGACAAATCTAATGAGATTATTTTTGAACTTTTTAAAATACCGTAACATCAAGAAATGGTGCGCCCAGATCAAACAAACCAAACCCTGGCTCTAGATGGAGCCATTCAAAGTTTTACGTGGCCTGGAAGATATCGTACTTCTTCGGCATGCTTGGAAATGGAGGGGCGCGTTCTGTTAAATGCAATCTGCAACCTCACCTCTAGATGCTAATAAATCCTCCACGCTGTTCCTTTTTAAATCTGGCGTTTGATCTCGGTGGTTGTTTTAAAAAAAGAAAACTTCAATTGTCACTTAAATGTTAGATTCATGGTAACTGTAGTGATGTGGTTTAAGAATAAAAAACATTGCCTGGAAATATGCTACAAAAAGGAATTTGATTTGAGTTTAGAGGAAGCCTTTAAACCTTTGCCGTTTTTCATTCCGTTTGTTCTGGATTTTACTTTCGACGTTGAAATGAAGTGCAATTGTATGCAATGATCTGAGCCATTATTTATCTTGGAGTGGGTTTGAACTGGCATGCTGATTTACATATGTTCTTTTTTTATTGTGAACAGGTGTCCATCGCAGGCCAGCCAGGAGGAGTGGAGGCAGCTCGAGTAAAAATAAGGGTAAGTTGGAATCCAGCCTTTTATCTTAAAGGGATATTTCTCGCTAAATTCTCTACAGACTTGTACAGTGGAACTACTTTGTAGTTTGGACCTTTTATGGACCACTGAAATGTGTATTTCTAACAGTTGTGATTCATTTTAGTATTGACCAATTTTACTCTGTGCGGGTCCTGTCATATTTCTGCTAAATATACGACTACCTCAGTTTGCACACACTATCCTGTGAGCAGTTCAGTCAGATTGGACAGCATCAGGATTTCATGTGTCAAACTTCAGTGTCCTGACACTTTGAGAGTACAATGTTACCGCTTATTCATGAAATAGTTAATTGTTTACACTTCTGTTTCATAAATGCATGGCAAAATAACACAAGCAACAGAGAGGAGGGATACTTCTTGGCTGTAGTTTGACAGTATAATTACAGCAAAGCATTTGATGAAATCGCTGTAATTAATACATGTGTAGGCTGCTGTTGTTGGACTGCTAGTCATGAAAGCTTCTGTTGTTTATATTTGCACTCTACCCACATTATCTCTTATCTCTGTTGGCCACACTCCCCTAGCCAAATTTGGACTGAAGCTTCGCATGCCCGTCTCCTGCTTTTACATTGAACCACTCTATCTGCGCTCCATCATTAGCTTGCCTGACTCCCTCTCGTCTTGCATAGCCAGACGTATCTCCACAGCGTTGTCTCAGCGCTACTAAAAGGCCTGGCTCGACACACTGTCATTCTGGTCGAAAGCAAAACCGCTCTGGCTTGTTTGTATTTCTTCAAACCAATCGCTCCCATCTTGGGCGCCGTTAAGCACAAGATGTAGCGACAGTGCCCTTTAAAAATGGATAGAGAAGATAGTGGAGAAGAATGTAGCGTGAGATACACGGCCAATGGCAGGCTAAACCACACTCTACATACATCACAGTCTCAAATCCTCTCGTAGTTCACTTATTTGCTCAAAACAAGGACTTCCTCCACCACTAAAACATCAGACTCAAGGAAGGAAAGTTCTCTACCTAACCCTACCAATTGGGGAGACAGGGTTGCAGTGATGGAGAGCTCCAGGATTGCAGTAGGTAATTGTGTCCTTGAAGCCACAAGCACCATTCTTAATCTATTCCCAGACCACTTCCTTTGAACGATTGTAAAATACATGCCTGAGACTCAGCCCCTCCGGCTCATTTTCTAGCCTCTTCTTCAACTTCAGTTTTGGTCTGACTGGAAGCCTGACCTCCAGCCTCAGCTCTGTGGGTTCAGGACCTCTGTGCTCGTGTGAAGTGTTACATCCCTGAACGTTTTGGTGTATTTCAACACCGCAGCGATCGTCTACAGTGAACACGTTCCTCCACTCTGGACTGACCAAAACTAACAAGTGAAGTGTGTGCGATGGAATAGGGAGACGGGAGAAGGTCATGCTGGATATTTGCACAGTGTGTATTGGCAAATGTCTGCATGGACGCAGACCCATTCCTCTCCGTGCTCAGTGGTTGTTTTCATAAGCAGCCAGCCACAACCCAGGTCGTCTACTTTTTTTTTGCTACGGGTGAAAAAAGGGATAATCAAACCCAACCGTAGCAGTGTTGTAGAAAGAGGTTTAAAATATAAGCTGTAGAGTACCACAAAGATTGTTCTGGCCTCCAAAGAACACACAGTCAGCGGATGACGAGGGTGGATCAAAAGAAAGGTTTCCCT
Source organism: Clinocottus analis (assembly GCF_023055335.1). Taxonomy (NCBI): domain Eukaryota; kingdom Metazoa; phylum Chordata; class Actinopteri; order Perciformes; family Cottidae; genus Clinocottus; species Clinocottus analis. Next base: position 6,860,163 of record NW_027176240.1, read on the forward strand.
CTGTCAACTTGACTTCTTCTGATAATCACCTTATCCTGCGATACCCAGAAATATTCTCTGCTGTTCTTTTAAACACGACTAGACAGCCTTTCCACACATAGCTTTAATTATGTTTGAGCTACATCGCTGAACCCGGAGGCAATTTTCTCAAATGCAGCAAGGGAACATTCTATATTGGAGAGATTTTTTTTCATCGAAATGGTTTCTTCACTTTGTCAGTAGTGACAACTGACAATGCAAACTGTCAAACGTGATTCTTCACAAGTAAAGTCTATGCACTGTGTGTACTGACTGATTCTTAGTAAATGTTAGCGATGGCTAATAAGTGCCATTATTTTAAATGGCAGGTGTGTAATTATGCACCAGTTTTGCTTTAAATGAATAGTTTGAAATACACTTGTTTACTGTCTCGCTGAGAGTTGGATGAGAAGATTGATACCAATCAAATTTTTGTCTGAAGCCGGAGTAAGAAGATGCTTTGCATGAAGACCAGACAGCTAGCCTGGCCTTTCTCCAAAGGTCAAAGACAACCACCAGCAAAGCTGACGAATTGTTATGTTCTATCTTGTTGGTTTAATTTGTATAAAACAGTAAAAAGACAAACTGTTGCTTTAACTTAAGCTTATTGTCTACCGGCTCCAGTTTCATATTGAACTGACTAACATGAGAGTGGTATCGATCCTCTATCACTCCCCAAGAAGGAAAAAAAAATTACAAAAAGTTCAAACCATTTCTTTAAATCGGTTTTAAAAAGAGGAACGAGAGGGGAATGTTTGACTGTGGTATTGTTTCGATATTAAAACACCCCATTGTCAAATGCAGGAGGGTTTTTTCCAGTTATTGACCCTTTTTAATGTTGAGTTGGCCAGTGCATAACAATGGACAGTATGTTGTGTTTTTGGTTCTGGGTGGCCTTTTGGACCACATCCTCCCCCGTCTCTCCTGGAACCAGAAGTGGCTGAGGTTGTTCCTTCTCCCTGGTGCATTAGCAGTGAATGAAATGTCCCTTTAACCCACTCCAGCGAACTTGTAAGGTCTACTGTATTTCTGAGGCTCTCTCGGGTAGAGATTTGTTTGAGTCTGAAACAAGTCGGTTGTTGAGGTGATGGATTCTCGAGGGATTTCTTGGAGCTTTCCGAGGCGGAGCCGACGGGCAGGTGATGAAAACTCTGGCCAGTTGCTGTACCTCGAAGATATTTTCATTTTTCTTCATCGCACACCCTTATGTCAGGAGAGCTGAGGCTTTCTAACAGTGCTTTCAGTTAGAATACATGTGAAACTCATATCTGCCAGGTATGACTTTTTTTTTTTTTTTAATAATAAAGCTGAGGTCAGCTCCAACATAAAAATCAGTCTATTCTTCATTCAGCGCCTGACTCCTGCTGCTGTGCTTGTCCTCTCTTGCGTTTCCCTCAGTGCTGACCTACATTTCTCAAGCCCTCTGAGAGCGAGTCCTGAAACGTGATATACATGTAAGGCCAAGCGCATATGGGACTGATCAGGGAAGCATTTCTTTGGTCAGAGCAATTCATGCTGCTTGCCCTTCACTGGCAGGCAAAACCATAGTGGCGTTGTGCCCAAGACTCAGTGTTTGGATAACACTGCGTGTGTGTATTCCTTCTCGTCTTTGTGAGTGTGTAAATGTACATTCCCTTCAGTTTGTGTGTGTGTGTATGTATGGGTGTGTGCCTTCGTAATTTCTCTCTCATGCATGCATAAGTATGTGTATGCATGAAGCGAGGCCCTTCCCGTCTGCATCTCTTTTGTTTTAAATGACTGGCTGCGATTTTAAAACTGACGACAACTGATAACCGTTTGATTCTGAGGTTTGATTCAGTGATTTGAAATAAGTGTCTGTGAATGAGCCGTCCATAGACGAAGGATCCCCCTTCTTCGTCAACTCATCAGTGGCTTTGTTCTTTGCCGACTAAGATTTCTTTCTCACTTTTTTGTAATGCTTTTTCATGCTCTCATACTTTCCAAGAAGCGTATCTCTGGTAAACACAAGATTTAAAGTCAGGCTTTTGTTTGATTTCTAAATGACGGCAGCCATAATGTTTAAATCTGTTGCATATATAGTAACAAAGGGTGCCTCTCTTATTGCCGGCACTGCTGACCTCATTTTGATTAACTTGTCTGGATTTATTTAAGCTGACAGGTGAAGTTTTGCCACCTTGTGCTCAAGGGACTGCTGTTATGTCTGTGTGTCAGTTCACATCATTCTACATTATGTAAATAAATCTCCCCTTTTCTGTGTTTTTATCCAAATGGTCTTCATCAGTCTGAGTGACAGCACAATGTGATCCAGTGCCTGTTTATGATTTTGTTGAGGAATGTTTTATTTCTCTATTTCCTGGCAGCAGCACTGGCAGCATAATGATAAGCTATCAAACGTATCATAACTGCAGTATTTCAGCATGGTGGTGGTTTTCTCTCATTTCCCTTTTTTTTCCTCTCTCCTCCCGTCCCTCCATATTGCAGGAGCTGCTTCCTCTCGTGCTGTCTTTCGAGCTTCCCGCCATCATGCAGTCTGACCCCAGCTCCCCCACTGTGCAGCACATCTCGCAGACCTACAGCCTCACAGTCTCCTTCAAGCCCCCGACTCGCCTCTACAGGGCCACCGGGGTGGTTCGCGGCTCGCAGAATAACGCCAACGCCGTCAAGGTGGGGAGGGTCTCTTCATTTTGTAGTGAATATTGGATAGTTGAGTGACTGCTCAGTGCCCAAAATGTAAAAACATTTACAAAGGCATGAATTAAAAGAAAAGCAGAAAATCACATTTTAGCAGCTGGAATGTGCAGGCTTGCTTCATGGGTGACGTCAATGATTAATAGGCAAGGCAAGTCTATTAATTAAATTTCAACAACAAGGCGATTCAAAGTGCTTCACATAAAACCATCAAAACATAATGCAGAAAAAAACAAGACTTAAAAACAATTATGAACATTTCATTAAAACATTAAACAGTGAAAATGAATAAAAGTTGCAGTTTAATAAATAAATAAGTTGAGTAAAGATTGTTTTTTAATAGTTTTCTGTCAATTTATTGTTTCAGTGCTAAATTGTGTTTCATATAAGCCAACAGCTTCAGTACTTATTGATCAACAGCAACAATATGAATTCTGTTTAGTTTGCATTTCCCTTTTTTTTCAAAATTGGAGCAAAATTATAAAGAGACTAAACCATAAAGGCTGTAGTTTGAACTCCTGCAACATCCGGCGTGTGTCCTGTTGAGGTTGCATGAATAACTAAGCAAACCCTGAACTCGGCGCTCCTTGTCAGTCATTTCAGTGTAACAATATTTGACTTAATACCCTCATTCTTCTCCGCCCGTTAACATGGCCAGCCACAGACCGAGAAAAGGTTTCCAGAGCTGCACCGCGTCAAGGCCCACCAACACTGTCAGCGTTCCTCACTTTTCTCGTTTTAAGTGCCTCATTACTTTCAGCACCACAGGGGCTGAGAGATGTTTGGTCACTTGAACCGGACAGCTGCTGGTTAAGCTCTCCAGGAGGAGGGAGACTCTCTTGAGTATTATTTCAAGGAGATTTGAGAGTTTCTTACTGTGGTTCCACTGTGCATAAACATGCTGTATATTTTATGTACGAACACAGATGTACTTCCTCAACTGGTATCGGAGTTGTGGCTAATCGCATCATCTCTGCCAAGTCATACCAAGAAACTCACTTTTTTTCCCACTACAGGGCCTCTGTTAACAATATGGAGCTCAGTTCTGTTCGCCAGTGAGCATTTGGCATGTATTCATGCCTGCAGTTATTCATGCATGTGTGCTAGTGCACTTTCATTTTTATTCGCATGCTAGTGTGCGTTTGTGGACCCTGTTATGTGTAAAGTTCACATGTGCACATGAACATATGCAGAAGGATGGCCCCTAAATGAGTGAGAGTGTGTGTAGTGTGTGTGTTAGGTCTGAGAGGTCAGTCGGGATTGGGAAGTATGACGGATGAAGGCTAGAAGATTAGAGGAATATGTGTGCTATGTTATGTGGTGGCGTGAGACACTGGGAGCACCTTCCATTGCCAAAACCGCCGTGATTGTTGTATTGTGCTGGCCGCAGTGTGTGGATTATCGTTGCACGCTGGAAATGGCTTGCTTTACTGGGCCAAGTGATGGTTTGCAGAGCCGGCAAGGAATGAGGTTGTTCAACAGGCCGGCAGATGCAGTGGAAAATATAATAGTTTCCATTGATTATACAGAACAAAAACTGGTGTTTTCTGTGGGGGGAAAAAGGCAACATAGCTCCAGCGCTCCGCCTTGTTAACTGACAACTTTGTGGTCTGACTATTGATCAAAATTAAATATTGTTCCAACTTTCTTGTCACATCTTTATAAGATTTCATTTTTATTGTTTGATATTTTTGTGAGAAGTCCATAAATTGTCTATTATACTCATTGTTTAATCGTTTAACTCCAACTAAATGCATCTATAATGAGTGGGAAAACATTTATTTTATATTGTCCCTCATTATTATAATACAAAATGAATGTTGAGTGCAGTGGTGATAATAAATTACGCAATTGACAAAGAATTTATAGACAGCAATGTTGATACTAGATTAATGGTTTGAATGATTTATCTATCGAGCACAAATGAAAAACATCTGCAAGTTTTAGCCTTGCTGTTTCCTTTTTATGTTGTAATAAATTGAATATTTGGGTGTTTTGGACTGTTGGTTGAGCAAAAATACCAATTTTTTTTTTAAAAGTAAATCAACTATAAAAATTGCTATTATCTGATACTCTGATAGCATGGTTGTTGATTATATTTTGAGTTGTGGACAAAACGAGACATTTGAGAAGGTCATTTTGGGAAACACTGACAATCAATTTAACATTACAAATAATCATCAGATGAATCTGAATTAAAAAATAGTGGGTAGTTGCAGCCCTATACATTGAAGATTTGTCATAGTTTCAAAGAAATGAATGTACACTCTGTCTCATTAAAGGATCTGTGGATTTTCTTTATATGTTCATATTACCTGTTACATTAGCTTGTCATCCTTGTTTCCCCAGAGAGGTACGGCTCTGCTGTTGGAGCATTTGGCTGGTAGCCTGGCGAGCACCATCTCCGTCACCACCCACCTGGACATTGCACCCCAGCACCACCTCTTCATGAAGGGCCGCAATGGCAGCAACATCAAGCACATCACCCAGCGTACGGGAGCCCAGATCCACTTCCCTGACCCCAACAGCCCCCAGAAGAAATCCACAGTCTACATTCAGGGCACCATTGAATCAGTCTGCCTGGCACGGCAGTACCTCATGGTGTGTACCTTCTGTGTGTTTATTGACATGCGCTGCTTGGAAATAAGTACTTTTAACTGCTGAGCTTTGGTTTGAGGGTTAAGAGACGGCATTGGCAATATATTCTTTACATATACAGATTCCACAGGCTGTGTGGTCACTTTAATAGACATCATTGTTTCACTAACATCATCATAGGATGTGTGAAGGATGTGTGGGTATTGAGATGGGGTTTAAGAAGTAAACCATGATTGCCTTTTGGGGTTTTGTGTAGCCTTGTGATGGATTTGCTTGGCTCTGCTCCTGCTGCTGAATCGTCCACTTATACAACAATGTGCAGCCGACTCAAGGTTGGCCCGCGTGACTTATAGCCACATACCTGCATGTGAGATGGACACACACACATTTGCGTCCGCTTGGCTTGACTCCTGACAGTACACAGAGGATCCTTCTTGGTGTAATGATAATGCTCTGGCTTGCTTATACAGTCGATTTTGGTGGACTTAAACGTTGAATTACAGTCTGGACTGTGATTCAGAGGTCGGCACATTACCGTTTTCTGGACCGAGAGGAAGCGCCTCACATTTTATTTTAAAATGCTCTGTGGTTATTCTTGTCTTGTTGCCTGTAACCGCCGAGGCTACCCTGATCTGAATTACTCAGGAACATAATCAGATGTTTGTTTCAAAAATGTGTAAAAGTGATGGGGGTTTAATTGCCATTGGCTAAAACGCTTCTGCTGAGCTGGTGCATCCGAGACATCTCGGGCTGTAAACGGCTTCGGCTTTCTGTTTGGAGATCCGTAACGTTGGGCAGTAATTCTGCCAGAGACTTCTTTGTCTGCGGTCTCCCATTTGGCCCCAAAGACATTTAGCAAATGCCAAAGTTGTTGCAGTGGCTAAACATGACTTTCTCTACGTCTGGACGGACAAGATTGAGCCTCTCACTGTCTGTTTGTAGTGAGGCCGTAAAAACAGTTGATTCATGAGTGGGGAAGCATAGAAAGCATTGGGTTGGGAGAGGTGGTTGAGAAAGAAGAGAAGGCAATAAAGAGCAACGCAGGACTTACAGTAGGGAGAGAAAGAGGAGTCGCTTGTGTACTGTGTGATTTGTCCTCTTCCAGCCAGACTGTAGATTACAGCTCCAATCTCAGGCCATGTCAGAGCCAGCCAGGCCTCTATACTGTGCTGCTAATTACACCCACTCACAATAGGAGCGCTGTCCCGCACTCAGCCCAAAATATAGACGTCTGTGGTGCTTGTGGTGGTGATCATGCAAAACAGATTGCTCTTGGCGGAATTTCCCAAGCTCTGTGTGGTAGAAATCCAGCAGTGCATCTTGCATTTATTGGCCTGCCTAACACATAGGTCTTCAAATAATATAGTGTACAGGGAAGTTTACTACTGTTATGAGAAATAGCCTATAATATAGGGACTCGGTGATGTTATACTGTACTAGCCAAGCTCTGAGAGATATTAGTCTGCAGCTTACACGATAAATGTTGCTGATATACTTTTTCATTTTGTGTTTGCTCCACAGGGCTGCTTGCCTCTGGTGTTAATGTTTGACATTAAAGAGGACATTGAGGTGGAGCCCCAGTGTATCACAGCATTAATGGAGCAGCTGGATGTCTTCATCAGTATTAAACCAAAGCCAAAACAACCCAGCAAGGTATGACAACCAGGCCTATAATTTCAGTTTCAGTGGATTTCCAGCTATGCTCTATGGATGGTGAGGTCACACGATCACTTTGATCGTGTGACTGAAGTTTCTCAGCAATTATAAGATGGATTGCTGTTGACATTTTGCACAAGCATTCATGCTGCCCTGATTATACATTTTATTAACATTAGTCATTCCCTCGACTGTTATTGTTGCACGCTCATCAGGTTGAAATTTGAATATTTGAACATTTACTGAGCATTTTCAGGGGCATTTAAAAGTATATACGTATAATAAGGTGACCGTATTTTCAAACTGTCCATGAACTGACCGCTAGGTGCACATGTATGCCCTCACGCACACACAATAGGCATGCTGTTGTATATTGCCATCTGGCCATCTTAATATAATCGTTTTATATCAACGTTGTGCAGAACAGATTTTATTTGCCAGAAACTTCACAAAGAAATAAGCCTTCTAGAAAGAACATGATGAACTATTTAAGCGCTGAAAACAAGTAAAACATCATTATTGTTGTTTTGATGGTCGTGAAAACTGGAACAATTTCGTAGTGACTGTGAAACACTCAAATATCCCTGTTTTCAACAGATGTTTTTTTTTGGGACTTGGAACACCCAGACATCTGTATTTGGCAGCATAAACAGCTATTCTTTTAGGCGCAATGTTATAGAATTCACAAGAACAAGGAGTGGGTAGAAATATCCTGACTTCACCGTGAGAAAACAAAGCTGCTGTCCCACATGTTCAAACGTTGTCTCAGGCAGAGAGAGAGAGAAAAAATGACTCCAAAGAAACAAACGGGCCTCTGTTCCATGGAGGAATTACTCTCCGTCAAACGTCACAGCATGACATTGAAGTAAAATATAGTTCCCTGTCACATTTCATTGCCATTTGATGAAATTTAAAAGTAAAAACTGGAACCTCATAGCAAAGGGAATCATGCCATACCAACACTGAGACGGAGTTCTGGCATAATCAACGTCGGTCACAGCGGGGAATCACAGCCTGCATGTTTCACCTGATGGACTCACTCCGCCTATTCTAAAAAATAGTTTGATTTGCTTGTTTTCATCGTAAATTTGAGCTACGCTCATCCTCCCTTTTTTTTTAATAAATAGAATTTAAATCGTGAAATATGTCCTTCCCATATTATATTGGGATTTACAAACTCTGCGTTATATTCAATGCCAAGCTCTGATGTTACTCGTGGTCGACTGTCGTACTCCGTACTCTTCCTAATCATATTTCAACACTTGGCCCAGTCCTGCCTGTCTCTGCGAGGTGCCCACGTCCCACCCCGAGCCAGGGCTGAGTGCCCAAACCCGACAGGCCTGTGGGGACCGATGCTGAGGTGCCAGTGTAAACACGGCCCGGCCCAGAGCCTCTTGAGAAACCGTTTTAACGAGGTGACAGCAGTAATCCAAAAAGACCCATCCAAATGCGTGTCGTAGGCTCGGTGCTCCCGGCGTTCCCGTAGCTTTGGCAGACCCATAAAATCGTGCGTGCGTGCGTGCGTGCGTGCGTGCGTGCGTGCGTGCGTGCGTGCGTGCGTGCGTGCGTGCGTGCGTGCGTGCGTGCGTGCGTGCGTGCGTGCGTGCGTGCGTGCGTGCGTGCGTGCGTGCGTGCGTGCGTGCGTGCGTGCGTGCGTGCGTGCGTGCGTGCGTGCGTGCGTGCGTGCGTGCGTGCGTGCGTGCGTGCGTGCGTGCGTGCGTGCGTGCGTGCGTGCGTGCGTGCGTGCGTGCGTGCGTGCGTGCGTGCGTGCGTGCGTGCGTGCGTGCGTGCGTGCGTGCGTGCGTGCGTGCGTGCGTGCGTGCGTGCGTGCGTGCGTGCGTGCGTGCGTGCGTGCGTGCGTGCGTGCGTGCGTGCGTGCGTGCGTGCGTGCGTGCGTGCGTGCGTGCGTGCGTGCGTGCGTGCGTGCGTGCGTGCGTGCGTGCGTGCGTGCGTGCGTGCGTGCGTGCGTGCGTGCGTGCGTGCGTGCGTGCGTGCGTGCGTGCGTGCGTGCGTGCGTGCGTGCGTGCGTGCGTGCGTGCGTGCGTGCGTGCGTGCGTGCGTGCGTGCGTGCGTGCGTGCGTGCGTGCGTGCGTGCGTGCGTGCGTGCGTGCGTGCGTGCGTGCGTGCGTGCGTGCGTGCGTGCGTGCGTGCGTGCGTGCGTGCGTGCGTGCGTGCGTGCGTGCGTGCGTGCGTGCGTGCGTGCGTGCGTGTGTGTGTGTGTCGGAGACTGATGGCAAAATGCAAAGAGCCAGGACGTAATCTGTGCTCACTTACCGTGTTTATTTGAAGTTTATTAAGAGCGGGGTTTCTGGTAATGTGGAAAATGTAGAAGTCATTTCTCTTTCCTGTTTTTATAATTCTTCATTTGTTAATAGTATGGTATAACAGTCAATGAGTTACAAGCGTTGCCTCATATTCTCTTCAATCTTATCGAAGGCCGACGTGTTCTATGTTATGCAATTCAAAAATGCTTTCTCTCAAATGTTGTCTCCGTCTCTCTCCCACACTACATCAATGTTTATCTTTCCAATCTATCCTAATTCCCTCTTCCTTCCTCCGCTTCATGTTGTCTCCCCCTCATCCTCCCTTTCCCTCCCTTCCTCTGGTGCCAACATTCCCTATGATATCTATCACTCCCCTGCCTTTTCTCTTCTGTCTCTCTCTCACGCCTTTACCCTCCCTCCTCCTTTGACTCTCTCCTTCACATTTGCCTCTTACCTCCTTCTCCACCCCCCCCTGTCTTTTCTTTACTCCATCACCTCTCAGTCTGTCATAGTCAAGAGTGTGGAGAGGAATGCGGTGAACATGTACGAAGCACGAAAATTCCTCCTGGGTCTAGAGAGCAACGGGGTGTCGTCGTCGTCCTCGCCCTCTGTGGCGTTGAACCCCGCCACCAGCATCCCGTCCCTCATCTGCCCCGTTGGCCTGGACATCCTGGCCTCAGCTGGCCTGGGGCTGAGCAATCTGGGTATGACGCTGTCCAACTTGTTAAGAATGTACAACTTTTTCCACGTTGCGGGGGAAAGACAAACTGGTGTGGAAAGATAAGAAGTGACCCTCTGTTTTTCTTTGCCGCAAATGCATTAAAGATGAAATGTCTTTGCAGGGGAGCTAATGCCCTCATACATCAACGTCCTTCGCATCTGTAGCCGTCACACACGGAGAGATCGCATCCATTTAAGCTATCTCTGAGCCAGTTCTCCTCGTACGCCTGTTATCACCTGGTTAACTGAACCCCAGAGTGCGATTGATTTTTCTTAATCGGAGACGAAGATCTTTTCAACATCCACATAAATCACAGCCAGTGAGTCATGGCGCCATCATCTGTATGTGCTTTACAGTAGGAGGACTTATTCTTCTGCAGGATTGACCTTACCACGATGGTATATTAATTATGGCGAGATATGTATGAGATGTGCAAATCTTTGATCAGAAAATAAGCTCACTTTTGAATTTAGTTGCGCCACTTTGAATGAATGGGGAGCTCATGAATCATAGGGTGATAAACGGTGATAACTGGCGTAGGAGTTTGTGGTCCTCCACATGAAGGCACAGAGTTCAGTCTGGAAGAGGGCAATTTGTTTCCATGGGTGACTTTTTAATGGGTTTTAATACCATTTAGTCTAGTTTTTGTAAAACTCCATGTATCAGATTTTAGCGGTCATGATGTTTGACTTTGAGAACATGGAAATGAGGGCATGTGAGTAATGGCATCGGTAGAGATAGGAAAAGCAGATAGGGGAATAAACTGACAGGAAGTAGCTCACGGCTGTAAGCACACGCCAGCAATAGATTTTTTTATTGTTTTGTGTATCTTTATCATGATCAAATGCTGACCACAGCACATCTACATTATATTACATTTTCTCCCAATGTTTAAGAAAGGAGTACTACGACCATAGTTTCATAATATCATAAGTTTATTTATTGAATATCTGCCACCGTGGGTTTATAAGGACCATGTGAGCAATGATATTAAGTCTGTATTTGTCTGTATATGAATTTTCTTTTTCATTTTCTTTTGATAATACATTTTCAAAAAGCATTCTATTGTATGTTCTTGAGTCCCCACCGAAATGAGATGTTGCAATTAAATTAATAAAAATTAGATAAAATTGATCCCAAAAAAAAACAATAAGCCGTAAAGTTCCGGTGCAGTAGAAGCTCTCTCGCTGTCTCATTTTAAACCCAGTGCCCGGGGGTGACGCTGTGGACCGCCACATCCTGGCCTTTAGTAATTGCTACATGCTTCTTTTCCTCAGATTACAGGCCAGTCTGCCAGAAGAAGACTGGGCCTTATTCCTGGAGCCAAACTAGCCCCTTGTTAAAGCCACAGACCTGCTTCTTTCTGTTTTCATACGCTGTGTTTGGGGTAAAAGCGCCACATTGTTGGTGCTCTCAATAGCATGGGTTTATTGGGTATGATGACATACGAGATATGTACTTTAGCATCCGTGGCCTTGTCGAAATTCAAGAAATTCTTCCTCTTGTTTGCCGTCTGGTTGATGACAAGTTTGATGAAATTCCAGTTGAATAGCTGGTAGACCAAAATAATTTTTTGAAGGGCCGAGTGCAACGTGTGATTAGCTTGAAAAATGACTGTGTGCTTTGACAGGACCACCGCTGATCTATTCATCTCCTGCTCCCTCCTTTCTTTTCTGCTCAGGTTTCCTGGGAGCGTCGGCGGCCCACTCCCTCAACTCTGCTGCACCGAACGCCGTCCTCAACAGCTTAAACTCCTCCATGAGTCCGATGCAGACCCCGAGCCCGAGCACACCCACACCCACCCCGTCCCTCTGGCACAGCTCACTCACCAGCACCCAAGGTCCGTTTATTGACCCGTGTCTTTTTTATATATATATATAGATGTGCTGCTAATGATATTGCAGCTAAAGTGTTGCAAATGAGTGCAATTTGCCCTTTTTCTGCCGCTGATTGCAATTATCCATGTGGCAAAGTACACATGTGCTTGTGCGTGGCCAATGCCTCGCTCAAGACCGTTGTAAGAGTTGTTTTTAGATTATTTTTGTTTTTGTTCATTAAATACCTGCAGCAGAAACAATAAGTGTGTGTCTCTGTCAAGAGAGAAGCTGTGCATTTACTCACCAGGCACTGCAGTTTATTTCAATCTTTGTTTTAAAAAAAATGACATGTAGGAGAGCTTTATTCATTCATTTTTCGAGACGGCTTTTTCAAAAGGTGCTTAATCCTTTGTGTTATATCTTGTTAGGTTTTGTATAAATAAATTGATGGATGGACAAATAAACAGAAACCTACACGTCTCAAGGAAAATGTTACACATGTCCCTGATGAGGTACTTAAAGTTTAATAGCGTTAATGCTACGTTCTTCACCGCTCGTGTCTTCAGGCTTCTCGTCTCAGCTGCTGCTGCACCCCGCCGCCCAGGCCACATTGAGTAGCATCCTGCTGTCAAGTGTTCAGGGTTACACACAGAGTACGCCGTCCCCTCCTCCTGGCCTCGCCCCCATAGATAAGCAATCCAACGGGGTCCCGGACTGCGCCAAGGGCCCCTGCACCCTTAATGGACACGTCAAGGTTGGCACAGTAAATAAACTTTGCGCTGCATTATTTCACGTTCACTTTGACTATTCTGTTTAGTAAATTTGTCTTTTTATGTATTTTTCTCCATGTCTGCATGTACAGCATCCCAGCTCAGTCTATGGGAGGCTAGCGAACGCATCACTTGCAGAAACAGTTTTGAGTCCAGCCCCATGTGACTCGGTCCAGGAGGCCAGTGGACACAATCCTTCAGAACCGCGGTCCAGCAAGTCCAGCCCAGATGAAGGTATTCGTCTTATCGTAGTATAGTAAATGGAGAAACTCAACCAGCCTACAACTTCATGTGGGATTTCCCAATGTATAAACTACAGTAATTGTTCTGTTTTTATAGCAAAATATATATATATTTGTATTGGATAATTTTCTGAAGTAAAAGTGAAATTTGGCGACGCAGGCTGGAGAAACCAAGAACTATGTCAAACATGCCAGTGTATGCATCCAATGTACACACAACCGCATCTGCATCTGTTTTGAGTGTATTTACTGTATTAGGCCCTAAATAATGCATTTCTTAGCTTAACTGTTAATCACCCAGCCATTTTGTTCTTTTAGCCATCTATTTTTTTTAAGGAAATTGCAGTCAATTATTTTTATAATATATTATTTTCAACTTTATTGTTAGTCTACTTTATATTCGGAGTCTTGCCCTCTTGTGGGTCAGTTGTGGTCATGGCAAACTTAAAGTCTTGTGATTTTTAACCTTGGATAGACCTTTTTTTATTATTTTTTTAAAGCATTCGACATTTTCAAGTCTGCTGGACTTTGCAGACTTAACACAAATGTCCAATTTAAGCTTTTCCACTTGAGATTTATGTAACCCTTAAACCCACTTTGAGAAAAATGCCTTGAATGAACTTATTTCTAAGTCTCTGTGCTGTCCTCCTAACCTCACCCTCCCTCTGACTACGCTCATTGAGTTGGAACGGAGACAGATTAACTGCTGGTTTGCTCGCGGTTCTGAAAGGCCCTCGTTTCCTCCGTGTCTTACGCTCGCGGTTTTCCCCTCAAATTTTCACTCTCACGCGTCTCGTTTTTCCCTGCTGTTTTCTGAGCTGGTCCTCCCCCAACCCGGTGCATCCCGGTAAGGTTTCCTCTCTCTCCCTCACCTCCTCCTGTGTCCCAGAATGTGTTTGGACTGGCTCGCCCAGTCCGACTCGACTCTGAGGAATGAGCGTGTGCAGGGGGATTGTTCAAACATTAAGCCCCAGAGAAATTCATTAGATTGACTGACATCATATTATTTTTAAGCTATGCAGCAAACCATGTACATTCAGCACACACACACACACATCCTGTTACACAGTGCGGGTTTCTGACGGGCTTGAAAGTAGAGTAGCTGGAAAGAAAACTACTATAATTACAGCTGCTGTGTTTTTAATTAATCCAAGATCCAACTGAGACTTGTCCTACTTAAACGCATGCTCACATCGTACATGCATACATACGCCCACCAGGCTTCACACCTCGTTTACACTGAGGGACAGACATTGAAAAATGACAAAAGACACAAAGCGTTTCAGCTACAGGTTTTTATGATATTGTATTTTCTGTGTCGAAGACAATAGATGGCTGAGTGTCAGAGTTCCCACATTTGGACCGATTTTAACAAGAAAGAAATTAGGAAGATAATCAAATCATGTTTTTTTTTTATTGTTCCTTTTTAGGTTGTGACACATTTGTGGAAGTGGGCATGCCCAGAAGCCCCTCGCACTCAGCCAATGGAAGTGAGCTGAAACAGATGCTGGCTTCATGCAAGACGTCATCAGGGAAGCGACAGGCTCTGGAGCTGCTGCAGGGCACCAAGAACTCCCATCTACAGTACGTCTGCATCCACAGCTCGCTTTGCTCCAGTTTCCCATCTCTCCTGAGATCGTTTACAGCAAATGCTGCTGCAGAAACACTGGTGTGAATTGGCATTCAGGGGTATCAACCAAGCAAGCATATTTTATTTTTAAAACTCTGACAAAATAAAATTTTAGCACCCAAAGTGATGGAGTTGACTATTTTGTACCGTATTGACTGGACAGCATGAAAATATTAGAATAATTAACAGTATCTTAATTAATAATGAAATGTATGAGCTGGGAACGTAACCAGCTTTTGTGATCAGGTGAGGATGAGATGAAGGACTATATATATATATATATATATATATATATATATATATATATATATATATATATATATATATATATATATATATATATATATATATATATATATATATATATTTTCCCCACTCATGATGATTATGTTTCTGTGTAATCCCAACAGCTCCGACTGTCTCCTCTCGGACGCCGAGTCCAGCTCCTCAGACAGCCCCGTGGCCGATAAACGGGCTCCCGGCAGCGAGCGAGCGGCTGAGAGGGCGGCGCTGCAGAACGAGAGGGAGCGAATCAGACTGGTACCACAATCCTCCTTCGCCAACATAGAGGTACACACACAACGAACACAGGCACAAATATGCACAGTTTGGGTTTTTTCTTATTATGAAGGAATAAAACGGTCTGCTGTCTTTTTAGGCATTTGACTATGAACAGAAGAAACTGTTGGCAACCAAAGGTTAGTTGTGTATTATGTTCATTATTTCAATTAATTCCATCAGCAGTGCCTGGATGTGTCTTGCCTAAACACAGACTGACACATAATCCAAAGGTCACAATAATTATGTGTTCCCTGAAAAACTTGCAAATGTTTATCCTAACTATTAAACTGCATTGATTCTTTTTTGGATCCATAATAACACAAGATGCTTGAATGCTTAAACAAGTTGCTATTTTTCTCACCAGATGTAATATATCAAACTTTAAATCTATTTAATACGAGCGTGGACAATATTCAAGTGATGAAATAAATACACAGACAAGATTTACAAGAAGTATATATTTGCGTTATCTCTGTAAAAGTGCATCACTGTACGTCTGTATTTGCACAGCTATGTTAAAGAAGCCCGTGGTGACTGAGGTGCGGACTCCTACCAACACCTGGAGTGGTCTGGGCTTCTCAAAGTCCATGCCAGCTGAGACCATCAAGGAGCTGCGGAGAGCCAATCACGTTGCCTACAAGCCCAGCATGAGCACCACCTTCGAGGTAAGGTGTCTGTCCACTACACTGATCTGCCGTGTCAGAACTCTTTGTTCAATGTTGGGATTGTCCTTCTCTCTTTGCTTTACGTCTCAGGATTCTCCGCTGTCCCTGTCTCGATCCGGCAGTAGGGAAGGCCTCGGGAACGGCAGTGACTCTGAAAACTGGCGAGACAGGATCGCAAACGGCCTGCCGAGTCACGCCGAGTTCCCCTCCGTTGTCGGCAGCCCAAAGAGGAAGCAGAACAAATCTGGTCAGTTGAGCACGTTTGTGTCAAACCAGGACAAACCGAGCACTGATCAATTTTAAGCATTGCTTTGGCAAACTGTGCAAGGACAGTGGCAATTTGCCAATACATCACTTGGAGAGACGTTTCTCTGCAAAGAGCACTATATGTTATTGTGTTTTCGGCATTGATGGTGAAATATATATTTTTTAAAGTTCAGAGCTGTCATTTCATCTGATTTAATCTTCCTGCCTCTTAAATCAACTTCCCTGCACAGGAGCTGTGTTACTCTCATCATACTAGTATCGTATTTGTCTCCATTAGTTGCCTAATTTAAAACAGTGTGATCACTTTATTCTAAATATTCTTAATCTTTCTGTGACTTGCCGTCTGTGATATCTGAGAAGTAAATGAATTATTTCTGCTTTTGTGCTTTCTTCAAAATGATCTTTGTGGTTGTTTGTTTTGCCTCTGATGAACAGCTGCAGAGCATTACCTCAGCAGCAGCAGCAACTACATGGACTGCATCTCCTCCATAACTGGCAGCAACGGCTGCAGTCTGAACTCGTCTCTGAAAGGCTCAGACCTGCCTGAGCTGTTCAGCAAGCTGGGCTTAGGGAAGTACACGGACGTCTTCCAGCAACAAGAGGTAGCGCACAATGAGAACTCTCTTCTTCTAGTTGTGGTTACAACCAGTGTTCGGAAAGGCCGCTTGAAATGTATTGGGCTAAAGATTTCTACATGTCCTGATGAGATGTTATCAGTAATGTAAATATGTTTATTACTCCATCAAAGTTATGTAACTTTTGAACATGTGTAGGCTGAGCAATAAAGCTGAAAAGTATCATAATCAAACCAGGAAGTGCAAACCTTTCAACACTTCTCAAGACATATTAATGTCCAGTTTACAAGTTCTTCAATATAACTATGATCGTAACATGACAGTATTAATGTTATATTCGACATATAACCTTCTGACTGGAAACATTTTTTTGGGGATGTAATGCCTTTGTAATCACCAACATTTTGATTAGTAACGGTAACTTAATGACCGATCTCTGTGACATGTAACTAGTTACTCCAGACACAAATTCTAATGTGGGATTGTCGAGCTAAAAACAAGCATTGACATTTTTCAAAATAGTAAAGAGATTCCACTTTCTGTCTTAACGTTTCTTTTTAGCATGAGATTCACATTTTCCATTTCAGCTGTAAGTGTCAGGAGAAAAAAAAAATCTACAATATTTACTCACTTTTAGTCTTCCTTTTGGCTTCTGAAGAACAATCAATGCAGTGTGTTTTTATTGCCTTTTTAAATGAAATAATATAAAGTATGTATGTCACAAGATAAAAGTCCAGAGAAACTAGTGAAAATAGTGCATTGGAAAATCTTATAATGCAAAAGCCCTTTAAGTAAAAATACTTGTGTTATAGAATTTGTAGCACTTGTATAAGTTGCTGAATTGTGGCAATAGAGGTGTTTAATGGGCATGTTGCTGCTTTCAGATTGACCTCCAGACATTCCTGACTCTAACAGACCAGGACCTGAAGGAACTGGGCATCACCACCTTTGGAGCCCGCAGGAAAATGCTGCTCGCCATCTCAGGTACAAATGAAGAGAAGCACATGTTTGTCAGGTTTTCTCTTTCATGCCCTTCCTCGTTCCCGGTCTTTCTCAGCAATCGACTGCCTGGCAAACCGAAATTGCCCAATAAAACAAACTCATTAGCAACGGAGCAGCTCCGGTAAAGATATGCCTGCAAACGAACGCGTCGGTCTCGAGTTGGTTCTTTACTGTGCTGATAATCACTGATAGCAGCTGGAGCCTCTTCCCGTCGGCTCCCGCTGAAGGCAGTTCACACAAATTGGCTTGTGTGTTTGTTTCATTATTGTTTCCTATTGTGTCTGTTGCTGCCACAAACTTGAGTGGAGCCCAGCTGTGCAGAGGGCAAAGAGGGAACTCCAACTGGCAGAGGTCATCAACACCGCCAACCACTGGCTTTGAAAGCCATAGGTAGCCCTTATTATTGGCAGACGGGTACAGAGTACAAGCGAGAACACATTTTTTCTTGTAAAGATGCATGAAAACATGTTGTAGTAATTTGCACCGGCAGGAGTAAATGGGATTAAGGCACATTCTTCTCACATGATGAGTGTGTTGTTTTTTCTCCAGTTGCTCCAGCTGCCTCCTTGATATTGATGTAGACTCCGTCATGTCCTTGCACTGGATGTGATGTGGATGTCACACTTTATTACTGATGTCATGTCTTGGACCCTGTAATAGCTGGAGTCGTTGGGCTGCATACGTTAATCACGCTCACGTTGGGATCGTCAGCGTCCTGTCAAGGGGCATTCAGGGAAAGGTCAGAACCCTCGGACCAGCGCCAGGGTTGACAGTAAAAGAGGAGCGAGGGGAAATGGCGAGGCCAGTGCTGATTTTTCAGAAAAGCCGAGCGATCCAAGGCCAGAATTGGTTTTCTTGCCTGCCGCCTCAGCCAAGTGCAGCTCAACTTACATCTCCGCTGACGGACTTGAGGGCTCCAAACCAGGAACACTCGCGTCTCTGTCTGTCTCTCCGGCTTTCTGTATTTGCGCTTCTTATTATAAAGAGATAGAAGGCGAGTCGAGGCAATCCAGGTTCTGACTTCCTGCCGGTCTGCCAGTAAAAAGAGCTGCTGGAGCGAGCTGCCTGTCTCCAGTAATCCAGCAGAAGGTTTATGCTGGCAGAGACAGACCGAGTGCGGTTATCATATGAATAACTCAAGAGATGCCATGACGTGACATTTTTATGAAATCATTATGTCCAAGCTGCTGTGTAAAAAGTACAAAGGTACAAAGAAGGTTTTTGTTTTGATCTGAGCAAACCTGAAGGGATCTGAATCCAATTGTCTTGTCATTGTTGATCAATGGAGGCTGAAAAGAGCCCAGGTGCACAGGGTAAAATATTTAACTAATACCACCATGAAACTTCCCCAGTGCATTACTTGCATCAAGAGAATTACTTTTTGTATTACTGCATGTTTTAATATGCTAATTAGGCTTCATTTCTTTTTCTGAGCAGAAATGTGAACATGGGAAAATGCCATTTTAACAATTATTGTTTCTTTTTTTTTTGACAATTAGAGGAAAAGATTTTTTACAGCGGAGATTTTTTCACTTTTAAAAAATAAAAACATTTTGCAATGTTGCCTTGTTTCAGGAATAAAATGTTTCAGAATTAAGGCAATGAATGATGTGGGAAGAAACTTGATTGTAAAAGCCTTCAGAATATCGATGGAAATGAACTTGGAAAGCTTGTTGCACGTTTGGGCCAGAAATCTCCACTTCAGTCCGAGGAGAATTTTATTTTGAGAAAAGGTCCTTTTCAACAAAATGTATTGTAATACATGTTACTCTTAATTTGACTCAATATAGAGAATAGAGTAGAACATTTTGTGGATATCACCATGACATTTACCAAATTGATTATTTGGTTTAAAACAATTTTCTTTTGCATTCCAGGTTGTCTGAAATATGTTTAAATATACAAAAGAAGCATATCTAATGTTAACCTTTGTCTATTTGGGTCTGTAGATTTCTTCTAAATTCATCAATGTAGGTAAATAAACACTGGATGTTTCCTACCTACATGTTATGGAAGCAAAATAACCCTCAATCTCAAATGTCTGTACCTGAGATGTCCACTCTCTCTTTCATCGTCTGCGTTCCTTTCCTGTGATTTACGACGTCTTCTCTTCCAACACCAGACGTAGAATCACCTTTTACTTGTTGTTAAGTGGTGCTTTTTTGTTTGTGTTTTTTCGACACAGAACTAAACAAGAACAGGAGGAAGCTATTCGAGCCGCCCATCAGGTCCTCTTTCCTGGAAGGGGGAGCCAGCGGCCGCCTTTCCCGTCAGTTCCACGCAGACATAGCCAGCGTCAGTGGGCGATGGTAGGTGCCTCCAGACCCACGGGCCGACCCGGGACCGTCCAAGATGGAGGCCCCGCCTCCAGTGTCCTTCTGTGCCTCAACAGCCCGGGTTTCAGCTGAATGAAGACTGTTTAAATGTTGTTGTTGTTGCCATAAAGTATAAATATATATATCTATATAGATATATAGATATTAAAAAAAAAAGCCATAGTTTTACCTGAAGTGCCAACTCGAAAAAAGGGATTTCTCAGAAACGTGAGGTTCAGTGTTCACTCCTTTATAGAGTCATTTATATATGAAGGTTTGTTGTTGTGGTCCTGATGAAGGGTACTGTCCAGTAGTTCTGTCCAATTTTCGTTCAAGGGAACAGGCAGAATGCTTAGTACAAATCATTCTACACATTGATGCTACCTGCATTTGTATTATGCTGTTGTATCAGTGACATGCACTTTAATATTACTAGACTTTTGCCTGTGAGAGCCTAATTCATTAGATTCAAATAACTATGCATTTTTTGTTTGTTTATTGACTAAAAGCACAGATGCATTTTGTACCAAACCAAATGTAAGCACTTACTAGTGAGTTTAGGGCGCCACCAAAGGAGGTGCAAAATGTGTCGGTGCATCAAAGTGATGACTTAATCAACTTTAACCAAAGGGAAGTATCATTGTGGCCTTTGACCTTTTGCTGCCTTTAAGTGTTTTGATTGGTGGACGTTCCTCCGAGGTCAGTGTCTGTTTTGTATGTCTATGTGTTTACTAGACAAAAAAAAAAAAATCAAATATTTTTTACTCACTATGCATTATGATTTTATTTTTTGTTTTTACCATTTTAGGGGAATGGGTGGGATGTTTAACGGTAATCAGTTTACATTTGTATTTTTTTATACATTCATGAGTGAGTTTCTATGATTTTTGTAATTAGATTATTAATATCTTTTCCTTTTTTTTCCTGCCTTTTTTTTGTAATTGTGTGGAGCCGTGATGTGGCTGTGCCATGGGACAGTAGCAGAGCCATGAGGCAGTGAGGCAAAGCTTTAAAGGCCTCGCTCTGATTATGTCAACCGGCATTTGTCTACGGTTCTCCTTCTCTGTTTGTTTAGAGTCCGTGCTCTTTTGTCTTATCTGTTATTTGTCAGCGTTTCTTCTCCGTGGCCCCTTCTGGGTGCCGAAAAATCTCACAAAGCACTCCATGTATTCAGACCTCGAGTTGCTATGCTAGACCCATGTGTCTTTTTTTTTGTCTTCCTATTATCCGGCTGGAAGGACCTAACAGAGCAGGCCCGTGCCTTTTGCAGCAAAAAAAGGGCCAATGTACATAGCTAGTTTTTCAGCAGGGAGATATTTTGTTAAGAATAACAATATTTTGATCTGACCTTCCCCTCCAGTAGGGAGGCGCGTCACACAAAGAACCAGTATATTCACAGCCAAATTGGACTCGTATGAGAATATCTTCAGGGGTTGCAAAAGAGAAACCAAAGTCATCGAAAGGACTGTGAGGTTTAAGATGGAAACAAACACAAATCTGGAATTTTCTGGTATCAAGTCGTGCAATCTGACACCCAGGAAACCTGCTTAAGCAGAGTTTAATGAAGTTACAGGATTATGCACGCAGCAGCAGTGTTTATCATCAAAGCTCGTGTTTGTTCTGGACTCCTGTGTTATGTTCGGTCATGTGTTTTGCAGGAGGAAAACATCCTTTTCAAACGGTTCATTAACTTTGGATATCTCAAGTGTTGTTTTGCGTGATATCCTTAAGATTTATCTGAGTGTTTAGCCTACCAACCGATCCGTCTTCCAAAGTCTTGAGCGCTTTGTATCAACTGCAACTAAGTGTCTCTTTGTCTTCTTTTTTTTTTCTTTGCAGTGCTAAGGGTATAAAATCTAAGACTAACAAAAGTCTTTTCTTGGTTTGAATGAGACTAGTGTGTATAATCTTTAAGGTATGTAGAGGGCACTTTTGAGAAATGATCACGGTCGAGCGCATGAACATTTACTTCAAAAGAAAGTAACAGTAGTCCTCACATTATCTCCTTCAGAGAGAAGCCCGTAATTCCTCTTCAATTCACAACGATTCCCTTTAAGGTGATTTGTTGTTCATCATGTTCCCTTTTAACCACTTCCCAACCTCCCTCGCATCTGATTCGAGCCATTCTCAATGTGGTTGTCAAGTAAATAACACTATCCTAAACGATAGTCTGACACGGTTGCAGAAGCCAACCAGGTATTTGTCTCTTTTATCCCATGTGGAAGTCTTTAAGAAAAAGACGCGATAGAGAGAGAACGCTAATCTAGAACGGGGTTCTTAATCCCGAGAGGAAACCCGGGGCCGGTTCGCCCCCACGCATCATGGTACTACAGTGAAACTGTTGAGCGCTGGTTCTCCCGGTGCGGTGACTCGTGTTCCTGCCTTGCAGACATTTGTTTTCATCCCTTACCTTGTTTGGATGCGTTTGCTCGGAGGGCAGCAGAGGTTCTTGTCTCGTCAAGAGAATGTTGTTCAGCAAATATTGATGCGCGTTATCGCCGATTTATTAAGGATCAGCGAAGGGACTCAAGTCGAAACGTTTACTGCCAGCTTGTCTAGTCTTTTCCCTCTGATAGAGTAGATTCACAATTATGTCTTTGATTTGTTGTATTAGTAATATTGTTGTTCCCAAAGGGATTTATTTGAAGGAGTCTTTGTACTGCAATCAAATGGTACATTTATAATAAATGTAAACCACTAAGGATAATACATAACTTTTGTACAACTTTTTCATCTTATGCAACCGTTGTTTTTGTGTGAGAAAGGTACAAGTCTGCACAAAGTTCCAGAGACGAAATTTGTGTAGAAACATCGCCATGTGGCCAAAGCTCTGTTCACTGCGGCATCTGTTGATGCTATTGTTATTCTAATTGTATTGTAGTACAGATATAAACAGGACATTTTGGAAAAACTGTCAAGCAGGCAAAAAAAATGTTTGTTCAAATATTATGAAGGTAATAAATTTATGCAAAGTCCCTTTTTTGTTGCTTTTGTTTTTCTGCACAACACAAGAACGTACAGATAACACGGTCTGCAAGTGTCTTCTCCAGTTTCAATGAGGGCAGGAAGAGGATCGTAGCTTTAAGCTAGCAGGAAATCCAGGCGTTCAGCATCTGTAACGAGCTGTAGCCTTTGCGACTCCAAGAATATTCTCAAGAGAGCAGATAAGCACAAAGTCTTAAAATGGCAAACGACAGAAGTACATTCTCTTTATCTTCTCCGCTTGAAAGCCCTGCAGCCAACCGTAATCTAAACCGCGTACATCCTCTGCAGGTTGAGAAGCGCGCCATGTGCTTACGATGCCATGCATTCCTGCATGAGGCCTAATCCGCATAGCCAGGATCTGCTTAATCCAACAGAATGAATCTGCTGCGACTAATGGAGATTCTAGCAGAGACAATATGTAATGCTCAAGAACAAATTAATTTACGCTTAGTCTCAAGTCTGTGGCTCTTCATTTCGTGCCCATCTGTCCAGTCCAGCAGACTGTTGGACAATTAAATAGGTGGAATTTTTACATGAAGAAGTTTCTTTTTCTTTCTTTTTTCCACGCACAATTTTTCTATTCAGTTTAAAATAGAACAAAAAGGGTTCCTCTTTGTTTTTTTTAAATTATTTTTCAGGCATTATCCAGGTCACATAATCCAGTATCTCTGATGAATTGTGGATTAAACAGTTCAGATTTGGAAAACATCTGTATGAGTGAGGTCACATACTCTGCACTGTGTCGCCTGGCTGTGCCACATTTACATTAAGTCAATGTCTCTTATTTAATATGAGCAGAGCAGAAAAAAAAGAGGAGAATGAGCTCGTCGACTCCAAAGATTAGACCGCCACTAAATGTACTGCTCAGGCAGTGTGGATGAAAACCTCAAGGGGGCAGTGTTGCCACTTAGAAGGACACTTCTGTAATAAAACATGGGCAATCGAGATCATTAAATGATGCTAACGACTATGGTGGTTTATGTGTTTGATATAATAATAATGATAATAATAATAAAGCCATTTCGGTATGCCATTTATATTTTACTCTTATTTTCTTTTTTCATGTGGTTTTGAATATCTGAATTTGGTTTTTGAAACAGACTTACACGCACACAAACTTTTTGGAGGCTGCATTTGCCTGCGGTCAGGAGGGTGATTTATATTTTCCAAATTATTCATGTTCATACTTACTGTTCAGACTTCACCCACGGGCCTCTTTGTTTATGGCAGCAAAATGATGTGCCAATGGAGGGAGGGAAGGAGGGAGAAAGGGAGGGAGAGCCTCTCATCCAACGCAAATGAGCCCTCAACCGGAGCAGGTGGTGCCAATGAGCTTTTTCTGTGGCAGCTTGTGTCTCAGTCCCTCTCGTCCCGCGTCATTGTTTCCTTCTTGTTAATACCACAACACTGAAGGATGCGGGATCCTGAGGTCATGCATAGGAAGGATATTGACTAAATATTCATGACTTTCTGCTGCCAATTTTCTCCCACGGTAAATAGATCAGAGCTGTAACATTTTATTTTTTTCTTAAAGTAGAGCTGGCTTCCCGAGGAATAAATACATTTCTATTTCAACCACATAAAGCAATCCTCCGCGCTTCAAGCACAATGGCTCTAGAGAAAAGCTATTAAATCACAAATATCAAAGCCTCTATACGCCTCACTTTGGGTGATTATGTGTACAGCGCAGCTGGCAATCATTCTCAGAGGCCGGCATGACTAAATTTCAATTTCATGTTCTATTGTGAGACACGGGGCCGAGTGAAGGACGGCTAAAACACGGAGTAAAGAAGCAATGGGCTTTTCTATGACTAGTCAGCCGTGCGTTTATTCGTCATCCTGGCGGCCTCGACGCTAGAAGACCGGCGGAGTCCACGGCGTCACATATTGTTGTCATGAGCAGCTTGCCTTTGCAGGAAAGGTGTAAATGAGAAGAGCTGTGACTTGGTTGCTACCTCACCATCGCTGGCTGGTATCCAACAGACCATATGCTCACAGCGTCTGTCTGGCTCATTGTGTCTGTCTACCTGCTCTGTTTTTTTTCTCCCTGCTCATGAAAAACGACACAAATCTCACAATTGACAGATATTTTCTTTGCATATCTGCAGCTCTTTGTACATTCAGTCCCATTGTTTCATGAGCCTGTGGTTTTACGCTTTTAGTGTAGTGCTCATTTTGGTTTTCACAACATTGTTTAAACTTTGCAGGCATATTTTTGTGAGGAGGGAAAATGTTTCAGTCCGGACTCAAATCCTGACACAATCATGAATCCTACTTTTCACTCTTGTTTGTTTTATTTTTCCTCCATCCCCCCCGCCTGCAGACGGCAGGATGAAGAGTAATGTAGAAATTAACATAATACCAGATTTACTTGAAGCGTGTTCGGTTGCTGAAGTTTAATGTATCATTGTTATACAATCTAAGTGGATAAAATAGGTCTGTTTCTCAGACTCGCGAGCGGGAACAGGATGTAGGGAACCCGACTTCCGGGTTCCTGCACTGGTCCGTGGTCAATATGATTAACGGGGACAGACGATAAATCTGATCACAAGCTCAAATTAAAGTAATGAAACAACCGTATTTGTCCTTAATCAAATGTCTTAAAACAAAATGTCTTTTCTCTCTTAGAAGAGACGAGGGAGTACCATTACTTGTACGTGCCTTGCTCTTTAAGGAGAATTAATTAAATACACTAAATTAAATTAAAGATGTCCCAGCCAGAGTCCCGGTCCTTAATGTTTTATCGCGCAGTCTGTCCCTTCCAGATGTATTTGTAACAACTGGGGAAATAAAATCAACAGCTTCATCGCAGAACCTAGTTAGTTGAGATGTAAAAAGCACAAAAACAGAAAACAAGAAGACGTAGCAGACCACCGGGGATCCAGCGATGAGGACAGCAGCAGTTCCAGTGAAGGACAAGAAAACAAGAGGACCATCAGTGAGAACCCAGCAAGTCCCAAAACCAATGAAGCATCCCATCACAAAGTGACGAAGGTAACATTAACTCATAACACTAAAAACTGCCATTTATGGACAAATCGTGTACAAAACAGAATTTGTCCATCACTGAATAATTCAGATCTATTTTTCACAAATTTCTTCCAGGAACAAATGACATTTTGGTTAGAACAAATTTGCAACATGAAGAGTTGATGTCATCAAATCATTTTAGTTGTTCCTTAGCTGAACTTGACCTAACTCAACCAACTCGGTGTGCGACGCAGCTCCGTGTCCGTCACATCGGCTCATTTGACCTCAACCGAGAGTAAGGCCGGGCCCTCGCTTTGCTGTCCGGACTGGCTGCGAGGTGTGGAGCCCCGGGCTGGAGGATGAGGCCACATGGAAAACACTTTAAACAGAAGGGCTCCGTGGCTCCGGTTCCACTCCTCTCTTATTAGCTTTGGTCTGCAGGGCACTCGCAATAATCTCGACAGAGAGCATTTTTTGAGTGGATTCAGCCCTCACATGAGCTGCCTCACAAAACGTCAGAGCCGTAACGCATGCTCACCCAGAGTGGGATTTTGGATTAATCCTGCTTCTATCTTTAATAATCCCTGGCATTACAGGTGGCACCTTCAGAATATGCATATTTTGCGGGCGTTCGGCCCAGCGAGCAGAAACAAAAGGAAATGTTGGGATGCTGCTCCGCAATCGCAGCAGTGTCGTACCATGTGCACCATACATCTGGTTTTGCATCTGTCCAATAGTATTTCTTGCTCAACCATTTTTTCCACCTAAAGCGCCATTCTCCTAACTGTCGTCTACCAATCAGATTATATCGCTGCCTCTCAGAATGTGAAGCTTCGCCTCTTTGGGCTGCTGTCATTTCAGTGTCTGTCTCCCTCCAGTCGCCATCAGAGCCGGACCCAGAGAGTGTCACACCAAGTCCATGTGAAGATTCATTTGACATGTTAAGAAAAGAAGTGAGAGCCAGAAGCCAGTGGGTTTCGTTTTTGCATAAATTACTGTAAAAATAGGAACACAGCTAACCTTCTATCTGAAGGTAACAAAGGCCTTAAAGCTCACTAATGAACACGTATGTCAAACTTGACATATGCGAGGTTTCACTGGGGGGGGGGTCGTGTCATGAGTCCCACGTTTGTTGACCAGGCAACCAGCGGAGACTTAAGGATGTTATTTTTTCCCAGAAACAAAGTAGTTCAGCACATATCCTGTAATGTGACAACATTTAGGGGGATTTTGTACTAAGTAAACACAATATGAAGTGTTGTTATTGAGCTTCAGAGTTGCTGGAAGGTGCATTTTGTTACCTTCAGACCGAGCCAGGCTTGCTATTTGTGTTACATATTTATCACAAACACGCAAACAGACAAAGCCAAGAAGCATATTTCCCAAACGTGAAGCTATTCCTTTTGTCTCTTTGTATATTGTGCATCCTCCTATCAGTTAAATGTATTCATTAATAACAACTGAGTAACTGTGGCTTGGTGCTGCGTGTTGGCTCACATTCCATTCGACTGTAACAACTGGGACCGAAGGTGAAGGCGTTTATTCCTTGAAAAGCTCTGATACCCTGGGATTTCATTTGGAGACCTGGAGACGCACACATGGCCGTTATCAATCAAACCGCAGCTATGAACTAACGCCAGAGCTCACACTGCAAATCAATGACACGCTTCATTTACTCCCCTCAGACAAATGTGTTTGTGGTACACTGTGACACACATTAGACCCTGGAGACTTGCTATTGTTTTCTCCCAATGTAAAATCTCGTGGCCTGTGCTCCATATCCTGGCTCATAAATAGCCTCTTGGAGGAGAAGGGATGTGTTATTGCTATCGGATGAGTGTGTAAGAGGATGATGTGGAGAGCGGGGAGTAAATACAATGAAAGGGATGTTTGAATTCTTCTTCCGTCTAATTTATAAACCTATTTGGCCTGTTTTCTCCGGCTACACCTCTCTCCCTGCTATTTCCCCATCTGTCACTGTGTGTCCATGTGGCATCTGAGCTTTAAGCACAGCAGAGCGAGTAAATCAGTGTGGACTGCCAATACAGGGCACGCTGTGGCGTACAGTGTACTCAAACACACAAATGCACCGAGTGATGTTCACTTAATGAGGCCAGCTCGAGTGACCGCAGAGCAATGGTAGGAAAACTGACAGATAGAGGAAGAGATAAGATGTTATGAATGAGAAGTGAATAGGAAGAGGGGGAAAAAGGGGAGGGGGGGACATGTCTATCTGTGTTTTGCATGGTACACACTACAGTGTCGCTCTCCTGCAGCTCCACTGGAAACACTGACGCTAACGCGCGATGACTCTCGCTGGAGGGGGATCCGGCTGGGTGGAGGGAGGGATGGCGACGAAGATGGATGGGTGGAGGTTGGATGAGAAGGAACCCTCCAGAATTGGTCGGCCTCCACCTCCTCGTCTCCCGTGCCAGATGAGCACAGCACGCGGAGCCGGAAGAGACCAAGAGGAACGGATGATGCCGTACATGACAATGAGCTTCTTCCCTTTTCTGGTGTACCATTAGCCGAGCGGGAGCTTGTTTTGTATGTCTGCCCATAGACCTTTGATGAACATACTCACAGCCTTATGTAATTATAGTGGAACGGTCAATTAAGCAGATGCCGTGTTAATCTGTGGATATCGGCCCAAAGCTCTTTAGGAGGCTCATCAAGCCATCTTAGACAGCAGGGAGGCAGTTGGTAAGACGTTCACATAGTAAACATGAAAAGTGCAGTGTTATGTGTGCATTTGCTACAGAAATAACGGCTTTCGAAATTATAGATCATTGCATATGTTGATACTGAATCTAGCAGCATCTTCCCCTCCGACGCAGATGGCAGGGATCTGCATGCTGACCTTCACTTCTAATGAGTATTTCGCAGGCAGGAAATCGAAGCCAGATGCAAACGGTTCCCTTAAATATGAGTGTGGAATAAATGCAAGCGCTTCAGTGGTGTGTCTCCGACTGAATCTCACTGCCACAGTGATTATGAGCTTACCAAGATTTTAATTTGCCTGCCTGCCCGCTTTAACCCCATTCCGTAAATCCTCCAATGTGCATGAGAATGCTATCTAAAGGGGAGAAATTTGGAGTATAAAAAAAAAATGGTCACGTTGCTCCACGCGGTTGTGTAACGCTCCCTCTTCATCCTCGCCTGTGTGACTCCAGAGACGACGGTGACGCCGCTGTGTCAGTGTGCCTCAAACTGAGACGGGTTTGGATGGCTTCCCTCCTGTTCGCAGTGGAGCCTACAGTGCAGTCGCTTTGAGGAGCATGACTCAGGGGGTCCCAGAGAGGCGCGGCTGCAGAATCGGCCGTCCGTTGAATAGATAAGCACTCTGTCGCCTCAGGGCGCAGTGTGTAGCACGGAGAGAGACACACAAACAAACAGAGGGTGACATTGCTTCATTGATGCGCCCCTGAGTAGAGGGGGAACCGTGCCGCTGTAGGATATAGAAGAATGCACACGGCGCCGTGCTGAGGGGAGTGATTCCAGCATGGCTGGACGGCGCTGTAAGAGACGACTGCAGCCGTCATTTCTTCCTTTAGCAGCAAGGCGCCCTTGCATTTGACCTTTTTATGTCCTGGCAATGCGGCTCCTGGGAGCCACTGATAAAGAGAAGGTCTAGGGCAGACAATTATAAACAAACACACACCCGGCAGCCAAGCATGAAGCATGATTTTTCATGGCTATGATCTGGCAGGGGGCAGGGGGCTTGCATTGTGCTGTGTGTCATTACAATGCAAAGGATGGAGAAGCAGAGGTTAGTCATTCATTATGGCGCGCAATATGTCAGAGTCCCCCAGCTCATTATTGTCTGGTCCATTTGCACCTGCGCTCCTGCGAGAGAGGGGCGCCTCACCAAATAAGGGCATGTGAGAGACCATTGTTGGGATGAGGAAATCGGAAAGAAGTGGAGGTTTAGATGGAGCCCTGAACCGGGGGGGGGGGGGGGGCACCGCTAATCTGGTTACATAAGAAGCCATTACATTTGCGGAACGTCTCTGCACTAATCCGCTGAAGTATTCATGTTCAGCTGTCCCGCAGCGGAGTAACACACACACACACACACACGCACACACAGAGACACACACAGACACACTCTCGCGCGCACACTTGTGGCTCTGAAGGCACAGCCGCGCTTGCACGCTCGCGGGGCGTATACGGAAAAAAAAAAAAAAGGAAGGAAAAGATAAGCGCGCAGACGTGTATCTGTGGAGCTTCACGCATGTAAACGTTTCTCTGCAGCAGCTGCCATGCTCCACGTTGCAGGACCGAACTGGCGGCTCGTGCTGGTGACGCTTGCACTGACGCGTCACTAGCCGCACCGCCCAGGAGGAGACGGGAGCGCAGAGTAGTGAGCCACGGAACGAGCGAGGGACTGACTGGAAGCCGGTTGTTTCTTTTCTCCTTCCTTGACAGCCGCGGAAACGGAGAAGCCTGCTGTTGTGCGAGTCCCGTGCACGACATTGAACGCCACATTTCCCCCCCTCCCCTCCGCCCGGCAGCATCACCCGAGCTCTACTGTAGAGATGGAGGTACCAGGCTTGGCGCACAGCATCACCAGTCCGTTAAGTCCCTGCGAGGGGATGATCAAGGACCTGAGCTTGGACGCCTTACAGTTATGCGAGCGGGATGGTAAGGAGACGTTCATCTGCGCTTTTCTTGGGTTGTTTGGGCATACTGTCCGTGCATTTGGGCCCTTTTGTTGATTTGTGAGCCGCTGGAATGCAGACAGTGTGTTTTGTCATTGGTTTCAGTTGCACGCTGTACCCGTATTATGTGTTGGGAAGGAGTGGTCTGTAGGGGCCGGTTGCTCCACCAGTTCACTGGATGGAGGGATGGTGCGCCTCTGCGTGTGTGGAATGACTGAGTGTCTTTACAGTGGCAACAAGGTTTTGTTCATTCATATGAGAAAGGACTGCTGGGAAGGAAAAAAAAAAGAATGCAAAGTGAACATGCACAGGCGAGGAAACGATGTCAAGTGATGAGTGTCTTTATTTCAGCACCACATATGTGGACAGAGATCCACCCCGCCTTCAACTGCTGCTTCTTGTCTTTATCTCAGGGAGTTACCATATTAGATTAGTCTGCACACATTGCATCACATTCTCTACATTTTTAACTAAATATTTAATTTTTAATAGTGTATATATATATAAACACATCTATATCGATACATACATATATGCATATACATCCCATCCTGAACTAGTGTAAAACTCTCCCCTGCGTTTACATTTATAATTCAAGTCGTCCAGCTGCATCCATGCTGGATTGTCAGGTTGACTTCTCTGAATTCAAAAGTATTTTGGGGGAAAACACCATCAAACAAATAGTTGATTTGTATCTTGATTTGTAACTCGTATACAAGACAATCTCTGAAACATAAATTCATGGTGAGCAGTTTTGACACGAGTAGGCTGAACCCTGACGTGAATTTAATGGTGGGGAGCACAAAAAAAAAAGAAAAAAAAAAGCAAGTCATCATCAGGAGAGAATGAGGGGCTCAAACATGGCTGCACCCACGTGTGCACAGGCGGCACAGCCCTGCACACCCATCAGTGCAATTACACACAACTGATTACACATCTGATGCATGGTTACGGAGATCCCCTTTTAATTAAGATTGGAGATTAAGTCATATAGCAATCAAATGAAATCACACCTTTTCACAGCTGAATGAACTTAATTATCATTTTCCTCTACAAGATTACCTTTTTTCCCCTCTCCAATCTGTATTTGGATTGGCCAGTTGGTGCACTGGTGGAGTCACTGGTGTGTCTCCATCGAGCCTCCCCAAAGGTGCCCCCAGCATCTGAACACAGTGCAGTCATTGTACCACGCCGCCTCAGTTTCTCATCTGCCAGATCTGCTGCTCGTAATGTAATACAGCAGGATGCTGTTTATATCCTCTTAGTGCTTTGTTGGCCCGATTCTAAAGCTGTAATTTTAATAATGATATGTAGGCTGGGGCTGGACTTCTCCAATGGATCCCCTGGCAGCTGTGTGCATCCTCTGCTGCAGGTTGACTGGTATTTGCAGCACAACAGCCACTTTCCTATTTATCAACTGGGCTGCCCAGTGTAAATAGTGTGCCTGTGTCCTTGAGACACCCACATGAGCTCTGTTTATACGGCAACATTGTTCCAAAACACACCTTCTGTGCACATCATGCCGGACAATTGATGGTTGTTGTGTAGCAGATTAGTTTCTATAATTTTGACGTTGAATTCTGTTGTGTGTTGTTTGGATTGTGTTTGTGTCTCCATTATTCTGACCGAGCCCTGAGTTTTCATGTCGCACTCTTTTAAAATGACCTCCAGATGTATGTCTAGTTTACATTTCCGCTGCCACGCCCCGTGTCGCTGACTGCATAGTCCATTTTTAGCTTTCTTGGAAATACCCTCCATATTTTATCATCTGGTCAATGCGTATGTTTTCCCAAGGACGGTGTTCGTTTCAGTTTCACCTCGTAGCTTTCTAAATATATCTCCTAAATCCATTAATATTTAATTGTCAGCATGAGAGGCTTATGCTCCTATGCTGACCTCGCAAATGGAACTGCGTGCAGCTTCACTGGGCCTACTGTCTGTCGGAGAGAGCGCTCTCACACTCACTCGCACACACTGAGGACTGTTTGAGCTTTTCAATGGACAATAGAAATGGTGGGATACAAGTTGTCTTTGTGTGCTGGAAACGGGCGTTGCGGCCTTTAATGGCTCGGTTCGGTGATGGGGTTATGAGGCGAATACGTGCGAGGTAGTGAATGTTTTGCTAAGAGTGATGAGTCGTGGTACACTTACAGAAGTCTCTCCTGCTTGTGTGCAGAGGTCTGGGGACGCACTGGAGAGCCTCCGTGACGTTGTAGTGGTTACAAATTTGCCACCAACCTCTGCAAAGTGGACTCTGGCGACCATTTTGATTTGATATCCACAGTGAATGCGTACTCACAGTGTAGTGTACTATGAGGTACACAGTGCACGTCTTGAAGGGCCCTAGTGCCGTGCCCGCTGACATAATGAACTTGTCATGATGGATGGCTGCCATTCTCGCAACCAAGTACTGTGTCTGCACGGCCGGAAATGTCTCCGCCTGAGAGACTGCCGCTCCAGCTGGAAGTGTGTGTCCCCGTGGCACAGGGTCGGGAAGCCATCTCCTCAATGTACTTTATCTTTACCAGTCACTGTGTCAAGTTGAAGAAAAGCTCCCCTTGTGTCCAGCCTGGCAATTACTCGACAATGGCATTGTTTCCTTGAATGCGGTGCCAACACACTTGAACAAAAGGATTTACTTTTTAACACCTCGAGAGGAAATGTTGCACGATGTACCAGGCATTACTGTGAAGAAGCCTAATGTGCTGCATTTCAGACTATCACGTAATAGAAAAATGATTAAATACATTATGAAAAAGTGTTTTTTATGAGCCAGAGCGATACTGCTCTTTAGATGGCAATGTTGGTGCTTCGTTCAGTCCAGCACTTTGGTCCCGACTGAAATATCTCAACCAATCCATTTTTATCTCGTGCCATCATCAGGTGAATGGTTTCTTCTTCCTTTTTCAACGTTTGTAAATGAACTCAAAGCACCTCTGTGCCCACGTACAGTCTCCCAGAGCTGCGAGCTTGGTAGTAGACTCTAGTCCTGTATAGAATAATAACTCCAACTTGTGTCGACTCGAGTCATTCCAACACGCTACGGCAGCAGCTTGGCCTTGTGACGTACACGATCGACTGAGTAAGTTGGCCTTTTGGTTTGGACAATGTTCAGTAGGAGCAGTTGTGTACCATGACTGTGCTGGCAAGAGTTGTATTACGCAGCCACTTATCGGCTACATAATATATTCACTTGCAACTGCGCTACATAGTTCTGAACACTGTTTGAGATTGATTGCTCGATATCCACTTCAAACATTCATGCTATTTTTTTTTTTCAATGGGGGTTATATGAAATCCTCTTGTACAAGATTCTTTTCAAGCTTCTTACTGGCAAAAAACAAACATCTTATTGAAGGAATTTACATCGGCCTGTTGACTCCTGGAATTCAAATTCTATGCAAATGAAAAAACGATGACTCATTCTGGTTTTGGAAAGGTTTAGAAAGAAGGGATCTGTCCTCCCTAAAGGTCTTCTCTATTTAATTAATTTGTAAGAATAGGGATGGGTCGATTCTGTGCCCGAGAGCCCAATTTATCTCGAAAGGTTGTGTTATTAAAGTGTCTTTGCTGTTTTTCTCTCTCTACTGTTCAAGGGCTTATTGATGTGTAAACGGTAGACCACTGTGAGTGTACGCCAGCATTGTTTAGCCTCCGTCTCAGTCTAGCCTGTCCATTGAAAAGGACAAAGGCCTGATTTTCAGAGGTCTGCGAACATCGATGTCTAGTGAGCGTCTGTTGCACTGCTCATGTCTACAGTTAAATGTGTCGCCGCAACTTAAAAAGTAGGAGGCTCAACTGCCTTCAGAAAAAAAACAGCTGTGTCATAATCCACCAACAATACTCTGCACAACTAATGCTCAACATTTAGCTTGACCAAAAGAGCGCAGACCTTCAAATGGAGCGCCAGAGTCTCACACGGTGGACGCTTTGTATCAGCAACCGCCACGGAGAGAGAGTTCATTTACATTATGCAGGCGGCCTGAATGGAAATCAGATCACATCGCTCTCCCCTCACTGGTGAAAAATGCTCTCAGGTGATTCATGGTATCAAGCCAGGTGTGACTGGAACAAATCCAACCACGGAGAGCCATTAGGATGGCTCTGCGTTCGCATGTTAACAAGATTTGTATTGATCCTTCTGCATCTTTTGCTATTCCGCCTCGTGATATTCGACTGCACGCAGAGGCCAATACCCAATGAGAGGCATTTTATAGCGCTTAGCAGATTCCTCTTCATCTTTTCAAATGTAATTATTTTGCCAAAGGGCAGATATTTCCGTGTCCTGCATTTTGGGGCTCTCAGAAGTATGTATGCACATGTGTGATCAGAGTGTGTCATCACTGCTCCTAAGCTCCGCAGTAAGGCCGCTCATTGTGCTTGATCATGATGAGGTATAATGGCTTCAATGATAAAGGTATGATTCAACAAAATGAATATTAGCAAGAGTAGCAAGACCCTGGTGCAAGTAGCGAGAGCTGAATACTATGGGCTACAATACTAGCCCATAAATCTAAGTCAGGCGGCGGGTTTAGGTCTCCCATGCGGGAGTGTAAAGGGTTTGACTTTCCTTTACCGCCTGACCTTCATCCTGCTTCGTTTCCCCCTCTTCCATCTTGCGTCCTGAGCTCCAGAGGATTCAGAGAGCAGCTTAGCACTGTGCTAGGCATCGCTATCTGGTATGTAAGCGTTTCAGAGTCACATTTAGAGTTTTAGGTCAATCTATATATACATTGTTTTGTATGTCTTATGTAGTTTGTTAGGGGTTTCATGTTTTGTATTTCTTTGCCTCTTTTTAAAAACACATTCAGAACAATG
Organism: Clinocottus analis; assembly: GCF_023055335.1. Classification (NCBI taxonomy): domain Eukaryota; kingdom Metazoa; phylum Chordata; class Actinopteri; order Perciformes; family Cottidae; genus Clinocottus; species Clinocottus analis. Next base: position 6,895,368 of record NW_027176240.1, read on the forward strand.
AGCAGTGCTGGCTGCAGATTTCAGTCCATCTCATGAGCGTTTCCTTGGCTTTCTGTTCCCAGTAAACCGCAAAGCTTTCAGAGCCCGTTTTCCCTGATAACGTCACTTTTAGCCTCGACTGCGTCGCCTCGAGAGTATTACGTAAGCAATATCGGACTGCATTCGTAAAAGCTCTGCTGTGTCGGTGCAACGCCTCCATTTGCAGGTTAATGAGGAGAGCGTTAGAGAGAACAGGCGCTAAATCAGCACTCTGTGGCCACAAGAGGCACGAGGCCAACGGCCTGCACGGGGTCTGCTCTCGGAGCTCATCAGGGAAAGATCCGTGTTGTTGTTGACATAAAAAACATATGAAGGGCAAGAAAGCTCTTCAGGCACAGTGCACCAACTGAGTTAGCAGGTTTTTCATCTTTTACGTTTGCGATGGATGCACCAATATTGAATATTGTGCCTGACTGTGCATGACTGACTCAAATAGCTGGATTGGGTATTGGGTGTGAGGCTGATCTCTTCCATTAAATTGTTCACTGTATATGTTAAATACTTAAAATGTTCATGTTTTGGTTTGTTTGTTGCTGCATTAAAAAAAAAAGGATGCTTGAATTGTAATTATTTTATTTTTTTGCCAAGTTACTAGTGCATGATTAGTAATTTAGTACATTTATATCTATATTTATTTGTTACATTTAGTTTTAGAAATGGTTTGAATCTAGCATGATGCAGCATTCAGCTTATTAATTGAACACTGGTATCGTATATTCTGTATCGGACGCTATTCAAAGGTCGGATATCGGGATTGAAAAAGTTGGATTGCTGCATATGATCAATGATAAATGCTCATGATAACTCAAAACAGCTGTTTAATGTGTTTTCAAACTGGAGGAATCAGACAAACACCTCTGCATTATTGTCAACATGTGCATGCTCTGACACTCATCATTTGTGTAATAACTCTTCTTCTACATTTAAAACTTGCTAAATAAATCCATGGAAATACATCACTTCTTTGTATATATTTAGCCTTTTCTTGACGCAGATGAATGACATCAATGTTTAATTTTTTTTTTTGTGAAAGGTCAGCAGCAGAAAGTCTCAGGTGGGACTTCACACCGCTGACATCAGCGTCTGGTCCAGAGAGCTGACAGAGGTCTGCTCTCCGTCTGAGACAAACTTATCTGCTCAGTGGGGTGAAAGTAGCATGAGATGGGCTTTAAATGTGGACGAGATGTTTTCACCAGGAAATAAAGCACAGAGGTTTAGGAATGCCCGCATTAGGTGTGAGAGCCAAGCAGAGGATGTAACTGTTGGCCTCTTTACAGTTTACACACACGGGACTCCCCGACCGCCAGTGACTCAAGTCGTTTATGTCATGTACAGGAAGTCTGCTGTTTAATTACATACAAGGAATTACTGTAGTTTGAATATTTCAATAAAAAGAAATCCAAAAGATGTGTCTGTTCAACACTGAAACTGCAGATATATACGGCTCTGGTGTGATGCAAGCATGTTGGAAGTCTTTCTTTCAGTTGCTATGTTGAGTATTATTTTTGGTAATCCGTTTGCAGTAATAAGGAACAGATAAGGACAAAAGTAAGCGTGGGGTATTGTCTGATCTGGTGGGAAAGAACGGGCATTTATCTCTTTTGGATGTTGCTTCTTTCGTCACTTTGTCATTTGAACACGTATACACACTGTCTGTGGAGGAATTACCTTCTGGTTTCCTGAAAGCAATCAACCGACGAATGCTCCGCTGTTGGAGTGTTGTGTGTGTAAACGTGTGTTTGTGTTTTGTGTAGGCGAAACAGGAGAGTCCACACAGCACAATTTCGGGCTAACTCTTTTAACGCCGCCTTCTCCCAGCTGATGAGCGGAGATGGATGATCCACGCGCGGCCATTGTTTCCTCACCAGAGAGTCCGGCCGCGTTGTGCACTACTCCCAAATGCTTGTATTTTACTCGCTCTCGTGTTTTCACCCCAGAGTACACACAGAAAACCTCCTGTTGCCGTGCCAAGTGGGCGTCCCCGAGTGTCGCAAAGTCTATATTCATCCTAATGCTACAAAGCTCTCATTCAACCCGGTTTGGACGTGTTCACTGGCCTCAGTGTGCACTTTGGAGGCTTCGGCTTCATGAGGTCTTCCTATAGCTCAGATAAATGTTCAGACTCACCAACTTATTTCATGAAAACGGTGTTGCAGTAGGCAAAAAAAATGAATAAATGATCCACCTTAATTAAATGCAGCATTTTAAATGGTTTAGCGGGCGGCTCATGTGTTTTACCTGCAGTCCTGCTGATTTATAAACGCACCCATTTCCTCTGAGAGGAGATTTAATCTACAGCGTTTGAAATATTTAAGGCCACGTATGTTCTCGAAAGAGTGTGTGTGTGTGTGTGTGTGTGTGTGTGGTGGGGATGATGCGTTTCCATGGCAGGCTGATGTGTTTCCATGGCAACATATATAGTAGTCAGTAATGTGCGTGTTTGTGTGCTACTACTGTTGGTGCTGTCTGGAGTCATTACTGAGAAACCGCAGCAGAATGGAGTTAGACAAAGGGGAAGCCGTCATATTTTCTGAGAGCTGTATGAAGCCGGGCCAGGATATAATATTCAATATATGCATTGCTGTTTTAATCCGGCCTCTAGTTAGATGATAGAAATGTGATTGTCAATCATTCATAAATGTCTCACTGCACTCGAGTTCTCACGAGCAAGGATTCAGAACTGGTCTTGTATCAAATGTACATAATATATACAGGCGTGAACAGCAAAATATAAACCACATGATTTTATTGTGGTATACATCGTCACATTGACTATGGTTGAATCAACATTGCTCAATGTTTGTTTTTTTTTACTTTCTTTACTCACACAGCTAGTAAATCCCAGGACGGCACTATCTCCGAGCTGGAGGAGCTCCCCGTTCCACAGAACATCAAGATCAGCAACATCACCTGTGACTCCTTCAAGATCTGCTGGGACATGGAGCCGCGCAGCAAGGAGCGCATCACACACTACTTCATTGACCTCAACAAGAAGGAGAACAAAAACTCAAACAAGTTCAAACACAAGGTAATGGAGGAATGAGCGCGGATAGACATCTTTTAACGGCAACGCTCGAGAGATGAGTCGACAAGAGGACTCTCGTCGTCGTGTCACTGCGTAGAATATGCCGCGTTGCATGAATACAGAAGACACGTGTGAAGGATCGGATGTTTTGCTCGAAAATGGCATGAGTAGACAAACCTAGAACAGAAGTTATCTGATACAGTGTGAGTCCAACTGTACAGTTTTCCTGGAGATTGTTTTTTGAAACCTGCATGAAGACTCTATTAATCTCCACACACATTCATATGTGTATAAAAAACTCATTTTATTTATTCACAGACAGATTTGTTTTTTCAGATGTACTCGACAGTATACTAATGAACATGAAAATGAAACCAGGTTTCTTTTTCAAAGTAAAGCTGTCGTTCTGGGTTCAATTTCATGTTCTTGGCACACAATCTCCACTTATGTTATTTCTCCTGTACGTCGCAGTGTCTACTTAGTGGACTGGCAGTAAATGACATTTGTCCCTTCGTAGCTATAACTGTAATTACATATTAGCGGTTGCGGCGCTCGAAGCATCCGGAGGTATGATGATCCTTGCCTTGTGAAACCTCAAACGATTGCTTTGAAGCTGAAACACTTAACAAAAGGTGCAGCATGATTTGCTTCAACATGAACTTTCTTCTCCCGCTTGAGGCTTTTTTTCTTTCTCTTTTGTCAAAGACTCCACAGCGAGCCGTTGTTCAGACTCAGACAAGCTCACAGACCTCATCAACCACGTCCTTCTTCCTCCTGCAGTCTGTGTTCTGAGTGTTTCTCCTCTTCCTAGCCAGTGACCCCATACGAGTATTTTGATTTTGGTGTGCAGCAACAGTGTTGGTGACTGAATGGATTGAGTCTGTTGCTAGGCAGGGGCTCCTGGTCCAATCAATGAGCTGCTCAGGCCCACTGAGGACCGTGGGGGAAGTGGGGAGGGGGTAAATAGTGCACATGCATAAAGAAAAAGACAGCTACCGGACACTCTGCGCACAAGTGTGTACATGTATATGTTTACAAGCTGTAAACGCAAATCCCTGCTTGTGGCAGCCAGAAATACATGAATTGAGTATCTCACCCTGATCAATGTCCTGTCTTCCTTCGCCTCCTTTTTCCATCTCATCCTCCCTCCATCAAGGATGTTCCTACCAAACTGGTAGCCAAGGCCGTGCCGCTGCCCATGACGGTTCGAGGTCACTGGTTCCTGAGCCCACGCACAGAGTACACCGTGGCGGTCCAGACGGCCTCAAAACAGCCGGACGGGGACTACACCATCTCCGAGTGGAGCGAGATCATCGAGTTCTGCACTGCGGGTGAGTTAATCTGACAGTACTATCAGGCTTTCTTTTCTTCTTTTGGGGTCGTGACATCGGAGCTGCCTCGGATTTATTTATTTTTGCATATATTTGTGTTGCGCAAGAGAGGTAATCAGGATAGAGGCCAATGTGAGGCAGCGAAGGGGAGGATGGATGGAGGGATGGAGGAGGGGAAAAGAGGGATTAAAGGAAGGAGGGGAGCTGTGCTGTATGCGTTCTGATGCAGAGGTCACCGAGTTCAACATCGCTGGCGAGTGGCTTAGAGTGGGGGAGGGGAGAGGGAAGAGGAGCGCCGGTTGAGATGGGAGGAAGGAGAACCATCAGGGGAAGAGTGTGTAGTGAGAAATTGATGGAGGATGCTTAAAGATGCTGTTGATCCTCTGCATCTCAAGCAGGCTAAAGATGCTGTTGACCTTCTATTCCTGTACGAGTCTCAGTTGAATTGTTGAACTAGCAAATATTCAATTATGTCTCACTGCCAACGTAACAAGGCTTGACTAAAAAAAATAGACTAAAAGTTGAAAAAAACACTATAATCTCCTTAAGTCTTCTGTCATTTTTTAAACTATATCATATTCTTTGGAGTATATCCACATCCTTTTGTCAGTCCTGCTTACATTGCGGTGAGTAAAAAGAGACGTTGCTAAATAGGAAGAAGGGTCGTCGAGTTCATATTCCAGGACCCTGACTCACTTCTGTTCGTTGTAATTAAAGAATTTCATTTCTACTCATGACATCTGTACGCTAGTTTCTGACCTTCCTGATGAAAGCTGCGTCTGTTTTCCAGATTATTCCACAGTGCATCTCAACCAGCTGATGCAGAAGGCGGAGGTCATCGCCGGCCGGATGCTGCGTTTCTCCGTCTTCTACAGGAACCAGAATAAAGAGTACTTTGACCATGCCAGGTAGGCGTCCCACACTTAGTACGGACGAGTATGTTTGCTCTGGTTTCATTTTGATCCTCTTTCGGCTGCGTTCGGATATGCGTCTGCATTGCTTCCCTCAACTCATCTGCCTCTGATTGCGTTGCTTTTTCAAACACTACTGACTATGACTGTTTTGCTGATTTCAATTTCAGTTCACACATTGCCCCTGTGGCCAGCTCATTATTTTTCACCTGTAGAATTAATATTTATTCGTATTGTAAATGTCCAAAAATACTAGCTATGATTTTTTTTTTACATAAATAAACAGTAGCTCACAAAGAATTTTCATTTCAGACAAAAATACTTATTTTCTTGAACACCACGTTAAATCCAGATGTCAGCATCTGGTGCATTCACTTACCTTAAAGCCTTGTGATGCTATATGACATTAATATGACCTTTTAGCGCAGGTTGCACAACATTTACTGTTAATCTACTGTTGTAAAGAGTCTGTGATAATGATAGTTGTCATACCTGGCTCTTGGGCCTCCGAGGTCGTCACAATAGCATAAAAATGATTCCGCAAACAACATGACGAGCATGTCATTTTATGCTAATGGATTTCCATCAAGAGCAATCCAGGAAAAAACCGAGGTTCAGTTGAAGGGGGCAGCTGCACAAAGCAGCGACTAATTCCTCTAATCCGTACACGTGAGAGGAAGTGGTGCAGCAGCCAGCTACCTGATAATAATCCAGAGAATCATGATTTGATTCTGCAATAACGTCCTAAAAATGCACACAAAGTACAAAAAAAAATCCATCATTTCTTTCTTCAGCCTTGTGAAAAATGATAGCAAAGTATATTATGACATTTTCTATGACATATTATACGATACTATAAATGTTTTATGCCACATTATAATCTGACTTTATTCATGATTCTATTTTAGACATTATTTAGACATTTTATCACATACTCTACTGTGACTATGAGTTTTTGTGGGTACTATAATGTGACAGTTTTCATGACGGAGGTTCTAAGGTAGGGAGGAGCTGGGTTGTTTAGGGCTTTGAGTAGTAGTTTGAAGTCCATCCTGTACTTGAGCGGGAGCCAGTGGAGGTTGTGGAGGACCGGGGTGATGTGTTCGAGCAGTCGGGTGGCAGAGTTTTGGACTTATTGAGGTTTAATGAGGATTTTGTTGGTTGAGCCGTAGAGGATGCTGTTGCAGTAGTCGAGTCTGGATGTTATGAGAGCAGGGAAGAGGATTTCCGTGGTGACGGTGGAGCCATCAATGTTCAGAGAGAAGGTCTGGGCGGTGAATATTGTTAACGACACACTAGAGAACACAGAAGAGTGTGACAGTTCTACTATATATATCTTTGTCTAGTTTGATGTAAGTGTGCTACTCCTGGAACAGTTTTTGTCTTCTCTCTTCTTATCCCCTCTCATGCTCTACGCCTGACAAAGCACATTGTTTCTGTACTAAAGCCACAGCTTGTGAGCCCTCTTGCTGGAGCTTTATGACATGACATCATCTGGATAGACTTCTCTCTTTGGCTGAGTTGCATCTGCTGTAACGTAACAAGAGTGCTTCCGTTAAACTGCACCATCATGTGGAGAATAACGGTACTGACACCACCACTGAACAAGGCCTCTGCTCCAGTGACCCGGGTTGGGAACTGACTAATTCCATAATGCCCAAAACAAAGCATCAATTAAGGTTGTAATAACAACCTCTGGAGGGAAGCAGCTCCAATTACAATTCATAATTGGCGCTTTGAAGCTCAGATTTACTCTGCGGGAGAAAAAAAAATATGCAGCTGCCACGGAATCAGTCATCGCTTTGAATGCTCATCTATTCATTTGTTTTCAGAGAGCTGCTTTTGTTTCCGAGCAGTTTGTCATCCTGATGGAGAATTGTTTTAGTTAGTTTCGTTTTCCAGTTAAGCAATGTTCTCTCACGAGGTTCCTGGAAGACAAATTGGATGAAGCTAATGTAATTACTGTTCTAGAAACATTGAAAGTAGATATGTCATCCATTCAGTTGCCTCCTGTTGATTACATCAGGCTCTGGCTGCGTCTTACCTTCTCATACGCAGAATATTATTTTCCCAAGGGATGCCCCCGCTCTCTGGCATCTCCAACAGGACTTTGATCGACACACACACTGTACAGATTAGTTACCGATGGTGTGCTATTTGTTCACGGCCAATCTCGTCCTTCTTGTCTAAACTCCAGGGAGATGCAGGAGAACCGGATGCTGCAGTTGGTGAAAGACAACAGCGGCAGCCACGGGTCGCCCATCAGCGGCAAGCTGGAGGGCATTTACTTCTCCTGCAACACCGAGTTCAACACGGGCAAGCCTCCGCAGGACTCCCCCTACGGCCGCCACCGCTTCGAGGTGCGGGCTGACGCCCTCTTCAACCCCGACAGCAACCTTTACTTTGGAGACTTCTACTGCATGTACACGGCCTACCACTACGTCATCCTGGTGCTGGCGCCCAAGGGCTCCGCCGGGGACGAGTTCTGTAAGCAGAGGCTTCCCGCGCTGGACATCACCAGCAACAGTTTCCTTACCTGCAAGCAGGAGGAAGGGGGCGACGGCGGTCTGGTGTTTCACCACGCCCAGGACGTCATCCTGGAGGTGATTTACACGGAGCCCGTAGACCTGGCGGTGGGCACGGTGGCCGAGATCAGCGGGCACCAGCTGATGAGCATGTCCACGGTAAACGCCAAGAAGGACCCCAGCTGCAAGACCTGCAACATCAGTGTGGGACGCTAAGAAAAGGTCGATTTTAGGGGAGAGAGGAGAGGGGAGGGGGGGGACGAGTGGTGACTGACCTCTAAACACACACAGTAAGTCCACATGTACTGATGAAGCAGACCGAAACATGCATGAAGCAGCAGATTTAGTAGGCTCCCAGACATGCACACCAACACATCTCTGTACTCTGAAGAGATCGTCATTCCCAAAGAAGAGGAGGGAACATACGGACACCTGCACCTTCGTCTCCTCGCCTGATAAGGGTCACCCCTCAATGTTAAAAAAAAAAGAGAAAAAAAACACACCTAAAGATATCCCACGTAAGGGACAAGAAACAACACGGACCCATCCATCCCGCAAGTCGACCCTGGCGCACTGATGAAACCCTTTAACTTTATTAACAAACTTGGGCTGCTTCTATTCAATTTCCTGTTGATATCTTTAAACACTTGTCCCATATTTTGTTAATGACCTTTGCCTTGTTATTATTGATATGCTGATGATTGAGTGTCCACGGTTTGTGTGGACACGCATTTAGTTGTTTCCAATTACTTTGACTGTTTTATCAGAAATGTTTTCTTCTCATTCCACAGTAGACATTTTTCCCCTCCTACTAGTGGCGTGGACCGGTACTACAATGTTCTAGGGCTGCAGTGTCGATGGTCATACCAAAGGTATTACAAAACCAGACATGAGACCTCTGTAGAATCTTAACAGTGAGTACACGTTTGAGATGCTGTTGCATTAGAACTAAGTCTTTGGTGACCAAGTGTGAACTACTTGTTAACCTTTTTTAAAAAAAAAAAAAAAAAAAGAAGCATGATGCAGCTCTGTGCAGCATGAGTATGAAAGCTGTTAGTACCTCGACCACAGCTACCTTTTCTGCAACAGTCGCTCTTGTTTTACCGTAGTCTGTGGAAGGAAAGAAAGAAAGAAAGTAGAACCATAAACTGTGTTTAGCAGAATAAATGTGAAAAAATATTTATTTTTATTGATACATTCATATATATATATATTATCTCTCTCTATATAGAAAATTATATAAACCAGAAGTGCACAATGTCAAAAGCTCTGACCATTATCAACAACTGCATTTCGAGGGAATTATGTTCGCACAGGCAAATTGGGGGATAAACACTAATTTGACAGCGTATAGAACTTGCACTGGAACGGCAACGTTCTCATATTTTCCAAGGTGAACATGTTCATTGAATTAAGATCAACTCTTAAATTCTTAATGCATATCATAGCACAATGTAGGACGAAAAAACGGACGTGCACAAACACAATTATTTCTTTGACTGCATTTAAACTTTCACCTTCTTTTTTTGCCAAGAAGGCACAAAAAAAAAAGCAGTTTCCACATTAACTATGGACAGAGCTGTCCAAAAATAGTGTTATGGCAAGGGAAAAAAAACAAACAAGTAACAGAGTGCCATAACATACGTTTAGTAATCGTAAATTACTAATATGTAATTAACAAGTTGTTACAGCTCATCATCCGTGACATAAATAAGTGCTTCAGAAAATCCAGTTTGTGTTATAATGACAAAGGATGTGTTTTTGGGACAAACAACAGCAGTTGCTTAGCATTTCTTTAAGACGTTCCATCAGCGTTTTTCATGTAAAGTGCATCAACATCACGAGCATGGCATGAATCAACAGGACTTTATTATTTTCGATAAATCTGGTTAAGTATTAAAGTCCCACTGTGAGTTGACTCAACTAGTCTTGGTTGAGTTGTGTTTACTGAGCAGGGCCTCGAGGAGGCGGAGCTTCGCTTTGAGGTTCTTGTACTGACGGTACTCCTCGGCCATCGGTCCGCGCTCCTCCTTCTGACAAGCCCTGTTCCCGACAAAGAGAGACAAAAGATGCAAACAAGGCAAAACTTCAGTAGTTTCAAACAACCTGCAGCAGCTTCCATCACTGGTTGATAGTCCCTATGTTGCCTTACTCAGACAGCTTTGTACAGTGTGTATTGTAATCAAAAACTTAATGTATTGTTTACTTTGGAGGACTAACATGTACAGGACAACGGATGTGTCGAGTTCAGAGCAAACGTCTTTCTCTTCGTCTCTTTCCTGAGCTCTGTGTGCTGTATTAACGTTAACGTACCATCACGATGGAATTTCTTTTGTGGATCTTTTTTCTTTGTTTTTCACAAAGCATTGTTGGAAACCAAATGTTCCAAGTTTATTAAAAGACAAAATAAAATGTAAAAGACAAGTAGTTTGTGTGTGTGTGAAACCTTTACCTGCCGGTCTTCATGTAGAAATGGTCCTCAAACTCTCGGAGCGCCAGGTGAACCCTCCGCTTCTCTAGTCGTGCCGCCCGGAGGTGATTCAGTAATTCTGGTCTGTAAAGAAAGAATCAAAGAAATAAATAATATTTCTCTGTAAATGTGTGCTTTTAAATGAGCCACAACTCCCACCACAAAAAGGCTTAAATAAAAAAAGAAACGTCACATGATTCTGAATCACTTCATCTATTTGATCCCAAAAACTAACTGAGTGGTAAACTACATTAAAAATCCCGCCATAGAGCCGATGATGTAACAACCCGAAACATACACGGTACCTGGAAGCTTCGTGTAGCGTTGCCATGCTGATAATCTGTGGCTGGAAAGCCTTCGCCTCGTCCAGCGGGGACACCAGAGGAGTTTCGGACATTTCATGGGAAGGCAGAAGCAGCAGCTCGTCCGAAGACTCACACCTGGAGGACTTCAGTTGGACTGGATGCGGTCTGGAGCTTTGCTGTTTAGGATGCTCTTCATCAGAGCCCTCCTCTTCCTCCTATGGAGACACAAACACACAGAGGGACGGCAATGCTCGTCATGTGTAGCTCCCATGTCTGGCCACTAGAGAGCAACAGAGTGACACTCTTTGAAATGCGATGGCTCGTTTTATCCGCACGCGTGAAACATGGAGGGTTTGTGTAGTTCTACAGATTCCATCATTCTTCGAGATGAAATTCAGTATTGGATGTTTTACTTACGATGGTGGTAATGACTGCCGGAGCAGCAGAGGAAGGCAGCAGCTGCTTGACAAGACGGTACCGATCATAGAGAGGTTTCATCAGAGTCCGCTCCTGCCGGGTACTCTGACCACAGAAACCAAACAGGACAAGGAGATGAGAACTAAAACGTTGAAATGGAGCCACCAAATAAAAGAACGTATAGCAGAGGGTCGTCCAGACCCGTCTTACCGGTCGTCCGTGCAAACTCTCAAAGTAAAGCAAACACTTCTGCAGACTGGCCTTCTCCATCGTCGTCTGGAAGTGGGACATCTCCTATACATGCACAGTGAAAACTGTTCACAGCTAATCCACCCAGAATAACACCATCAAATCTACATGACAATATTAGTGTGTGAAGCGGAAGCATTCCTGCAAAACCCACCTTAACACTGTCGGGAAGGCCCAGCTCTCGTCGCCTTTCCTTCAGTCGGTTGGTTATCATGTTGACGGTTTCCTCCACGTTTGTCTTGGTGTTGCTGTCGTTCAGTTGTTGCAACTGCGTCCCTGCAAGTGCTGCTTCTCTCCGGACGGCGCTGGTACTGCAGGTTTCAGATGACGGGTTTAAGTGTCCCCGCCCTCTCAGGGCCCCGTCTTCTGATTGTCTCAGCTTCAGCTCTGAAAAAGATGAATATAGTATGAAACATGTTTATGTATTTTACTACACTATGACATGATAGTGAAATCTGTTTATGGCATGTCATACTATGGCATTATAATGACTTTTTGGAAACATGTTTTGGTACACTATACAATGTCATTTTTTTTAAAGACATTTTGGTGAAATCTTTAATGGCATAATTACATTTTTATGTTATATTTGTATTTTTCATGACATACTCGGACATTTTTCTGACTTTTTACTTTTGATACTATAAGTACACTGAGCTGAATATACTTTTACTTAGCTGAATATACTTTTACAAACACTTTTTCTCAAGCAATCTAAATACGTCTTCCACCATTACAATCCTCAATGTCTGTGTCTGAGTGTATATTCATGGTTTGGAAGCTGACCTTTAAGCTGCTTGCGACTCTTGATGAGCTCCTTCATCAGTCTCGCCACCTCTGGATGAGCCGTCTTGTCGTTATGTGCCGGCTGTCAAAAACCCACAAACTCTCATCACTGAAAGAACTTGTTCTCTTTCCTTAAGTACCTGTAACTTTACTCAGTACTTTGTCCCCTGGTCCAGGTGAGTTTGAAGTTTAACATCATTTTGTTCAGCAGCAGCCCTCAACCAGTTGAACAAGGATGTATATGGTTTAACAAACTGTAATTTCCCAATGTACCAGCAGAGGGAGTAACTCTCTCTCTCTAGTATGATGTTTGTGGTAAGCATCCACCGCTTAATTTTAGACACAGCAGAATCCAGCTGACGAAGCATCTGTGATGTCGTCCCTCACCTTATAGTGTTTCTCCTGTTCAAAGCACTCCTCAAAACGCCTGATCCTCTTCTTCAGGGCGTGAATGTGTCTGCTGAGCACTAGGATTGACATTTGCGACTCTGTTTGGATGCTGCTGCGGGCCCTGAAGACAGAAACACAAACAGGTATGTGATGTTAGGAGGAGCGGTAATGTGCATTCAACCATCACCCAACATGGCAGCCACGCAGAAATCCCCCACGCTGCATCAGAATAAGCACTGAGATCTTTTTTAAACACTTATCCCATCTGTGAGTCACTCTTCCTAAACAAAGTTGGTGAGAAAACAATGGTCTTACATTTGTATGTGCTGTGAGCCGGGTGGAGAAGGGGCCGTATCGGGGTCCAGGTTGTAGCGCAGGCTGTGACTGAGGTTGGGGCAGCGAGGCGAAGGAATGGGGCAGTCAGTCATCGCAAAAAGAGAGAGGAGTGGGCTGGTTTTAGGGCCCGGTGGGCTCTGCAGGTCATTTCCTGAAGTCCACTCGGAAATAATTGTAGTGGACAGGACTGGACTGGACTCTGAGGAATGAGGAGATTCCACGTGTACTGGAACAGACACAAAGGAGGAAATATCAACTGACATCCGGAATAGTTTTTACTATTTCTCATTTGAGCATTAATTCATGCGATCAGTCTTTTTTTTTATATTGAGACACAATAAGAGGCAGAAAGGAGGTGGAGGTAATTAAGGAAGAGAAAGAGAGGGAGGAGAGACAAAGAGGACAATAAAAGAAGGACAATTAGCTCTTTGCTATTCAAGCTCCAAACACATCTTTTCTTAGAAAAGAACACCGAAACATTTTTTTAGCAAAAGTTTAACCGGAAACAAAGACATGGGGAAACAAAAGTGTAAATAAAATCTACATTATGATATATATGATTGAATATATGTACCGATGAAATGTGTCATAGGTGGACTGGGCAGTGCTGCAACCGTGACAGCATCGTGCCTTGGAGCGCCGTTACTCAATGTATCAACTAAAAGACACACCCAGCTCTGGGAAATGATGAAGCTTATCGCTCGCTGTCAAGACTTCTTGGCCTTTATTTAACGTTACAGCAGCCAGGAAGATGCTCTGAATGAAAACAGATGATGAATTAGATTCTATCTTATGTATCTAGTTTACAATTTAGGGTTACGGGTTTGGTTCCCAACGAGACCATCCAATCTCAATATCACTGTCCTGTGACATGCTTTGGGCATCATTGGTCTTCATAACTTGATTACAGAAGTAGATGAATTAAATGAATTGGCTTTTAAAACCCCCAAAAGATATTTAACTCAGAATATCATCACTCCGCTGTCATTGTCCTACCAGATTGTGACGAGTCCGCCGGCGGCGACTCGGGCGAGCGGAGAAGCATCTTGTGGGTCAAATACAGGTTCTGCTCTTCAGTGTAAAGAGGCTGTTGCTGGACAGGTAGGTTATCCTGAACTTGCGGCTCTACCGGTGAGTCCAGGGGTCCCGAGTCCGCCTCCAGGGCTTGTAGCTTGAGGAAGGGGCTCTGGAAACAGAAGCAGAACATGCCTTCAGGGATGCAGGCGGGCAGCGACAGGAGAAGCCAAGAAGGACGTCGTCGTTTGTGCGGAGGGATTCTTCAACGTTTCACGGGCAGCTCGGGAATCTTGAGAAGTCCTCGAGGAGCATTCTACTCTCTCCCGATGAAAATATAAACTCTGCCGCTGGAGCGGGGTTCGGCAGAGAGTTGCAAGACGAGGTGAGGTGAGCGGTCGCCTCGAACTCCTGAGAGATAAATGAGTCAGAGTACCATGAAGGGAGCTGGTACAAGGAACACAGTGGTCGAGAAGCGAATCTTTGATCATCCGAGTCAGGAACAAAAGCATATAGACACCGGCATTGCGAGCAGCACATGTGAGGCGGTGAGCTGTTTCAGTAGACGGACTGTCCTCTGCCGTTGCTCCGCAAAGAGAACCCTGAAATCCACATGGCTTTCCTTCTGACGGGCATTCCCGGCACTTCTGCTGCTGAACAGCCTCCACATGGATTATTCAACATGCACGGGAGAAAGGGGGAGGATGGAAGGGGGGCGGAGGGGCGGGAATGCCGCTCGTGACGGTCGGTGCGTGTGGTGTGGGTGTGTGCGCAAGGGAGGAGAGAGGCACTGTACATGACGAGGCGTTTCCATGGCAACGTTGTCAGACTGAGCTGAGGAGGTCTATTTGACGGAGCTGCAGGGAGTCACGTTGCTGCTCGCCTCTGCATGTGTGTGTGTGTGTGTGTGTGTGTGATACTGGGTGTAGATGCAATGAATTCTGATGCACACACCGTGAAACATACGACTGCACCAAAAAACACTTGGAGGGATGGATTATAACGCAGATTTCATGTCAGGCTTTTGTGTTATTCATTTAGGTGCTCTGACGTCATTCTCTGCATCATCAGCAGCAGCAGCAGCAGCAGCTTCTCCTTTCCCACCCTCTTTGGGTGTTCATTCACAAAAAAAAAAAAAGAAGTGAAAAAATAAAGCACTGCTTTGTGCGTCACGTAGAGAAGGTGGAAGGATGGAAGGGAGGGGAAGGGAAGCAGTGAGGCTGTTACTGAACCTAAACACCCACGGGCAAGTAAGCTCACACAGGTGTGCACATAAACACACACACACACACACACACACACACACACACACGTACATACACCCATTACTGGAGATATTAACTGTCCTGTTGTCATAGATACCCTCAACCTAAATAAAGTGTTAATGTGTGTACCTAAAAAGACTGCGGGGAAGGAGAACGTACGTCATGGCTATTGTTCCCGCCTCTGCAATCACGGCGTCTGTCAGGAGAACCTGTGCATCCTCCTCCGTCTCCTCTTCTCCACTAAAGGAACAGATGAAGTCTCATTCCTGAAGCCCACTTACAGGCCAGCGTGGGCACACACACCCCCACGTACACACAGAGATGGAGGTTACAATGACACATAGAGAGACACATCCTTTCCTCATTTTGTTTGGCAGGTCAAGTTATTGCTTCATCATGAGTTAAAAAGAGTTTCCCTTACTATAATAGACAAGACCAATATATTTTTAAGTGTGACTCATTTTAAGGATCATCATTGGTTCAAGTTAAATAGCAATTTCTGTTATTTTTATACAGCTGTGTGACGCTAAAAGCTAAAAAGGAAATCCTGAGTGTATTTTTTAAGATACCGCGAAATACATTTGTATTATATTATGATTTATTCTGGTCATGGCGTCAATGAAAAGCAGCAACACAACAGTTTAACATCAGACGCTTCTCCTCTGTCTGTGCTGTAAATCTATCCAAGTATTCATCACAACTTTAAACTTTTCTTTTAATCTGAAACCCGAGAGGAACTGACTAGACTC
The DNA here is from genome assembly GCF_023055335.1 of Clinocottus analis. NCBI lineage: Eukaryota > Metazoa > Chordata > Actinopteri > Perciformes > Cottidae > Clinocottus > Clinocottus analis. The sequence continues at coordinate 6,911,180 of NW_027176240.1, forward strand.
AAAGGCTCTTTCAGTGTGCTCTTTGTGTGCATTAGTGCGTTCCACTTTGCTAGCTCACAAGCCGATGGCTACAAACTCATAGACCTGGCTTTCAGAGAATGAATGTAGATGGAGGCCAGTGGAAATGATTTGGGGACGGCAGCCAACGCTCGACAGAGGTCTGTTTACCTTCTCAGATGCTGCGGTCGTGGCTTCTGTCTTGTAGTGTTTGCTGAAAAACAAATTGCATTAAAATAAGAGCCTTGTTTCTCCCGGGGGTTCACAATCCATGGGACTTTAACAACCATTGTGCTCCGTCTGTATTCATAGTCAATACTGCATCAAACCTGCTACCAAAGGCAGGACTTCCTGGCGCTTTCTGTCGCTTTGAGGCCACGCAGTCATTAAAGTTATGGCGTATTCATGTCTGACACTAATGAGGCATAATTGAGAAGACCTGCCCTGTGGCTCTGTAGAGGCGGCGCAAACAAAAACTCAGCGTGTCGCCATGCTGGGGTCGACCTCATCCAGCTAGTTGGCTGGCTCCACATAAGCCACTGTGGCAAGTCAGTGTTAGTTGAACTGGAACCTTTTCAAAACCAGGACTGTGAGCGGAGCAGAGCCGCGATAACCTACTTCTCATCTGACCGCGCTGAGAGGCGAGCTGGACTGAGATGAACCACATCCAAAGGAATTAGATCAAATTAATTCTGATACATTTGAACTGCTCCAAAATGACAGACACAGCCCCTTTTGTTGGTGGTTCTTCTCTTTGACTCAAAATATTTGTTTGAAAGTCAAATAGCTGTTATCTGTTAAGACCAATGAGCAAATGGTTGCTGCTATAAAACCAGTCCACAGCAGAAACAAAAGAAGGGAAACATTACTGCAAATAAATGTCATTGTGCAGGAATGTTCCTCTCACCTCTCTGTGTGCCGAGTCTGTGTTTGGTTGTTGTTCTGTGATTCATTCATTATGCAGTAGTCTGAAACCGATGATTTCTGTCCAGCATCTGCAGAAGCCTGAAGAACAATTCAGTTCCAATCACATGCTGAGCTGAACGATTTTCCACTTTAAACATTATTGCGCTTTGTTTCATAATTCAACACTCCACAGAATATATTTTGCAGCACGTGCAAGGGCAGCAGGTGACTGTACTGTTTTACTTATTTCATTTACCACATCTTGAGAGATCTAGTCTAAATATAAACGTGTAAAAGAAACAGACGTCACTCAATGATATTCACGGCTATTCATTTCACATGTAGTGTGTGAAAAGATGGAGCTAGTTTAATGGGCCCGGGAAAGGGAGCCAAAAGAAGAAGACAAAAGAAAAGATGAGAAAATCAGCAATCAGCACACCGTTGAACAGTTGGGTTCAATGGGTGAGGAATGTGTCCTTCTGCTGTCTCCCTCTTCCTCCTCAGTGTCCATTGATGGGGAGGTTAAAGGTGACATCTTATACTGCGAAAAACTCCTGTTAATAAATAAACAGTCAATGAAATGTACAGGAGTTACATCACTCCTAATTGTTGTATAACTAAAAATGTATTGCACATTTGAGTCTTGAGAAGGACGTAAAGGGGCACAAGCGTCTTATGTTCACAAAACTATGTGAACAGCTGTCACCTTGTGAAATGATTCATCACCCGAGGGGTACAAAAGAAGCGACAGCCGGAAGAAGCGCTCACCCTCGTGTGGTACACTTCAACTCCGGTGGCTCTCCCCAGGGGCTTTGGGATGGGATGCTCTGGAGTGAACGTTGCTCTGGCCCTGGGTCAGTGGCGCTGCGGAGCACACAACCTGCCTCTGTACTGTCACTTCTCCCCTCCAGAGCCCCTTGGTCTGGAATCCGCTTCTGAATGTCAGCGTTGACGTCAGTGGTGGACTCACAACCCCGCACCAGTGTGTCAGGGCTAGGGAGAGACACAGAAAGAGACAGAGTGAGATAGATGGAGGAGAGCACACGCAGGAGGAGGCGAGGAGAGAAGGAAATGAAAGCGCTCTGAAGAAAGAACACAAGTTCCAACCAAATCAGTGACCAAATGAATGGCATTTAAATAAAACTCAGCTCTATCAATGTTATGTTCGCAGGAATACAATGAATGTGAAATCTAACAACACATTTTAAGCGCATCAATCTGCTGATCACAAGACTAAAGTCTGGAAAACTGCTGGCCTCCACACCAGATAGCGTCAAGCAGGTCATGCTAATGCTACACTATAACATGCCTCATGATGCCCCCATGTGAACACAGCCCAATGGTCATGTACTTGCTTAAAATGATCTACAGCAGGAGGGTCAGTGCAGCAGCAGCAACAGCAAGAAACTAACGTTGTCAAAGAATAAGCCAAGCCACAAACCACACATTTCTGCATGTGTCAATAACACCATGCTAAGAAAGGTTTTTGGCATTTTCGATGGCTCTAAAGCAACTACATGTCTCTTTTGCATTATTTCACTCACTTGAGGAGGACTGTGGAGGTATGGCCGTAGCCACCGATTAAGCAGATGAGACAAGAAAACATCCTGAAACTGACATAAAAAGTCTCCACTCAAAGCAGTTGTTCAGCGCATGGATTTACATACGAGAGTGAACAGCCTGCTACTTCAGAGAGACAGAAAAAGCCAAAGAGATAAAGAGAACAGAGCACAGAGGAGGAGTACTTGATGGTCAAAAGCACGAGTGACACCCGGAGGCAGAGAGCTCACCCAGCCCCTTCAATCGCTGGCGCACGCACAAGCGCACACGCTCATAGACCCAGATATAAACTCCCTAAGAGCTGCACATTTATGGGATCCACAATGCCAGTTCTAGCACTATAACATAGGTCAAAGCGGGCCAGAGAGCCTAAGACAAGACAGCACACACATGTATAAATAAGTGCATTACAGACACACTCACAGTCAAACACGGCAGTTTAAACAATAACCAGGCAACATAGGGAAGATTCTTCATGAGTATCGACCAACAAACCCATTATAAATTTTGACCTTCATATCCAGGCTTCACCTGAAAATGTTAGAATTTTAGGAATAAATTGCATTGCTTACATGGAAGAGACATTGCAAGAAAAGCCTCTGTCCTTTTTCTGAGAATTAAACAGACACTTTGGAAATCAAACCCTTTGCAGGTATAATTAGACTAGAATCAATATGGATTGTGACGTTAGTGGGAAGCATAGAGGTCCAGACATAACCAGACGGAACAGCATGCAAGTGCTTTCATTTTTGGAGAAAGACCAACACCCAAATAACAAATCCCAGTCTGACATCTATTAAAGAAAATAACCACAAAAAATAGGCCTCATTTCTATTTATTTGAATGCCAACTGTGACATAAGAGCAGCCTTTTTTAAGAAAAGGAACCGTGACAAATGTGTTAGCTTTGTCTGAATCCTGTGCTGCTGCACTTGTCATGAAGAATAAGTAAATAAGCACATGTATATACTGCAGGTATTCAATTTGGAGAAGACGAAAAGTGGTGTGCCTTAGATTTCAGACAACATATCAGAACTAGAAAGATAGACAGTTGATGATGCAGATTATTATGCCTGCTAAGACAGATGAGAGTGGGAAGCTGTGGGAATTTGTTTGCCCTGCGAGTGCTAAAAAAACAAAACGCACGTGGTGAGAACACAAAAAACAAGCCAGGGAGAGCTTCTAGTTGAAGCTTGGCACTCAGCAGGTGCGACTGATTTTAAAGATTCAGAATCTGGACGACATGGAGACACTGTCGAAGTGTCTGGTGTTGTTAAAACAGGGTTAGGTTCAGGGTCATTTTGCAGGTGGGCAGCTGGGTTTGGTGCTTCAACGTGAGCTGAGGAAATATTTAAAAAAAAATAGATGGTCGGGTCTGCAAAGCAAAGACTTGAGACAGCCACCAAGCCTTTACCCCGTCTACCATAACAGACAGACAAACAGAGAGACAGAGAGACAGACAGACACACACACACACACACACACACACACACACACACACACACAGACACACACGTCATGCCACCTGGTGGACCTTTTTACAGCTACATCTACTGATGACACCTCTTTAAACTGTGTGACATGTGTGAGTAGTTTAATTACAGTCTGAAATCTAGCAGTCATGCTCCTACCTTTGCATATTTCTATGACCTTCATATCAAATGTTACCAGCAGTTCACAATGATATTCATTAGTACTACCTCATGCCGTTTTTGGAATAACATTCTCATTGAACTAAATTCCCAAGAGGACAGATCTGTTTGATCATAAAGTAAACAGAACCACAACGCACGTCTGCCTATAATGACCAGAGGAAGAAGTTCACATCAAGCCAAACTCTCATCCACACACAAACACAAATGAAGATACCAGACACATAACTCTACTGACATGCTGTCAAATGGGCAACAGCCACGGAATTAATAAGCAATTGCATGTGAGCGCCGTGTCGCATGCTGACTAGGGGCGGACCCAAATATATATAAATGTACTTTGATGGATGCAACCTTGTGGCAACCCACATTCACAATGTAAAAATAGGAAAGAGCAGAGTAGCCTCCAAGTTATGATTGGGAAAAGTTCCCCACAAGCAGATGGCAGTGACTATGTTGATTCTGTCTGGGGGACTAAATTAAAAATGTCCCATTTCTCTGTCCCTTCAAGCAGCAAGACTGTGGTGTGATTTGTTTTATTTGCAATTAGGAATAAGCTGAACAAGCAACAGTCATGCGTCATGTTGACTTAAGATAGTGTCATGGTTTCTGCGGGGAGATTATTTGCAACAGAGTTTGACATATTTTCTGAACATGGGTGACAAGGACTTTAGCAGGGTGGCCTTGATTAGCATCTCAGCCTTATCAACAATTATACAATCATCAACCTGACAAATGACACAAAATAAAAAGCTAAATACACAAACTGAAATGCAGCTCCAAATTTTCCCAGAGGACAATATTTATAAGGGTTTGTGTAAATTCATACCAAATGACTATTTAGAGATGTCTGTAGAGTGCAGTTACAAGGTTGCAGATACCTGTTGAGTTGACACTGGATCCGTATTGTTTGGTTCAAAGCACTGGTCGCTGAGCTGGATGTGGTCTTTCCCTCCGACATTGCCACACTGCTCGCCTCCGAGTGACAGCTGCTGGATCGAACCTACCAAGGATAGAAAGAGTAAACACACACCATAACAAAACCTCAAAGCTTTTTTTTGCTTTATCTTCATACATTTACTATATACAGGGTTTCTTAATTCTGCAAATTAAGTTTCTGACTCCTTAGGGGCTTTTTAAGAAAATGCAATTTATTGTTGTTTTCGTGGTGATACCGGGACAATAAGGCCTTTGACTATTTATTAAGAGAAGCTGAATATAAAGCCAGTGCCAAATAATGTAATCACTTAACGCGATCATTCACCAGATAAGTGGATAAGCTTCATCTGTAGCTACTGTTGCTAGCAGTGGCACCAGGATTTTGCTACAGGTCTGATGGTGATGACTCACTCTCTACAAAAGAGGATTAAACATCTACTGCCTTGCACAGTTCACCAATGCAGCAAGCACACTTCTAGTTTACAGGTGTGTAATCTCCCGACACCCCGCAACCACACACAAAAAATATTTTGAAATAATGTTGCTGTTACAGACAGGCAAGAAAAAATATTCAAGACAGAATAGAATTCCGATAGTATTCCAATGTTTTCATTAACAAAACACAGACCAGGAAAAGCAATCACTGATGGAACAATCATGAAAGGGAGGAGAGAAAAAAACAAAACAGGGATTACCTGAAAGTGTGAAAGAGCAGATAGAGTAGGAGGAAGGGGTGAGGAGGTGATTGAGGAGGCCACTGTGTCATCGCCGTGGTTTGGAAAGAGGATCTTCTGATGCGTCAGAAGATGGAGCAACAGGGCATTACTCACATACTGCTCCTCCAGCATGCGGGGTCCTGAGGGAACACTGCACCACGAGGAGAGGGGAGAACAATACTACACCGTCACATTTCGCAATGTTCAAAATGGTACTCTATTAAGCGTCAATACAATGGAAAAGGGTTCCATCTAGTGGAAGGGTGCATACACAGACGTGAACGGAGATGAACTTTACTTTCTTCCACCTCTCAAAATGTGCAATATTCCCAGATAGTAATATAATATTTCCCCACTTTTCACAATCCAGGAACATCACTCAGGACTAATCTATTTAGTACTGTTATTTAACCCTCTCATCTTGTGAGAACTTGTTTTTAAAACTGTACCTAAAAGTGTCATATCACCACCTTTCTTGTATTATTACCACCCTATGTATAGTGTTTTTATATTTTTTCTTTCTTATTATAATGTGTTTTTATTTTCTAAACTGCTGATTCTGAGAGAGCCCTGCACACAAATTCCAATGTGTCTGGACTGTTGGTCTATGCACAAATGGCAAATAAAAAACCTTCAACCTTGAAGACTGCTTTCAGTAAATCAAAATCTACACTCAAGAAAAAAATGATGCTCCACTGGCAAAAATAAACAGCCAGACTGTGAAATCTGAGCAGTTTCTGTTACATTTTACTTTCACAGTATGGAGGTAAGCACCACGTCGGACCAAAATAGTTATCATATGTTCACCTTCCAGCAGCTGTTTGTTTTAAATATACCATCTTGTCCACTGAGGTGTTTTGTAAGGCTACCATGTAGACATGGTCGGTAAAGCTCAACATAGCATACCCCCAGGGACCAGAAAGTGAAAAATGTGAGTATTAAAAATGTTTCCTTTACGGGCAAGTTAACTGGAATAACAGAAAAGGAGAAGCCTGCCACGTGGATTACATAACACATTCGTACAAGGACAACAAGCTGTTGGGACTCGGATGACGGATATGTATGAGTTATCGGACGGGGGCCAAAAAAAAAAACACCACACATGCTGCATGGAAAGAACATGTGCTACAATGTCTGATACTAAGTACTTGTATTTTACATTGACAGCAATATTATTAAAATATTAGAAGAGGAAAAAACAGACAAACAATGCAGCTGTAAATCTATTTTGGGCAAAATAGTTGCTTTGTACTGCTTTGTATTGTTCTCCAGCCTTGATAACCAGAAAGAAAGTACAGTACATTCTCCAACTCTCTGCAACTATAGCAACCTAAAACCACCTCCAATTTATGCCAAGCATCTGCTGTAACAAAAAAAACACCCCCCCTCACCAAGTCGTCCTCCCCTAGCTATGATCATCTGACAGCGTGACTAACACAACATTCCACTGGCATGTCATTAACTGTCGGAGAAAACAAGGATGGCGTAGATGAGACTGGGAAGATCAAGGGATGGGGGAAAAGCTGAAAGGTTGTTGATTGAACAGAATACATCCATCCTCTGTGGGAATAACTGAAACAATACAAGTATAATTACAAGTGTGACTGCCAGGGGATTGTGTTTGTTTACAGTGATAGCTGTGTACTGTAAACAGGAGGGGAGGAGCAACCGACTGTATCTTGACGACCTCTAGTTATGTCGGTCTGTCTTTTCATGTGCCATCCTCTGTGTTATCAGCCTCAATCTACACCCATTTCCTGGACAAATCTGACTCCACCCCAATTTAGTGGCAAAGCTGTGGAAAAATGTGCCACTGAAGCAGAAAAAAACTTTTTTTTTCCAACATCTGTAAGCCTATAACCAGTCATTGAGTTATTGTAAATTGAACACTTGTGAGGAATCCAGCTATATGTTTTTAAAACTCACTAATTTTGAAAAAGTAAACCAACTGTCTGCTGGAGCTCCATGTGAGTTAAGACGATCCAGGCTGTGCAGATTTGATGGCGGTAATCTGGTGTCCCTTTACAAGTCTGGAGTGGATTTAAATGTGGCATTAACAACAGCAACTTACTGAAATATGCAAGGCCCAAAGATGGTTGCCAGACTTTTCACAGGCATGTGATTTGATTGGCTGTGAGCAGCCACTCTGGATAGGAAGTGGATGAGGAAAGACAAAATAATGAGGTTTCCATCAGGGAGATGGCAAAGGTTTTCTCTCAGGGACTGGTTCATCTCTGCCTCATCTGCATATCCTAAAAATGAGCAAAAACATTAAAACAGCATTTACTAAAATGCACTTTAAATCACTAGTCTTTGGTATCTATGAATACACCATATATAACCAGCCTTAGATTAATATTACACAGAACTTTAACACACTCATTTATGCCTTAAACAGTGCATGTAATTGAAGAATATAAGCAGCCTAATACAATAGGACCCCCCACACAGCAGACCACTGCTCCTAAATTGCTACGAATGGGTAAAATGCAGCGACCACTGAGATGTAAAAATATGTAGTAGGACAAATGTAATAAAGTATAAGATTAAGTTTAAGTATGAACAGTTATTATACAAGCATAAAGTAAACAATACTCTATGAACTTAAACCTTTAATTTGAAATTAACAGAATAAATAATGAATTGCCTACTCAGAGCATAATCATAACATTAAGTAATGGTTGAAGCCCTGATGTTGTCTATTGTTTACTTAGAGAAGAAAACATTAGCACAGATTGAGATGCATTTATTCTCAAGGATGTATAATATGCTGTAGAGTAGAACTTTAACTTTGTGTGTTCACACTTCTGCTTCACTCCCACTTTTTCCACTCCATATTTTACAGGATGAAGTGAGAGAAGGAAATACAGCCTCTGCCACAGTTACAAGAATATCATTCATCCCACAACTTCCCGAACTGGTTTCAATCATTTGACCTGAGTCATAGCTGAGAGCTATTAAAGTCTAGAACATCTTCGACCATAAAGTAAATAACAATAGAATATGTCTGACTCCAGAAAATTAGTTTTGGTGTCTACAACTTCATAATTATGGATTCATTTCAATGATCGCCTACAGGTGTGTCTGCAAGGACTACTACAACCAGTCAACCAGACCTCAAATAGACTTTAACTAACATTTCAAAACAAATGTCGATGTAGTGTTACGTGAGCAGTGAGCTTGAATACACTTCAAATAATTGTGTCAAAACACAGCGGTAAACTCAGCAAGCTGTTTACCCTCTGAGCATCGGCTGAGTGGCAGCGAGGTACATTAATGTGTGCACTGGTTAGTTCTGTTAGCATTGGCATTTAGGCAAACAAACTCTTAGCAAAGCACAGGCACAGAGTAGCAGCCAGGTCTGGTGCTCACAGTCGTAGTACTACACTGTACGATTGATGGTGCATCTTTAAACGATTCAGTCAACAACAGGCCTTTCTTTCTCTACCACTTTCCTGTATTGGCAGTTTAATACTTGGACTGTAGCTCTGGGGGTCCAGAGGCACGGTGACATTTGGACTGAGCTGAGCAATGCCTTGCTCAAATCTAAATATCAATAACAGTATAAATACAATCACGACTACAATTAACCTCGTAATGGAAGATCAGAGACCGTTAATTGTGTACATATCTTTACAGGGACCTGGTCCCATTGTGGCATAACAGATCAAGCTGAATGTGCTTTTTGAATGCTTGAATAAACCTAAAAATGCCAGTCAAACACAGTTTCCTAGTACCTGTGAGGTTCAGAACCAGCTGTTTGCGCTGGGGTTCGGGAACTACGGGGACGGGCATTTCCCGAAGGAAGAGTTTGAGGAGCGAGGCCACAGTGGAGACATCTCCCTCGAGCTCCAAGTCCAGCCGTTCTCCATGGTCCCATCTCTGCCTCAGCTTTCTGGTCTGCACCACCGACCCACACAGGCGGAACAGACCTCTGTGGTGCATTCCTGTCGTAAGAAACCAGAAGAATCGGTCAGTATACACGCACGTCATGTTTGAGTATTGTTTTTGCATTGAGAGAACAAGCGGGAAGAAAGTGATGTGATGAAAAATAAATGAAAGAAGAGCAGGGTGTACTTCAATCACCATTCCTATCGAGGAAGTCCACCATGTCTCTGAGCACGAAAGGTATTCCTCGAACCATCTGTCCTTGCTCTCTCAGTGTTTCAACAGGAACACCAAACACACACCTGGTGGACAGTTCAGGCTTTGAAACCAGGGCGGGAACAATTGGTTCTGGACTGACCTTAGCACCTCCTGGCCTCAGGATTCTCACTGAGGATGGGTCTCTCTGCATGGAAAGAAGAGAAATCATATTGCCCCATCATTAACCTACTAGAGTCACATTCCTGGATTACAGTTTTAGAAAAGTAATTCATCCCAAACCCCCTCCTCCATTTTAAGAACATTTAGAAGTGTCTACTTTATGACTTGATCCATGTTTTGAGGTAAAGTTGATTAGCAATAAGCGAGGAAATAATGGCAAAAACCTATTAAAAAAAATACATTCCACTCGCCAGTCCGGGCAACAACATGTGGAGAACAGCCACAGATGCTGCGGGTCCTTATTGTGTTGAGTTTCTTGATGAGTAAACTTTAAGTAAACTATAAAAAAAACAAAAAAAAACGATGCTCTGACTCTCATACCAAACGTGAACCGGCTCACACAAACCCAGAAGAACGTATCAACACAACATAACAGCCCGCAGGTCAACTTACACAGAGCGACAGTGAAGCGCTTGCTCCCATTTTTTAGCTCACAAAACTCTCCAGTATTTCTTTTTTTCAACTGTGGAAATATATTTCCCTCCTCGGCACAATGAACCACTCTCGGGAAGTCTCCGACGCGCGACGAATAACACCCGCCATCGCCCTCACATCCCACCGTTTGGGCTCTCGGTACGGAGGAGGGCGAGCTTCCAACCGTTGGTTTGTTTACGTTGCTAGTCACGTGACACACGCGTAACCTTGGTGGCTCGTGCGGAGCGGAAGTTGCCAGGAAAAGGAACACGCAGCAGCAGACGTTGTTGAGCAGTTTGACAGCTTTTTTGTTAAAGGAGCTAAAGTGGAAGATAACATATCGGGTCGAGATGTTTCTTTTTGTTATGTTTTAATGGGAGCATTGTCAACATATTTACCGTTAACTTCCATCTATCCCATACCCTGACTATATAATGTGTTGCGGTCTTCCATGAGAGTTTTGTCCTCTTGGTGTTAAGTGTATGTATGACCTATTGTCTTATAAAAAATTACAACAATAATAATAATTTTTTTAAAAGTCCATCTTTTCATGATGAATACGTGGCACACCTTGACACTCGTTGTCATAATTCCAAATATCTTTTATTGGCACTTTTTAAATAAACTGTTATAGTAAATCAATAACATACATACACATTGTAATACTGGCATACAAAATAAGAGGTGACAGCCAATACTGTCTCTTCTAGGTCAGTACTAGATGTACCTCATCTGCACCATGTGAATACCTTCTACTAACACAATAAGCACACACTATTGTCCCAAATTTACCCTGATGCCTGAAACTATCAAAAATACATTTGTCGTGGTGTGTTTAACAATATTCAAGTGATTCTAAAAGCCAATTATGCTCACAATAATCAACTTCCAACTTAAACAAAAACAGTTTATATAGCTCCATGGCCGGTTTTGTGCGTATAAAACTCACTAGCACATAGGACTTTACAAACTAGTGCTAACACAAAAGTTTATCAAACAATGCACACACACAAACCTGTGCGGGTATGCAAACATGCGTGTGCAGACACATACACACACAACGTAAACATAAATATATATACCACACAACTATAATGGAAAAGTCCAAATCCAGCAGAGATCATGCCACGAAGAGAATCAACATGCTGTTAAGGTTAAAAATACAGTAGGATCTCTTCAGTGTTTTTAACATATTTTAAATCAGCATAACTTCTTCAAAAAGTCTGTCAGATATAGAAACAGGAGGTATATGGAACTGAAAAATGATCTATAAAGCAAGGCTTTTGTATTGTTCCAACAGGCATTATGTGTTGACAGGCAATGACTATCATTGATGCTTTGGAAAGATACATGATAGTGTAATTAAGATATACATCAAAACCAAAATACCAAATAGAAATGTGTTGCTATAATAACAGTTATCAAAAAGTTCTCCCTCCCTCATTCCAATCCCTGTATTCTCTGTTCCAGTAAGATTCCTGGGAGATTTTTGTGCATTTGCAGAGTGGTTTCTAATGTTATTATGTTAAAATAACACTTGTTTTTCTCCCAGGTAAAATGGACGGAACCATGCCTCATTTTCAGAGCTACAGTAAAGTGAAAACCTGTGTTTACATAAACACAATATTGAATTTGGGAGTTGAACAATATTGTTCCGTTGACCTCGTAAAATGAGGCAATAATAAAAAATAAAAATCAACACAGGCATAAGAGTCAAACCTTTAAAAAGATCTGCAGTGTATGGTTTGAACCTGAGAAATGCAGGCAAAGTACAGAGGAAAGGCCTGTATTTCAAAACCTCTGGCAAGTATTTTGGTATATTAGAACCTGGCAGCAGAAGTAAGGAGAAAATTCCTGTAAAGTCAAAGAAAGAAAATTCCTCCCAGAAGGTTTTTGCGTGTATTCTATAAGAGGAAAGTTGCTGGGAAGTAGGGAAACGATTTGAGTCCTTCTGAAAGTTGCTTATATTCAGGCTACAGAGGCAACTTTGTCACAGTTGCTGGTGTAGTGGACATCTGGTCTGTCGCTCTCCGAGTGCTTCTTGTTCCAGCAGGGAAGGTTGAGCAGAAAGAGAATGAATGCTCCCAACTCCACACAGCACCCACTAAAGTAGAACGCCAATTCATATGACTGCGTCCAGTCAAAGAACCACCCTGGAAACAGATGAGAAAAACAATGTGAGCACAGTCAGCAGGAATCTCTGGCATATACAACAGTCAGCAAAATGGTGACAGGCTGTTTCCTTATTAAAGTCGACGTTTTGATTTTGGAAATTTCTCTGAAAGCATGGCCTTTCTCCCAGTGGCAAAATATACATTCATGTTCCACTTGTATCTCATCAATAATTACTGGTGTAGCAAAACAAAGAAAAGCTCTCGTACCGACAATAGGGGGTCCAAGCATGATCCCAAATCCCCCGAAGAACATGAGGATGCCGTGGGCTTGTGTCAGTCTGTCCAAGCCAACAATCGAAGTGGTGATGTAGGAGGTGAGAGACCAGTTTCCAGAGAAGAAACCCAGTATGGCAGACAGGATCTGCAGTCCCAGGTAGGTTTTGGTGCTCGGGATGAGGAGCAGTGCGACACCTCCAGCAAACATTGTGAAGGCATACAGATAGATGCCATTAATCCACTTGATGTCCACCAGCATACCCAGCGCTAGTTTACCCACACAACTGGCAATGGCCCCGATTGATACCAGAGGAACGACACTAACTTCTTCAATGAGTCCTTCACTCTGCGCCACATCCTCTATGAAGAGCACGGGAGGGAACGCCCCCAAGCTGAACAGGAAGACAGCAATACAGAAGGCCACCATGACTTGGTCCTGCATGATCTCGCGCATGGAGTGCATGTATTTGCAGTAAGCCTGCTGCTTACTCTTGATGACTTTCATGATGGTCAACCCAGCAAGGAGGCCCCCTTTCTTCTTCTCTGTCTGAGCGGTCATGTCTTTGGCATCAATGTTGATGAACAACTCCTTCACCGTCAGAGGTTTCTCTGTAGTGGTTGAGGTGGAACCCGCTGTGATCTTCAGGTCATCCAACGGAGGCTTCTCGAAAAGCTGCACGTCTGTGTTGCGTTCCAGTGCGGCCTTCTGTTTGAGGTAGTACCCTGGCATGTTAAGGGGCCTCATGAAGCCCGCACAGCCCATGAGGTTCAGTGCTAGTGCTCCGATGATGAGCAGGCAGCCGTCCAGGCCGTACAGCACGATCAGCTCGTTCTGAGCTGAGGCATAGATGAACGCTCCGACACTTGTGCCTGGGTGAACAGAGGTAGACAGAAATTCAGTGTTTGTGGAAGAGAAGGACAAATCGAATAATGAAAATTAAAGCCAGAAATGTTTAGATTGTACATGGTAGCTTGAATCCTTTTAAAAGTAAATTAAGTAACAATGAGTAACTTAACACCAGGATGGAAATCAAACATCTGGTTGAAAGTTTCAAGTCTGTTTCACCTCTGACCATCCCAACAATGATGTCAGAGTGTGCTGACACACCTTTGAGTACACTACTACATCACTACAGCAAGGTTAAACTATTGGAGGTTAGCAGGAACAATATTATCGGAGGATGTTAACTTACGAATATCCAGACCTCGCAATATCTCAGTATTTGGGATTTAATAATGGACTTTACAGATAAACTTTGGGTGCAACTAATTCTAGTCACTGGTCACCAGTCGACTTACCTACCTAAGAGAAAACTCTGCCTTTGCTACACTACAGATGTTTACCTCAGCATCCCAAGGCTCCAAACAGCTCATACATGAAAGCAGTCAGCATGAAGCGTGAGCGCAGGGCAGAGGGGCAGTGCGGCAGTACCTGTGGTGACAATGCCGAGGGCAAGGCCACGTCTCTTGTCAAAATACTGACAGGTGATTGTCAACGTGGCTGCGTAGACCAGACCACAACCCAGGCCTATGGTGGAGAGAGGAAAAGGACAGAGGAAGAAGGATTTATATTAACTGAGCTGCAAGGTACAACATCTTTTTACTTTCACAACAAAAACACAACATTCAATAGCACTGTGCATGTTGTGCGAAGGCTATTTGCATTTCTTCCAAATTCTAGATGTATGCCTATTAGTTCACTACTTTTCATAACAAGATTGTTCATTGTGTATCTCAGTGCATAAAAATATATTTTACAATGCACACAATTCTGTAAATTCACAGTGACCGTGCAAAGGGTTTCTTGCACCATGCAAAAAGCAAAACATAAAAGAAACACGGTGAGCAGTAAACAAGCTGCATGTGGATGGCCACTGCCATCATCTAAGGGCATCTCTAAATATAAATAACTGTCTTCAAATATGCATGGCATCCCCTCTCCAGCAATGCCTGTGAGAAAGGCAGTGCTGACTGTGAGGGGTTCGCCAGGATTAAGCACGGCTGAGCTGTCACTTAATGCACGGTAACAGGTGGTGTTGGGCCCGTGCACGCACACTGGTGAGTCTGTAGGGGCAATAAAGGGTCACATGGGTATCAGGCTAAGCCAGAATGTCCTTTTTTTTTTTTTATCTGTCACCCATCCCTAAAACATACAAACAGCAATACTTAAACGGGTTATTTCAGTGTGATTCTACATACTTTCAGTGGAAATGGTATTCATTCAATTGGTAATGTAGGATAAAGTCAGCCTCTGCTGTCGCATATTTGCAACAGCGCAGGCTGCTTCTTTAAAATCATTAAACAATTTGTTACAAGATACTAGATTTTTGAGAGATAAGAAGCTCAGCATGATCAGAGAGACATTGAACACTTGCTCTTTCTCAAACGGACAAGACCCAAGCCTCTTATGACGGGGCTGTTAGCATTAACGTTGCAGTCATGTCTTTGTTAAAATATTCTAATATAATACTACATATATATCTATATCTATATATAATATATATCTATATATAATAAAATATAATATATAATAAAATATCCCAAGGTTATCATCAAGTTTTTCCTTACCAACCACAATCCCATAGGAAAAGATGAGGAACTGGACATTCGGAGCAAAGGCACTGAGCATCAGGCCGCCCGCCACCATTACGCCACTGAAGATGGTCACGGGACGAGCCCCAAAGTTGTCCACGCAGGCACTGCAGACAGGACCTGAGAGAAAAGAGTATAGATAGAAAAAGTGAGTGATGGAGGAACAAAAATAATCAGGGCACAAGGGATAGTGATGATTGTATGTGTTTCTTGTATTCTGGATAACAAACAGTTTCTGTGTGACATCTAACATTTCCATCCCTGTAACCAGGCGAAGTGCAACAGAACCTGCAGCGCTGCAGCTGTCTGACAGCTGGGACACGTGTTGTGGACTTGTCTGGGCCTGAGGCCAGATCAGGCCAGTCATGATTTTTACCTATTTGCGACAGCAAGAAACCAGGCGAGTGAGCTCTGTCCTAGAAGGAAATGTCAACCAAGACTATTTATCACTGATCCTGTTTGCTCAATACAGCCTTGGAGCATAACTATATAATACTTTCCAGACATTCCTGAAATGTTTGTTTGTTCACATTTTCTATTTTTCTTTTCTTTTATGTATCAAGTAGGCATATACACTCGCAACCTTGCCCGAAAAAATACAGTATTTGTTAAGTCTCTGTGTTTCTTCCCCGTCTGTTCCTCAATCTGTCTTTATTTTTCATCCCTTTTGGTCAGATTACGGTCTAAGTGATCCTCCTACATTCATAGCATGGATGACTTGCACTTGCTTTGCTCTTCTAGAAAATCAATAGCAGCAACTCTGCTCAGGGAGCCACAAAGTGCCCATTTCTGTCACGGCATTGCCGTTTCTCTCCGTCCGATTGAAAGATCACAGTAAGGGGAACTCTTTAACACCTGCAGCTGTAGTAAACATATTCCTTATGATGGGTTGTATTTCCTCTTTACATGGCATGCATGTATTGTCCAGACGCTGAACAAGCAATGTGTTTGCTCTGTTATCAGTGGCGTGGCACCATGTGGTACAATGACTGAAATAAAAAAATGTCAGGAAGATAGGTGTAAAGGTGAGTGTTTAGTGCAATACTTTCGGCACCATTCAGATAGTATCTCCCCTAAAACACGCGTCAGCTGATATATTGCCCGTAATGACATGCAATGCAAACATACCAATTTACTACTAGCATATAACTTTTCGATGAACTCTAAAAAGACGTTCTAACATGACTCTGAAACTTCACCGCAATATCAGCGCCCACCCTGAACTAATTAAAACACCATTTATTTTGTTATAACCCCTACATAGGCCCATCTTGAGGTTTATTACATTATAACAGTGTGTGCTACTCACTGGCTATCAGTCCCACTCCAGCCACGAGGGAGCCCACCCAGGCCGTCATGCCTTTGCTCTCCTGGAAGGCGTCCAGCCACTCAGGGTACAGCACGCCCACTGACTGGGGTGATCCATAGGCCAGGAGCTGGGCCATGAAGCAGGCCACAACAATCACCCATCCCCAGCCTCCATCCAGCACCTCTGTAGATGGAGCCATGGTGCTGATGCTACTGCTGCCCTCCAGGATCTGTACAGCTTTGACCGAGAAGGGTTACCTGGGAATGACAAAACATGTAGTCGTAAGTATGACAGCAAAAACAATTGAATGATCAGTGCAAGACATGTTAGTTATACAACAGTATTTTTTTTTTTTTTTAAAACAGGACCTATGATAGCTTTCAAAATATACTCTTACT
Source organism: Clinocottus analis (assembly GCF_023055335.1). Lineage (NCBI taxonomy): Eukaryota > Metazoa > Chordata > Actinopteri > Perciformes > Cottidae > Clinocottus > Clinocottus analis. The sequence goes on from NW_027176240.1 coordinate 6,928,378, forward strand.
TAAAGCATTGATGCAGGGAAGGCTGCTGCAGCGCCTGGACAAACAGGCAGGCCACCTGTGTGAGGTCCTGCTCACAGGCTGACTGTAACTCGCCCATAAGCAACTGCCCTTTTTGTTCCGTCTCTATTTAACCACACCTCGGAGGTGGGGAAAGTAAAGAAAGCTGCACTGCTTTGTGCCCCCCTCCTCTAGGATTCAGCTCTGGTGGTTAAACATATGGGAGAGGCCTAGTCTCCTATGCTGACTTAAGTTTTTCAGACCTCTTTCATAAATAATTTGTAGCCCAGAGCAACTTTATACATCACTGCGGCAGCCTTACTCCCTGAGCTCGAGCGTTGTTTACAATGCGGCTTATAGGGGGAGTTGGTGCACGGTTGGTTCACATTTCAGATATGTTTTTGTATTAAGCAAGCTTACAGCATGTTGACAGTAAATAGTCTACTTTTTTTTCAAATTAAAAGACAATAATATCCTGAAGAAAAATACGGTCTATTTTAAATGATCTTCTTTATTCAGCAACAAGCATAACCGTATTTCCTCATGGTATCTAATGCATTCAATACAAACACGCGCCACATTGTGCTTGTTATTTTTGTTAGGAACACATGCGACACTCACCTCAGCATCTATAAAAACAGCAGCAGGACCCTGCAGAGCTGCGCGCTCTCCGGGAACTTTCCATGTAGGATGGTTTGCGTATTCAAAAATCCCGTATTACTAAATCACCACAAATGACACAAACAACAAAGCGCCGTACGCGGATGCCTGCCGTGCTGCGATCTCTGTCACTCGTGTGTCAATATAGCGCTCTGCTCCAACAATGCGCATTATGCATCCGTTTATACCGCTTTCTAGCCGGCGACAAAACCGGTTCAAAGCTGTTTTTGCTGGTCCAGCAGCCGCTTGAACGCAGCTACAGGAGGAAAAGCGCTGCTTCCTCTTGCGCGCCTGGAGCGCGCCGCAATCAGAAGCGTGCTCTGCTCGCGGAGTCCTTCCGCTCACACGGCGATGTGGCGGCTGTGGCCATTACGTACTTGTTTTTCTCAAGTCATTGAAAAGTCAATAAGGAGGCGGCACACATGCACGAACACATGACTATTTTACCTGTATGTTATGTTTCATACAGCCCCTTAGAGAGCAATTAAAAAGTTGAAATACGAATGACAAAAAACATGGACACAATTAAATTAACTGATTGAAATATACTTCTGCTTGGTCTCGCTGAAACTTAATGTGCTGACGATGGGGTATGAGTGCAGGCTACTTCCCTCTATAAACATCTCGCCATTCGTCCAGTCTGAACCGGTTGATGGATGGTCATAATAATAGCGCCACACTGCACCAGCAGGGTGCACCGCTTGGAGTCCTCTCCATGGTGAGCATTGATTAAAGCAGTAGGCTGCATGCGCAACATACAACAGTCTTAATCGGCCTGGCCGTCACGATAACAAAACTAAAAGTTGATTGAAGCTTAAGGGAAATAAGAGTCATGCATGAATAGGCAGAAACATAGGCAGCACTATGGGTTAATAATTAACCGAATGGAATCTAAAAGGAGGAAAACATTTTTACAGTTCATGCACGACTATCGTAACATTGCAGGGTCCTTTAAAGTTCAACTTCGACATGAAATGTTCGCCAGAGAAATTTTAGCCTGGATAGTATTGACACGAATGGCTCCAGTCGAGATGGTGATAGGACAAGCCTAATTTTGTAAATGTTTTCTGAGGAATTTACCTGCCTCCTAAAACTTTGATAACCATCAAGTATAGCACCCACTTTCTTTAGATGTGGTCTGACATAGGCGGTGACTCAGTTTCTAAACAACATAATTGGTATGGTGTGAGGGGTAAAACAATGTCCTCATTTAGCTGAAGGGAATGATTAGCCTTTAATGTCTTGGAGATAGTTTTGTAATTGAGTTAAATCTGCCAACTATTGATAAAGGAGAGTCACAGATAAGATCATGTCTGTATGTGAAAATAGATGTGAGATTGGATGATTCTTCCTATTAGGATGCATGTGAAGACAAAAGAGGAATGGACCTAAAACCGAACCCTGAGGAACCCCACACAAATATGTGCAGGTATGGGGGATGAGCTGCCAATGAAAACACACATTAACACACATTAACACGGACTGGTAAAATTAAATAGGAGATATATATATATATATATATATATATATATATATATATATATATATATATATATATATATATATATATATATATAAAGTTTATTTAGCTGCAACTTAAAAACAATCCTGACTCTAGAAAGAGAAACACCCATGTAGCCGGCTAGACGTGTTGTTTATTACATTTAAATGAACCCAGGCCCAATGTTGGTTGCTGACACATATTCTTCCCTCACTTTGGTCACATTGCAGCAGCATCATAAAGTTATATCATCATGTGATTGCATAAATTCTCATAACCTCAGGTCAGCAACACAGTGAAACTAAGTCAGAAGAAAAAGCAGAGAACAGGAGTGGAGAAAACGGACGGGAAAGAAGAATTCAAAGAAGACACACGGAAGATGAAAGAACAAGGGGCAGAGTACGAACAGAGAAGGGATGAAGAGAACAGACCAGAGGTCAGACTGGTTTTTCACACTGAATGCAACTAAAATTCTTCAGGAACTTTGATGCTTTATTTTCCCATAACTGAGGTCTGCTGCCTGGAAGAAAAGATTTAGGCTCTATAATCCCCTTTCTGCCTGAAAAATTATGTGAAAAAAGAACAAGGGAGGCACAGTTAATTGTACTCTACTCTGGCATTACATTGACATGTTGCCTCAGACCAGTTTCAACCAGATGTAGTGCATGTAGGGGACAGTGTGAAAGAGTCTGAGGGAGGGTGGGGAGTGGATTACAACGCGGCTACGGTGCACTACGAACACAATCAGTGTTGGTGTTGAATTTCACTTGCTTGCATAAGGTATTCAGTACGTACAAACACACATACACGTATATACATGTATTTATGTGTATATATGTATATACACATAAATACATATACACATATTGTACATATATATATATATATGTATATATATATATATAATGTACATATACACACATTTTCAAATATACATATAATAATAATAATTAAATATAATACAATTAAAATGAAAAATAATGTAATTTGCTTGGTTGTGTGCATCTCCCTCTTTTGTCATGGTCGTGCAGCCCAGTTTAGTGTCGTCTGTCGAAATGCAAATCTTTTGGGGAGGTTTGATATTTGGTACACATTGTGTGCCCGTTTTGTCCGGGTCGGTATCGCAACGTGATACATGTTTTTGTTTTTTTTGTGGTTTAGTTTTGTGTGGTGTGTGGTGGGAGCATTAGTTTCGGGTACCCGTCCAAAGCTGTCAGGTGGGTAACCAGCTCGCTGGGGGGCCTAACCAGGTTTAGGGTTTAAGTGTTTAGAGGTAGATTATTTTGGGATAGGCACTCTAGCTAAAGGGACTTCCACATTAGTTTGAGGGACATATCGGTCTCTATCGTTGCACTAGTTGATCTCGGCAACACTGATTTAGTTGTGGCCTTTGACCTTGTCAATTACAGCAGCGGTAGAGGACTTTGTTGCTGCTTCACGTGAGGGGTTTCTGGATCTTTGCACTAAAGATTAGCTCTTGAAAATTGCAGAAAACTATGCTATTGATCTAAGTGGTTTTGGTGACAAACCGCTTCAGTAAAATGTAATGGCTGTGGTTGAACTGCAGTTGGTTGAAAAAGGGGTGCTGGTTGCTCAGCAAGAGGGACTGCGTCAGTTAAAAGCAGCAAAGGCACTTTCAGTTGCATCAGGATCTCTATCTTTGAGCAGCAACCATGATTGCTTTTAGTTATCTCATGAGAGAAATAAACAAAAATTGAAACTGTGAGGCAAAGGATTGAGATTGAAAAATTGGTGGATAAGCGAGATCTGTTGTTAAGGCCCTGATGCAATTCCAGCCCTCTTGCGTGCGTCGCCCAAAATTTCGGACTATCCGACAAAGCAACGCAAGCCGCTCGCAGTGATTGGTCTGCTAAGCACATCCTTTCTGAGTCTCGCATTTCCGGTTTCATAGCATAATACCACTATTTTTAAAAGCAATAGCAGAAACACGAACAATGAATCCCGTTGAAGAACGTTTGGCTTAAGACGTCCGCAAATAGTATAAGTATAAAATAGTATAAATAATAGTATAAGGACACGCAGATGGCGGTAAATTCCTGGAGGGAGATATCGGTGAACGTCGGTGTGCTGGTCGACTCTGAGTGGTCGTTGCGCCACCTACTGTTCTGGCGTATGGAAGAGGCACAGGAACTATCAACCAAAACGAGTCCGTCGATGCAACTGCGTGGCCAGATGCAGTTGTAGTTGCAAGACTGTATATCGCCCTTCAGTGTCATACAAAGGGACCAATGATCAAATCTTTCTTTTTTTGTGGGTTTTAACACACAGTCGAGGCGCTTTGGAGCGGTTTCCCCAAACACTGAAGTCTCTTTTGTTCCCGTATTGTACTGAGCGAGAAGGGGATTGGGAAGATGGGCTACGGTGGTTGGTTTTTGCTGCACAGGGGTCCTCAGTCTTTAGGGGTGGAAGGAGTCGGATCCGACCGCTTGATTATGTGAATGGCTTTATGCATCGACTTTATTCTGCAGGGGAGTTGGCAAAAGAAATGTTGCCTGCGTCAAGGGATAAAATGAAGAAGAGGTGTGATTGCCGGGCTGAGATGTCTGAGTTTTGAACCTTAATATGCTCGCTCTGCTGGCGGAGCTAGTGCCTTCCAGCCGGAACCAATGGCTGAGAGTCCTGTGGCTGATGCACTGGATGCAGTTTTTATTGAGCCTGAAGAGGGGTTGTTACCTGGTTGGCTGAAACACTTAGGAACTCTCAAGAGGTTAAAAGGTTTGTTTGGCCATTTGCAAGAAGCACAGACTGATCTGATTATTAAAGTATCCAGATTTGTTTGGGGACGTGCCGTCCCAAACTAACTAGGTTGAGAGCACGGCATTGATGAAGGTGATGTGCAGCCGAGCTGTCAGCATTTTCTTAGTCTTTACTGAGAAGGGTAAATGATTAGATGCTGAGGTAAAGTACATGGTTGACATTGCGGTTCATACATCAAGCTGGGCTTCTCTATGTTTGTTGGTGCCTGAAAGTGACAAGACACCCAGGTTCTGATCAGATTTTGGAAAGATCAACAAGGTGACAAAGCCAAATTATTTTCCATGGCCTCGTATTGACTGTATAGAACAGGTGGGTGCTGCAAAGTATGTCAGAAAATGTGATCTGCTGAAGGGTTACTGCCAGGTGAAGTGGCTGCTTTTATCACTCCATCAGAGCTGTATTTCTATGAAGTGACGCCAGTCTGGTTAATAAATGCACCAGCCACTTTTATACGGCTCATGAATCGTGCAGCGGCTAGCCCGGCCCGATGATTCAGTGGTCTACATTAATTCTTGGTTTTCCCACAGGCAGCAGATTAGAGCGCTGTTTGACCAGTTGGCAGACGCAAAGTTCACAGTAAATCTAGCAAAGTGTGAGTTTGCTTGTGCAACTGTGACTTACCGTGGTTGGACAGGGGCATGTGGCTCCAGTGCATGTCAAATTCTTGGCAGTGAAGCGGTTTCCATGGCCTGCCATGAAAGAAAGAGCTCACTAGAGTCTTTGAGATGGTAGATGGTAGACCTGATTAAGCCCAAAAAAACAAAATAAGCTAAACGCCTTGTACTGCTCTTGTCTAATCAAATACTAACCCAATGATTTATTGACCTTTTACAAACCTATGGTGAAACTTCAAACTTTGCATAAAAGCACGCACCAGCAGCTGGACCAAAGTCTTGGTTATGTTTATAGTACAATGTGCCATATGAAAATGTATGGTTTCGAAGGGCCACATTTCCAATATTGTATAGAGCTGGACCGAGTAGTTAAATTTTGTGTTTCAAAATGCAAATGATTTTTTGTGATATGCCTGTTCAAAACATCTTTAATTGTTAATTAGTGCTAGTTTAGTTTTAATTATCAGTGAGGTGGACATTAAATGTCTTCAATAAGATATTCTGTCACATGTTTGGGTTTTTTTTTCCTGTGAATACTGACATTAAAACAGTGAAATCAATGAATATAGCTACAGTATTGTCAATCTGATAAATCAACGAGCGAATGTGAAAAATCTCATTAAAAACGTTACTTCGCCCCTCGCTGCAGAGCTCACATTACTCATCTAAACTAACCTGGTATTTTGACATTTTGTATTATCTTTTCTCCAGCACTTTGACACCTTAGAAGCAGCGGCCTGCTGTTCTTTTCCGCAAGAGGCTCGGCAGGTGTAACCACACAGAGCCACCCTGCCGTCTGGATAAATGTCTCTTGATTTCGGCCGCCCAGCTCCATAAAGCTGCAGAGGTCAAAGGCCACCCGAGCACCCAGCAAGGCCACCCCGAGCCTCCAGTGCAGATTCCTGCTTGGATTAGTTCATGTTGCTGGCTTCAGCCACAAGAGAGAGCACAACAACACAGTAGAAAAACACGAGCTACACTTCAGTTGTATCAGAACGCTCAGCAAGTCTTTGGACAAAGATATCCTCATTTCACTGTTATGATGGGCTGTGTTTTCACTCTGGTGAGTTTGAACCGACCGCGTGTGTGTGAATGAGCTACAGTTACCTCATGGAAGCCTAATGTGTCATCTTTGCCCCGTTCTCCTCCCACCACAGGTTATTGCACCCGCATTAGAAAAGGTCTACCGTGTTAAATGATCCTGGAGTGATTGATATGGAAAACACTGCTTTGGTTTTCAGCCAGTTAGAACCGGCTAAAACCATGTCGACTAGGAAATTGAAAGTTACGCACAGACACAGAATCAAGAGTCTGTGTGGAAGAGGAGTATCACACGCCGTTTTGTGACATACAGATCATCATTGATATGGGTTCGGCCGTCTGCTAGACGGAAATAACAAATATTAGAGTGACTTGCGTAACATACAGCAAGCCCAGTGCTTTAGAATGACATTTTAGCGTTAAGTTGTGATGGGCACATCTCACTCACACAGGCCTGAAATAGGACATGCAGTCCTAGTAAAATACACTTTCTGCATGTGTTAGTCATTTAGAAATACGAAACATGTCCTTTTCTTGATCGGTACCAAGTGTACACACGCATTAAAAATATGTAGAAGCTGATACGCTTCTTCCCTACAAAACAAGAATATCCAGGTTTCTATAAAAGTCTTATCAGTTGTCTTTTCTTGCACTACACATCACAACCTCGCCTTGAGTAGTTGGGAGTTTCACATGATTTTATTTTGCGCTTGAAGAAAATGGATATATTTTGTCATTTGAGTATTATGTTATTTTTCTAGATTTGTGACCTAACAAAAATATACTTGTCAGTCCCAAACTCTGGCTGCAGCTTTGAGCTCGTCGCGAGACTGATGGGAACGTCATTAGTTTGCCGAGTCATTGTATAAAGTATTGGACAGGAAGAGAATTGAACCGGATGACGGTGCAAAACATAAAAGGTCAGGGGATCAAATTTAGCCTGTGGGGATGATGAATATCTCAACCATTTTTTTTTTTATAATACCCAAAAGGTGTCAATGTCCACCTCAGGGTGGCACAAACATCAAAAGATTACTTATGTAATAGGGATTATGGCAATCAATTATTTCAGTCCAAAATTGCAAGCTCATGAACTATGGTAGCAAGACGACAATAAAACATGAAATCATGCCAGTAAAGTGAAATTCACAAAATGATTAATACAATTCAGGATCGACGCACCCGTTAAGATCTGCCAAATTTTAGTGAGCGCATCGAATCGCAGCGTCCTGTCAGGGAAATAAATAACAGAACAGACTGATATTCGGAGCAATTTCGAGGTCGACAAAGCTCGCTTATCATTGTTACTACAAATAGGTAGACAATGTTACCCATATAACTGACAGTTAAAAACAGAGGTTGTCTTCTCAAGAGCTTTAATCATACATAGAAATTTAGTTCAACAGTACCATTCATTTAGAATGTTTTAGCAGTATGTATATTTAGTGTAAAGAGCATCTTTTTTTTCCTTTTTCTGATGAGGAATATCCACAAGGATGATAGAAGCTGTCAGAAATACACCAGAGAGAGATAGAGAGAGAAGAGCCGAGAGACTGAGTACATGACTATGTTGCAACACCTCAGACTACATTTTTAAAACACCTCAAAAGGCGACATTTATCTGTGGTTTATGTACCAGTGTCCATCCTCCTGGATGCTTTTTTTTCCTTTTCATTATAACTGAAGAGCAGCAGAGCCTTAAATTCTTTCAGAAACTAAATAACGGTGGCACAAGCTCGGTTTGATCAATGCCCTATAATGGAGAAGGTCCAAGCAAGGTTTCTACGCCACCTCATGTGAACCTAGTCAAAGCTGCGTTAAGCTTGGGGTCGGGTGGCTCGTTGACATCGTTGCAGAGACGAAGGGGGGCGGGGTGAGCTGGAGTGGAGCACATTACTGCAATCGAGTGTCACATTATAGGCATGAAAAGAATCAACCACATCCATCTATCAGTTCATCCATTGATCCAAACATCCAACCTATCGGAAAACACCACCATGAAACATACATGTGCTGTTTGTGCTATCTCAGAAGCGCCACAACATCAAATTTCAACCAGCTAAAAGTCCCAGGCAAAGAAAAAAAAAACAAAAAAAACATCATGTACAAGACAGAATGTGGAACAGATAATTGGCCTAAAAATCCCAGAAGTGATTATTTTTCAGTCCATCCATTCCGTTTAAGAGTAGTTAAGTAACGCCACGTGTGGATTTGGCAGACGGCTGGCTTCACCGAGGGTGAGCCACCGCCTCGTTCCTTTCCCCTCTAAGACATTTGAAGCTGCTTCTTTTTGTGGAGTTGGTAAAGAGTAAGAAACTTGACTTCCAGAGCTGGTAATGATGGAAGCTGCTGTTGCGGTAGCGTCGTGGCATTCAGCGGGCGCGCTCACGCGCAAAAGACAGAGACGGCGTGATGCGTTAAGGCTGGGAGGGAGGCTGCTGTGCTGCATGCTGCGACATTGCAGCCGGGGAGGACATGGACTGGACCATGGGCTGGGCGGGCGGGTGAAGCGGAGGCTGAGCCTGCTGGGCCCCCGAGTGCGTGTTGGGGGAAGGCGGGGGCGTTGGACGTTTGAATTTGTCGGGGCTGTTGCTTCTTCTTGGCGAGGGCCTCTGTTTTGAGAAAGAGAGAAAAAATAAAACAAACATGCCTCATCTTGTGTTACGCAACTACACAGCACAATTTAAGATTTAAGAACCTTATTAACCACGAAGGAAATGTGCCAGAGTTTGATCAAATATGAAATGAGGATTACAAATATAAACATATATGACAAACTGAGTAATTATTAGTATAACAGCAATACAATTGAGGTAAACAGAGTAAATATAACTAAAATAGAAAAAGTACTTCCCAACATTAGATTAAAAAAACAAACAATTTGAGTAATATTGAACACGAATCATCATATTGAGTGTAACATTGTCGATGATATTGAACACTAATAGGCAGTTCGAGGCAAACTGAAGTGTTTTGGGAATGTCAGTCCAAAAAATACTTATAATAATAAAAATGAGCAAAAACTTTTTTTATTTAGTTTTAGGCAGTCACAATAAGAAGCTACTGTTGGATAACAGAGTGTAAAAAAAGCTTTTTTTTTAAACACGCTACAAAAGGAAAAGAGGTTTGTGAGTGTCGAGGCTGCTCGTCTTAGTCACGGTTTCCCTTCTAAGCTAACGGATATGACCCGAGGACTGCAATTCTAGTCAGAGGACTGGAAAGATAAAAAAAAGGGGGGGGGGGATTAGAGAAAAATTAATCTGCCCGAGGTTCTGATCACCCAGATCAAGTCACGTCCTTGTTTAACTCCTGGGTGGTCTGACTGGTGATGGGAGAGATGTGGTCTGTACTTCCACACAGATCAAGAGAAAATTAATGGATGTCAAATACCACAGAGGGAGAACACAAGGGATGGGGGTATGCAACAGAACAGTGGGAAGAAAGGCTTACTTAGGGAAGGAATAGGATGCAATGGAAGGACTCAAAGCAGAACTATTCAATACATTATTCTGCCGATACAATAATATATCATCCTGTTTTGAACTCTTGGAACGCTGCATACCCTGCTTTATTGCATTTAATCAGACAATCACTTACTAAATGAACATCATGCTGTATTAAAGAAGACTTGAAACTAGCGATTGAGACCATAAAGTCATGTTTACAACTGAGGAAGTACTTTGTATGTCAACCAAATATAACTAGTACATCAACTGCAGACAATGTTTGGCTTCAGCCATTCATAAAGTTGTAATGAAGACCGGTGTGCATCCTGAGCGTGACGATTTCTGGGAGTGGAATATCACTTCTTAACAAACAGGGTGGCTGAATTTCATGATCTCCACTCGGAGGATCATGCCATTAGTGGCATCTGTCCACAGCTAATCCTGCACTCAACTTTGGGTGGCCAGTTATGGCTGCCTGCTCAACGACCTCTGGCGTCTGCGGTGGTTCACAATTTCCCAAAATACATTTTTAAAATCTCTTCTCAACTGGTCTCTGGCCAGAAGGGGCCACAAGTGGATTAATGAATTAATCTTCATAAGATTCTGAGTTGAAATCTTTCTTAAAACCATCTAAACTAACAGCAATATTTTTAGAAATATTACTATTAAGACACCTACTTCAAGTCATGCAGACCTGAAAGGACACAGTTGACGTGAGCGTATAACTCTTAACTGAAAACTAAAGATACATTGGAAGGCTAAGAATAAAGGCTGTAATGAAAAAAAAGCCCCGGTATAAAACCATAACAACAAATAAAAGATAAGTCGATGAATAAGTGTGTGACTCATATGAGATCAGACGTATATTCAGTTATCGCTGCGTTATTGGAGATATAAATGCCAGGCCGACTGGACCTTGGGACATTTATGGAGCTAAATGTTCTATTTTTTATGCCATAGCAACAATATCGATGCGATAGCCAAGCCAGTTAAAGATCTGCAGATGTTCACACCCATTGTGGATGAACAGTGTCGGCTTGTAACCTTTTTTTTTATGGCTTATCGATAAAAAAAGAAAGACCAATCCCAGTTTCACTTATAACTGCGAGTGCAAACAATACATTTGTTTGATGTAAAATAGAAACCAGTGGCACAAAGATTTGATTGGATGTCTTAACTTTCTGAACTAAATGTTTGGGCTTTGGGTCGCAAACTCCAGACAAGTACAACCAATACTTGTCAAAATATTGTCAAAAACACCCATGAGCTCCTGAGAAGCACTCCCTATTTGCTCGACATCTGGTTTAGGAGGCGTGGGTGGATGTTACTTACAGCTACGGAATGAGAGGAGCTTCCGTGGACGTGCAGGGCGGGGGTGTTGTAGTGGGAGATGGCAGCTCTGGACAGCGTAGCTGGAGGAGTGAAGCCAACTGTGTGGCTGCCATACGAGAGACCTGTGACACAGACAGGAAGACAGACATGAGGGGAACGGTGCACCTACTGTACTGTACAGTCTTTTGTTCCAAGTCTTTGTATTGAACTAGTAATTAAACTCTGGTGGTTTAGCCGGAAGTACAGCTATTCCTCTACTTTACACCAGGTATCGGGAACAATAGCTGCATTACATTTGCGCCTGCCTGGTAGAACAGGAACACACCTGCACTCAGTTTTATCATTGTGCAAATGTTTAGTCTGTAAAGGGATATCCCGCTAAATTACTTTTTGCTCATTTTAAACCACTGATTAACAGAATGAGTCGCCTAGTGTACAATCACTTCTCCTGAAGGCCTGTTCAAGTAATATCTTAAATATTTAATCAATTAAAAAATAGCTTTGTTCTGTTTATTTGGTTTTGTGTTCAATGATTCACCAGCTGACTCAGGGAATTTTTTTTCTTCTTTTAAAAAAATAAATAAATAAATACACAACCTTCTTTAAATCTTAATTACAAAAACAATATTTGGTTGTAAAGCATTTGTTATGCAAGCATGAGGACTTGTGATACTACTGATTTCCACAGAAAACAACAGGTGTGGATACAGTCAACAATATGGAAGAGTGCAAGCAGTTAATTTAACTGGACGGAGAACAAGGTGCCAACATTTCTATTTTACAGCCGCCTGTAGTGAGGATGTATTTATGGTTTCATTGACCTTTAAAAGACTTCAACTCATCAATGATTGTTTGTTCCAGGTGCGACACTATTAATGAAGGATATTATTGTTAATCTTCGTAACAAAGATGAAGGTTGTTTTCCAGGAAACAAGTCTCTGATGCATTACAACTTGTTGACTGCTGGATTTCCTTCCATCTCAGACGTACTCACCAGGAGATATGGGCCGGCTGGAGCTGGGGGACGGGGTGTAGGGGATGGGGCTCGACACAGTCCGCGCTCGCAAGCCCTGCGCAGACATCTCGTTGAAGTACCTGAGGATGACATGATCAGTCAGTGAAATAAAGTAGATTTCAAATGTGAAACACCACTGAGGATACTTATTAACGATAACCTCTTAGCATGCAAAGCTCCATCATGGGTACTTAAAATTGGTGGAAAGAAAGTACTCAATTCAGCCCAACTGGTATGCGAGACAAACATGTTCAAAAGTCTCTAAAGAAGATTTATTTTTGTGGCGCGTGATGAAAGGTTCGGTTCTTTTTCGAAATATAAGCTTTTTTAATTCAAGTACAATACTGTTTTTTTTATGCTCTCTTGGCACTGCTTGAAAAAGTTTGCTAGTTGATTTGATCTTTTATGGAAGAAAAAAAAAAACATGTGTATTGTTCCACACAACCACCTTCTTTGTTTTGGCACCTAAGCAAGTAGGAATGTTTTATACATTACTGTACATTTTAGCTACAAAATGACACAGTACTTAAAAAAACAGATGCCAAATAAAATGAACACTGACATAAAAGGCAATAACGTCAGTGCAATAGCCAATAAAAAAAGATAACAATGAGACGACCTCATATCTGAGATGGAGCCGTGCGGGTGGTTTTGCGACTATGTGAAGCACTAGAGCCGCCGCGAAATACTCAGTCAAGTTCATAACAAACTGGGGAACCATCTGGGTATCGTTGGGGGTGCCTGAACTTCTCGGGTAATGGCTGCCAATAGGAAAAGAGATCACACGAAAGAGACCACGTATTCTGTTCGCCAATAGAAAGAAGGCAGTCTTTGGCTTAAATGATCCCGATAGTTTGGCTCTTTTTCAATTACATTAAGCCAACGCAGATCTGGCTAAATGAAACTAGGCTCCCGCTAATAATGTTGACGTCTCCCTGTGTCAATATTGGCGTCTTAAGCAATCTTGGCAGCGGTGTCCTGAATCAAAACTGTGTGGCAGAACTTAGCAAGTGGCCAATGGTGCCAAATGCCTGTCCAGTACGCAAACCACACCATGTACAACCATCAAGTCTCTCTCAACAACCTCACTTGATTGGATGACGCATGCGATTTTGCACCCCTGCATTAAGGTATTGTGACATTTTTTATAATCTGGATCCTCTACCTCTCATCGTCCATCTCCAGACTGGATTCACTCTCTGACAGTTGTCTGCACAGGGCCTCCCTGCGCTCCATTTCTCTCTGAAGCTTTCTCTGCAGCCGGATGTTCTCCTCCCTCATGTGTCGCTCCTCCTCTATGTACTGGGCTCGTTTCTCTGTGTCTGGGAGGGGACAGACGGGACAAATTACATCAGTTGAGATATCGACAGGATCACATCTGTGCCACTAAATATCAACATGAAGGACAACAGTATTAATGCCTATCATGTCAGACTTGTTGCACAGTAACTCACATAAAAAGGATGTTGTCTAAATAGTGCAGATATCATTAAATCCCCTTCAAAGATCTATCTTAAACCAAGTTTGTTTTTCAGTGGGTCAATGCAGATTGCAATTTTCGATAAGGCGAGCAACATCATATTTCCCACCAGCAATGGTGGCCGTTGACTCAGATGGTGGACTGAAAGCGCCCTCTAGTGGCAAAAATAAAGCATAGACGTAATAACGCTGAGAGCCACTCCCAGGGATGTGATCACGTTTATTTGTTAATTAAGCAATTTCTCTGCGACATAATTGCGCTGAATCAACACTTCGGATTGTCTGAGCAACGAACAAGTGTTAGTAACTTTGACACAATAGCTTCGCTGTAGTGCGGTTGTACTGCGAGCTGCTTCGGCTATTTGTTCACGGCCCATCAGCTGGAGAAGAACCCAAAAATATATATATCCGCAAACAGTTGATAATGCAGTGGCCATAATCTCCTAGTCCATGTGTCCTTGGGCAAGATACCCAAATTGCTCATGGATACAGTGCCTGCATTGTGTGAATGCGTGCAAAGGTGAGTTAGACTCCTTATGGGCAGGTGGCACCTTGCGTGGTAGCTCTTGTCATCAGTGTATAAATGGGTGAATCGTGACATGTAGAGTTAAAGCACTTTGAGTGGCCGGAAGACCCCCCCCCCCCATTTTAAAAAAGGTATGGAAATCTACTGTAAGTCTTGAATCCTCTATAAGATCCATCACAGTGTGAGTCAGCAAGATAAATTACAGCTGTGACTGTTCTGAAAACTCGTTACTAGTGCATTTTTTTCCCACCGTCATAGAGTATGCAAAATGTCACGATACAGCCATTATGAATATAGTTGCTTCATGACTTTTAAAAAAGGTAGCTCATATAAAAGTCTTCAGATATTTAGGTGCTTATGAATTCACCAAGGATTTCATAAATGGCACGTGCTCGCATTGCCACGACATGTTAATGTTGCGCGTGCGTATATATATATATATATATATATATATATATATATATATATATATATATATATATATATATATATATATATATATATATATATATATATATATATATACACACACACACACATATATATATATATACACACACACATATATATATATATACATATATATATACACATATACATATATATATATACATGTCCTAGCTTGCTATGTTAGTAACAGTCTGTCCTCACGTTGTATAATTAATACATGGGCTTTTAGCGCAAGAAAGGAGGAGGGGGAGATGGGGGGAGTAGTAGTAGTTTATGACCAACATTGACTTTCGTAGATGCTTGTTGTTGACTGTGCATTTCCACCTCCTTGCATACCCTAAGTACCACCAGGTGTATTGTAACCAGTGAATAACAAGTAGGTAACAAAGATGTAAAGCAGACAGTCAGACAACGCCCAAAAGTATCAGGTTCTTTCTGGTCTATGAAAATCAACCCATGCCCGGGTGTAGGCTGTCCTACTGTAGCTCATCAGAGGGTCCGTTTTACTAATCACATCCCTAATCAACTCTTGATGGGCACCTGACCCGTCAGAGCCCAACTTGTCCTTGGATCATCGGACAAGTTGAGAGGCCACTTACGTTGCAGCTCAGTGGTGCGCAAGCTTTTCTTAAGCCTTTCCACCTCATTCTTGAGGAAACGGATATGCCGCATCATGTTCTCTGGCGAGTCTATCTCCATGGAAACGTCTCTTGGGGAGGGAGGAGCTGATACGGGCTGGTCCAACTTCTCTTGAAGGATTCTAGTTTAGAAAACAAAAGGAAGAACACAGTTTTTATAATGAATCGACAAACGATGGGCATGACGACAAGCTTCAAAGAAGTCTTTTTTTATTGTTGTAATCTATTTGAGGTCCCCTGGCTTTTACATAATACTGGATGAAAGCCTATTGGCTGAATTTACGACAATTTACTGAATTCTTAACTAACAACATTACAAAGAAAAATCAGGCCCTTCAGGAGGTAACTTTTCAGCCTAAAGTTAATCAATCATTTATAGTTTTATTCCACTTCCTAAGTGAAGCTAAGACCCGTTGTTTTTCATGACAGACCGTTATTTTGTGTGCCTGTGCTTGTGCGTGCATTGTCATGACAGAAAATGGACAAAAAGTAAGGTTGTGTGTTTCACCATGTTAAAAAACAAAGCCATATTAATGAACTACTATCTAAAAAAAATAAAGATATACACACCAACTACTATATTAAAACATGTTAAATGTGCAGTGATGGCACATTTAAAAGGTTTAGTAATTAAGGTGTAATATAAGTAATTTTACACATTCATGTCACAACCAACCCATCCGGTGTCATACTTATAGTTAATGCTCAAATTCTGTTCCGAATGTATAGATTAGTTGACCAACAGATGATCTACAAAATGTTGCTGAAAACAAGGTTTAAATCTAAGCAGATTATTAAATGTCCATCGAGGTGCACATACAAAATGATTATTCCCCACCTTTTCTCCGCCTCCAGTTTGTCCATCCGTTTCCACAGTCTGTTGACCAGAGCTTCTTGTTCCTGCTCTAATGTGTTCTCGAGATCGATCTTCTCCCGCCTCAACTGGAAAATACAAGAAAGAGTAGAGAGAGACGTTCAGACAAAGAAAAACCTTGACGTTTGAAAGAATTAACGAGATTGCACACACAAAAACCAAACGTCTCCGTCCAGATAAACTTCTTTTTTACAGACTGACAGTCTCTAAGGTGGCTTGTGATAGAAAAATGGTAAATGGTCTATACAGATGTCGAAATTGCCAGGAAATGATCCTGAAGTGGTGAGTGTTTATGTGGTGAGGTTTAACATGAATTTAACTCCTGTGTCTGTGCTAAATGCACAGTGGCATTAAGCATCACTCTGACGTATACATTAATGAGTGCACAGAAAAATCCTGTCATCAGAACATGGAAACACATGTATTGGTTTCAGCAGACACAGGTTTGACTCAGCCACAGACCAAAATGTTCTTTCCAGCTAAAAAAGTAAGTGGGGCGAATTAAAGATGGTAAAATTTTGGCATCTCACAACACCAAAACTGGACGGACAAGTTCAGGAATAGAATGAAACGTTCTGGCTCTGGCATGATTAGCATACCTGTTCGAGGGTTAGCTGCTTTGAGATAGTTTCATTCTCCATCTTTTTGATCTTTTTCATGAGCTTGTTAACCTGGAACTCTTGCTCCTGCTCCAAGTGTTGCTCCAACTCTGCCTTCTCATGCTGGAGCTAGGATGGAAAAAGGGGGAAGACAGTGGATTAAAAGAGGAAAAGAGGAGGATGTGCATGAAACGAGAGAGATGAGAAAGGAGGGAGAGGGGAAAGAGCACAAGAGGCACATGGTGAGTCACATAAAAACTATGCAATGACCACAGTGAACAAACACACTGTTTTCAGGTCATCACATGTAGCTTACACATTCAGAGTTTAACAAAACAGAAAGCCCATGATACAAATGTACCAGATTCATGGGTAGACTTCCCAGAGGAGTAAACGGCATAAAATAATGATTTGGCAATAGAAAGTAACCAACGTTGGCAGTTCACCAATACAAAGACAGGGTGCGGCTCTGTACCGATCCAAAATGAAATGGCTGTGTGATGAATTATATAAGCGATTAGTCATTACAGGGAAGAGATGTAAATTCATTCATAGGAAAAGACTGGATAGGGCAAAAATAATCATTTCCATCATGCTACTAACAGAAACAACTAGAACACCTCAAAGCAAGGTAGTTGATTTGAACTTTCAATGATTGCATTCATTATGTCGAGTGCTCTGCAGAGTCCTGTCTGAAAGAACAAGCCACCAAGTCTTGCCACACCCTATATAGCCCTTTTTCTTCAAATTAACACACTAACAATTTTAGGTATTGTTTTGATAATATGTCTCCTTTCAACCAAAACAACGACCAGCCGTAAAAGGCTTCCGCCCCACTCTACTGTGCGGTGAGTTGCAACCATGCCCAGGTCTTTTAGTTTTAGCCTATGGACACCATGCAGAGGTATCTTTTCCTACTTGGGTTCAACTATCTGCCAATGGGCTTGTATCATGTGGCGACTCTTGTTGAGACAACAAAAGTATATCATCAAAAGTAATCATGGGGAAAACTTTAGAATTTCTTTTTTCCAAAAGCACTTCTGCACAGGAGCATTTACACGGCATATAAACTAAGGCCACTCCCTCAGTCATCACAATAATATAACATTTAGTATACATATACAGACACACACTGTGGGCCATTTGTCAGCAATAAGTCTACGGTCAGAAACAGACACGGGTCTGTTTCGTGTTGAGTGAGAAGGAAGACAACAAAAGCCCAAACAAGTCCATCTGTATGACCTTCAACAGGGGCTGCTGAGGCATTTGCATGTGTCCCTTCCAGACTCCCACTTCTTTATACATCAACAAACCATTAGTCAGCCTACAGATAGCCATTGAAAGTGTGAGAGCTTGTGTGTATGTGCTGTGCGCTCTGCAGTTGGGAAAATAAGATGTGGAAAACAGACAACCGAATAACCGGCAGAAGGGAGTAGGGTAATTTGAGTCATTTGGAGTAGCTAGCAGCCACAGTGAAGTCATCTTTGAGCCTTTCCAGGCTTCAGGCAAGTACCAATACTGTTGATAAAAATGCAATAGCTGCTGTTCACTGGGATTGGGTGCATAGACACCCACCCTGCAAGCTTGGTACACGACTACAATACTGCAGCCAAAAACATTACATAATTTGAATCATCTTGCCATCAACCAGGGTGAACGTTTTAAACCGATGTTAGGGTATTCATCGGGATGTCTGGTGCAAACAACTCTCACCAGGCATCACTTACATTCATGAGTTTCCTTGACAGTTCATTGGTGAGAAATTCCTCCTCCTTCTCATAGTTGACCGCCAAAGTCTCCTTCTCCTTCTGGAGGGCCTGGATCTTCTTGAACAAGGTGTTGCTGATAAACTCTTCTTCCTGCTCTGCTCTTGCTTGCTGCAGGAGACAAACAAAAGAGAGACAGTGGCGCAACATCAGTAAAATACTCTGAGATCTTGCACATCACATCCTGATTAAATTGACCACAAGCTGTGCATACATAGGCGTACTGCAAACATACGCAGCAATCAAACAAACTACTGCAGTGAAATCTCCCAGCCAAAGAGGAAGCGATATTTTCCCTAATGACTCAATGGGTGTTGCAGTGCTGACAGTGAAGGGGAAGCGTGAAACAGAGGCTTCTCGGGAAACGTGTGGGACAGCTACACCAGCTAGCATTACAGTGTGATGATACGTCTGTCCTTGTTAGCACCCGTCTCGCATTCTCCATCCTCCTTGTTCTTCGCTGACCTCAAAGCTAAACACTTGTTTTGCAAGCTGGTAGAAGGTGGCAGTTGTTTAAGAACAATAAGGGGACAATAGACAAGAAAAGCAGGCATTAAAGCCTTACGTTGACGAGACAGGCTGCACTGGAGCTGACTTGCCAACATATAAGCTTGGCATTTAGCTAGCTCGCTAAGTTTGGCCTACATACTTCCTCATCTATCCGACAGATCGGTTACATATAAAAAGCTGGGGATGATAAACCGAGCACGAAGACATGACGCCAACGCGGCTATTTATTCCCCCGGTTCGCGTGTCCTCGTCGGGCACAACGTGAAGACAACGTCTCGCTCACCAGACCAGCTAACACCAGTCAGTAACTTGCATCGTGAGGTGCCCACCTTGTGTTTTACCGCAGTTTAACTCAACGTTGAGCTGACGTGAGCAAAGATGAGCAAAACAAAACAAAGCCAACTGGCTGTAGCTGTCCAGCCACCACGTTAGCCCGCTGGCTAAGTTAGCAACACACCAAACTAGCGTTAGCGCGTGTTAGTGAAGCATAACACCAGAGTGTTGCGTTCAAATACAGATAACATGCCCACGTAGAGTAAGCGTTCCGGTGTGTAAACGCAAAGTAGTCGCCAGTAAACCAACGTTAGCCACAGCCAACGTGCTGACAAATGCAATATAAGAAGTGCATAGCATCTAGCTAGCTAGCAATGCTAACGTTACTCACAATGGTGACGCTGGCTTTGCGGAGGTCCCGATTCTCCTCCTGCAGGGCTTTGCACTTGAGTTTGAATGTCTCCAGTTCAATTTTAAGAACTTTGTTCTCTTGCTGCAGAGAGGCCAAGCGGTTCGTCAGCTCCTCCAAACGAAACTGTGATATGACTATGCTCGGTTTCCCGGAATTGGATGCGGAGGACGACATCGGGGTGGCCGAGCTGCTGCCCGCTCCGTCCGTGTCGCTCTCGCTCGCGCTGTCGGCCATGGCTGTGCGACAGTGAGGGAGTGTGTGTGTGTGTGTGGGAGAAGACGACGGCAGCTGCAGCGTTTGAGGAGCGCAGGCAGCAGAATGGTACACCGTGTGACCTTGCTGACGCGCGCCGGCATAGCGCCGCCATCAGGATGCCTCCAGTACCGCACACATAGCGTCCATGACACAGGAAACTGGGACCTTTCATACTTTCTGTTTCCCACCCCTCCAGGTGGAGTTTGCATGTGATTGGCAATCGAGCAGAGTGGGCAGCTTGACCCTGAAGCACAATTGCTGTGCCCTGTGTGGTGGATATTCCTGAATGCATTTGTGTTTATTCAAAGCAGCTCAAAGAGAGAGGAGGGTACATGGGCTCACAAGAGGGACAATCTAGCTGTGGGAAGATTCGCTATACATACATACTCTTCTACCTACTGATTAAGTATTATACATGCATAATACATAATCAGTAGGTAGAAGGACATTTCTCAAAGAACACACTTTGAGAGAGTGTACACTGTACAGATCCACAAGTGTACATATGTTCTTAGTAAGCAGTCCTTTAGTTACAATAAATTAGTCATCTCCATAAAACATCAATTTAAAGAGGGATGGGAATTGTTAATAAATCATTAGTCATAATCTGCATAACGCAGACATTTAAAGTGGGATAGGACATGTTCATAAATCATACATGTGAGAGGCAAAACTTGGTGGAACTGCTATGAATTATTGTTTACATTTGATCATGTATTGTAGGGCAGCTGTGGCCCAGGAGTTAGATGGGTTATCCTCTAATCTGGGTTGGTGGTTCAATCCCAGACTCCTTCTGTCCACATGACAAAGTGGCCTCTGGCTTTGTAAATGCAGTACATTAATTACTTATTCAATATAAATTAGCAATTTCCTCATGGGGGACTGTTTTTTTCTTGGCCACACAAGGTGGTGCGAACATAGAAACAAGCAGCACTGGAGAGCTTTGCTCAAGGACACGTTGGTGGGCAGCGCATAAGTCTCCCATGACATCACTTGCATTGGTTACATAACAGAACAGTGTTCAAGGACACAAAGACAAGACAAGAAACAGTTGTATTGCGAAATCAATGCATTTTTATTTTTTTATTTTTAGGTAGATTTTTTTTTTAAAGACGTCTGAAACATTTGTGGTGGCATCATTGCTGCTATAGCCTCTAAAAGACCTTGAATAACCAAAGTGCTAGAATAGTTACACTTCAATGGCTTCACTCTGTTAGTAAGAATTGTACATCAAAAAATCTGCTCAGGTGAAAACACATATCAAACAAAATTGACAGTTCAACCATATCAAAGGATCCTCTACCCCCTGATTGACACAGTAGTATAAGGGGATGTGGTACAGCACCCTACCTGACTTCCTTTACAACCCCCCACCCCCCTGAAAAGTCACATAATTTTATTGTCCACAGCATAGACATCAGCATACTGAGCCATTGTGCCAGTAGAACACCACACTTGAACTACATGGGCATCTAATGAAAACCAATACAAAGATAATTCCTAATGTAAAATAAAATTTTCGACACTGCATATACAGACTCTCAAGCCTAGAAAGATCACACGGTTTCAGAGTTAAACAGAATTTATTTAATGCTTAAATAATTGTTTTTGACCATCCAGTGTTTTTGTCATACAATATGCTATTCAGAGCTACAATCAAATAATGTCTTTATGTGTCCTTAAAGTGAGTAGGTTTTAAATTCAGGAAATACTTCACCAAAAAAAAAAAATCAAAAATGAAATGCCCCAGTTTTCCTTTAATGCCACAGCAGCCGTTAGAAAACCAAATTGACACACTGCTAAAAATGATTACAAACAGTCTAACAGTGTACAGAGACTCCTACACCTTATAGCCAATACGCACAATACAGTTATAATTTTACAGCGAGCCAGCCTACTAGCAGTACATTCAGATTATTTCGTTCTTGTAGCAGAAGCTGTCCTCCGGTTTTACATAGACAGACAAGACATCACACCCTCAAGAAGCTATCGAACTCTTTTTCATCCTCATCCCAACATGACCAATGTCTTAATGGTATTGTTTTTCACTTTAAAGTATAAAATCGGTGACAAATGTTTGGGCTATATGTGTGCACAGATAAAGGGATTTATTTGTCATTTGAATACAGTGTTAGCAAACTTGTAAAAGTTGTACTTAAAATAATGTGAACAGCATGCATGAAAATATGAGTACTCTGAAAGGCTGCATTTTGTTGGATTAGATCCATTCCCACTTTGGGAATTATTGGAATTTGATTTTCTGGAAATGTCCTCTGTTAAAATCAAACCAGCTTTTTTTTGTTTTCATGTACAAACATTGTACCTGCTCTACTAGTCAAGTATACAAGAACCTGTGAAGTTTACACTCAAATCTTTAAAAGTGGAACCGTTTCAATACGTTTTGAAAGCACTTGAAAAGGTTAGTCTCCTCAGTGCGTTCTCAACCTCTAGCGTACGCTTTATTAAGAATTTTACACATTGTAATTTTATATACAGAAAACAGCTTTTGTGTTAGTATAAGTTTTAAAAAGGAAGAAAAAAAAAATCCCCAAACAATTTACATCCTGACAACAATGGTTTCAAGAAAAAACTATAAGGCGAGTGTTGAAGTTGGATCAGAAGTGTTCCATTAGATTTAGTTTTTTGTGTTATTGTGTCTACTTCATTCTTTCCACCCACCTTGTGGATTGAGCTCTTGTGCCATCTTTGGTCACAGTTGCACGCGTGTGGTCGTCGGTAACGGAGTCTTTATCGTTTTCGCAACAAATGGTGCTCCTCAAACAAAGCTCTCACGCAACACCGGTGGACCGATGGCACGTATCGTTTCACACAAAACAGGAAGCAGAATCATTGTCCACGGGTCCACCGCAGTCAGAAGGCCAAAACCTCCGGGTCCTTTCATCGACGGGAGGTGAGTTTTTCATGCTCATGCGTAAGTCAGAAGGGTCGACTCCGCTCACGTGAAAACCGTTTGTTTGAAGCAGATAGTTGCAGACCGGACCCTGAAGACGTCCCCATGTCGCTCTCTAGCCCTCTGAACTCGTCCTCCCAGGAAACCTCTAACCTTGTTCCTGGACATCTGGAACACACAAAACAGTACATCACATATTGGAGCACACTATTGTAATACCTTTATGTGAAAGCCCAAAAAGAACAATCACGATCTTTCAATCCTCTGAATGACAGAATGACAACACGTTAACACGACCTGATGGTCTGTGGGCTGTTATAGTGACCGCAGTCACCATAGAAACTCTTTACAAAGCTTCACAGTAGAACCATATTTTTTTCTCAGAGTCACTTTTGTGCAGATGGAATGATTCATTGCAAACACAACACGCGGGCGAACAGCAGCAGGGATTAACAGTCTGGCCAGTGGGATAACACATTCTTTTTGGATGCTCCAATGCTGTTGTGAGTTGGGGATTTAGTGGACAAAAACAGGCATGGAGGGTATCAGTGAGTCAGTATAATGCTGAGGTGTGTACCGCCATCAGCCCTGCTCCCTGTTCACACACACGGAGGGAACACGGAGGGCAGAAATGTTGCCAGAGGGATAACCAGGCTCAGACATCAGTCAGCCTTTTCCTCTTTTTGAGTCTGTCAGACAGCGAGACTGACCCACTATCTGGGGAGGGGTAAACTAAAGGGATCGTTTGACATTTTGCCTTCTTGAGATCAATGCCACTCTCATGTCTGTGGCCAGGTACAGCGCTGCTGCCAGGAGGTGATGAGATCAGATAAAATAAGATAATTCTTTATTAGTCCCGCAGTGGGGAAATTGCAGAATTACAGCAGCGAGAGACGCATAGTAAAATGAAATTTTAAAAAAACAACAGTAAAACAGTAAAGAATATATAGAGACAGAAAATGTGTTTTAAAATGGATTTAAAAAGTATTTATATTGCACCGGTAATTAAAATGACCAAAGTGATTGAAGTTATTAATGTAACCAAGGTGATTGCATAAAGACTGGAGCTGAAGGGAAACAGCCAGCTTGGCTCTGTCCTAAGTCCCGCAAAAAATACACCTCCCAGCAAATGCTTGCTGGTGCATGTGGCGTACACATTTTCTCGCTTCCAGGTTTCCTCACAGGGGAGTGCGATCCACTGAATACACTCACTAGTGTTTCACCTGCCAGGCCCCGCCCGCAAACCGCTGCTGTGTTGCATTGTAACGACGTCACAGATGTTTAAATTGCTTTTCTGGGCTTGAGGAAGGTTAAACAAATGGATAAAATCTTCATAAGAAAGAACCATAATTGACCTTGTTTGCAGTTCGACGTGTCCTGTCAATAGATTGACAGACGTCTCTTTTTCAATAGCGTGCTGCAAGGATGACGCCATTTTAAAGGCCAACCCCTAAAGTTTGCATCGCACTAGTTCCCTAGTAAAAAAATAAGACAGGATTTTTCGACTGGATTTTGGATGTCTATAGAATTTCATGATATTAACATGTAGTATTCAGCAAGATAAGCTGCACAAATAAACACTACCTTCATGATTTTTGAAGCATGACTGCAATCAGCAGAAGTAACTACACAGTGCTTCCATGAGCGCAAGTATAAATATAACAAGGCTGTGAAGGGGGACTCGTCGATGAGATGCCGCTTTGCAGTCTAATTTAACCACTTTTTTAAGACACATAAAAAGCTTAAAACTTCACAAGACGTTATGTTCTGACGCATACGATGTTAAAACGTTAAAATCTCTTCAGCTTGTGTTAACTAAAGACCTTATTTTAGGCATCTAACCAAAAATCCATTCAAAAAAAACATTGACTTTGAGATATGGGAACCGGAAACTCCTTCCTGGCTGCATATCCAGTTCCTCTTGTGAGTCTTTAGTTTATACACACATACAGGTGAAAATTACTTTTCACAGTTTTCGGTGGAGTTTCGTGCTGCAACAATGTTTTGGCAAACCGCAGTGTGTCCGACCTTCCGGGCACGTCTGTGCAGCATATCCATGGGTTGCCTGGCAACTCTGTGTGTGATGTCACGTCTCCTGGAAGTGACTACGCACGGCTGCTGTTAATCAAGAAGCAGTTATAGCACGCAACTCCCCCTCAAACCACAAAACAGTTATTACATCGCTGTTTGTGTGCGAGACGCAATTAGCAGTGACGGTAGGCGGATTTCGAGAGATTCAAGCAAAGAAGAGGAAAGAAAGCCAATAAGCATAATTGCCAAAACGTTCATTTCAAGGGAAGTATCGAGAGTGAGTGTGCACTGAAGTGAGGAAAGTTTAAGGACAGGACAACTAAATGGTACCAGAATAAAATAGAGCTGAATGTTTTCAAGAGGAGGACTTAGGAAATTGCCCAAAATTGGAGCAGTCATGGATGTAATCATATGGAAAGAATAATGTACAGATACATACGGCACACAGATTCATTCATACTCTAGACACATACGACGCTGATTGTGTGATGGCACTGTACCTGGTAGAGCACAATTATCCCTATGAGTGTAGCTTTTTATCCCCTGATCGTCTGTCATCCTTTCGCCTGCTGTTTCTCGACCCTCCTTGCTAGAAAACACAAACACACACAGAAACATAGTTGAGACGTGGCATTCTTATCTTCCGATAGGAAAACAACCCAACACACAAACCGGGAAAAACCCAACTGAGACACAGGAGAAAACAAAACTCCCCACACTGTAGGAAAAGCAATCAGAAACTGCACGTTAGTAGTAGCTTAATTGTTAGGAATTGTATTAGGACCCAAACCACACAGCAACAAGACCTGGAGGAAGTCCGCTTATATTATTACGGAAAGAGTTAGAAACAAAGGAGGCAGATGGTATTTTCACTGCAGAGTCAAGGCACTAATTAGTCATATTGTTGACTAATCGGCTCAATACTTTAAAAGACCATTAAAACCACACAGTCAGGAGCAGAGTCAGCATCCGCTTTGTTATGCAAACACAATAGATACCACACAGTGTCGAACCACAGCATGCACCAATGCACTTCAAATGGCTGCATTTACGGTTTTAGTTTTTTGCGCAGAAGAGAGATCATGAGTTATCCTGAACCAGTTAATCCAGTGTTAATCAAACATTGACCTGCACCGCTGGAGGAAAACAGGATCACATCTAACTGATCCTCTGTTTGACTTCATTGTTTGTCTTAAAGCTGCACTCAAACAGCAGTGAGATGTACAAATAAGGTGCCTGAAAATCACATTTGGTAACAAACTGGGCTTTTTTAGAGACAGATTTTCATTCTCGACTTCTTTAACTCCAATTTCCCTCTTGACAAGCCTCCCAAAGAAGTTTTAATTTCATTCACATGCATGCCAACTGCACAGAGTATTTATTCTGTATCTGCTTCTTCCAGCACAGTGAAATATAAAAAAAGTTTCTCATATCAATGTCTGATTCATTACATATGTCTAATTGTTCTTTTGTGGTACAGCCCCAGTTTGTGGTTTAGTCTGTTAAAACAGTCTTTTTTTTTTTAACATTTAGTCTTGCTCACTGAAGCTTTAAGCCTAACTTTTGTATTGTTCTCCTAACTCCTGATCCAGCCATCCCATCCAGATTAGACCTTGAACCCAGGAACACAGTTCATGCCAACCTCTGACCCGTCTTCCTGCAGAGGGGGACTGTGCTGAAGGTCCCGGTGCCACCGGTCACCTCCTTGGTTTTCAGGTGTGGGAGTAGAAACCCTCCGAATAACCTTCCTGATCACCTGCCCGTGCAAGAAGAATGTCAACAAAAAGAAGAAAAAAAAACTGATGGCGTCTGCTCCCTGTGATAGTTTCTTTCAGAGCTGAATGAGAAAAGCGATTAGTTATAGGAGTTATACATTACTTTTCTACTGACGAGGTTACCATCGGTGTCCATATAGTGTTCCTCGGTCACAGTCTCGCCTGGGATATTCTTTGCTTGTTCTCCCTGCAAGTATTTGTGGTTATCACATGAATAAAAGCTCAGCAAGGGCTGATTCTAATGTGAAATGTGATAAAAAAAAAAACAATCCTTCACCATCACCACACCGAAACATCGCCTCTACAGAAAACCGCCACGTCAGAAAGAGGCTGAGTGCTACCTTAGTTTTCAACCAGCCAATCTAAACACCATGAGCCGCGACACGTTGTACAGTCAGGTACATAAACATGGCTATCACAGCAGCTATAAACTATCAGTATCCCAAGCGATACCACTGCAATGCACACCAGACTGAGCGGTCCAAACCAAACCACACCAAAGCTCAGCTCAGCTTCTCTTCAAGGCTTTCGAAGGTACCTTTAAAATGAGACGGCGTCTGAAGATTCTGGTGGTTACAGTCTGTTCATCCTCTGAACCGGAATCTACACTAAACCGCTGTCCAGGAAGGTTTTTACAAGATCATTACACAGAGACATGTCATGGGGAGAAAGCAGCAGGAAAATGTGTTAGTTCAGACATTTTTGTTGATGTCTTTTATGCACTTCAACTCCACGGTTGGCTGTATAAAAAAAAGAGAAACCTGGAAAAAAAAAGCCTGAAGTTTATGTTTCTTCAGCGCACATTATACCATAGGTTTAGATGTGTCTCCTGCAATAAAATATATAGTTCTTTTCTAGCTACAGACAATTATGATTATATTACGCTGTTAAGGGAATTTTAAATTGGTTAATTCTTATTACCTGGACTTTTTTCTCCGACACTAGTGCTCCCTCTTCCTTTCTGCCATTCGATGATTCCGACGAGCGGTCCTGAGGTGAGTGCTTTGAATTTTTGCCGTTCTGTCGGGACCTCCCTGATTCGGCCCGAGACGAGGAAGTGATGGAGTCACTGGAGTTCTCTTGGCTGGTGGCGAAGAAGTAGAGTTATAGGATTGTAGCAGGATAGTATGAAATATTCTATTCACATGCAAGACAATTTATTCACCAAAGAAAAACATTTTTAAAAAAAAGGTTCTTTTGTCTCTGAAAATATTGATGTAAAAGATGCACAAGGAAAAAGTAGTATAGTTGTTCAATACTTTTACCTTTCCCGCCTGTCGAGCAGGTCTGAGCTGACACTGCGGCCTGGCGTCGGTGGTTCCACATTGACGCTGGATGAATCACTGTGCCAACCTGAAAGTGAACACACTTCTTTTTCTGCTTGTTCAACCTGATCAAGAGTCTCCTGAACACTGGCCTCGGTCATCTCTCTGTCCTCCTCTTTCTCCTCTGAGCCTTCTTCCTTCTCCACCTCCTCCAACAGAGATGCCTCTTCTGTTTCTCTGTTTCCCTCCTCTTCTTCCTCGTTGGATTCAGACTCACTGGGCTGACGTTCCCCAAGCGCCTCAACCCAGGCCTGAGGGGAGACCGGAGCAACGGTTCGCTCCTCGGCTGCCTGGTCCCCTTCTGTTGTCCCACAAATATCTCTTTCATTGCCACACAACCCTTCTTCATCTTTAAACTGCAGTTGTCCATCTGTGTCAACCAGGTAGACCCTTTCCTCACTGCCTCCATCAACGTTTTGAACCTCAGCCGTTTCATTTATACCCTCTATGACCTCGGCCTCTATTGCGGTACAACCTTTTTCCACCTCATGCCCAGGTTCTATAAGATTAGGCTGCTCCTCTGACAGATTTTGCACCTCCTTGTTCCCATGACTTATCTCATCTTTCTCCTCCTCTGCAAACCCCTCTTTCTGTTCCTTTGAAATGATATTTTCCACTCTAGACCTATCTTGTGTTATCATCTCACATTTTCTTTCCACATTTTTAATCAAGTCCTGTTCGATCCACTTTTCCACAAATTCATTTCCCTCGGCTAACTCTGCTGCAACCATCTCAACAACCTTCTCTACGTCCACTGTCACTTCCTTTTCACTTCCTTTAAAAAATAAATCCTCCTGTGTTACATCGGGGGAACCCATATGCACTCCTCCATCTCTCATTTGAGGTCTGTCGGGCGATGAAGGGGTTATTGATGATACTGATGAGAGTGAAGGGGAAGATGTGGAGTAAGCCATGTCGATGTCTAACTCACACATCGCAGGGAGGGAGTGTGACTTGTGCTTGTGGCTGAACTCCATTTCTTGACAAGACCTGTCCTCCTCCTCGCTCAAGAGCAGCTGGTCGTTCAGAGCGATGTGGGGCTTTATGACCTTGGGAGGAACAGGAACAGGGAGTACAAAGACCGGGGCAGAAAGGGCCAGCTCACAGGGTCTGGGTGGGCTCCTAGGCGGGCTGTCTGGCTCTCTGCTACCTGGCTCTATCTCCGGGCTCCACGGTAGGGGTTGATGGTGGGAGTCAGCCAGCAAAGGGGTGTCTGGCTCTGGGTAATGGTAGCGCTGGTGGTGGTGGGCAAGGGAAGGGTTGGGGGTCACGGGGAGTTCGGGCTCCAAGAAGTTGGGGTCAGAGTGCAGTGTGGCGGGGGACTGCAGCTCCGCTAGAATGCTCTGATAATCTGTTGGTGACAGGATGACAAATGTAGAGACATACACACACCTAAACATACCACAAAGGAAACATAACACACACACAAAAACACACACACGCACCCTGACACAAACACTGTATGACGTGGACAATGGCACAGAGGCTGAAGTGTAAAACATGTATCCAGACAACCACTGGCTGAGATGGTGATGTGTCACAAGCTATGGCAGTATGACAAACTATTATCAAACATACCAAGTCGAATGGAATAAATATGTACAATACATTTTGAAGTATATGTTTGAAAATGCAAATATTTAAGAAAATAAAAGATATATAAAACAATTGTAATCATAAAAGCAATGTTGTGTCCATCAATATTTGATTTTTAGGTGAGGTAAGACATTGAAAGTGGGACACATTAGTGACATAAGGCCATATTAATCATGTAGTGTGGAATGTAATTGAGTGAAAGATATTAATATTTGCCAGGGTGTTTGGTTACATGCTCACATGACACAGTTGACAGATGAGATATGCAAGAAGGAAGAGTGGAAAAGAAGAAACTAAGTAAAGGAAAGAGCATGCTAAATCAATATTTCCATTGTTGAAGGGTCAATGGGAGTATGAGGTGAAGGTGGTGAGATGGATGGTGCAAAAGTAAACTGGCAAGCAGGACAGGGAGACAGGGAGCGGAGAGGATGGGAGGAAGGAGTGGGGCTTGGACAACGTGACCCAGAGGCCGAGGCGGGAAGGAGACTAGACAAGGAGAGAGGGGAGACAGGACTAGAGGAGGCCAGCTCGGTCACGAGAGACTCTTTTCTTGGAGACACAGTGACAGAAGGTGAGTCCATGCATGAGGGTGAGGCGGAGATGGGAGGATCAGGTGTGATAAGGATTTCAGATGGTGTCGGGGCAATAGAAGAAGGTACGTGGGTAAGGATGGTAGGTATGGTTGCTGCCGGTATAGAGGGTGCAGTAGTAGGACAGGACGGGTCAGAACTAGATCCGGATAATGTGAGAGAGGAGGTGTTTGGGTTTAGAGTCGGTGTGAAGAGTGAGGGGGAGGCTGGGACAGATGTGGGAGAGCACGGAACTGAAGAAGGAATGTGTGAGTCAGCAGCAGGTGAGGGAGGTAAAGGTGAGGTGATGAGGGGTATCGGGGAGGACGGGTGGGCCGAGACAGGGGAGGCAGGGGACTGATGAGGGTCAGCAGCGGGGCACTGAGGGATGAGGCGTAGATGACGAGGGGAGAGGGAGTTGGTATGTGCTCGTTTAAATAGCGCTGGAGGTGCCAAGTCTTTGAGTGAAATGGAGGACTCGTAACTTGGAGAGCGGCGCAGGGACAAGGGGCGGCTGTGAAGTGCTGCTATGGGTGTAAGGGGAGTGGGTGGGGGGGTTCGGGTTGATGGACAGAAGAGGATGGGTGTCCGCAGGATGAAGGCAGCTTGAGTGCTTCTGGGGGTTAAGGGGATAACCATGCATACTTTAGGAAAGGAATATGGCAGGATGTATGCAGAAGAGATACAAAGAGACAAAAAGTCAATTGGAGGAAGAGGGAAGAAGAAAAAAATAAAAATTTGTTAAATGTGAAACATGCTTGCACAAGAAGACAATGGATGATGTAATGCACGGGGGTGTGGAGGAGGAGGCAAATGAAAGATGGATAAAGACAGGGCAACACATGACTCTTATTTGTTAAGAGCTGTTATGTGCTGTTATCAGCAGTAGATGCTGCTGTTGGGAGGCGACGGGAGGCAGGAGAAAGAGGAGGCAGTCTGGAGAGATTCTCTCATTTATCCAAGGAAGGCTCAGAGGAATTGGAGGAGAACTAGCAGAACTAAACTAAGTCAACAGAGAAAAGCAAACTCTACAGGGTTATATCATTTCTACTTAAGTCAGGAGTAATGGGAAAAAACGTTTAAAGAAGTACGTAGTATGCAGCATGCACTTAGAATTATATTTTAATAGTGAATATTGCTCATTGGTGACAACTGGAAACACAATTGTGATTATTTGCCCTGAGCAAGACCTAATGCTGATTAATTCAACAGAAGCCAATTAAAATCGATGCAAGTGTTAAAGTGCTATTAAAAGCATGGCTATAATTGAATGAATTGAAGAGCAAGGCATTTATATTTAAAGTTGAATACCATTATCATTTTAACTGTAAAACATGGAAATCAGGAATGCAATAGGAGCCAGTTGTCTGAACAAAATCCAAAGCTGACTATTAATCAGTTTCTCTTGAGATTTGAACTAGGTCTATAAATATGTCATTCATGCATTGGCAGAACAAAAAAAGGTAGCAGGGAGAGGTAAGAGGTCAGCTAGACAGAGCTAAACTTTACCATCAGCCTGATCCCGGAAAACAGCGTTATCATCGGTAAAACATCTCGTGCCTGAAATGTTACCATAGTCAAATATTGGGCCCTCCAGTAAAGTCACAATATCCATCCGATTGACTTTGGTCAGCACTGAAGTTAAGGCATCCGCTGCAGAAAAAAAAGAAGACAAAAGTAATTTATTGAGTCACCCCTTAAAAAACAATATAATAAGGTTTGTAATTATGAGCAAAACGTCAATGGAGCAATAAGCCTATATGTAGGCATGTTGCCCGGTTTGATGTTTAAGGACTTCTGAACAGTTAACAGGTTAGAGAGATGAAAAATACGGACAGAAAGAGAGTATAGACCGAGAGTGAAGGTGACGAAGACGGACTACACAGACACTGAGAAAAAACTTTTGTTTTAGTAAACTAGCATAAGAAGTTTGTCTTCTCAAGGTGGTTCACTTTTTAGCCATAAATCAAGAGAAGAACAACTCAAGAGAGCAAGAAAGAGACATACATTTATCAGATGTAAAAAACATACTTACTTGTGGCGTTTTTTCCTTCCCGACTGACCCATTTCTTAAGTAGCATGAAACTCTGGGCTGTCAGAGAGTTGGGGTTCTCAAGCCTAACATGATTGATCTCATCCACTGTGAAGTTCATCTCCCGAGCCAACTCTGTGACGAGACAAAGACAGCAACTCAGAAATATTTAAACTTTAATGTACTTGTTATTTATATTCCAAACACACAGCAGTGGGTAGCTTAGATAGCCAACATACATTCTTTGTAAGTTACTCTGTCAGCCTGAAGATGGCAGTAAATAACAGGGTTCGAGACCAAAAGAAAGAAAGTTAGGTTGGGTTAATTAAGAGAGAAAAAGATGCAATGCAGAATGTTTGTCACCTGTCCAACTGAGCCCCAGGTGATCTGCCACGATAGCCATTCGCAGGTCTGTTCGTTCACAGGGACTCTGGGGACCTGACAAGATAGAGGAGAATGACTCATCAATAAGATTCACATTCTTCTCTCCCTATACACTTATTTTAGAGAGAAATAAACATGTACATAATGTTCCTTTTCTGGCCACTTGTTCATCAGAATCAAATATATTAATTAAGGTTGTGTTCAAAATAATTATACTACAATGATTAGCATATTAGTGTTATATGGTTGTAATATGGGTTAAATTATTTCCCAGGATGGCAAGAAAAGGATATTTCACACTAGAGACATTATGGGCAACTGAAATATGTTCATAGAGTAAGTGGTGCTCTGTGACTGTTTGTGGTATGTATCCTCTAAGCAGGCAGTAACTGTCATGAGAATCACACAAAACAAAGCATAACATGACTCTCAAAAACAGACTCATTGCTCTACGAATCTAGGGTGGAAAGATCTATGTTAGAATCTAAAATGTCAACATGCGAAGACGCTTTTGTGTTATTTGCCAACACTAGTCAGCTTAGATGACAATTGATAGCATGAGAAATTCTGTAAGGACAAACTACAACAATAACTTGGTTGCCACCCCGCACAGACAGACAGACAGACAGACCAGGGAGTCAAAAAAGGACTGGTTGTGCCAGTGGACCAGTCACTACTACTGGCATGCTTAATCTACTATACGGAGATTTAAAAGAATTGAAAGAGGGGAACAGAGAAAAGAGAATCTTGCAACAAGGACAATACAGTACACAGTACATCAATGACAAAAAATAAATTTAAATGACAGCTACTGTTCTGAAGAGAATATGTAAACACGCCACAGGCATTCCAGTCAATCCATTAAAACGATCACAACGATGTCATGCAACTAAAAGTGAAATATATAAATATATAGATGTATTTTAAACATAGTGTGAAAGTTTTACAAACTAGGCTTGATCTCCGCGATGGGAGGCGTTCGAGACCCTGTGAGTCCCTGACTGCCCTCCTTCCCACCAGTCCGCCTACTCCTCCTGCTCCTCTCACTGCCGGAGGCCCTGTCCGTCGTCGCCACCTTTGCCCTTACGGACGCGGCCCCGGCCTCAGCCCTCGAACCTCTACCAGACCTGGATGAGCGGGAGGGCTGGGAGGGCTGGGAAGGCTGGGAGGCGTCCGACAGAGAGGTGCTCCGGGAGGTGCTGTCTTCCTCCGACTGCTCTGTCTGCGTCTTTTTCTCCTCGTCTGACAGGCGGTCCACCAACTTTAGCGTCTCCCCGCTAATGCCTTTAAAGTATTCGATCGTGCGCTTACAAACCTCACTAGGGTTCTCCTGTCTGTCCTTTCTACATGCTCCCTCAACTTTTACATTGCTGACCTGATGTCTGTCCTTCAATGGGAGCCTTGTGGGCAACTGTATGGCGGCTCTCCCTGTGTCCAATGCCCTCGTTGGCTGTGAGGTAACCCGAACTGAAACAAGTGAACTCGCTGCAGCAGCAGGGCTGCTCTTTTTAACATCCTTGATTGGTATTCTAGACCTGGGTTCTACTTTGGCTATGGCTGGCTCTCGTCTCTTCCTGACCTCAACCTTCACTGCTTGTTTGGGCTTCTGTTTGCCGATGGCTGTTCCCTGCGTGTGGAATGACCAACCTGATGCTTTAACTGGAAGCCTTGACTTGGGCTGCTTCACTTCACTTTCTTTGACAGTTTCACTTTTTTGCTCCTGCACTTCACTGCTGCTGTGTACTTCCACTCTCTCTTCTACATCCCTACAGCATAGTGTTTCTATCCTGCTAGCTTTTTGAAGTGTGGGCTCAGAGGAGGACTGCAAATTAAACACTACACTACCACATTGAATGTAGTTGGCCTGAACACTGGAGGACTCAAGGTTATTGTTGTTGTTGCAGTTTTCAGAAGGGAAATCTCTTCTCTCTAACTGGGGGTCAGTGTGTCTGCTAGACTGGCTCTCTGTACACTGACCCTCTATACTGATGTATTCCGGCACCATCTGACCCTCTGACATCTCAGCTTTACAATCGGTGAGATCCCCTGAGTCTTTTTTCACAGTTATAGAGGCAGCTATGCCCATCTTAATAGGAGTGCGTAATTTGGGATCAACCTTAGAGGCTGTGATTGTGCATGAGGAGGCGGTCTCAGCTATGGCTTCACAGGCGGGGGCATCAGTACCGGTATAGCCAGCGTCACTGCCAGGCTGTGCAGTGCTGCATTTTGCTGTTGTTGTTGCTGGTGTTGGTGGTGTTGTGCTGCTGTCTGTGGTAGTATCTATAACATTCACCATCTCATCTACTGTGGCCCTCTCCCCTGACTGAGAGGAAATTACCCCCAGGATCTTGCCCCCTCTCCCCTTTTCCCCTGTTTTAGGGTCAGAGGAATGCTCACCAATCTGGAAAAACTGAAGCCTCTCTTCAACAAAGTCCCGCTTGCTCATGTCAATAGCACCACTGCGGGTCATCTCAAACATCTTGCCTTCATGGAAAGGGAAGGGGTTAGGCTCACTAGTCGGTGTGCTCTCATCAGTCGGGGTTCGAGCAGGAGTTGTGTCAGGTGTTGTAGCCTGTGATTGGTCCTCCACCGATAAACCAAAGGGCTTGGGGTCCTCATCTTTTGCTTTGGACTCAAAAACTCCATCATTATCACCCCCTTTGGTTGACCAGGGGTCAAAGTCCAGGCCTTTGGTGGCAACAGTTTTAAAAGTTGAATTTAGCTCCTCTTCAAGTTGGTAGCCAAAGTAGTTTTCTGCCAAGCTCTGTCTTTCTGGATGTCTTCCTTCAAGAGTATAATCTTTCTCATCTCCACTGGCTGAGGATGTATTGGTTTTAGTCTTTCCATTATCTTCCTCACATTTCTCTTCCTCTATCACTTCAAGCTTGGACTGACTAAATGAGCGGTCGGTTATTTTCCCGTCATTGGACAGACTAGATGTTTTAGGGTCCTCGGTCAATCCATCATCCTCATCCTGAAGGTCATACCCATCTAAAGAGTCAATTTCTGTAGCATCGGTGTCATGAGAGAACTCAGCTGTGGTGGCCATGGAGCAGTCAGTGACTGACTGATCATTGCCATTTTGGTCAGAGTCGGCATCTTCCTCCTTTTCGACGCCATTGATCTCAGATGCATTATTTCTGTTTTTCTCAGGTTTATTCGGCTGTTTCTCTCTATCTTCTTTCATTTTGAAAGTGTACTTTTTGACAGGGATGGGATGGAAGACTGACTCATCATCACTGGAGTCACTGTTATCAGCTCCAGGAGGAATAGGGGATGGAGGCTGGACCCTGATAATAGGCTCGGCTAAGAGGTGCCTATCGTGCTCCTCTTGGAGGTTCACCTCAATCATCTCTGTCTCTGCCTCTGAAGAAGCACAAGAGCCCCTTTTCTCAGGGTCGGACTGCTCTGCTTCTAAAGGAGGAGGAGGTGGAAACTCTATGTAAGCCACTCGTTTACCCCTTGACTTTTGTCTCTCTGTTTCTTGTTTTCTACTGTGATTTTCTGAGGAAGTTGGCTTTGACTTTTCCTTCAAGGGCCCCTTGTAAATGAAGGTCTTCCCATCTTCCTCCTCAGACTCCTCTGTGATAGGGCTTTGCATGCTAGGCATGAAGCCTATCACAGAGTCTGGTGTTCTTGAAGCCAGACTCACGTCCTCCGTGCTGGGAGTCTCAGGGGTAACAGAACTTTTCCCAGAGCTGTCCATGAAAGTCACTTGTTCTAGAGTATCTTTTGGACTTCCTTGAGGAGATGGAGACTGTTTTTGCTTGACAGTGTAAAATGCACCCCTAGTCTCATGCACTGTTCTACTCTCATGGCTTACTATCTTTTTGTACGTTCCCAGCTGCCCCGAAGCCGTTTCTTTTTCATACTGCTTTCCTACTTGGATGCTAACATACACAGGTAAGGGTTTAATATCTTTAAAACCCTCTGTGACAACTACAGGACTGAATTCCTCCAAATACTCTACTTGGTCACTATCAACACCGTTACACACAACATTCGACAGGCTACCGTCTGATGAGTCTGTGGATTTTCCTAGTGATGATCCACGAGTAGACTTGTTGGATTCAGAGCTACTGTGTAACTGATTTCTAGATAAAGTAGGTATATGTGACCCTGTCCTCTCATGGGGTTCAATAGAGGCATCTAATTTTAAAGTGGTGGATTTGTGATTTTCTGAGAAATTAGATGGCTTTCTTATAGGAATTTGTGATTCCGAGTTTTTTTTTAGACTATCATTGCTATTTGGACTTTCTCGGACAACGAATTCTGTGTAAATTATTTTCTTGGAGCTTTCTTGTCTTTGTGAATCACTGTTATTGCCATCTTTGATTGAATCGTGAATTAAAGACTGAGATAATTTGGGAGATTGGGGTTTATAGGTCCCGTGGTCTTGGGTCTCCCATGTTTTGAATAACTTTTTCTCATCCTGATCTTTTCCACTGGTCTCATGCTTGGGTGATAACTTGTTTGAGTCACTATCTAGACGTCTTCTCGGGTTTCCCGGACTGTTTGGTGTTTTTGGAATGTTTGGACCAGCGAACACCTGATACACAGGGAGCTTACTTTCCTGGAGTTTCCTAATCGGAGGATTTGAATTTTGGCCACCCTGAGTACTCCGATCTTGCCTTTGAGCCTCTTGTTCAAACTTTAGCCTCACTGCACTGACTTTGGAGGAAGACATCTGAAAAGGTTTCGGGCTTTCACCTGTGCTACCCTGTGATTTAGTATCTCCTTGTTTTGTTGGGTCTGATTCGCTGTACTGCACCAATACTCTTCTCTCTGGACTGCTGGGCAAACTGGCACATTTTCTGTCACTGGCGCTGAACCGGTCTCTAAGCCTTTCTCTACTCCACTCTTCCCCACTACCTCCATTCCTATAAGATGCCCTTTCTGGACTGCTGTGTGTAGAACTGGGCCCGGATCGTGATTCTCTGAAGTCGGGTCTTCGAGATTTCTTTTCTGGAGATGATAGCTCATCATTGAGCTGTTCTGTTTTCTCACGAAAGAATTGAGATACCTCACTGAGTTTTTCCTCTGCCTCCTTTACAGTCCTGTCCACTCTGTCCTCATACATAAGCTGCTCTCTCTCCTTACTCTGTGTGTCATCTGACACACGCATCCAAACTGATTGTTTTGGGCTACCAGGCTCAGACGAATACTGCAAAAGTGTCAGTTTGTCAAAGTTATCATCAACATTGGCCACTCTTCCAGATTTATCATATACATTTCTCGATGACCGAAAGACATACTCTGTCCTTGGTCCAACTGATCTACCCTCACTGTGACTACTTCTGTCTGGTGAGTGGAAGCGAGACCTATCTCTCAGATATTCCTCTGTGTCAGAATGAGACTGATCAAATTTCTCCGAGAGTAGCATTTTCTCTGCAAAATTATAAGATTCTCCCCTAAGCTCTGATGCTTCATCCTCATTGTACTCTACAGATTGTTGGCTAAGTAGCTTCAGTGTTTTGTAAGAGTCATCTGCCATGAGCTGGGCAGAACTAGGGCGACTGTCTTCCTCTTGTGACATGGGTGTGTTTACTCTGGGGGAGTCAAGGTACACTGGAAGGGATTCCTCTGGCTCCTCCTCTTCCTGTCTATTTCCTGGGTAGTAATACATTTCCTTCTCTGCATGGTTTTTTGTCTCTCTGATAATGACCTCTGTTGGTTCTGTTTTATTGCCTTTTTCAATGTGAACCTCAATTATTCTTTCAACCTTGGGTTTGGAGTTGATGTCCTCAATTACTCTTTGGGATGTTTCCTCATTGCCAGACTTGTGTTCAAACAGTCCAGCCAGCTCTCTAGAGGGGTCTTTGCCTGACTGAAAAGCCTTCATTATATCATGCACAGACATAGTTTCCTCACACCTCTCCGATGCTGCTTCTTTGCCAGGCGGTTTGTGGTACACCATCCTGGTAGTGGTAGTGATGTGAGTCTCCTCCTTTACCCTCATCCCTTTTCCCATTGGATCGTCATCAGGGCTGACTTTTATTGAATAGCATTTATTCTGATCTGGAGTTGATGTAGCTTGGTGACCTTGAGAATCTGAATCAATATATCTGACAGGATGTGCATCCTCCATTGCAGGTTGTTTGTTATCCTCTGGGGTCTCATAGCTCCTGATGACATGAACAACTTCAGTTCTAGTTTCAGTGATTACTGGAGGAACTGGGATATCCTGAAAGAGGGCCTTGGGGCCCAAGCCCTCAGCACTCTGAGGAGCAGAGGGTGTCCTTTCACTCCGGGTCTCAAAGCCACTGTCTGAGAGGGGACTTTTATCCTGTTCATGTGAGATATCATCAGGGGAGTCTAGCACAGTATCTGCACCAAAAAGCGCACCTGCTACTTTACTGATCTCTCTGTCTGAAGCTGATGAGCGCATGTTTGTTGGAGGCATTTTGAGCTTATGCTCCTGAACTGCTATAGTGGGTTTAAGGACACGTTTCTGCTTCTCCTTGCCCTCTCCTTCTCTCTTTCCCTCATCTGCTTTATGTTTTGTGTCATGCATTTTGGAGAAAGAGCTGCTCCCAACATCATTGGTCAGGTAGTCAACCACTTTAGAGAGATTGAAATCTCTATCTGGTATTGTTTTTGATTTTGCTTGAGGAACCACAGTCTCATATCTTGGTGGATAGCTCCAGTTGCTTGGTGGTTGTTCAACTTGTACTTTTGAGAAGTGTATGTCATCCAAAGAACCTCTTGAAACCCTACCATCCTTCACACCGTCTTTGGTAAGGATTTCGCTCACTTTTACCAAATCTTGTTTTACTTTCTCCACAATTCTATATGGCTCCTCATCCTCAATACGAGCCTCTTTTGAAGAATCAGACTGAAATCCTTTATTGGCTGTGGAATTTGGGTCTGTTTGCAAAATGGCTGACATTCGTATCAAGTCCTCTTTCATTTCTGCTACATCTTTCAGAATCTCTTGGCTGGATGAAAGTGGCGATGCAGTATTTGATTTGAGGCCAGTAGAAAAATGAGGTGCTTTGATTGGGGAGAGAGTTCTGGCAAAGGAAGATTGCATCTGAGCATTTACCTCAACAGGCACTGCCTTCCGCGGGGAGAGAAGGGCTGCAGATGACTTGGACACCTCAGGTAACTTTTTAAATTGGGGTTCAGGCAGCACATTAATAACAGAGTACACTGGAACAGTCATTGTACTGGATGTTACAGTACTGGTGGTGTTGGGAGGTGATCTCAGAGAGGGGTAAAGGGAATTCGAAGTTGATCTAATGGACTGATATGAGGAGGATGCTGAAGAGGACAAGGACTTCAAGGTGCCATAGCCCGCAGAACAAGAATTAAATGTTTTTTCAACCTCATCAAAGGCAGCATTGACACTTGTAGTCGCAGCATTGGTAGTTGCTTGTATTCTCTCTTGAAGACTGCTTGCGAGGAGAGATGTTGGAGAGGAAGAGCGGTACTGTGTAGGTGACACAGTTCCATTGATCAGAGCTGCAGCACTTGGTGGGGTGTTGGATTTATGTGGTGACGAAAGTGAGGAGAACAGGTTTCTTGCAGGGCCAGTGACATCTGAGGCAAAGGAACGCACAGAGGAGAGACCAGGGACTGTTTTTATGGGTGAGGAGGAAGATCCTGTGCCACAAGAGCCCCCCATTACGGTCTTGTATGGCAGGGGTGAACTGAACATACTCAGGGAAGATTTGGGAGAGGTTGGAGGGGTCATGCTTATTGACGTTCTCTCAAGAAGAGGGCTTCCTCCTCCAGAGACTGTTATAGGGGAGGTCCTAGCAGACAATGCTGCCAGTCCTTTCATGGATATCGTATCTGGGGCGCTTCTACCTGGTGAGGCCAGGTGACTGGGGCTGACCTGCACTGGGTACTGGCCTTGCTGGGCTACAGTTTTTATAGGTGAGGAGATGGTTCTGTAAGATCGGATGGGAGAGGCCATGTCACTAACTGACTTTACAGATAAGGCAGGTGATCCCGGGATGTTGGTCTTGATGGGGGAGGCAGAGTTGATGGACCAGACAGACTTTAATGGAGAGGCAGAGGGCGTGTTGGATGACGAACTGGAGAGGGAGCCAAACCCAGACTTGGCTTGGCAAGGGACGGCGACAGGAACAGGCGACCACGCCTGATAAGATCTCGTTGAAAAGACAGGTTTGTGAGGGTAGCTAGAAGGCTGTGTTCTCGGCGAGCTTCGATCAGT
The DNA here is from genome assembly GCF_023055335.1 of Clinocottus analis. Classification (NCBI taxonomy): domain Eukaryota; kingdom Metazoa; phylum Chordata; class Actinopteri; order Perciformes; family Cottidae; genus Clinocottus; species Clinocottus analis. Next base: position 6,969,349 of record NW_027176240.1, read on the forward strand.
TGTTTCTTCAACAATAATTTAAATAAAAAGCAATAAAAAAAGTCAAAATAAAATGTAACGAAAAATAAGTTGAAATAAAACATAAAAACCAGAAAGAGAAATTTGAGTCAGTCAGAAACAGCATATTCACAGCAGCAAGACAAAGTTTTACAAAGGAATTGTAACAAAGTATCCTAAACCCTGGATGATATGGCAAATGATGGTCTAAAATCATTGAAAAAATACATCCGATAAAGAACAGAGCATGTATTGGAACAAAATGCTTGACATGTGGAAGACTTGACAAAAAATGACATGATAACCAAAACTCACAATTCCATTGACTTTTGATGTGCTTAATCTATTTGCCTACTTGCAACAGTGCCTTTTACTATACATGTTTGATTGACATGTGTTCATTTGGTTCATTTTCAATGCCAGAGATGACCCCACAAATGTATACCATTAATAAATAAAATCACTTTACTTGTTTGGTCATGACTTAAAATAAATAAATATGAGGTTGCACCTTACAAAAATGTTACAGTAATGCCTTACAATTCAAGTCATATTTGAATTGTCTCTTTTTTTCTGTTTAGTTAACGTTTCTCAAGTTATATTTATGAATATATTATAAATCTCAACATCTTTCTTTAAGAAAAGATTTGGAAGGACAAAGCTGGAATACAAAACACAGACAGTAACAAAAGAATTGTCAAACTTCTGTGTTATAGTATGCATTAAAAAAAACTGCTCATACAAATGCTGCTTAGCAGTCTCAATGAAGGGAACTCAAGTTAATGTAAAGTGCAACCTGTTACCACATCAATATACACAGCCGCACACAATCATAAAGCCAATAAGAGTGAAATGGTCACTAAAAAAATGACTATTCAAAAGAATATTTTTATTCAACATGAATCAAAACATTTGTGTTGAAATGATAAATGAACAGACAGACATTGATTCACAGTGTTTCCACAAATGTGAAATAACAGAACAATTGAAACAGGGAGACGTTTTGTCAACATGGAGTGGGTAAGCGAAGCGTAACACACAGTAAACCATGCAAATGTTTGATGAACGACAGATGTTCAAAGAGTATGTGTCAGGTGAATAAAATAAATGAATGATGAACAAGTTTTGTCAGGTAGATCTCTTTCTATACTATGGCTATATGAAAGAAAATATGTACACTGTATAGAGGGACCTTTAGACACTAAAACTAATTAAAATCACATTAACATCTGAAATCAATCAAAACTTTTATGCAAGTAAAAATGGGAAACTCACTCGCTGCTGGGTCGGTCAAATAGCTGTAGCGCTTACGCAAAGCTAAGGAGGCAAAGGTATGACGTCGTTCTGGCTTTTCAGTCTGAAACAAACAAAAAAGAACAAAAGATGCTTTAACATAAAAAATATGGTGAAATGTGATTCTGAGCTATGAGAATTAGGTCTAATATGTTAATGTTAATTTGTTAACTTAGATATCTCAGTGTACGGAAATTGTCCTATTTTTAGTGGATCAGCACTGTTAGTACTGGCACAAGGAGACACTGCAGGTGTACTGTAGTGCCTCCTCTGGAGAGTAATACATCTCTTCACTCACTGCATTTCTCAATGTCATAGCTTCAGACAAAATGTGCTCGTCTGTATGGCCTACTCCAGTAAGTGGTCAGCATGGGCGTAATCCAACTTCTAGTTAGTTAGGGCAGTGGTTCTCAAATGGGGGTACATGTACCCCTGGGGGTTTGTGGAGGCATTTCAAGGGGTACGTGAGATTAAAAAAAAAAAAAATCTATTTAAAATTAGCATCCATTTAGAAATTCATTAAAAAAAATTGGAATTTTATAAATATTCGATAAAATAAAAGTGTAAGTCCATAAACTGAATTGTATATATTCTATATTACATCAGACCCTGATGGCACAGCGCTGTGTATTACATATTTTTTCCAACCAAAAATGTTTTGTGCTGGTTAGGGGGTACTTGGCTGAAAAAGTATTTCATAGGATATTGTTTATATTCTTTGCTTCTATGATTTCTACATTTGTTTTGTTGATGTAGTCTTACTACCTCTAAGAGGTTGAGAAACACGGAGTTAGGGTGTGTGAAACGAATGTTCTCCTTTTATGAAAATGCATTCATCAGCTCATCAAACGTAGTTGCACAGTATATCTTCCTAAAATTAAACTAATATTTATTCTAATATTAGGACAGTGATACAAATTTAGCCTGGTCTCCGAAAATTACGCATATATTGGACAATTATGGATTATGGAATTTACAGTATCATTCAATGCCAGACCAATTAATAGTGTGGCCTTTATGTAACAAGGTGAAAAGTGAGGAGGAGCGATAAACGTGTGTCTTTATTTCATCCACCTCTCTCACAATCAATGTGACATTGAAACTATTACTTTTTTACAAATCTTAACATAATTAAGTACAAAAAAATAAGTAAAACTCAGAAACAAGACTGAAATACAGACACTCAGACCCTTAATGATAAAAATGTCCACTTTAAAATAAATTGTTTTGATTGCACGACCACTCCACATTAAAATCAATTATCATACAATAACATGCTTTCAAACTAGAGCAATGGCTTTAAAATTACATGTATTTGGCCTATGGGTAAAATACATGCTATTTTCCTGGTTTCTACTCAGGTTATTGCTGCTGTATTACGGAGCACTGCAGTGTTTGATGTAATTTATCGAAATCAATGTTGTTGCTAATTTTTGACATATCCCTAACAAAAAGAAACAGTGGCATTGTGTAAACAAACTGAAATGGGGATTGAAAAGGGTTAAAATTCTAAAAATCAATTCATAATTGGTTGTTATAATCAGGGCTAATGTTAGAAACAATAAAGTAGAAAACAATATCAATATATTACTTCATGGCAGTTTTTTTAACAAGGACATCTTTGTCCTCTGAAGATTTCAGAGCTACTTTTTAAAAAAGGGATGCACAAGAGGGTTGTTGTTAAAAAAGGTTTAGTAACCTTCTGAATTGTCCAAATTCAACATTCTGTCTGGCGTGAGGGTCAATATATTTATGTAGGAGTGACATCATACACATGGTCACTATAATGTAAGTATTCAAACATAAAAATAGACTTATCTCCCCTTTGGTTAAAGTCTCGTATAAAAGAGTTGACGTCCAGCTAAGTTAGTTTTCTCTGTCGCAAACGAGCCAAGGACAAAGGTGAAGAAGGGAACCCCCAAAAACAACAAAACAATGACTAAGAGTCAGGGTTTCATCTGAAGCTGACAAAAGGTACCATAGTCCTGTGTGAAACTTCCTATGAGTTAATAGTACGAATGGAGACATGGTGATTTCCTGTTGGACATGTATGGAAAGGAAGATAGAGATGGAAAACAAGCTGAGGTGCGGCACAGCAAATTGGCTCCACTGCACTTTGGGATGAAGACAACAACAAATAAATCCTTGCTGATTAAAACAACTGCCGTTTCCACTCATGCACTACATGGGGGTCACTTCAGAAATCACGTAGCTGTGTAAAAAAAAACATGCAGTCCGAAGCATCTTTTACACCAAGGTACTGTACGGGGACAAAATATCTGCGACACGCATATTTACTACAGCATCTGCAGTAAAGCCAACAGAAAGGACGACAAAGAAGAAGCAGTTCCATGTGATGATGAAGAATCTGTTTTACCTCATCATCAGGATCAGACTCCATATCCTGTGGTATTCCAAGATGCATTGCAGGAGAGGAGAGAGATGACACAATGGAGAGCAGGGACGTTATAATGAGCGGGGAGGTGGAAATCAAAATCAGGGGATGAAAATGGAGCAGCAAAAACAACAAAAGGCATCAGAAAAAATCTATGGGATTAATACAAAATAAACAGCAACGTAACAAAAGCAGAAGCAAAATAAGTTCAGTTTCTTGTGATCAATCTTGTGATCAATCGATACCACAACAAACAAATAGTTCTTATGTACCCACAGTGAGCCAGGCAATAGAACAAAGCACGATGTGCATGTGCGGCTGCATGTGTACGTTGTGGGGTCTTATGACTGGCACAGGCTTTAACACTAATAAAAGACACAAGCAGCAGGCACTCATTTCTAGATCAAATGAACTCCAGTGGCTCCTCTTGATGTCAGGAGCACAACGCTTTCTGTATTTTCATTTACATGTAGATGGTATGATATGGCCTGCAAGGATGAGCTATCACACATGGTGACCCTACCTTCTTGTGGGTTGGCAGTGTGATATTCAAATTGCATATGGCAGCCTGTGGAAGGCCTTTAATGGATTTTGGCTCTCTCAGGAAGGAGAGGCGGCCACATGGCTCCTGGCCCATATCTCTGATCTGCAGAGGACAGCAAAAGGATTGCATCATAAGTTGACCGCGACAAAACATTTTTTAAAGAACGACCATGCAAAGTAGAAAATGTGTTTTTTTTAAAAGCATCTCTTTCTTTCTCAAGGAGCAGAATATATATTTTTTTTTTTACCTGGACCTACTGAACATTTCTCCATTTGGAAATTGTCTCACAGTTTCTAGATTTAAGCAGCATGCATTTAATTTAGACATTTATCGCCTTCCATGTAAAGAAGGCTAGGACAACAGTTGAGTTAATGTGTAGCTCTTAACATATACTGCCAAAGAAAATCACTATTGCTATAAATGGTCAGCTGATTACTAGAGGAGGATCGGACATTTCTGACATAATTGAATCAGCAAGGCACATTTGCAAAAGGAGAGCAGACTGAAAAACAGAGACCGTAAGCTAGCAGAGAGAGAGAGGAACATAGAGGGATACATTTTATACCTTCACGTTGAAAGGAAGCCTGTTTTCCTTGAAGGAGAAGAAGTTAAAAACCAGCTGTTGCCCACTTTTGGTGAGAGGCGACAGGTTGCCATAGCAGTCCACATGGATGGGCTTGCCCTCCAGAACCTATAGAAGTTTGAAGACCAACATGCGGTTTTGATGCATTGCATTTCACAAACATGTCATGATTTGTTTTTCCTTCCTCGATTTGTTTGTCCTCCACACGAGCACACGACCCCACCTCGATATCTTTGCTCCGGGCCACTTCCTCAAAGTTCTCCTGCTGCTCCAGGGTCTTGTCCACTTTGTCGTCCGTCATGCAAAAGCAGCGCAGTCGAGCCTCAATGGCGTCGTTCATCTTGGCGAACACCACAAACTTGGCCAGGTACGGCACGCAGATCAGCTCCCGGTATAACTGAGACGCTAGACTCACCGTCTCAGGAATCTGGTGACAGTCTGCGAGCCAGAACCTGTGGAGGAGAGGAGAGATCGGAGGAAAGAGGAGAGGTGAGATCGGAAGGGAGAGGAGAGGAAAGGAGAGATCGGAGGGAAGAGGAGAGGAAAGGAGAGATCGAAGGGAAGAGGAGAGATCGGAAGAAAGAGGAGTGATCGGAGGAAAGAGGAGAGATCGGAGGGAATAGGAGAGGAAAGGAGACAAAAAATAATGACAAATCTAGAAGGAACAATTTGCTTAATATGAGAATGATTTCAAACAGATTAAAGTTTTGAACTATTTTTGCATCACACTGATTCTACAACGAATCAAACGAGCTGGGTTAATTCTCTGAAGGACGAACACAAACACATGGCAGCTGTGTAGTGATCAGTTAACATCAGGCTGCACACTTGCCACATGATCCCAGTCTAGTTAGGATGAGAGTTCATGACTTTGTGTACCATAACCAGCAGCAACTGAACTTCAGTTTAGGGGCAGGCCTCATTAATGAATGGGTAACGTGACTTTGTACAATTTTAGGCAAAGGCGTAAGTAAGTGTAACCTTGTTAGCGTGCAGGGCCACAGAGAAAAGTGAAGAGAGCTCCGGGAGGACAACAAACTTAAAATTAAATCACTTAAATAATTACATTTAAAGTCAGCCAATAAAGAAATAAGTAATAAAAAAAACAAGATGCTATCGTCAAGAAAAATTAAAAACAGCTGCCCAGAGTTGAATTTTGACAACTGACAGTAACGTGAGTTTTTGTCGTGATACAGTTTGTGATTCACTGCCAACTTTTCATTGCTTCCCGGCACTGCACTATCACTACTGAGATGTCTTCTGGCAGAGATTTAAAACAATCCTTGGATGGACTTGTATATTCCAGAGGGGTAGGACGAAGGCTGCAACTAATTATTATTTTCATCATCGAATAATCTGTCAATCATTTTCTCGATGAATCATTTAGACTATTATAACTTCAGGAAACAGTGACCCTTAAAGTTTGCAGTCATTCCATTTCTGTCAGATTTCGCTTGAAAATTCACTTCTTTATCAAATTAGTGGCAGATTCATTTTTCTTTTGAACGCCTAATCGTCGTATCTCTAGATCCCCAACAGGACCAACATGTACTTAAGTCCTCCAAGAAAAGTAACTTCATGACATCCTTACAGGACACTACGGTGATAGATCAATGAAGTGCTTTGTTTATCCAAATGATAAAAGTATATATTCTATATATTTCACAAGAACTAATTACTCAGCTTCAGAAAAGATGTTGTAATATTTTCATAGTGATCATGACATGGCACAACATAAAACATCTCGCAGTATGTGTTCAGTATGAGTCTCACCTGGCCGACACATTTGTGGTGAAGGAGACGCAGTCGGTGACGAAGGACAGCGGTGTGGTCCCTGTGATGTCCTCCCACTGGGCCGGGGACGTCCCTCCTGCGTGAAACCAGCGCCAAAAGATGAGCTCACTGCCTTTCCAACCTTGCCAGAGCTTGAGCTTTTGTAATCCTCATCTTTTTTATCTTCTTAGCTCTTGATCTTCTCTCTATCGACCAGTGACTTTTGACATCAAAAGTAGACCCTTATGTGCCCACAGCGAGTCAAGTCACAGTGACTCAGAGTCCATAACCCTGTTTCATGTCAAATAAATGAATGAGCAACTATGGCTGGTATCACTAAATGCATTTATTAGCATCTCAGGATAGAGTGACTGTCAAAGTATGTGTGTTAAATAACCCAATGCTCGGCCCGCAGAAGCATTTTTGGAGGGAGGCACTGCTGCTGCAGTGATGTCATGCTCGAGTGATCTTCAGGTCCACTTGCCTGTGATGCTGCAGAGCAGACGCAGGCAGGGCGCAGCGTCGCCTCGGTGGCCGCTGGGATGGCCTTCTGCCGATCGAGGCGGAACGGGGATCGTCATCGTGATCGGCTTGTGGAACTTTCTCCTCCTGGGCTCGACAGTGACGATGGGGCTGAAGGTGGCTCTGTTGCCAAGGATCGCCCTCGCCATGTCGTCGGGCACAGGCTGAGCCTACGCAGACACGCAGGAGGACGAGAGAGGAAAGGGTTTGTGGGAGAAATGTTCGGCCAAACTTTTCCCTGAACTTTCTATGAAATAGAAGCGTCCGGACAGGTGAGGCGGCATCAAATATTCAAACACAAATAGGTCAGGTGTATAAATAAATAATGCGAGGAAAAGGCTGAGTCATGAAACAGTTGCAAGATGCAGATCTGCCGTACCTGCAGGCCAACACGGATCTTCTTGGTGAGCGCCCCCTGTGGGAACGAGGCCTGGACCATGGGCACGGTGCTGCTGGACAGCATGCCTCCGTCAGGACCCATGTGGTTAGACTCCTGCTTGATCCGCGACACCACGGCAAAATACTGAGGGAAGTCGCTGGTGACGATGCGGCAAATGCGCTTCTTCTCCAATTCGATAGGACTGTCCAACTCTGTGACAGAAAATGTTACCCTCATATATGTGATTTCAAGCCACGTTTACTGGTGGCTGTCTCTTCCCTAAATAGTCAGTAAATAGTATACACGTATGTTTTAATGTTAGGTACTATTTAGGTACGACATTTTGGTCAGTGTCACTACAAAACAGGACAATAAATAGGCTAAACAGAATGAAAGTTAGCTTTTTCTAGGTCACCAGCTGACATATAGCCCTGGGTTAAGTAGTGTAGGTTTTCCTAAGGGGTTCAGTTCACCTTCATCCATTCACTGCGGACACAAAAACGGCCTTTGTACAAACTATGGTTGATGAATGTTAAAGCACGCAGAATAACCTTTCCTTTACCTTCGTCCATTCCCGTAAGCAGCTCGAAGAGGTCTTCGGATCGGGCGTCAGACTGGTGCTCCTTCCACGTGTCACCATTGTCACTCCTCAACACAATCAGCTCCCTCTCTTTCCCCCGCATGGACCCAAAATGAGGGATCTCCACAATCACCGGACTGAAAGAGGATAATAATAGACCTTAAATAAGTAAAAGAAGCCCCAAACTTAAGGGCATCTTTGAGGTTTTAATGATAATTCTAGTTAACTAGCTGCACTGGCAATCCAGTCATTATATAAGTTGGTATCAGGAAATATCTCAGATTTCCCCCCTGGCCTGTTGAAGACTCATAAACACAACGAAAAAAAGAAAATTCCAAGCGTCCTACCCGAGGAACTGAGCACCAGCTGGTCCGACCTCCACCAGCCGGCTGACCAGGCCCTCCCCCTCCACCATGGGTGGGGGGTAGGCCAGCTTGTGCCTTTTGGCCAGGCGACAGGTGATGCGTGTGGGCGCCGTGCACTTCCGAGGAGGGATGATGATGCGCATGCCATTGTGCCGGCTGCCTCTCATGGAGCCGCCGCGGGCATCCACCATGAAGCTGACCAAGAACCTGCAAGGTGTCGAAAGAGCAACGTTAGAGGAGGAAAAGACGCAGACAGACAGAAAGATAGAAGGAAGCTTTACCACGGACACAAGTGAGGAGGACGAGTCCCATGCTGTGATCACCGTACACCCAAACAAAGTAAGGAAAAGAGAGAAAAGAACTCAAATAGAGACAAAGCAAGAGATAGAACGATAGGAAGAAGGAGAAAAAAAAGATGCTTTGGGTTCTGAACGTTGGCGGATCTCACCTTCATGTGCCTCAATTTATAGCATTAAACACAGTTTGAAACTAAACAGGGTGCTAATGAAGTTGCAGAAAGTTTAGTTTCCACTCCTGAGGCTGAAGGTGAGACTGTTGCCACATTTCAGCTCCTTTAAAGCAACAAATATTAAAACACCTGCACAGATGTTTCACCAAGATCGGGCTAATGTGTTCATATGTGATGTGCCTTCAAATAAAGAGCATGTTTTAGCATCCCATATAATCATTGACACAAGTAAGGATGGAGTAGGATGTATTCTTTATGTTCACTACCAGTGTTGTTATGCACCGTGTGGTTGCTTTTTCTACACTGTATGCTGGAAATAGCAGAATCCCTGTAAAGTTTTGAGGAAGATTTATTTTCAATGTGCGCTGTGAGAGGAAGAGAGATGGCACATGGATGAAAACGACTCCCAAACGTTGAGCACACACTTCTAATATCCAGGCAGTGCAAATGAAACACCAGACCACACGGATGAGACGAGCACAGAGCGGAGGAGAGAAGGCCAAGAGGGGGAGAGAGAGTGTCGAGGTGAGAGGGAGACAGAGGTGGAGGAGGGAGAGTGGCATCACTGCAGCATCGTGGGTGAGAGCAGCGAACTCAGTCATCACCTGGAGTCATACTGAGGGAGCGGGGAGGAGAGGCTGCAAAATAAACACAATGGAGGCAATGCAGGAGGCAAACCCCCAGAACCTAGTTTTAGTATCAAGGTTTCACAATCACTGTTGGGATCTGTAGTATCTAATGAAGATGGAGGAGTGATTAAAAACTGGTGGAAAATCAAGAGAAAACACAGGACACACTGAGGACAAAATTACAATAAACAAAACAATAAATACATAGACAGACAAACACACTAATGATGAAACTGGACAGATCCAAGTATTTCCTTTCTGAGCAAATGGTGCAGTAAGTTCTGCACAAAGACAGCGTCATCCGTCCAGAGCAACATTTTACGATGTCATATATTCAAAGTACGCGGATGAGAGCAATATGTTATCCAAATGCAACACACGAGCCGCTGTGACATGAGCTCACGCAGACTCTGTTCTTTGTTTCTGTGATGACGGAAATAGAACTGATGTCAGTGGACAAGAGGGCGATATCTGGACCGTGTCTTTAGACGTGTGGTATGACATAAAAGCTTTCAGAGGATAGACTCTGTCTTTTGTTGCTGTAATGTGATGTGTACAATAGCAGCGCTGCGGAAAACCCACAGCCCTGCATCATGTCTGCATCACTGCTGCAGGGTTTGCTGAATATTTACTCTTAGGGGGGGAAACAAAACACAATACACCAGTTGTGTGCAGTAAGCATAGAATATGTATCTTTTTATACGGTAGTTGTGTGAATGTGCATGCTGTGGATGTGTCAGCTTTTGAATGTGGTGTATGTGTGTGTGTGTGCAGTCTGGTAAACAGATCGGATGAGACAGTGCAGCTGGTCTTACCCGGAGTGAATGGGACTGGACACAGTGTTGTGACTGTGGCTGTGGTCCATGGTGTCCGGAGTCCAGCTGTAGCGCCGCATACACTCAGAGCTGTAGTCTCTGGTCACAGCCAGGTGCTGAGGGAGGAGGATCCAAGGACAGAGGGGAAGAGACGAGGAAGAAGAGATACGTCAAGAGGAAGAGGAGGATTGAGAGTGGCAGATAGATACGAGGTGGAAGCAGGAGGAAAAAAGGACGGAAATAAAAATGTAAATGGAAGGAAATAGGCCTTTCAAGAACACAAAAAAGAGCTAAAGATGAATCATTGCACGATGTAACAGTTGACAGACATACCCCGCCCTTCCTTTTTTTTTAGTTTTTTTTTTTTACAACCCTCGAGTCATGCATGATTTGGCGCGATGAGCTTATGACATTCACGGCGCCCGCACTCAATTGGTCACGATCGGGGCAAAATGACACAATAAATAACACAATAAATAGATGCTGCACTGAAACTTAAAAAAGGTTATGTGCAGCAACTGTGACGGCCTCGAAGAAACTAGAAACCAGCATTAATACATGATATATGTGAACATCGAATTATGAGAACTCCCGTAGGATGGAAGTAACATGGGAATGACCAAAATACTGACCGGCACTAATGAATGAGAGGAGAACGACATGGATCCAAAACAAACACATGTACACAACTCAAGAGCAATGGAAGCTGAACCACAGTGACCGAACAAATAAACAACACTGAGGAATGAGTCGGACATCCGTGAACTCTTTATACCTTATTGAGTGGGTCAACCAAGTAGGAAATGTCTTTACAGACGCTCTGAAGCTAAGGGGAGAAGAGAGACAGTTCAGAGGTCACACTGAGGACACAGCGAGGTCCAGACAGACGAGTTCATGGAGCTTTGCTTCACTGAAGGATTCAATTTCCACTAAAACAAACATGATACCATCTTTGTGACGATTAGATGGCTCCACAAATTTCGTCAAACAATTCCTAAATACCTGAAACTTGATCCAGCCTGCGAAGCAGATTATTCCACGATGAACGGACCACCATGGAGGAAAACAATCATTTGACCTCATGTTTATTTTCCATTTGATCTGATACCGATGTAATGTGGGAAGCTCTTTGGAAGTCCAAAACATTTGCTTATTTTGTTACAGGAGAGAGTTGAGGGAAGTGCATATTTTGGTCATGTCTAGTTAGAGATCTTTGGGTCATGATGTCATTGAACTTGTTGGTTATATCGCTAATATTGTTTATGAGAAAGAGGTTACAGTTTCTGTTTTTGCTCCAACCAGCGTTGGACAGGTGATACGAGCTCTGCAGAGCACTGCGGTTTGTTTTTTTTCGACAAGGAAGCAAAGAGGGGCCTTCCAAAGCCCTGAGGTGGGAATAAACTCTTCGTCAAGGTGCGATACACTCTCCCTCAGCACTTCGGCAAAAAGAAAGCAGTGCGTCAACGCTGTTTCGGTTATGACCTTTGTGCAAGATAAGTAAAGCTGCCCAGGCGGGATTTTTCTCACCAGGCCCCTGACAGAAAGACCACCAGGGAATTTGATGAAGAAGAGACAAAAGCTCGATGAACAAGACGGCTAAAGATACAAAGGACGGAAACAGTGAACATCTACCCGTTAGAAGGAGAAAATGTATCTTACCGTGTCCTTCGTGGGCGCCAGAATCTCTTCGATCATCATACTGTCCCGCGCATAGGAGCTCCGGTTGAGTGTGTTGGACCTATCCGAACTGAAGGAGCGGAGGCTACATGTTACCACGCAACCCGGCGCCGTGGGCAACAACAAGTGACGGGCAGGGGAACACGACATAAAACAAAAAGCAAGGAATCCGTTACTACATGCGACCTCCAGGGAACCAGCTTTTTTTTTTTTTTTAATTATAACTGGACGGAGAGAGTCCAAAAGTTATAAGTGGAAAATAGAGGCAGGCAGAGAGAGAGAGAGAGAGGCTGTGGAGCCCGCAGTTTGACAAAGATAAGAAACTACAGCCGGTTATTCAGAGATGGAAATGTGAGGGAGGTCAGTTTGTTTGCATTGAGAGATAGAGAGGAAGAGGAAGAGAGGGAGAACACACACGGCTGTGCGTCAGGAACACTGGTGTCGCTAACTGTGTCTACGTGATGAAATTTGGGGAGAGTGTGCTGGTGCAACTCGCTGACACGTTTCTTACACTGACAGTACAAAGAAACTGGGGCGGCTCAAAAATGGTTAAATCTGACTCGCGCTCAAAGACTGACACTGCTTTATTCTAAGATTAGCAGCTGACCTAGACCTGTTTCTGAGCAGCGGGAGACACAAAAGGGAAGCTGGTCTTTTCTATCTGTCCTGCTGCAGTCTGCTTTATGGCTGTGTGTGCGGTGACGTGTGCCTGTTTCTGCAGCCTCTCTGGCTCAATGCGGCGCTGTAGATTCCTTTCAGCGTTGTTGTGGTTGTTTTTGTGTGTGTGTGTGTGTGTGTCCTCTGCTCTTTTGGCCACAAGCTTTTTGATCAGAGCAGAAAGAGCCGACGCACAATCACGACACAGACGGTTACAGTCTGCGCACTTGTCTGGGCATACAAACAGCATATGTGATGAGTGTGTTTTTGGATGCGTTTGTGCCCTTTGGTACAACTCTGAGCCGTGTTTTGAATCCTGTACGTGTGTATTGATGTGTCCTGTGTGGAGGGGGAGAACGGGCGAGCGAGGAGGAGAGGGTGGGAGGGCGGGGAGGAGGAGGGGGGGGGGGTGCGCGAAAAAATGCAGAGCTCAGCATGTTTGAGTGGGCACACTATTCAGCACAGAGAGAAGCCCTGTATTCAGCACTGCCTGCTTGCCCCGCCATCGAAGTTACCAAGCAACTCCGTGCGGCCTGAATGGACTCGCTGGCATGGCAGCACCACGCTACCCCGGCACCACCCTCTGCTCTCATGCGCGTTAAGTTTCCATCTCTGCGAACCATAATTTAAGATCCATGTTAATCCTGAATACATCTTCACTGACTTAGATGTAAATAGAGGGGTGGATTATTTAGAAACGGATGTGTTTGATCCCTGGAAGTTACACTCGGTGGCACTACACAATTATAAAGTGCCACTTAACAACAAGCCACCTAAAAATGTTGTAGAATTATTCCACACAAATCAAACTCAATAAAAGTCTGCAAAAAACAACAACACACATGTAGCCTGTATGCTCCCATTTCCAGAAAGATTGCTTCTTTTCCACTCCTGCATGAAAACATTTTCTTTTTTTTAAGACAGATGGTGAATGGCGATCAGCTAAAATGGAGCGACGATCTCAAAAATACAACACGTGACGGCAAGAAAGTGAGAAATCTGTTACCACAAACAGAGAGACAACAACACTGGATGATGCCAGTGCACAGTGGATGGCTCATTGGTTGAGTTAGTGGTTTTAATGGGTGTAGGGTCACAGGGGAACGGGGGGTGGAACACCATTCACAACTAATGATGCTTACTACTTCTACGACTACTACTCTGTTCTTACCTGAGTCTAGGGCTAGAATGGGGTACACGGTGCAGGAAAACAAGGAAAAGAACAAAATAGAAGAGTGAAAAGCGAAGCATTTTGAAGACATTCAAGCATGATGTGGCTTTCATTTTTTTTTTTCTCCATACGACATTGATGCTGAGCTTTTGCATGGTATGCTATGATTTGTTCATTCTTGAGTGTGTGTGTGTGTGTGTGTGTGTGTTTGTGTGTTTGTGTGTGTACAGCCCAGTTTGAGTGTGTACAGCCCAGTCAAAAAGCAAACCATGCAATGTCGATGTCATAAACAGAAAGTAAGGAGGAAAGAACTCGCTCGGCATCATACATTTGTTAATCAAGAAATGTATATATATAATTTTTTTTTAATTTCAGCTTACGGTTTCTACTTCATATGCAATTAAACAAAAGCACCAGCGTAAATGAACAGGGTATGTGTGTGCAGTTCTAATTTGTAGCAGATGGAGATATTATATTTTACAAATATACTCTGTAGGACCCTTAAATACCAATAAACTGTTAACAATAGTGGCAACAACTTGAGTTTGAGCTAATAACGGAAACTTCTAACTCTTAAATATCGTCGTAAACCTGTTTTAACTCCCATAATATGCTGAACTCTTAACAACCATTCAGTTCAATTGTAATATTTTTCCAGGAAACGACCCATTGGGCTTGTCCAACATGTTTATTTATGGAATATCTCTATATTGAATTCACTGTTTCCCATGTTTTCTTGTGACTCGCTGATGTAAGCAGCTTCCTGTCACAGTTGGTGTCGTTGTTTTTATCAATCTAAGCATCACAGTCCATCTGCCATCTGTCCGTGTGGCTACAATATACACTCCGGCGCCACACAACACTCGTCCTGTGTGCTGCTGATGTGTTTTCACTGGAGCCTGACAGTTTTCCACTCCGTACTTTGTTCACTATCTGAAACTGTAGTTAGGCCTGTGTCGTATCTGGATGAGCAGCTGTTCAGGGAGAGTATCAAAGGCCTCACAGTTCAAAGATACAGGTTACAGCACTTGTGTGACACTATGGGCCATTTGTAATCTTTGCCTGGGTTTGAATGAGGCCAGATAAAACGCTGAATCATTTTGTCGAGTTGAATCATTGGATGGCAACTTTCCAACTGCTTTCTCTGGCGATTTCCATTATTCTGAGTGTGTACGCATGGTTGAATGCACTTATTGTAAGTCGCTTCGGATAAAAGCGACAGCTAAATGTAATGTAATGTGTGTGTGCGAGTGGGCCCGACTTTGTGTGTGTGTGTGTGTGTTGGGGGGGGGGCTGTAGATCACATGCTTTGTTTCACCATATCTGATGCGTAGGGTGAGCAACCACACCACCGGTAGCAAATATATATAAATATATGTATGTATAAACCTGGCCACGATAGTCTTAGGACATGGTGGAAGTATCGGCACTGCGCCAGAGAACATCAGGGATATTCATAATATAAAAAACAGGTGCTTACCTGGCTGAGCGGGCTCCTATGCTGAAACCCATGTACCCCTCCTGGGGGAGAGAGTCATCCCCCAGCTCTTTGAGGTCCTGAGGCCGCAGGTATTTGTCCGTGTCCCCGGTCAATGCATCCTCACCTGGTATGGGGGATGATATCATGAAATCCCCTTGTTAAGTTTAAAAAAAAAAACAATCCAGGCAAAGAGAGATGATGCGGCACCTCAGGAAGAAAAACAAGCCATCGCTGTCTCTCCCTTATTTGATGATAGTACATAAAGGAGGCCTTGGATCATGTGTCTAAAGGACTCTGTTGTTTAACCCAACACACCTCACTGCAACTGCATAGCCCACTGCAACTTTACCTATACATTTGACAGTGACACGACCAACAGCAACATGAAGCTGGAAGACTGAGCATCGCTGATGCTTGACTGTTTTTTAGAGGTTAGACAGTAATCTTTTTTTAGAGAAAAATGCCATCAGAAAGCAGGGTGCAAAAAGCCACTTTGCGGCATATGTGGAGCTCTCCTGTAAAACCAAACGCAGCTCCTTTCGCAGCACTCAGACGATGGGGCGCAGCGGGTTTAACAGCGACTCAAAGCATGCGCACAATCAACAGAGAATAAGCACAAGAGTGCAGAACCGCACCGCACCTCGATCGGCGGACCGGTGGACGATGACACGCCGGTCAACGAAGCCGGCGGAGCGGCTACTGTGTTTCCCCTTCTCCCTCATGTCCGGCTCTGTCCTGCCTGCAACGCTGCGCTCCTTCACCGCAGCCCCTCCCCCTGCCTTCGATACTGCCGCACTCCGATCAGACACCAGCACCAGTGGCAAGCTGGATGACAACAATAGTAGGCGTTTCCGGTGTCGAGTTTCAAAATAAAACCGCGAGGGGGAAAAATATTTTTTAGGTCGTGAGCCATCGTCTGAAATATCGAAAGTAACACCTGCTATTCAACTTTCGGACGCACGTGACCAAATGAACTGCCTAAAATGCTAAGACAATATTAAACGTTGAAGTGGTTCCTCACTGTGCTTCAGTTGGGTTTTATTACACAAACGACAAACTCTACTGTCTACAATATTAATATAAACTAATAGACAAGTAACAGACACTTGCTCTGTTTGGCCAAATGCTTTGAAATAAATCTGAAATTGAATCAATATCATTATGTTCAATGCATTCAAGAGTTATTTTTTATCAAAAAGTGCAGAAGGGCCTCTGCCTCTCTGTACACTTTATCTTCTTAATGCCCTAATCCCAGAATTACCCTCAAGTAGACAGTACTGTATCAATCACTATGCATGAGAGTAAAGACAGACTGAAACATGTTTACAGTGAAGTAAAAAGCGGCATTGTTATCTGCAAATTAAGTATTTCCCCCCTCCGACTAACATTGTGGGACGTCTGCGCAAAACGAAAGTCTAGAGCTTTACATGCATCTTTATTCTAACACCAGGTGTTACGTATCATGCGAAACCTCTAATATCAATTTAAGAAGGAAGCAAAAAGCAAACATTTAATATTACGTATTTAGAATTAAAGACATAGGCTGCATAGCTCTCATTATTAGTGCTTATGTTACGCTTTTATTCTGATAGTTGGGTGATCACCTCACTTCCGGTGTTTTTCTAGCTGTTTCTGTCTGACTTCACAGAACTGGAAAACAATTGGCTTCCCGCTGCTGTAATGTATCACCGTCCCATTCAAGCTCAGTTACCCCACCACACACACACACACCCACGTCCACACACACACACAGACACACACACACACACACACACACACACACACACACACACACACACACACACACACACACACACACACACAGACACACATACACAGACACACGTACACACACAGACGCTCGCGCGCGCACATAATTCCTATTGTTGACTATCATCTGTGTACCAAAGTCCCCGCATCAAACCTCACTCTCACTAAGCAGTAAAACAACAACAAAATAAATATCCGTAAAAAATAAAAAGGCTGAGTGAATTGCTATCAACCTTCACCATTCAAAAACATAACACAAATAATAATGACTCATTTCACATCGTTTGTCAATAAAACTCCACTTTCTGTCTCTCGGTCGATCCTCTCTCTCTCTCTCTCTCTCTCTCTCTCTCTCTCTCTCTCTCTCTCTCTCTCTCTCTCTCTCTCTCTCTCTCTCTCTCTGTGTGTTTCTTCTTTCTTTCCTTCTACATCGCATCCTTCAAACCGCTAAACATGGCCATTTAAACTTCCTCTAATGCTCTAACGACTTACCTTTGTTCAATGCAGCCATTATTGATCACAACTCTTCAGATATCTGCTGCGTTATTTCTATTCGCCTAAAGCTCCGTTAAACGTCCCCGGCATGAAAAGTAAAAATCCAGTGAGAGGCGAGGACTATCAAGTAGTCCATTCAGTGCTTCTGGCGCTGATGGAAAACGTTGCCCTCTCTTCACCCCACGCACTTAACTCCACTCAGACCAAGTTGCGCGTTGGCCGCCGCGGTGCGCACATCTCTGTCGCTCTTTCTCCGCAAATAAATACAACTCAAGTTATTTAAAGTTCAGAAAAGTGCACATTGCTGGACAGGGAGAGTAGAAGTCAAAAGCAATCTCCCATCGGCGGCCACACCGGGGTTAAATCTCCTTCTGGCGGCTCACAAAGCTCATCTCATGGGATTTAAAGAGAGGACGTCTCGCTGCGCCCTTTGGCTCACCAGCATCCACAACAAACTCCGGCTGAAGAGTCAACAGAGCGTGTTTACCGCTCTGTGGAGGGCAGATCAGCTGACAGGTCGTTTGAGCAAAGGCTTGGGAACCTCCGCAGAGGAGACAGTGACGGAGAGAAGAAGAGGACTCTCTCATTGGACACCCCTCCTGTCTTTTCTTCCTCTGTGGTGGAAATCTGGCTGCGCGTCAAAATAGAAGTGGCGCTTAAATAATGAAGAAATAACCACCGTCGATGTGCAATTCAAGCAACAATTCTCTTCCTTCCACATGTTGCACACAATGGCTAAAACTTGCACAAGAATAGTTACAACATTTATGCAAGAGGTGTTTGGCAGTAGAAGACCAGTGAGGGAGAAGGACTCATATGACTGACAAGAGCACAACAAGGAGTTAAGTTGCTCTCTAAAGATGGAACAATTAGTGGCCAAGGTAGTAGTCTATAGAAAGCACGACATGAGCACGTGATTACCCACTCACACACACACACACACACACACACACACACACACACACACACACACACACCAGGAGTGTCGCCCACAACTACATCTTAATAGGATTGGCTTTAGGATTAAACAGAAATGTGGACACTCTTTACTTCCTAACTCCCTCTCACACACTTTCTCTCACACACATCCACTCACACACACACACACACACACACGTGCAGATGAAGGAGTGCAGGCCTGAAAGCAACATCTATTGACGCCAGTCTGGTGCTGCTCTCTATTATGCACACAGTATAAACAGCTCAGGAGGCCGCGGACACTCTTATTTATATTGCGTGGTAGTGATAACACGTCGACTCGTAGATTTGCCAACGAGGACCTTCATCATGCAGTGACAGCGCAAACTCATCCTCGTCCACCTGATATGTCTGCGCACGTAACCTGTTGATTCTAGCCGGTGTCACCTGACATAGAAACTCCACCCCTCCCCCCCCCCTCCTGCCCCCCCCCCCTCATACTGTCCCCTAAGCAACAGCACATGAACAAGCTCATCAATTTTACAGGCCTGTTGGCTCTGTGGTTCCAAAACAAAGGGCAGGCAACTGAAGTGGGCAGCCCTAAACAATGGGGCTCATTCTGTAAACTGGGGGTGGTACTTGGTCCTGTAGCTATTCTGTCAGGATGTCATTATTTGTATCTAATTTATTGAGGTTTACGCGCAGCGAGACACGATTGTTCCATTGAATGCATGCCGGCCTTTTCATAATCTGTCAGCCGAATAAAAAACATGAAGTGAGTCACGTTGACCTTGTTTTCATTATTTCACAGCAACTCCTTGAAAGAGATTGCAAGCGAACGACACTTCACAAAGTATCTCTGATGAGGACAATCACGCAGTACAAGACTGAGGCTGTGCGAGAAGTTATAAAATAACGTTTTCTTTGTGTTCTTTTTAAGTTGCCAGTGAAAATAACATTGTCCGTGTCTGAAAAGAAACAGGACACTAAATAAGCCAGAAACCCAGCACCAGATTCAGGGCTAAAACAATTCAGAAATGTTGATGCTTGTTGATAGTTAGAAACTGTTGAGACTGCATTATGTCTGATGATGGCTGGCTGACGGGAAAATAAATCAAAATAAGTAGAATATTTGCTATCTAACCCTCCCATTGGCTCTATTTATTGTTTACATCCGTATTTATAAACTGCATAATAACTCAAACACAAGACCAGAGCCTTTAGTGACAGTGCATGTGTGCTCTCGCTGTTGTTTGAGTTTATTCAGATTTTGCCTGGAGACTTTCTATTGAAAATGAACAGCAAAGCTGAAGCGTGCACAGCAGAGGCTCGACGGTCAGCTGTTTCAAAGCGACAGGTGAGTTCGGCTGCATTGTGTTATGCTGAAGCGAAACCAACAAACAACAGAACGGTGGAGGCAAACTGGTGACAAATACCTTCATCAACATCTGTAAAAGACGCCTCACTGAGAATGTCTGGCACATTGGCCCGGACTGTGTGATTTGAATACACAGACAGTGGAACATGCACGCGTTAATGGAAATGGCATCACATAGCACACAGTCACACGTGTATGGAAATCATGCAGTGTGTTGATATTACTTTATTTGTAATCAAATGTTGAAGTCAAAGCAATGGTTTGCAAGTATCAAGTAATGTTATTTTAGGACTGAATGTGTGACATGTGGCAGAATGAAGCAGTAGTTTGAGCATTCTTCACATACCTTCATCGTCGGACATGTCGAGGAACTCATTCATGGTTTCGGGGACATTAATTTTGTGTTTTTCTGATGCACTCTGAAAGAAAAGATGGAGAACTGAACAATTCATTTTTTGCTAAAATAACATTATTTTTTTCTAAAATGATCCAGACAAAAAAAAAGTTTGAGTGAGACTGATGGAGAACATTTTTAAAAGAATATAATATGCCATGTGATCATTTGAGTTCCCTATTTATAGTTTTAATCATTTTTAGACCGTTTTATCACCTGAAACTTAACATATTTTGGACAAAACTGTACTTAGTGACAAGTTCAGCATGCACATTCCAACTACAGTGTGACCTTCACGTATGTTTCCTAATCTGGACATTAAACTAAATCTTAGCCGTGGCCTCTGTCACAGGCAAAAATAATAATACCGTTTGTTTGAAGGCCAATTTACTCCACCCAACTGAGCAGAAGTAGGCTGGACAGAGACATAAAACAACAGCAGAGGCCGCTGCACAGTGAATAATAGATTCATCCCACAAAGGTGTCGGGAATCGACCTTGATCTTCAAGTTATTTCACTGTGCACAGTGACACTTATGACTCATACACTTTGCAGCTGATTGTGCAGGATCCTCATTGACCTCTTTGTCCGTCTCTTCACTCCCCCGAACCACTTTCTCCCTCCCCCTCTTTCTCCCAGACACGTGTGTGTGGGTCGGATCGCTGTGAGTGACCTGTGCTATTTGAGGAGAAACCTTAAGCTCCGATCTAAGCCCTTTCTCTCTTAATCAGGACAACTTCACACATGTGACATAGCGTGACGTTCTTTCTGGTTGTTTTAGTCCAACAGCTCCACATTTTCAAGAGCATTTTCTAAAGCATAGCAGAAGGTTTCAGCAACAAACATACAGAATTGTACTATTTATCTTTTTTTTTTTTTTTGCATTGCAACTCCTCATTAAAATGCTTTTTGGTGGTTGCTGAGATTGACAACTTTTTCAATGATAGTTTTAAGTTCAATAGAATACAGTTAAGTTTAGGAAGGAATACAAATCCTGATTGCTGCCTGAAAAGTAGCAAATAAATAAAAAATGTCTACTACTTTAATGTGTTTCATTTAGGTAAATGTATGCAAAGTATAGTACTTCTCAATTTGCTAAAAGATGCATAACTGAGAATGCTTCTCACTTTTATGTCTTAAATGTCTTGTTTTTCCTGGGTACTAAATTGCTAATTAACACTAATTAGTGTCACATGAGTGTGTTGTATTTGGCTGTCTTTTGTTTTCAAGTTATAGAAAAACACTTTATTGGTGTTGAGGTAGAGCTTGTGTGCATTGAATCATGTCAGAAGGCTGAGAGACAAGTTTCTCACCATGGTGGTCAGGTTTTCATCTGTCACGGGCCGCAGAGTGTCCACCACAGAGATGTATCCCAGGCGACGGGCGACTGACAGGGCAGTGTTCCCATTCTGACCAATGAGAGAGCAACAGGAAGTTATTCACACGAGGAGCACAGAAAACACAAAGGAGCATTCAGCGTCTCCTCGCGCTTCAGCTCTGGTGCAGTGTGCTTGTGTGTACGTGTCTGTGTGTTTGTGCGCTGACCACGGTGAGCTCGTTGGCCAGGGCCCCTCGCTGAAGCAGCAGGTTAATGATGTGGGTGTGGCCCTGCTGAGCCGCTTGGTGTAGAGGAGTGTACCCGTTCTAGAAAGAGACACACAAACACAGTCAGGGAAAGAAAGAGGAGAAATACTCAAATTGTATGAAATGTGAACGTCAAAGAAGAGCTACACAAAAACAGTAACATAATAGTGTGTGTGTGTGTGTGTGTGTGTGTGTGTGTGTGTGTGTGGAGCTGGGCAAACGTGTGTTTTTCCACCTTGGTTTTGCTATTGGCTCTGGCTTGGTTCTGCAGCAGGAAGTTTGCCATCTTTGCGTTGCCATAGTGACAAGCCACGTGCAGCGGAGTGTAACCCATCTGTATGAGGAAGAGACACGGACGTTAAAGGGCGAAAAGATGAAAAGGGGAGGTAGATTCAACCTTAAAACTGCATATTTCATGTTGAATTATGAGTAAAGTGCATAATACTAATGGATGAGATCAGTGAGTGAATAACCTGTTTGCCGTAAACAAGTGTCCTGTCAGCACAAAAACACACATGTGCACGCACACGCACACGCACACACACACACACACACACACACACACACACACACACACACACACACATAACCTTGTGTAAGTCTAACCTTTAACTGCTGCAGGTTTGCCTCAGTGCACGTGAGCAGCCAGTTATGGGGTCTGTGTGTATGTGTGTGTGTGTGTGTGTAGGTGTGTAAGTGAATGAAACTGATAGAGTGTGACTGAATATAAGTGCATGTACGTGCCCATGTGCATGCGTTTGTGCTGCAGTGTGCGCCCTCATAAAGACATGAACACCCTCCTCTCAGGTATCAATCCTTTATTCATCTATCACCTGAGATGATTGCGGACAAGTGTGTGTGTGTGTGTGTCTGTCTGGGTGCTCGAGTATTTTTCTGATGCCATGGCTAGACTCAAACTAAACAGGGAAATCCACTTTGAATAGAGAGAAAAACACAAGGACAGTCATGTAGTCAACGCTGTGTGGAAATCAAAAAAGGTTATGCATCATACCCCAACTGTAAAAAGTGATTTGACGACCCGTATCGGTGTGTGTGTATTTATAACGTACGGGCTGAGAAAGCTCTACCTTTGTTTGTGGGTCGACATCAGCGCCGTGGTTGAGAAGGACTTCTGCCACGTTGACCTTGTCTTCCTGTGCCGCTAAGTGGAGTGGTGTAAGTCCGCTCTGCGTATGAGGACAGAAACACGTGTGAGCACACAAATAAATGTGTTCTGGTGGGAGCACATGAGACAGAAACGTGCTATCTCTCTCTGTCTGCCAGATGCTGGGAACCAATGGTCCACATCCTAAAATGAAGGCGATGACAGCGAGGGTTGTCCAGGGAGGAATGTTAGCTGGTTACATGCTGTAGCTCCGTCACTGACGTCACCTTGTTGCACACGTTGACGTTAGCGTTCTTGGTGAGCAGCAGCGACACCAGGTCCACGCTGCCCTCCTGTGCTGCCAGGTGAATAGGGCTGATGCCTTGCCGCGTTACGGCGTTGGTGTCGGCGCCGTACTCCAGCAGTGTGGTCCCAATGTCCATTTGGTTCTTTTTGGCAGCGATGTGCAGCGGCGTGTAGCCATTCTGAGGCGAGGTCAAAGAGATGCAGGAGTCAAGAGGCTGGGTTGAACTCTTCTTTTACTTTAATAATGGATTTGATTGATGATATAGTATGGTATGGTGGCATGCTATGCTCAGTGCTGCTTAAAACAGGGATGATTTCTGTCAGTTTTCCTCTATGATGGATTTAATTCTGAATCAAAATTGAATTAAGTTTATTCATTATAGACTGCAGTATAGACAAAGACCACGATGGTGAGTCATTTCCATGAGAAGAAAACATTTGAAATAATCACGGGACAGAGAACCAACAGCATCGGAGGAACACAAGTCTGAATCAAAACCACATAATTAATAAAGCGGCATCAATCTCAACACATGCATTTAGTCGTGACACCAAATCTACGGTTATGTGATAAGATTCAACATAATGGCCTCAGCTGTCGATTGATTTGGAAAACATTGAAATAAATAATGGGCTCATTTCATTGTAGATGTAAAATGAGTGGGCGATGTACCACTCTTTGAAGAGCTCGTGAGTAAACATCTTAGACCTCAGACACAATCCCGAGATGAACACACAGCTGTTCTGACTCACTTTGGCCACCATGGAGAGGAACTGCGAGACTGCATCAAACGAAAGAGGGTGTTTAAATAGATTTCCCTGCTTTGGGAACTTCACTGGTGGTAGTGTGAGCTGCAGGTGAGCTTTATTCAACTCTCTGGGCAGCCTTGAGGTCCAATGTTTTAAGTAAAAGGCCGAGGTGCGTCACATATATCTCTAAGGTCGTCGCTGTCGACTGTCCTCATTTCTGAGACTTATTTCAAGAGTCAATTTCACGATGTCAGCTCATCCTGTCTTTAACACAGCGATACGACGCATGCACCGGGATTCTGCTCCACGTCTGTGATCGTGCACTCCTCGCATTTCAGTGAACAAAGGATTGATCGCTTTCCGAAAGCCCTCAAACGAGGCCAAGCACACCAACTCTAGCGCAAAGCCGAATTAAACACAATTTATCGAGGGAGAAAGTAATGACCGAGAGAGTGTGGGTGGGAGGAAGGAATAAAAGGAGACAGCTACAGATTAAGAGAGAACTAGCAGGAGACAGTGACAAAAAGGGAAGACAGAAAGCGAGGGTTAATTAGCTTTACAAGCTTTTGTCCCCTCTTGCAGTTGACAGTCCGTCTAAAATCAGGCATTTCCTGCCATATTTCGGTTGGCAGTTCTGTCATTCTGCTCATACTCGTTATGTGGTTTGGACAGACTGCCAAAGCCTCGGCGGAGACGAGCCACGACTTCACCACATGTCACCGACCATGTGTGTTTGTGTCTGTCAGACATTTCAACAAGAGCAGCAACTTTTCTCTTTTTTCGCTTTTTCGTTGGTAAGCCCTGGAACCGACTTCACAAAAGAGTGCTTTGAAGTCTGAAGACAGGATTCATTTACAGCCATGTATAACACATCAACAGTCCGGTTCACATGTGCTCTCCACTTTTGTTTAACGACAAGTATGAAAATGAAGCATCCAGTAAACCACCAAGCCCAAAACGCTGACTCGCTGAGTGATTTCAAAGACTTTGCTGAGCTCAGATAAAAAGCTGCACAACCACGCACAACGTCAAAGACCAGTCAAGATGGGATGGGAGAAGATGGGTGAGCATTAGATGTTCATACATTGCATACAGAACATTGTCATGGTCTGAGATGGAGCTGAGGGCACACGCCAGATGAATTCATTGTCGTATGTGTGTTGACGTGTGTTTGTGTGGATACCTTGGCGGCAGCGTGTGGGGAAGCTCCCTGATCCAGCAGAAGCAGTGCCACTCTCTGATTATCGTAGTGAGCGGCTACATGCAGTGGAGTTAGCCCACTCTAAAACACACACACACACACACACATACACACACGCACGCACACGCATGCAACACATCACCAGGTTAGAAGCTGGCTAAACACACACAAGCACACGCCGATAAGTAAACTGAAAGCACCAAACCAACAGAATGTAAAGATGTGAAGAGAGATGCACAATAAAGTGATGAGATAGTTAGTGCAGGAGGAAGTTTAGAGCAAAAATGTCATGCTGTAATCTGGAAGCAGCAGTTAGGGGGAGCATGTCTTCACTCGGTTATGTAATGTATGTCCAATGCAGCACCTTTGCTCCAATATCTTTTTTTATTACATTTATTTAGCTTCAGTAGGATCATTTTCTCAACACATGAAGGAATACCTCAGAGCATTATACTCGTCACAGCTGACGCAGCAGAACCAGAGATATTATCTTTTATATCCCAGTCCAGTTCTTCTTTGTGAGACATTTGACATTCACATTACCCACAATGCAACTTAACAGCTGTTAGAGATACAATATATGGCCGATGTAGCCACAAGCCTCCATCTTCAAGCAGAGATGAGGAGCGGCTCTCCAGAAGTCTGCTCAGCTCACTTCTTTCTAACTCCACATAACCAGATTTGTTTGAATTTTTCAAATTGTAGTCTTCAGACCCAAACGACGCTGACTCAAGTGACATCGATTCAGTCAACTTATCACCTTCCAGAGTCTCAAAAGGCTTAAAGGCTTAAATCTAAATCGGAGATAGATGATTTCCATTAGTCAGCGATGACGCAATAATGAATTATTCATATTTTAGCAGTAGGCCACTGGGAATAGCAGCAGTGCAAGCAGCAGCAACAGCAGCGGCAGTGTGTTGTTGTTATTGTTTTAGTTGAAAGATCTCCTCATGACACGTTTGAAGACACTAAAATACAATACATGAGTATGTGCACTCTGAGCCACACCTTCAAAGTCTGGCATCCACACAAAAATTGACTTTTTCTCAGGATGCTTCTATACTGAATCACTGAAACATCCCACATAATTAACAAACACTCAAATGTACGCCGTATATATCCTGATAATCTCACGAGCTGCTGTCGGAGACACGAGACAGTTGTTTGACATTTTGAGTCAAAATGTGAGGAAACCTATTCAGTAACTGTCGTTCTTCTCATCTCTAAAGAAAATGTGTGCAATTCCAACTACAATGAAGGCCTAATTTGGCTCTCGTGTTTGGACTCAGTGTTTCAATGGGGCTGATTTTAGCACGACTCCACCAAGAGGCATTGTGGGAGCTTCATTATCATACCTGACTGCCATTATGTTAAACGCTCTCAGATGGTGGCACAGAGACACACACACACACACACACACTAACACTACAATCAGTGCCAGTAGGCCTGCGCTAAGTAAATGCGTCAATATGTGTGAGCGCATGTGTATACAAATGTGTTTCCACAAGGGTGCCTGTTGAGGTGGAATGAGTGCATCATCTGGGGAATAAAAGCAAATCTACCCAGAAGGTTTTCGCTACGGGACAAGCATCTGTTGGTTGTGTTGTCCTAAACCCGCCACTCCTCCACACAACTTCCCCCACCACCGCCCAGCCCGTGGAGCTTGGAAAATACAACTCAAAAAGGGTTCTGCTTATTCTCTGAGAGACGGGCTGGATAAAGGCAGGCGACAGAAAGACTTGCAGGATGATAATAAGTCAGAGTATCTGAATGACTTCCTGATCCTTCTTGATTTGTTCGCCAGAAAAGTTGACTGTTTAATCCTTTAAATCATGACAAAGCTACAGGATAACTCAACAGCAGCGTGCGGATACTTAATTCTTGATGTTCTCTTTTACGTGCAGCTTCTAATAATCCAAATGGATGTTCTCCTACCACTTTCATCTTTTATGTCGACTGGATTCTTTCAGGGTGATTTGAAAACTATGGCTCTGATCGTGACACACCTTGGTTGAAACAACGATATAGAATATTGAGTTTGTACCGTTCATTTTTCTCTCTGTTTGTACTGTTCATTTTTCGCTCTGCGTGGGAGTTTTATTCCATCTCCTGCCTAATATGTGGAGTATTTTCTGTGTCAGGTATCTCTCTTTTCAGACAGCTCATGTTTTCCGGCTGAAATACATTGGTATGCACTCAACCTTTACTCTTTTTTAAAAGACATCTCACCTTTCCAGCAGCATCCGGCGGGGCTCTCTTCTGTAGGAGGAGACTGGCCACCTCCATCTTGCCGTACTTTGCTGCCACATGGAGGGGACTGAACCCTTTCTGTTGAACACAGAATGAAATACATCAACAAAATGAGAGGATAGAGAGGAGGAGTGGAGAAGTGAATGTTTACTTTGTTTTGGGCCAGCCTTTGCTGGCCTGGGTCAAGCTCTTCTTCATAACAACATAGTTTCTCACATTGCTGGTAATAGTTCCTCTGGATGGTTAAGTTCACTGTCCACTTTGACTTAGAAAATAAAGGATTTGTACCTGAAACATGTCTGCAGCAGCACGACTGAAGCGTGAATTTACTGCAACAGTTAATTAGTTTATTCTCAAACTGAAAAAGTATTGTTTCAAAACACACTGTTTCAATCAAAAAAAGGAAAACGTATGTTAGCTGCAATGTTTTTGAAGGTTCTTTCTTTGGATGACATTAGACCTGTGACATTATTTTTCAAAAGCAATGTCAACCTGCATATTTGTCCGATTAAACATTATGTTCAAATAGATTTTTAACTATTATAAATGAACTTATTTAACTATATTAATGAGTGCATCTGTGAATGACAACAAGAAATGTGATACCTTGAGAAACGGAAGCAAAGGCCCTCATACCCATGTGTGTTCCAGATCTATAAATGTTGTATAATGTGATTCTGTGTGTGCGTGAAGATATTTCAAGACATTAGGTCATATTTTCCTGAGGAATGTGACTCCCACAGATTCCCAATCCACGCTCTGAAACACTTGACCTCATTAGTTTTGATTGCTTTCGTATTCTTGCAGCTTAATCAGTGAAGGTTCATTTTAAAGAAGACTAGTTTTAAATGTTTTTAAATGTGTTTTTTTAAACATCACAAATGGGTCAATTCATGGTTTCAATCTCACACCAGATTCGTTTGTCGTTTTGTCGAACAGCTGACTCAAGTGAAGTCCCAAAAGATGTGTGTGTGTGAGAGAAAGAGAGAGAGAGAGAGAGAGAGAGAGAGAGAGAGAGAGAGAGAGAGAGAGAGAGAGAGAGAGAGAGAGAGTTGGCACCATGGGGTTTACCACTCATTAATCTGTTCCACTGACAGAAGTCACCTTGAAAGACAGCCCACAGCAACATACAATCACACACACACACACACACACACACACACACACACACACACACACACACACACACACACACACACACACACACACACACACGCAGAAACCAATTCCATGAAGTCTGCTCTAAATCTCTTTTTGACCTTGATCCGTGCAATTAGTCACATGACAAACCAGCAACACCAAAAACTGACATCATCCGTCCATGTTGGGCTGCACCTATGCACTTAAGCACTTAAGTGCTGTCTTACATTACTGGGCCAATACACTAATACTGCCACTGACCTAAATGTGAGCACTAAAATTCTTGTGACACCTTTATGTGACAGAACTTCACATGTTTGAGCGTTGCATACGCTGGTTATCGGCCCCTATGAATGCTTTTGCTGTGACAGAAGATTTCAGCTGCAACAAACTCTGATGAACTGGTTGATGAAGATAATAAGACAAGCATCCTGGAGACTTTTGGAAACTGGTGCCCACTAGTGGAGATATACGGCACTGACATAATGAAGCCGCTCTGTTCTGTGACACTTGGTTCTTCAGATGTGTGTGTTTGTGTTTGAGTGTCTTCATGTGTGTGTGTGTGTGTGTAAGAAATCAAGACATCCAACTCCGTGACATCATGACGACTCTCCAGCGGACCCACCTTTGTCGAGGAGGAGAGCGAGGCTCCGTTCTCCAGCAGCATCACAGCAACATCTTGGTG
Source organism: Clinocottus analis (assembly GCF_023055335.1). Taxonomy (NCBI): domain Eukaryota; kingdom Metazoa; phylum Chordata; class Actinopteri; order Perciformes; family Cottidae; genus Clinocottus; species Clinocottus analis. The sequence goes on from NW_027176240.1 coordinate 6,998,654, forward strand.
TCCTTCGCGGGCAGCTAGGTGAAGGGGGGTGTAGCCTGAGGTGGTGGCGGCATTGGCAGAGGCGCCGCACTGCAGCAGCTGCTGGACAATGTCGACTTTCCCCAGCCGACTGGAGATGTGCAACGCTGTCTGGTCGTCCTGCGCAAAGTGGGAAGAGGGATTTTTAGCCCAGTATTCCATCATTGTTTTGTTTTCTCCCCGACATCGTGATTAATGGCGAGGCTCAGTGTTCAGACCTTGGACTTGGTCTCCACCTTGGCTCCGTTCTTGAGCAGGTATCGCACCACGTCCGCCTGACCTGCCCTGGCTGCCATGTGGAGAGACGTCTCTCCTCGCTGGAAGGAGCGCAGAAACGGTTTTCAGTGGGAGCTTTTCATGTGTGATGAAGTGGGATTCATCAGGGCTTAACGCTTAACAGAAACATGTACTTCGAACAACTGATCCACTCACTACGTTGGTCGTGTTAGGTGAGGCTCCGTGGTTTGTCAGTGCATGGACAATGTTCTCATGGCCCATGAAGGCTGCCACGTGGATGGGCGTGAGGCCAGACTGGAGACACAACAAGTCCAAACAAAGACAAGCGCTATTAAAGTCACAATGTATAAAACAGTGCAGCTCAGAATAGTTAAAAGTCAACACGCTTCTGGTGCCAATCGCTAACAGATAGAGAGTCAAGTAGAAAATAGCGCTGAGAACCTCAGTGACAGCCTGGATCGACGCTCCATGTTTTAGCAACAGCTCCATCACTTTCACTCTGTTCTTCTTGCAGGCGATGTGAAGCGGAGTGAAACCGTTCTGCACACCGAAAGACAGAAAGGAAAGATTGCTGTGAAGCTCACACTCACACAAGAGGTGATCATTCCAAAATAGCATTCAAATATTTCCTTTGCGCATTTCCCCCATTCATTTTATTCATTACATTCTTCATGAAAAGACTATTCCCTTTTTTTCTAGGAATGTTCAATAGTTGAAATAGATTTTTTTTGGAATAAATTGTTTACTCCAGAGAAAATGATCAAAATCAGTCATATTTAAATGAGTATAATTATTATATTATATACACTGCTGCTATTATCATAATTAGTCATATTTCTATTATATATTACATTACTGCTATTATTATTATAATTCCCTAAAATCGGGCGCCAAACCACAAAGTGCTATAACTTACTTCTATGCCAATGAAGTGCCACTAAAGTGCTGCTTTTTTCTTATTCAAGGTATAGTTTGCATCTTCCTTCCTACCAGAGCCTTGGCGTTTGGGTTGGCTTTCTTGTCCACGATGAGCTTGGCCACCTTGTAGTGACCGCAGTGGGCAGCGACGTGCAGCGCCGTCAGGTAGTCGTTGGTGACGTCGTCCACCGGCACGTCGTGCTGGAGCAGCAGCTGGACGCAGTTCAGGTGGTCCCCCTGAGTGGCCATGTGGAGCGGCGACAGCCCGTTCTATAGTGTGTGGGGGGGAGAGAGGTAAAGGCAGAGAGAGTGGGAGAGAAAAGAGAGAGAGAGAGAGAGAGAGAGAGACAAACACACGCAGACGGACACATAGACAAATGGACAGACAGGCACAGTAAGTTAGCGCTTGGCCACGCGCGGCACAGACAGACTTTGAAGGAAGTTGTTGAGAAGGTTACAGGAGCATTGTTATAACGAGGCCATTACAACAACGTCTAGTGTTACACTGGTCGTCCTGCGCGGTCAAACTGTGGGGCTACGCAGCGGAGACAGGCTGCTCTGGAGAGGTCGCACAGACGTTATGGAGACAATGCGACAACACTACGGCAACAACAACAGACGTCAAAGAGCTCTGTGTGCTGAGGAGAGCGAGTTCAGACAAACATCTGGGGGACATAGTTGTTAGCCATGTGTGTTTGAAGGGGCATGTGAGTTATATCTGTTTTGTAAGAAACGGCAACATGTGACATTAATGTGTTCCCTTTCCTACGCTGAGCTAAGCAGCGGCTCCTGGATGGATCGTCCCTGTAGCTACCTTGGTCTTAGACAGGAAAGGAGCTCCTCGGTCTAGTAGGATTTCTACCACTTGCTCGTGCCCGCTCCTCGCTCCACAGTGAAGAGGCGTCAGACCGTCCTGAAACAAAAGAAGGAAGACAACGAGCGTGTCACAGAAGATGGGGAGGGGGGGAAAAAATGTCATCCATGCTTTTCTACAAATGTTTGAAACTGCATATGGTTAGGTAAGTTTAAAGAAAATTAGTTACGAATATGCACGTACAACTGATACGGATCGACTTGTTCAACACTGGAAAATAAGTTTGGTTCCAAAACGGGTAGGTCACAAAATTCAAAGAATCATTTTTAACACAAACAAAATTAAGACAGATAAACTCCACACTGAAAAGATAAAAAGGTCAAATCCAGGCAAGGACGCAACAGTGTCATATAATATTCTACTGATCAAAACATCTACTGTATGAATAACGAGGAAAAGGAATCATTGTCATGTGTGTTTGTGTGTGTAAGACAGAAAAGTCTGTCTGATAAACTTTTTTGTTGACCAAATCCAATGTAACAAAGATGGAGAATTGAAAAACAAACGATATAATTCAGCCTCATGTGCTTCTGAATGTCTTTCTGAGGAGAATTGGTCTCACCTTGGTCTTTGCATCAATTTTGGACCCTCTGTCCAGCAACAACTTGACCATGTTGCTGTTGCCCCTTTTTGAAGCCACATGAAGCGGTGTAATGTCGTTCTGAAGCACAAAGAAGGAACAGCTGTTAGGGTTCAGCCGCAAAATTACATGTAATGGTATATTATCTACACAGAATCATGCACCGGCATTCAAAAGTGTACAATTAAACAGAATGCATCCATTAGATATATTCCATGTAATCTTTTATTTAAGTAGTAAGCTCTGCTTATTCGGGTACATAGTCTGTGTTTAATCTATCTCCTCTGCTGTAGCACTCGTTTAACTCTTTAGACCTGAACCTGTAATCAGAGTCAAAAAGCAGCACAAACACAAACACTCCTTCACACACGAGCTGATATAATTACAGCCCTGTTGACTCTGGTTAGCTAATGTCTAATAACGTGGAAACAAACACATTCTTTATGTCAGCCGTTCTTTGCTCACAGTAAATAAAAAAGCATTCCCACTCAGTTTATTATAAAACAAACTTTCTTCAAGCAAGAGTGAACGCATATTATGAACACCAAAATGCACATTGTTTAATGTAACACTTTATTCTGCTGTGGACTTTATTTAAAGTACACAATATGGGAAATGTTTCATAATCCTGTGCCCACTTAACATATATGATAATGATGGCTTTTATAAGTTGGCATTGTTTACGGTGTGTACACACACTGAGGTGCAAACCGACTTGAGAGAGCTTCAAGTCTATCAAACTTAAAACCCTTTGCACATTCTGTCACGTCTTATTCACCACAACTCAGGGTGCTGTCTGACAGTTATCTACACTCTATTCCTCAATCGTGTGGATCACCATAGATATTAAATACAGCCAAAAAACAAAACAGCCCTACCATCATATCCATTTATCTAATTCTGAACCTTATTTTTCAGCATCACATCATATTCAAATCACTTCCACGTCTTTACATTTCTGAATATCTCGAACGAACTGTAGTAATTTAAGTAAATCTGAGTTGAATTTGACAATACCATCCTTTAACAAAATTTCCAGAATCCAAATTGAATCCAGAATATTCTGCCTCATCCTTTAAAGCCTCAATTTCTCTGCAATGTGATGCAACTGGCCTATACACTTCTGAGGATTGAGGGACTGGATAATAAGTCACGTCGGCTAAACCACGGTTTCACATCTGTACGATCACTGACTCATCACTCACTCACTCAGCAAATGTACTATGTACTAACACTATGTACCCCTCCCAAACAGCAGAGGGCAGAATAAACTCACCCGAGCCATGAAGTCCACTGCAGCTCCTCTGTTGAGCAGAAGCGTGGCCACGTTAATGTTTCCATAGTGAGCCGCGATGTGGAGGGGGGTGAAACCACTCTGAGGATTGGGAGAAAGGCGAACAACACACACGTGCAAACAGACAAGCAAACACATTACATTACAAACTATGAAACCACCACACATGTGCAGTACAGACCTGGAGCTGTACAGCAGCCTACACAGGCCTACGGTTGACGTACAGACAAGGACACTAGCTACTACACACTGTTCCACTGACACCTGACTTTTCCCACAGTGGCAGAGAAAGTCCTTTTTTTTCTTCTTAAAAAAATCAAACATGGGGCCAGTGGCATGCTGACAACGAGAGGGGTTTTAGAGTCAGTATACCGTATGGGCTTCTATGTGCTTTCCTGATCACACTGGGCAAAGTAAAGTGAAACTATGAAGGCTTCTAACTCAATTTTTCACAGATGTTATTTACTAATTCATCTCTTTAATCTAGATCATCTCCTTTACAACATCCTGATACTTTCAAGGTGTTAGAAATGTGTCCTGCAAATGAACCTGACGTCCATTCGTTACCATCTTAAATTGAGGTAATTTTCTGGCAAACCCCCTGGCTTAGAGAGCAGCAGCTGTGAAAGCAACAGAAGGACACTGGAAACAATCTGTCCAATAAGAAAATGAATCTCACATTATACTATCTAATCATAGGCATCCCAACTTCAAATAACCAATAATCCAGAGGAGAGCCGGTGTATCCACTGGGCTGATATCTAATGTCTCAGAAACCCCAACCACTAACACCACGACTTTAAATAATCTAAGAATATTTTCATACACTCAAAATGAAATCTGTAAATTAACCAAAAATTCAAATGAAGCACAAAAATCCATCTTCTTATAGTCAGTCAATGACTGTCTTCCATCCGAGTACTATGTCAATATTTTCACCGTGATGCAGTAGCCTCAGATCACAAAGCCATTTTCTGAATGAATCACATCAGATAAGTGTCCAGTTTGCCAAAGCCAGACACCATGCCAACCAAAACTGGCTCACACAGAAGGTGGCCATCTGACTTTTGATATGACGAAGGGGCCTTGATCCCATAGAAGCAGTGTTGAGGTAGCTTGTTGCTTTGGTCCCATGCAAAATGCTTTAGATGCAAGGGGTAGGAGATTAGGTTAGACGAGCTAAAATCAATAGAGCGTAGTAAACTAATTAGATTAGCTGGCTGTTGCTCGAAGGCTGGGTTCCTTTACAGCTTAATGGGGATTTGGGTTGCCATGCAGGTTATGTACAAACCGCTGCTTTTCAATGAATGATAACCACTTTTCATGCTAACATTGGTTATCATGTTAATCGGTTTCATGGACGAACTGTTTCAGGAAACATTAGGACAACATTTTGTCAACAATCACTATGAATTTAGGAGGAATAACAGCCGAAGCTTTGGACACCATGAAACCATTAGAATCAGCTCAATACCCAAGCCTCCAGCGTCAGGGTTGACTAAACCAGTATTAGTGAAACATGCGCTTTCAGTCTGGCTTTCTCTATGGCTAGAGGTATCCATTACATGAATGAAGAGATGGATTGGAAGATGAGACTGAGGGAGGTGACAAGGGGCTGCAGAAACACAACTGCATCAAGTCAGGGGCACTGAAGTGTTTGTTTGTTTGGTTCTTCAGAGTTTTTTATGAGCTGCGATGGAGAGACTACATAATGTACAGAGTAGAGGTGTACCTCTGTCGTTCTATTCACCATCATCTACAAAGTCAGCCAAGAGAGGAGAGAATGGGCAGTTAGCGAGCAAAAAACAGAAAAGGGCCTCCACTGACATGAAGTGGAGGAGCAGAGAGACGGGAGAAGCAGATCAGCACAAAACAATTTTTGCAACAAAAAAAAAGGTACGCTGTTAGCTATGATTTTAAATTTGAGAAAGACATTGTCAAACCAGAATGCTTTTTATCATGAAGTATATTCACAAATTCCTGTGTCTGTCAGCTGAACCTTCCTCTCTACAGTTATTCTCATCAATAATGTGATTTAATAAACACAACCAGAAAATGTACTTCTGCATCTCTCCCCTTTCTGCCAAAAAAGATCACCAAAAGTAAATTTAACCAAGAACGAAGAAGAGGAAAAAAAAAAGGCAGCAAGAAAAGAACTGACTTCGTAAATCGAAGAAACAATTAAACAATCAAATAATCAGAGATAAAACAAAAGCAGAAAAAGAAAGAACCAACTGAAGATCCACCACTTGGCTGCATCACTCACCTTGGACTCAACATCTGCATTGTGGTCGTTCTGCAGGAGCAGGGCCGCGGCCTTGGTGTCATCCTTGCGGGCAGCGATGTGCAGGGCAGGTAGGCGAACCTTGCCCTTTGTATCGTTCTCCAGCAGCAAGGAGACCACCTGGTCATGGCCCTGCTGGAGGGCCACCGCCAGAGGAGTGAAGCCATCCTGCGTGTGGGGAGAGAGAGAGAGGAGTCACTTGGGCTGGAGGGGCGTCGTAATGCACGGCCGGGGATGCGGCTGATATGAGATATTTGGTGTGACTGGATAGTTTATCATTTTGCGGCAGGCAGTGAGGACAGCAAAGCAAGACCCCTGAGTCCTATGGAAATTTAAAAGGTTAACAATGGTTTCCTTTTGTTTTTAGAAGATAAACACCATAATTCTACACAATGTACAAATGGTACGTTAGTCTGAGAACTGTATAGAACTGGATTGTCTTCGTTTTGTGCAAAAAACTGCGAACATTTTGTTCCGTGTGATCATTTAATTCAGAAACAATCCAGAGATTACTTTAGGATGTCACCTGAAGGTCACATTTTTTTTCATCTTTAAAAGTTTAACCTTTTGAGGGTCTGATCTGCCTGGGCAGCATCGTAAATCATAACATAATACACCGTGTGTCAAACAGATGTAGAGATTAATGTACAGTTCCAGTGTATTCTCAAGCCTCCTCGCCATATAGGACACTAATGCAAGTTACATAATGAGATGATGGGGTGAAAAAAGGCTCAAATCTATCTCTTACACACATTACTCTCATGATGCATAATTCAGCTAGAGGCTACATCACTGTGTTGCTGCATACTTCAATGAGTGTGTGTGTGTGTGTAGTCAGTGTATGTGCATATGGGCCTACATTTATAAATCATGTTTATGTGTGCAGGTTAGTGAGTTTGCACATGTGCAAACACATTCTACATGCATGTCCTGAAGGGCATCCCGTGTTCAACCACGGAGCCCGTAGATGTAAGCTAGTGGACTGTGCTAGTGAGCTTGGGTATTCCATCAGCTCCATCAGCTATTTATCTCTGCATGTGCTTGTGCGTGTGTGTGTGTGTGTGTGTGTGTGTGTGCGTGTGTGTGTGTACGTGTGGGGACTGGTAAGTGTGCGTGTGTACAGGTTCCACAGGCTGAGCAACGTAAATCAGAGCAGTAACAGCAGCAGCAGCAGCCGTGGAGGAGAGGCAGCGAGCGAAGCGGACCTCATCTGTGACCCACTCAAGGTCACTCTGCCTCCACCACCGTACACTACCAATCAATGACGCTCTGCCTAGTCCCTCATGAGGAGATGAGGAGGGAGGGAGTAGGGGAAGAGGAGAAGGGGCAGGCAGAGGAGGATGGTGGAAAGACAGTGCGGTAGACAGAGTAGGAATGTGAGACAGAAAGGACACCGAGACAAAGGAAAGTGGAAAGAGACACAGGCAGATGCAGAGTGAGTGGGGTCGGGATCATACAAGGAGGAAAGGGAGGAAAGAGAGGAGAGGAGATGAAGGCGGTTAGTACAACAGATGTAAGGACCATACATGACCGAGGCAGAGAAAATGCATGGAGACATACTGTAACGGTATAGAGAAGTCCACACAGGACTTGCTAACATACACCATGACAAACACACACATGAACACACACACGCGTACAGTACCTCAGTGGCCATACTCTGGCTGGCGCTGTGCTCCAAAAGGAAACGTACCACCTCCAGGTGATTCTCCTGGGAGGCCATGTAAAGAGGAGTGAAGCCATTCTGCACACAACATGAACCAAAACACACACACGCACATTTACATACAGGCTTAGATCTTTGCTGCCAGTCAAAGAGATAGACGTTTTCTTGTTTTGGTCTCTTATGGTTGATCTTTTTCTTGTCACATTACACTGAATGCAATGTAAGATGTCCCAATAGGCCTTAGATGATGACACTTGCACTACCAAATTCTATAAAGGTAATTAAAAATGTGATATCCAGCCCCAAAATAAAATGTTCAGGTAAAGTCTGAAATATTTCTGTGAGACTGCTTCATCTCTATTGGCTGTTTCAGGGTTTGCTCAGAGCAGAGAGAAAGAACGTGTGTGTAATCTCTCTTCTCACCTTGATCTGATTTTCAGTTTAATTTAAAATGCAAGGGCATCAGTTTCCCGGAGAGGCCTAGTTGGCGTGTTGCCAGTTTGTGTCAGCGAGGCTGTTTCCACTGAGTGATTCCCCTCTGCGTCAGTGACTTCACGACACAATATCTCACAAACAAATGTGTGAACTGTAATTACATTTAAGTTGCTCCAGGTCCTAAAAGTAGACCAACGGGACCTCACTGACATTTTGACATTGTTGAGTGTGTGAGTGTGTGCGTGCGTGCGCGTTGAGTGTGTGTCCCACCTGTGATTGTGAGTTGACGTTGGCTCCATTTGTGACTAGCTCTTTGACGACTTCCGTTTGGCCAGCCAGCGAGGCTATGTGCAGAGCAGTGTTTCCTTTCTGGATAACATGAACAGCCAAAGGAATGTGCGTTAAGCTCTGCCCCACCTGTCCAATCATACTGCCTGTGTGTGTGTGTGTCTGTTTGTCACTGTAGTCCGTACATATTCATGTCAGTCTCCGCGTGCACCAGTGAATCCCCTCACGGCCACCACACTTTTGTACTGCTGGCATTCCAGCTCTGGCATCCCCCTGCCTGCTCTGCCAACAATGTGTCACTTCCGATGCTTCGCATGGCACATAAACGAACTCCCCTTGAGCCCCGGCCGTAAATAAAACTACAGGAGGCGTTTTATGAACCGGTACGGGTCCTTGTGAAGGCAGATTCGACCTCCAGCTTTTCTCCTGGCCGCGTGATACTGGGCTCTGGTATTGGACAAGTGCTGTTACACAATAGTAATCATCTGTCACATGTACTGAATACTGGAGCAAGGAAATCGGATAGCAGCGCAAATTAATAAAGAGAGAGACAAAGAGGCTGGTTGGTATAGCTGAAGACAAGCACGTGTATGATCTACTGAGTCTAAAGACTTTTCTTTAAAGCAGAAAAAGCAATTATTCTATTGGTTTATGATATGAATTATACATTGAAATTGTGTTTCATTATCTCATCGTCACTGATTATGTTTTAGTATAGATGTTTGATATAGATTTGTTCCCACAGCATCTTTACTAGAGTGTATATTCTTTGGAAAATTGTATTTTTCTTTGTCTTTTTAAGCTTTTTATGGCAACTGATTATATAATGTAAATGCCTCTACATGTTGGACACAATGTCATCATCCTAAGTGTAAAAGAATGCAATCTAATGCAATAAATATGCAATATAGAGAATACTATCTATGAGAAGCCTGCGTGCTTCAGCTTTTGTTGAGATTGATTGAACTTTCAACGCCCTCTTCCCAATTTCTGAGCTTGAAATCCAAAATGTGCTCACACCAACGAAAGCATAATTTAAGTTGTTGTATGTTCAGTAAAAGAGGACATTACCCACAATGCAACCTGGCCAGAGACAGTTTGGTCAGAAATTCAGGTGTGTAGTGGCTAATGTTAGCCTTGAGCCGTTAGACTTAAGCAGAGAGGAGGAGCACGCTACAGAGGTCTGGTTAGATCACTTCTTTCTGACTCGAACTTGTAGTATTCAGCCCCAACTGACGCTGCCTTATTAAGTGACAGACATTTATACGATTTTCAGTCTAGTAGAACACACAATCTACAGCCCCAGTAATAGTAAATAAAGTGAAATCAGCATCTCCCTGACAGTCTCAACATCGTACGCTTCTCTTTGCTATGGAGCTGCCAAGGGGCTAATGAACCGAGGACACGGCCTCTTGTTTAACTATCCCGCAACAAGAGCAGCACAACACAAGAGGGGCGGATATACAATTAACTATAGCATTAAACACCCACACAGCCTAAATGCTAAAACACTTGGTGTTACAAAGTCTAGGTATCCTAGATAGCACTGCCTCCCTAATTGTCTCCATCGGCCGTACACAAGAGAAACTGATAGGCGTTAGGGTGCAGGCGGTGGATTCCCAAGATCTCAAACTAATCCCTCAGCATCCTCAGGGTCACAACACAGAGAGGCTTTAATTGGGGAGATTTTCTCCTTGATCTTGAATATTTCATTGTGTCCTCTGTTTATGTCAGCACGAGGCATGTGGCCTGTGGCAGAGAGGCTGAACCAGACGGCTGAACGGAGCGAAAGCCTTCTGGGCTCACATCTGAATAATGTTTTCAGTGGTTCTCTATCTTTGGAGTAAAGATGCTTCAAAGGAAGAGACCCTCTCCTGATTAATAATACTGTATTACAGTCCATAAAATACAGCACTTCTGCTACATTTGACGACCTTGTTCTATTTTACATATATTTAATACATTAAATTATACGGATCTCACAATTTTTCATTTGGAGATATTTCTTACTTTTACTTTTTCTTGCAGCAATCCCCACAGGGACCATTAAATATTGATCCAAAATTTAACTCCAAACGAAAGCTGCACACTTGCAATCCATTGTCGACCTACGACATGAGAAAGTGCAGGTCGGAATTCAAAAGGGCATCGCACACATTAAATTACCTTTTTTCTTCACTGTTTACTTTGTGTGGTGTTTTATGGAGTGTGTGTGTTGTGAAATGTGTGCTGTAACAACGTTGTAATTTCGATTTCCATTCGGTTGATTTATGCTTCTTTGCGAGCATGCAGTATAGTTTTATCATCTTGTCCCTTATGGCAGGGTTCCCGTGGATCCTTAAAGTGTCTTAAATGAGATTTTCAGAAGCATTTCTTAAAAGGATTCTCTAGTTTTAGTTAGACCAATATACCAGTAACACATATATGAAGTTATTATCGATGTTCCCAAGGATTTTCTGTATATTATACCTTAAATTATTCAAATAGGCCTTGCGGTTAAGGAGATAATCAGAATTTAGTATGGGTATATCAACCATTCGGATTTTTGGAAAAAAACAGGGCTTGATGCCATAAGGTTAATGGTGTTGTGATAATTGATGTAGGCGCACTGCAGATGCTTGTTAAGCTTGCAGACTTGAAACATCGGTTTGCTGCAGGCGTCCATGTTTTCTGAAACAGATGCACTGGGATGTTTTTAGAGTATAAGTGGGTAATACCTACCCGGAAATATTGACTTCCGATTTACAATGGACTGCAGTATCACCGTAGTAGCACTGTCGCAAAGTGCAGCCATGTTTTGTTCTGGATTCAAATATAGCCCTCCGTAACATCAGCTGACACAGGTGATGGGGTGAGCCTTACCTTTGTGGCTGAATCCACATCTGCTTCCAGCTTCAGCAACTCAGCAACAACCTCCACATGCCCCTCCTTCGAGGCTAGATGAAGAGCGTTCAGACCATTCTGAGAAGGAAACACAATTAGTGCAGTCTGTGTAGCTCTTGCACAAAAACATACTTAAGGGATCATGTTAAATTGTACGAAAAGGATGTGTTAAAAATGATACAATATTTCACCTGGAGGGTGATACTGCTTGTTCAGTTGAGCCCTTGAGCCATGAATTTTAAATTCTGCCGATGCAGATGTATGGTGATAGCATGGTATATGTGTAGCCCGGTCTACAAATATCATTTAGGCATCAGAATGTAAATAGATTTCTAAAACATTAAGTTAAAAGCCACCATAAGAAATGAAATAAGTTGTGAGTCAACTTATGGTTCAAAAGTTAGAGTTTCTTTCATTGGGCGTAGTTTGCATGGTGTGTATATGATTCAACCCAACTTGTTTTAGTAGAGTAATCTGTCAATCATTGTTTCCTGTGTGTTAATTGGGTTGTCCTGAGACTAACAGCCAATCCAATTTACATCTCAGGTAAAGGAGCGGGACTTAAAGAGATTTCGCGGTATTGTGTTATGGTGAACAGCAGAAGCTAAAGACCACCGTTGAGTGAACCTGGGATTCTTCTATGAGAACAATAATGTTCAGAACTTAATGGCTGACGACCATTTGCCCTTTGGTTTGCACTTATGTGATCCACGCAAGGTAAATTAAAGTTGTTTGTTGTTTTTTCTATACTTTGACTAACTGTTAAATTGTAAAACAATGTTATGTTGCTAATTGCGATTAGCATTAGCGATTAGCATAATATAATAATAATATATTTGCTTTCATACTGTTAACGTTAGCTCTGTATGTCGAACCTGTTAAGAAAAGCTGTTGCTACCATGAATCAGCATATGGACTGGGTGTTTAGCTGATTTATGTGATTCAGGAGACGGACCCTTGTGACTGAGAGGAAGGCTCGGGAAAGCTCTTGTTGGACCGCTATCGAGAACTGTTTCCCGCGTGTGCTGCTGTGGACTGTTGTTGCTGTTTCTTCTGCGTTTTGAATCCAACCATCATCCCGTTTTTCTCACGCCCCCCCTCCTAATACTTCTTGGATTTGTGAGTAATAACAAAACGTGCACGTGCCCTTTTTATATTTAAGTTTGTGTGGACAAGTGAAGCGGCCATTACGTTTTAGGCCTCTACGCGCCCAAGCAACGACTCAGGCCTGTAACAGGGGTTTAAATACCACACTGTGTGTTAAGACAGTTGATGTATTTTTGGGGTGTGTTATGAGAACTGTTTATACTATAATTACAAAACCAGATAAAAGGACAATATGAGAGGCACAAACCTTTTTATTGTTGCTACGTTAAATTCTATTGGAGGCACCCACAGTAATTCAGTTTTCATAATTAGAAAGTGACGGTTGTAGAAATCAAACTATTAATTTATAACACGGGTATTAGCGCCATCATATTTAAAACTGTACCCAGGACCCCGCCCATAGTACTCCTACACCAAGTCGATTCAGATAATATCATATAGCTATATGGGACGGGTGTTACATATGTGTGGAAAAGAACAACTTAAAGTTGTTCTTAAATCCAAGGAGGACAGACACTCACAAGAACTTTTAAGTTTCTTAAAAAGGGTCTATAGAACATACCTGATTGCAAATGTTAATCTCAACCCCAGACTTGAGGTAGTCAAGGACCTTTTCTAGATTTCCTGCCCGGGCAGCTCGCAGGTAACTGGCATTGCTGTCAGACTGGAGAGAAGAAAGCAAAGAGAGAGGAGAAGGATAAGAGTATGTAAAGTCAGACTTTAGCCAAACACTTATCTGCATCAAACTGTTACCTATTAGGCATACAAGAGAACAAAAGCACATACAAATGTAAAAAATGTACTCTACCAGGTAGAACTCTGTCATAATTTCTCAGGCATCCACTAAACATCTTAAAAGGGGAAAAAACAGATCCAATATCCATACACACTGACGATCCATTGTCACATTAAAACCAATAGAAATAAAGTCCATTGGTGTGTCAAATTAAGACAACGGCAAAACATCTCAAAAAGTAAATCCAATGAAAAAGCAAACAGAGCGACCGCACATCATCCCAACAATTCACTGTATCCAGCGTCATCCATCAGATCCCACCAAGCTGTTATTTCAGCTTTGTTAAATCCAAATGTCTCCGATTCCCAAAGGTAGGAAGTTCAGCGACCGGGTGGTCCCTCCAGCTGCCTCAGAGACCTCTATTCAACAGAGATCTCTCTCCGAATCCACCAGTAAAGTGGTTGTATGTGTATGTCGCTGTGCTACCAGGAGCAGATCCTTCTCTATTCTGCTTGACTCTCCTTTATTTCACTACAGAAATAGAGCTGTGCACACCAACAAAAAATGATGAGGCAAGCATGTTTTTGCCCCCATAACAAATGGTGTGTGTGTGTGTGGGTGTGTGTGTGTGTGTGAGAAGAGAAAGGGAGGGAGCGAGAAAGGGAGGATAAGAGTAGAGAAGGAGATGGAGAAAGCGAAAAAGAGAGAAGACGAAGAAGAGAGAGGTTGCGTTTCTCTGCTGTATTCATGTTAGCTCTGAGGACATTTGGTTTGACACTAAGTGACACAGAGCAAACTCTGCACATTTTGTCTTCCTTCTTCACAACAGCCTCGCAAAGAGCATTTTGTAAAACTCAGCACTCGAGCTTGTGGGAGAACGAGGGAGAGAAGCTGTGACACGCTGCTTCATGATAGAGGCTCAAAAACCAAAGTCCCCTGAATTATCAAAAGCCCCAGACCTGCTAAATTTAGCCTTGCGTCCGGTGACACTTAGGATAAACTCAGTCGGGACAAGCGGTATGAGCGGTTATCCAACATTGTACTCCCTCTCCTTCCGCCGTGCTTTTCCAGAAATAACTCTGGCAAACATAAAGGGATCTGACCCAAAGTGTGAGTGAACAAGGCATCCAGCATCAGATTGTTCCACTGATAAGCGATATAAAACGGCGAGAGGAAAATATTTGTGTCTATGTGTGCTCATGCACAAACAAAATAATAGCAGATAAAGCAGCGTTAAAGTGAAAGGCATTTCCTGATTACAAGAAACCATTAAGCTAAAGCCCACATCGAGAAATGTCTTCTTCCTTTTCCCAACCCCCGAGAGAACTGTTTGACAGCACTAAACCACTTAGGATCTTTCTGTTCTTTCGTTCTGTTCTTCTGGCCTGAACCATCATGACCACTAGATTGTGTTTCTGTTATTCTGGATGTCGACCATAAGAAAAGACCAACATTTTCACAGCGATAAACAGCAAACCAGTTTGCAACTCATCTAAACATGATTAGTCAGTCATGGACTCCAAGAACCAGTAACCTTCATGATGACCTTGTTAAAAACATGTTTGGTCCTCTCCAGTCCAAACGCAGCCAGCGGGCCACCTCAACACTCTCACTGAATTAAACTCGATAACTCTACCTGATGTCGACATATTTATGATAATGACATGATTCCCAGTGACTATTGGTTACCAGTGTTGCACTGCAGGAATGAAAACACCGTATTTGTGATGAGAACATATGCTAGAAAGACGGGAAAATAAACTTGGATTTATAAAGTGGGATCAAGGTGATCATTTCCTGAAAAGAAACTTCATTCACTCCCACTTTCTCTTTTTTCTCCTCCTCCTAGTGTTTAAAAAAACACTATTTTCCAGACCAGATTTTCTTTTTGAATGTACTGTATATATTTTTTGAGATGTTACTTTTTTTCCTTCATAAAATCGAAATATTTTTAAACAAGATCAATCATTTAATTGCTTTATTTAATCTCACATGTATTTTCATGGTACTTATAAGATGTACAAGACTCAGCAGAACTAATATTTCTGTTAACAGAACGCCTGTGACCTCCAACTCTCAGACTTTGTTGCGCGACAACACTCCGTGATTTACACAATCAAACATTGTGTAACTCAAACATGTCATGTAATACTGAAGTATTGTACTCTTATTTCATTGCAGATATCTTATAGAAGGCCATAAACTGAGACCAGACTCAAAACAAACACGCTCACTTTAGAAATAGATACAATACATCTGTAAAAGTATGTAAGTCTAAAAGCAGTTTTAAATTGTACATTCTTTTTGTATAGGTTAGTCTTTCAAATAGCACAGTTCTCTACTTCTCCTTCTCCTTCTGCCCAAGCTTAAGTGCCAACAGATTAAGTAGTCTTCATCCATAAGTCACTATTCATTGCACTCGTCAGTTTATCCCTTAATGCCCGCAGTGAAAACCAGCGACCAACATGTCCAACCCTCCATGCATATCCCAGAAAGGTCCAAAATGAGGGATCTTGAAGTCTTTGTGAATGAAGCATTACGCAGGACGGGGCAAGAGATTAGTAAAAGAAATATCATTAAGCCTCCACAGATCAGAGGTTCAAAGAAAATGGGGCTATTAAAGACTAGGTTAAGCCTGAAGGAAAGCATTAATCTAATGTTAGATGGAAGGAAGAGGATATGAGAGCGAGAGAGAAACAGAAAGAGAGGAATCTGACACACAAGTGACTGGAAAAGCCGAGAATTGTGCAGTCCCAATTACAGTCTTACAGCGTCAAAAATGCAGCTAATTTCTGTGTGAGTTGCTGTAAAAATGACAATTAACCAACTCAGTTCTAATTAAAAACGACCTCTGGTCACTGACTGGTGTCTGCACATTCTCCTTAACAGGAAGAGGAAACCCTACATTACAGTGACGTCTTCGCATTGACTGTTGAAGGGCCATAATATGTTAGTGTGATCAGATTACTACACATCTATTCATTATTAAGTCAGTCTTTTCCATCAAAATCCTTAAAGCTGAAAAACCCATTAAAGCTCAATCGGCAAAGCCTGTAATACAGCCCGACCTATATGTGTGAGGCAGAGACCAACATCTGTAACTAAAATTGTGAAAATATCCCCTAAAGGATACCTACATTATTTCTAAATAATTGTTACGATGATGTTTACTATTTGGAACATTTGGGGATGAAACAATTGTCATGCACTTTGGTAAACTTGACACTGCACATGAGGACCTCTGGACTGCAATATCGTGTTAATTATTGTCCGACATAGTACACTGATAGTGATATATCTCCGATAATAATGGCCAATATTGGCCTAGCCGATTTTAATGATGAAACCATTTTTCTTTATTAACGGCCCGAGCGCTGCAAGTCGTCTTCCAGTGTTGTAACACAAATGTTGTACAAATAATATGCCGTTAAGATCTGTCATATCAATGGTGGTCAATTAAGGAGAAATATTTTTTTCTAGCTTGGGGTAATCCTCAAGTTGTATCAAAAATATAAAAATAAAACAAATAAAAAAGGAGCTACTTGCAGCTAGAAAACATTAGAGTAAAGATACAAAAATACAAGTAAATTTGATTAATTTGTTCTCTCTATTTTGAAGGTTGATTGGCAGTAGCTTTCCAAAGTGACAGTTTGATGTACAACGTTGAAGTAGTATATAGTATGGAATTACATCACAGTATCTGTCATGATGGAATAGAAGATGGACTATTTTTGGGTGGTTCACATTGTTCCATCTTTTTAGGCGTAGAGTTTCTGGAGCTGCACAGCATTTGTATTTATTTCTGCTGAATCTGTACTATGTACTTCCTCCCCTCGTGACATCAAAACAGTGATTGTCGAGATGAATGGAGGATATTTAGATGTTGAAAGGCTGATATGCTCGGGTTGCTAGACTGCAATGATGTCTGTCTGGCACTCGAGCGTGTAACAAAACAGAAACCTGTGCTGCATTTCACACTGAACACAAGTCGAAGAAGGAATACATCGACACATTTGAGTCTGCACACACTTAAGAACAGTGTCCACGAAAAAACACATGCAAGAAAACATATGTACACACACAAACACCGACAACACGGGGAATGTTGATGTCATCGCTGCAGGCTGTGGGTGAACTGAGCGAGCTTACAGGCGGAGAGACAGACGAGCAGCGGCTGCATTGTTTCACCATATCCCCTTCTCTCCTGACAACACAAAACACACAGCTTCACAGCTCTCGCACAAAGCCAGGGGCATCCAGTGGCAAGCCACAACACCCAACAGTGCCAAGGGACATCACCCCACCAACCTCCACATCTATTTCTCTGATCTCTAAACTGTCCCCTTTCCTGCCTAGCACCTCATCCGGATTTCTCTGTTCCTCTCAAGGCAAAATATAGTAACGCTATTGATTAATTCATTAGTGAAGCTTTAAGAGGTGTGAATGCAAAGCAGGCACAATTAATGCTAATTTATAAGCGAAGATTTTACAGCCTCCTCTGATTCAAAATGTACACAATGTTCTATGTACAGAGCATTAACAGCTGCCGCACACCTCTTATGACTGTAAATATCACATGCTGTCACTCTAAGACATCCCTTTATTGTAGTGATGCGGCTTATGGAAAGCACAACACATTTCAGGAGCTTCACAAAGAGGAAACACGTGGGCTAATTTGTCCTAACCGCTAATGGCCACTAGGAGAAATGATTTTGAGAAACAGAGTAAGCTGAGGTAATTCCTGAAAGCACCACAAACAAACCTTACATCCAACACGTATGCTTTTATTCCATCGCTAAAAAATGTATTTGGGAAATACATTGTTTTGCTGTCTTGCAGAGAGTTGCATGAGAAGCTTGATACCAGTGTTTGTTGGTTGAATATGAAGCTGGACCCAGGAGACTGTTGTCTTATTTTAGCATGAAGACTGTAAACAGGGGAAAATAGTTCACTTTTCTCTGTCTAAAAGTCATATGTAATTTAAAGAAATACTCACAAATCAACACATTCAAGCTCATCTTGTTTGTTCAATGTCTGAGAAAGCACATAAACGCATTCTTCAAAATGTCCTGAAAAAGGAAAAAGTATCCAAATAATTTACACTGACCTCTATAAACCACATGACATCAGGCAATTCACTTTGAAGACTCCCTGATGTGGGCTGAGAAAAACCTCCTGCATGTAAATACCCTGCAGACAAACCTATTACACTGGACATCTGACAGCAGCAGATTACTTTTCAGAGACCATACACACACCAAAACCCAACCGGTCAGAATGAACAACACAGGACTTGCTGCACCGCTGAAATCACAACATCAACCTCTGAGACGTCAGTGACCTCTGTCACATTGTTTTCAAGACAATACCAAATCACAACCGCTAAGCTATCGGTTTAAAAAAATATAATGTAACATTTAAATCCAAATGTTAGCTTTACTCACTTGTGTTAGGAAGACAACACCTTCTTCAACAGCCATGTTCCCTTTCTTTCCCACCTTTCTGTCTCTCCTCTGTATGAAGAGGAGTGAAACCTGAGCTAAGAGTGGCAAAGCAGCCAACCAGTCATCTATTCAGTCAGTCAGTTAGCGCTGTCCGTATCTTCACCTCATGGGGATCCATCCCGCTCAGAGTAAAGAGCAAGGTGCCATTGGCTCAGGTAAAGAAAATCAAAGCGCACCAACAAACGTGAGCGCTGGAAGTAGAGGACACAGCGGCTCCTTCCGCTGACTGATCGATGCCCTGCACATGATGAAGAGGGGCGGTGGGAGGAAATAAGTGAGTAGAGGTGGAGGGGGGCTAAGAGCGTGCCGGGCAGAGAGCAAAGGAGGAGAGGGGGGTCTATCTAAGTCCTCAGTGGTGACTAAACAAAGCGCTGAGTGTCTCGGTGTCTTTCACGCTGTAGAAAGGACACACCACAAATCCCATCTGCTGCCTCCCTGTCCTCCCTATCCTCCCTATCTCTATCCTCTTTTTTTTTGTTGGTTAAATATGTCAACAAGGGTAAATCCCCACAGCGACGCAGAAGCTGGCCCCTGCCCTACAAAGCACCTCTGAGAGGGGAGGGTGCAGGAGGAGCACCCTGACTTACCATAGTAGCTGAGGCTTCTCCCTCCCTCTCTGCCTCCTTCCTTTTCTTCCTCACCTTCATCTACTCTGAACGGGGTGTCACTGTGATCTTGCTATTCAAGGTTGTGGAGGCGAAACAAATACTTTAGAGAAAATGACTCGGCTGTGATATGTCAAACACGCAATCCCCCCCCCCACACATACACACACACTCTCCCTCCCTTGTTATCCCACCCACTCTCCCTCTTTCCCTCCCACTCATTTTCTCTGGTTCACTCTCCCTTCCTCCTTCTCTACCAACGGCTCTTTATAGTCATCCTGCTTATCAGCTTTTCCCCCCCCTAACAAAGACTGTCATGACTGAGTTTGTGTGTGTATGTGTGTGTCCAGGCTGGGTTTGTTCTACCTGGTTGCATGGCATCCACCACAGGGATCTCAGTGGTTCTATGTGTGTGTCTGCGAATTCAACAATAACAACAACACCAGACGCTATTTTGAGCCGGTGGGGGGCGCCCCCGAATAGTCAATGGGGACACTTTAACAGAGGATTAGGGGCTTTTCCTCTGGTATTAGCGACACCCTCTGTCCTCTCACCCCTCAGCAGACACGCCCCACTGCAGTCAGCTGAGTGAGAGCTGGGGATGAAAAAGATCACCCCCACTGATTTCTCCTCACAAATCCTGCTCCAACACAGGATGATAGCAGTAGACTCACCACTCTCCTGGAAAATGTACACAAAGAGCTTGAATCTGATTGCTATCTGTGATCTAGGACAGTTCGAAAGATGCAGCATAACTACCGTGTCCGTGTTATATGTTTGATATTGGGTTATTACACCTGTGGGGGTGGTAAGTGATCCGATTATCTTATCTTACGAAACCACCCATTGCTGTATCTCTAACCTGTTTTTTCTTGAGGGAAGCCAAACGGTTTAGATCAACCCCTATTACTAGACTGAATGTTGATAAGAGCATTGGGGGTCAGTTCAACAACTTCATCCCTTTCTTGCTGAGAGTTAGAAGATATCATAATTGACTGACAGCCATACAAAAACATTAATATAAGCACGAGGTTGTGGAATTTTCAACTCGCAATCATTGCACCTTACAATCCGGCACATAATCAGCCATCTGGTTGCGAGCTTTATTGATGAAAGGGGATTTCATTACCAGGCTCGCTATTTTCCCTCTGTTTCCAGTCTTTATGCTAAGCTAAGCTAACCGGCTGCTGGCTGATGTCGCGATGTATTTACCACACAGACATAAGAGGGATATCAAAAAATGATCATAGTAATGTTTGTTTTTTGAAAACACAGATTTCTGATCTGTGAGAGGATGCAAACTTTTGGTTGCTGGCATGAATTGTTCGATAACAACATGATTCCTACTCGGTGAAAGAGATGCTTTTGTTGTCAGAGGAATAGCTGCTCTCAATGGATGTGTGAACCAATGATGTGATTCCAGCACATGGAAAATCCCTGGGACACACGGCTATGTGGACACTCTGTCCTTCTGCCCGGTATTTTGATAATAACTGATCATCAGTATCACACCCAAAAGTGCTATTTATAATGCTGTTGGTCTGGCAGCTCCGCCTGTAATAACATCACACACACACACAAACGTAGAGGACACACATGCAGCCGTTCCTCCTTCGGCCATTGCTTTTACACTGTCGCTATTCCGGAGGAATTGGCACCACTGCATTGTGGGTATTTTCCAGTGCTATCAACTTTCAGGCGAGCGATAAAGATAAAGGGAGAAGGAGGGAGCGACAGAGAGCGCTGTACGTGAGCGCTGAGCGAGTGGGTGACAGATGCTCTGGACCAGAAGAGGCGATGTTGGACATGTGATTGGTGGATCACACGCTCACACCGCAGTGAGCAGGCTTCCTTGGAAAAACGTCAGGGTTACCATGGTGACCGGGGGAGGGTTACAACAGAAGAGGGAGTCAAGAATACTTATGGAAAATCATCTCTTTTGACACAGTTATGCTCACACAAACACACGGCCCCGCAGTTGAATATTTGAGTTATTATTACCAAGAAGTAAACAATATAAGCCTCAGAACAGGTTCAATGTGAATCAAATATTTCATTATAAATAAATCTTTATATTTCTTGAAAGTAGCGCTTTGCTCCAGAACTGTTTTATGCTCATGGCATCCAACCCTAAAAATATGCTTATGAATTCAAAGGAAATAGAAATGGCTCTGGGCAAATCCAGTTGTCTCCCGGCTGACTTGCCTTCCCTGGTTTCCCAAACGCGCTCTGCCATCTCAGAGGAACCGTAAAATACCACACCATGCTCATTCTGGGGAGTATCCTCAATATTTATCGATAGACAGCAGATATTTACTGCTCCTGCTGCATGGAGCTCACTCAAGGGCACAGCTCCCCTCTGTCACCCGGGACATGAAACCGTCGGGAGAGGGAGGAGGGAGAAAGATAGGGAGGGAGCTGAGAGAGAGGGTAAAGGAAAGAAAGAGGAGGGAGCAATCTTGAAAAGAAAAATATGTGAACCATTCAACTAGAGCAAATTAATCCTCACGCAGCTCTAATATATGTTTAGATTTATTATCAAGTTTATTACTTTATTAGAAAAAGCATCTAAGTAAAAATGTCTATTGATTACATCATTGAAAATGAGATATATTTTAAAATGATTTGTGCTTCCCGTCAAAATGTAATTATTTCCCACCGTATCACCATACTGTATGTGGCACTGCAGTTCTACTACTGCTGCACACATGAAGCCGCATGTCTCTCTGCTGTTGAGGACGATGATGCTGACCCTGACGTGAGGAGAACTTGAATGTCGTGTTGGATTTCATCCAACTGACTCGTCAGCTGTTTAGGTGAAATATACACACTAGAGCATTGCGCTTGATCAATAGCTGTCCCGCCAAAAAAGTCACCCTAAGACAGGCATGGTTGAGAGGAGAGAAAGTCAGAAAGAAAGGAGAGTGTGAGTAAAGCAATATGAAGGTTATAGAGACGTCGGAGAGGAAGACACACATATGGCGACAGAGACATGAGTTAGAAAACAGAAGGATGGCTCATGGCCAAACTGTGAGACTACAGGAGAGTAAACAACATACCAACGTTTAGTTAAATCAAACAAAGTCAAACTCCTCTATCATCTCCCCTCTCCTCTTCTGCCCTCCTCCTCTCCCCTCCTCCTCTGCTCCTCCTCCTATAGCCTCCGTTTGACCTGCAGCAGACTGTGTTCAACAGTCAAACACTGGACTCTGGTGGACGTGCTGGTCTCCTGCATGACAATAGTTTGAAACATCGTAGGTCTCGCCGTGAGATTCTCTTTAAGTGTCCACGGCTGGTGTCGGGAAATATGGTAAATAGTCCTTGAAGATGTTTTCCTGCACTCAAATGCAATAAACCGCAACAGGACATGTAGTTAGCTCACTTTGAATATTAGGCTGATCTTACAATTTTACAATGATTGAGTCTTTAATAGATGCCTGCTTCTTTATCCTTCTTTTATTTTAAGTTGTAATGCGTGTCTAAATGTTTTGTCTTGTATTGTCGTGTGTACAAAAGTGAGTAAACCGCTCTACTTGGAAGATTCTGTCTAAATAAAGGTTGTATGACTTAATTAAAGAAGATGCATTTCCCATTATGTGATACAAAAAAGAAAAATCATACAAACATACATATTGTGCTAACGTATGTTGTTGCGAAGAAAGAAGTACAAAAAGCAGGAGAAACAAGCTGTGAACACCATTAATATCTTATCACTGATGAATTTAAGTTGACGTACAAACTTTGGAAACATATTCCTATGTTCATACTCACCAGATACACAAAACACACTATCATTCATTTGGTGTTGTCGTTCCGTTCACCTGATGAATGTATGTATATCCAATAATTCTCTATCTGTTTTGTGAAATATCTCTTTAGCTGCCAAATGCTCCACTATATTCACCAGCTATTCCCCAACTGTGTCTGTCTGCAGTTTGAATGAATGAATAAACGTACAAGTTCACAAACACAAATTGTGTCTTTTACCAAACACACCTCTAGTTCCTACACTTAGCCTTTAATTTAAATAATCCATAGTTCATATTGCTGAGAAGTGAAGCCATCCCGAGGAAATGACTAAAGAGAAGTCCATAAACCATCTTAAAACACATTTTGTGTCAAAAAAAGGCAGTTCTCAACACAGACATTCTCTTATGAGTGACTTTCCTCTCTTTGCGATTCAGTAATGGGACATAAAAATGCAAATGACCAGCCAGTAGATGGACGGAAATGACTATACCCAATAATAAGAGTCAATCTTGTGTGAACAGTGGGTAGTATGCGCGAACTGCGGGAGCTGAAATTGAGATGAGTTGTAGGCTATAAAATAGTGTGTGTGGAAGAGAGAGAGAAGAGCATGTGACGCATTAATACCAGAGTGTGAGAAAATGGGACAAAAAGAGTGGTCAGTCAATTAAAAAGTCATCATGAGAAAGACAACGGGTTACAGTGCAAATGTTGAAATCTCCAGGTTTGCTCATCACGAACCTCACTCACTAGTTCCCTCCTCTTCCCGTTTGATGGATGTGTGTTAGTGTGTTAGTCTCATTGACTCAACATTGCAGCCACATGCTCCCCTGGTTGCACAGCATGCATGGATTGATGCTGTAATGGAGATACAATATAAAAGGGCGGGTACAGACACGCAAACTTTACACTTAACGCACACACACACACAGACAAATCCACAGGCCACAGAGAGAACAAGGATCAATTATATCCTTCAGTTTCTCCCAGTGTCGTATGAACGAGCAGCCTCGGATATGACATGATTAATCTAATCACAAGATTGACTTTTTTTCCTCCGAGTCAGTTTGTTAGAGGACTGAGCCCGATTGAGCCGCAGGGTATCTGTTACCAGGACTTTAGATCCACTGTTCCACAATAGGAAGCAGTAAGAGGAGACACAGTTTGCTCCCAGAAAGTACTGTATTTCTTGAAAATGTCTCTCTGTGTCTCTTTCAAAAACAGGTGCATGATTAAACCTCTTCATCAACTTGGTCAAATTATTTCTGGTGGAAAAGACATGGAAGCGATGAAAGCACGGACGTGAAAAAGCTTTCAGCATCCGTGTCTTTCCCTTCTACTCTCACTCCTTTCACTCCCCTTTTCCTTATATCTCCCTCTCTCTCCCTTGCATTCAAATCTTTACCAATTTCCCTGTCTCTTCTCCCTTTCATCCATCTTTCCACTGTCCTTCCATCCATACTGCAGGTCAGTGTGTCTCATTTCCTTCTTTTTGTCTTTCTCATTCACAGCCTTCAATGTTCAATATCTCTGACATTCTTCAGTATTCTCCCTTCCAACTTTTCAAATATACCGACACTTGGTCAGTAGGGTTCTAGGTAGGTTCCCCTCTAGTGCCCTCTCAGTTTTAAACGTCATGAGTGTCAGTTTCCGAATAGTACCTTTTCAAAATAAACTTCTGAGGTAGGTTTACTTGCTTTTTAGCTCAGGTTTATGCAACAAAACTATTTGGTTAGGCGAAGGAAAAGATTGTGGTTTGAGTTAAAATAAGCTTGCTTTTTATCTTACTGGTTTCACACAACAGATTTTTGATGTTTGCTGTTGAACAATTTATTCACAATATCATTTTCTGCATCTCACTCTTGCATCTTATTTCTTCAACTGCACTGCAACTTTTTTAATTCTATTTTTTGCTCGTTGAATGTTTTCTTCTGCATTATGTTTTGATGCTTTTAATGGATTTATCTGCAGCAATTTTGATTTGCCTTACAAACATCGACCCCTTAAACTCTTGTGAAAATGTGCTTTACAAATAAACTTGCCTTATGTGGGTCTACAAGTGTCCAACAGACTGCATTAGACTGTGCTATGTCATTCTAAACCACCTGACATCAATAAAGTTACTTTAGCTTATTTTTAGCCTTGGACACGTCCTATCTGTTCCACTGGGTCAGCGCCACAGCTCGGCTACAGTAAGTGAAAACACTTTGGAACAAGTGAGAGACTGAATATCCATCTGGCTCAACAATTGAACAGGGCTTAGTTAAATTGAAGTCGAGATGACGAGCAGACTATAATGAAATATGAAGAAGTTTTCTTGTGCTCTCTGCTTGTTCGTTTCCCTTCCCAATGCCCTGATTGTTTTCAACTTATGTCAGACACACTGCACCGTATCTAGAGTAGGTGTGTGAGTGTTTGTGACCGTGAACATTGTGTGTGTGTGTGTGTGTGTGTGTGTGTGTTTGTCTCTTCTGATTCTCCTACAGCAGATAGAGAGCCTCTTCTCCAGTCTTTTATAAGAAGGAACAAGCCAAGTCTAAAAGCTTCTTGTCCACATTATCACTTCTCACAAAACTACCAAGGTAGTTGTGCTCAGTGCTCTCACATCCAGCAGAACACCTACTGTATCAGTGTGTGTCTGCGTGCGTGCGAGCGAGTGCCATGATGCCTTTTAAACTGAGAAAACCAGACAAAGCAGTTGCAGAAATGCCCCTGATATATTACTGAAGTAAAGGCATGCAGTTTGGAAGTTAAACACATTCCTCCCCAACCGTCAACAATTATGTTGTAATCTTCCAACTACAAATTTCCCACAGCAAAGAGCCAAAAATCAAAAGCAGGCTCTCATTGTCAAATAAAGTCTGTCGGACAAACAAAACAAAATCTGCTGTAAATGTCATCTTCTGTAGCTTTCACCATAACATTTTGATAGCTCATAAAGCGATCCGTAAAACCGAAAGAGGTCTGTTATTTCGGCCTGCCACACGGGGCTGAATGAAGCTGAGAGTGCTGTAACTGTTTTCGCCTGATCTCTGGCAGGCAGCGAGCTCCAGACGAGAGCAGACCACGAGCCATCTGTCCCCCCTGAACCCCCTCAGTCTCCCCGCACACACACGCACACACACACACACACACACAAATGTGCACAAAAGGACCTAAACTAAACAAAATTGGGGGACAATATTCTAATCTACCATGATCACACTTTGACACGAGGCCAAACAAAACAAATGCTCCACCCTGACAAAGAGAGAGGAGGAGAGGAACATAAAAGGGGAGGAAGAAGGAGTGTAGAGTGGCAAAGGAGGTTTACATTCACCAATACAACTGCCGATCGTTCATTTATACTAAATCTGTGTACCTTCGTCCACAAACACAGAGGTTATTACATATTACAACCTCCCATACGGCAGTAATGGCCGTTCAGATCCTGGCGTTTCTGCTCGGCAAACAGAAGGCTATTAGATGCTGCAACAGCCAGCTGCCCCTCAGGCAACACAAAGTAATAGGTTGTTGAATGGGGAGGCCCAAATCCGTGGTAGCAGCACTCCCCAAACGTGCCAACAAGACAGGCAATTGTGGGTGTTGAGAGTAAAGAAATGATTCTTGGTTTTGTCGCGATGAAATGGTCAATATTCCAAAAGAGAAAGCACTACAACTGCAAAATCCTATTCAGCCATTCAGTCAGCTGTTGGAAGGCAACAACTCACATACATGATGGCATGAGCAAACCATCAGCAACATAAATCCACAAGGTCACAACAGTTCAAGGGGTCAACCGGGTTAAGCTTGGCCTGCAGAAGGATTTTAATATATTTAATGGGACAGAGCAGTGGAATGGGCATTCAGTCTGTCTTCTTGGAGACTAATTTAGATTAATAACACCAGCAGATGTCAGTGCAACAATCCTAGTCCCAACACTAGAGCGTAAACTAGGGGCCCGTCTGGAATGATTTGCCGGACAAGATTAGGCAAGACACATATTTGTCCTCTTTTACATCTCCTTTTAAAAACACACCTTTTACAATCTGCTTTTACCTAAGTCATCTCTTGCTGTGTTTTTCCAATACACATTTTCTGCATTGGCATTTTATTGGATTCTGTTTGTATTTTTCTGTTGTAAAGTACAACATGTATTATGACTGTTATCAACATTCTTACACAGAAAATCATATCATGTGACTTTATACAAAAATAATCATTAAAAAGAATTCTGTTGCTGTCTCTCTTTTTAACGCAGATGCTTACAGTATGAGGAGTGTTTCTCTACCAATTGGCAGGACACGAGACAAGGAAATCGATTGAGGGAGACAGGATGATCAAGAATGTCCTTCTTCTCCTCTCTGGGTTACTTTTGGGTGGTTGTTTTCTATCGTCTAAAACACTCCAATGTTAATCGGCTCCACTGGTATACAGTAAAACAGTCACCTAAACTTGGGGTGAAAGATGCGAGTCAGCTCACTTACATCACACAGCACATGGAGGATATTTAGCAAAACAGCTTGAGCATCATGCAAGTCAACATTTGGTGGTTCCAGGAGCTTTTATTGTGGGCGTAAACACAGCAGTTTATTTACCGGACGCAAGCTGTCAAACAGAACTGGCTGAAGTTGCAGCTCATGGTTGCTCCGATCAGTTTTTACCAGTTGGATGCTGTACAGTTCACAAAGCTCAAACCACAATTATTAAGTATGCAGAATTTCCTTCATACACTAATAATAATCAGACAAAAACAATTCCCCACTGAAGCTATGTGTATCCTCATCATTACCACGCACACCTCTTCAAAAACTATCGTAATATTGGTGAATTATATCAGACAAAAATTTAAAAAAACTGCTTTGACCCAATACAATGAGAATCTAGTACACTTTTCTACTCTTGAAAATCCAAATTGCTGTAAGTAGGTATAATAGGAATATTGTAACGTTTTAGGAGGTATGCTTATTTATTTATTTGAGTTAGATTAGAAGAGTGACACCGCTGTAGCTGGTTAGCTTCGCCTACCACAAAGACTGGCAGCAGGGGGAATCTGTCCACAGGTAACAATATCCACCTATCACCACCAAGAAGGCTCACAAATGAACATTAACATCATGTGTTTTTTTACTGAGGGTTGTGTGCTTAGGTGGGCTCATGATATTCTTTGGCTGAGCGCAAGTTACCAGTGGAGACTCGTCATCAAACTATTCCTTTAATGCATCACATGCACAATAAGTTCAATATCTGGGTGAGAATTTGATGATAAACAGCAGTTGGCATATTACTGTGTAACTGTCAGAGTGGGTGAAGGGCAACCACCGGTAAACGACCAGTGGCAGGTGGGCCTATTGTCCTGCACAGCAGACATTTTATATTGTGGGTGGCAGCACTTTTACTTCAGACCAGCCTTATTCCTGTAGCACTCAAATCTGTGACTGACATCCTAGTAAAACGTCCCCGCCCCCTCTGTAGGAGAGCGTGTTGGCTGACCCTCCCTGACCCCCCGGTGTCCGTCCATCCATCACACACAGCCAGAGCTGACTGCTCATCAAGGCCACACACACACACACACACAAAACAACACAACACATACAGTAGGCAGTCTTAAACACATAGTGTGTGCAGTGTAATACACTTAGTGTACAATGCAGCCTAAGTGCACACACACAGACACACACACACGCACACACACACACACACACACACACACAAACTCATTTTGCCAACTATGATACATATACATGCTTCAGCAGGTAGTGTCAAGGTCACAGCTGAGCAGAGAGACTAATGACCTATAATAAGACCCAACCTTGACTGATGGGTACAGTCAGATAGCTTGTGTATAGCAGCCAAAAGAGCAGCACACACACACACACACACACACACACACACACACACTGCTCTGCTCTCTGCAGCTCAGCTCTGTGTCTGCAATCTTCACTGAGGTGGATTTTGATCCGCCAAACTTTTAAATTTCAGCTCATCTTTTTTTAGAATTCTCGTCCTATCTCTGTCTTTGTATTTAATGTTTCTGTTTTTCTTCATGGCCAGCAGAGACTTCCTCAGAAAACCTGTTTGATCAAATAATAATGAAAATACAAAGGATGTTCTGTTAACAAAGTTATTGAAATATTGGGTGATGTTTGTGTCTTACAAGTTGGTTACTTTGTGGGGAAATTTCTCGTGACATGGAAATATATATGTTCCCTCAGCACAGGAAGGAGATGCATACGGTTTAGTAGCAATGACGCTTTACCACGTTAACAATGGTTTGTGTTCCCATGAGGACACTGTGAGGCTCAAATGACTAAGTCACTTTGGTTCAGTCTCCACCCCACACTCACCTTTAAGTGTCTCTACGTGTAACGTGTGTGTAAGCTACACATGAACGCACGGTATAGCGGCACCGATTCAAGCCCTGACACATGCATTCTGACATTTTGACAACCATGTATTGTATATTTACACACAAAATATACAAGTACGAAATAGCAGAAATACACACACATCGCTACACTTCACACATTCAATCAGCTATTGAACTACAGCCACTTGCTATACCAGTTGAAAAACAGCCTGTGACTATAAAAACATTAATGGTGACATTGAATTCACATTATTATCATTTTACTCAGTTGACTGCCACCAAACAGACTAATCAACAACATCTGATAGGAATTTAAGTGTAAATCAATACATTACATCAGAGGTATGAATATAATTTAAACCTAAATGATACAGAAGTCATGCTGACCCTGAGAGGAGAATACCAAGCACAAATGTTGTTGTCTACTGTGTCGTTTCTGCTTTGTTTCCACACGCCTCTAATTGGTCACTTCAGCAACTTGTGTGTGTGCGTGTGTGTGTGTGTGTGTGTCTGATGAACGGGTTGAGCGACTATTTGGCTGTCAGGCGGGAAGGTCCCAGAAAACTTAGAAGTGCACTGAGGGTGTCAAGATGGCTAATACTGAGACAGCTGACAGAATCCCCGTCAGCAACACACACACACACACACACGTGCCCCTCACACACGGTGACAGCAACTTAGTCAGCAGCAACACTAACAACAACCTGACTCATATTGCTGCGTCTCGGTGCATCAGATCAAGCCCGCATGCTGACAGATAGAAGAAGAGCGCTATTAGACAGAACGTCACAGAGACAAAGAGGACAAGGTAGTGTCCACTTTTTAATAATGCACTATGCCATTTATTACGGAAAACTAAACTAATGATAACTTTCATTGTAGATTATTCTGTCATTTAATTTTGTAATTGTTTAGTTTATAAAAAAGAAAATAGTGAAAATGCTCATCAAGGACGTCTTCAGAGCCCAACTAAGGGATACCCTGACTCTCTCCCAAAAATCAAATCAGAAGCTTCAAGACAGCAAACTGAATACCAATCTGATTGTATTACTTTCTTTGCTCCTCATTAAAAATTGGTAAAACTAACTAAGACAATATTATTCATCAGGGATAGCTGTGGCACCAAAAAACGGCAATAGGACTTATTGCAAAAACAGAGAATCATGACATTGAAAAAAAACTGTATTTAATGTGGATCTGTCTAATAAGTTCAGGTTTTTAAACAGGGTCCATACATAACCGTTAAACCATTTGCTATGAAGCTAATTTATGTCTTTGATCTTTGAGCAGGAAGAATAAGATCTGCATCTTGTCCAAAACCAGAATTTACACATTTACATAAAGCAGCAACTCCTCACATTTGAGAAGCTGGAACCAGCAGATGTTTGGCATTTCTGATAAATAAATGACTTTCTACCAAAGGACTCATTAATACATGAGTAGAGTAGAGACAGAGAGTTAAAGTATGTGAATAAAGTTTCCTTTGGTTTAACCTTAAAACTTCCAAATCCGTTTCTGTTCTAAAAGAGTGACAAAGTGACAACAAACAGACTGTCAGCTATGTTGCAGATCTCGGTGTTATTGCTCACTTCCCTCCAGGTGGGAAAACGTCCGGGTAGGATCATACTACTACTATAGATTCAGCATGAAACATAGATGAGACGGATCACAGATAGAAGTAGGGGTGTCTCTGAGTTCAGCTGAACTAAAATATCCAGGGTTTGTCAACAAGGCGATACACAGGGAGCCAGCTAGAAGCAGCTGGAGGGCTTTTTCTATTTCCAACATGATGGGTGTTCGTGAAAGCGGCAGTAACCAAACAGAGGTGAAAGAACCACCACAAGAGGATGGAGATACTTGAGATAATATGCTAGCTGTCTGTTAAACGGAGAAGAATTATAAATCACGTATTGGAATGAGAGAAATAGACATGACTTGTAAGTTATTTCTGGGAGAGCAGGCTGGTGTGTTGGTAATGACACTACTGGGAGGTTAAAGCTGACACAGCAGAGATTAAGTTTCAGCGACATCATCAGTAAACAGTCATCATCGGTAAACAGTCATCATCGCTGTTTTATGTTTAACAATAGCAGCGTTTCAGTGGTGATAGATAACGCTTTATTACACTTACAGGAAATATACAAGACACATTTCCCTATCAGACATTATTTGCATCATTCATGAAACTAATCGATCGATTGTTATTAGGCCAGGAACTACTGATTATTTTCATTGGGGAATAACCTGTCGATCATTTTCTTGATAAATTTGTCATGAAGAAAATCAGAAAACATTACATCAGATAATTTGACTACTTTTCTTTAAAAATGTACTCAAACTGACTAATAGATCATGAACATATTTGCCGAATAATTTAATAGTTGACAAGTATCTGATTATTCGTTACAGCTAATCATTATATATAGAAAACGTTGTAATCAAATAGTATAGAAAATGTCTAAAAGCCCAAACTGAGATTACTTGTTTTGTTCGACCAATAGTCCAAAACACGTTTTTGGGGGAATACCACAACCAGCAAATATTTACCTTTTGTGAAGCAAGCATTATATTAAAACAACTATTAAATGCCCAATACAGTTTTATGATGTCCATTCTGACATCCAAAAGCCAAAGTGATTCAGTTTATGAAGATATTGAACCACAAATCCACACAATTGAAAAATGAAACCATTACTAATTGTAGATAGCTGCTGGTCATTTTTCTGCTGATCGACTATTCCATCAACTAATCCTCCCTGTTGAGCTTTCTAAGTCCTGCTTTCCCCTTTTTACCCACCACATCCTGCCTGGAGCTTAACTTAACTATTTAACTTTTACTTGACTAGTTGTTGACGGTTTCCCTCTCCTCCCGTGTGTGTTTCTGCTGTTCAGTGTGAGTGATGGATTCCTGCAGGAGCAGAAGGCTCCGAGGGCAACAAGAGCCGGAGCACAGCATCATCCTGATACCTGTTCTGCCTTGAGGGTAAACTTGAATCCCAACATGTACAGACAATGCCCCTCTCGCTCTGATCCTTTACTGCCATTAAATGACATTCAGACCTTCATACACATATCTAAACCCAGTTTAATCACACATTAAATACAAAGAATCTGCAGAAAATTATCTAACAAAGATGAAAATATGTCATGAATAGTGGGTCGCTTCTAGTAATGTAGCTAATGTTCAAGTCCGACTTGAATGTAAAACCACACTGTTTACTGCCCTTAAAATGTACATTTGTTGTGCTGCACCATAACCTCCAATATGACACATCAACAGTCACAAGAGACGGGCACTTGGAACGATATAAATCACCACTTTGCTCTGTTCCCAGTCTCATCCTTGACTTTCAGACACAATATGATAGGAATCCTTGCTGGCCTTTCTAAATCCACCACACAGCAAGTTTATGATAAACCAGGTTGTGCTTAAGGTCATCTTTCAGTGAGGACAGTCCTCATGGGTACGATGGAATACACTTCCATCCCACAATAATCTGTGAGTGTTCACTGGTAACAGAATCCAAACCTGTTTGGGCAAAGCTGCTGGTGAATAATTCAGTCTCAAACGTTAAGTAGACAGAATGCTGTCCACACGACTGTGAGCAGAAACACAAGGAATGCAGCCAAAGATCTCTCTTGTGTGTGCGTATGTGTGTGTGTGTAATGTTCTACTGTCTAAAGGTCTATTTTTCCAGTATTCTGACACACAACAAGCTGAGTTAAAGAATACCAATCCCACCTTGGAGCTACAATCAACCTTTCCCCATCAGCCGGCAGTACGCTGGGTTACTGCGTTCAGGTTTAAAGACGTACACTACTAGCCAGCAGATGACTAAAAAAACGATCATTCCTCTCAGTGTTTTACCTCCCACTGTAATGCACAGTACACCCAAGGCTACACAAACACACACACTGTGACAATACAGAATTTCCTTGCTCAGATTACATCACAATAAAGACTGCGACCTTTTCACACTAAATTACCTCCTTTAAGGTGCAATGGAGTCTTTCCCTCGGGGCTAAAAGCAAAACTACCGATTGTGTTGTGACAAAGAGATGCTAAGAGCCAGTGTTGTAGCTCAGTCTATTAACTAGACAATGCAGGAGGTTTACTCTGCTTCAGAGGGTAATAATACAGATTTCAGAAAAGATGCAGTTCATCTTTGATAATGAAAAAAAAAGCAAAATGACAGGGGTATCGGTGGATGAAGTCTGCACATACTTTTGCTGAAACACCCAACAGAATCAGGTTGGAGCTTGTTCAGACAGAAGGGTGCATCCATGTTTAGGGAGTTGGGTGGATGGTTTGAGGGGGCGGGGGTGGGGTAATATTTTTTTTCTCTAATCATGAATCTAGGCGTTTTTCTGTTCCCAAGGGAGTCCTGCAAATACCCCCCCCCCCCTCCCTCCAGGCTGCCACCTCCTCCTTCTCCTTCCCTCACACCCCCCCCCCCTCTTTTGCTCTCATCCTCTCCGTCCTTTCCTCTCCCTCCCCCCATGCGAGGGAGCTAACTGTGAAGAGGTGTGATTACCATCGATCTGTCCAAACGCAGCCCATTTTCTCAGAGCCACGAAGCTCCAGCCACAAGACCAGGACCACACAGCACTGCCCTTGCCCAGGGACAGAGGCTTTTTTGGGGGGGTGAAAATGTTGGGGAGACTTGGTGAAGGATCCAGAGCTGCTTAGGGAAACAGTAACTATACATCGCTTGGCGTGGTATCACACAAATACATTGACTTATAATAGGGGGATCCTGTTGAAGAATTTTGCGTTTTTTTTATTTTTTATTGCTGAGGTCTTGAACAAAGTCCAGCGGGTCAACAAATTTGATGACCACGTGATTCTTGTTATCGCTGCTTGTGACGGTGGAGTGGCAGGTGGTTAAGTGGAGAACAGGGAGACGGCGTTGTGCTAGGGGTGAAGATGAGGGGGGCGGGGGGAGAGGAGGCGAGCAAAAGAAAGTAATTATCAAGCCGTACAGGCGTGAGTCCCAAGGGTCAACAGAGTAGTGTGTGTGTGTGTGTGTGTGGGTGAGAGAGAGAGAGAGAGAATAGGATAAGCTTTATCTGTGAGTGTATGAGAAGCACCTGCCATATATGCATAAATACACACACGCATGCGCAAGTGTCACACCATTTGGTGCGTTTAAGAGCCTGATGGAAGAGGTCTGGCATTGATGCACAGTAGGGGATTAATGAGTGTGATGTAGGGGCGGGGGCGTTGTCTCTCACACACACACGCGCGCGCATACACATACACACACACGCACGCACACACACTGCTGCTGCTGCTGCTTCAGTGAACAGTGAATAGTGAATGACCCCGAGACAGACTTGTGCACCAAATGGAGAGGAAGAAAGAAATAAACGGTAAAATAAATTATCACCTTTGATACATTTTTCATACAAATTAACTGAAAAAAGCTGTTGTCGCACTTTCAGTTTTTCTTATTAAACTGAATATCTTTGGTTTTCGAACGGATAAAAAAAAAGTCATTTATAGGCTAATTTTTCCCTATTTGATGACATTCTAAGAGATTAAAAACGATATATCAATTAACCTAGTGAATAATTGGCAGATTAATTGATAAAAATGGATTGACATAACCGTTAGTTGCAGCCTTAGTGGGTCACAGTATGCTTTTAAATTATAATTAGGCGTTTTATCAACTGCAGGTGAAATAGATAATGTGCCCATTTTTGAGTGAATCGTAGACGTCTTGCAAACACCAATTCCGTCATCGCCTGATGCTCAGTTTTCTATTCCTGTCTCTTTTCTCTTATTTCTTGTTTTCACAAAGTCACCTTTTCCCCTCTCTCCTTTCTGTATCTCCTCCACACCTGCTCCCCTCTTGGCCTCTCTTTCACTCACTCTGTCCTTGCCTCATCAAGCCTCTGCTCTCTTATCGCCTCCTCTTTCCAACTCCTCCGTCTTTGGCCTCCCTCCTCTCCTCCACCCCCCTCTTACATACCATTCAGCTCTGTAATCACATCATTAAGCAACATTACTGCATCTGTGAATAATCTCACGGCGAGCTGCACTTACTGAACTCCTTTTCTGTCTCACCCTTGAGCACCAGAGGTGAGTTGGGCCTATTTAAATGAGATGAATGATGGAGTCATGAGTCCACGGTGTACCTGTTCAGAGAGGAAGGTCCAACAGTTTGGTGTAAACTAGCGCTGCTTCACTTGGACGGCAGCAGCTTGGGAGATACTTCTCTCTAACATCAGCTCCTGACTGGCCTTTCATTTGGCCGTGACATTGTGGTTCTGTAATCCTGCATCCTTTCAGGACCAGTTCATTTTTCCAGCGAGCCAAACTGCAACAACTCCGTCCCGTATCCCGCTGTCATTCAGAAATATTTGAGAATTGAGCCTCTGATGCCAAAAGACTGAATGAATAGTAGAATTACACAGCAAGAACTGGTTTATGTATTTACATGCATTTTCTATTCTCTGTTCCAATAGTCACAAGCTAAAGTATAATGTTTTTTGCCTGTCACATAAGGAGAAGAGCAGCACATCCTCAAAATTGAGATGCAGAAAAAGGGAAAGTTTTAAATTTTATTGAATTTCTTTATCAAATATGTAATTTAATGAGCATATTTTTGCATTACGACTAATTGACTAATCGTTTTGGATGTAAGCAGTGATTCTGTCAACAATCCTCATATGTATGTTTATATACATACATGTTTCTGTTCAGTGTATCTCAGATATACTGAAGGATGAAATGCTTCTTTATAGGTTAAGATAATTCTCCTTATTATGTTATTATGTGAAATGTGAAATCACATGCACACAGGACACCACATTGGCGTGAACGAGGGGGATGAAGAGGAGGGAGGGTGCACATGGATTTGATGAGCGCCAAGAAAGACGCCACTCACCTTCAAATAACCTCTAGGCTTACGACCATGCTCTGGCTCTCTCTCCCTGCCTCGATACAGTAATTCTCTCCTTTTCTTCTTATCGCTCTCTCATTCCTCTCTTTCACACACATGCTCACTCTCTCTCCATCTTATAGTCCTCGCTCCCTCTTTCCTTACATCTCCATCTTCCTCTCACTGCTTTTCTTTCTCCGACGCTCTAAAGCCGACTTCCAGCGCTCACGTGAGTGATAAAGGGTGCTCTGTATGTCGTGCTGAACAAATGTAAAATCACCTGATGCACAAAAAAAAAGGTGAAGGACTGTCAGATGAACCAGACCAGGAACCACAACTAAACAACATGGATTCCCCCCCCCCTCCCAGAGCATTAGGACAAACAAATCCCCACATACACAGGTTTCCAGTTACGAAGGCTCCCTAAGAAATCCCATCACACATATATATACACACACACACACACACACACACACACACACACACACACACACACACAACATCCCCCAGCAGTAACTCTGATTAAGGACCCTTGAAGTGGTGGATCAATAATTAGAACAATCCTTATTACACGCTCTCATTTCCCCTTAGAGACGGAAGCTAAAGTAGAACAATAGCAGCGGTGCAAAGTAGCGTGAGGACGCCGTGACGCACCGCCATCGGAGGATCCTGCACGTTTCAGGCCGTGTTTCATACGAGCGTGGGGACTGAAATGAACTGATGTTGTTAGTATACTTGTTATATAGTGTTTATATGTGAATGCATGGGTAATATGATACAGCCACATAACATGAATTGTCAAGTTTACGCTTTGTCAGTGTATCAGAAAACATCTGTTCGGTGGACCTTAGGGGATTTGGTGACACAAAATAAGTACCAGTGTCGTGTTTGTGGATACATTGTCGACATCCAGTCACAGTCAGGACTAACGCTTGGTGACAAGGTGCAAGAAAAAAGGACCTGTGAATTCCCTTCACTTAGGCATCCAGTGCGAGCGTGTTGAACTCCACCATTACCAGCAACATAAACTGTGTATAGAGACGTCATTATTGTAGGAAAAAAACACTGAATGGTGACATAAGAAACAATGCAAACCAAACATTATCAGAAAAGGAGTTTAATTTCACACAAAAGGTTAGGATTATTTATCTTTTTTTGAGGCCATTTTGCCAGGGAGCCTTTACAGGAGAGGTAATTTGACAACAACCATGTAAACCAATAAATTCAAACCAACTCTCAGTAAGTGCTTTATCCTAAACATATTAAACATATTGCTGTCATATTTAAATTTAAATTTCTAATCGGCCCACAGCCGATGGGAGTAATGACACATATGCTTGTTTTATTGCTCCCCACCTGTATTATGCACTTTTTAATGACGCAGAACAATATTATAATGTGTAGCAAATCCTCCTGACGGAGTGCCACAGACCCCACTTTGAGAATCAGTAAACCAAAAGCACATTGTCTGCTTTACGATACGCTTTTTTATTCTAAAACACACCTCTTGCAAGTAACTACACACAGTTATCTCCATTAGACACATTATTTCAAACTAAAATCCTGTTTGCGTTACCAACACTATCATTGAAATACCTCACTCAATTATCGATCACCTGCACCCAGAATGCACCTGTGAAAGCATCTGTCACTGATTATATCACTTAGAAATCAGAGCTTGA
Organism: Clinocottus analis; assembly: GCF_023055335.1. Taxonomy (NCBI): domain Eukaryota; kingdom Metazoa; phylum Chordata; class Actinopteri; order Perciformes; family Cottidae; genus Clinocottus; species Clinocottus analis. The sequence goes on from NW_027176240.1 coordinate 7,036,748, forward strand.
ACACATTTGCTCTTTGGTGTGAAGACCAATGGAAACTAATGTTGGAGAAACTTTAGATGACTAATTGAAATATACTGTATGTGTCATCTTTAGTGAAATGTCTGATTTTGTTATTCACATTTGTTTGTTTTTTCTCTTAATTGCGTCTATGTTCACAGCTATTTATGTGAGTGATGCAAAAACGTTTTGAATGAAGTGTTTGCTTTTGCAAGAGGTGTAAGGTATTTTGCATTCTGTCAATATGTTTTAGATTTTTTTTGTGTGAAATTTCAGCAAGTGCAAACAAGTGTAAATGAAATTGACTTGAGTAGCCATTCCTCCTGTCCATCCTAGCCCCAGATCCCTTTCTACCAATGTAAGTGATGAGTAACACATTTCACAGTCTTCATTTAGTGCAAAAATTTTATTATCTTATCAGATACATCTTCCAAAGTTACAGCTTATTTGGTAAAAAAAAAAAAAAAGCACTCATTGTGCTTCCACATACAGCATTTCCGTGCTGAGCTGCAGTGGAATAATGGGAACAAAAAAGTAAATTCTGTAGTAAAATTGGAGATAAAAACTTGATTTGACTTAGTCAGCCTGCTGAAGCATTAAATTAGTGTAACTTCAGATAAAAGTCTCATTCAGAAGAGGCAGCAGAAAGCATTTGTGACTTTTAAATCTCTATCTTTGTCAAAGCCGTAATACAAACTAGACAATAGCTTCCTAGTTAAAACATCTAACTAACTAAATGGCATACACCACATTCCAACTGAGTAAATCTACCACAATAGCCATTAATTGTCATTATTTCCATAAACTGCCTCCTCAAAGTCACGCTTGCGTCGTCCAGCCGGTGGCCATCTTGATGGTGAAAACATTTTGTAATAGTGGGAGGCGTTCCCGTTGCCAATGCAATTAGCTGAGGCATGCATGAGCACCAAATTCATTAACCTCCATCTTTTATGGGCTGGTGGGGAGGGGAGGAGGTGAAGGAGTGGGTGTGGGGATGGAGGAGCGAAGCAACACGCGTGCCGGCTCTGTTTCAGCCAAACCAGAAAGTGAGTGGAGAGAAATCCGGGAATGAAATGAGACGGAAAGAAACAAAATGTAGCACGGGCATCCATTAAAATATGTATTGATATTATGTTTCCTCTCTCGCCGCCTGCCTACAGCTTGATGGCTCTTTTCCCTCACGGTTTACTTTCCCTCTTAGGGCCAAGCAGACTTTTGCCTTCCCGCTGTTGCCATGGGCTCTGAAGGCAGCACAGGGCTGACATCCAATTTCAACACTGCCATTCGCCTTCCAGCAGTCATTTCAAAGTCTTGCTTTAGAGGCACTGTGCTGTGATCCGGATTCAGACCTCTAATGAACAGTGATGATGACGGTAAATGGAACCACTGAGGAGCTCTTTGGAATGTACAATAAAGATTGACCTTTTTTTTCTTTTTTTTTCAAGCATCCAATAAAAAAAAGGCACAATATTAATAGAATCATAGAATCTCCTTGGAAGATGAACCGCTGATTTGACTGCAGAATGAGCCTGTGGAGAAAAAGCTAGCACATGACCCAAATAAGCCCTATGAGAGAAACAATAGGTAGTACCGACGCACGCGCTGTGTACCGGAACAGTGTGTGAAACTGGGATCTGGCGGTAGGAAACCTTTGCTTTACATCTCTCTCTCTCTCTCTCTCTCTCTCTCTCTCTCTCTCTCTCTCTCTCTCTCTCTCTCTCTCTCTCTCTCTCTCTCTCTCTCTCTCTCTCTCTCTCTCTCTCTGAATCCAATGTGGGCTCCTGGCTCTAGATAATGTCATTAGAAGTAAAGCAGCTTGGAGAATTAATGTAATGGGGGTTTCCCGTTCGGATGACCACTGCTGCTATTGGGTTTTCACTGACTCTCTCTCAGAAACGCTCATACAGCATATGAAAATGAACTCTAGCATTCATACAGACACACACTCCTAGATACATAGAAGTCTGCACTCTCTCTTTCTCTCTCTATCTCTGGTTAAAGTCCCCACTATTCCCAGGGTGCTCATGGTGGGGACTATCTCCCTCTGTGCTGCTTTCCTAACAATACACACTGTACATACGGAGACACACTACACCAAGTTGTTAACCATCTGTCGCAGGAATCTCTCCCCTGACACTCTGGACTCCATTAGGCCTACACTAAACTGAGCGCTGTCAGATAAAAGCAGCAGGCCTCATGTCTAACTATCACATGCACTTTGTTGATCTATTTTTGCATTTTGATAGTTGTTACAAAGGCTTTGTCCACAACTTACTTCCTGCACTCTGCGTAACCGTCCACCATTGTATTTGATGGTCTGAATTTGAAATTTATTCACATATTTCTCTCACAATATTACCACAATGAAGCAAAAACAGTGTTAACCCAAACAAGCGACATAAACACCTTATAACTATCACTCCCAAACAGACTTTGTAATACATGAAACCAATGGCCATGGCGTAAGCATACAAAATGAGTGTTTTTTCAAGTTAAGTCACATTACTGAAAGGCATTTTAGATACGTATACAACTTAAATAAACTATGAATTCACCTTAGTGACTACGATTGAGAAGACACACCACTCTGCATTAACAAGTGTTCCCTGTACCTGCTCCACCATCTAAATATAGCGTTTGTAGAGCTGTGAAAGGAGTGAGTCAAAGCAGTTTGTTGCGCAATGTGTACCAAGAAGACATCAGTTTAGCTACAAGACAAACATAAAAGGTTTGAGGCTGAGTAATGGAGGGAAACTGACAATGTAACCTGTGACTGTGATGCCCTTTCATCTCTTGTATAGTCGTTCTGCACATGTGACTCTTTCGTCATGTGTCTCTATAGACTCTGACTCCTCTCAGTCAGTCTATTCTTACTGTATAGCGGACACCGTGAGAGTTGGAAGGCCACCAGCTGGGTAAACAGCGCACGAGCAAGGGCAGCCAAGGAATGAAACCACTACTGCGGATCTGTATGTGTGCTGGAGAGAGAGAGAGAGAGTGACCGACGGCGATGACCTCGTGCACATCCCTCAAGTAAACCACTGACAAACAAATTAACTTTAGTGTTTGACTTTGTTTTGTGACATCATTAAAAATGTAGCAGCATGAGCCAAACAAATGCGCTAATAATAATGAAAGAAGACACAGAGAGGACCAGTAGGTGATGGGACTAAGACATGGAAGGGAATGAGGCAGAGAAGAGTAGATATATGAGAGGGCAGACGCAAGGATGCAGGGCATGCGGGCTGAGGTGAGAAGGGAAAGTTCATCATTCTCATGGATGGTGCCGTGAACAATCCAATCAATACAACTCTTCTCCCCTCATCATCTCTGTCTCCAGTTCTCTTCTATGAAACATGACCCTTCATAAGGAATACAAACCTCCTGTGCAGATCAGCATTTCAGACACGTATCATTTTCGCACATACATGCACACAAACATCGCCGAGAGGAGAACGTAATGTGGACGTATGAGCAAGCGTACAGATCCATGAAGTCACTTGACCTTATGAATCTTTTTTCGGGGGGTTCAGAAAAGATTAGGCCGTGATGGCTCGCCTCTTGTTCATGCTGAGGTCAAATAACATTGCCAGCAGCATAATTCAAAACCAGGCACCCATGGGCGCAAAGTTCAGTAAATGGCACTGTTATTGAACAGATCTCTCACGGTCAAATCTTCCCACATTCAATACGCTGAATGCAATCCATGCTTTTCTCTAAACACCAGAATAGACCAGATAGCGAGGAGTTTATCATGATACATAACTGTTGGCAGACGACAAGTTAACCTTTTTCTATCAGTAGTAGTTGATAGTTTGCCATAATCTAATGAAATTCTCCGGCTGGTCTGACCAGAGGAAAGAGCAGACACTGAAACAGGGTTCTCCGCGAGCTGACATGCAAGAGAGTAGGAAGAGGAGGGATACCCACGTGCATTTCAGTTCCCCCTCCATCATATGAAAAGCTTTGTCATCAATAAATCACTCCTGTATGCATTATACATGGCCGTCTGTGCATCCAAGCACACACGCTCACTAACACAGACACACACACACACACACAAGCTAGAACCCCCCCCAAAAAATGTAATAAAGCACACACACATTTCCAAAACCCATAATCAAGTGGGGGAGAAGAAAAAAAAAGGAGAGGAGTTTGACCTTACACTCTTTGCACCTGCCAGCATTCATCTCTTTTGGTATGAAGCCCACAACAAGGTTTAATTACGCCGATGAAGCAATGATTAACAAATCGTACTCTGCGCAGGGTGAGTAGAACAACTGACCACCTTCATTCTCTTCAAAACAAGTAAAAGATGTGCAAATATTCCAGAAGCCCTTTGTGTGACGTAGTTTTACTAAACGGTCGGACAATATTAGAAAGCGTTCACAGAGTCCGAGGCAGCAAAACAAAGCGCTCCATGTGTCCCAACAGCGATCGCCTCATCTGGAGACGCGAAGCTTTCAGATCATCGTGTACAAACAGGTGAAATCATTTTTGACTTTGAGCCATCGTGTATATAAAGATACAGGCACAAACATTATGCAAACACCTCACATGCTTCCCAACAGACTCCCACATGAAGAAATAGGGGAACACCATCACACACACACACACATTAAGTACACAAGGTCAAAGATGCTCTTTAAATTGGACTATTGTCAGAAGACACGTGCATCTTGAATTATGTGCAGATCTGAACATGTACATGAATGTCTTTATGATGAGGCAACCTCCAAGCCCAGTTGATCTAGGTAGTCAAGCTGAGGGAGATGTAGCGCGCGCACACACACACGCACACACACACACATACACACAGAGTCACGCTCCAATGATGCTAGCTGAGTGGAGCAGATGAAGCCACCAGCCAGCCAGCCAGCCCTCGTCTGTTACCTTTCTCTTTTGTTCCCGGGACGCTGCTCTCCTGCTCTTCCTCCGCTTCTCCTTCTCGTCCTCTATCGCATTCACATCCACTTCCCCCCGATTCTTCTTCAATTGAGAGGCCGCGTGAGCCATGATAGGCAATAAAAAAATGTAGAAGCACCACACACTACACACGCGTGCCTCACCTGAAATCCCAGAGAAGTTCAGGGACTATAATTGACAAAACCGGGATCTCAGAGGAAAAATATTGGGGTAGAAAAGGAAAGGGGGGGAAAGGGAAGAAAAATGCCCTCCTTGAAAAGGAGAATGGAGAAGAGTAGGGTATCTTTCACTTTGTATGTATATCCTGTGTCCTTTCTTTTGGTTGTTGCTCTGGTCTGCTCCCTCTCTTTTTTTTCTTTTTTTTCAAAAAGTGATAGAAAGACGGGAGAGAAGAGACAGCAGCTTCTCCTCATCTCCTCTTTCTCCTCCTCCTCCTCCTCCTCCTCCTCGTCCACTGGCAGTGTGAGAGGAGCGCGTCCAGGAGAGGTGAGGACAAACCGGATGGAAAGAAAAGAGACACGAGCATCACCAGCACAGAGGTGGAGGGAGGGAGGAGAGAGAAAGAGAGAGAGAGGATGGAGGTGGAGGGAAGAAGGGAGGGAGGGGAACGGTTACTACGGCAACCACGCTCTGTTTCAGTCCGTCCTCTTAAATGTTTCTCTCTCTCTTCCTCTTCCACTCTGCTCTGGTCCCTGCTGCTGTACCTCGCTGGTTCTCTACCATGCAGACGTGTGTGTGAGAGAGAGAGAGAGGGTGTGAGTGTATGAATGAAGCAAAGGCATCGGTTAGAATAGCAAAAGGAAATGGTGGCAAGGAGCAACAGCAGAATGAGTGTGTGTGTGTTTCCATCTGTGTGTATGTGTTTCTATAACCCGCACCTATCAACTATCATACACACACACAAACACACTACCAGCTGGAGGTGGCCAAATGACGGCACGGTAATGGGGAGAACATGCGAAGGACATGGATGAAGGTGAAGAGGGAGAGAGGGACACAGGGAGGAGACACGAGATGAGGATATTTAATGAATGTGTAACTCAATGGCAAACCAAACCAAAAAAATCATCCAAGTGAAAGAACCGACCAGGTAACAAATGATCAAGTGATTTATTATACATCAAACATTAAAATTAGAACAAAAAATGCCTATTTGACGGAATTTCTCAGTGACTGAACGTCCGTCCTGCGCTCCTCTAAAGTCAGTGCGGTCATCTCACCATCTGGGTTCATTGACCTCGTGATGGAGAGGTCAAACGGGACCAGGGGAGCTTTTGTTTCACCCTAAATCACTCGTGCCTTTGTTGAAAACAGAGGGACAGAGGAGGATCAGGAGGAAGAGGAGGAGAAGGAGCAGAGAGAGACCGGAGAGAAGATCTACACACAGAGAGGGAGAGACAACAAAAGACCCCGTTTGATGTTCTGTGCCTGAAGAGCGGAGAAAAGAAAAAAGACGAGACGTCATATTTAGGATGTCCTTCACAGCGGCCGTGCTCACGTCAGACGTGGCAGCACGGAGACAGACGGAGCACGCAGCAGCCATCTTTATGTTTCTCTCCCCCGCGTGCCTGCGTGTCAGAGGCATCTATGAGCCTGGCTGGGTCCTGTCAATACATACGGCTGCCTCATCACATGCCTGTCTGCTTTCCACACAATCTCCTGTGCCTCTAAACTGTACATATGGACTGCATGGGAGCCATACGGAGAAAAGATGCGAACGAGAGCAGATGATCGGTCACTGCTGCGAGAAACAGAGGAGAAGAACCCTCCAGGGGACAGATGACAGGTTTAGCCGGTGGACACCAGTCATGTAATGATGTGAGTGTGAAATTCCCTTTTCTCTTCCTCAAATATATTCACCCTCCCAGTCATTTTTCTTTCTTTTCAGCCCCAAAGACCAGCCACCAGTGTGTGGGAGGAGGGGGGGGGTGACTTACAGCCCCCATCATGCATCAGGGGGTGTCACATTATGCCAAATTATCATGCGGTTGCTAGGCGAGGGCCAATAGGGTGGCTTCAGGGAGGACAGGATGGATGGATAAGGAGCGTGAAGAGGTAAGAGGAGGGATTGGGGAAGGGAGGCAGTAGGGGGCTGGGTGCATGTGTGCAAGTGTATGGAGATGCATGGAGGAGACAACAGGGCATGTGTGTGCACATTATAAACAAGCCACTATTTTTAAAATAAAACCCGAGCCTTTGTCCGAAGAGAGACATGCAAAGAGGAATCACGATGAGTGAAACCTAAATCACAATCCTCACACAATGGATAAAAACTCCACTCAAAAGAAGATAATAACCCCCTTCCCCAGCCACCCATAGCCAATAGCCTTACTTGTAGTAAAAGCCACTGCCAAGGTGTCCTATATTTCAAACCCCAGCATTTAGCAGGAAAAGAAAAAGCATGTGTAGTACAATAGAGCACAGTTGGCTGGTGGCCGGTGAACTCTAGAAGTGGACGTTTATTGGATATTTTCCACCGTTTTCCAGGCACTAAGCCATACACATACAGCCAGAATAATACTACCACAACCAGGATGATGAATCACACACAAAATTCTGAATATTTAGTTTTGGTGATGGCAATTTTCATTTAGTATCAGGACTGGCTAATAATTTGAGCTATAATGATCACTCAAGATGATCGACTGAAAAATCAATTGGCAACAATTTTGACAATGAGATTTTTCTGACATTTTATAGATTATCACGGATGAGAAATAATAGTGAGTTGTTGATGAATATGACAATCATTATGTAATATTGTTGCGGATATGAAATTCATCATCACTCATTCAGGAATCTGATCAGAAATTAAAAAATTGTTTAAATTAAGGTATCCAACTAATTAGGAGATTATGAACATTGAATATACAAACAAAGCCAACTTTCTACTTCCTCATATGTCTTCAGACGCCTCTGAGGTCATGTTGCCTGGGTCAGCCTCTCATCTGTGGTGAGTTTGTGTATCTCACTGGTGCATCTCCCACGGGTGCTACAAGACCAATCACAGCATCAATCTCATTGGCCTCTTTGACCTCCGCAGCCGCAACAGCCTGTCCCATAACGCACTCACAAAAACAGGCAAAGCAAATACAACATCTGGTGGGTTTGAGCAGGACAGGTCACTGTGAGGTTACAGAATAACCATCACACAAGAAGTTACACTGACTCCTTTAATTGAGCGGTTGTATGGGATGAAATTAATATGTCTTCCCTGTGTTCATTGTATCGTATTAATTTACAGAGTAGCCATTTAGACAGTCTTCATGCTGCAAGAACCATGTATGTGTTGTTATTTATAATATCTGTTTTGAGGTTGTAATGTAGGAAAAATAATGAGCAGGGCGTCCTCTGTGGTCCAGGTGGGCTACACTTATTATTTGTAGTTTGCTGCCCTCTAGTGCTCAACAGCATCAACAGACCAAACATTGTCCCGAGAGAGCACGTTTGGTCTGACACACTGCATACATTCATACAACAGCTGTTAGAATTACAATCAACACAAAAGATGTCAACCTAAACTGTGCACTATAAGGGTTGCATTCAAGTAACATATCCTAAAAGTTTTAATATATCAACACACGTCATCTGTCCATCATGTCCATGTCTTCACGCAAGAAAGAATCTATTTTCAAGATTTAAATTGTTTAGTTTCTCCTCTGCAAAAGCCTCTCAAACCTGGAAAAAAATGAAACATCTCTACCCAGATTCAGATCTTACTATACAATCTATATATCTCCTCCTTTCCTCCCTCTGGCGGGTCTAAACTGTGGAGACGTATTTGTCTGCTCATACTCGACTAGGAACGCCTCCAGGAAGAATAAAAACAAGCAGAGAATGGAGAGTACAAAAGGTGCCAGGTCAAATGGCAAGAGGTTTTAGACTGATGGGAAATAGACGCACCCACACAGAGTCCATCCCACCCCACGTCCCTTCTACAGCACCTACACTTGGCCTGAAGGCAAATACATCAACACGGGGGAATGTGGTGAGGGGTGGGGGTTGGATATACCAAATCAGTTTTTGCAAAGAAAAGAAAACAGAGAAGAGGGGTGAGAGCACAATCAGACAGTGTGTGAGTGATGTCTGCAGCCTGGACATTAAGGTCACAGAAGAAGACAAATTACGGCAGTTGTTTTGGTGAGGTTCTTGTCTCTCGGCCAAACACACACACTCATTCAAACACACACACACACTCGTTCTCCCACACCTATTCTTCCGTATCCCCCCTCGCTCCTAAATAATCTAAATTACTCTCGTCTCCCCTCCGGATAAACAAAACGCGCCATGAGATGCGCGCTTTAACCCAGTTAGCTAATAGCTACAAGTAACCTACCTAAATGTGTGTCACGACCAAGCGGCCCGCTTCAAACCAGACCAAAATGTCCTTCCATGTCTTCCCCACTGAGGGGCAGACAGACATTCACAGTGGAGGGAATAAGCACACTAACACAACAGACACACACAGTCTGGACACTTTAAGGTGGGGTCTTTAACACTTTTTCTTCAATGAATTTGGTGAGGAGAATTGTTAGCATTGTCTGTCACTGCAAATTAAATGAAAGAGAGAGATAACAGTGTAGCATGTTTTTTTTACCATCCCAAAAAGATATAATATTGGTCGTTATTAAATGTATGAATTGATCAAGAGAAAATTACTTTCTGTTTCCGATAATGTGGTGACAATTCAAAGAGGGATGCCACTGAGTGTAGGATGATCTATGAGACTAAAAGCAAGCCCTCTTGTAACTGTGCATAATGAACTCAGCTCGAATTGATGTCAATTTACACATCAAAGCATGCTTTTAAAAAACGATGAGGCATGCAGCGTTGACAGTGGAGCAGACTGCTATCCCCTGCTATACGTTACAGGTTACCCCAGGATAAACCACTGGTGCAATGTGCACATGAAACAAAAATACATTAGATTTATGTTCTATGACATCAGGGAAAGAGGTGTCCAGGTTTTTAATTGACAAACAATAGCCACGTTTAAAGCAATTTAAAACTACTATGTGGTTTGGTACAAGTGTTTTTTTTTGGTTTTTTTTACAATAAAGCACTCACAAGCAAAAACTGCAACACATTTCCTTTTTAACTACCCAAGAAAAGGTTAATTTGTCCTGACAATAATGTGAAAAGGCTAGAAAACTGGTCACATTCATGTTGCGTCACTGGCCAATTCTCCACGAAGCCAGTGTTGTGGAACAAAGTCACTCTGAAGAGAAGCAAAAAAATATAATCAAGGATTTTAATTTCCTACGGCAATATCTCCAGGCTATTTCAATGACTTCATTGAGCGATCCAAATAACAACAAGAACCAACACAGTTGCCTGTTGATTAAGAATTTCCGTTAATCAATGGGGAGTTAATTTTTTGGCGGAAACCAGTGGCGGTCTGACGGCGGCGACTGTGCAGAGGGGGAAGCGATTCCTTTTCTGTTTTACACAGAAATGGCAGCAGAAGAATAAACAATTTCACGGTCTGTTGGGAACAGTTATACACGGCGTTGCACAATCACACCCAGTTTCCTCCTATTATTCACACGCTGCTTTGTATCAGCATACCGTACTGCAATAAGTCATTTCACCAGGCACAATTCAGTGGAGCGGCTTTAAAAAAGTAGGCAATATGTTCTAAAGAGCGAGAAACGTAATTGTAATCTCTATCGGCGAGGCAATTATTTAAAAGTGATGCAAAGTTTACATTATTTTTCTCGCAAAAATGTGCTTTGGGTATACTATGCACTTCTCTATTTGAAGTATCTTAACTCTCAGTACATTGCTGGTGATACAGTAAGTCCAATTATGTAATGTTGTCCAGGAAATGGTCAGAATTTTTATATTTGTGGTTATAGAAACTTCCATTTGGGCATTAATAAAACACAATTTCCTGATGGTAACCATTATGAGCAGGCCTAAGTGGTTTTTAATTGAAAACAATGGGAGAATCTAATGGTAGGGCCATAGAAGATGAAGGGAACAAAACACAACAGGGAAAATGGAAGTGTGACAAAATGTATTTGCACTGATGACGAGAAACAACACAGAGAAAGAGAGACAGGTGATATTGCAACTTGCTAATGGCTGAATAAAGACGTCACGGACGGAGGCCTCACAGGTCGTGACCTTGTCGCTCCAGCCAATCACAGGTCGAGCCTGTGGTCTTCTGGGATATACCTTGTCACCACGGTGACTGGTTTCCATCACAATGCTGTCCCTGAACAGTAACGAGTCCTCGGCAACTCTCTGGTGGGCGAGTTGGCGGGATAGTCACAGGACACATCAAGAAAACAAAAGTTTCCATGGTTACCCGGAGGTTGATTTTGCTGACGTGGGAATTGGAAAAGGGTGTTGAAAGGCGGAGCGCTGCGACAGCTCTCTCGACAATCATGAAACTAAAACACACAATGTTTTCATCAATGCATGCAAATAATGGCTAAAAAAAAGTGTGTTTGATTTTGGTAGCAAATACATGTATGTGAATTAAGTGAGGCTATTGTTGTTACAGTCAACAATGAGTATCAAATAGTCTCATTTAATGTCCATGTTGCATTGTTCCATGTTCATGAAAAATGAAGGAACAACCTACAGAAAACTGTTTGTTTGTGTGTGGACAACCTTGAAACACAAATTAAAATAGTTTGCAACAAACTGACTCCCTTTTCCATTAAAAAACTGCATTTGTACAAAACAGCTACAAATAAAGAACCTCTTAAATATTTAATCAAATTGTGTATTGTACTGAATTGTGACTAAACCTGCAGTACTTTAAATAAACCCTGTCATCGCAAAAACTGAACAGAGATGCAAAAGGCACTGCATTTAAATGTGTTTGTGGAATAATGAGACAAAATGATGCAACCCAAACAGTTAGAGATTTTAAGGCTGTACTTTGTGTGCTGTGCTCAGTGATTTGGAGTCTGATCAAAGGCACGCACAGTGCCGTCCTCCCATGCAAAGCAGCAAAAGCCACCAGCACCATATGTGTGCGCCCATCAGTGGGTCCACATGCCATATGCCTGAATGTGCTGGTGTCATGCTTTCCCTATGCCAATCAACTCACAGCAACAGTGATCATTAGTGTAGTCCTGGGGTGAGGGGTAAGTATACATGTATATATAGTCACGTATGTTTGTTTGTTGAAGTTATTGTCTGTAGTTACGCATACTTTACAAGTCTGTACTGTGCAGCAGTTTGGGTTTAAGTGACAAACGGCAGCAGTGTGTATAGAGAAGCTCCATGTGTTTGTGCGGACGTAACCTCACTAGACCTTGTGACTGGAGTTGCAGGAGCAGTGTGTTTGTGCAGCTCTGTTTCTCTCCCTTAGCTGCTGGGCAGTGGAATATCCTCCCCAGTGTCGTGTTTCCCCCGTCATGATGGGATCATAGAGATGTGCCAAGAAAGCGCTTCGCCCAGGGAGCCTCGCTCATTCTCACACGGTACGCCAGCCCCATATCAAAGTATCGTCACACATGCACAAACACACAAAGCAACCACCTGGAAAGTACTGCCGAACCCAGAGAACCACAAATTATTGTGTTACTGTGTGAGTGCACACAAAGACAAATACATTTGTGCACACTCACACAAGCTATTGCTTTTCTTCACAGAAGAAAGGTCAACTGCCACCTGGAAATATACAGTCTGTCATTTTTTTTTCTTTTTAAGCCTGGAGATATTTCCCCTCCTCCGAGTTTCATATCACAGTGTGCACAACAAGAATTTCCATACCTATCACTCAATATTATGAGTTGTATATGCAATTATATCTATGCTGCTACATGTTGTGCCAACAGACCTAAGGCTTATTGGCCAATGTACTGTGCAATTGATTTGAACAAGACACTGTGATGTGAACATGTTATATAGTCATCAAGTTGCAATAAATATAAGGTTTCATGCATGCATGTAAAAGAAATACTCCAAATAAGCAATTATAATATGAATGCAACTTAATCTATTTTTAGCAGTATCCTCAAAGCAAGGTGACTTATAAATACTCAGTACTATCAGCTTCTCAGTGCTATTAATTACGTTGCTCTGGTGCTCTTTGGGAATAGTCCAGCAGACAGAATTTAATGCGACACGTCTGCCACCAAGTTCAATGTAGACAAATTCCATTTCGCCAAAATTGTGTTTTCAAACATTTCCATTTCCAAAGGCTGTCTGCGACCAGAGATACTTCCGGGACACGTTTCCTGTCAAAATATACACATGTATGTTGCAGAATGGAAAAAAAAAGCCAACCAACAGGAGTTTTCTAGTAGTAACCTCTCGCCTAGTAACAGTTACAGCAAGCATGTTTCCTCACATGCAGGCTTCATTTTCAATCGCTGGAAAGAAGAGGCCGAATGTCGGCCAGAAGTGCTAGTCATCTAGACAGCCGGTGTGTGCGACCAACTTGTGGTGTTGGAAATGTAGCACTACTACCCTTAGCCCATCCCATTTCTCGTATTAGTGTTGCCACAAGGTCGAGATGCCGTCTGATACGCTATCTGGACATTAGAGTGCATGGAAAGGTTACAGATGGAGTTTATTTAAGTTTTAATTGGATGCAAATCAGCTAATTGTGTTTGCACAGCAAGAGCTGAGCTGAAAACTCTGCAAACTACATGTGCAAGCAGACATACTGCACATACTAACAAAGTCTGGGTCATGTGCATCCAATAACCTCATCTTACTCACACCTTGGCAATGATAACCATGCACACACACACACATACACACACAAATTGGGTGGTTTGGATCCAAGGCACGGGGTTGGGAAAGATAGAGGTGGTGTAAATGTCAAGTCCTCTCACTCACCACATCACAAAGTTGAAGACTGTCGCCCAACATTTCCATCCCATGCCCTCTACAGTTCTATACATGTAAAAAATAAGCAATTGTTTTTCCCCAAAATGTATGATAAAAAAGGCAAATTTAGTGTTTATACATCAATAAAATAATACATACAATCGCTTGAAATCGCTTGAAGTACGTCAGTGAATCAGTTCAGGAAGGGTTAAACAATAAACAATCATTGAAATGCTGGGGGAAAAAAACACAAAGACTCTTCTGACCTGAAACCCATCTATATTCAATGCACTGATGCGTTTTCATAAATGTGGAACTGAGAGCATCGTTTATCTCATCTTAGGTAGCTCAGAAAACAAAACCAATGTCATTGTGCGAGATAAGCCTTATAAGTCTGCCAACATCACACAGAGGCTATCATTCGCTCTATCACTGAAAGCAATAACGCACAAAGACGGACAAAGAAAGGAAGAGAGAGAACTTATCAATGTTCTCCACTATAAGCCATAAAGCTGCCAGATCTTGCCAAGTCTGATAAGCAACATCTAACGCTCCTCTCTTTCTTTCCCTGCTACTCATTTCACCCCGCCCAACCCGTCCCTGCTGCTCCGTCGTGACAGCTGGGGCCCTGGTCCCACATCAGTGGAAATTTCCTGAAATGTCACTCCAGTAGACGGCCTGAGTGATTGTATAGCGTGGGGAGTATTGCTGCAAAGGCCATACAGACATGCAGACAATTCTCCCTCAGCCCATTGTCCCCAGTCCCCACACGATGGCTGTCACCCTAACTTCAGCTCTTAGAGGCCAAATTAGTCCGGCCATGCGCATCTTTCTGTCTCAAAACCCCACTGTGCCTCGCCTTCCTCAACCCCTTCATATTATGTCCTCACCTTCTCGTCCTTAGAGTTCAACCTGTCGTGGTAACTTAGCCAGGGGCCGGAATGAAAAGGTGAGGGGTCAGAGGAGAAACAGGAAGTCTATGCTTCAATGGTTAATGTGATATAACATTGGTAAAAATGGAATTCAATAAGAATAACCACTTATAAATGCTCATGATGAAGTATGGTTAAGTAATTATTTGCAGTGATAGTGGCTCTGTGTGCTTTGAGTTTAAGCTAACTTCAGCATGCTGGCATGCTCACAAAGGGAATGCTAAGATGTTGGTGTTTAGCGGACACCGTGCCCATCATCATACTTCAGCGTATGAGCATGCTAATGTTTGCCAATTCACACTAAATACAAATTACATCTGAGGCTGATGGTAATGTCATCAGTTTTATAAATATTTATTTATAAACAAACGAAAATTTGGACCTGATGACGGTGCTGGCTGAAAAATCAGATGATCACCAAAATGATTACAAGTCATTCTGTCAAACTTAGACCAAGATTTCTGTCACTCCATTCAATAGGTGTTGTGACAATTCACCAAAGTCAGCGGGATTCATTTTCAGGCGAGCATAAATGGCTGTAGAAAATGTCATGGCAATCCACTGTTGATATATTTCAGTGTTGTCTGAACTGGTGGATAGACGGTGCAATCTGTATAGCTATGTTGCAAGAATGGTTAAAATTGTAAGTGAAACAATCAGAGAATGTAATAGTGTTTGCCCTCATCATTCTGTAAGGTATTGACAGAAGTGCCACATGGTTCCTAACATGACCTCACCTCCTTTATCTGCTGATCCAACTAACAGATAAATAGGTTACCAGTGTGGTTGTACCACAGCCCTGTTAGCCTAGCGTTAGCAACTGTGTGGGCAGTTGGACTGTAAGTAGGTCTTCAAACAGAATCACTGACATGTAACAAGAAGAAAAAAACAAAACATTCAAGTCCACGTGAGTGTGCTTTTAAACTCACCCTGTCAACTCCTTGCATCTTCAGCTAATCCTTACTGTTTCTGACATTGTCTGCAAGTTCACCAAGTGCAAAAAGGGAAAGGGGATCGAAGGCCATGAACCGACTAAAGCTGGAACAGTGAGGGTGTGCATGAAGCCCAGCCCAACCCAGTCCGCTCCAAGTGGCAGCAGGAGTTACAGGCAGTTAATCAGACAAGCGGTAATCTAATTAGGAGATCAACAAATGTGCCTCCCCGAGCTGAAAAGGAGGACACAACTACACAAACAATAGAGCAGGTCAGTGCCATTGTGTACGAGAACAACGGTAGGGATGGAAAAGGAGTGCTATTGGAATAATTCAGATAAAAATGAGGGTCGATTGTGCAGCAACAGCACTAAGCTGAGCCTGCTGGTGGGACTTTCTACTGGAATAAATTTTGTTGGACTAATTGCTGTGGTGACTTCATGTCTCACAGCGACACGTTCGTCTGAAAGTGACAAATTGTGGCTGTGTTTATTCCTGTGAGTTATAAAGCAGGATATTTGACATTTTGGATGAAAAAGTGTGAGTCATGGCACAGGATGTGATCTGGATCGACGACGAGGACCTGTTCTTTCTAATTGTCAATGTCAAGAAATTGTACCTTTGCAAAGCGCCCAGCTCTGAAGGGCTATCAAAAGGTAAATGAGTGGTGACTGGCAGCATGTCGGATGAAGCCAGTGACCTCAGTGAGGTTTCACCAATTGCCACACCTCTTTTGGTCTCCATGGAAACAAAGACACGTACATTCACGCACACGGGAACCACAAATAGATCATCACAGGGGAAGAGAAAAACATGCGTGCTGCTACTGGCACTTCACAGACTCCAGAATCAAAGAGTTGTTTATATGTTTCTTATTCAGCGAAGGCCATCTCAGTGCCCGCCTGGCTTCCACTTTGTTTTCTATACGACCATACAGCCGGATAAAAAATATGTCAGACACAACTGTGTCTGGCATATTTAACTACTTTCGAGCTGTGCTGCCAATCATTTTAATCCACTGTAAACCAACTCAGATCCCTTTTCAAAGGGTTCATATTACTGCCTGTCTAAGCACATTTTGACATGGCTGAGGAAATTAAATACATTTTTTTTTTTTTATCTTCAGTTCCAAAACAGGATACAAACACAGTCTGGTGAGGGCTGTCCTTATAACTATTAAAGTCCCCATAAATAAACTGTTATGCTTCTGCAGAGAACATCTGTAAACTGGTATAAACACACTAAGACATTATTTGTTAAACTTAGCAGGCACAAAAGTGGGAAAGGGCTTTTGCTGTCAAGCTCATGCAAACAGTGGCTGCTCTGCAACAACCAAGTGCTCCAACCCTGGTTTAAATGACAACACATTAGAATTCAATGTTTGAAATTCAGTTTTTGATCTGTAAGTCAATAATTGACCTTACTGACAAAGTATCTTGTGCAAACACAGCTCGTTTGTTCAGTTCACTCTGTTTCATGCAGACGTTTGTTGATGCAGATGCAGACAAATACGCGGATGAATGTTTTGGAAGGGAGCAGATGATAAAGTGCCACTGGCTGACACAGACAGAGGAGGTGAGCATCTGAGACGGGGACGAACAGAGAGAGGGAAGTCTATCCTCGTCAACATCAGGAAACACCAGCGCCTCAGCCTGACCTGTATCACTTCTCATGCCATCTGCTGCACTGAACCAACGAAATGCAATGCAACAGTAAAAATGGTAGAAATGCACATTTGCAAATGGACAGACATTTTCTTCACCACACAAACACACACACACACACACACACACACACACACACACACACACACACTCTGGGGGCCTCGTTAGAGTGTGCTCGCAGGCAGGTTCCAGATGCCACATGCTGGGCTGAGTGGCTGCTGGCTGAGCCAAAAGAGGAAATAGACATAAGACTTACACATACTTCCAGGACTGAACCGTGAAGCACATAGTGATGCCCAGACAAACAAAGAGCATGTCAATGGTGATCGGTCTGTTTTACATTCCTTCTCCAACCTCTTACTCTCTCTCTCTCTCTCTCTCTCTCTCTCTCTCTCTCTCTCTCTCTCTCTCTCTCTCTCTCTCTCTCTCTCTCTCTCCTCTCTCTCTCTCTCTCTCTCCTCTCTCTCTCTTCTCTCTCTCTCTCTCTCTCTCTCTCTCTCTCTCTCTCCTCTCTCCTCTCTCTCTCTCTCCTCTCTCTCTCTCTCTCTCTCTCCTCTCTCTCTCTCTCTCTCTCTCTCAGGCTGCCCAGTGATCTTTTTTGTCTGCAGCCAGAGAGTGACGGGAGCTTTGATGTCGAGAAAGCGCGTCTGTGTTACTAGGCTTCTTAGTAAAAAAAAAGAAGCTCTACCCTCCTTCAGGTTTTCACAGTTCCTTTCCGTCACTCGGAGGCAGCTGCAAGAAAGCGAGGACGCTGACACTGAAGGAGGAAACTGAAGGGGGAAGAAAGAAGAAATGAAGACAGCGAGAGAAAAAGAAGTAGAGTCGTGCAGAGGGAGGCAGCAAGGAGAAAAGGAGGTCAGATAGGGGATAATACTTTATTGTATTGAGAAAGTGTGAATCCCTGTAGGTGGAAGGTTTCACTATGGTTTGAGACGGCAGAGGAACATGGATGGATGGATGGACGGATGGATGAATGGATAAACCAGTTGAAAAAATGCTGTGCTGTATCATGACGTACAGTTGAATTGAAGGTTTTTGTTGTCTAAAATAGATCCTTTTAAGCGTCTCCTACTCAAAGACACATCAACATCATCACAAGGGTATGCTGCTGTTGGGGCCTTGGTGCAACAGACTGTCATCCTGAGTCTGCTCCTTGCGCAGAGAAACTGTAGCTCTCAAAAGTGTTCAAAGACAGAAGAAAAAAGCAGACGAGAATTCTTGAATTACCAATCTATTTCATTACATTTTCTGTCAGACAAACCCGTGTCTGGTTCGGCCTTTTCACTCACTGGCTGCATGATTTATTTTCATTCTTTCTTCCTCTAGCGCTCACACACACACACTCACTCTCTAATCATCTCTCTTAGAAACGTTGAGGTTGTGCGGTGCCTTTTTGAATGGCGCACTCCAATGCAGATTATCAGCCGCCTGACAGCTCCAATTAGGTGGTATTATAGAAAGAATAATAAGGTAAAGCCCCACTGTGGAACGTAGATGTATCCTCCCCTCCAAGCTCACCTCCGTTGACACCATAGATGGAACATCCCTTCACATGCATCCCTTGCCGACCCTCTCCCCAGTAGGCTACAACTACAAAGTTGAGTTTTTCATTGCAAGAGAGCAAGTCCTTGCTTCTGCCTCAAATGCCTCCGCCTTTGTTTTGCTCCCTTGTTCGCGATGATTTGTCAAACCGTTAAACTCAGTATAAACCCGTTTAGGTGCTGATTTCTAAAGTGGAGCAGAAGTCACGTTAACTTAATTTGCCTCTGTCTACCACACCGCCAGCCACATCCCTCCAGCTCTCAGAGCATTACTCCGTCTCAGGCCTATGTAGGGTCAATACTAATGCTGTCGTTATCCAATTCAAACTGTGACTGTGCTGGTAAAGCAGACAATTAGCTGACAGTTTCGGTTAGGAAATAATATTTTCTCTGAAAATGTATCAGAAGTTTAAGCACACACAGAGGGCTGTTCTTACAATTACCCGAATTTAGAAAACTATCTGGGTGTTGGTGTTATTAAATTAAATAATCAAAGACCAACATTGAGTTACATTCCAGCAGTGCAGCCTTAGCAGATGGTAATGTGGAGGATGACATTTCTCAAGGATCACCTGATTGGATGATGTGTGTAATTAAAACATGCCGCTTGAAATGTCTTTCTGGCCATGCTTTTTCGGGTATGCAATACATTTTTAAATTTTTCTACCATCTGGGCAACTGAAGTAGGGCACAAGGGGAACTCTGGAGACGCTTCAGTAGCCAGTTGCTCAACGAGATGCTTCAAACTTCATGTCTTACATTCAGAAATGACGGCCGTTATGACAACAATCCCACAGGTTCTCTGTGAGATGGCTCTCAAAGTGTTGGGTGCAATCTATGTCAGACTGTACGATACTGAATTTGAGACACGTCAGCTGGTGCAATTAATGCCAATTGAATTATTTCCCTATGTGGAAAATGGAATGCAGAAACAAGCAGAGACATGTAATCAATTTGTGTCATTCATGTTAAGACCAAGAGTCCTCTCGAAAGTGCACAGTTCTATTTAATTCAGTTATTTTAGAGACAGTGTTGGTGGAGATTTACTTGCAAACAAAAGGTGATCTTCTAAATCTATGTGAGCTTGCTGCACATGCCTGCCATCTGGCTGACTAAATCACAGGAAATCCCACCAAAACCTTTATTTATCAGCCCAAATGGCACATTAAATATTCTATGCGTCTATTCTATGAAGCCTGCCTGCAAACAATAATCTGCAAGCACAAAACTGCAACATATATTCATTGAATATAATATGTTGGAAGGATACAGAAGGCCTGCTTAATGTGTCTGACTTGTATCAAGTACCAAATAACAATATCTACTGCACATTATGTGGAAATTGTAGTGACCCTAACTAGGATATTGGGACTAAGACGGCTGGGAAAGACACACCATAGACATTTACATCTGAGCAGTAGTAGTATGAGAGATGTTAGAGAGATGTGTGTCTTTGCTAATACACTGTTTTGGGCTTGAAAAACTCTACTTGTGTTAACTTTACAGAAGACACAATTAGATTGTTGAGCTTTAATCACTGAACCCTGATCAATAGACTATAATATGTTCAAAAGGACTCAAGAGGTTTGAGGCTTTAGTGAGGCATCGTGGGTTACATGTTTCCATTATATTCTGACTCCGGGATGCTGTCAGTCTATTAGTGACCGATGCAGAGGAAAACATATCCATCTCCGGTCTTCAATAGTTCTTTGTCCTATTGTACTTTCTGTCCCTGCTGTTGTTTTACATGCCTCAGAGTAGCTTGCAGAGAGTTACAGGCAAACCATGACGAACAACATTATCAATCACAGTCACAGTGAAACATAGGTCTTTCCAGAGACTCACTCAATCCCTCTCTGTCTTGGCCAGCGAGGAGGATGTCTCCATTGTTTAATGACACTGAGGAAGGAAAAGATTTCTCTTTGTTCCCTTACAACTCCATTACTGTCTCTACGGGTGTGCAGTACTGTACTGAGCTGAAAAGACTATATCATTTAGTAATTTTGACTCAATTTTTGTTTTTTGGCACCGAGTTCATCTTCCCACTCGCTTTTATATAACACCCTCCTCTGCGACTGTATCGAAGAGGGCAGCGGGCAACATTTTTAGACAGGCATTTTATGTTGAATATTAGAGGATTCAGGTGCATGTTCTGTAATACAGTCCCCAGGAGCTCTGCATACACGCAGTACATTGGGTATTCCTTCTTTTCTGTACTTCATACAGGTTATATTCAGCACCGGGGATGTCCACATTGTTAAATCACCCCCCATGTAGTTTATAAGTGGTTAACTTCAGCTGTGCTGGGTAATTGATGATGGATGAAGCAATCATAAAGAGTCCCCAGCTGGTAAATTTCGACTTTGCTTATTCTCTGAGGGTAAACTAGGCCATCTGGGATGAGCTCTAACTATGAAAGCATACTGGTCCATGCTGGGCTTGACAGCAAGGAGATCTCGGCCGTGATTTATTCATGACACATGTGGGTGAAGATTCAGCCTTTCTCTCTCCTCCCTCAGCGCCCCCTTTTCCCCAGCTACCTCCCAGACACCATCACATTATCCTCTCCTCCTCGCTGCTCCATCCCACCACACTGCCCACATGCCCCCTCCCTTGTCTTCATTTTCTACCTACTCATATTAATCACATCAGATCACCCAGAGTAATTCATTTTCACTCCCCCTGCATGTACTGAAGGTGTATGAATAGACATTTTAACTGCATGATGAGGTAATGTTGGATTTTTTTTAAAGTAGATGTATTTCAATTCATGAATTGAAAACTGGATTTCTAAGGCGCAATGTCATGCTCAATGCTCCAACCGTGAAAGAGTTCATGCTTGCGAGTTAGACGAGCAGATAACAGGAACACGTCTCTCTACGCTGTACGTATGACGCTACCGCCCGCAGTCGGCTAACTTAGCTTAGCGTTAACACTAGAAACCGGGGAAAACAGCTCGCCTGGCTCTGCACACGGGTGATACAATATGCCAACAAGCGGGAACAATAACTTCCTGCAGTCCTCGCTGTTGTTCAATTTAGTTTTACCTTTGAGCAATCAAGCCACTTTGCTCCTATTTACAGTATTTAAGATCAGCTAGCAAAATATCTAAGGTACATTATAGTGGTCTCAATCTTCTCATTGAATTCCCAGCAAAAAAGAACAAGTCTATTTCCCAAAAGATTAAACTATTTCTTCAACTTATGCAATAAAATATGTAGCAAAGCCCTGTTCAATCGAATTACTAGCATGATGTTTGGTATGGCAGCTGATGACAGAATGGCCTCTGTATCACCTCTTGTGAAGTGTCCAGGTTTTTCTAATAAAATTAACACACACACACCAGAGGGTATCTTATTAGCAGACTCACACCCTCACAGCTGGAGGTTGTCACATCGTGTGTGTACTGTCAGCGACCACATGGCAGGAGAAACCCTGTGACTGTAAAGACACACCAGCCTTCTGCAGATACACAACAAGAACACATGCAAAACTTCACACATAGTAAATGTTACACACTGCTGTTCAAAAGTTGTTGTATTCATATCTTTTTATCTTATTTACTTTAATCGTGAAATTTTCAGCAACATTCAGACACCAAATGTATTATTTAGTTTTGCACTACTTTTGGCCCCAAAAGAAGAATTAAATTATTAAAACTTACATTTTGTCAAAATGTTACATAGCAGGGTAGTACTGTTATCCCTGAATTTCCTACCAAATACCATTGAATACTGAATTTGTTTTTCAGTACACAAAAGCAGATCATTATTGAACCATAGCAGTGCTTTGCATTTGGGCTCTAAATATGTTTGGTTACTGCTTTTCTTTGGGCCCTCTGTCATCTACAGTGATCAGATTAAATATATATTATTGTGAAAATCACCATGTGAAAATCACCATGCTGTCCCTACACAACTCCCACATGCCTTAGCCAAGCCTCGGGCATTGCTACTTTCACACTTCAGCTTATTGCAAGCTCAGTAAACACTGTTCAGACACAGTGTGAGTGTGTGAGTGTGTAGGTGTGTAGGTGTGTGTGTGTGTGTGTGTGTGTGTGTGTGTGTGTGTGTGTGTGTGTGTGTGTGTGTGTGTGTGTGTGTGTGTGTGTGTGTGTGTGTGTACAATGGTGGCAACTGTGGCCAGAAGGCATTCTGCACAGGGGCCATAATCAATGATAAAATAAAAAAATCCATAATTCCTATTTCAGGTAACCAACCCAGTACTGAAGAGGTACTTTCAATGCAGAAAACAACGTTTTTAAATAAAAACAAGTCCCAGTCATGTAGTTTTAATGGAGAAGCTGAAATGCTGATATGATTGTCAACCTTCACAGACAAAGTTGAGCACTCCCACGCAGCAGCTGTGATGTGAAGCCAACTTCCTGTCACGGTTCTCAACACAGCTACTCAGGAATTGCTGCTTGTTGGTCAGCAGGAAGCATTTATCACCTTCAATCTAATAACTATCTAATGCTCATGCAGTCGCCCGACCAAAACAACACAAATATAACAAAGACAACATCTTTATTCCATGTCCGGCCTTATTGAGACACGCATAATTGATGGCTGGGGGCAACATAATAGCATCCCCAACTGTCCTCGGGAACCTGAAACACACGAGTGAAAGCTGGCCCAAAGGCGTGCAGCGTTTTCATTAAATGGGCCATTACATGAGTGTTGTTTGGACAGTGGACCTTGGACGTCCAGCAATAACATCTTGCGATGGGTGTTGCTGAGCGAAGCAGCTGATGGAGCACACCTAACCAATGCCCATTAAAGTCAATGGTGTGGGGAATGGATGGTGTGTTGGAGAGAGGAGAGGATGAGGTAAGAGCTGCTCTGAAGGTTTTCAACATGGTAACAAAGAAGGAAATGTTCTGATCAAGAATATTTCAAGCTTGCTTGTATAACTAGCACAGAAAAAGTCCAAACTGTCTCCGGCCAGATAAATAGCAAGCAGACGGAGGGAGCATGACATATCATTAAATCAAACCCACATTGGTCTGTCTGCAACAGAAATTGAGTTATCAATATCAAGCAAATCCCATCAGTCTGGCTCCTCTGCTCTGGAGCTGGGAGAGTAGAAGGAGGAATAAAGGCAGAGAGTGTTACAGAAGAGATAAGGTGAACATTTTTGTTCTTCCACAGAAACCTGACAAATGTCACAGTTTCACGACAGCAGCGAGGAGATGATTTCTTGAGTTATGTAATATGTGATAGTGGAAACTGTACTAGTTCCATCGCTGTCACTGAAGCCCCTGGGAATGTGGATCTCATGGGTTTATTTTAGGTTTGTACACATGTGAGCATTCACTTGCATCTGTTCTTACACTCATCCACCTCTCTTTCGAGTCGTCTCCACCCACTTTTTTTTTTGCAATGCTTAACATCTCAAAACCCCCTGTGGTTTCACCTGTCTTGAATTTCTTCACGTTGCTCTCTTGTAAAAATGTGATTCTTCCAGTCTATCTCTCATACATCATCATCGTCTCTGCCTTGCCTCCTCATTCCTTTCAACCCCCTTCCCCAACGCTACTGTACCATCTGGCTCAGGTGATGTTGCCTCGGGGCTCGCATTACGCTGCTGTCAAACCTGAACTGAAGTCTAAAAAGGGGAGCTTTTAACATGGTCCTCCCAGTCGGCAAAGCGCCCTCCACCCCCGCACTACTCCTCTGTGCTGTTTAAAGAGCCCCGCTGATGGGGTTGGGCCTTGTAGAAAGCCTCCAGACCGCCTGGGAAAAAGCATAAAAACCATGAATAAGGGTAGTGAAATGTTGTGGAACCCCAGCTGAAAGTTCAATCTTGTCCACTTAATGACGAAATGCATAAAGTTGATTTTGAATTCTGAAGTACAATTATCAGCTTAATCAGATTTCCACTTTTGCCATATTGGCTCGTATATTGTATTAATATATTGTTGATATATTCAGGTATTCACAGCACTTCAGCTTAGGTAAGGACCATGTTGTTGCTTTAATTAATATTGAAAAAGGCAGTGACTTATAACACGGGACACATGATTGATCAGACAGAATCAAGACCTGTCCTTTGTTTGACCTAAACTCAAACGCAGGACCCGGGATGTGAACCCCGTCTCCCCTGGTTTATTTAACCCACTATCCATCCGGACCACTAGCGTTTGGCTTATATGAAGTTAAGAGATGTAGCACGTGTGAAAATGTTTATCAAAATGTAAGCGGTAAAACAAATTTGTGGTGTGTAAAGAAAGTTAGACTTTAGTAGCACTTAAATAGCACTTACTTAAAGCACTCTTTGGCTTTCTTGAAGGAATTGCACTTTCTTGATTCTTGTTCTTCTGAGTTTGAATGTTTGAATGCACTTATTTGAAGTTGCTTTTCATAAAAGCATCAGCTAAATGAAATGTAACGTAAACTTAAGCCCCAGACACTGAATCTAGATCCTGTAAATCATCAACGCATTACATAATATGGTGATAACAAATGATAAAATATTTCCTCGTGGAGCACGTCTTCAGGATGTCTCCCTCACCTGGTTTTTCCGGCAACAGTTTAGCAGAAATAGTGCTGAATTGGCAATCTTCTCTAAACACAGCCGCAGCTCTGTGGCGATCTATCAGACAATTTGAATTTCAGAGGAAGCCAGATCCTGCTGTTAAGTGCACATCGTCAAGCTGAGAGCCAGCAGAAGGGTCTAACAACATATGGCCTTTTTGGGGAGAGACTGCAGCTCCCTCCTCTGCCTGTGATTACACAGTTCATCTTTCATTTAGTTTACCTATTTTCTTCACCAGCAAGCTTTCATTCTTCCTTCCGTGGAGGAAGCAGGGGTCAGCCATCTGGCTTGGCTCCACTGTGGACGTGTCCCCGATCTCACGATACATCACCTGAATCATATAAACAGCACCGTAGAACAAAAGGGGCCGTGACGGATGCAGACACCCTCCCCCACCCTTTCCGTCCTTTTCAATTAATTCAACTGTAATTTAAGTTCTTTTAATTACAAACGACGTTGGGTTTCCTGGCACCATCCGGGCCCTGATGGAGCCGCTGCTTTGAAATCTGAAACTGAAATCTAGACTGTTTCACCCACGATACAGCTTGCTGCATGCAAGTATTGTGAATACACGCACACACACACACACACACAACAAACAGGAATTTACACCACGTGACAAGATGTTTTTTGCCTGATGCTTCACTGTGGGAATTAGTGTGGGAATACTGTGATCTTTGTCATTCCTCACACAATAGCTATAGTGTTATGGTTATGACCTGAGCCTTATTAGCGCCTCGTACATCCATTTTATGCGGTACTAATTTTGCAGGGAGAACAATTAACAGCCAGTGCATCTGTGACTCATGTTAATTTAGTACGGACTAAAAATAAACCGGCGATCTTTAACTGTTTGCGTGCGGCGTTTTTGTCCGTTTTCATCCTTGAATTTAAGCCGTAGTAAAACCACTGATTAGAGAATCAGGTGAGACGACGCTGCGGTCACAACAAGGTCGGCAGACAACACGAGAGAGCGCACAAACCAGCGTTATTGCTTTTGGTCCAGAACAAAAGCTTTTGATATCCTGCTCTGTTGCGTTTAACAGTTGCCATGGCGACACGGAGCCAGGAGAGGCTTAAGGAGGATCCCGAACTCGATAAAAGAGGTTTCTTCATCCGACAGTGGGACTCTCTATTTCTTTTCTTCTTTTTTTTTCCCTCGCTTGTTTTTCCATCACTGACTCGCTCTACGGAGTCTTTTGAAGAAGAGCTGGAAAACAAGAGAGGAAGAGGAATGGAAAGAGCACAACAGAGCGAGATGTAAAGAGCCTCCCGGACGCAGCGCTGGGGAAACGGAGGAGGCTCAGGCAGCAGAGAAAAACACCACAAGTGTGGATGAAGGCAAACATTATTACTCTGCAGATGTCACAAAGCAGCCCGGGTTTCAAATCTTGGGCCTTTTTTTGCATTACATTCTGGGGTGAATCAACGATTTTCTTCCTTTCTTTTTTTTTGTTCTGTATTTTGATTAGAAGAACAGACAAAATATTATTCAGCAAAACGGAAATGGAGAAAAGGCATTTCAAAAATAACCCATGAACATCATTTTATGTATTCTCTATTAAATCAGACACTGATTTGCACTGGTGAGGGCGTATTTCAATATTTCATTGGGGGTACATCACTGACTGAAGGTTGTGAACCACTGATGTAGGAGTTGAAAAAAGGAGAGATAAAAAAGAATAAAGTTTGGAGCTGAAGGAGTGGGGTTACATAATGTAACAAATATCATGTTTGTCTTTGCCACGGGAGCTGCTAAAACAGTTTTTCGTTGTGTTTCTTGACAACAATGACAATAAAGTATTCAATTCCGAGAAAAAAACGTTGAATTTTCCAAGATTAAAGTCATACATTTATTCTTAATTATAAATTAGGATTGTTCGTAAGGGAGTTTTACCCTTCTCTCCATTAGTTTGTCTATATATATATATATATATATATATATATATGTATTTTTGTCTACAATGGCCCGAATACGACATCACTATTTCTCAGACTGAGGCCTGACCGTGTCTTCATTATAAAAGAGGTTTTGACATTTGTTTAACAGACAGAAGTATTTGTGTACCAGATAACCGCCCAACACTGGCTCTGGCTGTATCTTCCAGGAAGAGAAACTCAATTTAAATTGCGTTGAACTCTCACTGGTATTGATTCATCCTCGGCGACAGAACATAAAAAAAAAATCCTCACTGAGGCATTTCTTCCAATTGCTCGCTTTTGTTGACGCAAGGGGTTGAGTGTGGAGAGATGGAGCCACGAGTGGCGAGCCCTTCTTCTGTCTTTTTGTCGATTAGGTCTTGTTCGACAGCCGCGTTAGTAGGCCACGGCTTCTCTATTTCTATTTTTCTGTTTGTGTGTACTGTGTGATTGTATTCATGCTGACGCCAGCTCGAGTAGAGAAACGCATGTCTTTGTCCCTCAACAAAAGCTGCTTAGGGTTTGTTTCCAGGAAGCTGACTTGTATTTAAGCCATCGGGCAATTAGTTAAATCACTCAATTCACTGGTCAGTAAACAAGGTGACCAGCCGTCCATGCGGGATTTATGAAGGGCGGATTATGCTTGAAAAGTTTGTCCAACGTGTCGTCCGACCGCATCAGAAGGCGATGCGGCCACGCTCCAAGGTGGAGTAAAAAGCTGGCGGTCGGAGAGAGAGAGAGAGGGCGGAAACGCCATGAATTTGAATATGAAGATAACGATGCACGTTCCCAGTCTCTCCTCAAAGATATGACTGAATTGTGTTGGTACACACAAAAAGTGTCAGGACATTGGTGTGAGACGTTTCTCAGCCCTTTTTTTTTTTACCGTTCTCACCTCCACACACCTGACCAACCGATGCATCAATTCATTTCAGATTTTGATTTCAGGAAATTAGAAGTATTGGGGGGGTTTCCGGAGTTATCTGACCAATCGGAGCAGCCCCCCCCCGATGAAGCACACTGGCCCCCACGCTCCTCCCCTACAGCCGCGTGGGGCGGGGAGAGTTTCAAGAATGAGGGTGAAAGAAACACCCCTCCTTCCCACTTCCCTCTCCTCCTCCTCCTCCTCCTCCTCCTTTCAATCTCCTCCTCTGTCGCTCTCGAGCTCACACCTCGCTCGCACTTCGGCCCTCTCAGCCGTCTCCATTTCACCTCCTTCCCCCTGCCGTCCATATTCCTCTCCCTTGGCGCCGCGTCTTCTTTTTTCCACCTCATCCCTTTCTCCCTCCCTCGGTGGAAAGGGAGGAGCGGAGACAGTTAATCTGAGCGCGATGGAGCTCTGACAGGCTGATCCCTCTGCCCTCTCCCCAGGGCGTGCAGCTGTGCCCGGGCTCCGCGACGCCTACCCACCCCCCACCCCCACCCGAACACGCGTCCACACAGAAACGGCAGGAATACAGCCACCTACACACACGCATGCATACATTTATAGAGGTTCCGAGGGAGCACACATGTGCACTTCCTCACACCTCCACACTCTGATGCAGCACGTGTGCATGTGTGCGTGCAACTTTATATAAGGCATCACATTTCTATGCTGCGACCAGGAGACGCTGCAGAAACGAAGAATGTCAAGGAGGTGATGTGAGGAGGAATCACAAGGTGCAGGGTGGTTTTTTTTTTGGCGTGATACTGTCATCAATATTCAAGTTTAATAGAATGTTCTGGGGTTTTGTGTGTGTGGGCTACTGTAAAAAAAAAAAAAAAAGTTATGGAATGAGCTTGGCATGATACACCCAAACAAGTTAAATATCATTTCACATTCGAAAAGCATTTTTCAGGGGTAATTTAAAAATTTGACCATCACGCTTTTGACAAAATTCGACACTTTCGTGGCCGGTATTAACAAACACATTGCGTCTACGTGAAGCGCTAGTTCTGCAGCTAATCCTTATTTCCTCATTAATCTGCCAAATATTCTCTTGCCTAATCAGTAGAGGAATATAATGCTTCCCCGAGTCCAACGAGACATCTTAAAAGATCTTATTTGGTCCCAGCAAAAGTACAAAAAAAGATACTTCAGTTATATGAAACGGAGGAAAGCAGCCGAACATCACAATGTTGAAGCTGAAGCTGGGGAATGTTTGGGATTTTTGCTTGAAGATGACAAATGAACATCAAAAATATTTGTGGGTTCTTTTTTCGGTTGATCAGCTAATCGATTCATTGTTTCAGCTCCCGTTAGCAGAACACTGTGTTTACTGTATTTCCCCCTAAAGCACACACATCTTCTCCACGTACTCTCTGCCCAAACGGCCCGTGAAGTATTACCTTTTTACCCCTCTTAAGGATTTGATCTGTGCCAAGTCCATTAGCCTAATCTGGAAAAACAAAAGCAGCACTTAGTTTGCTCTGTCTCTCTCTCTCTCTCTCCACACACACACACACACACACATGCACACACACGTCTTCCATCAGCACGTTCACCAGTGCCCTGCTGTTATCTGGGGGATGTGATGGGCCATTTCTCTTTGAAGGCACTGTCACAGAACGGCTTATTTCACCAGTCCTCCAGACGCGGGACTCTCTGTCTCTGGCAGGGTTTTTCCATCCAAGACAAAGAGCAGAGCTGCCGAGTCTGGCTGCCTGGCTGTCTCATTAGGAACAAGACAACAGAGGCAACACAAGAGACTCATGTATTCAGTCCAATGAAAAGTGCGAGGATGAGGGAAATGAGCTGAATCATCCGTCCTGTTGTGTTTGTGTTTTTGCTGCTCTATCTGTAGTGCCACGAAACATTCACCAATACACGGTCAGTTGGTGAAAAGCGCTCCTATGTCACTTGCAGCCAATAGAGAGCAACAAGTCAATGACCTCTCCGTGTCACTTTGAGCTGTAAGTATACGGTGAAGAGTGGCAGCAACATATTCACAGCAGTGGCTTGTTTGTGACAGAATGTCAATGTTTCAGTGATACCACATGTCTCGACTGTCTCCCTCCGTACGTTTGACAAAAACACAAAAACAGTCAAACGTACAGCACATTTTGCAGTTGAGGGAAGCTTATTTTTGGGAGATAGAAACCTGGTAAAACGATGCTGTTTTTAAAGCACTGGTTGGTGTGGAAGCAACTCTTATATAACAATGTGTTTACTTTGCTGAGGAGATTTATTCGGAGAAGGCATTGATGTGGGCAAACTGTACAGTTATTCTGAGCTCTACTTCCTCTGTCCGTCATCGAAGTTTTCATTTCAATTTAATTCACAAACTCACACCAGATGCACAATAACAAACAACCATATCTTCCTTAGTTTGCCTGCTCTTCATTGGATATCATGTATATAACCATATGGGGCAAATGTGCAAGTTTCTGATAATACAAGCATGTTGTCTCTTCTGTGAGTCATGCAGTTGACTTTCATTGAGCTTAGTTATCGTTATTAGGATTCTGGAAGTCAGTTACTTCTATATAAAGTCCCCAGGGCTCATTTGTCTTGCTGCCACATTTCTCTTTCCCTTATTTCTTTCTTCTTTTGTGCAGAGAAAACGGTTCCATGTCCACATTAACTCCACTAAAACCCAACAGAGCACAACTAACAGATGTCCAGAGACAATAGTGTGTACTTCATGCACCAACAAACAAACACACACATACAAATACTCGATAAAAGGGTTGTGCTTGACCCAACAGAAGCTTGTGTGTGGTGGGAATATATGCAACCAAATTCCTATGAATACTGTGTGTGTGTGTGTGTGTGTGTGTGTGTGTGTGTGTGTGTGTGTTATGCAATCCTCATTATCTCTATCATTACATCAAATTCTTATCATTAAGCCTCTTTGAGATCATAGAGCATTTAGAGAAACATCAAAGTGCTCCACCAACTCACTATCAACCACTCACAAATGCACACGCGCTAAACTTAAACACACACACACACACACACACACACTGATGAGCACAAACACCCACTAAAAGGCAGACAAAGTTTGGTGTTTGGGGATGATTTACGACCCGCGTCATAATCACGATAAGTCTGGGACCTCCAGTCAAAAGATGTTGGATTGTATCCTTGAGCTTCCTCCATCACAGCAGCTGCCTCATGAAAAATATATTTCTGTTCTGGCCACCAAGTTCACCAGTCCACCCCCTCTTCTCTCTCTCTCTCTCTCTCTCTCTCTCTCTCTCTCTCTCTCTCTCTCTCTCTCTGTCTCTCTCTCTCTCTCTCGACATCTTTCGCTCAGAGCAGAAACTAGTTGCCATGGCTACAATCATTAACACATCTGGCATAGTTATGTGGCGCGCACATGCGCTCTGAGTGACGCGCAGACACACATGGACGCACGTTTGCGCATGTACACACAAACAAACAACACACATATGTAAAGAGGCATCAATACGCATCGTTTGGCTGCATTGTTCTCCGTGTCAGAGAGAGAGAGAGAGAGAGAGAGAGAGAGAGAGAGAGAGAGAGAGAGAGAGAGAGAGAGAGAGAGAGAGAGAGAGAGAGAGACGTGTTGGAGAAAATAGAGGAACTTTTGGTCCGTGTGATAATCCCATTAGTGAAATCAACCCAACCTCCATTATTTGAAATGGAGTTGGTGTTGAGAAGAATTTAGTATTCATAATTTTACGACGCTCCAATCTGATATTTATCGTTCTGCCTCAAAACCTAATTTATCCTCCTTCGTCCCCGTTTTAATGAAGAGCAGCGTGATCAATACCAGCTTCCTGAGGCTGATGCAGATATCCACACGAAAGAGTTTATACGTGTGGGATTCTATATCATTGTTTAAATACACGGTTTAACATCTACATGTAAATCAGTGGCAAATACAAACATAAGCACGGTACTGTTTATACTTTATATCCACCTACTTTGTGTATATAAAGCAGTCCGTTACATAAATCATATCATATTCATACAAACACTCTTTGCACCATCGCACTATTGACAGACTGTCTACAATTGATATTGTACTTTCTTTTAATGTATATTCATATCTGTGCATTGTAGTTCAATGTTAATATTTAACATTTCCCAGCTTTGTCGTTCTCGTTTTAGCAGTTTGTTTATTTCTGTGTATGCACATGGAGAGCAAGAACAAAACTCAATAAAATGACACATTCCAATAGAGTCTTTGCACCAACTGTGTGACAGTCCTCTAAGTCAACCTTTCAGCACTGAAGTCAACATGTAATCACGTCTCTTGCCGTCAGCATGAACCAGGCCGACAGCGTCACGGTGGCACATACCACAGCAGCAGTAAATTATTTAATGGGAAACACTGAATATTTCTACTCCTCAGTAACAGATGCACTTAGCGTTGTTAAACGTACAGTGGCGATCTGCTGGCACTGGGCTTCTCCGCTCTGCTTTGGTCTTTCCCTGTCCAGCAAACCCCTCTTCTCAAGGGCCACCTCACATGCAGCTTTAACCCTCTCCGCCCTCAAACGTTCTGGAAAATTCGCAGCGTGCGTGTAAACGCGTGTGACACTGTGACACCGTGTACGATCAGTATGAACAAATTCATCAAAAGCCGTAGTCACGCTGACACGGCATCACGAGAGGCGCAGGAGCAGACGTGCTTTCGTTGTGCTTCCAAAGCTGAAAGCTTTTCGAACGGTGAACCGCAACCTATAAGGACACACGTGTGAGCACAAGCACACGCACACACATTCCAGTCCAGAAGTCAAAACATGTTTCTGTGGCTTCAAAACACCTCCAGAAGCCATAATAACAACTGCTCGGGAAAACAAGACAGCTATGCATACAGTGGGTGTGTCTCCGATACACACACACACACACACGGATACCTGTGTGACGCGTGCATTCCCCCCACCTTAACCCCGAGGACATCCCCTTGCCTTCCATTATGTTCTCTTTCCACTTTACACACACACACACACAGCAAACCAACAACCAGACCGACCGGTCGCTGTGTCAGAATTATTATAATAACAGTCGGCTGACAGACTCGTCGGTGGAATTCCAGGTGAGGCTTGACAAACATTTCCTTCTGGTGTTTAAGCCACATGCACAGAAAAATGTTTAAAAAACACACACACACACACACACACACACTTGTCGGTAAAATTCACAGGGGGTGTACAGGCTGTACTTTGAATGAATCGTCTCTTGAATAATACGAAGAAGCCTCGATCTCACACATCTGAAACGTGCTGATGAACCAAGACTTGATTATGTCGAATGCTCAAGCCACAAAAAGAAAAAAAAATGTTAAAAACCAGTAGCAACATGGTCCAACACGCCTTCAGTCACTTTACAATGGGTTCAGCAACCTCACCCATTACTCTCACCTCACCCATCAAGCTCGTACTTTCCACACAAACACAACACACATGGAGCGAAAGGAAGCACACGAGACAAAGAGAGCTCGTCCTCTCTCATACCTTTTTGCCTTTCTTCTTGCGATGTGTTGCTTTCCCACCGCCTGCTTTCTCCTTAGCTTCCTCACTCATGTTCAGAGATTTCCCCCCCCGTTCCTCTCCTCTCCTCACTTTTTTTTTTGTTTAGTTTTTTTTTTAATCCAGCATTTAGGAGCTCGAGGAGTGGAGCGGCGAGCGGCTGCTGTCTTCACTGGTGAAACGTTGCCACAGAAATGTCCATCTAGAAGCAGTGAAGGAAGGATTGTTCCATGCAGAGTGGGAGTGTGCGTGAAGAGAGGAGAGACTGGGAGGACTGTGCTGATGCTCTCTGCCTCCTCCTCTTCCTCCTCTCCTCTTCCTCTCCACGTTCACAGACACACACACACACACTCGCAAACACACTCGCAAACACACTTGCAAGCACGCCCGTCGAGGTCCACTCCCACTTGCTGCCTTTGCCGTGCACAATTGGCGACTCTCTCCAGCGCACTCAGGGGCAGGGTGTGGAGGCAGGGAGCGAGTGGGGAGACAGAGGATGGAGAGGTGGAGGGTGTTGATGTGTGCGATGAAGAGAGGAAGGAAGAGAGAGAACGTCTTCCTGGATGTTGTGCTGCCTACCTGAGCGTGAAGACTGGAGACACTCTTCCAGAAGAAGATGAAAGACACAAAAATGGGAGGAGAGACACACAAAAAGAGGCAGAGTGAGAAAGGACGGAAAGAAAGAAAAAAAATGAGGGGAAAGAGTGTGAAATGGTGTGACTGGTGTTAGTGAGAGAGAGAACAGCGTTAGGCTGAGACAGACGAGGGGGGGCGTGATCGACACGGTCTCTTCACTGGCTGGACCATTTCTGCTGTTGCTCCCTGCTCAGACGTTGTGATATGAAATGAGACTTTCCAGTAGAGCAGAGAGAGAGAGAGAGAGAGAGAGAGAGAGAGAGAGAGAGAGAGAGAGAGAGAGAGAGAGAGAGAGAGAGAGGATCATGAACACGATGCATCAGGTCCTTCCAGAAAAGGAAGTCTCCCCACTAGTCTCTGCCAGCAAGATCAGCTTACTGGAAACTGGAACAGAACTGCACCCGGCACTGACTGGCTGGTGGATTGAGGTGTCTGTGTGTCTGTTTAAGTGTGTGTGTGTGTGTGTAAAAATGTGTCTGCGTGACCGGCAGACGGATGGGTGTAGAAGAAAAGGAGACGCGCACACACAGCTTGGTAATATCCAAACAATATCCAATCAACAGACAGAGAGAGAGACTCCAAAAAAAGACAGATTCCCCGATTCAACCAGCTGTAGCTCTCCACCAATGAAGCGTCTCGCTAATGAGCCATGAGGAGAGCGAGTGGATGAGGGCGAAAAGGGGAGAAAATGGGAACAAAAAGCCCCGGGTGACACAGGGGGAGAGATCGGAGAGGAGGGGTTGAAAAACAAGACAGGAGAGAGAAAATGACAGCAGGAGATGGGGAGGAGTGAAGTCGACAATGTGATATCAGTGAAATAGACAAACCAGGGAGGCATGGAGAGGATGAAATAACAAGTGAGGAGCAGACAGAGGCAGAGAGTGGTAGAGCTGGTTGTGATCTCCCTCTAAACAACAGGTTCTTTATTCTGGGGGGTTAACCATCCCTCCCTCCCTCCAGCTCCTGACCGGCTGTGTGCCATCCCCCCCCCAATGCGGTTTGGTGTCAATTAGGCCTCGGCCTCGAAACAGAAAGACAAAGGACAGTATATTGTGGACACAAACAGATGCAAAGATGCGTCAACTTGAAAATGTTCGAACTAAAAATCCAACATTCAGAGCGTATGTAAGGCGTCCACGTTGATGTCAATGCTGCGACGGATGAGGAAGAAACAGAGACACTATGAGAGCAACTTTATTCTCTGCTCAGGAAGACTTTACTCCACTATATGTTAATATGGGAACACATTGTTTGCTTTTAATTTACTATGAATGCTCTGCATGTCATATAGAGAACCTTTTAGCAAAATCAGTGCCTTAAACAAACAAAACAACAGAACAAAAACTCCAGATAAGTGCTGAGCTGTATCACACACACACACACACACACACACACACACACACACACACACACACACACACACACATACACATATGCACACGCACACACACAGTTGGTAACTATTGATAGCTACAGAAAGCGTCTGCATCCCATCCAATAACACCAAAAGAGTATTTGCTTCACTTCCTGACTTGAACAATGATAACAAGAGCTAGAACGATTTACTGCCGATATCAGCGTATTGTATACAAATAGCAAGAAACTTCCGTCTAAAATTGCCAAGAATATGTTTGATTTAGAGACAGAGTCCCTGTTAAATGTTTTCCAGCAGCGAGCCCTTGTGTGTGATGACATCGTGCAGGAGGCAGAGGGTCACATTAAAGCCTCGTTTGCAAAGGTATTAAACATATTATTCACTAACGGGGACTTTCAGTGACATATCGCCTCCAGACTCCATAAATACTACAGGATGAAATCAAATTAGATGCAGTATGTGTACGGTGCCACACCTCTTCATCATGACACAGCAAAACTATTTACTTGATGAAATATGTATCAATCCATTCCTTCGTAAATAAGTTATGTCCACTGAGATATTTATTGATTTTTCAACAAAAACCCCTGGCCGAGAGACACAACTAGAAACAACAGCTGTGATAATGGGACTATTTCCATGCGATGGCGGGTAAATGTTTGTCAGCTTGTAGCAAACAGGAAACATCTCATTGGAGAAGGAAGATGGAGGGACGGGGGGGTGAATTCACTTCAATTTAGTTTACTTTCACATCACCACTGGCTTTTCTGCTGCTTGTGTGCAGAAACACTGTTCTGCTTCAGTAAGTCGGCAATCTTTCTGGCACATAAATAACTGAATGAAAACCGACAGAACGATTACATCATAAATCAATCAAACTAACGCATGAATCAACGTTGTTAAACTGGTGCTATTGAGGTTTTGTGTATGATTATTATAAGCTTAATGCAGTTAATTAAGACAATCAGGCATTTATATGACAGTCACCATATAGGGGTGCTGGCTAAATTTGATTATAATAGAATTATGAGAGTATATGTGATTGTACCAGGCATCAACCAGCGGGTCTGAAAAGTGAAGCCATAGTGTGGAAGTCCTTAAACTTGAATTCTTTCTAGCACAGAGGGACGATTGTATGGAAGTCTATGAGAAGTTTATTCTCACTTGATTTATGCCCTCAGTAAACATTGCAAACACGTGTTTATGATCTCAATCGCTAGTTTCAAGTCTTCCTCAATACAGAATTATGTTAATTGTGTTAGTTATGTTCCCATTTAGAGTAAAATAGATGATACAAGAGGGTATGCTTTATGTCAAAGTCAATTGATAGCAGACAAGCTGCAGAGACTGAAGGACGGAAAGATTTCTAAATGAATTACAGTGTAAAGACAGTTACATATTTATATATAGTCCTGAATGCAAACATGTTAAGTTTCTGATTAACCGCTACAGAGAATTGATAGATAGTTAGAAATAGTTTCATGTCAATGCAAAAAATGTGCAGGACACTGCAGGGAATCGAACCCCATCCCAGGAAACCAGCAGTACCATCACCAGTGTCTTTTGCTCTTTTTAGGCGACATGAAGGTAAAGCAAACTCTGCATTAGCAAAAACATGAGCATTTATATTGATGCATTATTGGCCTTTATTTAATGCTACACATTTGTATACTACTAAATACTATTGCTTCTACTTCATACCGTGTTGTTTTCATACACACATGACCAAATAGTGTATTTTCTTGCCATGCAAGCCAGGCCAAGCGTGTCCAAAGTTGAACAAACCCACAGCAGAGAAAGGCACATTTAATAATGACATCGCTGAAATCTCCCATGACAGCAAGTGTGTCACTTAACCGATCGAGCCAATTAAATTTCCCTAAATGTTCTTTAAACAAAGATATGGGATAAGACGATGGTCTGTAAATGACTCTATTTAATAAAGATGCCGCGAGATGCACTCGGACCTCTCTCAGTGAGGAGACATCGATGCTACAGGAAAGACTGGAAGCAGCTTATTTAGAAAAGAGAACAACGTATAAATAATAGAAATATTATGAATGATAAATATGTTTATTATACCTTTACAACACAGGAGAGTCAGAGGGTTTGGACAGAGCTACATCTCCACAGTCCCGATGAGAGGCCGGAGGAAGCAACAAGTGGAAGCATCAGTGTGGATGAACCAGACTTCACTAAATGAACCAAAGGCTCAGATATTACAACATGTCACCAGTCCAACTAGTTTAGGAGCTTGAGATGGTTAAAGGGCTTTTCAAAACTCATTTTAATCTTCATTTGAATCACAGAATGTGGATATAAATGACTGTATCACCTGCTGACATCATGAAAAACACCTCCTGTGACTGTCACTTGATTTTATCCAGCGAACTATATTTTTATTCATTACAAATGAACATAAGTGATGTAAGTTTTTGTTACGCAAAATGAATTACATTACAACAAACAATTCAAATGAGATTGGTTTCATAATGTTTTCAACCATTCAGTTGTGCGCCAGGTTTTTGCAACAGGAGCACACCTGAATGAAACCCCCAATGAAGAAGTGAAAATCACTACTGAACATCCGCCATATTCCTGAAGCGCGTTTAGAGTTGGATCCACTTCAGTCTATCCGTCATACGGCTCCTCGATGAATTCATAAGTGCGGTTAACTTTCAGAAATCATATATAGTATGTTCATTAAGTTCATTACTGTACAGAAAAGGAAATACCAGATGACCGACGTAAGTTGTATGTCATACAATTTGGGGAAACTGTGGTTGTGACCTGTCAATTACAAGGTCGCCATAAACCAAACACCCACATTCTGCCACGGCGTTGTGCGATCTGGGAGTTATCCCTGTTTTCGTCTTACTACTTAAACCCAGACACAAATTACTTACAGTTTGTTTAAGGGAAGTGTCGCTTAAAGCCGTCTTCTTTAGCATTCGGTTGGACTTAGCTCCACCCTCTTACCTTATTTGTGGCTCCAACAACAACCACAACAACAACAACAACATAGCAACGGACAAAAAACTAAATGGTGACGGACCAAATGTCAAACTCAAGGCTGTCCACAAACCGATGGGTGACGTCATGGTGACTACGTCCAAATCGTATATACAGTCTCTGGATTGAAAAGAAACTTAGATTTAGTTGATTCACAAACTCCTTTATGTTTTTCACATACGCAGAAAAATATTCTACCAAAATTGCCAAAGCGTTCAATCTACTTGACTCCAGGATTTACCTTCAATGAAGGTTTTCCTCACCCCCATGCTGTGCTCCACATAAGTGAACGCTCGCGACAGATTGCCAGCTGGAACACCGGTGACATGATGTCCTCCAGTCGGGACCATCATGCTCCACTCTGTCATCTTCTCCTGACTCCACCTTCCCCCATCTGCAACACCGAGAGTGAGAGGAGAGAAGGATTACACGCGGCTTCACACGTTAATCTGCAGCTTCACTCCATTTTGTGACAGTTAATGTGCATTTACAGCTGATGAGGATGTG
The DNA here is from genome assembly GCF_023055335.1 of Clinocottus analis. Classification (NCBI taxonomy): domain Eukaryota; kingdom Metazoa; phylum Chordata; class Actinopteri; order Perciformes; family Cottidae; genus Clinocottus; species Clinocottus analis. The sequence goes on from NW_027176240.1 coordinate 7,075,952, forward strand.
TGTACGTTTGATTTCGTGGGCGCTTGCAGCTGATGTATACTTTGTGTGTGTGTGTGTGTGTGTGTGTGTGTGTTTCAGGGTGTGGTTTATCTGGCTTGGTGCCAGCAGCAGTTATCATTGTTTGTGCCAGGAGACAGTCATCAGCCAGTCGCTTATTTTGATTTATAAACCTCACACCTAATATTAGGAAACACCGCAAAGTCAAACTCAATTTAAAAGGATAGTTTACTCCAAAATCCCAAAATACTTTTTTCCCCTCTCACCTGTGGAGCTATTTATCAATCTGGATTGATTTTGTGAGAGTTACTTAATTTTGGAGATATTGTCCGTAAAGAGTGTGTGTTTGTCATTATAACAGAAAAAGATGGTGAAACCAAATATGTCATGACCAGACAGCACCTTGTTAGGCTGTACGAAGAAAAAATTCACTATTTCGAGAAAAATGTGCTCAGAATACAAACAATGGCTGCACCAGCTTCAGAGGCTGTATCCAAATGGAAACATTTCCATCTAAATATCTAAATCTGTTGCAATGGACGTATGATAACAATGTAGAGTGGGCATGTTCAGGAGACTGAAGTACATCGCCTGTTGGAGTAGTTTCATTTCTTTGCTTATTCAATCCGTTGCTTTAATCTTTGCAAAATGTCAGTTATTACTTATTCTTAAGAGTCTGAAAGCTGCTTCAGCCACTAAATAGCACCACTACATTTACACTTGGCCTGGCTTACATGGCGACTACAGCTGCTGACCTCACTTCTAAACATGTGCACACACTATTCCTGCTACATTCTTTTGAGGGAGAGTCTTTTTTTGGTGGGGATGTTGCATTTCCATATCAAAAGGTATTTCTCTAGTTGCAGTAATCCGCTAAAGAAGCAGGGCGTAGCTTCCCCAAATCATCCGTTACATCCCGGATAATAGAGCATGAGGAAAGAGAGGCAGAGATATGGATAGTAATCTGACTGCCAGAACAGAATGAAAGAGATGGAGAGGGCGAGTCAAATGATGTCATCTTTTCCTCCCTCTGCACGATTTCTGCTCTTGTTGAGATACTCACCAAACACTCCACTGAACCATTTTTTAATTTAGCCCACAGTGTTATTGCATTTTTAAACAAACTCAATGGAAACTGTCTCGCTATAAAACAAGCTCCATATCCACCGATTCATAGGAGTATATACCCAATGCAGATGCTGAGTAGTTCAGTGTGTACTGTGTGTCCTGGGGTAGTTTATCACTGTAAGGAGACACTCAGAGGGATCTTAAGTGTAGTTATCTGTTATTTGTAAGGCTATCAGTCACTGTGGGCATCCATGATTACCAATCCATATTAAAAGGGTTACAATTACCATGACATGTTTAATTACTCAGAGGTGCCGTTGTAAACTCAACATATACTATATATATATATAATAGTACGGCTAATCATACCAATATTATTTAGGATAGTGCAGAATATACGGACTGATTATCATAATAATCATTTAAAAAATGTGGTATAACTTATGAGATATTCATACAGGATGTGGCCATTCAATGACTATGGTTCTGACAATAAGGACGGAGGTAGACATGAAGCAACTTTACAGCCTGCAGCTCATTAATATGTGATATATATATATATATTGTCCTTGTGGTCAGGACCAGTCAATATCATGGGATCAGGCTGTGATCTGTTGGCTGCAGTTTGCATTTTCCATTAGTTAACCATCCGAGCTCATCACACTGCCTTCAGATCTCCAAGACCGGAGATGGAAGTTGTCAGAGTTGAGGATAGACTTGGGGAAATAATGTGGCGGCCATACGAAAAATCAATTTAATAACGTCTGATCGTTGTAACTGCATGTAAATGTGGCCTCCATTCATGACTTCAAATCTAAATCACAAAATATCAGCCGGCTTTTGGCACTAAAGGATGATCTGAAATAAAGTATTTTCCTCCACCGCCACTGTGGCAGGTCACATTTCTACTGCCCACTTAATTTCTTTCTTCAACAATTTAGAATTCAGTCAGTGGTACCAGACATAAATATGGAATAGATCATGCACTATTTTTAGTTCAGCAATTGTTTTTTAAAGTAATATTTCTGAGTAGAAGAACAAACCTATCTGCCACGAAATGACAGCCATCATGGGTCCTTGCATTTTGACAGGTGCTAATTTCAATCCCTGCAGAGGTAAAGTCAGGAGATCACCAACATCACAAGGACGCAGCCCATCATCCAGGAATCATGGATGTCTGTTGAAACGTTCACAGAGATCTTTCCAAAAGTTGTTGAGATATTTCAAGTTTGTGAATTCATAGATGCAGGCCACTGGCATGATACATTAATTGTGCAGATTTCACTGGTCTACATTAATCCAAGAAGACACGCGAATGGAAAACCTCCACTGAATTGGCTTCTCGTGTCATGTGCTCATGTTCAAACGTGGGAAAGATTTCCTGTCACAACTGTTACTCAGACATGTCAGCTCCCCAGACTGCGAGTAAAGCCACCCTGCAACCCTCAGCCGAGAAATGTCTTCTCACATCCATCACGTTTGGGATCGAACGTCTCTGATCAATGTACTGTATGCAGAGGCCAGATCGGGCCTGACAGACGAGCTCTGCAGGGGGTTCCCACCCCAGGCTCACGATGAGAGGCGCTCCATACAAATCAAGCGCCTCCTTTCACTAGAAATCCATCATCACATAAGATGAATGCTGCCGCCGTCGTGAAAACAACCCTCCAGTGAATCACGCGAAGCAAAGTATCAATTCGATGGCGGCCTTAGTGCACAGGGTAACAGTGGATGCAACTTCTGCCTCATTTCAATTCACATTTTGAAATCGACTCAAACGTCAACTTGACTGTAATCAATGATCGCGAGCGAGGTCGTTATTACCCCATTCAGTCTGTGTACGGCAGCAGCTCTTGTTTTATTGCAATCATCGATGGATTCCTCGCTCGCAAGTCCAAGCTCTGCCAGGAAATTTTTAACACAGCACCAAGCAAATGTGTAAAACTGTAAAAGGGTCGATTAAAGATCAATATGTTGGTCATATGGGAATGGATGCATAGATGATTCAAGAAGGATCGACTACAGTACTTGGGAAAAGCTTATTCACTCAAAAGGCACATGCTCCTTGTACTTCAATCCTCATGAGGACCCGACTCTAGCTCCAGCCAGGTCCTGAGCCAGAAAGGGCCCAGCAGAGAACTGAGCACGGATCAAAATGGCCAATAAAATCCTCAATTGCACACATGCCAAATCTCTAAAAGAGAGAACGTACAGGACCACATACATACACATGGCCGTCCTTTTTGACTGCTCCAGGTCTAAAGAGTGAGTGGCTCATTTTCAGCTGTCTCCTTTCATGTGTGACAACAATGAGGGTTAAAATTCAGACCTACTTTCCTCCGTAATCAGGTCAGGTCCGGACAGGTGCTCTCTGACTGATAAAGAGTTGTGAGGATGGAGGGCACCAATTTTTATTCTAACGGTTTTATTCTAACGTTTGGGGAGTCATTTGTATTACGGAGAGGAGAGGAGAGGAAAGGAGAGGAGAGGAAAGGAAAGGAGAGGAGAGGAAACCCAAATGCTAGTCAGGTTTCTTTTTAAAAGACATGATATAAATCGAAACTACACTTTCTAAAAGACAAATCAAACCAGAATGCGGGAAACCTCTTTTTTGTCTTCCTTCGACCTGCAAACCTTGTACAAATATGAAGAATATAATACTTTATGCTGCACAATGAATCTTCTGTATTTACATCCTGGCACTGAAAACCAACAAGCGTACGGCATCATTTGTCTTTTTACTTCCAAAAGGATTTTGGTTAAAAAGGGACCTCTTCATTCGGGTTAGGGGACCTTTATTGTCATGGTTATAACAATAACCACCCATTTTTATTCGTCAACATTAATATTTAGCTTCTAAAACGTTTGCTGGTTTCCTCATCGAAGTAAATGCATAGCATTGAATGGCTCCCTCGCGGGAGGTTAATCCACTGCGCAAATATTGCAAAGCCCGTCCAAACATATCGTCCGAGAGCAAATGAACCCGGCGTCTTTTAATTGGCAGAGGCGCAATCTGCTTTTGAGCGTGCAGTGCTTTGAAAAATCGATAGTGTTGCATTGTATTATTCAGTGTTCTGTTCCTGGTACCAGGCACTCCCATCGCTACTGCTTATTGTGAGAATGAATGCAGCGTTCTACGCAAACACGACAAAGAGCAGACTATTGATTTTTTGTATTTTGATTTCCCTCCTGAGGCGTCTTGCAGTTCTATGACTGAGGCGCTGATGCAGAGCCTTTACACACGTCTTCTGCATACATGTACAGTTTGTGTGTGTGTGTGTGTCAGTGCGAGACAGATGTGTGTTGTTCTTAATATATGCCGGTATCTAGTGAGCTCAGTGTGAATTGTGCTGAAAGTCTTGCGCTTGCCTTGCCGCTGCTGACACTGCAATGTCCAGAGGCTGCCTGATCTCTCCAGACAATCCAGTCCCACCGTGCTGGAGCTGACAGGGGAAGCACAGGGAAGAGAGTTCACTTTAAGCTCAAGACCAGGCAGACAGCAGACGTGGACGAGGATGTACACGAGGACGTAGACGTGGACGTGGACGAGGACGTAGACGAGGACGAGGACGAGGACGTAGACAAGGACGTGGACGAGGACGTAGACGAGGACGTGGACGAGGACAAGAACGTAGACGAGGACGTGGACGAGGACAAGAACGTAGACGAGGACGTAGACGAGAACGTACACGAGGACGTAGACGAGGACGAGGACGTGGACGAGGACGAGGACGTAGACGAGGACGAGGACGTGGACGAGGACGAGGACGTAGACAAGGACGTGGACGAGGACGTAGACGAGGACGTGGACGAGGACAAGAACGTAGACGAGGACGTAGACGAGAACGTAGACAAGGACGTAGACGAGGGCGTGGACGAGGACGTGGACGAGGACGTAGACGAGGACGTGGACGAGGACGTAGACGAGGATGAGAACGTGGACGAGGACGTGGACGTGGACGAGGACGTGGACGTGGACGAGGACGTAGACGAGGACGTAGACGAGGACGAGAACGTGGACGAGGACGTGGACGAGGACGTGGACGAGGACGTAGACGAGGACGTAGACGAGGACGTAGACGAGGACGTAGACGAGAACGTAGACGAGGACGTAGACAAGGACGTAGACGAGGACGAGAACGTAGACGAGAACGTAGACGAGGACGTGGACGAGGACGTAGACGAGGACGTAGACGAGAAAGTAGACGAGGACGTAGACGAGGACGTAGACGAGAACGTAGACAAGGACGTAGACGAGGGCGTGGACGAGGACGTGGACGAGGACGTAGACGAGGACGTGGACGAGGACGTAGACGAGGATGAGAACGTGGACGAGGACGTGGACGTGGACGAGGACGAGGACGTGGACGTGGACGAGGACGTAGACGAGGACGAGAACGTGGACGAGGACGTGGACGAGGACGTAGACGAGGATGAGGACGTAGACGAGGACGTAGACGAGGACGAGAACGTGGACGAGGACGTGGACGAGGACATAGACGAGGACGTGGATGAGGACGTAGACGAGGACGTAGACGAGGACGAGAACGTGGACGAGGACGTGGACGAGGATGTGGAAGAGGACGTGGATGAGGACATAGACGAGGAGGAGACGAGGACGAGGACGAGGAGGAGACGAGGACGAGGATGTGGACGAGGACGAGAACGTAGACGAGGACATACATGAGGACGTAGACGAGGACGAGAACGTAGACGAGGACGTGGACGAGGACTTACATGAGGACGTAGACGAGGACGAGAACGTAGACGAGGACGTGGACGAGGACGTAGACGAGGACGAGAACGTGGACGAGGATGTGGACGAGGACGTAGATGAGGACGTACAGGAGGACGTAGACGAGGACGAGAACGTACACGAGGACGAGGACGTGGACGAGAACGTAGACGAGGACGTAGACGAGAACGTAGACGAGGATGTGGACGTGGACGAGGACGAGGACGTAGACGAGGACGTAGACGAGAACGTAGATGAGGACGTACATGAGGACGGGGCACCAGAAAACTGTCCTTTCTAATTACCTTTGTTCCACGAAATAACTGCTTTTACCATGAAGTGGCCACTCCCAAAGCGAGGTAATGAGGTGGTGATGATGATGATGATGATGAGATGGGACATAGAAACCTATATTTATCCTCAAATTTAGAGTAAACAGAGAGTGTACGCAGGTGAGGGTCCGTGCCTTTCATTTCAAATGGAGAGAAGGTGTGAAAAAAGAACGATAGAATCTACCAGAAATATATATATTTTGACATAAACACACTCCTGTGATTTCAGCTTGCTCGCTCAGGTTTTTACCAGCTTTCACACCACATCAGGATTCACCTCAAAACCCGCCAAAGATTATTCTACTGGAGGGCTTTAACAAGAAACAAGTTATGATCGGCCTGTGATCCTTAATGATTGACGGCTTCAGTCAAAAATGTACTGAGGCTTCAGCTTCATTTTGATCTTACAGTGTAGATTTACACGGCTGCGTGTTCATGTAATTGCTCACTTTAGGTGATAACCAAGGTTGGTACAGGAGCAGGTTTTTTAAAATCGAGCTCGAACTCAAACTGGATGTCATCTCGTCTAGCTTTACAGCTCCAGCAGGTAAGCCAGAAATACACACAAAATTGTCAAAAATAATAGGTTTAGGTGCAGACTGCATGCTATTAATGGTATGAGAGGCTGGTAATCCCTAATTTAAACATCAAAGGATTCCATGTAATGCGAAACTCATAATATAACACATCTCATAACACAATTATTCACAGAAAAAAGCTAATTTGTTCATTTGAAGAACTTTGATCAGATTAAATATTGCACATGACCCATTACAAATCATATTAAGATTCAGCAGACACGAGAGGTGTCACAATATACAACATCGACAAGTGTGATACTTAAACACATAATAGAACACTGCAAGTTTTCTCTAACACAATTACATGTATTAGGTGTATTATTGTTAACCTAAAGTGCTCTGTGGTGTGTAACAGCTCGAGTGTCATGTTGTAGCAGAAAGGGAACATTAAAAATCACAGAATACTCAACACGCTGGTTGTAAACAATGCTGTTTTGTGATTTTTGTTTGTTCCTGTCGAGTCATGGCATGATGAACGCGACGGCATCTGGATCTCGCTCCATCCTGGGAATTTGATGATAACTTAATTCCAGTGAGTCAGCACACAGCACCATTACCCACCATTACAGCGTGACATAACTTTGTTTGAAACAGCATTAAATTACATTTACCTGCTTAAATGGGCCATTAATGTCAAGATGGGATTCCCAGAAGATGGAGGACTGGCACGAGGGAGCTCTTCCTTTTTCTAAAGAGGGCAGAGAGAGTGAAACCAAAGGCAGCACTCGTGGGTAAGGTGTTGAGAGGACACCGGCGAGGTGGGCCCGTCATTGGCAGAAGACAGAGTGATTAAATATAAGGACAAATAAAAGATTCAATATGTTCACTTTGTTTTGATTGCAAAGGATAACCAGCATGTTGCTTTTCATGGAAATACAATTATGAACCTATATTCCTCTGTTTTGATATTGTAAATATTAGACATGTCTTATTACATTCATTTGAGTGTCATCTGTTTTCCCCCGGAGGCACTGCAACTTCAACACTATGTCCTCATGTTGAAAAATATGATTATGCTTGTAGTCTGTTTCCCCTGCAGCAGCAAACCTCAGTCCTACTTGTCTTGGCTAATATCATCATAATGTATTCTGCTATCTTATCTCCCTCGCAGCCCTTTGGCAAAGGAGTGTTTTGCTGTGCGAAGCCCTGTGCACGTGCTCACTCTGGCACGACACAATCAAAGCCATCGCTTCTGTAGGAACAAATCACTTGCGGTATCCGCTGTAGCCTACATTTCTTTTTAAATTGTGTTAAACATGATTTTCCTTTTTAAAAGGAAGTTTTGAAAAAAGCCCTCTCCATGAGAGCGTGATGATCAATGCAAAGTTCAAAGTCTTCGGATGCACCCTGAACTGCAAAGGCGAGAGACAGATTCATGTTTCCTAGAGCTGCCTCACCATCATCCTTTAGCTAATTCTTTTAATGTTTCACAGCTTTCAATCGCTCCTCTAATGGCTATGCACATACTTTGAAATACTTCACATTTTGACCTGTCAAAGCCTGGCACGCATGTGCATGAGACGTGGCATTAATGAGACGCGTCATCACACCCGGGCTTTCAAGCTGCGACACGTCCAAATATCTGCTACTTCTCACACTGTACATGCGGCATTTCTTAGTATCTCTGACAACCTTTGACACACTTTCCGCAAACTTGTTCGGAATTAGCGCTACCTGACAGCCGAAAAAACGGCGCGCAACGGGCCTTTGGCTCGACGGCAGATTCGCAGGAGCCAAAACAAAGTGGAGGAGAGACCTCAGGCTGAATAAAACTGGTACGCTGCTTTTGTTGTCTGGTTGTTGTCCGTCAACAACATGTTTCCCTTTGCTGGCAGCAAACATCAAACTGCGGTCCAAAGTTGCCCGTTGACAGGCTAACACTGTCAGCTCGTAAATTGCACACATTGGTCAGTCTGTTGTCCTCTTTTCGTTGCTGTCGACCTTGTTGACAGCAGATTGGGACATAACTGTTTACCCCGATGGCCTCGACCAACTCCTTTAGAAACAGTCACTCCGACTTACCCGCTCCAATTTAGGTTGAGATACCTCCATTGGAGACCGATAAGGACACTTGTCAAAACTAAAAATTAAATATATACACATTAGGAAGGAACCATTAATATTGATGAGGTATAGCGAGCCCAAGCATTCTGCCCTTTAACCTGAAACTTAAAAACTGTTTTAAACAGTGCTAATATGTGTTAATCTAGTTGAGTCTTTCTTGAATTTTGACCGTGTGGCCACATTGGGAAATACCCATAAATAGAATAAAAGATAATGACTAATGACTAATGATAATTCCCTTAGCCTTACGTTACACAGACCAACCTCAGCGTCTCGTACCATGTGTTCGTCTCCGTAGGAAATAGCATCGCCTTCAAGCTAAAGCAGACGTGATGCGAAAGATTTAAACAACGGATTCTGCATAGGAAACCAGTATTTTGCCACAACATCGTGCCAACAACCCATCATTCATGTCTCATAAACACACACACACACACACACACCTCATGCTCAACGCTGACTAAGCAACCGATCCTCGCTCCCATTTCCACCTCCACCGCCTCTGAAACTGTTATTAACACCTCTCCATCACCATGGCATCCACCGCTTTCAGTTTCATTTTAGTGAGGTGGGTCACAGACGGTCAACAAAACAAAGAGGCAGAATACAAAAGTTGTCCTTTTTTTGACTCAACACACGCATTGAACCACCATCATCATCATCATCATCATCATCGTCGTCGTCGTCATCACCGCTGTTGACTCGGTACTTCAACTGCAAATTTGTGGCATTTACCGTAATTAGTGGTTTCAAATTGTGTTTAGAAAATGACTGGGACCAGGTGCCAGGTGCGAATCTGATCCAGTGCATCTTCCTCATAACTGCTTCCTGATATTCCAGTTCTGTAGCCATGTAATCTGCCTGGATGTAGTATTTAAGTCGCTCATACCAACACTACTATTAAACCTCAAACAATATATTTGACAATGTTGCCAAAGGGTTTAGTTGTTAAGTTCCTCTGAAGCCCTGTGGAACGCCTCAGCTTGCCCACTTCTACCGATGCACCCCATTAAAACTGAGCATCCAAAAGGAGGTGAAAAATGGGGCCAAGCCTCCGTATTGACATTTCAGCTCGAGCTGCCAAATGTTTGCTTGTTTTTTTCCCCGCGCCGCTATCTGCAATCTAAATATGTGAGAAATGGCTCACACTCTCTGCTTTGACACGACCCGCACCATCAATCAATGGATGCTGAGCATTGGCGTAACTTATCAATACAAGCTGCTCGCTTTTCTCCTCGGATCGGACGGGTCACGTAGTCGCCCGCTGACTGGATAAAAGCCGTGTCGCCTGCAATGCAAGACAACCAAATTACCCCTCTTTTGGAGATGGAGAATATCATCTTCCTCTCTCTCTCTTCCTCTCCCCCTCTCTCTTTCTCTCACTCCGTTTGTCTTCTGTATACCCACACAGACACACATTCACACAGACAACATGGTTGATTCAGGACTGCTGTTCTGCCGGCAACATCGTCGCTCTCCTTCCCACCCTTGTCTCCATGGAGACAAGCTTCCAGAGCTGGCTGCTTCCAGACCGTTGTGAATCAGCACAGACTAAAAAAAAAAAGGGGGGACGGGGAGGAGGGGTCTCTTTGTGTTTCAACATGACTAAAAGAACACTGTGAGCTTCGGCGTCATCGTCGTCCCAATGCCGAGGTGATCAAGCTGTCCGTTCATTCGTGCGAAAAAGAAAGCGTGAATATTCTGAGAGAGACGTCGTCATTTGGGGTTTTGTGTTGTCATCCGTGTGTTTCACATGTAGCGCATTGAATAATTCAACCTCTTCTTCAGTTGACACGGCACCCTTCATTCACTCAGTTTTACCGGACGTCATCGGTTGTTCATTTCAGGCACATTAAATATAATTTCTCCTTCGTCTCATTCACTTAAACAGACGAGAAAGCGTCAGAAATGCAGAGAGGGGAGTGGGAAAGCAAAGGGAGTTGTGTTATTGGCGTAGTTGACCTTTGGTGCAGCATATTTGCATTTGACCTATTTTACCTGCGTTTAGAGTTAATCACTTGCTTGCATGTATGACTTGCCTTCACCACGGGAGAAAGGGCTGGGAAGACTTTGGACATCCCGTTAAAGACAGCAGAGCGTGAAGTATAATATCATTGCCTTTTTTTTAGCCACGCAACATAACATGGCTCCAGGAATGCTGTCTGACTGACTGAAACATTTCATAATACTCACCTCCACCTGGCATCCACCTGTAGGGTCTGAGTCTATGTTCACCATTATTATCGTTATTGGTGGTAATATATTATCATCATCACTCCCGCATCCCAGTTCATGGTGAGTTTAGCTCATGTGGGGAGCGACGAGGTCTGAGAATAGACAAGAAATATCAACGCCGCAAACATTCAAATACTAATCTATTCCACGAGCTTGAGCTGACTTTAGACCTTATGGCTGTCTTTTACCTGTAGCATTCAGCTCTTACTCCCTTTACTCCCCATAACATATTAAAACAAACATTTCAATAGTATTCCAAGAAGAAGAAAAAAAAATGAATGAATGAATCAATTTATTTTTTGTAGCACGAAAATCACAAATTTGCCTCAGAGGGCTTTACAACCTGTGCGTCCTCTGTCCTCGACCTCACATCGGAACAGGAAAAACCTTTCAGAGGAAAAAAAAGAAAAAAAGAAGAAGAAACCTTCAGGAGAGCAACAAAAGAGGAGGATCCCTCTCCCCGGTGGACGGAAAGCAGTGTGATAGATGTGTACATAATTATCAACATAACAGTTACCACACATTCAGTGCATATGACATAAATGATTCATATAATGAGAGTAGTAGGCATGATTGAAAAGGTTACGACTACCAGTAATAATAGCAGCAGTGAATGTAGTAGAATCATCATTTTTACTACATCCACTGCATTAAAAATAATAAAACACGTGTAGACTTGCTGACTGCTGAAGTATCTGATGTGCTCAGAGGCTGCAATGACTGGAAGAGGATGGTGAGTCTGTGAATTTTAGAAACAGGATGCCCAATTAGCACCACTTAGAAAGACTGATGAAACCACAAAAACAGGTGTGGGGTTAAGGTCGAGACTGTAGAAAAGGAGAAAAGAAGAAAAAAAGCCTCTCTCCCAGTCAAGGAAACGTCCTTCTGCTGTGTGTCAGCGGAGTAGACAGGCGACCAGAGTCAGCCCCGTGCCTCGATGAGAAATGCACTAACAGCTGGACGCGTCCACAGTCAGGACAACGTCGGAAGTGTTTAGTGAAGTCGGTTTTAGACCGGATGTAATGGATCTGCTGGAGCGTGAGTAAAGTTCACAACGGAAGAGAAAGCTTCCATCGGCTTAACGCCTTCACCTTCACCACGAGCCTGAATGGGCCCTCTGTGTTCATCGCCTTTCTAGACACACGCACGGGAGCGTGCATAAAAATAAAAATAAAAAAAAGGCTGCGCGCAAAGCATGCGTTCATGCCATACCGTGTGTGTACAGTTACAGCGGAAGTTGGCCCTTATTAAAGGTCAGAGGACACAGATTCTTGGGCGTGTACAGAGGGCTCTACGGGGGCACAGAAAGAGCAACGTATAGTTTATTGAGGAGGGAGAGAGCAAATAAGGCTGCTTCCACTCCTGGATACATTCTGTACATTCGTACTGTGAGTGTCTGTGCTGTTTCAGAGGATCGGAGGAGGAAATGGAGTGAAAAGGAGGGATGTCAAGAGAGCGTAAAGGCCACATTAGCTCATCGTTTTTAAGATGACACTTTGCTAGACTGGTGAGTTTTTTTCAGATGAACCCTCCTCCAAAACCAATAATTTTGTTCTGCTGTAGTCTTTTAATCTCACATAATGATGATCCCTACCTGCAGTTGCTTATTGGCGCCACCTCAAAAGCACAACCAAAAGGTGCTAATCCCATCTTTGCAACAATAGCCATTAAGTGATCCCGATGAAGGACAACTGTTTCCAAAGGAGCTTAATTTGTGGACACAAAGATGGGCATCTGCTCGCGGTCAGTGCAAGGTGATGGTCAAGAGTGATGGCTGCTTCTCTCACAGTAATGAGAGGTTTGCAAATAATTGCTTTCCAAATAAGCATCTCGTGGGTTTGTGGGTTTCGTATAATTGGGCTCGGGCAGGTCCAGGCACAGATCTAACGAGAGATGTCGACAAACAAAAGGAAAGGGGAAGGAAAAAAAAGAAAAAGAAAAACGAGTTCTCCATCCACGAGCTGTCATCATTGTTGAAGGCTATAAAACAGGTTGAACAAACCCACAAATCACGAAAGTAAACCCAGCCAAGCCCTAATGATTACAGAAGATTACGGCTCCTTTTGACGTAACCGAAGCAAGCACAGACTAAACAGACCGCAAGTGGCGCACAGGAGCCGGCGCACAATGGCAGTGAAATGCCAAACTCCTGAACGGCCTCGGGGCAGGTACATTGTTGTGCCCCATTAACGATGAAGTTCCTTTGAAAATGACTCAGGGAAAAACATCAGTGGCCTTTTGCCGCTCCGCTCTCTGCCCTGAGAGCGGAATGCAAACATTCACACAAGTGGACACATGTGGGCAGACATGCATGCACACAAACACACACACATACGGTCTGACACAAAGATGCATGGACAGGCTGTAATTGTTAGGAAGGAATCAAGCAAACAAATGATGTCATTATCTCAACGCACACTGGCTTGAATAGAATTAGCATACCAGTGGGAGGCTTTAGGCATTCTCTCTTTTCATAGTTTTGGACTCACAAGAAAATAGAGACGGTGTTGTTCTGAATTCTACGCATACGTGCGACATTTCCACATGTCAAACACGCTATGTCACGGTGAGAAAGTCATTCAGCTGGTTTGGTATTTCTGTCATCTCTCAGAAGGCAATCCCAGAGGGCACTCCCCCTGTCGCTGCTGCTGCTGGGTTTTTTTTTCCTCTTCTTTTCGTATTAGCATACAGGAGGCATACAAATGATCATGATACATGATGGGAGCCGGATGAAGGCTGTAATACGCAGGTCCCCATGGCAACAACACAAAACGGCATGCACTCACCATGGCAACAGGGCCGGCGAGGGAATATAGCGGAGATGGGGTCGGAGCCGGTTCGGGCCTCTGGCTGTTTGAAGTGATACACGCATGCCAGCAGCACAGCATCAGCAAGTAGCTCACTCACACTGAAACCTAAACGCTAACACGTTACTTCTGTGGATAGTTAGCGGCGCCGACGTCACACAAGTGTTTTAGACTCGACCTTTAAAGCAAAAGGTTAATCGTTTGTATGTTCACGACGGATCTTTTAGCTCATTATTTGGGTTTTTATTTATTGTTTTTGTCCACTCTCGCGGCGCTCATGAACTGGGATTCTTTAAAAAAAAAAAAGAAAAAAGATTGATGGACAAAAATAGCAACTAGCTTGCAAACACGGTGGAGCATTTAGCAGCTAAAGAGACAGATGTTGGCTGCATTTCCCAGATTTGTTAAGAAGCTCTTAAGCGCTGAGAGCTTCTTAGGAGCGCTCTTAAGAGCGCTGTGAAAGAAGGACGTGTTTCCCAGAGTCGTTCTCAGCTTAAGAAGATCTTTCACTAAGAAGGAAATGTAAGATCAGCCTGACCCACACTTAACAGCAGAAGACAGTTAAGGACGCATCTGGGAAACACCCCTATCTTAGTCAAACCCTTCCAGCCTTAAGTCCTTAAGAATGATTGAATCTGGGAAACGCGGCCATTTTAGGTGGGTCAGAGCTAAAGGGCGAGTGAATATTGAAATATTGGACTTGCATTTGTGTGTCCAAAGCTCCAATGGAAAATAATGCGTCTCCATGACACATGTATGTGTGATAAAAACTACTGTCAGGTAACACGTTACAACTGTGCTCGTGAAAGGATGTCAGTGTCGCTTGAAGGTCTTATTAAGCCCACGTCAAGCTAATGAATCGAGCACTAGTTTTATATTCTGTGACAGGACGAATCACTTTCTGGCTGAGAGTTAGACGAGAAGATCGATAACATTCTCAGCCTGCAGCATCATATCTTGTGTGTTCAAAATCACAGAGAGTCATGTGCTGAACTATCTCGCCAAAAAGGCATCAAGCGTATTTAGCAAAATATTCAACCTTTGCCCAGAAGCTGTTATACGTGAATAAAAACTTAAACGTGTCTCTCCGTGATAAAAGAGCAGGAGCAGAAGCACACACAAGCGTCCCTATGGTGCGCCACCACCCGTACAGCAGGCCTCTTGGTTAATAGAGTCACAGACGGCTTACCTGAGATGACAAATAGCTCAACACAACTGCTGATGCTTCAAGGCCACAGCCGGCTGTACTGTAAACGATAATGGTTTCCCAGCTAGACAAGGAGAAACCCCCAGAACATACATCATCATCATCATCATCATCATCACGCTGGTACTGTTGCTGGAGCTCCTGGTTTAACACAGAGATAATATGCAACAAGATTTTCACTCGGCGGTTTGAGTATGAAGATGGGTTTGCTCACAAAATGAACTCACTTATGGACACCCATCAAGATACATAAATTAACACCATTTTAAAGTAAAACAAATATTAAGGCGACCTCCCAAAGCTCAAAAGAAAATCAAATTCATTACCCCTCAACGAGACATAATTAAAGCCGCACATTAAGTTGGCATTTCACAATAGAATCTCCCTAATGAGGTTGGTTGTCAGTGAAGTATTTTTTCTTTCATCAGTGCCTTTAATTAAACACCGAACCACAAAGAGACACACAGATATTAATCACTCTGGTTTAAGCTGCTTTCCATTTCACCAGCCATTAAAAGTTGCACCGCTTGACTGGGTTCAACATCAACTGAGGCTGAATGGAACTGTGTCACTGTGAACTCAGGAGACCCTTTTGTAAAAATTTTTTAAAAAAAAACATGTTTCCTGAGTGTCTGTGTGAGGTCAGATGAGATTTCAAGGGTTGCTCAAAGTATAATTTTGTGCTCAGTGTTTCGGGGAATATTTGGGAAACCATATGCGTTTGGAAGTCTTTGACTTGAAGATGTGCATAATTTCTCTACATTGATATTCAGCCACCCTGGAGCGAGACTGTCTGCTGGAGCTGTCTGCTCACTGGAATAATGGCAGCGGGTGGGTGTGGCAACAACAACGCCAAGACTTACCCCACTCAATGTCTCCATCTAGTGGCCAACATGGGGAATACTATTTTCTGCAATAACAGGGCAAATTCATGGTCATTTAGATTCAAGAAATATTTCTTAAATGTTGTATAACATGTTGGACTTTCGAGAAAAAAAAATTGGACTTCGCAACCCTTTAAATACCTAATAGTATTTTATCTATAATATCTACTACATTTGACTTGAAATATCCACAGTACTACTAAATATCACAATGTATGCATAGGTTTTGGAGGGCTTATGTCACAAATATGTTTTATTTATTTTAGTTTTTACTTAAATAATGAGCATCTTTCTGGAGATTATATAAAGATATGTATACAGAAAGGTTTTCTTGTAAAAAAAAAAACAACAACCTGTAAATATTAAAAAAGCAACAAGAATTCATCAGAAAAATCTGAATAACAATTAAAGCAGAAGCAAAATCTGACGGATCTCAGGCGGACTTGAAGACAAAAGAACACTCAGAAAGAAGAAAGTGAAATATTACCTTCTGAAAAGAGTGGCAGCTGCTTTGTAGTTAGAGTTGCTTGAAGACTTTTTTAGGATTGAGATCATTTAAAATGAAGCAGAGTCTATTTGTGACCGCTCGTCGGAGGGGACACACTGTATGTCTCTATGTGAGCAGTTTCAACTGCTATTAAATGTGTATGTTATTAATGAATGTGATTTATTGTCAAAATGTATCTGATCCTGAGGATGTACAAACAATAAAGTGTCTCTTTTGTTTCTTAGTTGACACAGGGCATTTTAACAAGCCATTACATTCATTTTACATTTTAAAAAGCCAGTCTGAATGATTGTCTCGCTTTTTTTTCCCCAACACATTGCTCACATGTGCTGTGATGAAACATTTTCTCTCGATACAAATTAATCCGTCTCTTACCACAAGAGTGCCATCGTGTGTTGAAAACTAGAACCACAACAGAAAGGTATGATAGGTAATCATATTGAAACTATAAGAGAATGTTACTGTATATTTGTAATGTCCAAAAGTCAATCTGTGGATTATTATATTTGGCTTTGGCTGCATGGGAAAGGTGAAGCGAAAACTCTTCAAACCCACCAGATTCTCTACATTCTCCACTTGGCTAAAAAAAAATGGCAAATGGTGGTCCTAGATGAAAGTAATACTCAGCATTTGCGTGCTATTGGCAATGCAGAAAACACGGTAGACTGCTTGTTATTTACGAACATGTCATCGTCATGATGCAAACCTTTTATGCGCCAAAGAAAATTCAGTCTGCGAGGTAATATATTCCACAGATAAAATATGATTCATTACAGTTCATCAGAAAGTCGTCCATGCAACAACTCCCTCATCATCACACCCATCTACTGTTAAACCACTCGGAAAAAAAAAAATACACACGCATGACTGACTCATCTGAGTGGTCATATATTATCAATATAATTATGCACAAAATATAAAACTAGCATCTGTCTTTGACATCAATACATAGTGGCTGCAATGTTACTTCTCTTGCGCAACATTTTTGGATGTTTATATACACAAAGTAGATCCTATGCATGTGCATAGTCTCCATACATTTTCTCTTTGTCATGATATTGCATATTAAATATCATTTGTCTTTTAAGACTTGCTATGAATCGGACGTGTGTTGGCAGAGAGAAAGACTCGCACTCGGTTCAGACAGAATAAATAAAACCCTCGAGGAGCGAGTGCACGAAAAGATGACAGTCGGGGCTGTGAAACACGACCTCCTCCTCGAAGGGATACTGTGCATGTGTGTGCGGGCACTCACGTCTGTAAATGTGATTATGTCATTTACAGAAGACGTCGCCTCATAGATCCTGAGATAGCCGTCTGTCACCAACGATGTACTCGTACTGCTTACAAGCAGGCAAACTGCCACACAGCACTGCCAACAAAGAGAAATGAGCGTGTGATCAAATCATGGTAAAGTAGGTGATATTGTTCATGGGTTCTTTATTCATGAATTCTGAAGCTGTAATCCTCCTCGTGGGGTTAAAACAAAACTTCAAACAGGTGCTGCATTAAGAGCGGATGGCCTGAAATCCTAAATGAAACGTTGTTTACTTCATCCGAATAGGATGAAAACAAATGTTCTCTGATCCATCGTCACAAAAACCTTGTGCACTTTGCTCTGTATGTGTTTTCCCATGTCGTACCCATCACCTCTTACCAGTCATCACGGTATAAGATGCTGGTCACACGGTGGACGCAGGAAGCAGAGCGGCAGTACGCGACAGTGGCTTATGAAGAGCGAGGACTGGAAGTCGGTTTCTCTGTGGAGAGGGTGGGTTGGATCTCAGCTGACTGAAATAAATAACCCTCTTTATATTCCCTCCACTGCACTAAAGACTCCTGTTTGCTTTCTGCATATTTTTCATCGGGAAGCCCGTCCGCCCCACCCCAGAGTTAGAGGTCTAACTCATCTGCCTTGAGCAATGGCGCATGTTTCACACCACGACGGCCATTAGAAAGCTATGACGCAAATGTCTTCTACTTTGTGCTTCACACCTCCTCAATAATCAGCCCGCTACCGAGCTCGGTTCAGGTTGAGTCAGCCTGACAACTGCTTCAGCGAGCAGGGACACAGACTTCAGATTATCTGTACAAAATTGTCCATCATTCACGGTCTTTCATTCTCTTCCGTTTTGTTTTGTGCTCCTCTGCTTTGGTGGCATCTCTTCCTGTTTTCTCTCTCGGTCCACATTCGTTTCTGTTTTTTTTCTGAGCTCTTTCTCTCTCTCTGTCTTCATCAGTGCTGCAAGAGGAAGTTGGTTGCCATGTTGATGTCATTGTTTGAAGCTCTAAGGGCCTCAAGGGCATCAGTCCTGGAAAAGCCCATTTCCACTAACAGAGCAACCTGAGGGGGAGGAAAAAAGCATCAGCTAAGACAGCAGCATTATTAGTGCACACAGCATGGAATAGAAGAAGGGAATAGCAGTCTGTCTATCTGAGAAGATTTTTAATGCAGGTCACAAAATATGTAAAAGAATATCCAGAAATAATACCAATATATATAGATTTTTTGCAACAGTAAATAATAATAAAATAAATGTAGCCAAAAACACACAAGCGAACACTCACTTGCTCCTCTACGACAGGAGAGTTGTCCAATAGAGGGGAGTCTGTGGACGGCTGCGTTGCAGCCTGGGGACGGGGCTGCACTGGGGGGCGGTTCGGTCCCCTTTGTCTCAAGGAGGGGAAAAACCTGGCCCACTGTAACAACCCAGACTACACAGACACACACAGAAAGGCAGAAATAAGTACTACATATACATAACAAAGTAATAAAAGTACTAGTAATAAAATACAAGTTATATCTACTTTATAATATAATTGTTTTTCACAAATACACTAGATGTATTATAATAATTTTTCCCTATTAGTTGTTTTTTTTAATATTGAGCAGCTCTTGTCTCCTGTCTGTTCCTCATGGCTCGCTGTCTGCTGGCTGTTCAGCAGCTGCTTTAACGCTCTTTATCCAATCAGATCTCACCTCTTTCTCTCTGTATGTCTCTCTCTCTTATCTCTCTCTTATATCTCTCCACCGGTTCCACAGTGAAGGCCAGCGGGCTGGCACTGTCCTCACAAAGAGCGCAATAAACCCTGCACACACACTCTGGTGCTTTTCCCTGTGGACTGCTTGAGAGACACTTGCACCTGCTTGAGAGACTCTTGCTGTTAGCCGCCACCACCACTCCTCCCTCCATGCTCCTGGTGGTGCCGTGTGGCGGAGATATTAAGAAGCATTCAGAGAAATACTTTCATCAAAGTACGGCTCACTAATTAAAAAGCTGCATAACATAAATTCACAAGAAATATTAGTGAGACTCAATCAGCTGTTAAACAGCACAGCAGGCTTAGTGACATAACCCACAGCCCGCCACTGATAGCACATGACAGCAACACGATGCATTTAGACATCCAGACGTGGTGAAGACGACTTGCTGAAGTTCAAAGCATCAGAATAAAAGAGATTTAAGAGACTTTGAACGTGGCATGCATACATGCATACATGCATACATGCATACATACATACATACATACATACATACATACATGCATGCATACATATCTGTGCAACATGTATCCAGCTACCTGTGGTTGTTGTCGGTTGATCCTCGTGGACTCGTTGTATTGGGCCAGCAGAAGCTGCTGGTCGAGTATGTCCATCCTTTGTTGCCTCTGGATGTCCAGAGTGGCACCCATACCCAGCGGCGTCTCACTGCTCGGTTGGGAGCCTACAGGATCACAGATGTTAACAACATGATAATAAGCTCTTGAATAGCATCAATGATGTTTTACTTCACAAGGATGTCAAATATTTTGGACACAGCAATGACAAGCAGGGTTGTTAATTCTTGCAATTGTCAAGTAATATCCTTTTTGCTAATAAATGGCATCTATCAAAATTAGGAACATGAGTCTTACTTTTGCCTAATGGTAAACTATAGTAAACCGGTTTTTACCTTTCTTCAAATGAAGAATAATGAATAGCATCAATTTAACAATTTAGCATGTGTTAATGTATTTTTCAAAGAACTTTTCAAAATTCGAAACTGTACAAATACCATTATTCCTCAATTCGACAGAGATGGACCACAACTCCATGTCAGGCTCTGCAACACTGGTCACTGTGCAAAGGCTTTGCACAAAATTTGCACGTGATTACGAACGGATGGACTCACTTTTGAAGATTGGCTCTAGAATATAGCGTCCGATAAAAGACACCCAGGCAGGTACAAAGAGGAGCTTCTGTAACCAGAGAACATTGGAGTGGTACAGTCCACCTGAGATCTGAAAGAAAAGAAAAAAGTATGAAAGTCACTCGCCAAACCTGTGTTAAGAAATATTACAATTCATTAAATTACTTATGTGAACAGATACTTTACAACGGACAGAAAATTAACACCAATCTTTGCATCTTTGCAGCACCTTTAACCCCATCAAGATCATTGTTTTGATTTTCTGGCCCACATCTGAGCTGAGTGCAACTTCAACACACAACTCATGTACATACTGGCCATAAATCACACATTGCAGTTCTAAATACCACAACACTTCCTAAATACACAGTAACTAACAAGAATAATTTGCTCACTCACCAGCCCACTAAGTGCGAGGAGCCACATGAAAGGACTGGAAGTCAATAGCTGCACCACAGAAGGAGAGAGGGACACAGAAACAATCCGGATCAGACTAGTTGGAAAGTGAATAAAAGAGAAAGCAAAATAGATAAACATTCCCACAAGGGCTTACCTGCAGGCCTACTACGTAGACCAGAGACTTGTTGGTGATGTTGATTTGGCCCATGACCTGGGTAACTGGCACGCTGGGGATCAACCGGTAGAAAGGCACAAACAGAGAGAAGACTGGAGCGAGCCTGTCAGAGGAGAACGGGAAAGTTAAAAGGATAAGGATGGCAGGAAAAGATACATTATTTTAGGCAATCTGGGAAAGACAATGTTAGACTTTGGAACAATTTACTTTACTATCTTTTTGTTTGTCAAGTATGTGCTTGTTTTGAGTTGGTTTAAATGCTGCTGTCACAGTCCACTACAATTTAAACACTGTACACTGCAATATAATGCAGGCAGGGGATTAAGAAATAAAAAATGGATACTACCCAATGCTTACATTAGTTATATGGCAGTGAAACATGTTCTACTAAAGTGATATATGGTTTCAACATCATGAACTAATTGCTAGGCTATTCATATTTTAATTGGAGGATCCTCTGCACCCATGAAAGTGACAAAAAGCTGATCTCTTTTCACAAATTCAGCACCTGCATTGCTGAAATTTAGCATGAACTGTGGGTACCGAAGTGACCAAGCTACTCACAGTCCTGCAGGCAGTTCCTCCACCTCATAGTCAAACAGGAACTGGAAAGCCTGAGCCAGCAGGAAGTCCATCAGCGCAGAGAGACACCAAGTGCCCAACAAGAACGACTAGAATTAAGATGAGCACCAAATATGGTGATTAGAACAACACACAACAAAAACAAAATCACTGTCAAATGAGAATTGTTCTGTGCCAGATGAGAATATGAAGTTGCTACACAGAAAAAGCTCATATTGATTCTGATTGATGATGATGATGATGATGATGATGTGTATAATCCTGTTACAAAAGATCTTACAGTTTGATTTTGTTCATTAAAGAAACTGGAGTGTTAAATGGCAATTCTTTAGATTAAACTCATCCATTTTAGATTTGGTAAGAATCAAGTTAAACTAAAAACATCTGCAAGTGTATTATATTTGTATCAATATAGGTATTCATCTTGCAATGGTTTTTGGTACTTACGGCAAACTTCCTGGTGCCAAACCTCCGTTCAAAGATTCGGAAGTTGTAAATGAGCAGGCTGCTACAGAAGGCGTCCTTCACGTCGAGACAGATCAGCCTGCCACACAGCAAACTCCACACCTACAGAACAAGGTAGAGCAAAGTTATACACACATACATATACATTATGACTTGGTGTAATGATGCCTTTTCAAAAAACCACAGTGAATTAATCTCACAATATCAGACCCACCAAGAAAATTATGTTGAATCTAAGTTAATGTAGACTTGGTAGCTTTTTTTTCAGAGCATTCAACTGCATCATGTGACCAAAAAATGTAACTTCAACCATGTGAGAGAAGTTGGTTGTATCTGGAGGGTGAGAGTGCAATCCCTATTCCTGTTCAAAGATGCGTTTCGGCAGCAGATGGGAATGGGCTTATTCTCCAGCCATACACTCTCTTCCGATCCATGACTTCTAACCCCTTCCTCATCGATGCTGTGACCAGTGAGTGAGGCAATCACAAACAGCTGATGTTGTCTGATTTCTTGTGTTGCCTCCGTCTCCTGTCTTGGGTCATTGCAGTCTCACTGATGTTGTTGCTTTTGTGTGAACTCCAACAACAATAATTCACAGATTTTGTTTTCCAGGAACCCTGGGATCTAAGTTCTGTGAGTATCTCTGTTTTAAAACCATTTTTATTTTCTGAAATATTATGCTTCTTATTGAACCAAGTCTGCACCAAAGTGAGTCTTGATGGTGTCTTGGCTGGTTGTGTGCTATTCTCTCTTGGGAAAAACAATGTGTGTCTAAAACAAGAGTAATCTGGAGACACTGGGTGATGGTCTTTACTCCCTCCCCACTGTGTCTCACTCACTGACAGACAGACAGACACTGGAGACACATACCTGGTGCTGCTGTGCGACAGCCTGCAGGTTGTACACAAACAGCTCTTGGTACTGTGGCAGCAGGGTGAGCATCACGGTCAGCCCGCTGAGAACCAGCAGGAGGCCTTTGGACAGGGGAGCCTTGTCTGTGCAACACACACACACACACACACACACACACACACACACACACACACACACACACACAGTAGCCTTCTTCAGGGAGCAGCTTTGCATGTATTACGGTTTATTAGGCAAACGTTGTGTTCATGGAAGAGAGAAGTAGCTAACGTTATTGCTAATATGTATTATACGGGGTGGGCAGGGCAGACACAGTGACGTTACTATGAAGGTATCTGGCTATTTAGCGATTCAGAAGGTGCCCCTTTTCCACAAATGTCGATGATTTTTTAACAATGACACTTTAACTGAAGCAACCAGTTTACGTGAAATATAAAAACCCAAACATTTGGCTGTTAATTACTTAAACGCAGCGTATGTTTAGCCGATAGATACCGCCTCGGGTAAATGAATGACAGCGCAATGCTGACGTCGGTTGGCTAGCTAATGTTCGCTGTGTAACCGTAGTAGCTGGTTCCGGGATACTTACACAGGCCCCGAGACCCGGTGGTAGTGAACATGGTGTCCAGACGAGTCAACAGAATCCAGACGATGACCGTTTATATAACAAGGCCACAAAAAAAACGAACACTAAAACACCGACATAAAGTTGGAGAACGGATCCATGCTGTGACTGAGGAGAAAGAGACGGGGGGAATCTGCTACAGAAGCTCGAGAAGCCCAAAAAGTGTTACTTCGCAGCAGTCCGCTGATGTGTAACTAAAACTGTCCCATTGAGGGCGCTGTTGCTCCGTATTGAAGATAAGACGAAGCTCCCCATAATATATATATATATATATATATATATATATATATATATATATATATATATATATATATATATATATATATATATATATTCTAATCTAAACAACACATTTCAAGGAAGGAGCAATTCCTTGCTGAAGCAAGGCAACTAAATATTACAACTATGTCCACTTAATTTTTCTAATTAATTGTTAGAAATAAATTATAAAAATAGAGTAAATTAACATTAACATGGCCTTCAGTACTATATTGCTAATGTTTATGATAATAATGATGATAATGTAATATCAATGAAGTCACTTTGGATAAAAGTGTTTTCTAAATAAGTGTACTTCTACTACTATTACTACGATGTCAGTAATAATTCTAAAGATCTTTTCAAAGCAAAGCAGAGAACAAAACAAACAAGCAGATTTAATTATTTGAAGCAAACTAAATGTAAACTGTCTTTTTTTAATGACATATCACGGCCCCGGTGCACCCAGAGCACTGAATGCAGGGCTATCTCCATCTGTAGACTTTGTGACCACAACGAGATCTGACAACTGCAGCACCCTGTGTCTCGCTCACAGGCATTTCAGCAGGGATGCTGTAGCCAGATGATCCTCTTGTGAAGGGCAGTCACCTTACCCACAATGCCACCCTGCTGTTATCTGACCCATCTCAGACAGGGTATTCCAACACCCTGAAGCACTGGTCTCATATTTGCCATCGATGACCATTTGCTCAGTGTGTAATATGTGTTTATGGGTTGGGTATGCAGAGAAGCAGCAGACAGGGAGTGTTTCATGTCTTGAAGCCATGTGGTCAGCTTTCTGACAGAGAGGTAACAGTGTTAATTATCCTTGGGGCCTTGAGCAGGATGTGTATTAATGGATTCTTCTTATGGTCCTCTTGGCCTTATGCACAGTGTCATATCTCGTCAAGGTCCAGACTTCCTTTTATTGCTTTGTCTTACACTACAGCCTGCCAGTTTTTCTTCACGTCAAACCGTGTGTATACCTTCATGGTGAGCTGTGATTGCTCCTGAGCCAATTGATTGAATGCTTATGTTACATCCAAGTGCATTTGAAAAGATACGGCGAACAGCTGTCTAATAGTGTTGCCTTTCCCCATCATCCACAGATGCAGTATGCATGTTAGCTCCCATTGGTTAGTTCCCACCCATTAGGTCTATTTGGCTGCTTGTGGTCAGATGTGACTGCAAAGCAGAGCTCAGGAACAGCTTGCTAATTGTGTTTCAGACCTTCTCTGTCACTGATGTAGGAGTGAGGTCTAAAAAGGTTGCTTTGCCCCTGTTCTCAATCAAAGATAATCAGATTAAACAGCGCAGAGATGTGCGAATGTGTGTATGTGAGTGTGTGTGTGTGTGTGTGCTTACCAATAAAGAGAGTCCAGATTTGGAGACAGCCTTGACTCCTGCTGTTTGCTTTGTTCATTAAGAGGAGATGAGCAGATGGTTTGCTGGTCTGTTGTGCAGTACACACATGCGAGCACACACACGCAGAAGCACGCGCCCGTGCAAATACACATACACACATGCATGCTTGGCCCTGTCACCTTAGCTTTATCCTCCATTTATCTTTTCCATTACACATCTCTCGGCAGGACAATGCTACTCGGTGAATTGTTGAATTGTGAGGGATGCGTGTGTGGATGTGTGTGCGTGTGGCGGTGTGCATGTGTGTGCATGGAGGTGTGTGCGTGGAGGTGTGTGTCTGTGTGCGTGTGTGTGCGTGTGAGAGATACAAGGGAGCCTGAATGAGTCGAGCGGGGCTGAATGAAGTCACAGACCTTTTTTTAGTGAAGACAGCCTGTAAGGTGGTCATCTGAAATGCTGATGACTCATTCATACATTCATTTATGTGAATCATTGCTATTCACTTGTCAGCCACTCTGTATTCATGAAGAATTGCTTGTAACTGAGGTATTGTTTTAGTCCTGGATACCAGCTTATCTGCCGGTGCCCAGGAAACGGCACGCTGCACACTTACACAAGGTTGCACGAGCAAAATCTGGTCTACTTCACGGAGTTTTTTGACACAACAAATGGCTTCAGAGTAAAGTGAAATATTACTTTAGTAAGCTTGAGGAAATCCTGAGTGTGTACTGTGTGTGTGTGTGTGCGAAGAGGAATTTGTCTGCTTCAAACATTTAAAAAAACAATCAATGTTCAACAGCATTTGTGATCCTCGACCCTTTACATAATTTATCACATATTCACTCATCCGCTGTCTGAATCAGTGGAGGAACACTTGGTGTAGTTTTGCGTGTCTCAGGCCGTACACACTTTGCTTTGAAATATCTCTAATATGGATGCAGAAACACTTTACTATACTCTCTCTCTCTCTCTCTCTCTCTCTCTCTCTCTCTCTCTCTCTCTCTCTCTCTCTCTCTCTCTCTCTCTCTCTCTCTCTCTCTCTCTCTCTCTCTCTATATATATATATATATATATATATATACACACACATACATATTTGAGCTACATTTTATATATGTTGCCAGACCTTTTTAGTGCTGCAATCCAAAATAACTCTAATATTATTCATAAGTTTAATCAGATATGGCTCCATTTCCTGCAATGCAAATATTTGGCCTGTAAAGATGATGAAATAGCTCCAAAAAAAATCTACAGGAAAAAAGCATGTTCTTCTCTTTTTTTAAATCTATTTCTCGTCTTCTCTTTCTATGAATTTATTTAAAAATGTGTTGGCTCAAAAATAGCTTTTAAAGTTCCTCACCCTTCTTGATCCTGAGAAAGAAACACGATAAAAAAAAAAAGAATGCAGCCACAGACAGAGAGTGAGAGAGAGAGAGAGAGAGAGTGAGAGAGAGAAACAGAGACTGAGAGAGAGAGACTGAGAGAGTTAGAGAGAGACAGCGAGAGAGTCTGCATCGTCATCACGCTTCACTAAAGGGCAGCTCACATGCGACCCTGCTCACCACCTTCCTGTCTGTCTGTCGATATTTACGTGTATAATTTTAAAGATGGTGCAATAGTCAATGTCACATCACACCACACTCCCTCACATATGTACAGACATGCGAGCACATGGACCTCCCCCTCCTCCACAAACAGAAAACAGAGTTTGTTATTTCACAAAAACAACGAAACTACAATATTAAATACAGCTAAACGAAATATGCATTCAGAAACTGTCCTTGTGAAATAAAGAAAGAAACACTGACACAATTTAATAAAAAGGATTTGTATTGTTTGTATTGTCAAACTGCACTACTGCATAACATACACAATACAAGTCATTTACTGACTGTACAACATGCCAATATGTTTTTGTGATAATAATAATAATAATAACAAAAATGATGACTATATATTGTATATGTACACAACTCTGTTACAAGTTATATTTGCCACTTGTGTCCAGATAAACAGCACGGACAAAAAAAACAAATATGGTCATCTTCATCTAAGATCTAAAAACCTCGATTGAAAGAAACCAGTCAAACACACATCATCAGAATAAAGTACTGTTCCCACTACGGCCGAGATTCGGTGATAAATGCAATAAATTAAACAAGAGAACAATGGAAAAGTTCAAATGTCACCCTTGAAATGTAGGGGAGTCCTCTCGGGGAGGCGGAGATGTGCATCTCGGATGCCACTGCGCGGCCGAGCATGCCTGTCGATTGTATCTCTCATAAATGAGGAATCTTAATCACTCTTTTCTTCCATTCATGTATCCATCCATGCTTCCGCCTCGTCTTCAGTACAGCCCGGTGGTCTGCAGGAACACTCTGCCCTCTGAAATCCAGAAAGAAATCCAGTCTAATAAAACACAATCACAATTCTTTCAGTTAAAATGAACGCAGACAGATTCTTGAGGTTAAATCACAGTGAAACAGGAAGAAAAAAAAAACATTGTCCCCTATAACCTTGCCCTAAGATCATTAATGAAAGATAATTATTAAGGAAGGCTCAGTTGAAAGTCTTTTTTCGGCCCCTGATCCCCGTTTTTGGCGATAAAACTTCCTGGCACAAAGGAACCACATCCTGCCCTGCTGTCTGACAGACAATTCCCCTTTAAATGATTTATTACTGGGTGTTAATTATGCAAATGATGTCCAAACAAACTCGTCACGAGGACAATTAAGACAGCCGTTAATTAGTGGCCAGTTCTCTTCTTGCTTCACTGACATTCAATTAAAAATTGGCTTTGAACAAGCACGCCGTCTCGTACGGCGGTCCTGGCACGGCACGGAGCAGAGGTGGGCTGCAACCATGCACCCCTTTGATGAGAGATCACGGCCATTTCTTTTTCTGTCTATTTAAGACGGTACAAGTGAGATTGTTTCATTAATGTATCCCTGGGAAGACAATAATGTTGGCAAAATAAATATATTAAACGCCCATCTCCATTAAAATGGTAGCCCCAGTGAACTGCCTCACGCTTCATTTAATTTTGTTCAACTTCTCAGGAGCGGTCTCTCCCTGTGAAATCTTTCAAAACCCTTCCAGTAGACTGGCCAGTTAAGCATCAGTGAGTAATAATGAAATCTGCCGTCCCAGCTCAGTTGACAGGAGCTAAATAAATCCCCAGCAGCAGGTATATCGCAGTTTTTTTTCACAATTCTGACATTGAAAAGTCAGTTTTATTTATCATTCAGGCGCCACAATCTTGGTGCGGTGCCTCCGTGTTGATACACTCACCTTCGCTTTCAAGTAAATTAATTTATACTTTTTTTTTAAGGAACTAGACTCGCACTTAAAAGATCACACAAGCCAGTATGACACACTTCATGTACAGCAATTTAAAAACTCTATAATTACGTTATTTCCTTCAGGTTTTCATTTGGTGACAGCACGTTTTAGCAGTGACAGCAGCTTTTATTCTTCTAATAATTGCACGACTCCAACATTTTTTTACTGATGGGAATTTGACACAGCGGGGAAGCAGTGTTTGTTTTCTGGACACCTGTACCTTGTACTGTTGTCTTGGTGTCCAGCCTGTTGTCATCGTGATTGCTCCCGTCCACGTCCTGGGTCACAGACTCCGTGTGAGGAGGGGCTGCTGATGATTGATGGCCTGTAATTTGGTCATTCATTAATAAAGACACTTAATTGGAGGCAGTCGAGGCTATGTTGCATAGAAGGCTTGGTGACATTTAATATGAAAATGAGACTCACGTTGGTTGCGAGAACATTAAAGGCTCATGAAAAAAAAATAAAAAAAATAATCCCATAAGGAATTCATGATATCTTCCGAAACAGTGTGTGTGCCCGTACCTGTGTGTGTGCTGGCAGTGTGCAGCAGGGTGTGCTCTGCCTGATCACGCAGTTTGACTTCCTCCTCCAAGGCCTCCTGTAGTCTCCTCTTACTCCTCTTTTCCTTCTTCAGGCGCTTCTGGATCAGAACTGAATAAAGAAGAAGGGGAGGAGGAAAAGGAAGAGGAAAAAGGAAAAGGGAGAAGAAGAAATGACAGAGGATCTCAAGTAAATGTGTTTTTCATATGAAGTTATTCAGATGCTTCAAATATCTTTTAACTTGACTTTATTTGTCACTTTCATGCAGGAATGTGTTTATTATATTTCGGCTTCCTGAACATCCTTAAACCTTTACATCTAGAGATGTGAGGGACTTTGAAGGTATTGTGAGCTCATTGTGGTTTCAGGAATATTAAAACATTAGAGCAACAGTCCCAATATGCTCCTGGCTCATGGTTTAATGCTTCAAGTACAGAATACTGTGCATGAAATCAAAATGGATGCGTTCACAGAGGACGTTTGGCGGCTCTGTGACAGCAGAATTCACTGTTTCTGCAAAGTCTCCCTAAGATACTGCATGTGGTGCTTGATGTGGTGCGGCCTACCTCTGTTTTTCTGCTCCATGCTAAGCTGTCTCTCCAGGGTCTCTCTCAGCTCCCTCTCCCGGACCAGCTCCATCTTCAGCTCGGTCCTCTCCATCTGGTCCTGCTTCTCCTGCGCCCGGGCGTTTTCTATGGCAACCCTCAGCAGACCCTGCTTGGAGACACACAGCCACACATCAACAGGTTACACACTGATCAGGAGCCCGGAGAGGCGTCTGTCTTCTTGAAACACTTCACAGAGACAACGTCTTACTTCACCTAATCCTCAGTAAATACTTTGGTTTTTGTACCACTTCGACAAAGGCAAAGTGTGTTTTTTAAACTTTCAACATGAAAATAATTGAAACTGAGCTGCAGTAAATATAGACAAGATCATTTGAACCACCTCACTGTAAAAGAAAGAACATCACAAATAATTTGCCTCTACCTCGGGCAATGTTGCGGCTTAATGATTTGCGCTGGTGAAAAATTCCTGGATTTACTCAGGCAGGAAAAGAGAAAAATAAAAAACATTTGATTTTAACTGCATGACAGTTAACAGTGATCTTTTAACCACATCCTATCAGGTCAGATGAGGTAAAAACATGTCCACCCCCCCTTCTTCCTGTGAAAACCCAGCCAGGGAGAGCTTTCATTGTGACTCTTCCATAACAAAGACATGTAAAATATGAGAAGCAGGTCAGCACACGCCCATCCCAATTATTGCACATCTTAAATGTCTGCCTCATCTGCTATTTACCATTTCAGGAAATCCCAAAGAGTGGCTCATCTCCCTTCCTATTCATCTCAGAGTATAATAATAATAAAGCCCCAGCAGAGCCTCACCTGGATGTTCGTGAGCAGGGTCTCTATGGAGGACAAGCCTTCCGGGAAGATGAAGGGAGTGTGGTGGAAACCTGCTGGGCGCTTCTGTCCTGCGGGGTAAGATACCCTCTCGCAGCCTGATGGGGGTTTCTGGTAGACTTGTCTATCACAGCTCTCCCTGGTTGTCTGAGTGGCCATGGAGCTGTTATCTGGAGGGCAGAGAGACATTTTGATGTCGCGTTAGCGTTACACGAAAAAGGGTTACAGTTGATTTTTGCAGTCACATTCTACATGTTTCTTGGCATGAAAAGAGCAAAACCAACAATGAATTGATCCCATTAACATTTATTTGTATGTAGCTGTCCAAAACTGTTGCACCGTGTAACATGTTCCTTCATTACATCCAACATGGGCGTCCATTTTGTTACGAGTCGTTCCTACGTACACGTTTCTGCTGCTGTAAACACTTCACCAAATCTGCGACTGAAAATAGTTCCTCACAAATGTTTACTTCTCTTTGAGGTCTGCTAAAAACAACAGTGCCCAGCTGTTTGAATAAACGTGCCAGTTTAAAAAAAAATGAAAGTATATTTTTGTGAGCTGTTTTTGAAGATGTATGACTTGAAGAAGAGCAGATGGGATGAGCACGACGGTCAGGAAGTCAGAAAGTATTGGGAGGTGGACTAGCAGATTTTTTAGTTTGGGCTTTCTTGGGTTTTTCTGACAATAATAAATATATAGAATACCACCTGTCTTATCTGTTAAGCAGTGACTCACATCACTTTACTTTCTTTTCTGAAATAACTTTTGAAATGAACATTTTCTTTTATATATATGAAAATATATATTTTTTTAAATCACCTGTTTTTACACCTTATTGTATTTAAACATGTATTGGACCAGTACATTTTATTGTTTAAGTACTAAAACTGGATTAATGTCGAGGCAGCTGGGAATTCTGTAAAAACAATCATGGAAAGTAAAATGATGTCAAACTGTACATTTTGAATGGAACGCAGAAGTACAAATATAACATTAGTACAAACAAAAAAGTCACCTGTTTTATTTGTCGTTGTATTGCACTTACAGCTTAATATTTTGAGGTTTTCACATTTTCACTGTCCAAACTTTCTATTACATAACATTCATCTGACAGTTGCTTTTGTCCAAAGCGACATACGATCAATGCAGTCAACTTCAGCAAGATTGATCTTTTTCTTTACTCCTGTAAAGTACTATTTTACTGTTTGTCTCAAACCTACAAAAGGATCATCATTCCAGCAACAATATGCAATCAAGGGTGAATGCCAATTTCTATAAATACATACATAGAGTGTCTTGTAAACCCGTCAAGTCCCACAGTAAATAGGTGTTTACACTAATTACTGTGAGCATGTACACATACACAGAAGTCCTGCTTTGGAGTTTTTCAAAATGTGGCTATCCTTTATTAGATGGCACTCTGCCTATTGATAATGCATCACAGCTTGACATCTCCCATAAAAACAGCTAAGAAGCTGCATTATGGATGACCATCTGTTTGTAAACCTGAGAACTGCGTGTTCCTGATTCCTGACGGTAGGGGAGATGAAGATTAGCCATTTTTTGCATTTTTTTTTTTTCTTTCTCCCCCACATCAGGCAGTTGCTCACTTTCTGCATTCACTGTCATCCGAGCCACTGAGGACGAAGACGTCCTGGGAGTCCGGCGCTTACTGGAGCAGAGACGAGTGTGAACGTGCAATGTGATATCTGGCACTTTTCTCTGTCTGTGACAAATGACAGTGTTTTCTCCACTTAGCTGACCACAGCATCTTCTGCTCCAAATCCACCCACCTCCCCTCCGCCGCCTCGGCCTCACGTCTTGGCAACTGTCACATTCAAGGTGTTTCACAGATGAGAAGCAATACCCCCCCACCCTCCCCTTCCTCCTCTTTCTCCCTCTTTCTTGCTAAAAGCATTGCTCTGTAGAGAAAGGTAATTAGCAGGTGCTGGCGAGCTCAGCGGAGGGCATCCAACTACACTCCCGTGGCTCACATACAGACACACACACACACACACACATTCGTGGCCGCTGAAGTGCGCAGTCAGCAGCGTGGGCTCCCCAGGCTCCTTGGATGTGACTGATCCTTTATTGAGTTACTGTTTTACGCCTACTTTACCTCGCACTCACACTCACACACACACACACACACACGTTTGGCATAAATACACACACACATACACACGGCTGCCAGCTCGTTTGATCATTTACCCATCTCCCTAACCAAGGTCACTGTCTGTTTTTCTCTTTTCTCCCAACTTCATCTCTCTTTTCCCCCCCTCTCTTATTCCTCTCCCACCCGTCCCCTGGGCTAATGAACTTCACCACGTGAAGACTGCCAGTCAGCGGAAGAGAACGGGAGGGAGGGAGGGAGGGAGAGAAGGAGAGAGACAGACAGAGAATAAAATTCTGCTGATGTTTGGTTAATGGGAGTGAGGTGTCAGGGATGGCCTCTGATCTTTGCTGCATGGATACGTTGTTCAAAGACTACTGAAACAGCACACACAGCCAAAACTGACTCCCATACACACACACTCAGAGATTATCATACAATGGATTGACAGAATGACAGCGCTGAAGTGCTCTTTGAAACTCTGTTCAATCCACGATAAACCTATCTTGTGATGTTGTAGGTCGAACACAAAAGCCTGCAATCCGGCAAATGTACATGTGTTTCATTTGCATGAAGCAAAATCAATTAAAAACCAATTGCATAAATGCAACGTGTGACGCATGGCATTCACGTTGCTGGTGCCATCACTGCTTTGTCAATATGTTCACGGATACCTGACAGCATCTGAAACCTTACCTGGGAGGCCTTTGTGATTTTTAGATTCGATTACTGAATAATGTGATTCAGTATTAGAATACATTTACACAGGCGCGTGCACACACATACAAACTCTCAGTTTCTCTCCCTCTCCCTCTCTCGCTGTAGATTTCTGCTGACTGTTTGTCCTTGAGCAGTCCTCATTAAGCTAATGCAAACCTCCCTGACAGAGAGAACCAAACAACTGACGTTGCAGCGCCGTGGCAACGCGGGCCCTAACGACAGGGAGGCGGTCGTTATGCAGATGAGGTCCAGCTGAGAGCACGGGAGGCCGCCTGGCTCGTTAGGCCGCGGCCCGGCAAATGGCTGGCTAATGTAACTCTGCTTCCCGGTCTAATGGAGCCCTGTTTTGCAGAATTATTTGTCTTTGCTCTCCGCGGGAAGCCAGGGGGCCCACCGACAGCGAGGAGAGGAGGAGGAGACGAGGAGGGGAGGAGGAAAGAAGATGGGAGACAGTGAATCCTTGTTGACCTGTTACTGAGATATTCCTTTCTTGTTGAACTGTTGGACAACCCTTTCTCTTTTAAAATAAATAGTGTTAAATAAACTATCCCCATTGTGCCGCAAGTGTTTAAACAAGCCTGAACAATGGATAGGATGGAGACCGTATTGACAGACTTTGTTTAACAGCAATTGATTTGGCAGAGAAATAATCATTGCTCGTTAATAATCACTAAATGATGTATGAATGTAACCCAAAATTCTCAGTAAACAGCAAGAACTTGACCTTTGAAGTGGAAGCTGACATTGTTTTTCAACATATTTGAGTAACTCGTGCAGTGCCCATGCAGACAACTTCACACTCGACAATGCGCTTCCTTGGGCCGCGAGCAATACACCTGCCATGACGTAGTTGCAACCCCGAGCAACACGCAGAGTTTACGAGGAAAACGCTTTAGGGATAGATTGCTGCAATACTGTCAGTGACCACTGGCCAAAATGGGAACGCGAGGCCGAGGTGGGGCTCCATATCGAGTCCTTATCATACAGCCGTGGCATTTACGCAGTGCAAGTTGTACCCAGCATGCCCTTTGGTGGCGTAACAGTTAATAGGGGTTCCCTCTCAATACACTGAACAGTGTTTAATAATGCAATACTAATAAATATGTCCTGAAGATCACAAGAGCTCATGATTAACACTGCACTTCCTTGATTCCTCAGCGATACAAACATCAAGCGTGAAGTCGATTGTATAAAAGGTTGACAAGAAAATTGGATGCCAGACATACAAATAGAGACTCTTTTCATTTTTTTAGATGTAAAAGAAACAATTCGTGTAAGTTTTAAAATGAGACTACAGACATATACATACGGTAAATGTGTTTTTAAAAAAAGCAAAGTTCTGCTAAACCAGATCCAATGCGCACCCAAGCTATACAAACACAACAGCGAATCTTACCTCTGTCAGTGTGGCTCCTCTTGTTCTCTTTGCTGTACTCCATTGAGGTCCTATCTGTCTCTCTGGGCACATGCCCCAACACATTGTGACTTGATGACAGGCCGTCATCATGTGGGTCTGAAAACGAAAACATAAAAAGTCAAAAAAGGTCACAACTCAGAAATACTTCTCCGGTGTTATCAAAGCTATTGCATTTTTCGCTTTACCACAGGTAAGCACGTACGTGTGGTTTCCGCGGAGCGCTCTGTGTGGGACGGTGAACTGGACACACTGCTGCTGTGATTGGATGACATCTGCGCTTCCTCCAATGAGGGAGACGGGGACGGGCTGTCGAACACACGCTCCTACCAAACAACAAGAAGTATCGGCTTGTAAAGTAATCATACAAAAAGGAATGAATTGCTTTTATGCTTCCATTTAATGTTGTTTGAAGATAACTAATTTGCCAAAAAATGAAAAAAAGTCAAAAGCAAACACTGACGTTAGTGCTACTCTGCTCTGTTTTTCTTCTTCTACATGACTAAATATAGCTGCTGTCTTATGGTTAACAAACTGAGCGACTGACTTCACCACCGAAACGGGTATTTTCCAATGACACTAAGTCCATTTAGTTTGAGCTAACGCTAGCTTTAACTTGATACAGTACTCTTGCTTCTGCTGACTTGTTGTGCGACGCCGGGTTCTAAAGCCCACAGATGTTAAAACAGTCTTAAAACATGTCTGGTGCTAATTACAACTAAATGTAGCTGCTGTGTTTGGGCAGAATTACGTTATCCACAAATCACCAATAGTCAAAACAAAACTATATTCTTGTAAAAGCTTGGTAACATACATTGGTATTCTTTAGGGTTAGTATTTGGTGCTCATTTCAATAAGCCTCTTAAACCATTTGCGGGACTTAGCCCAGTGGTTGAACAATGCACCGTTAAAATTACAACCGGTACTTCCTGACTGACTCTCTGTTTGTCATCTCAAATATGGAAACAGATATGGGATTGGCTTTAATCAAAAGAACAGCGGATTACATAATGGTGGTGATCCAGAATAAGACACAACCATAGAATTGATTCTAAGTTCTGCATGTAATCAAAAATATCTTGACTTCTCGGGGACATAAAATATGTCTGTGTTTGTTGAAAGCAATAATTTAGTTTCGTGCTTTGTGGTGTAATCTAGAAGCGACTCGTGTCATCCGATCCGGAGTGTCACATGGGCTCTGGCGGGTGGTCGGATCCACCGCCCTGATGGCCCTCAGAGTTCACCTTAATGACGGAGGTGGGAGTCCTGGCGGGGGGCTTGGCGTGGAGCTGCGCCACGTTGGCCATGTGGGCCAGCGTGCTCAGTCGGTTCATCTGGCCCATTGCCATGGAAACGGAGGCCGGCGCCAGGCTGGCAGGAATCAGAGGATGTGACATCATCATGAAGGGTAACTGATCCAGAACTGGAGGGGCGGAGGGGGAAATAGAATAGAATAGAATGAAAAAAGAGAACTGTTGAAGGAGGAAGAGCACAGTATATTACAGCAAGAGTAGTCACTTCTCATGAAAGGTCAGACCAGCAGCTCTGTTTAAAGGCCATGAAAGCTGCACTATACATGCACCCAACATGAAACAGGTCTCTCCCTCTTTTTCCTTCAGTTGCATTTATACATCACATGTAAAAGCACTGCTGAGACCTGTGCTGTGTACTGAACTGAACTTTTTGAAGCTAGAATCCAATGTCATTCCTCTGTGAAGTCAGTATTACCTGGATGACTGCTCTGCTTCTAAACCACGACTCTAAGACATGTGCGAGTGGTCTCGAGATGTCGAGTGTGGAAAA